>NW_028274811.1:113866712-115066712 GCF_037043125.1 Eumetopias jubatus
TCGTGTTTCCTAGTGGCTATATTCAGGTTGTGCATTTTTGGCAGGGAAATACAGAAGATACTCTATATTCTTCACGTTGTATACTTTGAGGTAGTATCCATGATGTTGATTTGCCCCATCACTAACTATGCTAACTTTGATCACTTGTGCCAGTTAGTGTCTGCAATGTTTCTCCACTCTACTGTTACTTTCTCCTTTCAAAATTAGTAAATATTTTGTGATGAGATCCCTTGAGATTATTTGCATATCTCATTTTTCATCACAGTTTTACTCATGGTATTAAGTGAGGCCATGTTCAAATAGGGCAAACTGTATAAGTAAATTCATGTAATCTTAAGTGTTCAAATTGTACATTTGCCTTTTCACTTTCTAGTATCAATTTCTAAGGAACTAAAATGTTCTCATTTCTCAAACCAAGAAAAAAAACCCACATTTACTGATCATGGGCCTTTTACTTCAACATACCAAACACATTTCCAAAAATGTAGTCTATGTGTTCAGGCCTGGGTAAATGTTGGAGAAGGATGGACATACAGATCCTAATCAACCCTTTCATTTCCATAGGACTTTACAGTTTATAAAGCATGTTCACATGCATATATCATCTGACTCTCACAATATACAGGTTCAATTAGGGATTTGATTTTGTCAGTAAGGAAAGATATATTGCACATGTAAATGACCAACCTACAGCTATACACCTGGTGATGTTCAAGTTGGCATAAGCATACAAGTCTCCTGTTCCAAGTTTTGTTGTGTTCTCTTGAGCTGCTTGGTGGAGTTTTATAATGAAGACAATGATAATGAATATGCCAAAGACCTCAGGGAGGCAAGTGCTGATGAATACATAGAGAAGTGAGTAAAACTTAATAAAGTCATTTTTTTTCTTCAAGGCCTAAACTTGGAGAGGTAACAATTTAAAAATAAACCTACTTTACACTTATATTTATGGTGATTTAACAGTTTCCCTGTGGCAAAGATTTACTTTTCCTGGCAGGGAAAAAGGAAAAAAAAAGATATTAATAGATATGGCATAGTAAGAAATATGTATATAAATTCCACTGACGTTAAACACTTACGATGAAAATCAAAAATCTTCATTGCCAATATCACTTCGGTGGGAGCTAATTTTAACCATTTCTATTCTAAGGTTGTTACCGTCACAATTCTCAATATTTAAGAAATCAAGAAATAGAGGTATAAGTATACCTTATTATTTACTGACTACCATCTATGAAGGAAAGTTGTTAATTTATATTACCTTACAACCTTTAGTTCTTCCCAATTTTTGATGAGTATATCATGACTTTTCAAAAATTCTGCACACTACCTTTATAACTTTAAATAATATATCTTAGTCCCTTTCTATTATTGTCATCCTTAGGCAATATCTCATAATCCTACAAGAAACTTACAAGCCTCCATACACTTCCCTCAGTCAACTTTTCTCTCTAAAGATTTGTCACCTCTATGTTTATTTTTACATTTAAGACATTAAAAATATGCACATTCTGTTCTGTATGCCATAATTCATTCTTCTACAGTTCAACCACAGGTTAATTCCAAAATTTGAAGAACAGTAACTATTTTTGAACATCATTTATAAATTTTAAAAGGATTCTGGGAATGTATCAATCGTGGGCCAAATCTAGACTTCAATTTCAGAAAGAAATTGAAAGATCAGAAATCTTCTTTAAGGCGGTGAGTTGTGGTAAGTGTTGAAAGAAAAGGAGCAATGTCATCAACACCTAGTATTGGGCTCTGAATACAATATGGACCAAAGACCTGAGGCTGCTCAGGTCTGCAACAAAGCCAGATGTTTCCTCATTGTCTTTATGCAGTGTGGTGTGTAGAACCAACGCTAGCTAGACTCAGTGCCAGCAGAACCATCCACCATTTACAGTTCTGCAATTCTGCCCATTATTTCCCTCTGGGAGCTTCTTTTGTCTCACCTGAGAAACTAGGCTGATCATGTTTACCTTATGATAGATGCTGTGTGAGGATTAAATGAGACAAGGAATATGAAAGTCTTTTGTGAACTATAAGTGTTTTACAGATGTTATATACTGGATCATTTCATAGTAGAAAGAGTTTGATTCCCAAAGGTACTGAGATATGATGGATGAAATTCTGAAAACACTTTTTTGGGCCCTGAATTGGGAGTAGCAGATCTGGGTTCTTGTCCCTGTCTTCCATATGAGCAATGAGACATTTCCAATTTTGGGAGTTCAGAGTTTCTATCCATAAAAAGAGGCTGTTTACTGGGTCTCTTTCATCCATGCTGATCAGGAATTCTTTTTTAAAAAATTTTTATTGTTATGTTAATCACCAAACATTACATCATTAGTTTTTGATGTAGCGTTCCATGATTCATTGTTTGTGCATAACACCCAGTGCTCCACGCAGAACGTGCCCTCTTTAATACCCATCACCAGGCTAACCCATCCCCCCACACTCCTCCCCTCTAGAACCCTCAGTTTGTTTTTCAGAGTCCATCGTCTCTCATGGTTCGTCTCCCCCGCCGATTTACTCCCCTTCATTCTTCCCCTCCTGCTATCTTCTTCTTTTTTTTTTCTTAACATATATTGCATTATTTGTTTCAGAAGTACAGATCTGTGATTCAACAGTCTTGCACAATTCACAGCACTCACCATAGCACATACCCTCCCCAATGTCTATCACCCAGCCACCCCATCCCTCCCATACCCCCACCACTCCAGCAACCCTCAGTTTGTTTCCTGAGATTAAGAATTCTTCATATCAGTGAGGTCATAGGATACATGTCTTTCTCTGATTGACTTATTTCGCTCAGCATAAAACCCTCCAGTTCCAACCACGTCGTTGCAAATGGCAAGATCTCATTCCTTTTGATGGCTGCATAATATTCCATTGTGTATATATACCACCTCTTCTTTATCCATTCATCTGTCGATGGACATCTTGGCTCTTTCCACAGTTTGGCTATTGTGGACATTGCTGCTATAAACATTGGGGTGCACGTACCCCTTCGGATCCCTACATTTGTATCTTTGGGGTAAATACCCAGTAGTGCAATTGCTGGATCGTAAGGTAGCTCTATTTTCAACTGTTTGAGGAACCTCCATACTGTTTTCCAGAGTGGTTGCACCAGCTTGCATTCCCACCAACAGTGTAAGAGGCTTCCCCTTTCTCCACATCCCCGCCAACATCTGTCGTTTTCTGACTTGTTAATTTTAGCCATTCTGACGGGTATGAGGTGGTATCTCATTGAGGTTTTGATTTGGATTTCCCTGATGCCGAGCGATGTTGAGCACTTTTTCATGTGTCTGTTGGCCATTTGGATGTCTTCTTTGCAAAAATGTCTGTTCATGTCATCTGCCCATTTCTTGATTGGATTATTTGTTCTTTGGGTGTTGAGTTTGATAAGTTCTTTATAGATTTTGGATACTAGCCCTTTATCTGATATGTCATTTGCAAATATTTTCTCCCATTTTGTCAGTTGTCTTTTGGTTTTGTGGACTGTTTCTTTTGCTGTGCAAAAGCTTTTTAGATGATCAGGAATTCTTATATATGTGTATATTTTGCCCACATTTTGTATCATGTTTCCATTGATGTCTTTCCCTGATCTTCATGCACAGTTGCCAGGGATTTTGTAGGTTTTTCCATCTGTACCATACTTGGGGGTGAGGATGGGCTCACAGTGTAGGGGTATGCCCATGCCCTGGTCTTTATCACAGTCCAACTACCTGGAGAAAGAGAGCTTTTTTGTACAAAGAAATGAGCGTCTGAGGATTCAGTTCTGCTGAGGAGATGTGAGTGAGATCAGAGGAAGAATGAGAAGGACTGAGGTAGCCAAAAGTTTGAAGGCAGTAGGGGAGAGAGGGGTGAGCAAGTAGAACAATATGGAAATCAGGCTCCTAAGAAGGTATAAACAACTGAAGATATATAAGAAAGATTAGTGAGGAGCACTGGGAAAATGCAGATGTTTGTTTAACACAGGGCAAACAGTGTCAGGTTGCAGGAGTAGATCAAGACCAAGAAAAGGAAAGACAAGAGAAGCTGAAGATCTAAGAAGGTGGGAGGAATTGACATGATGAGAAGAGCATAGCAGACTGAGAAACCTGTGGGGATGTGGGCAACTCAGGCATGGGGATGCTCCACATGCACAAGCAGGTGTGAGCAGCTCAGGAGAGGATCATACCAGGAGGGCTGGGAGCTTGGAACCAGCAAGTGAGAGCTGCTGAAGGTGGCAAGCAACTGAAGAGGGATAAGCCAGTAAGACCATTTGACCACCTATTCTAGGCCCTGTCCAGATCACAACTTCTCCCTATCTGCTACTTTACCTCAGCAGCTTTGTTTGTCTAAGATACTTCCCTATCCTTGCTCTTCTTCACAGTTTCCATAATTTACTTGACCATGGTCTGGCTTGACCTTGACTTTGAACTTGACTTTGAATTTGACTCTGATTCAGACCCACATTTTATCCCAATCATCCAGACCATGTTAGGTGCGTTGTGATCATGGGGACAGAGTCTGTACTTATGTGATTATATAACACTTTGTAGAATATAAATGCAGGCATGATCTAGTTGTTTATAAGCCTTTTCATACCACTTTTATGGAGTTACCATAACTATGGATTCCCTCTCTCTTCTTTTTTTTTTTTTTTTAGATTTTATTTATTTATCTGAGATAGAGAGAGAGTGAGAGAGAGAGAGAGAACAAGTGGGGGGGAGAGAGGGAGAGGGAGAAACAGGCTCCCCACTGAGCAGAAAGCCCAATGCGGGGCTTGATCCCAGGACCCTGGGATCATGACCTGAGCCAAAGGCAGACGCTTAACCAACTGAGCCACCCAGGCACCCCTCCTTTTCTCTTCTTGAGTCTATGAGGAGATAAGGTTTCCACAGACCTCCTTGTATCTTTAGGGAAGCCTGTAGGTGGGCAGGACTATCCTCTTTCAATCTCTGGGCCAAGAACAGTTCTGGAGCAAGTGAGGGAAAAAGTGAACACGGGGAGGAGAAAATGAGGACCATGAAAGTATACCAAGGCCTAATCTGGGTCACTAATTTCTTGAGAGCTATGCCTATCACTGAAGACTTCCTCAAAGTGCTGTGGTCACATAAGCATCCTCTATAGAAGGAACTCCAGCTTCATCACTAAGAATGAATTAGAGACCTCTGTATTTAAAACAAATGTACAGTTTGCCAGTAGGGTCAATGTTGTCTTGGTACATAGTGGTATCTGCATTTTACAGTTATGGAAGGCAAGTGTTAGATCAAGCAATGTAGTAATCAGTGCCAAAGATATTCTATTAAGGCTCCAGCAGGAGGTTAGCAAGGTGAGAGACAAGAAAGGAGAAATTATGGAATGCTCATGGAAAGAAATGGGCAGGAAAATCTTCCCTCCAGGGTTGACTTCTTATAATGAAGAAGGTGCCCCTCTAAGGAACTTTGGAAAAGAGACTAATATAAAGGACCAGTATGGTCCAAAGGCTAGTTCCCAGTGGCAGGTACTGATTAAGGAAAGTAAAGACTCCAGGAGAGGGTAAGTTGTTCACTGATGTGTGTGTGTGTGTGTGTGTGTGTGTGTGTGTGTGTGTGTGTGTGTGTGTGTGTCTTGGAATTTACTTGGCATTCTTCATACAAAACTTTCTCCTAAAGAAGATTTATATATCCCTCAGTTTTATTTTTAAACTGAGATATTACATCCCAATCTAAGAAACAAATACAAGCAGAAGTAAAGATAAACTCTCTGGGGAGATTCTTTTATTGAGGTACAAAAAGAAGCATGGAAGTCAGTGAGGCATGAGTTTGAGGAAGACCACAACAACTTTTTCCACTCAACAAAGATGACTCTGAATCTGTCTCTGCCCCTACCCAGAGCACTGGCCAAGATGAGGGAAAAGGCAGTCAGAGCCTGGGGATGATGACGATGACTGTGAAGATACCATCACTCTCTACCCATGTCTGTGGAGAAGTTAACATCTTCCTTCATGAAGAAGCTGAACTTTTCCATTACTTTTCCTACGAGAAAACACATAACAAGATTCATTAAACAAGAGGAAATGTTATATGTCAGAGCCAAAAGGAACTATAGAAATTATGAGGCAGAGCTTAATGTTATAGATGAAGAAACTGAATCCCTGAAAAGGAAGGTCCTTGCCACAGGCAGTTTCTGACAGAGACAGAAGCAGAGTCTCCCTAGTCCAGTGATATTTCCACCCTACCTACTGCCTCCACTGATCCCAGAACCGGGGCCTGTCAACCAATATCTTACAATAACAATGGAGGAGGACACGGGAAGCTGAGGTGGCCTGCTCCTCAGTCTTTCCTGGCCAGCAAGGCCTGTGATGAAGCTGGGTCCTGCGTTAGAACTGCCACCACATGTCCCCTTCAGTGTCCTTGAACACAAGCCAGCTTCTAGGCCAAGAGCCCATTGGGTGTGCATATTAGAGAATCTTCCCTTTTGTGAATTTTCCCTGTTCCTGAATAGAAATAAAGATGCAGACATATCCTTCTGAGCTCAGGGCCTAAACTGATATTCTAACTTGTTTAGATAATCACAAAGATGAAAAATACAAGATCGAAGATGGGTAGCCAAAATCCAGGGGTCTAAAGGAGACTTAATAATGAACAAAGTGGACTTAGTGTAAGGTAAGAAATGCTAAGGTGCCTGTTCTGCATTAAAGAAGTGACAACTACCCAGTTATATTGCCTTCCAGAAATACTTCACAGGCCAAACAAAAATACCTAAGCAAAACATGCCCACGGGACCCAGGTCTAAGCACTGACAGCTTGCATCTCCCTCTTTTAGATAAGAGAAAACAATTTTTGTGGTAGCCTTCTCCTCTTCCCCCATAAGGCTACAGTTATTTAGAGCCCCTAGGAATTTGAGAAGGATAAAGGCGCTCTAGCCACAGTTTGTCTAAGAATCAAGCAGTCTGGCCTCACATCTCTTAGAAATCATGTAGGATGGTGGTTTTCAATGATTATTTATTATGGGGGGTCAAGATCTTTTCTTCTAACAAGATACTATGTAGAACTCCACTACCTAAAATAGCCAAAAGCTGAACTTGGGGTTGGAGATCACCCCCAGATGATCCCCTTAGCCCCCTTGCCTCTATAGAACCTCTGGGCTCCTGGTCTTACTGGATTCCCTCAACTGAGACAGGAATTGGCAGTAGGGTGATGGATGAACTAGTTCAAGCTGGCAGAGCAGGTGGCCCAAACCTCAGCCTGACTGTGAGACAGACAGTTTTCTCTCTCTACCAGCTGCTTCTGGGTGGGAATAAGCACAGCTTATGGAGAGAGAAACAGGCTCATAGAGGAGAGGTTTGCAGTGGAGGACACTGGCCGCAACTTCCTTTTTCTTCCCACAAGGTACTCACAAGTTCTCAATGCATAGGTGGCATTCATTCCCATAGGTGACGTAGTCAGAACCACAAACAGGCAGGTATGTGATGGGGCAGGGGATGGCCACCACTGGGTACTTCTTATAAATGCTGCAGTCCACCTGCTACGGACACAAGAGAACGTTCTAGGCTATGCTGGCCTCTGTTGGGCAGGAAGCAAAATACCATTTTAGGGGTCCCAGGTCAGATATTCTGATGCTGCTGTGGCTACTTCTATTAGTAATATTATCACCATGACAAGTACTAGTACTGCTGTCCCCACCTCTGTTACTACTAGCATACGCTGTTAATAATTCCTGAGCATTTCCATGCTAGCCTTTAAGCTTAAAGTATACATGATTTTTTTTGTTTAATATTCATAACAACTGAATAGGGTAGGTTCTACCGTTACGCCTATTTGCAGATGGGTGAAATTCAGGCTGAAAAACGGAGAACTTGCATAATGTAAAAGCTAGTCAGTGACGGGGTTGTGATTTAAATCTAGAGCCTGTGCAATTAACCATGGTAACTCTGTCCTGCCTCTCACATGTTGTCCTTTCCATGAAGACTTTACCAACCTCTCAGCTGGAAGTCATCTCTCTCTCCTTTAACTTGGGATATTTTTTAGTCTACAGTTACTTAAATGTATGTCATATTTCTTCAACTGCCTTCTGGAAAGAAGAGGAGATTTTTTAATCTGTGCCCACCTCCTCCTTTGCCCCCTCCCCAAACACGCTGAATTAATTCTACATATATATTTCAAAACCTTTTGTTGACTAAATGACAGTCAATAGGAATTGAAATCAAAATGTAAATCAATATACTCACTGTTGTTAAAGGCAGACTAGCAGCTTCTGAAAGAGAGTTACAGATGGAAATGTTAAAAATAAAGCAAAGTCTTGAAGTCTCATGAATTAATGTTAATTTGGGCCTGTGGATTGAAACTCTGTATTTGCTCTGGTGATGAATCTTAGCACACACTCTGTTCTTATATAAAACTCCAGCTATTTGCTGAAGAAGCCAAATGGCCAGTAAGGTAAGCCCTTTATTCAGGTAGGAGAATTAACCAGTTTCCTCCCTTTATTGACCATGGGGCATTTTCTGGAGTTTATCATGTCTTTGATAATGATTCAAAGTCAGATAGCAATACAACGTATTGCAGTCACCCCTCCTAAGAGCCTGAAGTGCCGCCATCTTTGATAGTCTCCCCTCTGAACTGATACAAAGAAATGTAATGGAACGTTCTTAAGATGTTAGACTCTTAATTTATTTATATAATTGTCACCATATAAAAGTCTAATTGTTCACTCCTGGGCTTTGGAGAATTGTTTTATTTCAGTCCTCCTGGATTGATTTGGAGAGACATCCAAGTATTTCTGTGTCATTGCACTGAGGATAATATCTGATAACACCAGCCACTTCCAGTGTCCTTATGGAATGGTAGACTTATGAAGAAATTAGTTCTTTTTTTCCCTATGGCTCCATGGATGAAAATAAAAATCCTTGAAAGGGAAAACACTGGACTCAACCGCCTTCCCCCAACACCTGTTGGTACATAAAAGTATCCCTTCCCAGGCCAGGGCTGTTTCTATTATAAGCCAGTACACTTTAAATCTACATGACCAGGCATTTTCCTCCAATGCTGAGAAGGGGTTATTTGGGAAGACAAGCTTAATGGCTACACAGGCCCCTCTCTGCCCTTAACTCACCCGAGTTGCTGAAGAAATGAGTCATTGTGCAGAGCAGAAGGAGCCCCCCGATGATCTTCATGGTGGAGACGGCTGTGATACAGAGGCTCTCAGGGCTGCCACACCAGCTACATCAGCCATACCCTAGGAAAGGGGTCAGGTTTATATGCCAGTTCTTGGTTTCTCCACCTTTCCTGTGAAGTCATCCCGAGTCAGTGTTGGCTCTGAGAGGTTCTCAAGGCACAGTGTCACACCCTGGGTGGTGTTATTGTTCTTGTCACTTAATTGCTACTTATTATCTGACCGAGAAATTGATTGTTTAAGGTGAGAAGTATTTTCCTGTCTGCACCAGAGGTGGGGACTCTTACTTAGAATTCTCAACTTCAAGTAGTAGAAGAGATTAACTACTGGTTGCTTGACCTAGTTATGAAATAAGTAAAAACATCAAACTTTTTTTTCACCAAATAAAGAATATTAGATTCAGATTGGATAGATCACACTTAGGTTTATATTCTGCCTCCTGGGAAAATACTGTTTCTTTCTGAAGCAATGGACATAGGAAGCAAGCTGGAACCTGGTGGGAGGAACAGTGACCTTAGCGTTTATGAGACTTGGAGAAGGGCATTGACATTTTCTAGCTGTGTGACCTTGGGTAAGTATTTGTGTGCCGTGAGCCTATATCAGGCAGAGAGACCTGTTTATGCTGTGCTAACATATAACCTAAAGATTTCTGTGACTTAATATATGTTTGTTTTTTACTCAGGCTATCCACATACAGTTGTCAGCAGATGGTGCCATATTGCCTTCAATGGATCCCAAGTGGGCTGAGTGGTTTTGTAATATCGTTCATTGTCAAGGTGAAGTGAAGATGTGTTCTTGAGAATTTCCATTTTCAGCAATTATATATTCCCCTAAGAAGTGACACTACTGTCACCTTCTCTCAGCATCAAGTGACCTAGCTCAACCAGAGAGGTTACAGTGTGATCTTATCTCGTCCCTTGAAGACCAGAAGGGAGAGAACTGGAAAAATAGTTGTCAAAAAATACAGAGACCATCCCAGAGCCTTAGTTTCATGCCTTGTCAAGTGGGACCTACTGCTAACCACAATAGAATTTACAGAAAAGGTGTCACCTACATAAAAGTCTGTTCTAAAACGCAGGGCACATCATTATTATTGCAATTGTAATTATTATTAATGATCAATCAAAAGTCTCTGCTATGGGTTGCTGACATTAGATTGTAAACTGGATTGCCCAAACACAATTGTCCAATGAGCTGCTTTTTGTCTGTTGGACTTGAGGGCATATGCATGAAAACCTGAAGGAAGGCAGTGGACTCTTCCACCAGTCTTTTGCTTGGTGGGTTTATTTCAGTACATTCTGAAACAGAGAATCTGCAAAGATAATAAGCTAATAATAAATGACATTGCATAGTTCCCTAAAATTTTGACTTTTACATCTGTTTGGGAAGGAATATAATGTAGTAGTTAATAGGGGCATTGCATCCAGAAGGTCTTATTTGGAAGTCTTGCTTTTAATAATTGTTGATTTTATGACTTTAAGTATACAGATTAAGCTCTAGGTGTTTTGATTTCCTCATCTGTAACATAGAAATAATATTTACCTCCCAAAATGGCTTTAAGTATTGAATGCAGATACACACACACGCGTGTGCGCGCGCGTGCGCGTGTGTGTGTGTGTATCAGAGTACCAAGATTATACTTAGAGCTTCATACATGGTAGCTAGAATATGGAATGTGATCTTCAGGACAACTCATTGAGGAAGGAATTTTTATTACCCTAATTTTACCAGTGAGTAAGTTGAGACTCAGAGGATTTAAGCAATCTTCACAAGATCATGATACTAATTAATGGGGGAGACAACTTTGAGTTCAGTAATGGAAAAGAAGAGAAGTGAATGCCATAATAGAGTTCATTACAAGTTTTATTGTTTGCTATGATAGTTTGAAGACAATGAATACTGAGAAAAAGCCATTATGTTTCAAGAAGAGTTATCTTTGTTGCAGTTTGAAAATGCATTTAGCAAAGAGGAATGGGAATTGGTTCAAAGGGAGATTAGGATGAAGTAGAGAATAGCATTATAATTTTTTTCAGATATTTGATGGTCAAAGAGAGGAGGGAAATGAAAGAAGCTAAGGCTTCAGCAAGGTCTAGGATAGGTTGAACCTGTCTCACAGCCAAAGGGAAGAAGGAATTTAAGATACATGGTAGAGGGTGGCTAATTACAGCATTACAGAAAACTGTAACTTGTCCTAAAGATCACATTATATATATATATATATATATATATATAAAATCTCATTCAATACTCAAAGCCACTCTGGGAGGTAAATATTATTTCTATGTTACAGATGAGGAAATGAAAACATTCAGAGCTTAACCTGTATCCTTAAAGTTGCACAGTCAACATTGTAAGGTAGACTCTGGCTGTTAAGTTCTGGGGTTGCCTTTTGCAGTAGAAAAATTGGGTTGGTCTGGAAGCTGGAGAAGGATGGAGAGGCTTGGTACAGACATCAGTGGAAGACTGTCAGATAGTCAAGAGTGGATATGAAAATTAATGGCCACTAGACAAAATCACCACTAGATTTTTTGCAGGTTCAATCAGTACCATGCTGAATATTTCTCCCTAAATATATTACCACATTGAGTAAGAAATGAAAAAAAGGTGACTTTCTGGATAGGGAGTGTGTACATCAGAGACTGGAGGGGAGCCATGAGGATGGCCATAGGCTCAGAAGAGAGTCAAGTGTTCGAGAAGGTTCTGAAAGACTGTGCAAGGTGTGAATAGTTAAGAGTTCAGAAGTCAGAGTTCAGAATACATGTAGACTTAATAGTAGTAGTAGCTTTGGGGAATATGAACAATTGTTTATGGAGGCTATGGTTAGTAGGCAAAATGCCAGATTAATTTCTCAGAGGTGGGACTGAGATAGTAATCCTCAGGGTGTATCCAAATATAAAGTAGATAAAAGATTGGTGGAAACAAAGTTCTTTGGATTTAAAAATGTGAGGAAAAGTGAGATCAAATGATCAGGTGTGGGTGGGTTGCTTAGGTTTGGGCAGCTGTTTACACAGAAATTTTTAAGTTGCACAATGAACCATGAATTAAAGAAGGAGGAGCTTTTGGAGGTGAAAGGTGAAGCTTGAGAAGACAAAAAGTCATCCGTTTAGGCTGGGGGCAGTGTCTTTATTCCTCTTAACCTTCGTGCAAGGAGGGAAAACTTGAGGCCTTGTCAGATTATGACCATGGTTCCATTCTAGGGAAAGCAGGGTAGAACTAATGTGGAAAAACATAAAAATGAAATGAGAGAAAAATTTGAGAGTATTAGGGATTTCTTCCCCAATGGATTTAAGGTGCCACAGGGAAGGGAAAGATGACCCATCAGAAAGTTAGAGATGGGTGGTAGAATTAAACTGGTGCAGGATCTGAATACAGAGGTTCTAGGTCAGTTAGCTAAAGGGAGATAAGGAAGCCAGCATCACGGCTGGGCAGTAATCCAGGTATAGAATAATGGCTGTAAGAAAGGAAAGGTACAATAAGAAAATTAACCGTGTATTATGCACTTACTATGTGCTGGAACTCTGCTACATTTGGTGTGTGTGTTATCTCATTTAAGATTTAAAATAATCTTCTGAGATTGATGTGATTATTTGTCCTGTTATATAGCTGAGGCAACAGGGACTTAGAGAAATGGCTAGTTTAAGTTTAAAAGCCAATGCTTTTTAATCACTCGGGTGTATTGCTGTTAAATCTAAATCTAAGAGAGAGATTTGGAGACACGTTGGAAATTGGAATAAAAGGAGTAAAGCTGGTCAAATCAGGGCAGTCAGGAAGGACAGCTTATGTTTTAAATGAGCAGGCAGAAGGAGCTGAGTACTGGATCAGAATGTGTCACCTTTTCATGTGTGAGGATCATCTGGTAAGAAGGAGGGTCTCAGTGGGGAGAGAGAGTGATCTAGAGTCAGAGGACAATGGTTCCTTCCCCATCCCTCCCCACTCTCATCTATCTAAGGTGCAATGCTGTGACAGTCCCTTCTCTACATTGTGCTTTCTACTTCTCCCACATCTAGGGAGATTGACCTAGATTGGTGCTTCAGGTTTTCAAGTTAAAAACCCTTCCTTGAAACCCTAATATGTACAACTGATAAGTAGGGCTGAGGATTGGAAGTGGGTGAGAAGAAGTTGCAACTCTACTAATTCTGCATTTTCCTCCTAATTGCTGTGTCAGCCCATTCTCAACCCTCTGGGTTCCTTCCTTCTTGGCATCCATCACGCATTCCATCCAACACCCTCAAGGCCTTCTTGTGATGATTTTAAAATCAATGGCCTAGATTTGGGTGGACTAGCTCTTGTCTTTTGTTTGTCCTTCTCTCCCTTCCCTGTGTGGCTCTTTCACATTCTAGTTCTTTTTCTTCTTTTTCCTTTCCTTTTCCCTCACCTCCCCTTTCTTCTCTTCCTCCCCTCCCTCCTCCTCCTTCTTCTTCTTCCTCTTCATTTTCAATGTAGCCCTCACTGTATTCATGCCTTTTTGTGTACTGGGACACAATGACCCAGAGATCTGGATATTTGCATTTTGATCTTGTGTGTGGCAGGACCTTGTTCCTTGCTTTTCATGGGAACAAGGAATTAGCGCATCCAGGGATCCTATGCTTTGATTCTCTTTAATTTTCTTTGGATTGCTGAGGCCAAATAATTTCAATTATGGGACAAGATGATGTAAATAAAGGGTGACAACCCTTTTCTATTGGTTCATTTTGCTCCAATGTGACCTCACACTATCTGGATTTAGATTTTACACATACACACACAGCTTCCAGCTCCTATTGGTAAAATCATCTTTTTTTTTTTTTTTTGCCATGTGCTACTGGTTTATTTATTCATTTGAGCTTATCATTTCATTTCTGTTTTTCTAAGCATCAATTAAAAATAACAACAAAGTAATGTCTTCTTTGCTCAGTTCTGAAGGGAACACTGTTTCTTTTGGGCGGATCCACAATGCACTTTATTTTATTAAAGGCTTCGTTAAATGTTCTCTAATACTTTAACTCAGTTTTCTCCAAACTTAATTTGCCATAGTTTACTTATTATTTTACAAACATTAAACAACATCTAAAGAGATGTTAGTGTTTTCTTTGAGAACAAGGATTTACTCTAATTTCCTATAAGGTCATGATGTCCAATATAAAGGAAGGTTACCAAGGAAGATCACTGATTTTTTGGTCTGTTTGGTTTCCTCAGCAATTCTTCATCATATTGAACAGAACTCCATTTCTGTATGACTTCTGTATGGCTTTCTAGTTCTCCACAGTGGAGACCAATAGATTGGGTCTGCTCTCTTTCCATGTCTATCCCCTCAGATATGCAAAGGCAGCTCTGGAGGGTCTAGTCAAAGTCCTTTTTCTCCAGATGATACAGATCAACTTCTTTAATATTTCCTTTACAGTATATAATCCCTTAGGTTCTCTAGACCCTGACATATTAACACAACATTACTTAGTAACAGTGAAACACAAGTCATAATCAACCTCACCATTTCCCTTTGCTATTCCGGTCAGTGTCATCCCCACTGGAGATACAGAGAAAAATAAGGTAGACAAAAATTCTACTTCTCGGAACTTCCTTTCTTGTAGAGCAGAAAAAGGAAAATAACAAAAAAGTAGTAAGATGATTTCATATTTTGACAAGTATTTAAAAGACATTGTATCATGGTATTGGAATAAAGAGTAATCTGGAAATAAGAAACAAATTACATTGAGTTATTAAAGAAGGCTTCCCAGAGCCTGAATGATGAGGACCGACACCTGAATGATGACAAGGAGCCATTCTGGAAAAGCCAGGGACTCAGTGGTGCAGAGAGAAGAGCTAGTGTGATGGCCGCTGGCACATCAAGCCTATTGAGGGATTCCGCTTTCTCCAATTCCAAGATTACATAAAATGGCAGCTTTTGTTTTAAAAGAGTCAACTTGTAAATCAGTCAGGCTCCAGCCCATGTCCTCTGTGATTAGGCTACATGTTTTCCACTGAATTCTATATGAGATTGGATTACAAAATTCTTTCATCTATTTTTTTTCTTCTTCAGATGGTCTTTTCTCCACGTGTCTCTCTTCTTACTATTTCCTACTACAAACTGTCCTGGTGACTTCAGTTAGAGTCTGCGTCTAGGAGTTTATGGTCTCAAACATCCATTTAGTGTCTACTTACTGAACTCTTATTATATGCCTCACTTGTTATTATATGACCTTGTTTTATTCATTTTCATCACAGCATTCATTGTTACCTGTTATTGCCTGTTCCTTTATTTGCATATTATTCATCTCTCGCCACTGGGAGGCAGGTTCCACAAGAACAGGATCTTGCCCGACTTGTTCGTTTACTTCTACTAGCACCTAATATAGTATTTGCAGAGTAAGAACTACACAAATAATTACCAAATGAATGAATGAATAGTTTTAAGATTCCTCACCATTAGTCACAAGGTAAAGTAACAACAGAGTTCATCCAGCATTGGGAAGAAATCATCTGGTTTGCATCAGTGAATTTAAAAAGAAATAAAGCATACCTCACTGGAACTTAAACAAATTTTTCATCATTTTAGATTGAACTTAACTTCATTAAGAAGAGGACACTGTGAAATATTCAACACATTCTCCCCCACTTTGTTGCCGGTATGACTCAGAAATCTCCTTTAAGTTGAAATCACTGTTGTCTGAGTGAACAAGCGCTCTTTCGCAGAGCCCCCTGCAGGGGCGAAGTGCAGAGGATAAATGCACTCTGCGTGCTTCTCAGCTGCTACCACCATGGTATCAATGCCAGGGATCCACCAATCCTAGTGGTGCCCATAAATCTATAAAAAGATTTATCAGCTAAGCAAAAGTTTCCATGAATTATGGTTATACCTACATACTTTACGAAAGGTACTACCTAAATGTAGCACGTCCAGAGCAGATGGCCAGGCTAGAAAGAAATACATAACTGTGTCCACATCTTGCTTCTCTTTCCAAACTTATCTCACTTCGACTCTCCTGCCTGAGGGCAATTAAGGTCCATTCCTTAATTTTTATTTTGGTGGAGTTACTGTTCTACTGTTCCATTTCTTTGGTCTGCCTTTTATTATTTTTGAAAATAGAGATGGAAAGATGAAAAAGTAAAATACTGTTAAATTATACAAGATGATCAAAATTAGCAAGAGAAGGTCTATATTTTAGGAGACTCTTGGAGAAAACGGAAAGACCTGAAACGATTTCCCCAGCTCCAAAGAGATCCACCCTGATGGACCCTACTGACCAGGGGCCCCGGGGGAAGGAAGATGATGTAAGAGGACAAAGGCCCTGTTGCCAGCAGAACTGAGCTGTGTATTAGCTGGAAAGGGGATGGAGAAAGCTGAGCTGTGGGGACCCTTCTGGCTGAAGAACTGGTCAGAGTAAGATAGAAGAGTGAGGCTGACATCTAGTGGCAGCAACAGGTAATGGTACAGAGCCCACTGAAGCCAAAGGGCTGATCACTTTCCCCAGCCTCAAAAATATAATGAGGGCTTCAGCTCCCTGTATTAGTCAGGATCTTTCAGTTATAAGTGACAGCTTATAAGATGGATTAAGCAAAAAAGAAAAATGAATTTATTGACCGATGTAGTAGGAACAATGGAATGGAGTAAGAATTAAAAATGCTAAAACTAGGGGATCAAATGGAATCCATTCTTCCTCTCAAAAACATACATTCCCTCCAGAAGTTCTTGGTACTCCTCCCTCCTTCTATTAGCATATGAACACTTTTTTCTCTAATGAAGGTGAACTTCATTTACAAGTACAAGGTAGAAAGTCTCAAATAGCTGTTTGTATGTGTGTGAGATGTTTTCTTATGCTTGCTCGTGTCTTCCGGTGAGATTAGTGGGACAGGGTCGGATCTCACAGGTGAGCCTGCACTTTGGGGTAAGTTTATTTCGGGGAGTGTCAGTAACACCACTTGATGACAGATCTTAGATGCAAGTAAAATGAAAGCTTATTTTAAACAATCAGTACACAGGGGTAAATACCACCTCTTGCATTATTATATTTATTTGTAAGAGATGTGTCACTTGGTTCTCCATTAGTTTGATTCCTTTATTTTCAGTTTTGTTCCAAATTTGGGTGTAGCATAGATGTGTTATTTATCATATGCCTTTAAATTCCAAAAGGAATGATTTTCGGAATTAAGTAGTGAAACGAATAAGCAGGTGTAGTACTCCGGTACTCATTAGTCACATTTTCCATATTTATAAAATTTAATATGAGGACCAAATTCCCTAAAGAGAAGAGATTTTTTAAAAAGGAGATTAGTATCATAAGAAAGTGGGTATTGCTTCACATTCTCTCATTTTCCAAATGTAGTCCTGAGAAAGGGAGCTGCTTAGCAATTCCCTTTATATCTGTCTCTTTTCCTGCTGATCACCCCACATTCCTCCTCTATCTCTTAATTATTCAAAATGGTGTTCTATGAAGTTTTTCAACAGAGAATCTTTCATCTCATAACTCATTCCCATTTTGGTACCTTTTTTTTAAAGATTTTATTTATTTATTTGACAGAGAGAGAGAGAGCAGGAACACAAGCAGGGGGAATGGGAGAGGGAGACACAGGCTTCCCGCTGAGCAGGGAGCCCGATGTGGGGCTCCATCCCAGGACCCTGGGATCATGGCCTGAGCCGAAGGCAGAGGCTTAATGACTGAGCCACTCAGGCGCCCCAGCCTTCCACCTTTAGATATTACTGTTCCCTAATACATAACATTCATTTCAACACAATTTTTCTCTTTATTATTTCCCTAAAGACACCACACATTTTCTCAGTTCCAAATGTTTTCCTAAGCAGAGTGCCCTGTATAAATTGCCCATTCTATTTTCTCTTGCATTTTTAAATTTTTTTTAAGATTTTATTTATTTATTTGACAGAGAGATACAGTGAGAGAGGGAACACAAGCAGAGGGAGTGGGAGAGGGAGAAGCAGACCTCCCACTGAGCAGGGAGCCCTATGCGGGGCTCAATCCCAGGACCCTGGGATCATGACCTGAGCTGAAGGCAGATGCCCAATGACTGAGCCACCCAGGTGCCCCTCTCTTGCATTTTTTTAAAGAATCCTTTAAACTTAGCTTCTTTCAAGAGACTCCCCACCTTGACCCCCATCTCAGGCTGACCGTTGATGTATATCTGATCGACACACTTAGGTAAGGGATTTCAAACATGTTAACTTCCAGGAGCCAAGCCGGTAATATAAATAAGTGAAGGGGGCCTCCTTCACCACAACAGAGAGGTGGGACTGTCTGAAATGCCTGAACTCCATTTAGATGGGCAGCTGCTACTAGGCAGACATCGCTTTTTTTTTTTCATGTGAAATCCTAACGTCCTATTAACACAACTTTGATTTTTCAAAATAAGTTGGAAATCTATATTTTTAGGTAAAATCTGATTTTTGAAATGCTGTCAACCATTTCAAGACTTACTAAAATATTGTTTGGTTGAACAAGACCAATGCTGTTTTCTATTATGAATTTTCTTACGCATGTATTCTTTTTGCCAAATGTGATCACAAACTTCTGAAGAGTCTGGGATTTTTTCATTCTATTTTCTTGGTAGTTATTATGAGGGTCCTACACCGAGTAGGCTTGAGGGATTCTTTTAAGGATAGCAACTATGATTCTGTATCAGTTCTGGCCAAGACTTGCACTCTTCTGTTTGTTCTCTTTTGTCTTTTTTTTTTTTAGTTTCAAGTTTTTATTTAAATTTCAGTTAGTTATTGCTTACATCATACACAAAAACAAATTCAAAATGGATGAAAGACCTAAATGTGAGACAGGAATCCATCAAAATCCTAGAGGAGAACACTGGCAGCAACCTCTTTGACCTTGACCATAGCAACTTCTTGCTAGACACATTACCACAGACAAGGTCTTTGCAAATGGCAAGATTTCATTCTTTTTGATGGCAGAGTAATATTCCATTATATATATATATTATATATTATATACACATACATATATAACATATGTTATATATGTATATATATACGTGTGTGTGTGTGTGTGTATGTGTGTGTGTGTATAATATGATACACACACCACAACTTCTTTATCCATTCATCAGTTGATGGACATTTGGGCTCCCTCCGAGTTTGGCTATTGTTGATAATGCTGCTATAAACATCGAGGTGCATGTATCCCTTGGAATCTGTATTTTTGTATCCTTTGGTAAATGCCTAGTAGTGCAATTGCTGGATAGTAGGGTAGTTCTATTTTTAACTTTCTGAGGAACATCCTTACTGTTCTGGCTGCAGTTTTCATTCCCACCAACAGTGCAAGACGGTTCCCCTTTCTCCACATCCTCACCAATACCTGTTGTTCCTTGTGTTGTTAATTTTAGCCATCCTGACAGGTGTGAGATGGTATCTCATCATGGTTTTCATTTGTATTTTCCTCATGATGAGTGATATCGAGTATCTTTTCACGTGTCAGCCATCTGCATGTCTTTTTTGGAGAAATGTCTGTTCATGTCTTCTGCCCATTTCTTGACTGGATTATTTGTTTTTTTGGGTATTGAGTTTGATAAGTTCTTTATAGATTTTTGGATACTAACCCTTTATCAGATATGCCATTTACAAATGCCTTCTCCCATTCCCAAGGTTGCCTTTTAGTTTTGTTGATTGTTTCTTTCTCTGTGCAGAAGCTTTTTAACTTGAAGTCCCAGTAATTCATTTTTGCTTTTGTTTCCCTTGTCTGTGGTGATGTGTCTAGTAAGAAGTTGCTATGGCTGATGTCAAAGAGGTTTCTGCCTGTGTTATCCTCTAGGATTTTAATGGATTCCTGTCTCACATTTTTGTCTTTCATCTATTTTGAATTTATTTTTGCATATGATATGAGAAAGTGGTCCAGTTTCATTCTTCTGCATGTTGTGTCTAGTTTTCCCAACACCATTTGTTGAAAAGACTATCTTTTTTCCAATGGATATTCTTTCCTGCTTTATTGAAGATTAGATGACCATAGATTTGAGGGTCAGTTTCTGGGTTTTCCATTCTGTTACATTGATCTATGTGTCTGTTTTTGTGCCAGTACCATACTGTCTTGATCACTACAATTTTGTAATCCAGCTTGAAGTCTGGAATTGTGATTCCTCCAGCTTTGCTTTTCTTTTTCAAAATTGCTTTGTCTAGTCAGGGTCATTTGTGGTTTCATACAAATTTTAGGATTTTTTGTTCTAGTTCTGTGAAAAATGCTAGTGGTATTTTGATAAGGATTGCATTAAATATATAGACTCCTTTGGGTAGTATAGACATTTTAACAATATTTTGTTTTTCCAATCCATGAGCATGGAATGTTTTTCCATTTCTTTGTGTCCTCTTCAATTTCTGTCATAAGTATTCTAATTTTCAGAGTACAGGTCTTTTACCTCTTCAGTTAGGTTTATTCCTAGGTATCTATCTTATGGTTTTTGGTGCAATCATAAATGAGATTGATCCCTTGATTTCTCTTTCTGCTGCTTCATTATTGGTGTATAGAAATAGATTAGTGGACATTGATTTTGTATCTTGTTACTTTGCTGAATTCGTCTATCAGTTCTAGCAATTTTGGGGGGAGACTTTTGGGTTTTCTACATAGAGTATCGTATTGTCTGTGAATAGTGAAATTTTGACTTCTTCCTTGCTGATTTGGATGCCTTTTATTTCTTTTTGTTGTCTGATAGCTGAGGCTAGGACTTCCAGTACTATGTTGAACAGCAATGGTGATAATGGACATCTCTGTCTTGTTCCTGACCATAGAGGAAAAGCTTTCAGTTTTTCCTCACTGAAGACGATATTAGCTGTGGGTCTTTCATATATGGCCTTTATGATGCTGAGGTATGTTCCCTCTATCCCTGCTTTGCTGAGGATTTTTTCAAGAATGGATGCTGTACTTTGTCCAGTGCTTTTTCTGCATCTATTGAGAAGATTATGTGGTTCTTATCCTTTCTTTTTTAATGTGGTATATCATGTTGATTGATTTGTAAATATTGAACCACTTTTGCAGCTTAGGAATAAATCCCACTTGATTGTGGGGAATGATTGTTTTAATGTACTGTTGGATATGACTTGCTAGTATTTTGTTGAGAATTTTTGCATCCACGTTCATCAGGAACATTGGCTTGTAATTTCTTTCTTAGTGGGGTCTTTGTCTGGTTTTGGAATCTAGGTAATGCTGGCCTCATAGAATGAATTTGGAAGTTTTCTTTCCATTTCTGTTTTTTGGAACAGTTTGAAAAGAAGAGGTATTAACTCTTCTTTAAATCTTTGGTAGAATTTGTCTGTGAAGCCACCTGGTCCAGAACTTTTGTTTGTTGGGAGATTTTTGATTACTAATTCAATTTCATTGCTAGTTATCAGTCTGTTCAAGTTTTATATTTCTGCTTCAGTTTTGGTAGTTTATATGTTTCTAGGAATTTATCCATTTCTTCCAGATTGTCCAGTTTGTTGGCATGTAATTTTTCATAGTATGCTCTTATAATTGTTTATATTTCTGTGGTGTTGGTTGTGATCTCTCCTCTCTCATTCATGATTTTATTTATTCGGGTCCTTTCTCTTTTCTTTTTGATAAGTCTGTCTAGAGACTTATCAATTCTATTAATTCTTTCAAAGAACCAGCTCCTGGTTTCATTGATCTGTTTAACTGTTGATTTTTTGTTTGCTTGTTTGTTTCTATATCATTTATTTCTGCTCTGATCTTTATTATTTCCCTTCTTCTGCTGGCTTTAGGCTTCATTTGTTGTTCTTTTTCTAGCTCCTTTAGTAGGGTTAGGTTTTTATATTTGAGACTTTTCTTACTTCTTGAGGTAAGCCTGTATTGCTACATACTTCCCTCAAAGGACTGCTTTTGCTGCACCCCAAAGGTTTTGGACCATCATGTTTTCATTTTCATTTGTTTCCAAGTATTTGTTTAAATTTCTTCTCTAATTTTCTGATTGATCCATTCATTCGTTAGTAGGATGTTCTTTAACCCCCATGTATGTGTGGTCTTTCCAAATTTTTTCTTGTGGTTGACTTCAAGTTTCATAGTGTGTGTTCGGAAAATATCCATAGTATGATCTCAATCTTTTTGTACTTGCCGAGGCCTGATTTGTGACCCAGTATGTGATCTATTCTGGAGAATGTTCCATGTGCACATGAAAATAATATGTATTCTGCTGCTTTAGGATGAAATGTTCTGAATATATCTGTTAAGTCCATCTTGTCCAATGTGTTATTCAAAGCCATTGTTTTCTTGTTGATTTTCTGCTTGGATGATCTGTCCATTGATGTAAGTGGGGTGTTAAAGTCCCCTACTATTATTGTATTACTATCAATGAGTTCCTTTATATTTGTTATTGTTTTATATATTTGGGTGCTCCCAAAATGGGGGCATAAATATTTACAACCGTTAGATCTTCCTGTTGGATAGACCCCTTTACTATGACATAATGCCCTTCTTCTTCTCTGTTACAGTCTTTGGTTTAAAATCTAGTTTGTCTGATATAAGTATGGCTACTCCAGCTTTCTTTTGGAAGCTAAGAAGGCACTTCCAAGTGTCTTGCCTAATTAGCCCATGCCTGAGAAAGTGACAGCAGCTATTAGGAAGAAATGCTAATGTAATTAATTATCCCACATAGTCTGGTGACATTCATGAATTTTCATTCATTTTGCTTTGAAACTGATGGTAGATACTTGGTTAATTTCCATTTTTTCAGTTCCCATTCTTTTTCTTTAAATGACATTCAATTGTCCTCTGAGTCTAGTACTTGCTCTGAAGATGAGCACATATTTCTTTTATTGGACTCGCTTCTACACCCCATTTTCTTCAGTGCTCAGCAATAACATCCTCATGACACTGGAAGCCCATGAAGATTCTTTTCAAAGGAAGATATGCATTAAAGGGTTAGCTCAACAGACTTGAGAAGCTCAAATTAGCTCCTGGGAAGTAATCATAAGCCCTTGGAATATCCCTCCTGATAAGAGTGACTTTGTAACCTGAAGTCATAGCCATGCCATATAGTTTATGATCAAGGGGATGCCTGTCATTGTTCCCTGTGGTCCTGAGCCACTCTGTATTAATTTGACTTCTGGGAATTCAGGGTGGCTGGAGACTCAGTGGTTGTCAGTCATGCAGGTGCCACAAACTTAGGTGACTGGCTTCTAATGAAAGGCCTGGGCATCAAGGCTTTGGTGAGCTTCCCTGGCTGGCAATACTTCGTATGTGTTGTCACACATCATAGCTGGGAGAATTAAATACTGACTGTGTGAGTTCACTGGGAGAAGTCAACTGGAAGCTTGTGATTGCTCTCTCCTGGACTCCACCTTATGAGCTTTCTGCCTTTGCTGATTTTACTCATATCCTTTCATTGCAATAAACTGCTACCATGTGTATAACAGCTTTTCTAAAGTCTATGAGTCCTGCTAGCAGATCATCAAACCTGAGGATTGTCTTGGGGATCCCCAACACAGAAGATCTAACAGGTCATGGAAGAGTTACTAACAAGACATAAATCTGTTTGCAAAAACAATTTCAAATTGAGTTAAAATATATCACAAGGAATAGTATTAATTTTTAATCTAAATTTAATATTGAACTTATTTGAAAGGCAAAGAAATATATAAGTCAACTGTCAATTTTCATTTGTGTAAGACCACGTAACCACTTCATTATTCAGGTGTATATCTACAACTTTATCTATGTCTCTATGTATATCTGTATTGCTGTCTGTATCTATTTCTGTCTACCAGGCAATATTTATGGGTGCTACATATAGGCATGTCAATGTGATTTGTTAAAAAATTTTGAGTGATTTGAAAAAATGGATTCTATTCATTTTTTGAATATAATCTATAGATATCTATTAATATGATCTTTGATGCCAAAACACCACATAAGCCCTTCTTTCTTTTTTTTAATGAGTCAACTTTGAATGTTAACTGAAGTTTTTCAGAAAGACTTTTCTCTTTATACATAGTGTGTCCCCAGTCTTTTAGGACCAATAGAGGTTATTTTAAATAAAAATCCCATCCATCAGTAAATCCAGTTCCTTGGCTAAGATTATTTGATATTTCTGTGAGGAAATACAGAGAAAAAAATAGTATTTTATTTTGAACTTACCACTGATCAACACAAAAAAAACACTCATTCTGGTAAGTGTGGCCATTTGTAGCACAAACATACGATGTCACATCTGGACACTGTGATGTATAAGAAGGATCCACTGAGTAGTACATTTTACATGGGGGCTGCAAATACCAAAAAAAAATGTCATATGAATAACAATTGATAGATTTTCTCCCATCTATTCCTGGCCTGTCACTTCCTCTTCCCCATAGAAATAATATCAACTAGGGTGCCTGGGTGGCTCAGTTGGTTAAGCAACTGCCTTCGGCTCAGGTCATGATCCTGGAGTCCCGGGATTGAGTTCCGCATTGGACTCCCTGCTCAGTGGGGAGTCTGCTTCTCCCTCTGACCCTACCCTCTCTCATGCATTCTCTCTCACTCTCTCTCTTTTGCAAATAAATAAACAAAATCTTTAAAAAAAGAAATAAGATCAAATATTTCTATTCAATTGATCTTGTTCAAGATTTTCTCCTGGGCTTTGGTCAGGAAGGTTTTTTGCTGAACGCAGTGTTAGAAAATGCAGTGACCCATCCATCATCTCTTAAAGCCATAAGCATTATAACATCCCCACTTAAATGCCAGATGTAAAGTTTCCACTTAAACTTGGAATCCCAAAGCCGTGAACTCATTCTAAGAAGTTTGTGAGTAGAGATATTTATGTATTTGTGAACTTCTAGAGGAAGGGGCTCAAATGTAATTGTTGAGAGTAAGGGTTCTGTATTGAGGCTGGGAATAACTTCTGTATTTACCACTGTTTAAGTTTATGACCTTGAGCAAATGACAGGTGTTATTTCATTTAATGCTCAGAAATGTATTTTACTGTTATAACATTTGTGCTACATGAGATTAAATGTAAGTCTGGAAAGGTTATAATGCCCAAGGTCACATGGAAAACTTTTGTTCTACTTATGCCTGTGAAGTTTTAGGTCTCTCATATCAAGAGAGTGATCAGATTAGCATCAGAATTCGGAACTGAGAAATTTAAATTTACCTTAGGCCATTTATTTATATCGCGTGGCTTGAAGATTTCTGCAGACAGATAAAGTACATACACAATAGGTTGAAATCGTTCTTCATGGAATATGATTTTACCCACTGAATTTACTAACTGAATAAGGAAATGTAATTTAATTACTCATTTGCACAAAAGTATAAAAATAGCTTACAGCAACAGAATTTGTGGGTGGTGTTCTTTTGTTAACTACTTTATTCATTTATTCATTCTTTCCGTCATTTTCACAGTCCTGACTTTATTTATAAATTTTCTATGTCACTGAGAAAAGAGTAAAAACCAATTGAGGTTGTAGGTGCAACTTGCAAACTGTTATTTTCACTAAGTTACCTGATTTTTGTTGGCTTTAGTTTCCTTTTCACTGCAGTTGGGATGAGTGTACTTACTTTAAATTTTTTAATTAAATATGATATGGTAAATAAAATATTAGGCTTGTTCCTACCAAGCTGCTGAACTAAAGAGGATACTGTGAGTGATGTTGAGAAACTTTAAGGATTCCTTGGCTCTGGAGAGACTGGTTCTGGGAAACTAGTTTGTGTGAGGATGCGTGGTGTTGCCTGGGGATAGAGGGTGGCCAGCTGGCTGTGGGAGAAGGAAATAAGAAAAGACTTATCATAGTTCTGTTATTCCTTATCTGTCACTGTAATATGATCTTTTAAATAGTCTAGAAAATTCTAGCTTTCCAAAAGTCAGAATTTCCAAAGTTCAAAGAGAAAACTTGAGTTGTATTTTAAATTATTTCCCAGAGGAAACAAGAAGCCTACCAAACTTTCCAGGAATAGACTATGCCAATTGCACTTATAATCTTTTAAAGAATAAAAAAAAAAAAAATGGAATGCGTCTTTCTAATTCTAAAAAACCAGAATCTTTTAATGACAAAAGTAGCTGGATATGGTGAGGAAAAAGGAAAATAAAGGCCTTCATCTAGCAGAAATAAAGTAAAAATATATACTGTATACCATATATAAGAATAAACCTCAAATACATCTGAACATAAGAAATGAAACCATGCAAAGATCAACTGAATTTCTCTTTAATCTTAGTGTAGGAAAACCTTTCTGGTAGGTGAAGTGCTTTAGCATAGTTTTGATTAGCATTTTTTTCATAGTGAAGTTGAATATCTTTTACAGATTTAAGAGCCATTTCTGTATTTTTGGGGTATGTGTATGTGTGTGTGAATTGTATATGTATACATATTACTCATTTGGCAATTGGTTTTTATTTCTTTTTCCTCAGTTTTAAGTATTCTTATATATTAGTTGTATTAGTTCTTTATCTGTGATACGTGTTGCAGATATTTTCTTCCAGTTTATTAGATATTTTTTAGTTTAAGGAATTTACCCTGAAGATACACCTCCAACAATACAAAATACGTATGCATAAGATTATTGCAGCATTGTTTGTAACTGCAAAATATTGACAACAAACTAAACGCCCACACATAGAAGATTGATTGAATAAACTTTGGTATACCCACCCAAGGAAGTTCTATGTCATTGCATAAAAGGATGAGGGAGATCCCTGTGAATTGATTTGCACTGATTTTCAGGATATTTGTAAATTGAGAAAAGCAAGTTGCAAACAGGTATCTATAGTATGCTATCTTTTAGGTAAGAAAGTAAGAGAATGACACAATGTGCACACATGTTTCTATATAAAACAAGAAAGACAGAGATCAATGAGGTTGGTTCCGTAAAGACGGCTGTGGGGTTGGAATAAAAGGGAAAGGAGTATGGAGGTAATGACACTTCTCTGAGCCTAAACTTTTGCTCATTTTGTTTTATTTTCCTCGTGTTCAAAATGATTTTGAATTGCCCTTTGGATTTTTCTTGACCCATGCATTATGTAGAAACATGTTATTTCATTTTCAAATTTTGGAGGGTTTTCCAGAGTAACTCCCTTTTCTAACAGTGATACCCAATTGATACTCACTTTGCATTGTCAAGCCTAACATTCCCCACTTAGTCACACATGACTATTTTTCTTTTCTACAACTAAAAGAATATCAGATGTTTCTCTCCCAAGACTTGTAAGTTTGCTTACCTGAGAAAACAGTATGTGCCAAAGTGGAGGAAACCAGGAAAAATATGGTTGTGTAGGAAAAGGCAGCCATTTGATCTCATCCAATGTCCTGCTCTGGTGGGACCTGGGAAGAGGCTTGAGATAGTTTATTCCTAATATCTTGCACAGCTGGCTTTCCAAACATGAAAGGACCTACTGCCCTGAGGTGTTGCATTCCTATAAACTTGACCATGATGGTCTCACACTGGCCTGATCCCAAGGGTTCAGGCCTGAGAGGGCCCTTCTGCTCCAAAGAGAGATAGTAAACCATTAAAAGAACTTTTTTTTTTTTTTTTTTCTGCCAGTAGTCATGTATAATCCCAGTCCTGGTTGGAAGAGGAACTAAGCTCCGGGCTTTCACCAGGACTGGCCCCAGGCATGTTCCTTTTACATAGGTTCACCCTGTAATCTATCATCTACACTGGAACATTGATGTTAGTAAATATAAACACTCTAAGAATTTATAAAAAATTCTGAATAAACGGGTGTGAACTGAGGACTGTCCTGCGTTATCAAGGACATGTCACTTTATAATGTGAGTCATTTGATTTCCTGGGATAGACCAGTTTCTCCAGTCCTTCATTTCCTAACTAAGTGTCTTCTTGCAGACCATTTACACGTGCTCAGATACAAAGAATGAATTGAAAATAGAATTGTTGGTCTTGGGTCATAAAAATTATGTATACCTTTCCTGATGCAAGAATCAGGATATATATCTTGGTCTAAATATAATTTTTATGATTCTTAGATAGGTACACATAATTTTATATATATCAGAGAGATCTGAGTTCAGATTCTAGCTTCAACATCTCCTAGAAGTGTGAGCCTTAGAAAAAGGATGTACTTCAAAGCATATTGAGATGGTCAACTGATACCATTATAAGTAAAGAGTTTATTTGTATTAAATTGCCAATTTCTTTAGCCACACTCTTCTCTTATAGGGATGGAAATACTTAGGCCCAGAGAGAAGATGTTTTCCAAGCCATTTCCTCAACTTCCTCCTGTCCTTCTGTCATTCTGTCTCTTCTCCAAATTGTAGCTGGTGGGCATGCCGAGAAATGAGGGAGAACCCTATTAGCTGTTAGTGAATTTTCCCCTACTTTCATGTGCAGAGGAAGCAAAAGGAAGATACTGGAGGAGAACAAACACATGGGAAAACCTACTGACAGAGAAGAAATGCAGAGATCCCACCACTTATTTGAACTAAGGATGGAGAAGATAAAGAAATATTACCTGAATGAGTTGCTGCAGAATGTAAGTCTGCTCTAGTCACCCTGAGGTCAGAGCTAGCCTTAAGTAAAGTGGCTATTTTATGAATCTGTGGCC
The DNA here is from genome assembly GCF_037043125.1 of Eumetopias jubatus. Lineage (NCBI taxonomy): Eukaryota > Metazoa > Chordata > Mammalia > Carnivora > Otariidae > Eumetopias > Eumetopias jubatus. Next base: position 113,895,309 of record NW_028274811.1, read on the forward strand.
AGGGGCATGCTGAGGACAGGGAGTAGCCTCCTAGCTCAGCTGAGTGACCACTTACTTGGCATGAAATTACTCTAATGGCTGTTTCCTACTTTGATCCCTCTCTTGAACCACCTCCTCTGGTGTTTCATGTCCCAGCAGGCAGGGAGAGATCTGAAGGTTCCACGCTTGTGGTTTCTGGTTGTGGATCATGAGAACAAGAAGGACCAGCATCCTAAATATTTGACCACATTTGCAAAGGTTAATTGCTTACCACATTCCAGATGATCTGGTGGAGTTTCTTGCCTAATTCAAGGCTGATTCATCTTTCTGGTCTCTTCTGCCTCCTGAGGTCACTTAGTCCATTCTGCTTCTCAGAAGGTTTACCTGTTTTATCCTTGTAGGACATGATTTCTGACATCAGCCCAGGAAACTCGGGTACTGCAACCAGTAATCTTTGCAATACTCCAGCCTCCCAGTTTCTCCACTTGTTCCCCTCTACTTAAACATGGGAAAGCCTAAAAAATGTACCATTAACTGGAAAATTTCTATCACACAGAACTTAAACTCTCTCAAGTAGTTAGCACGCCTTTTGCTGCTTTGTCTTTTCTTCTCAACCCGAGTCCCATAGTTTGACATTTAAAATTTAGCTTCTTGACATGGCCATACTCTCTTGACATCCTACCCTTTATTCTTTCCTCTTCCAAGCCAGAATAAACTCAACTTCCTATTTTCCTACTCCAGACCTCAGTTAATCATGGTTGGCCACCTAAACCTGCTAGACTCTTAAGAAAGCCTCTTATTTAATATCATGTTGCTAACTAGGCCACCCATCTCCATATCATTTCTTTTCCTTTAATCCATTTTCTCCACTATCTGACCATACCTCCCCTATATGACTTTGAGTAGAAAAGCTCACCTCTTCTTTATTAAGTAGGGAAGCTTCAGGATGAACCAACTCCACTTTTCTTCTCTTTGCCTTGTAATTCTGGAAATTTTATCGTTTACTTTTCTTTCTATTTTTCTGCTTCTCTTCATATCAGCTTACGAGGGATCTACACATTCATCCATCCCTTTCTTTCTGCCAATACCTGGTTATGTGGTCTACACTCCTCATCACATTTATTCCTTATAATAATCCCATGAGGTTTATAGCATTGTGAGACTTGTATAAGAGAAAAAGAGACTGAAGCTTAGAAGAGTAAATTCATTTGCTGGAGCTAACTAGCTACTAAAGAGTGGTAATGAAGTAACTAGCTACTAATGGTCAGATATGGGATTCAAACACAGGTATGTTTAACTACAAAGCCCATGTTCACTTATTTTCTCTCATCTTAGAGAATGAATGTTCCCTTCAACTTATCTGTTAACTTATCTGTCGATCTTCTTAGACCAACACCATGAATGTCTTGTGTGATACTTTATGCTTTTCTTGGCAGCATCTTTGATTTTCCCCTCTTTGTCCCTCCTTCCAAAGGCAGTACTCTTAATCTCTCCATAATACTGCCTCCTAGGTAATTAGGTTGTGTCTAGTCCACTAAGACATAACCCTACTGGAATTTTGACAGGAGTCAATAACATCTTTATAAAGTATATATAAAAACATACATAAAACATGTTAAAACATGATAAAAAAATCTCTTCATACATGAATATGACATGCCTTCTTTTCAACTTGCAGGGGAATTCTACTTGCTCAATGTATCGGAATTCCTAGAATACAATTTTTGAAACACAATCTGATCTTGTTGCCTTATTCAAATCTACCACTGGCTCTTTCTTGGTTATATTATGGGGTTATTATTTATGATAAAACTTGAATGTGACAAAATTTAACCTCTTATTTTATATAACTGAAATCAACTTGTTCATGAATATCCAAATTCTATCGGTAATAGACAAAAGTATCTTGGGGCCCTGTGACCTTGGGAGCAGGAGATAGAGGTTGAATGAAGTATGGATCATAAGAGTGAAGATAAGGGAAGAGGGTAATTAGGTTTGGGGATCCGCTTAGCACTAGTGTCAACCTTTCTAGTGTCTGTAGAAGCAGTTACTTTAGAAATTAAATTCAAGTGAGAAAAGAACACTGCCTGCACCTTTCAACTAAAGACAGTTTTATCTGTTGAAGATTCAGAGGTCTTTGGCTAATAATTACCTGTTGCTTCTCTGGAGCTCCATTTCCCTGGTTTTTCAAAGGCTTTGGAGATCCTTTGTATACCAGCATAAGGTTCGTTTTGCCAATTAAAAAAGGCACTAACATTAAGAAGATGATCTCTCCTGATCTTTGTAGGAAAATGGTGGCTGGTGAAGTCAGATTTCTTCACCCATCTTTTAAAAAAAATAAGGCTTAATCTAAATCTGGAGAGTACATAAAATTGCCCAGTGCCTATGCCTGCAGTATAACTGGAAATCAGACAATATTATCTACTTTGCACTGCATGCAATTAGGGAAGTACACTTCCAACACCAGCAACATTAACACAAAAGATAGAAAGATTACAGATGACTTGAATAACCCTACTTACCAACTTGACATAACTGAAATTTATAAAACTTCTGAATCTGTAGTAGGTATCATTTCCCTATTTTTACCACTAAGTACAAATGAAATACACATAAAATAAACATAAGAAGACAGTAAGGGGGAGAGAAAGCGGATTGGCTAGGGATCTGGGGACTTGAAGAATAATACGATAGTGAGTTTCCTGGGTTTTCTGTTTGCTTCATGTATCCAGACTTGGAGCTGAGGAAGATAGCAACCTGGAAACACCAGGAGGCACAGGTCTAAAAACCACCCTGACAAAAGCCTGTTCTTTCTAGCTGAAGGACCAAGAAAGGAGCACAAATGACTTTTTTGCCTCAAGACATTCTATCCAAGAAGCTATCATTCTCACTGGCCTGGGTTTGCAGCTGGGTTTCTTGTAGGATATGTTTCACAAATGGTGAAAAGCGTAGGCAAACCATGGGTAGCTGGACCCTCTATAAGGCACTAATGTCTTGTCGACATATTCTTCCTTTTTGTTTAAATTGTAGGGTCTTATTCCTGATGGAACTAAGTAATGCATTCATTATTACTATTTCTATGTAATATTGTCCCATAGGTCTGCTCATGTCATTGACATTAACCAGACACCAACAGGTAGAAAAAAAGGAGGGCCAGAATTCGATTTGACTCTACCACTCCTTATTGATTACCCATTAAGTTCCAGGCTTTATACTAGGTCATAGAGATGGCCTGGTATCCATCCATTAAATTACTGCTCTCATAAATCTTAGAGTTTTATTAAAAGCAGGTGACAAGCAGAAATCCAAAAAAGTAGAAAGGTGGTCAGCTAGGAGATGTGGCAGTTGGTGAGGAAAACCTGAGTCATGTGTGGAACTAGTATCAGAAGAGTGAAAACCCATCCAACATAAGATAATTAAAAGAACAGAACACTTTCTTCTCTTTGCCTGAATAAAAACTGGGGAAATCAAAGGCTCATGTCTAAGAACATAATTGAGTCCTTACTAAAATGGTCTTTTTATTCAAAGATATTTGGCCTTTTTAAAAATTTCTGTCAGGATTAAAGTAGCATGCATGTTCTTAAGGCCTGAAAGAAAATAAGCAATATTCTGCTTAATAATGTGATATATTTTAGGGAAAGATGAGATTCTTGCAGTTAGAAGTTTTTAAAACTTCTTTATATGTTTGTATGTTTTTTTACATTATTTTTAATGCAACCCGTAGTAAGAAATAAATTTTATATTACAACCAAAACACAAATACACATACACTCACATATCTGAAACATCACAAAATCCTACTTAACACTGCGTGCAGTGCGTTATGGTATTTTCTATCATATTCTATTTTCTTCTAGTTTATTCCGTGAAGATGCAGGTTGTAACCCACTTTGATTTTATTTTTTTATTTTTTTAAGATTTTATTTATTTATTCATGAGAGACAGAGAGACAGAGAGAGGCAGAGGGAGAAGCAGGCTCCCAGGGAGCAGGGAGCCCAATGCAGGACTCAATCCCAGGACCCTGGGATCACATGACCTGAGCCGAAGGCAAATGCTTAACCATCTGAGCCACCCAGGTGCCCACGCACTTTGATTTTAAAATGTATTTGTGAATCAGAGCCTTTAGTGTAAAAGATATTGGTTTAAAGAGTGAAAATTGTTATAAAAATTAATACTTGATCTTAACAGATGTGTGTGTGTGTGTGTGTTCATTCCTGGCAAATAGGCAACTCACACTGATTAGAATACTGAAAAGGAGAAATCCCCCAGTAAGACCACACCAGCTCTGAACCTCCGTCAATCTGTGGGATGTTCATGGTGGGTGGAGATTCCAAGCGGAGGAAAAACTGACACTTTGAAAGATAAGCCATAAATCAGAGGGAAGAGGAGCCAGGTTAAACAGTGGGCATAAATCCACCCAATGTGATTCCCTGGTGCAGGGTCTTCTGACTTTCTGTCTGAGGAAACTCATGTATATACTGCAGTTGTAACTTTATCCTTCTATGCTGTATTTCCTTTTGAACAGTAAACCACTCTTTTATCAAGAAAGACATTTATCCATGTGCCTCCAAGTGTGATGGGTAGCATGCAATGAAGCCAAAGGATGGCCTCATTGGATTCAACTTGAGCAGATAGTGGGGCAGCAGGGACGTTGGAAAGGAGTGCTCTGTGCCAGGTTTCTGGGCAGAGATAATTGGTGAAGTGTGTGGATATGGCAGCATGGGGATGAAAATGACAGGAAAGGACAAACAATAATTTAGGAAAGCACTGAGGCAAAAATATGTTTTCCTTCTCATTTTTTTTAAAGATTTTATTTATTTGAGAGAGAGAGAGAGAGAGAGAGAGCACAAACAGGGGGAGCAGCAGAGGGAGAGGGGAAAGCAGGCTCCCAAGGCTCGATCCCAGGGTCCTGGGATCATGACCTGCGCCAAAGGCAGACGCTTAACTGTCTGAGCCACCCAGGAGCCCCTGCTTCTCATTTTATGCTGGAGAAAAAAAAAATAAAAGACCTTTGAAAATTAAAGCAGCAAACACTTGGGCTACACAAGGCTGAACTTCAGTCTCAAAGAAAAGGCGTTCCTGGTAATGTCAGCAAAGCATGGATTCTCCCCCAAGAAAACATATTAAGAAATTAGCTATTAAATGGTATGTAAGGTGGACCCTAAAGCGAATCAGGAGCACAATTATCATAATCAGAACCCATAACCAGAGTGGGAGAATGTGCAAAGCTGTCAAATTTGGAATCATCTAAACTGCACCTAGCGCTTTTTCAAAATCCATAACTAGGGTCAGCCTGAGCCTCATAATCTGGAGCGGAGCTAAACTTAAAGAGGGTTCGTTCAACATCTTAGCTAAGGGAGAGAGCAGTTATTTGGATGAGAAGTGGGCAGTCGGGACAGTGATGATCAACAGAGTAAGTTCAAACCTTGAAAAGCCCTACAGTAAGCTGGGGGTCCAGAGAGCTGTAGGCCTATCTTGTGATCTAGAAGGTACCAGCAACCTTGACGATAGATGGTGAGAAATGCTTTGGAGACTAGGATGAGTTTCATTGTGAAGATATTGTTTGAGATAACATGGGAACATCCAAGTAGATGGATGGGATTTGATCGCTAATGGGATTTGAGGGGCTTCTGGGGTACAGATAATGTCTGATTTCTTGGTCTGGGTGATGTTTAAATGGGTGTGTTGATTTTGTGAAATTCTTGTCTGTGCAAGTTACTATATATGTATGTGAAACATCAATACTATTTTATATTAAAAATCTTAGAAATACATTAAGATAATAAAGATTAGCCAATAAAACTTAGCAGTATGTCAAAGAATAGTTTACAGTGAAGAAGTAGGATTTATTACAAGAATGGAAGGACAGTTACATATTAGAAAGGAGATTACTATAATTTATTATATCGGTAGGTGAAAGGACAGTTACTATATAAATAATTGATGAATATTGGAAGTGAATTGAATAAAATCTCTGTATTTGAATATTCTTTGTAATAAATAGGAAAACGGTCAAAGATAAAAAAAATATTGTAAACATTTGAAGTTGGTGAAACTGCTGGTGAGTACATAAATTTGTAGAACTTTTAAACTCTCCAATGAGAATTCATCATAAAGTTGTTTCCAGGAGCACCTGCGTGGCTCGGTCAGTTAAGCATCTGCTTTTGGCTCGGGTCATGATTCCCAGGATCTCACCCCACATTGAGCCCCATGTCAAGCCCCATGTCCAGCTCCCTGCTCAGAGTGGAGTCTGCGTCTCCCTCTGACCCTCACCCTACTTGCTTTCTCTCTCACTCTCTCTCTCAAATAAATAAATAAAATCTTTTAAAAAAATGTTGTTTCCATAAATATTTATAACAGGAATTTTTGTGACACTGCAAAATGGAAATCATCTTACAGAGGGTTGGTCATATTTTGGTTTATCTATAAATGAAAAAATAAGCAACTATTAAAAATAATATTGTAAAAGAATATTTATTGACATGGAACTATTTCATATACTGTGTGACATATAAGTTTACACATAGAATAATGTAAATTTTAATATAACATATAACAGAAATAATGTGCAAGGTGGGTAAAAACAACTTTCAATAAAATTGTATGTAAAAAATATAGTGACAAATTCTGAATTGTTAACAATGGTTAGTACTAGTTCTTAAGATTATGTATAACTTTGTATGTATTTTGAATTTGTGCCTTTTTATGTTTGTTTTCTGCATTGAAGAGGTATTACTGTATAATCTCAAAAGTGCAATGATGGCTACCTTGTGTTTTTTCTTTTTTTTTTTTTTAAGGATTTTATTTATTTATGTGACAGAGAGACACAGCGAGAGAGAGAACACAAGCAGGGGGAGTGGGAGAGGGAGAAGCAGGCCTCCCGCTGAGCAGGGAGCCCAATGCTGGGCTCGATCCCAGGATCCCGGGATCATGACCTGAGCCGAAGGCAGACGCCCAACGACTGAGCTACCCAGGTGCCCCGTGTTTTTTCTTATTAGAGAAGTAGGGAGGGTGTTGGATCAAAGAAAACACATGAACAGAGGCAAAGGCCACGATTTAAATTTTTTTTTAATTTGAATGTAACTGACACCCAATGTTGCATTAGTCTCAGGTATAGAGCATAGTGATCCAATATCGCTATACGTTATGCTGTGCTCCCACAGTTGTAGCTTCCACCTGTCACCATACAACACTGTTACGACATCATTGACTGTATTCCCCATGCTTTGTCTTTTGTTCCCATGACTTATTCACTCCATAACCAGAAACCTGTACCTCAGCCCTCCCCTTCCCCCATTTTGCCTATCCCTCTGGCAACCAGTTTGTTCTCTGTATTTATAGGGTGGATTCTGCTTGTTGTTTGTTTATTCATTTGTTTTGTTTTTTTTTAGATTCCACAAATAAGTGAAATCATATGGTATTTGTCTTTCTCAGTCTGACATATTTCTCTTAGCATAATGCCCTCTAGGTCCATCCATGGCAAGACCTCACAAATGGCAATGGCAAATGGCAAGATCTCATCTTTTTTATGGCTACATAACACTCCATTTTATTATATTTATATATATAATACATATATATATTACACTATATATCACATCTTCTTTATTCACTCATCTATCAACAGACACTTAGGTTACTTCCATATCTTGTTTATTGTAAATAGTGCGGCAATAAACATTGAGGTGCATGTATCTTTCTTTTGTTTTTTTCTAAAATTTAAATTTAATTAATTAACCTATAGTGTATTTTTAGCTTCAGAGGTAGAGTTTAGTGATTCATCTGTTGCATGTAACACCCAGTGCTCCTTACATCAAGTGCCTTCCTTAATGCCCATCACCCAGTTACTCCATCCCCCCACCTCCCTCCGCTCCATCAACCTTCAGTTTGTTTCCTATAGTTGAGTCTCATGGGATTTGTCCCCCTCTCTGATTTCGTCTGATTTTTTTGAATTAATGTTTTCATTTTCTTTAGGTAAATATCCAGTTTAATATCTTAACCAACGTGCTGCTTAACCTTTGGCTATAGTCAAAAGGAATGTGACTATCTCCTAGTGGGTGGATGTTAGTGAACTATCAGATCACTTCTGCTCCAGTCTTAATGAAACTGCTTCAGAAATATCTCTGTTGTTATCCTCCTGGGAGCACTGATGGGCACTTTGGGTTTTTCCAACAGGAAGGGAAATTGGGAAGGCTATAGAAAAGGTACAATTTTAAATGCAAGGTCAAGGTAGCTGTCAGTTACTTGCAGGTGACCTTTAGGCTAACTGAGAAGCCAGGCCAAATGCCCTGATGCTAAAGTAGGAGTGGCATGTTATGAAGCAAGGAAGGACCAGTGTGTGAGGGAGATGGGAGAGAGTGGTGGGATACAAGTTCAGCTCACAGTCAAGGAGAAAGGATCACTCTGACATCAGATGACTCAGCAAAAGTGGTGAAGTGAGCATAGCCAACTGTCAAACGCTTTGAGGCATTGTAAAGACTTTGACTTTTATAGTTAGAGAGTTGGGAAGCCATTAGGTGATTTGAACAGAGGAAATATTGTTAAAAGACATTTTTCTAAATGCTAGAATAAATAAGGAGAGGAATAGCAAGATTCAGGAGAGCAGCTAGGAGATATATTAGTGTTTAAGAAAGGAATTCCAGCACCTGCTAGGGGTGATGAAGATAAGGCATTGATTTCTTACAATCTTTCATTGTGAAGAAAGTTGGACAGGATTGACCTTCTGATAAATTTGCTACCTTACTCCTCAGAGTGTTCAGAAGCCATACCACAGCTGACTAAAGAGTCAGTGAGTGATAAAGATACAAAGGGAGTGATGGTAGAAAAGGAACAGAAAGCCAGCGGGGAATATGAATAATGGTAAGCTGCTATCATTCACTGTATTTATTAAACAAGTCAAACTTGAAAAAATCCTCATTCTCAACAACTCAGTCAATACATATGTAGAAAGCAGTACCTCTCAGGCTTATCATAGTATGGCCCACATAGAAAATATTGTTTATAAGGTAGAGCAAAGAGATAAGGTTACTTGCCACCGGTGGCAATCAGCCTGAAGGGTCCAGGCACCCGAGGTCATGGTGCCATCCAAAAGAATCAACATTTCATCAATGTTCCATAATATACATGTCAATAATTCATTTGATGACTGTAGTCCTATTCTGCCCCTCAGCCACAGAGATCAGCAGCAACAGCCCAGGCCTCCAGTGTCCACACATAGTATCAGGTTGGTGCAAAAGCTCTGCGTTACCTAGGAGTTCATGCTGACAGGTGCAACTGGCCACCTTCCTTTCGATATTCCCACCTCTAACTCTTTCCCCTCCAAACTCCCCAGGCTGCTTCTTCCCAATGTTGCATGCATTTAAGAATTAAAGGTGACTTTGACTAGAGGAGGTCCCAGATTTGGTGGTAGCAATGAGAGTGCATTCCAAAGGTTCTGTCTAGGACTCTCTGCCTTTAGACTTATCTCCACCTCTCTTATAGCCACCAGGAAGAACTCAGATGAGGGCCTGACTTTAGATCTTCCTTCATATACATTATCAGACAGAATTCATGGAAACACGGGTTCTCACACCAAATCACTTAGACTCCTAAGAAGTATCATCACTGTAAAAAACCAGAATACTATAACCCAATAAAAAAAATTTATTCCAAAATAAGTATAACTTAAATAAGGATATTAGCTTGGATTTTTAGATATATATATATAGAACTTTAGAGCAAATTAACAAGATAAACTCTCTTTTTAAGCACACAGTGAACATTTATAAAACTAGACTATCTTTTAGGTCATAAAGGAAGCCTCAGTAAATTCCAAGGCATCACAGACTGTGTAGTCTGAAATACATATGGTAATATGTATTATCCATATGCTTGCAAATTAATGAATATTCTCTGAGTTAATAAGAGAATCTTGATGGGAATTGCACAATATTTAATACTTATGACAAAGAAAATATTCATATTCATATTTTTTTAAGTTTTATTTATTTATTTGACAGAGAGCAGCAGAGGGAGAGGGAGAAGCAGACTCCCTGCTGAGCAGGGAGCCCGGTGTGGGACTCAATCCCAGGACCCTGGGATCATGACCTGAGCTGAAGGAAGTCGTTTAACTGACTGAGCCGCCCAGGTGCCCAAAAATATTCATATTAATGTAAGCATATTGTTGTAGCAAATAATCCTAAAATGCAAAATGACTCAATATACACAATAGACATATATATATCCTCATTCATATAAACAATTAAAAGTGGTTCCAGATGTTGGGGAAGTAGCGTTCTCTTCCATACAATTATTCAGAGAGATGAAGTGGAGGCCCTTCGATCTTCCATCAGGTAGCTTTCATACATGCAATAGCACGACGAATCTTACATTGAGATGAGGAAATGAAACCAGAAATAAAAGAGGGCATGCTGTACTTTTATATAAAGTGCAAAACAGGTGGAACCAATCTATGGTATTTGATGCCAGGATGGTTGTTATCTTGGGAGTTAGTGAGTAGGAGGGAATAAAAGTGGGGAGGGCTTTAGGGATTCTGGTAACATTTTGGTTCTTGAACAGGTTGCTGATTACATGGATACTGTAGAGGACACTGGCATGCTTCACCCAGATGCCTTTTACCAATTAAATCTTTACTGCTCTTCCCCAGATTTGATATATTTTGCTCCTTATGATTTGTACCTACAACCTTCTTTAGAGTACTACCTTTACTGGCTACTAGTGCTACTTTGGATGTTCCAGAAGCTAAAAGTGCTAGGAGTTTACATTCCCTTGTAGCAAGCTCCGTGTAATGAGTGAGTAGTGCAGGAGTATGGCAGCACAGATTTCTTGGTTCAGCAGAACACATTTCTGCCTTCAGCAGAGTGTAATTTACACTCCCCATGGAATGAAGCTATATCTGGAAATTCACATAAAATTGCACCTTTGCTCTACTTGTTTCTCCACCTTATTCAATTCCTCCACTCTTTAATCTCTTCCAGGAGCATTTCCTCAATAAACACCAGCACATGAATCAACATATTAAGATCTTCCAGGGAGACCAGTCTATGACAGTAGGTGCCATTGTGATCCTAGGAAGCAGATTATAGGGATGTGGTTCTGGAATTGGCTATCTGGCACACCAAACGGCAATGAGTAACTCGTTCGTGCCTGGTAGTAAATAGTGCTGATGTCCCATGGCATGCTGTAACAATGTAATTTTAAAGTTTTCCCCTGTGCTGAGTGTGACAAGATATAGATGGAAGGGTATCCCCTGGCTTATGCAATATCTCTGATGTTTGGGAAGTGTAGGAAAATGGTAATTATGACTCTGAGACTGGGTGGTGGTGGTTAAGTCTCATCAATACCTGAAAGGAGAAAATGTTAGGCTCAGGTTGGTCAACGACTAATTTAAGGAAAAGTTTAGGGTCAGAGGTCATCTACTGCCACTTTAAAGAAAATTCATCTCCTGCAACTGGAAGAAAGATCAAGACAATAACCAAGCATAGAGCTTAATTGTAACAGAAAGGCAATGTGGCATTGTAGGGCCACAAGCACTTATGCAACTTACTTTTGCCTTCAGAACCTGCTCAAATCTGATCTTGTATACAGTCTCCATGTCTTGATGTTGGGGAGACCTGCACTCCATTTGAGGACATTAATATTATTTCATATTTCATATTCAAATTATATATATGAATATATATATGAATTTGAATATATATATGTTTTTAATTTTTGTTTTGCTTCTGCCCTACCTCTCTCTCCTACACTCATGCTTAGCCTAATGTCTCTCTCTCTATATACAATTGGTAAAGAGCTTCATTGCTCAGAATGAAGTCATCATGTCAGTGATAAAACACCCTGAGATGAATTATTGGCTTCAGAAAATCACTGTTCATAAGGAACAAAGATTTATGATTATATTTATTAATGCCAATGTTTTATGGATTGAGAGGAGGGAAGTTCCAGGGAAGAAATATCTGACTTTGACGTTGGTGATAGTTCAGGAGAGTGACTATGGATCTTGTCCTGCCACCCCATCAACCATGGGGAGGGATTAATATCAAGAGGATTTGCTGAATTCAGACATGTTTGAGTATTTAAGAGTATTTTAAGAGAAAATCTGTGTCTCAATTTTTGTTCAGGGTACTGGAAGCCAGCAAGTCATCACAAAATTCCTGAGCCCATTATGGCATAGAAGTGATGGGTAGAGCCTCCTGTGTGGAGTGTCTAGATTGATGGACCCGAGGATAGGCTTACAGTGTCACTGTCCACGTAATTGGGTATCCGAAGCACCCAAACATTATCTCCATTTGGTAAAGAGTGGTGAGGATCAGAACATGAGAGCCAGTGGATATGGTCTAAGCCAGGATGAAGGTATGACTTCCATTTACATAATACAGTTTTATAGAATACTTTTAGGTTCACAGCAACATTCAGCAAAAGGTAGAAAGGCTTCCTGTATACTCCCTGCCTCCACACATGCCTAGCCTCTCTCATTCTCAACGTCCCCAGCCAGAGCAGTAGGTTTGTTATGAACCTACACTAATACATCATTATTACATAGAGCCTATAGTTTACTTTGTGGGTTCACTCTTGGTGTTCTGCATTCCATGTGTTCAGACATCCAAATGAGTGTGAAGTGGTATCTCATCGTGATTTTAGTTTGTATTTGGCTGGTTATTCCTAATGATGTTGATTATGTTTTCATGTGCTTATTGGCCATTTCCAGATCTAATTGAAGAAATATCTGTTCATGTCATTTGCCCATTTTTAAAATGGGTTTGTCTTTTTTTTTTAAGATTTTATTTATTTATGTGACAGAGAGAGACACAGCAAGAGAGGGAACACAAGCAGGGGGAGCGGGAGAGGGAGAAGCAGGCTTCCCGCCGAGCAGGGAGCCTGACGCGGGGCTCAATCCCAGGACCCTGGGACCATGATCTGAGCCGAAGGCAGATGCTTAACGACTGAGCCACCCAGGCACCCCTTTTTGTCTTTTTTTTTTTAAATGAAACTTTATTTTCCAGAATGGTTTTAGATTCATAGCAAAATTGAAAGGCAGATGCAGAGATTTCCTATATACTCCCTTCCCCCACACATGCATAGCCTCCCTCATTATCAATGTCCCTCACCAAAGCTGTGCATTTGATATAGTTGATGAAACTACATTGACCCATCATAATCACCCAAAGTCCATAGTTTACAGGAATGTTTATTCTTGGTGTACATTCTATGGATTTGGACAAATGTATAATGACTTGTATTCATCATTATGACACACAGAATATTTTCACTTTCCTAAAAATGCTCTTTGTTCCACCTATTCATCCCTTCCTCCCCCAGCTCCTGACAACCACTGATCTTTTTACTGTCCACATAGTTTTGCCTTTCCTAGAATGTCATGGGGTTGGAATCACATAGTATATATCCTTTTCAGATTGGCTTCCTTCTTTTAGTAACATACGTTTAAGTTCCTCCATGTTTGTTCATGACTTAATAGCTCATTTGTTTTTGGATCTGAATAATATTCCATCATCTGGATGTACCAGTTTATCCATTCGTCACTGATGGACATTTTGGTTGCTCCCAAGTTTTGGAAATTTTGAATAAAGCTGCTATAACCATTGGTGTGCAGGTTTTTGTGTGGAAATAAGTTTTCAACTCCTGTGGGTAAATACCAAGAAGCATGGTTGCTGGATCATATGGATGACAGTTCTTCATCAGATGTATCTTTTGGAACTATTTTCTCCCAGTCTGAGACCTGTCTTCTTATTTTCTTGATATTGTCATTTGCAGAACAGCAGTTTTTAATTTTCATGAAGTCCAGCTTATCAATTACTGTTTTCACAGATCAGACCTTTGTGTTGTGTCAGATATTTTTCCTCAGTCATGTCCAATCTATTAATAAGCTCGCTACCTTTATTCAACTTAGAATTGGGAGTCCTATCCAGAACAATTAGGCAAGAAAAAGAAATAAAAATTATCCAAATTAGAAAGGAAGAGAATACTGCCGCTATTTGCAGATGACATGATATTATATGTAGAAAACACTCAAAACTAGGTAAAAAACTATTAGAACTAATAAACAAATTTAGTGAGGTTGCAGGATACAAAATCAATACATAAAAACTTTTGCATTTTTATATACTTATAATGAACTGTCAGAGAAAATAAGAAAACAATCCCATTTACAATTGAATCAAAAAGAATAAAATACCTAGGACTAAATTTAAGGAAGTGAAGGTGTGTATATTGAAAACTAGAAGACATTAAGGAAAGAAATTGAAGAAGACACAAATAAATGGAAGTGTGTTCCATGCTTATGGATTAGAAGAATTAATATTGTTAAAATGTCCATACTGCTCAAACCAATATATAGACTCAATGCAATCTCTATTAAAATTCCAATGACAGGGGCACTTGGGTGGCTCAGTTGGTTAGTGTTTAACTCTTGATTTCGGCCTAGGTCATGATCTGGGGGTTGTGGGATCAAAACCTGCATCAGGCTCCTTGCTCAAGCGGGGAGTCTGCTGGAGATTTTCTCTCTCTCTCTCCTCCTCTCCCCCTCCCCTCTCATATTCTCCCTCTCTCTCTCTCCTCTCTCAAATAAATAAATAAATCCAAAAAAAATTCCAATGACATTTTTCACAAAAATAGAAGAAACAATCCTAACATTTGTGTGAAGCCATAAACAACCCCAAAAAGCCAAAACAATCTTGAAAAAGAAGAAAAAAGCTGGAGGTATCATGCTCCCTGATTTCAAATGCTATTACAAAGTTGCAGTAATTAAAACAGTATGGTATTGGCATAAAAACAGACACATAGATCAATAGAATAGAATAGGGGGCCCAGAATAAACCCATGCATGTATGGTCAATTAGTTTATGACAAAGGAGCCAAGAATATACAATGGGGAAAGAACAGTCTCTTCAATAAATGGTGTTGGAAAAATTGGACAGCCACATGGAAAAGAACGAAACTGGATCACTATCTTACACCATACACAAAAAATTAACTCAAAATGAAATAGACTTGAGTGTAATATCTGAAACCATAAAAGTCCTTGAAGACAACATGGGTGATAAGCTCTTTTGCATGGGACTGGTGATGATTTTTAAATCTGACACCAAAAGCAAATGCAGTAAAAACAAAAATAAACAAGTGGGACTACATCAAACTAAATAACTTCTGCACAGCAAAGGGAACAATCAACAAAATGAAAAGGCAATCTACTGAATGAAGAACATCTTTTAGCGTTTTTTGAATATGGATCTGCTGGCAATAAATTCCTTTAGTTTTTGTTTTGTTTAATTTCAGCTTCAATTTTGAATAAGAATGGCTTTTACTAGACATTCTTGGTTGATTAATTTTTCCCTTGAGCACTTTGTATATGTTACCCCACTGCCTTCTGGCCCCATTTTTTTCTGCTGCAAAGTTAGCTGGTAATCCTATTGGATGTTACTTGTAAATGTCCTTTTTCTCTTGCTGTTTCAAGATTTTTTCTTGTCTTTGACTTTCAACATTTTTACCATGGTGTGTGTATTTGTGGTCTTTTTGTAGTTTATCCTACTTGGTATTTGTTGAGCTTCCTTGATGTTGAGGTTGTTTTCTTCACAAACTTGGGCAGTTTTCAGACACTGTTTCTTCGGTTGTTGTCTCCCTCTCTCCTCTCCTTTCCTCTGGTATGGCTATTATACAACTATTAGTGTGCCACATGGTGTCCCACATCTCTCCGGGGCTCTGTTCGTTTTTCTTTATTTCTTCTTTTCTCTGTTCAGCTTACATAATGTCTATTGATGTATCTTCAAATTCGCTAATTATTTCTTCTGCCAGCTCAAATCTACTATTGTTCCCTTCTAGTGAATGTTTTATTTCAGCAGTTGTACCTTTTAATTTCCAGAATTTCCACTTCCCTCTCTTTATTGATATTCTTTATTTGAGGTGGCATTGTTGTCATACCTCCCATTACTTCTTTAATCAACCTTCCCCTTAGTTCTGAAATATTAATAATGACTTTTAAAAATTTTCTGGCTAAATCCAACATCTGGTCTCTCTCACAGGCAATTCTCTTGCTTGCCTTTTTTTTTTCCATTGTGATGGGTCATGCTTTCCTGTTTCTTTGCATGCCTTCTAATTTTTTGCTAGAAACCAAACATATTGTAATGACTCTGTAGTGTTTCTGGGTACTGCTTCCCTCACGAGGATTGTTTCTCTTATTTGCTTGTTTATTTGTTTAGTGATAGCCTGGATAGTTGTAGTGCCATTTACTCCCCTGTCTCCCCTTAAATGTTAAGTCTTTGATGCTACTTTTTAAGGAGGCAAAACTTTGGGTATGCCTACAGTTACCTTGAATGACAGTGGTACAGATTGGGCCTCTTCCACTCTGTCTCTGAATAGACCCATCTGTTATGCTCCACTAATTGCCAGCGGATCACTCTATTGTTTACAACAATGTCTTGGGACATAAATACCTCTACAAACTAATCTAATAAAATAGTATTTCCTTGCATGGAATATTCCCTGAGGTCAGTGTTTTATATTTATTCTTACCACAGGAAAGCTCCTCCCAGCTGTCTTCTTCCTGATTTGTCTCCTGAAAACTAGCTAACCTGTAGTCTAGGCTGTATCTTCATTAAGTCGATAAATCTCCTAATTCCCTTTACAGTAACCCCCCATGGTTTTTGAAAGAGCTCTGAAAGAGCTGCAAATGAAGTCAGTTCCTTTGGGAAGAGATCCAGAGCTATCTGTTTTATGGCCTGCTTCACCTCCCTGGCAAAACCCCTGAACCAAAGCTCTGGAGCTGGGTGTGAGGACAATGACAAACTTTCCTCAGAGTGACACCCATTTTTTAGGACCTGACCACTCAGGGGAGGAGTAGCGGTAGCCTCAGGTTCACTTCGTTTGCCTCTCCTGGTGTAGGACTATCACCTCATGAACTGGGGGAAGGGCCATAGGTGTGCAGTATTCACTGTAAGCCACATCCCAGGCAGAGTTTCCATTCCACAACAAGGAGTTGGGTGGAAGAGGGAGCCCCCAATTCTAGAATTCACTCACTCAGAAATTAGCCTCAGCAGCAGACAGATGGAAGTAAGAAGAGAAGTGCTGAAGTCCCGCTCTTCCTCAGAAGAAAACCCTCCAGCTTGGAGCTGGGTAAAGAGATATTCCTGTGTTCTTGGATAAAGCAGTCTGGAATGGAGTCTCCACCTTATTGACCGGGGGGAAAGGGAAAGGGAGAAGCCCTTTGGTTCAGATACTGCAGACTCTTGCCTTTCTTATGAATTTTTATAGATTTTTTTTTTTAGTACATGTTTCTTCATTTGCTGTTTGCTCTTAAACCATTTCCATAGACTTGACTAAAAAAGAAATTATACCAATTTCGCTGGAGAATGGGTCAGCAGAATTTCTCATGCTATCATTTCAGAAGTTGATTGCACTTTGTTTTTTCATATGGATGTAAAATACTGTCTGATATTACTTTCTTTCATCTAAAAATATTTCCATTAATGTTTCTTGTAAGTCAAGACGAAGGTCTTATAACAACAGTATTTTTCTTTCTGAAAATGTCTTTATTTTGCCTTTATTTTGTTAAGGTCATTATTCTGAGAATAAGATTCTTAGTTGGAGCTTATTTTCTTCTTTTATTACTTGGAATATGTTAAGCCACCACCTTTGGCTACCATATTTTCTGATGGGAAGTTAGCAGTTAATTATATCTTTATTCTTCTATATGTGATGGGTCATTTTTCTCTTGCTGCTTTCAGTATTCTCTCTTTATCTTTGACTTTCAGTATTTTGAATATGATGTGTCTGGATTTAGATTTTTTTTTTTTTGTATTTACCCTAATTGTAGTTCACTGTCCTAGATATGTAGAATAGTGTTTTTAAAATAAAATCTGAGAATTTTTCAGTTTTTATTCCAATAATATGTTTCTGCTCTGTTCTCTCTCTCATATTATTCTGCTACTCCTATTATGCATATGTTGGTGCATTTAATGGTGTTCAAGACTTCTTTGATATGGGGTCAATTTATCTTATTGTTTTATTTTCTGTTCTTTAGATTTCTTACTGTCTATTGATCTAACCTCAGTTCACTGATACTTTCTTCTTCCAGCTCAAGTCTACTGTGAATTTTTAAGTTTGGTTATTGTATTTTTCAATAACAGAAATTCTATTTATTTATTTCAAATAAGTTTGTATCTTAATGATATTCTCTATTTGATGAAATATTGTCATACCATTCTTTAATTCCATAGAGTTTTCCTTAGATCCTTAATTATATTATAAAAGCTACTTCAAATTTTTTTGTTAGGTCCAATATCTTAGCCCCTGAAAGAGAATTTCTATCCTTGAATTTTTTTTTTTATTCACTGTGTATGGAACATACTCTCCTGTATCTTGAATTTCTCATATATTTTGTTGAAAATGGACATTTTAATAGTATTTTATAGTGACTCTTTATGATGACTTTCCCCACCTAAACTCCTGGTGTTTGTGCTATTGTTTTTGGTTTTTGGTCTCTTTATGTGTCAGTAAAGTCTATTCCCCTTGAAGTATAGAGTTTCTGATATTTCTAAATTCTGGGCTTCTTCATTGCTAAAAATTACTGGTAGGTTTAGGGTGACAAGTATAATCCTCACACACAAGTATGGACAATTCTAATATTTTAACTCAAATATTTATGATAAACTTGTGAGACAGGAGTTATGATTCTCAGATTTAAAATAAGCAAAATGTTCATTATAAAGTCTAGATGTTGAGTCCAGGTTATTCAATGGTAGATGGCATTTGAAATGATCTCTTTCCACTGAATCAGTCCATAAAGCTGATTGGTTTGTTAGGAAGAAAATAACTGAAAAATCTCTCCCTTATATTAAAAGCCTTTAGTGTCTCTCATTTACCTCTGAAGTAAAGATCAAATTATTTATCAAATAATTTAGGGTAATGCCTCATCTTGTTTCAACTTTAATCTCCAGATTTATTTTTCTCCTATTCTAGCAATTTCTATGCTGTGCTCTCTCCCAGGTTGTGCCTGATTCTCATCTAGGAGCTTTTAAAACATAACAATGTCCAGGACTCACTATTAACAGTTTTTCATGATCTTGATAGTAGATGATGCATCTTCAGGCTTTAGAATTTCTCCAAGTGATTCTGATATTCATCTAGCTTTTTTTAAGTTCCAAGGGTTTAGACCTTTGTTGAATTAGCATTTCCAAACTCTTTTTTCTTTTTCTTGCTTGATTCTTCTGTTCTTTTTCAACTCACTTACTTGGAATGTTTTCATATTATCTTCTCTATCTTAAAATCTATATCTGCACACATTTCTTTCTTTCCTCCTCGTACTCTGGGTACATTAGATCAAATTGTCCCAAACCTCCTGCTGAGGGACGATCTACTGAAAACTATTTGTGAAGCATCTCTCCTGATGTACTTTACAGCCCCCCTCTGGGTGGGGGGTGAGGGGTGGGGGGGCACAGAATGCCTCTGTCTCTTACCTGTCCTGAGCTATCTGTATTACTCCAACAAGCTCATCACTCACATCTCAGAAAAAGTGATTTAGATGGATGGAGATGTATGGTTGGGGGAAAAAAGTGAACACAATAGCCACTGTTGCTTCACTCATTATCTCTTTGTGTGAAGTATGTCAAGCAGGGAACTTAGGGAGGTAGCCCCAGGGTATAGCATTGCTGTGAGTCTTGCTCCCCATTGATCTTACCAGAAATAACGACTATTTTTCTGAAGAAAATACTGAGATTGAAATGTGCATGTTTACTTGAAATGCAGCCAGCTCCTTGTGTGTTTACTCAAAGATTTGGGAGAGTAATCAACTTCTTGTGTTCACAGAGCACTTTCTATGGGCTTTTCTCTCCTATCTCCAGGACAGCCTTCTGTTGACATTTCTTGTTGAATTTTAGGGATGGGAGAAAAATGGAGCTAACAGTTCACCTTGACCAGGAATCCAAGGGGTTGGAATAGTTCCTTCTTTACAAAGTAAGACACTTTATAAAATGTGCCCTAAATTCGGTTTGCCTGTCCATAGGAGATGGGCAATGTGTCCTTTGCCATTGTTGCAAGCATCCTGAAGGGTTTCTTTCACAGATTCAATCAAATGACTCTGTTCTCATTATGGATCAAAGCTATTTTCATCATCATGGCCTTTACTCTTTTTTTCTGGTGAATAAATTTGCCAGTCCTGGGTAAAACACTGCATATCCTAGGAAAACAGAAGGCTTTCTGCTGTAACTTAAAAATGGAGTGGTTGTTTTACTGGCCTTTTAATTCTTACTTGGTTAAATGACACAGGGCATGTTATAAATTTCTTTTAAATATCTCATCATTGAACTGCCTTTTCTCATTTCCCATGTTAGAACAGTTGAAACAGAGTGGTGGGTTAGAATGCGCAGTAGACTTTAGCTCTTTGTTCATCTGTAACTCAAGAACTTTAACCAAATTTTTTTCCCTTTTGGGGCCCAGATTCCACTGTCGTTCAGTACAAAATATAGAGAAGGAGTGATCTCTTCTAGATCTGGTATTCCTTGAAAATCTGATTTTTTACTTATCAGCTCTGAGGCCCGGAAATCAAGGCCTGAGTAGGGAAAGAACTCATTCATGAATATCTCAGGTGACCAGTTTACCTCCCTTAAAGTTCGAGGTGGCTCCATAAAGTTTGGAAAAAAGTAGCTGTTAGGTATTGAATAGAACCCTGATATTAGAGCAGAATTTCTTCATATTTAAGTGACTTCACACAAGGTATTGTCTTATGTCACAATGAAATGTCTCTCTTATAAAGCTTTTTAAAAATTGGTATCCTCAGACTCCTAACTCTAGAGAACAATCTGATGTTTACCATTGGGGAGGTGGGTGGGGGATGGCTGAAATAGGTGTTGGGTATTAAGGAGTACACTTTTTGTGATGAGAACCGAGTGATATATGGAAGTACTGAGTCACTATACTATACACCTTAATATAACAATATTACACTCTTTGCTAAATAACTGGAATTTAAATAAAAACTTTAAAAAATCGTATCTTCAAGTAGAGTATTAGGAGTTATTAAAAATAATATATGACTATTTTTCACAGATCTAGATTAATTTGGGGATTAATTTTTTCTAAAATTTGGAGACATTTGAAATTTTGTATTTTTGTTATGGCACAAAATGCTGACCTCATTATTTCCAGTTCCACTACTGATATATGTGTGGCCTCTTTATCTTTTTAAACTTCTTTGGTTGCAGAAACTGCTTTTTAAAAATCACCACATTTCAGACATTTGGTAAGTTATTACTGGTTCATTTGGAAGCTGAAGCATGTAAATTTTTAACCATTTTCAATTTTTTCAAAGCAAGCAAAATTGACCAAGCAAAATGTACAAAACCCCATATTCTCCAAAAAGTAAAATTATGTATTATTATTACACCAAGGTTTAGAAATAGGATCTAACAAGCAATCAAAACCATTTAACATTAACCTTAAAACGTGATATTGTATTTATCCTATCACCCCCAAATTCCAAACTATTCCATAGGTAGTTATTTGTTGTGCACAAAACCGAGAGATGTAAAAGTGTATTGAGAGTAGACTTATTCATCCAACAACACAATGGGAAACAAATATCACCCCAAGGATCAGTTTCTAGAAGAATAAATAGCAATGATTTCTATACATCCACATAGCGGAATATTCGGTAGGGGTGAAAGTAAATAAACTACAGCTCTAAACATCAGTATATATTAAGGTCACAGAGAATGTAGAAAGAAAGCCATGTAAGATACATACAGTTTTTTTTCTTTGCATAAATTGTCAAGATATCCAAAACTATACATGAGCATACACATTGTTATGCATGTGGAATTCTCGAGGAAGATAGGGAATCATAAATAGAAAATTCGGTTAGGTGACTTCCTCTGGTGTATGTGGGAGGAAGGAGTGAGAAAGGTGTGACCTGGGAAGGGTGAGGATGGGGAGTTGGCTACATGATACCAACGGTGAGCCAGTTGCATGGACTTTCTTGGGTTTTTACAACAATATTGGTAACGTTTTATTATTTACTGGAATGTGACTAGAGAAGTGTTTGTCTTTAGACCTAAATATAGATTATATTTATCCTTTTTTTGGGTGTATGGCATTTCATATCTATCTTACACCATTCACCAAATAATCAACTCAAAACTGATTAAAAACTTAAAACGTAACACTTGAAACTATATAACTCCCAGAAGAAAACATAAGGGATAAAATCTTCATGACATTGGTCTTGGTAATGATTTCATGGGTATGATACCAAAAGTATAGGCAATAAAACAAAGGTGAGTGAGACTACTTCAACAAAACAGTTTTTGTACAACAAAGGAAACTATCAATAGAGTGAAAAGACAACTTATAGATGGGAGAGAATATTTGTCAACCATATATCTGGTAAGGTGTTAGTTTCCAAGATAGAAAAGGAACTCCTTCAACTCAATGGCAAAAAGCAAATAACCAGATTTAAAAATGGCCAAAGCACTGGAGATAACAAATGTTGGAGAAGATGCAGAGACATTGGAACTCGTGTATGCTGTTAGTGCTATGGTCTGAATGTGTCCTTCCCAAATTCATGTGTTGAAATCCTAACTCCCAAAGGTGATGATATTCATGGGGTCTTTGGGAGGTGCTTCAGTAATGCAGGTGAAACCTCATGAACGGAATTAATACCTTACAAGAGAGGCTCCTGAGAGAACCCTAGCCCCCTTCCCCAGGTGAGGGCACAGCGAGAAGAAACAGGAAGAGAACATTCATCAGAATGCAACCATACTGGTACCTTGACTTCAGACTTCTCAGCCTCCAGAACTGTTCATTTTTTTTTGTTGTTGTTATAAGCTACTCAGTTGTGGCATTTTGTTATAAGCAACCCAAATGGACTAAGATAATTGGTGAGAATGTAAAGTGGTGCAGCTACTATGGAAAACAGAATGAAGGTTCCTCAAAAAATTGAAGATAGATCTACTGTATGATCAAGAAATTCTACTCCTAAGAAAACAACCCCAAGATTGAAATAAGGATCTTAAAGAGCTATCTGCACTCCTGTGTTCATTACGGCATTATTCACAATAATCAAAATATGGAAACAAGCCAAATGTCTGTCAACGGACAAAATGATGAAGGAAAGTGGTATGCACATACAATGGAATTTAATTCAACCTTAAAATTAAAGGGAATGCTACCATTTGCCATAACGTGGATGGACCTGGAAGATGTTATGCGAATTGAAATAAGTTAGTCACAGAAGAACAAATACTGGCATGATTTCTCCTGTTTGGGTTATCTAAAGTAGTCAAACTTATAGTAGCAGAAAATAAAATGGTGGTTGCCAGGGGACTGAGGGAGGGAGAAGAGGGGAAACTGTTGCTCAGTAACTATAATAAAGTTATAGTTACACAAGATGAAAAAGTTCTAGATACCTGCTGTGAAATTTAGTGTCTTCGGTAACAACATGGTGTTGTGCACTGAATTTGTCAAGAAGATTATATACCCAGAAATGGGATTGCTCCAATATATGGTAATTGTATTTTTAATTTTTTGAGGAACCCCCATACTATTTTTCATAATGACCATACCAATTTGCATTCCCACCAATAGTGCACAAGCGTTCCATTTTACTCCACAGCGTTGCCAACACTTGCTATCTCTTGTGTTTTTGAAGACAGCCCTTCTGACAGGTATGCAGTAACACCTCATTGTGGTTTTGATTTGCATTACCCTGATGATGAGTGATGTTGAGCAGCTTCTTATGTATCTGTTGGCCATTTGTATGTTTTCTTTGGAAAAATGTCTATTCAGTTCCTCTGCCCATTTTCTTGAAAGATTTTATTTATTTATTTGTCAGAGAGAGAGCACAAGCAGGGGGAATGGCAGGCAGAGGGAGAAGCAGGTTCCCCACTGAGCAAGGAGTCCGATGTGGGACTTGATACCAGGACTCTGGGATCATGATCTGAGCTGAAGCCAGATGCTTAACCAACTGAGCCACCCAAGCATCCCTCCTCTGCCCATTTTTTAATCAGATGCTTGTAGGATTTTTGGTTTTTGCTATTGAGTTGTATGAGTTCTTTTTATATTTTAGAAATTAATGCCTTATCAGATATAAAATTTTTAAATATTTTCTCCCATTCTGTAGCATTATTCATGATAGCCAAGATACAAAAACAACTTAAGTGTCTGTCAATGGATGAATAGATAAAGATGTGGTGTGTTTTTATATGCAGTGGAACATCATTCAACCATGAGAAAGAGGAAATCCTGTCGTATGTGAGAACATGGATGGACCTTGAGGGCATTGTGCTAAGTATAAGCCAGATAGAGAAAGACAAATACTGTGTATCACTTATATATGGAATCTAAAAACAAAAACAAAAAACCCCTCATACTCATAAAAATAGAGAAGAGAATGGTAGTTTTCAGGGGCTAGGGAGTGGGGAAAATGGAGAGATGTTAGTCAAAGGGTACAAACTTTCTGTTATAAGATGAGTAAGTTCCAAGACATTTCTGCAAAGAAGACATCCAAATAGCCAACAGACACATGAAAACATGTACAACATCACTTGGCATCAGGGAAATACAAATCAAAACTTCAATGAGATACCACCTCACACCAGTCAGAATGGCTAAAATGAACAAGTCAGGAAACGACAGATGTTGGCAGGGATGTGGAGAAAGGGAAACCCTCCTACACTGTTGGTGGGAATGCAAGCTGGTGCAGCCCCTCTGGAAAACAGTATGGAGGGTCCTCAAAAAGTTGTAAATAGAGCTACCCTATGACCAAGCAATTGCACTACTGGGTATTTACCCCAAAGAAACAAATGTAGTGATCCGAAGGGACACATGCACCCCAATGTTTATAGCAGCAATGTCCACAATAGCCAAACTATGGAAAGAGCCTAGATGTCCATTAACAAATGAATGGATAAAGAAGATGGGATACACACACACACACACACACACACACACACACACACAAACACACACACAATGGAATATTATGCAGCCATCAAAAAAATAAAATTGTGCCTTTTGCAACTACATGGATGGAACTAGAGGGTATTATGCTTAGCGCAATAAGTCAATCAGAGAAAGGCAATGATCGTATAATCTCACTGATATGAGGAATTTGAGAAACAAGACAGAGGATCATAGGGGAAGGGATGGAAAAATGAAACAAAATGAAACCAGAGAGTGCAACAAACCATGAGAGACTCTTAATCTCAAGAAACAAATTGAGGGTTGCTAGAATGGAGGATGTTGGGAAGGATAGGGTGGCTGGGTGATGGACATTGGGAGGGTATGTGCTATGGTGAGCGCTGTGAATTGTGTAAGACTGATGAATCACAGACCTACACCCCTGAAACAAATACATTATATTTTTAAAAAAAAGAGATGAGTAAGTTCCAGAGATTTAATGTACAGCATGGTTAATGCTACTTATTATACACTTGAAAGTTGTTAAGAGAGTGGATCTTAAATGTTCTCACCACAAAAAAGATACAGGTAATTATGTGATGGGATGAAGGTTAGCTAATACTATGGTAGTAATCATTTTACAATATAAAAGTGTATCAAATCAACACATTGCACAACTTAAAGTTAACAATGATACATATTAATTATATTTCAATAAAGCTGGAATAATATATATATATATATATATATATATATATATACAAATACATATCTATGCACCTTGTGCCAGTATAAAATGAACTGTGTGATCTTGTCCTCAGGGATCATCCAGTCTGGGACCTCATTGTCAGCTATGTCAAGGACACTCTGTTAGCACCCTGGATTCCTTCATGCACCATCCTTCCCTCCACAGACCATGCCAGATGCGGACACTGAATTGGCTACAACACATGCATTGCAGGATGTTGAGGACCACTTCTCCTATGGTCCTAGTGCTTTGTAAGTCTTTCCTAATCTAATAGGACACTAAGTAGGAGTTTTCTTATTGATAACCAAGGCCAAGGGGAAGATGAAAAGTCACCAGGACCATACATTCTAATGAAAAACAACAGACTCCCCTACACTAATGGCATACTAAGAAGCAACCAAAGGGGCTCTGCTACCAGAAACCACTGGCTAGCCTGCAGACTTACTTCCCAGAGTGGAGAAAGATTCTGGAATATCACTGGCTTTCTAAGGAGCACCGTGTCTAGGTGAGAATCCCTCCAACTCTGCTGTGGAGGCAGGAACTCAAAGAGAAGGAGAGAACTGCATGAAGGGAAGATTGCATTCTCTGCCCTCCACCTCCCCCCCACCCCTGCGACTCTCCCACACGCTGTAGAGTGGGTGGGGTTGATGGGTTTCACAGCTTCACAAGTGAATGAGATAGTTCCCTAAATCTGTCACTGAAATTTATATTTCTAGGTATGAAGGGAAAGAAATGTGATTTAACCTATGGACCCTTTGAGGTCAAGCGTAATTTCTTTCCTATACGTTTCTAGACATCAATTTTTTAAAAGTGACACCATGAGAAAGTCATTTTAAATTAGATGGTCTATATTAAATAGCTATAAATTTTAAAATGTTGGTTTTCAGGTGAGATCAAATAGTTGGTTACTTCCAGCAAAAGCATCAACTGTTTTTTTAAATGGAAATTTCTAATTTAGTTTTTAAATTAAATTTTATATGGTAAAATTCATTGTTCCTGGTATACCATTCTGAGTTTTGACAAATACACATAGTCATGTAACCATCAAAATCAAGATGCAAAACCATTCTGTGACCATCCCTACATTCCTTTGTGCTGCCCTGAGGAATTTTCTTTATGGCACGTAAGATACTGCCTGTTTTCTGACAAGGCAATTTGCTTTAAAGACAAACTCAGGCTTATGTACAGTTGGCAAGTGAAGCAAAATATCCCATAGACAGTATCAATGATTCAGAAGAAAGTAATATCTTTGACTTTATTAGTTTGGATAATGACGTATGCCTTCACATAAGAGGTGCTCTAAGCATGTCTTTCTTTGAATTCTTCAAGGATAAAGTTCATTGGCTGACCATGGTTTACTTTCCTTTTTTTTTTAAGATTTTGTTTATTTTTTTGAGAGAGAGAAAGAGAGCACAAGCAGAGGGAGGGGCAGAGGGAGAGGGAGAAGCAGACTCCATCCCAGGACACTGAGATCATGACCTGAGCTGAAGGCAGACGCCTAACTGACTGAGCCACCCAGGTGCCCCTGACCACAGTTTTTCGACTGTACCCAACTACAAGATGTGATTACCAAACCTGCCCCTGATGATCAGGTTTATAGTTTCCTTCATTTCCCAGATATTGGGAATTGCCTGCTTCTACAGAATCCCATGGTCAATTCTCCTGCCTATATTGATCTCCATATATTTGATATTTTGCCTCCAGAACCTAACAGGATCTCCTGAACACTATAAATTTTGGAATATTGGAGAGGAGACATAAATAAGCATGTAGTCAGCATTTTCCAGCAGGAGTTAATATTCAGAGCTTCTAAATGGACACAATAGGCAGCATGTCAAAAGTTCAGACATCACCAGTTCAAATACTTTGTTCCACTTGTATATGCCATGTGTGACAAGAGGTTCCATCATAGACTCTCAGAAAATCTCATTTTGCAGAAGAGAAAATCACAATGAATTTTACTAATTAGTAAAGTATAATTTCTTCACACATTCAGGACTCACATAGGGAGGTAAACCATGTTTGTAGAAAAAAATTGATAAAAGTAAAAAAAAATAGAAATTGTGGTTTCATTAACTTATAATTTTAACTTCATTCCCAAATGAAGAAATTCTGTAACTGAAAAAAATCATCCAATATACTTACTCTATATGTGTGTATATATTTAGATGTGTGTGTGGAAACCTGAGTATTTCAGAAGACACTCATTTGATGAGGTGTGGAGAAACAGTCATGTTTGTAATCTATCTTTTTCATAGTAAAAGACTATAAAAGTGCCAGAAGTAATTTGCTCTTATCTATAAAATTTAAACTGCATATATTATTTGACTGAAAATGCAACTTCTAAAAGTCTAGATACAATTGAATGAGCATATAATGACCTGTACAATCATGTTCAATACAACATTGCTAGCAAAAGTATTTAATAACACCTTAAAAGGAATTGTGTATACTTATATGTGTTTATACTTATTATATATTATGATTATGTATACACTTATATGAAGATATGCCATTGACTGTTAAATGAAAAAAGATAGTTACAGAAAAATCTTTATTTATTCTTCTGTGCCTATTTTTATCTGCCCTTCCATCATGTGTCTATCTATATCTATCTATTATCTATAATCTTAAAGGTCAATATCTTCAAATCTTTCTCAGCTCTGTCTTCATAAGGCCTTCTTCTTTGTGTGTCTGCATCAAATTTCCTTCTGTCTCTCTTTTATAAAAATACTTGTGATGACATTTAGGGCTCGCCTAGATAATTTAGGTATATAGATATGTATAGATAGATATACACATATGTATATGTACTATGTGTAGTATACATATGTATATGACATAGTGTATAAACATATACTGTGCGTGTGTGTATATGTACATAAGCATATATGCATTTATATGTGTAGATGTAACATTAATACATAGTATTACATATATAATATACATGTTATATGTGTGTTATTACATATCTAGATACATATACAGATATATACATGCATATAGATACACCATACATGGACACACATATATATATACATAATGCATATACATCTATATATACACATATGTATATATTTGTGTGAGATTTTAGTATAGTTGTATATTAAATATCTGTACATTTATGCTTATATTCAACCATTTATGCATATTAGACATTTTCAAGGAAGATAGATATGCATTAAATAATACATACATTTAACATTCTCTTTCATGGTTAATTTAAAAACTTGTGACCTGTTGTGCAAAATAGGGAGTGTCTCCTGCTCTTAACCTCTGCTAATCAATACATGTAAGAGAACTTCAGTTTAATTTCTCCACAAATGTGCCAAAAGGATTTGCCTGCATGAATATCTCTGATGGTGTCTATGTAAATATTTCAAAGGACAAATGTAAACACAATAGTCACTTTATTATGATAAAGGAACATTTTTGGCACTTATCAGATTTTGTACCCTCCCACTAAGTTGGCATGGAACAGCGCTAGATTCAAGGATTCTTTTCTAAATCTTGGCTTTCTTCGCTGATTTAAAAAAAAAAAAAGGCAGGCTAGATTAGGATGACAAATATAAGTCTGACACACAACCTATGTACAGACTTTTAGTATTTTATCCTTAATATTTATGGCAAGCCTATGAGACAGAAATTATTCTCACATTTAAAATTAGGAAATTGTGGATTAAAAGGTCTGAATATTGTGTCAAGGTTACTCAGGGGTAGATGGGATTTGAATTTAGGACTTTCATCTGCCAAATCTCTTACCACTGAGCCAGACTGCAAAGCAGATTAGTTAAACAGCTCTGATTAAATCTCTTCCTACTTCAAACCCTGTAGGGTCTTCCACTTCACTTTGAGGTAAAGATCAAATTATCCGTCATACAATTCAGGGCACACACTGTCCTCTAGCCCAGGTCCCCAAAGTGGGCCATTCCAATGCTCATCTAGGAAATTTTTTGAACATTTCAGGTTGTGAATTTGTACTATAGTTTTACAAGATGTTCCCATTAGGGGAAACTGGATAACAGGAACATGAGAACTCCCTGCATTAGTCCTTAAGGTTTTAAGAGAATCTCCATTGATCTCAAAATAAAAAGTTTAATACAAATCAAATCTCCAATTAAGTCCTGTGTGCTTCCGGCGTTGCAAAATACGTGAGTCCAAGTTATAATTCCAATTACATTCCCAAAACTCTTTCTTCTCTTCTTCTTTTGATTCTCCTTTTCTTCCCAATTCAATAGCTTGGAAAGATTTCACATCTCTTCTCTATCTTGGTTTCAAAGCACTATTACCACCTCTCCTCCCCATACTTCTGGAGACATCTGATCAAGCTACCCCAAATTTGCTGCTTAGAGATCTATTGATAATGCATTTGTGAAGCATCTCTCACAGCCATTTTAGAGCCTCTAGGCAGAACACAGAGTACCCCAGCATCTTATCTGCCATGAGCCATCTCACCCCCATAAGCTCGTCACCATCAGATCGATCAAGGAGATTCCTCAGCTGGGTGGAAATAGTTGAGAAGTAAAGTGAACTGAATAGGCACCATCTCTAGAGCTGTAGACCCCACTCTCCACTGTCTTCTCTGTGTCAGGTGGAAGGGACTCTGTGAAGGTAGCTGTGGTGTGGAGTTTGACGGGAGGACTGCTGTAGGTCAGTCCTTCCTGAAATAATGGTTTCTATTTTCTGATGCAGTCAAATGCTCTGATGAAAAACTTCAGATTCCAAAGCGCCTATTTCCATAAATGCAGCCTGGCTCCTTGTGGGCTGAGCCAAGGGTTGGGAGAGTAAACAGCTCCTACTTAAATATACACAGAGGACTTGTCTGGTGTTCCTTTCAAGTCCATATAAGGTCTTCTCTTACCATGTATGTCTTGTTGACACTGTGTGTTGGGGGAAGGAAAAAGGGAATAGTCCACACTAAGTAGGAATCTAGGAAAGTGGAAAAGCTTCTTCACCTATAAGAAAGTTTCATTTGGAAATGGGCAGATTGTCCCTGTGCTGTATGTTATAATGTCTCTATGGGTTTCTTCCACAGACTTGGTAAAATGTCTTTCTTCTTGACATGGATCAAAGCTATTTTTATCATTGCCTTGGCATTTCCTCATTATTCTGGTGAGTACATTTTTCAGTCCTGGATGAAGTATTTCCCATATCTTAGAAATGCAGCAAACAACCGCTATTATCTAGAAATGGAGGAGTTTGATTTATAGGATTTATAAATCTTAAACTGGCAAAATGAAACAGAGTATGTTAGAAATACCTTTTAAAATTGCATCAGTGGGTTGCCTAATCTCATTTTCCACCTTAGAGAGTTGGAGACAAAGATGTGGGTTAGGATGAGCAGTACTCAGAATGAACTTGTCTTTTTGTTCATCTATGACTAAAAATATTTACTTTTTTTTTTCCTTTTCGGAGTTCAGATTCCACGGTTGCTAAATGCAGAGTGTGGAAAGTAATGATGTCTTCTAGGTCTGACATCCTTGAAAATCTGATTTGTTGTTTGCCACCTCTGAGTCAAGGCATTGTATAAGGAAAGAATTCATTTATTCCTCTGCTAACAACCTTATGCTCCTTAAAGCCCAAGGTGGCCCATGAATTTCAGAATAAAGTACCTGTGAGGTAGTGGAGAGATCCCTGATATGAGACCTGAATACGAATTAATTAAATAATAATTAATTTCTTCATATTAAGTGACTTTTTGAGAGGCATATGAGTGACACTAAGCAAACCATTGTCTTTTCCAACTAAGATGTCTCATTTATAAAAATGGAAAAAAATCACAACTATAGTATCTTACAGGAGTGTTTTATTATTATTAAATAATACATAAGATAATTTTCACAGAATGAGATTAATTTGGAATTATCTTTCTACATCTGAATTTATTTTGTGAACTTACTGTTTTGATACTGCTATAAAAGGCTCATCATTTGCAGGGTCCTATTAGGCAATTTGCGTAATATTTTGCTACTAAGAGATATGGGTACTTTTCACCAGAGACCGGGATGATTTTCCCCTCTTCCTCCTCTTATTTTTAATTTGTGTGTGTGGTCGTTGGTTGCAGAAACTTCTTTTGAACCTTTACCAGAAATTCGTCAAGTGGTAAGTTAATACTGATTACTTCAGGAATTGAAGTGGTAAGCCTTTAATTTTTTTATATTGTAAGTTTTAACAGCAAATTTCCCTGTGTACAACAGAATGATCATTCAAAAGTAACAAACAGTTTTATTATTACGGTAAGTTCAAGAAACAGAATCTTGCCAGATGTACGAAGTCATTTGGCATTAAAGACAAGGTAAAAATATCCCATTACTAAAAAATTCCATTACTAGTTTCGCCTTGTTATAGACAAGTGTCTGTTATGGATTAGGGGTGTTTAAAGTAGAATTGTTTATCTTAGCAAAACAAGGATTAAAAAAGCAACAACCCAATTTTTCACTAAACGGTAGATAAAATAATAATTGTCATACATTCACAGAGTCAATTATTACATAGAGGTGATGAAAATGAACTACAGTTCTAAACATGTGAATAGATAAAAGTTACAAAGACATTTAAAAAGCGGGTTATGTAAGAATACACACGTTGTTTATTTATGTAAATAACCAACACTGTCATCATGAAGCAAATTACATACATATCTGTATGGTTATATACACATATGCAAACACTCATATATATGAATTCATACAAGTGTGGTAATAATCTGAAACTAACAGATTATATAGCAGTAAAACTACTGAGAAAGACAAGGGAGTTATTAAAAATTGTTTTATGATTTCTTGTGGTATGAAATATAGTTGACTCTTAAACTGCATGGGTCCACTTATACACAGACTGTTTTACAGGACAGTACAATCTTCCTTGTGATTTTTTTTTTTAAAGATTTTATTTATTTATTTATTTGACGGAGAGAGAGACACAGCGAGAGAGGGAACACAAGCGGGGGAGTGGGAGAGGGAGAAGCAGGCTTCCTGACAAGCAGGGAGCCCGATGTGGGACTGTATCCCAGGACCCTGGGACCATGACCTGAGCCAAAGGCAGACACTCAACAACTGAGCCATCCAGTCACCCCTTTCCTTATGATTTTCTTAATATTTTATTTTCTCTAGGTTTTTTGTAAGAAAACCATATATAATACATATACAAAATATTTGTTAATTGACTGTTTATGTTGTCATAAAGCTTCTGGTCAACAGTAAGGTATTGGTATTTAAGTTTTGGGGGAGTCAAAAGTTATATGTGAATTTTCAACTGTGTAGGGTGGGAAGGCCCATACCTCTAAGACCCTCACTGATCAAGGGTCAACTGAGGAAAATCTGACCCTAGTGTGGGGAGAAGTGGAGGCAGAGTGTCTAAATTATAAAAACACATTTAGCCATTTGTATGTCTTTTTTTAAAAAAAAATAATGTTGGGTTTGTAAAAATATACTAAAAATATTTTATGTGTAAGTGGACTATGGGTACCTTGATGCTTATTTTTAAACCTCAATATAGAATATATTTATTCCATTTTAATGCATGACACTTTGTATTAAGATAAGGGACATTTTATTTAAAAAGTTCATCACTTGATACATTTTATGTTGTCTCTTTCTGTTCAACAGCCAAGCTGTGATGTGTATATACATCAATCACATTTTTGCACAAGAGAAAAGGATCCAGTCTGTGCAACCAATGGCCAAACTTATTCCAATACATGTGTTTTCTGCAGTGAACAATTGTAAGAACACAAGACTAAATATGGCTTTTCCAAAATAATGAAGAAACCATCATAAAATGATAGGAAAACCCATGTTTTTGATAGCCGAGGCACAGTATATGCAGAAAATAACTACTCTCTCTGTAAAAGCCACAGAAACACACTTGTACCTTTCCCTGAAGTTCTCATTTCTAGAAGCAGTTTTATATTTGACCTCTCAAATATAACTTTGTGGATATTCTGAAAATGTATAAGTCAATTAGTTGAACTTAATTGAATTATTATCATTTACTAATGACAGTCTAGTCACTGATAACATTCCAAAGTCCAGATGATGAGTGGCAGTCTCCATGATGTAGCTGCAAGCTAACTTGGGCATTATTGAGCAAGAAACCCTACTAGCTACAGAACTCTGAAATCATCACACTGGGCCCATTCCTGCTCAGAAGAGCTCCTCTGATGCTCCGCTCTGTCTGTTGAACTCCATGACACACTCCAAACCTTTCTTAGAAGCAGGGCATTCTGGAACCTTCCATGTAAACTCTCTTCCTGTATCCTTCACTCAAGAGGAGTTGGCAGTCTTCAAGTTTGGTCAATTTTTCTGAGTCACCATTTTCTATCACAGATATTTCCTCTCCTTTAATCTGAAAATCTCTAATCCTCTCCTCTCTCAGGTCTGTGCAGTTTCCAAGATTGAATCCGGACACATTATCCCATTTTCAAATTCTCCTCATTGAGGAGCACTTAGTGCAATACCTAGAAATTTTAAGTGTTCTTTTAATAATTTCTTTTTCTTTCTCTTTTTCTTTCTTTACAGTGAAAGTGGTGGAGCATTTGAGTTTGGTTATTATGGTAGATGCTGATTTTGCCTGAGCTACACATCACTATGGCTTTTATTGTGATCTAGTTTTGTGGTAGATTCTACAACCAATTAGAACTTCCTCAGTCAGGGTTTTAAATTCCTAGATAACCAAAGACTTCTATGGTATTAAGATGGAATATCGGATGTTGAAGAATTTTCCTAAGACCCTATGAATGAAAGATTTTTCTTTTCTATGTTCAATTATTCAAAGACAATTGAAAAATTATCTTGTGTGTTTCTTAACATAAAATCTAATGCAATTTAAAATCATAAATATTTCAGTCAACACAATGTTCAATAATATTATCGTTTTAAAATACCCTTTCTTTGGTTGGTTAGTGGGTGAAAAGACATGAATACTTTTGGTAACTATAATAAAGAAATATTTTCAAAGGTGAACAAATAATACATTACTTGTGTATTTATTAAAAATACAGACACTTGGGCTCCTCTTTATCCTAAACAATCAAAACCTCTAGGAGAGGGATCTGGAAACTTGATTCTAAAATGTACTCCAGGTTAATCTTATGATTACAAATGTCAGGCAATATGCACTTAAATTCTAAAACATGGGTCTGTCTATCATTGAATGACTTGGAGACTCTGTTCAAAGATATTGTAAGATTTCTGAGATTTGGAAGAAAAATTATATTATTTCCTTTTTCTCTCATGAATCAGTCAAGAGAAAAGTTGGTGATCCTGGGGTGCCAGGCAACTCCGCCTTCATCAGGGCAGTCTCTCCATTTGTGGTCCAAGTCCAGTGATTCTCCATTTCTTTCATCTCTCACACAACAAGAAACAAGCTTTGTTTGGGTGGTCATATGTCATTTGAAGCTTGATTTTAATGGCAGAAATGAAGATTGATTACTAGAAGACAAGTATCAATCTGCTACATTATCAGGCCTGCTCTCCTTTTCACTAAACACTTCCACCTCTAAAAGAGTGATCTATGTGGGAGTTACATATTCATTTACATGAAAGGACTGGCATTTAGATTTTTTATCCATTAGAATGTAGATATTAGAGTCGCATTATAAAAATGCATTCAGCCACTTTCATAGTCTTTTTCATTATAGAGGACATGTATAAAAAACATTCAGTGAATGCTGGTAAATTTATACATATATTGCTTTCCCTTTTATTTAACATATTTTTTAAAAAATCACTACTATATGTTAAGCCCTGTATTAATGGTAGGGAAAAGTTGCTAAGGAAAGCAGATACTACTACTGTCTTCTAGGAACTTCGGGTATACTACTGGAAGTTAGTATCCATCAGCGATGGGAATTCCACCTCTCCACATGACTGTTTTCTACACAAGCTTTGTCATCCCTTCTGTTATGTAACTTAATTCTTAAAGGAATCTTATTAGATGAACATCAGCTCTATATTTTAGCCATAATGTAAGTGGGACACAGGAAACTGAACATTTAAAATCTGACACTTGGTAAGGAAAATACAGTGCTTTCTTGAATTGAGATAAGGTTCACAAAACTTAAAATTTGCCATTTTGAAGCATAAGATTACATATATTTTAGTATACATTCATTTACAGTGCTGTACAACCATAACTACTAATTCCAACACGTTTCCATCATCTACCCCCTCCTCCAAAAAACAAAAAACAACTACATACTTCCCAATTCCCCACCTATCAATTCCTGGCAGCCATTAAACTATTTTTTATCTCTATGAATTTGCCTATTTGGACATTTCACATACATGAAATCCTACAATATATGTATGATTTTCACATGAAAGTAAATTTACTCATCTATTTATCATATGTTGTCTTTTGTGAATGATCTCCTGCACTTGGCATGATGTTTTCAAAGTTTAACCACATTGTAGCATGTATCAGTACTTCTTTCCTTTTTATGACTGAGGAATATTCCATCTTGTGGATATACCACATTTTGTTTATCCATCTGTCAGTTTATAGACATTTGGATTGTATCTACTTATTGGCTTTTATGAATAATGCAACTCTGAACATTCTTGTGCAAGTTTTGGTGTGACCATATGTTTTCATTTCTCATGGACATACACCTGCAAGTAGAATTTCATTTGATAACCATTTTTCACATTTTTCAGAAAATGACAAACTGTTTTCCATAGTGGGCACACCCTTTCACATTTCTAGCAGGATTTCTTGAAGGTTCCAATATCTCCACATTCTCACCCAAATCACAATTGTTTATTTTTTAAAAATTACATTCAACCTTGGGCACCTGGGTGGCTCAGCCAGTTAAGCGTCTGCCTTCAGCTCAGGTCATGATCCCAGAGTCCTGGGATGAAGTCCCACATCAGGCTCCCTGTTCCATGGGGAGCCTGTTTTGCCCTCTGCTTCTCTTTCTCATGAATAAATAATATCTTCTAAAAAATTATATTCACCCTATTAGATGTGCAGTAGTATTTAATTGTGGCTTGATCTGCATTTCCCTTTTGATTAACAATGTTGAACACCTTTTCATGTGCTTATTGGACATTTGTGTATCTTCTTTGGAGAAATGTCTATTCAAATCCTTTGCCCATTTTTAAATTAGTTTTTTGTCTTTTTTAGTTTTGAGTTGGTATTGTTCTTTATATAGTCTAGAGAGTAGAGTAAGCACATTGACTTACAAATGTGGCTTTATTCCATTTTGGGGTTATCTTTTTTTACTTTCTTGATACTGTCCTTTGATGCAACAATTTCTTTTTAATTTCATGAGTTCCAGTGTATTTATTTTTTCCTTTGTTGCTTGTGCTTTGGTGTTATATGTCAGAATTGCTACCTAATCACAGTTTGTGAAGATTTACAACTAAGCTTCCTTCTAAGAGTTTCATAGTATTAGTACTGGCATTTAGATTTTTTATCCATTTTGAATTAATTTTTATATATTGAATAAATTTTGGGTACAGCTATACTTTTTCATGTGGTTATCCAGTTGTCACAGCACCATTTGTTGATAAGACTAATCGTTTGCCTTTTAATTTTCCTGGAACTCCTTTTTTTAATTATTTTTATTGTATTATGTTATGTTAATCACCATACATTACATCATTAGTTTTTGATGTAGTGTTCCATGATTCATTGTTTGCGTATAACACCCAGTGCTCCATTCAGTACGTGCCCTCTTTAATACCCAACACCAGGTTAACCCATCTCCCCACTCCCCTCCTCCCCTCTAGAACCCTCAGTTTTTTCCTCAGAGTCCATAGTCTCTCCCCCTCCAATTTCCCCCCCCTTCATTTTCCCTTCCTACTATCTTCTTCTTTTTTTTTTTAACATATAATGTATTATTTGTTTCAGAGGTACAGGTCTGTGATTCAACAGTCTTACACTATTCACAGTGCTCACCATAGCCCATACCCTCTCCAGTGTCTATCACCCAGCCACCCCATCCCTCCCACCCCCCACCACTCCAGCAACCCTCAGTTTGTTTCCTGAGATTAAGAATTCCTCATATCAGTGTGATCATATTATACATATCTTTCTCTGATTGACTTATTTCGCTCAGCATAATACCCTCCAGTTCCATCCACGTGGTTGCAAATGGCAAGATTTCATTCCTTTTGATGGTTTCATAGTATTCCATTGTATCTATATACCACATCTTCTCTTTTTTTTTTCCCTAGACAAAGAACTTTATTAACCTTGTTTCAAACTTTATTCCCAGGCTTCTTCAGCTTAAATAGCTGCAAAGAATGAATTGTGTATAAGCAAAAACTGAAAAGAGCTGCAGTGTCCTAGGGGCTTGGGCTTAAAAATATTAGAGATCTAGATTTTATCAGATCCATGAACAAAATTTTAAAAAGCAGTCATAATATAAAATAGCAGCTCCCAGTAACTTCTTCAAGTTTTATGTTCTTCAGAAGTTGACTCAATTCAGTTTGCTTCATTCTTGGAAGCTTCATCAAAATTCTCCACGAGATCTGGAACTTCATCAACATCATCCTCTCCGGTAGCAAGTGGTGCTTTTCCATCTACAGATTGTTTGGGCAGAGCTTCAGCCAGTCTTCTTCAACTAGTCAGACTGTCTGCACCGAGTTGGTTTAAGATACTGGGTAGCATTTCTGTCAGCTGCTTTGTCTCAGCATGGCCTGTAATGGTGAAAGTGTTCGCTGCCAGTGATGCCTGA
Source organism: Eumetopias jubatus (assembly GCF_037043125.1). Classification (NCBI taxonomy): domain Eukaryota; kingdom Metazoa; phylum Chordata; class Mammalia; order Carnivora; family Otariidae; genus Eumetopias; species Eumetopias jubatus. The sequence goes on from NW_028274811.1 coordinate 113,933,627, forward strand.
ACTTTGGGGTTGTTAAAATGGATCACTGTTCCTTGGTTTGTGAACATATTCACTTCTTCAATACCAGAGATATTGTTTACCCCTAACTTCTTTAAGGAGAACTGAGGTTTTTTCTCATCTGCTGTAGCCGTTCTATGAACCACCTTCTTCTTTCGGCGAGCAGTTCCTTTCCCACCAATGCGCACTTGTGCTTGGCAGTTTGGCGAGTTTCTCCTGGTTCATGATAGTTTCTTTCATCTTGTTGGAGCAGAAATGGGACCGCGCAGGGGAATAGGGTTGGCGCTCAGGGGGTCTCGGGCGGACCAGCTGAGATTAGGTGCACACACGCCTATACCACATCTTCTTATCCATTCATCTGTCAATGGACATCTTGGCTCTTTCCATAGTTTGGCTATTGTGGACATTGCTGCTATAAACATTGGGGTGCACGTACCCCTTTGGATCACCACATTTATATCTTTGTGGTAAATACCCAGTAGTGCAATTGCTGGATCATAGGGTAGCTCTATTGACAACTTTTTGAGGAACCTCCATACTGTTTTTCAGAGTGGCTGCACCAGCTTGCATTCCCACCAACAGTGTAGGAGGGTTCCCCTTTCTCCACATCCCCGCCAACATCTGTCATTTCCTGACTTGTTCATTTTAGCCATTCTGACTGGTGTGAGGTGGTATCTCAGTGAAGTTTTGATTTGGATTTCCCTGATGCCAAGCGATGTTGAGCACTTTTTCATGTGTCTGTTGACCATTTGGATGTCTTCTTTGCAAAAATGTCTGTTCATATCTTCTGCCCATTTCTTGATTGGATTAGTTGTTCTTTGGGTGTTGACTTTGATAAGTTCTTTATAGATTTTGGATACTAGCCCTTTATCTGATATGTCATTTGCAAATATCTTCTCCCATTCTGTCAGTTGTCTTTTGGTTTTGTTGACTTTTCTTTTGCTGTGCAAAAGCTTTTTGTCTTGATGATGTCCCAATAGTTCATTTTTGCCCTTACTTCCTTTGCCTTTGGCGATGTTTCTAGGAAGAAGTTGCTGCGGCTGAGGTCAAAGAGGTTGCTGCCTGTGTTCTCCTTTAGGATTTTGATGGACTCCTGTCTCACATTTAGGTCTTTCAACCATTTGGAGTCTATTTTTGTGTGTGGTGTAAGGAAATGGTCCAGTTTCATTCTTCTGCATGTGGCTGTCCAATTTTCCCAACACCATTTGTTGAAGAGACTGTCTTTTTGCCATTGGACATTCTTTCCTGCTTTGCTGAAGATTAGTTGACCATAGAGTTGAGGGTCCATTTCTGGGCTCTCTCTTCTGTTCCATTGATCTATGTGTCTGTTTTTGTGCCAGTACTACACTGCCTTGATGATTACAACTTTGTAATAGAGCTTGAAGTCGGAATTGTGATGCCACCAGCTTTGCTTTTCTTTTTTAGCATTCCTCTGGCTGTTCGAGGTCTTTTCTGGTTCCATACAAATTTTAGGATTATTTGTTCCATTTCTTTGAAAAAAGTGGATGGTATTTTGATAGGGATTGCATTAAATGTGTATGTTGCTCTAGGTAGCATTGACATCTTCACAATATTTGTTCTTCCAATCCATGAGCATGGAACGTTTTTCCATTTCTTTGTGTCTTCCTCAATTTCTTTCATGAGTATTTTATAGTTTTCCGAGTACAGATTCCTTGCCTCTTTGGTTAGATTTATTCCTAGGTATGTTATGGTTTTTGGGTGCAATTGTAAATGAGATCGACTCCTTGATTTCTCTTTCTTCAGTCTTGTTGGTGTATAGGAATGCCACTGATTTCTGTGCTTTGATTTTATATCCTGCCACTTTACTGAAGTCCTGTATGAGTTCTAGCAGTTTTGGGGTGGAGTCTTTTGGGTTTTCCACATACAGTATCATATCATCTGCAAAGAGTGAGAGTTTGACTTCTTCTTTGCCGATTTGGATGTCTTTTATGTCTTTTTGTTGTCTGATTGCTGTGGCTAGGACTTCTAGTATTATGTTGAATAGCAGTGGTGATGGTGGACATCCCTGCCGTGTTCCTGACCTTGGGGGGAATGCTCTCAGTTTTTCCCTATTGAGAATGATGTTCGCTGTGGGTTTTTCATAGATAGCTTTTATGATATTGAGGTATGTACCCTCTAGCCCTATACTCTGAAGAGTTTTGATCAAGAAAGGATATTGTACTTTGTCAAAAGCTTTTTCTGCATCTATTGAGAGGATCTTATGGTTCTTGTTCTTTCTTTTATTAATGTATTGTATCAGTTGATTGATTTTTGGATGTTGAACCAACCTTGCAGCCCAGGAATAAATCCCACTTGGTCGTGGTGAATAATCTTTATAATGTACTGTTGGATCCTATTGGCTAGTATTTTGGTGAGAATTTTTGCATCCATGTTCATCAAGGATATTGGTCTGTAATTCTCCTTTTTGATGGGGTCTTTGTCTGGTTTGGGAATCAAGGTAATGGTGGCCTCATAAAATGAGTTTGGAAGTTTTCCTTCCATTTCTATTTTTTGGAACAGTTTCAGAAGATTAGGTATTAATTCTCTTTAAATGTTTGGTAGAATTCCCCTGGGAAGCCATCTGGCCCTGGGCTTTTGTTTGTTGGGAGATTTTTTTATTACTGCTTCAATTTCCTTAGTGGTTATAGGTCTGTTCAGGTTTTCTATTTCTTCCTGGCTCAGTTTTGGTAGTTGATACATCTCTAGGAATGCATCCATTTCTTCCAGATTATCTAATTTGCTGGCATAGAGTTGCTCATAATATGTTCTTATAATTGTTTGTATTTCTTTGGTGTTGGTTGTGATCTCTCCTCTTTCATTCATGATTTTGTTGATTTGGGTCATTTCTCTTTTCTTTTTGATAAGTCTGGCCAGGGGTTTATCAATCTTATTAATTCTTTCAAAGAACCAGCTCCCAGTTTCGTTGATCTGTTCTACTGTTCTTTTGGTTCTATTTCATTGATTTCTGCTCTGATCTTTATGATTTCTCTTCTCCTGCTGGGTTTAGGCTTTATTTGCTGTTCTTTCTCCAGCTCCTTTAGGTGTAGGGTTAGGTTGTGTATTTGAGACCTTTCTTGTTTCTTGAGAAAGGCTTGTATTGCTATATACTTTCCTCTTAGGACTGCCTTTGCTGCATCCCAAAGATTTTGGACAGTTGTGTTTTCATTTTTATTTGTTTCCATGATTTTTTTTAATTCTTCTTTAATTTCCTGGTTGACCCATTCATTCTTTAGTAGGATGCTCTTTAGGTTCCATGTATTTGAGTTCTTTCTGACTTCCCTCTTGTGATTGAGTTCTAGTTTCAAAGCACTGTGGTCCAAAAATACGCAGGGAATGATCCCGATCTTTTGGTACCAGTTGAGACCTGATTTGTGACCTAGGATGTGATCTATTCTGGAGAATGTTCCATGGGCACTAGAGAAGAATGTGTATTCTGTTGCTTTGGAATGGAATGTTCTGAATATGTCTGTGAAGTCCATTTGGTCCAGTGTGTCATTTAAAGTTTTTATTTCTTTGTTGATCTTTTGCTTAGATGGTCTGTCCATTTCAGAGAGGGGGGTGTTAAAGTCCCCCACTAGTATTGTATTGTTGTTGATGTGTTTCTTTGCTTTTGTTATTAACTGGCTTATATAATTGGCTGCTCCCATGTTGGGGCATAGATATTTACAATTGTTAGATCTTCTTGTTGGATAGACCCTTTAAGTAGGATATAGTGTCCTTCCTCATCTCTTATTATAGTCTTTGGTTTAAAATCTAATTTGTCTGATATAAGGATTGCCACCCCAGCTTTCTTTAGATGTCCATTAGCATGATAAATGGTTTTCCACCCCCTCACTTTCAATCTGGAGGTGTCTTTGGGTCTAAAATGAGTCTCTTGCAGACCCCATATCAATGGATCTTGTTTTTTTATCCAGTCTGATACCCTGTGTCTTTTGATTGGGGGCATTTAGCCCATTTACATTCAGGGTAACTATTGAAAGATATGAATTTAGTGCCATTGTATTGCCTGTAAAGTGACTGTTACTGTATATTGTCTGTGTTCCTTCCTGGTCTATGTTAGTTTTAGGCTCTCTTTTTGCTTAGAGGACCCCTTTCATTAGTTCTTGTAGGGCTGGTTTCATGTTTGCACATTCCTTTAGTTTTTGTTTGTCCTGGAAGCTTTTTATCTCTCCTTCTATTTTCAGTGACAGCTTAGCTGGATATAGTATTCTTGGCTGCATATTTTTCTCATTTAGTGCTCTGAATATATCATGCCAGTCCTTTCTGGCCTGCCAGGTCTCTGTGGATAGGTCTGTTGCCAATCTAATGTTTCTAGCATTGTAAGTTACAGATCTCTTGTCCCAAGCTTCTTTCAGGATTTTCTCTTTGTCTCTGAGACTTGTAAGTTTTACTATTAGATGTTGGGGTGTTGACTTATTTTTATTGATTTTGAGGGGGGTTCTCTGTGCCTCCTGGATTTTGATACCTGTTTCCTTCCCCAAATTAGGGAAGTTCTCTGCTAAAATTTGCTCCCAATATACCTTCTGCCCCTCTCTCTCTTTCTTCTTCTTCTGGGATCCCAATTATTCTAATATTGATTCGTCTTATGGTATCACTTATCTCTCAAATTCTGCCCTCGTGATCCAGTAGTTGTTTATCTCTCTTTTCCTCAGCTTCTTTATTTTCCATCATTTGGTCTTCTATATCACTAATTCTCTCTTCTGCCTTATTTATCCTAGCAGTTAGAGCCTCCATTTCTGATTGCACCTCATTAATAGCCTTTTTGATTTTGACTTGGTTAGATTTTATTTCTTTTATTTCTCCAGAAAGGGTTTCTCTAATATCTTCCATGCTTTTTTCAAGCCCAGATAGTATCTTTAAAATCATCATTCCGAACTCTAGTTCTGACATCTTACTAATGTCTGTATTGAGTAGGTCCCTGGCAGCTGGTACTGCCTCTTGTTCCTTGTTCTTTCTTTGAGGTGATTTTTTTCCATCTTGTCATTTTGTCCAGAGGAGAATAGATGAATGAGAGAACAAAATGCTAACAGGGTAACAGTGACCCTAGAAAAATATACACTAAACAAATCAGAAGAGACTCGAAACCAGGGGAAAAGAAAGAAAAAAGAAAAAGAAAAAGATAAAAAAAGAATATGATCAAATATGATCAGGCTCATGCATAGATCAGTGCCACACAGTAGATTTTGTGTGTATTTTGGTCTGTTAGAAGAAAGTGCTTCCCAAAATTTTAAAGAAAGAAAAACTTATATATGTACAAAAATAAGGGTAAATACAATGAAGGGATGGAATATGACTGTAAAGATGAAAATTATAAAAGATTTTATAAAAGGAATTGATAAGATAAGAAGTTGATTGAAAAAAGAAAGAAGAGGATTTAAAAAAAAAGGGAGAGAAGGTGATCAGGCAGGAGACTAGAACAAAGCCATACACTAGAGATTTAGGGTATATTTTGGTCTGTTAGAAGAAACTGTATCCCAAAATTTTAAAGAGAGAACAACTTATATACCAAAAATAATGTTAACTACTATGAAGGGATAGAAGATGACTTTAAAAATGAAAAATAAAAAAGATTTTTTAAAAAAAGGATTGATAAGATGTTGGTTGAGAAAGGGAAAAAGAAAAATTCAAAAAAAAAAGAAAAAGAAAATTAAAAAAGTTAACTTTGAAAGACTAAAGAATCATGGTAAAAAAGCCATGAATTCTGTGTGCTGTATTCACCTAGCTCTGGAGTTCTGCCATTCTCATTGATCAGTAAACTTGGTTTTGGCTGGTTGTTCTTGCTGATCTTCTGGGGCAGGGGCCTGTTGCTGTGGTTCCCATATGTCTTTGCTGGAGGCGGAATTGCCCCACTTTTGCTGGTCCGGGCTAAGTAATCGGCTTGGGTTTGTTCTCGGGAACTTTTGTTCCCTGCAAGTTTTTCATACAGCTTTGGAGGAGGAGAGTGAAAATGGCGGCCTCCCAGGCTCCTTCCCGGAGGAGCTGAGAACTTGGGGCCCCACCCCTCAGAGTGCCCCCAGAGAAAAGCAGTCAATCACTCCCATCTCCCCCGTCTCCAGCCGCACTCCGTGCTTACCCAGCCTGTGAATGAGCGTTTCTATCTCTGGCACCCGACTTGGTGTGGAGTCTCTGAACCCAGCAGATCCCTGCGGTGCGCTCCCTTGCCGCTCCTCCCGGGGGAGGAAGGGGATTCTCCCTGGATCTGCTGCTTGTTGGGTCCCTGCTGGAGGAGCAGTGGCCCAACTGTGCCGCGGATCATGGTTTATGGCAACCGCAACCTGAGAGCCCGCGCCTCAGCTCCGTCTCTGCAGCCGGCTTCCCTGCTCTGATACCTGGGAGCTCTGCCACACTCAGGCACCCTGGGTCTTTCTGTGACCCCGAGGGTCCTGAGACCACACTGTCCCGGCAAGCGTCCACCCCCGCTTAGCCACTGGAGCAACGTCCCTCAGCAGAGCGACTTCATAAAAGTTCCAGCTTCATGCTCCGTGGCTCTATCACTTGCCGGTAACAGCTGATGGAGGCCCCCTCCCCCGCCGTCTATCCTCCCGAATATCACCTCAGATTCACTTCTCTGCACGTCCTACCTTCCAGAAAGTGGTCGCTTTTCTGTTCAGAGAGTTGCTGCTATTCTTTTCTTTGATCTCCTGTTGGGTTCCTAGGTGTTCAGAATAGTTTGGTCCCTATCTAGCTGAATTCCTGGGACCAGACAAAATTTAGGTCTCCTACTCCTCTGCCATCTTGCTCCTCCCCCAATTTTCTTGGAACTCTTATCAAAAATAAGTTGATTAGTCAAGATAGTGTGGTATTGGCCAAAGAATAAATAGATCAATAGAACATAATAGAGATCCCAGAAATAGATCCCCCCACCCATAAATAACAGTTGACTGATCTTTGACAAAGGAGTGAAGACAAGGCAATGGAGCAGAGAATCTTCTTAATAAATGGTGTTGGAACAACTAGACATCTACATGCAAAAAAATATATCTAGACACAGACCTTACACCCTTCACAAAGATTATCTCAAAATGAATCATAGACATAAATGTAAAATGCAATACTATAAAACTCCTAGAGGATAACATAGGAAAAAACCTAGATGACCTTGATATGGTGATGCCTATTTAAATACATCATCAAAGGCTCAATCTATGAAAGAAATAATTGATAAACTGTACTTCATTAACATTAAAAACTTCTTTCCTGTGAAAAACAATATCAAGAAGACAATCCACGGGGCACCTCAGTGGGTAAGTTGGTTAAGTGTCTGCCTTCAGCTCAGGTCATGATCCCAGGGTCCTGGGATGGAGTCCTGCATAGGGCTCCCTGCTCAGTGGGGCATATGCTTCTCCCTCTGCCCCTCCCTCTGCTTGTGCTCTCTCTCTCTCTCAAATAAATAAATTTTTTTTTTTTTTTTTTTTAAGAAAGAAGACAATCCACTGACTGGGAGAAATATTCTCAAAAGACACATCTGATAAAGGACTATCATTGAAGATACACAAAAAACTCCCACAACTCAACAATAAGAAAACAAACAGCCCAATTAAAAAATGGGCCAAAAATCTTAACAGACACCTCACCAACAAAGATATACAGATGGCAAATAAACATGAAAAGATTACTCACATCATATATCATCAGAGAAATGAAAATTATTTTTATTAAAGACTTATTTATTTATTTTAGAGGGGATAGGGGCAGAGGAGAGGGAGAGAGTCTTAAGCAGACTCCATGTTGAATGTGGAGTGATGAAGGACTCAGTCTCATGATTGTGAGATACGACCTGAGCTGAAACTAAGAATTGGACACTTAACCAACTGTGCCATCCAGATGCCCTGGGAAATGAAAATTAAAACAACAACGAGATTCTATCACACACCCATTAGAATGGACAAAAACCCAAAACATCAGAACCACCAAATGCTGCCAAGGATGTGGAGCAACAGGAACTCTCATACATTGCTGATGGGAATGCAAAATGATACAGCCACTTTGGAAGACAGTTTTGCAGTTACTTACGAAACTAAACATACTCTTACCATATGATCCATTGATTGTACTCCTTTGTATTTACCCAAAGGAATTAAAAATTTGTGTCCACACAAAAACCTTTATAATGTAGTAACTTTATCCATAATTGCCAAAACTTGGAAGCAATCAGGATGTCCTTCAATATGTGAATGGGTAAAAAAAACTGTGGTAATTCAGACAACAGAATATTATTTAGCCATAAAAAGATAAACTATCAAGCCATGAAAGACATGGAAGAAACTTAAATGCAAATTTACTAAGTGACAGAAATCAGTCTGAAAAGGCATATTTTATATGATTCCAACCATATGGCATTCATGAAAAGACAAAACTATGGAGACGGTAAAAAGTTAACTATTTGTCAGGGAAGAGACATAAAAATGCAGAGCACAAGGAATGTTTAGGCCAGTGAAAATACTCTCTTGTGATATTCTAGTGATAAATATATTTCATTAAACTTTTGTCCATACTTATAAATGTACCACACCAAGAGTAAACCATGAGGAAAACTATGGATTTGGGGTGAGTATGATGTGTCAGTGTAGAATCATCCTTGGTAAAAATATACCATTTTGGTGAATGATATTGATAATGGGGGAGCCTATGTATGTGTGGGGCAGAGAGTATAAAGGAAATCTCTGTAGCTTCCTCTCAATTTTATTGTAAATCTAAAACTGCACTAAAACAATAAGGTCATAAAATATCAATTGAGCATATGTGTATGAGTTTATTTTGACTCCTTACTCTGTTACTCTATGTGTCAATCCTTATGCCAGTACCAAATTTTTTATCACTATAACTTTGTAGTGTGTGTTAAATCTGGATATGTAAATCCTCCAACTTTGTGCGTTCTCAAGATTGTTTTGGCTACTCAGGGTCCCTTGAAATCCAATATGAATTTTAGTATTAGACTGCCAGTTTCAGCAAAAAAGATGGTGGGAATTTTGATCAGGATTAAATTAAATATACAGATTGCTTTAGGGATTATTGCTATTTTAATGAGATTAAGTCTTCCAAACTATGAACATGGGATCTGTTTCCATTTCTTTAGGTCTTCCTTAATTTCTTTTAGCAGTGCTTTTTAATTTTCTTAAAAATTAAAAAAAACCTCTTAAAAAACTCAGCTTGTATGTATGTTTCTTTTTTTAAAAAATGTTTTTATTTGAGGATAGTTGACACACAATGTTATATTAGTTTCCAGTATACAACATAGAGATTCAATATCTCTACATTTATGCTGTGCTACACACAAGTGTAGCTACCATCTGTCAATATAACAACACTATTACAATATCATTGACTGTATTCTTTATGCTGTGACTTTTATTCTTGTGATTTACTCATCCATCTCCCACTCCCCTTCACCCTTTTTGCCCATACCCCCACCCCCCTTTTCTCTTGCACTCATCACTTTGTTTGCCGGATTTATAGATCTGTTTCTTAGCAACATTTTTTTTTAATTCTCAGTGTACAAATGTTTCACTGGTTAAATTTATTTCTAAATATTTTACTATTTTTGATGTGTGTAAATTGTATAAGTGGAATTGTTTTTCTTCATTTTGGGGGAAATTATTCATCACCCCTGAGCATGGAAATACAATGGATTTGTTAAATATTGATTTTATATTCTCTAATTTTGCTGAACTTTTTAATTTGCTCTAATAGTTTTTAAAATTATTTTTTATTGTGGTAAAAAACACATAACCAAAATTCATCATCTCAACCATTTCCAAAGGTGCAATTCAGTAATGTTAAATATATTAATGTTGTTGTACAACTAATCTCCAGAAATTTTTTGCCTTGTAAAACTAAAACTCTATACACTCATTAAACTGCCCATTTCTTCACCCCAAAGCTCCTGGAAGGCAAGATTCTACTTTCTATTTTTATGAATTTGACTGTTTCTATGAATTTTATAAGAGTGAAATCACGCAGTGTTTGTTTTTTTGCGACTGGCTTATGTCACTTGGCGTAATATCTTCAATATTTATCCATGTTATAGCATGTGTCATGACTTTCTTCCTTTTCAAGGCTGAAAAATATTACATTGTAGTACGTGCCATATTTTGTTTATCAATTCATCTATTGATGGACACTTGGATTGGGTCCAACTCTTGACTATTGAAAATAGTGCTTCTATAAATACGAGTGTGCAAATATTTCTTCAAGATCCTCATTTCAATATTTTTGGAAGTATACTTTGAAGTAGAATTGCTGGATCATATGTTAATTCTATTTTTAATTTTTTGAGAAATTAAAGTATTGTGTCCTACAGTTGTCTGTACCATTTTGTATTCCCACCAACAAAACACAAGGATTCAACTTCTCTGCGTCCTTACCAACAGTTATTATTTTCTGGGTGTTTTTTTTTTTTTTTTTTTTGATAGTAGTGATCTTAGTAGGCATGAGGTATAGGTAAAATTATTTTTTTCATTTCCCAAATGCTTAGTGATATTGACATCTTTTTATAGACCTGTTTTTCATTTATATTTCTTCTTTGGAGAAATGTCTATTCAAATCTTTTGCTCATTTTATAGTCGGATTGTTTTTATTGTTTAGTTGTAGGATTTCTTCATATATTACAGGTCTTAACTCCTTATTAGATATGATTTTCAAACATTTTCTTTCATTCTGTGGGTTTCATTTTCACTGTTAGTTGTGTCCTTTGATGTACAGATTTTTTTTTGCATCATGATATAACCCGACTTGCAATTTGATATAGCCCAAAAATCTATTTCCCTGATGATGAGAGATGTTGAGCATCTTTTCATGTGTCTGTTGGCCATCTGGATGTCTTCTTTGGAGAAATGTCTGTTCACGTCTTCTGCCCACTTTTTAATTGGATTATTTGTTTTTTGGTTGTTGATTTGTAGAAGTTCTTTATATATTTTGAATACTAACCCTTTATTGGATATGTCATTTGCAAATATCTTCTCCCATTCAGTAGATTGCTTTTTAGTTTTGTTGATTGTTTCCTTCGCTGTGCAGAAGCTTTTTATTTTGATGTAGTCACAATAGTTTACTTTGCTTTTATTTCCCTTGCCTCAGGAAACATCTAGAAAGATATTGCTATGCCCAATGTCAGAGAAATTACTGCCTGTGCTCTCTTCAAGGATTTTTATGGTTTCAGGTCTCATATTTAGTTCTTTAATCCATTTTGAGTTTATTTTTATATATGGTGTAGGAAAGTGGTCCAACTTATTCTTTTTCATGTAGGTGTACCATTTTCCCAGTGTCATTCAGCACCATTTGTTGAAGAGACTGTCCTTTTCCCATTGCATATTCCTCCTTTGTAGAAGTTTAATTGATTGTATAATTGTGGGGTTTGTTCTGGGTTTTCTCTTCTGTTCTATTGACCTATGTGTCTGCTTTTGTACAAGTACCATACAGTTTTGATCACGACAGCTGTGTAATATACCTTGGAGCCTGGAATTGTGATACCTCCAGTTTTGTTTTTCTTTCTCAAGGTTGCTTTGGCAATTCAGGGTCTTTTGTGGTTCCATACAAATTTTAGGATTGTTTGTTCTACTTCTGTGAAAAATGGTGTTGGTGTTTTGATAAGGGTTGCATTAAATGTGTAGATTGCTTTGGGTAGTATGGACATTTTACTAATATTTTTTCTTCCATTCCATGAGCATACAATGTCTTTCCATTTCTTTGTGTCGTATTCAGTTTCTTTCATCAGTGTTCTGTAGTTTTCAGAGTATAGGTCTTTCACCTCCTTGGCTAAGTTTATTATTAAGTATTTTATTATTTTTGGTGCAATTATAAATGGGATTGTTTTCTTAATTTCTCTTTCTGCTGCTTCATTATTAGTATATAGAAACACAACACATTTCTGTACATTGATTTTGTGTTCTGTGACTTGACTGAATTCATTTATCAGTTCCGGTAGTTTTTTGGTGGAGTCTTTAGGGATATATAATATATATATATAATCATGTCTTCTGCAAATAGTGAAAGTTTTACTTCTTCCGTACCAATTTGGATGCTTTTTATTTATTTTTGTTGTCTGATTGCTGTGGTTAGGACTTCCAGTACTATGTTGAATAAAAGTGCTGAGAGTGAACATTCTTGTCTTATTCCTGACCTTAGGGGAAAAGTTCTCAGTTCTTCTTCATTGAGTATAATGTTCGCCATGTGTTTTTCATATAAGGTCTTTATTATGTTGAGGTATGTTCTCTCTAAACCTACTTTGTTGAGGGTTCTTATCATGAATGGATGTTGCCCTTTGTCAAATGCTCTTTTCTGCATTTGCTGAAATTATTATATGGTTTTTATGCTTTCTCTTATTGATGTGATGTGTCATGTTGATTGATATGCAAATATTGAACCACCCTTGCCTCCCAGACATAAATCCCACTTGATCATGGTAAATGATTTTTTTTAATGTATTGTTGGATTTGATTGCTAATATTTTTTTGAGGATTTTTGCATCTATGTACATCAGAGATACTGGCTTGTAGTTCTCTTTTTTTGTGTGGTTTCTTTATCTGGTTTTGATATCAAGGTAATTCTGGCCTCATAGAATGAATTTGAAAGTTTTTCTTTTCTATTTTCTGGAATAGTTTGAGAAAAATATGTTTTAACTCTTCTTTAAATCTTTGGTAGAATTCGCCTGTGAAGCCATGTGGTCCTGGACTTTTGTTTGTTGGGAGTTTTTGGATTACTGATTCAATTTCATTGCTGGTTATCGGTCTGTTCAGAATTTTCTATTTCTTCCTGCTTTAGTTTTGGTAGGTTATATGTTGCTAGGAACTTATGTATTTCCTCTAGGTAGTTTAATTTGTTGGCAAATAAGTTTTCATAGTATTCTCTTACAATTGTTTATATTTCTGCAGTGTTGGTTTTTCTTTCTTCTCTTCTATTAGTGATTTTCTTTATTTCAGTCCTCTCATTTTTTGGATGAGTCTGGCTAGAGTTTATCAGTTTTGTTGATCTTTTAAAAAAACCAGCTCCTGGTTTCATTGATCTGTTCTAATGTTTTTTGTTTGTTTCTTTGTTTTTTTAGTTTCTGTACATTTATTTTTTCTCTTATCCTTATTATTTTCTCCCTTCTGCTGTTTTGGGTTTTGTTTGTTTTTCTTTTTCTAGCTCCTTTAAGTATAAGGTTAGGTTATGTATTTGAGATTTTTCTTGCTTCTTGAGGTAGGCCAGTATTACTATATACTTCCCTCTTTGAATTGCTTTTACTGCATCCCAAAGGTTTTGCACCATTGGGTTTTCATTTTCATTTGTTTCCATGTAATTTTTTATTTTATTATGTTATGTTAATCACCATACATTACATCATTAGTTTGTGATGTAGTGTTCCATGATTCATTGTTTGCATATAACACCCAGTGCTCCAGTCAGTACGTGCCCTCTTTAATACCCACCACCAGGCTAACCCATTCCCCCACCCTCCTCCCATCTAGAACCCTCAGTTTGTTTCTCAGAGTCCACAGTCTCTCATAGTTTGTCTCCCCCACCGATTTCCCCCCCTTCATTTTCCCTTCCTGCTATCTTCTTCCTTTTTTTTTTTTAACATTCCACGTAGTTTTTTATTTCTTTTCTGATTTCTTGGTTGATTCATTCATTGTTTAGTAGCATGTTATTTAACCTCCATGAATTTGGGGTCTTTCCAGGTTTTTTCTTACAGTTGATTTCTAGAATTGTAGTCAGAAAAGTTATGAGATATGACTTCAATCTTCTCAAATTTGTTGAAACTGTTAACTTGTTTCGTGGTCTAACGTGATCTATTCGGAGAATGTTTCATGTGCAGTTGAAAAGAACATGTATTCTGTTGTTTTAGGATGAAATGTTCTGAATATGTCTGTTAAATCCATCTGTCTGAGTGTGTCATTCAAAGTCACTTTCCTTGTTGATTTTTTGCTTAGATGATCTATTGATGTAAATGGGGTGTTAAAGTCTTCTGCTATTATTGTTTTATTATCAGTTAGTTCCTTTATGTTTGTTACTGTTTTATGTATTTGGGTGCATAAATATTTACAATTGTTATATCTTCTTATTGGATTGTTCCCCTTTATTATTGTCTAGAGTCCTTTATCTTTTGTTTTAAAGTCATTTTTTTCTGATATAAAGATCGCTACCCTGGCTTTCTTTTGACATGCATCTGAATGATAAATATTTCTCCATCCCCTTGCTTTCAATCTGCAGGTGACTTTAGGTCCAAAATGAGTCTCTTGTAGGCAGCATATAGATGGATCTTATTTTTTTTATCCACTTTGTCACCCTATGTCTTTTGATTAGAGCATTTAGTCTATTTACATTCAAAGTAATTTTTGATATGTATTCACTGCCATTTTGCTACTTGTTTTGTGGCTGTTTTTGTAGTTTTTCTCTGATCCCTTCTTCTCTTTCTCTGTTTCATGGTTTGCTGGCTTTCTTTAGTGATATAGTTGGATTCCTTTCTCTTTATTCTTTGCATATTTATTATTGGTTTTTGGTTTGTGGTTACCATTAGGTTTGAATATAACATCTTCTGCCTATAGCAGTCCATACGAAGTTGATGGTCACTAAAGTTTGAACCCATTCTTTACTGCTCCTCCTCTCCCCCATCGCCACCATGTTTTAGGTATATGGTGTCATATTTTACATAGTTTTATTTTGTGAATCCCTTGACTGGTTTTTACAGATATACTTATTTTTACTGCTTTTGTGTTCCTTGCTTTTCACGCTCTCACTTATGATCTTTCCTTTTCACTCAGAGAGTCCCTTTTAATATTTCTTAGAGGGCTGGTTTAGTGGTCATGGACTCCTTTAGTTTTTGTTTGTCTCTTTATCTTTCTTATTCTGAATGATAGCCTTGCTGGATAGAATATTCTTGGCTTCTGAGTTTTTCCTTTTAGCACTTTGAATATATCATGCCACTCCTTTCTGGCCTGCAAAGTTTCTTCTAAAAAATTTGCTGATAGTCTTAGGGTTTCCCTTGTATTAACTGCTTTCTCTTACTACTTTAAAATTTGTTTCCTTTATCACTATTTTTTGCCATTTTAGTTACCATGTGTCTTGGTGGGGACCTCCTGGTTTTGATCTTGTTGGGGAATCTGGATTTCTGTCTCCTTCCCTAGCTTAGGAAAATTTTCAGCTATTATTTCTTCAGTAAGTTTTCTGCCACCTTTTCTCTCTTCTTCTGGGATCCCTATAATGCAAATGTTATTATGCTTGATGGAGTCATTGAGCTCTCTAAGTCTCTTCTCATTTTGCATAATTCATTTTTTCCTCACTTTCTCACCTTGACTACTTTCCATTACTGTGTCTTCCAGGTAATTCATTCCTCTGCTTCCTTTAGCCTGCTATTTATTCCGTCAGCTGTATTTATTTCATTTATTGTGTTCTTCTCTCTGATTGGTTCCTTTTATCTCTGTGTAAGGGTTTCACTGATGTCCTCTATTCTTTTCTCAAATCCAGTGAGTGTCTTTATGATCATTAAATTCTTTAAATTCTCTATTGGGCATATTACTTATCTCAGTTTTGCTTGTGATTTTGTCCTATTCTTTCATTTGGCGCATATTCCTCTGTCTCCTCATTTTTCCTAATTCTCTGTGTCTGTTTCTGTGTGTTAGGAAAGTCAGCTACTTCTCGGGCTCTTGAAAGTAGTGGGTGGGGCACACACTTTCAAAAAGGTGGCGCTGGTCCTTTTTCACAGGGGATATACAGCTGCTGTGGAGACCAGGGCCAGCCAGGGCTGCTCCACAAAGTGTGCCAGAGCCGAGCTCTTTTAGAGCTGAGTGCAGCCGATTTTTACTGGTTGGAAAAACTCACAAAATTCAGTGCCTCTGCTTTCCAAAACCAAATGCTATGGAGATTCATTTTCCCCATGCAGGCTCCCTGGTGTGATAGTCTGTTTCTTACCCTTTCTCCACACTCCCAGCTCCTTCCGTCCTGTGGCCAGACCTGCAGGTTTTAGCTCCCCACCCTATCTCTGCCCTTCTTACCCTCTTCAATGTGGTCTCTTCTCTACTTTTAGTTGTGAAGTTTGTTCTGACAGTCTTTGGGTTGCTTTTTGGGTTATTTGCACTGATGTGAGTGTTATCTAGTTGTATCTGTGGGATAAGGTGAGTTTAGGATCCTCCTATTCTGTTATCTCTCCCAGATATTCTGATTTATGTCTTTTGATTGGGGAGTTTAATTTATTCACATTTAAAGTAGCTACTAATAGTGAGGAAATTATTATTGCCATTTTTAATCTGTTTTCTCTATATCTTATAGCTCTTTTGTTCCTCATTTCCTTCTTTACTGCTTTCCTTTGTGTTTAGTTGATTTTTGTAGTGACATACTTTAATTCCCTTTTATTTTCTATGTATATTCTGTAGAAATTTTCATTGTGGTTACCATCAGAATTACACGTGACATACTACAGTTATAACATAAATATACTATTGGTTTTTTTAAAGTTTTTATTTTAATTCCAGTTATTTAACATATTTGAATATACTATTGTTATAAAAATCTATTTTAAATGGATAACAACTTAACTTCAATTGCATAAAGTTTACTCTATTGCAGATCTGCCCCCTCACTTTATTTTATTGATGTCACAAATTCTATCCTTTTATATTGCCTATCAACGAACATAAATTTAAATTAATTTTTATGCTCTAGTCTTTTAAATCCTATAAAAGAATGAAAAGTGGATTTATGGACCAAAATTAAAATAATATGGGGTTTTATAATTGTCCATACATTTACATTTACTGGAGAACATTTTCATATCATTTTGAGTTATTGTCTATTGGCCTTTCACTTCAAATTGAAAGTCTCTCTTTATCATAATTTTCTGTCGGATAGCTATAAAGGTAATGAACTCCTTCACTTTTTGTTTCTCTGGGAATGTCTTAATTTCCTCCCTCATTTTTGAAGGACAATTTTGCCAGATGTAGAATTCTCACTTGGCAGTTGTTTTTTTTTTTTCCCCCACACCTTAAATTTATCAGCCACTCTTCTGTCCTTCAAGATTTCTACTGAGAATTTCTGGTCCTAATCCCTCCTGACAAATACATAGAAGAAAGGAAGTTCATTGTATGGAGTATAAGCATCTTTCCTGCAGCTTCTGTTCTAGGCCTCAGTTTGCTTTTTCCTCAAATACCCTGCACCAGAAGGCTTGGTCTGCCACAGGCATTTTTGATGGTGTCTATGTAAATAACTCAAAGAGCTAGTGTAAGCATACTATTCAGTTTACTATAAAAAAGGAGTATTTTCTCTACTTGTGACATGTGGGTTCTTCAGTTAACTAACATAACAGAATAAAAAAATTAAAATAAATAAACGAATATCAAACAAAAAAAAATTGGCACAAAACATTACTAGTCTCAAAGTTTCTTTCTAAATCCTGGGCTTCCTCACTGCTAAATATAACACATAGGATTAAGGTGGCAAATGCCTACCAAACACACAACTTAACTGCAGGTAGTTTAAATGTTTTATCCCTATTCATCACACATATATAAGATACACACTATACTTCTCATATAAAGAAAACTGTGGATTCAAACTTTATGATTGAATACTGAGTCAAAGTTACTCAGTAATAGATAGGATTTGTACTTGGGTTTTTCAACTGCCAGAGCTCTTTCCACTGAGTCAGACTGAAGAAGATTAGTTAATAAAGGAGAAAATAATAATGAATAAATCTCTCCCTCTTTTTTTCTTTTTAAAGATTTATTTATTTGAGAGAGAGAGAGTATGAGCAAGGGGAGGGGCAGAGGGAGAGGGAAACAAGCAGACTGCCGGCTAAGCAGGGAGCCTGACACTGGTCTTAATCCCAGGACCCTGAGATCATGATCTGAGCCAAAACCAAGAGGTGGACGCTCAACCAACTGAGCCACCCAGGTGCTCCCTTTTCTTTAAAAGCCTCCAGTGTCTCTCAAATATCTCTGATGGAAAGAACAAATTTTTACCATATAATTTAAGGCAGTGTCCCATCCTGTTTCAACTTCATTCCCTAGATTCTCTCTCCTGCTCTAAAAAAAAATGAGTTCTGGAGACCTAACACACAGGATAGTTATTATAGTCGACAATACTGTTTTATAAACTTTAAAGGTGCTAGGAGACTAGATTCTCACAAGAAGAAGAAGAAGAAGAAGAAGAAGAAGAAGAGGAGGAAGAAGAAGAGGAGGAAGAAGAAGAGGAAGGAGGAGGAGGAAGATATTTAAGTGATGTGATAGAGGTGTTAGCTAATACTGCATTGGTAATCATATTGCAATATGTTAATGTACCAAATCAACATGTTGCTCACCTTAAATTTACACAGTGTTATATGTCAATTATATCTCAATTACAAAAACATATTTGCATCCTGTCCTCTTAAGTTTCCTTAAACCTGGCTGCCCTTGAGACTCATCTGGGAGCTTTTACAATGTACTAATGCCCAGGATGAATCTACTAACAATCAATTCACAGTTTTGACTGCAGGACAAGATATTCATACTCTTGAAGTTTCCCATGTAATTCTAGTATGCCTGTAGTTTTTTTTTTAATATTAAATGCTTAGGTCATTAATTATCTAATTATCATTCCCAAGCTCTTCTTTTTCTTGCTTGATCCTCTTGCCCTTTTCCCACTCATTTAGAAAGCTTTCACATACCTTCTTTATCTTAGGATCTATGATGTTTCCCCATACGTCTGGGGATCAAGTTGTCCTCAAATTTTCTGTTTAGGAAGATCTCTTGAGAAGTATGTGTGACCTACTTTACAGCCCCAAGGAAGGACAAGAATATCTCTGTGTCTTATCTGCCCTGGGCCATCAATCTTATCCCATCAATCTCCTCAACAGCAAACAAATTAAAAAAACTTAGCTGGAAGGAGATGGCTGAGGAGGAAATGTGAACAAGGTAGCCATAGTCTCCAGAGCTGTTGACGCCACTCCCTGTTATCTCTCTGTGTCAGGTGGGTCATGTGGGGGATCTAGGGAGGTGGCCCTGGTGTGTAGCACCGCATGAAGATTGCTCCAGGTCTGTCTTTCCAGAGATATCTGTTCCTATTTCCTGAGGAAAATAACTGAGATTCAAATGTGTAGTTTTTAAAAAAATGCAGCCAGGCTTTTTCTGGGCTGAGTACAAGTTGGGAGAATAATCTCAGTCCTCCCATTTTGTTAATAGATATTTTGGAGGGCTTTCTTGTATATCTTTTGGGGGTGGGGGACTTCCAAGTGATGAGACTTTATGTTTTACTGAATCATAGGGTTGTAGGAAGGTAAAAGGGGATAGTAATCTAGGAGGTTGGAACAATTCATTTAGAAATAAGAAACATTTGAAAACTGGGTCTTTTGGGAATCCAATTTAGCATGTATCAATGTTACAAACGTTCTTAAAGGTTTCTCTCACAGACTTGATAAAATGTCCCTCTTGTCATCAAGAATCAAAGTTTTTTTGATCATTGCCTTCTTATTTCCTTATTATTCTGGTGAGTAAATTTTTATTCCTGGGTGAAACACTACATATCCTAGGAAAAAAATGCAAGAAGCAACTGTTATAATTTTGGAAAAGAGAAACTGATTTTTATGGAGTTTGGAATTCATAAACCAGTAAAATGAAACAGGCACATGATCCAAATGCTTTAAATTACTTTTGTTATTCTCATTTCCCACATTAGAGAAGTTGCAGTGGAATGGTAGATTACAATAGGCAGTAGTTTTTAGGTCTTTGTTCATCTGTAATTCAAGAACTTCAACTAAATTCTTTTTCCTTTTTGGTCCCAGATTTCATGATTACTAAGTGCAAAATGTAGGAAGAATGATGTCTTCTAGGTCTGACATTCCTTGACAATCTGATTTGTTGTTTGCCAGCTCTGAGTCTACTAAGTTAAGGCTTTGTGTAGAGGAGAACTCATTGATTCTTTTTTTCTAACAACTTATCTACTGATGAAGCTCAAGGTTGTCCATGAATTTCAGAATAAGGTAGTTGTGAGGTATCATTTGGAGCCCCCCAAATAGGGCAAAGTACTGCTTAATTCTTCCTACTTAAGTAAATGCGTGCAAAGCATTTTCTTCCTTGACACTAAGATAGCTCCTTTAAAAATGTATATAAAAAATAATATCTTTAAGCAGAGTATGAGGTGTTATTAAGAAATAGCATACACACTGGTTTTCCACATAGCTAGATTAATTTGGAAATTAAATTTTTAAAAGATTTGTCTCATTATAAGTTTTTTTTAACTACTGCCACAAAATTCTCATTTATTATGTGCAGTGAGTAAGCAATTTATGTCAATTTCTGCTGCAAATATATTTGGATGCCTCTTATCAGACTATGTTTTTTGTTTGTTTATTTGTTTGTAACTTTTTCTTCTCTGCTTTGGTTGCAGAAAATGGATTTGTAAAACCATCCAAGAACAAGGTTTCAGTAAGTTATTACTGATTGATTTGAAAGTAAAAAAAGATAAAATTTTAACCTTATTTTATTGAAATATTTAACAATAAATTTACCAAATGTACAACAGAATGAGGTTTCGAAATTAAAAAAAAATTTATATTTTTATTATACTAAATTCAAGAAATATAATCTAGCCAGCAATACAAAACCATCTGCCACTACCTACCTTATTATATAAGATGATAAAAGGCATATACTTCTATCCCAAGATTCTATTTATTGGCAATAAGATGCGTTGTACACAAGAATCTGAGAAAGAGGACACCTGGGTGGCACAGTAGGTTAAGTGTCTGCCTTTGGCTCAGGTCATGATCCTGGGGTCCTGGGATTAAGTCCCACATCGGGCTCCCTGCTCAGCGGGGAGCCTGTTTCTCCCTCTGCCTCTGCTGATCCCCCTCCTTGTGCTCTCTCACTCTCTGTCAAATAAATAAATAAATAAAATCTTTTTTAAAAAAAGAATCTGAGAAAGAGAAAAGCGTGTTGGAGTAAAATTATTCATCCTCATAAAACAAGTTAAAAAAATGAACCACCAAATGATAAATTTAATGTTAAAAGATAATGACTTCCATATATTCACATAGTAGAATATTACATAGAGATGAAAATAAATGAACTATAGATCTAAACAATATCAGCATATATATAATAAGATCACAAAGGAGTGTAAAAAGCAAGTCATATAAGAATATATGTAGTATTGTTTTCTTTGTATAAATTACTAAGATACCCTAAACATATATATGAATACATGTATAAATTTGAAATGTATAAATATTGACGTTTAGTGAATATATTTATTGATATGTGGTGAAATTACAGAGGAATGCAGGAAATAACAGAAAATTCAGTTTGGTGATTTCCTCTAGTAAAGGGGGTTGGAGGAGATGTGATCTGCTGGGGAAGATCATGAGTGTGGGTATGGATTTCCGACATAATAAAAATACTTATGCCAATTACATGGCCCTTATCTTAGTAGACGGTTTATATATTTAAAGAAATGGTAATTTTTAAAACTTTCTCCTAGGTTGTATGTACACAGATATTTGTCTTTGTACCTATATACTGATTATATTTACCCTATTGTGTCTGTGTGACATTTCATATAAAAATGAATATTATTCATATGTTCATTATTCAATAAACTTATGTTGTCTTTCTGTTTTACAGTCAATATGTGAAGTGTATGATAATCTGGCACAAATTTGCACCAGAGAATGTTATCCAGTCTGTGCAACCAATGGCCAAACTTACTGGAATAAATGTGTTTTCTGCCTTGTTGTGATGTAAGACCGCAGTAGCAAACGTGTGCTTTCTAAGTAATGAAATGCCAATTACAAAATCTTCGTACATCTATGTTGCTGATACTCTAAATACAGAATACACAGAAAATAACTAATATTTCTGTAAAAGTCAAAGAAACACACTTGTATCTTTCCTTGAAATTCTTATTTCTAAAAGTTTCGTGTTTGAGCTCTCAGACCATAATCATGCTGGGTGTTCTACAAACATATAAATCAATTAATTTAACTGACTATGAATTACTAATGACAGATGTGCAGCCAATATGACATAATTCCAAAGCTCTGATGCTATTCAGTAGATCTCTGCTATACTCTAAAATCCATCAAATGAGCCTATTCTTGCTGGAAAGATACTCCTCTGATGGTCAGGTTTGTCCCCTGAACTTCATGAGAACTTTTCAAACCTTCCTCAGACTACAGAGCATTCTAGTACACTTCCACCAAAACTTTCTTCTCTTTCTCCTTTACCCTGAAGGAATTTGTGGTCTAATGGCTCTGCCAAGCTTTTGTGGCTTGTCCACATTTTTTTTCTCATAATTACAATCCCAACAGTCATCTGTTTCTCAAGAACCACTCTCACAATCCCTTATCCTTTCCTTTCTCAGGCAAGAGCTGGTTTCCAGCCTGAAGGCAGGGCTGAGCAAGTAGGAAGGGTCAGTATCCTTAGAACAGGGGAACCTGGACGGCTCAGTAGGTTAAGCCTCAACTCTTGATTGATTTCGGCTCAGGTCATGATCTCAGGGTCATGATCTCAGGGTCATGAGACTGAGCCCCACATTGGGCTCCGTGCTAGGCATGGAGACTGCTTGGGATTCTCTCTCTCTCCCTCTCCTTCTGCCCTTCACCCCCCACCCTGTGCATACTCTCTTGCTCTCTCTCTCTTAAAAAAAAAAAAAAATCCTCATAGCAAAGACCAGCCAGCTTGGGAGCAGGCAGGGCCCAGAAGTTTCTAGAAGTGAAGCACAGTGTCTCCCTGGAGTCCACGTTCCAGCCTTCTTCATGAAGAAGCACTTTGTGCACGTCTCAAGAGTTTAATGTGTTCTTTTAATAATTTCTTTTTTCTTTCTCTTCCTTTCTACAGAAAAAATGGTAATAAATTTAAATTGTCTCATTTTGGTGAATGCTGACTTTTGATGGAATTATATTTTTGTAGGGATTTTATTGTAATACCATTTTGCAGTGGCTTCTACAGCGAATTAGAATTTTTAAATGGAATCATTTCTCTAATTTCTCTTTCTACAGTTGCATTGTTAGTGTATAAGAAAGCAACCAATTTCTGTGCATTGATTTTGTATCCTGCCACATTACTGAATTGCTGTATGAGTTCTAGTAATTTGGGGGTGGGGTCTTTTGGGTTTTCCACATAAAGGATCATGTCATCTGCAAAAAGAGAGAGTTTGACTTCTTCTTTGCCAATTTGAATACTTTTATTTCTTTTTGTTGTCTGATTGCTGTTGCTAGGACTTCTAGTACTATGCTGAACAATAGTGGTGAGAATGGGCATCTTTGATGTGTTCCTGATCTTGAGGGAAAAGCTCTCAGCTTTTCCCCATTGAGGATGATATTGGCTGTGGGTTTTTCATAGATGGATTTTATGAACTTGAAACTTGAACTTTCCTCTATCCCTGTACTCTGAAGAGTTTTAATGAGGAAAGGATGCTCTATTTTGTCAAATGCTTTTCCTGCACGAATTGAGAGGACCATATGGTTCTTCCCTCTCCTCTTATTAATGTGTTCTATCACATTGATTGATTTGTGAATGTTGAACCACCCTTGCATCCCGGGGATAAATCCCACTTGGTCGTGGTGGATGATCCTTTTAATGTATTGTTGGATCCTATTAGCTAGGATTTTGTTGATAATTTTGGAATCCATATTCATCAGAAATATTGGTCTGAAATTCTCCTTTTTGATGGGGTCTTTGCTTGGTTTGAGGATTAAGGTAATGCTGGTCTTATAAAATGAGTCTGAAAGCTTTCCTTCTGTTTCTATTTTTTGAAACAGCTTCAGGAGAATATGTATTATTTCTTCTTTGAATGTTTGGTAGAATTCCCCAGGGAATCCATCAGGCCCTGGACTCTTGTTTTTTGGGAGGTTTTTGAACACTGCTTCAATCTCATTACTGGTTATTGGCTTATTCAGGTTGTCAATTTCTTCCTGTTTCAGTCTTGGTAGTTTATAGGTTTCCTGGAAGGCATCCATTTCTTCCAGGTTGCTTAATTTACTGTCATATAGT
The DNA here is from genome assembly GCF_037043125.1 of Eumetopias jubatus. NCBI lineage: Eukaryota > Metazoa > Chordata > Mammalia > Carnivora > Otariidae > Eumetopias > Eumetopias jubatus. The sequence continues at coordinate 113,957,560 of NW_028274811.1, forward strand.
TGTTGATAATAATTTCTAATAATTGTTTCTATTTCCTTGGTGTTAGTCTTGATCTCTTCCCTTTCATTCATAATTTTATTAATTTGAGTCCTTTCTCTTTTCTTTTGGATAAGTCTGGCCAGTGGCTTATCGATCTTATTAATTCTTTCAAAGAACCAGCTTCTAGTTTCATTGATCTGATCTATTGTGTTTCTGGTTTCTAATTCATTGATCTCTGCTCTAATCTTAATTATTTCTCTTCTAATGCATGGCTTAGGCATCGTTTGTTGCTTTTTCTCTAGTTCTTTAAGACGTAAAGTTAGCTGGTGAATTTGGGAGTTTTCTATTTTTTTGAGTGAGGCTTGGATGGCTATGAGTTTCCCCCTTAGGACTGCCTTTGCAGTATCCCATAGGTTTTGGACTGATGTGCTTTCATTCTCATTGATTTCCATGAATTGTTTAAGTTCTTCTTTGATTTCCTGGTTGACCCAAACATTCTTGAGCAGAGTGGTTTTTAGCTTCCAAGTGTTTGAATTTCTTCTAAATGTTTTTCTTGTGATTGAGTTCCAGCTTTAAAGCATTATGGTCTGAGAATATGCAGGGAATAATCTCAATCTTTTGGTATCAGTTGAGACCTGATTTGTGACCCAGTATGTTGTCTATTCTGCAGAAAGTTCCATGTGTGTTTGAGAAGAATGAGCATTCTGCTGTTTGAGGGTGGAATGTTTTGTATATATTTATGAGGTCCATCTGGTCCAGTGTGTCTACTCTTGCTTCTTTGTTGATTTTCTGCTTAGATGATCTGTCTATTGCTGAGAGTGGAGTATTGAAGTCTCCTACAATTAACATATTATTATCAATATGACTCTTTATTTTGGTTAACAGTTGACTTATATAGTCGGCTGCTCCCATGTTGGGGGTGTAGATATTTACAATTGTTAGATCTTCTTGTTGGATGGACCGTTTACGAATGATATAGTGTCCTTCTGTGTCTCTAACTACAGTCTTTAGTTTAAAATCCAATTTGTCTGATATAAGAATTGCTACCCCAGCTTTCTTTTGAGGTCCATTGGCATGGAAGATGGATCTCCATCCCTTCACTCAGTCTGGATGTATCTTTAGGTTCAAAATGAGTCTCTTGTAGGCAGCATATGGATGGGTCCTGTCTTTTTATCCAATCTGTAACCCTGTGCTATTTTTTATGGGAGTATTTAGGCCGTTCACATTGAGAGTGATTATTGAAAGATATGAATTTATTGTCATCATGTCCTTGTTTCAATAGATTGTCTCTGTAAATTTCTGTTCTACATCACTCTTGGGGTCTTTCTCCTTTTATAGAACCCCCTACCCCCTTAATATTTCTTGCAGAGCCGGCTTAATGGTCACATATTCTTTCAGTTTCTGCCGGTCGTGGAAGCTCTGCATCTCTCCATCCATTCTAAATGACAGCCTTGTCGGATAAAGTATTCTTGGCTGCATGTTCTTCTCATTTAGTACCCTGAATATGTATTGCCAGGCCTTTCTGGCTTGCCAGGTCTCTGTGGATAGGTCTGACGTTATTCTGATGTTCCTCCCTCTGTACGTAAGGAATCTCTTCCCCCTAACTGCCCTTAAGATGGTTTCCTTGGTTCTAAGATTTGCAAGTTTTACTATTACATGCCAGGGCATTGGTCTATTTTCCTTAATCTTGGGAGAGATCCTCTCTGCCTCTAGGACACAAATGTTTGTTTCATTCCCCAGATGAGGGAAGTTCATAGCTATGATTTGCTCAAATATATCTTCTAGTCCTCTTTCTCTCTCCACCCCCTCAGGGATCCCAATAATTCTGACAGTGGAACATTTCATGGTGTCACTTATTTCTCTAATTCTGTTTTCATGGATTTTGAGCTGTTTCTGCCTGGCCTCCTCTTTTTCCTTCTTTTCTATCAGTTTGTCTTCTAGATCACTAATTTGTTCTTCTGCCTTGTTTACCCTAGCTGTTAAGAGTATCTAGATTAGACTGGATCTCATTGATAGCATTTTTAAGTTCTGCCAGTTCAGCTTTCATTTCTGCCCTTAGAGATTCTATGTTGCCTTTAATCGATTTCTCCATTCTAGCTATCGTCTTCATAACTGTTACCCTGAAGTCCATTTCTGACATCTTGGTTATATCTGTAACCATTTGTAAATCTGTAGCAGAAGTCACAGTCTCTGAGTCTTTCCTATTTTGGGGGTTCCTCCTCTTAGTCATTCTTGAAACCAACAGCCTGTGATATTCTGTTTGTAGAGATCCAGATATATCTTCTTATATCTCAGGCTGATTTCGTGGATGTTCAGAGTGGTCTGGTCAATATCCTGCTCAATTCAGGGGACCAGTTGGAATAGGGTCCCCTACTCCTCTGCCATCTCTCCCTTGTCCTGCTTTTATTTATTTTTTAATTTAAATTCAATTTGCCAACATATAATACATCATTAGTTTTTGATGTCAATCGGGGAAAGACAAAATTCATATGGTTTCACTCATATGTGGAACATAAGGAATAGTGTGGAGGACCGCAGGGGAAGAGAGGGAAAACTGAATGGGAAGAAATCAGAGAGGGAGACAAACCACGAGAGACTCTTGGCTCTGGGAAACAAACTGCAGGTTACAGAAAGGGAGGTGGGTGTGAGGGGGTGGGGTAACTGGGTGATTAAGGAGGAATTAAGGAGGGCACATGATGTGGTGAGCACTGGGTGTTATATGCAACTATTGAATCAAGAATCAGAAACTTTTGTTGAGAGTTTCAATTATGGCCATTATAGTGAGTGCATTTTTTTTTTTTTTGTAATGTTAAAAACACTTTATTCAAGTGCTCGCTTCGGCAGCACATATACTAAAAACACTTTATTCAAGATACTAAATTCACATATATACACTATGGCTTTAATTAAGAAAATATAAAGAAAAATTCATAGAAGATAATATTCCAAATATTAAAGTTGTTGCTTCTTGGTGATAGAGTTATATTATGTTTACTTTTCCAGCTTTCTGAATCTTTCATCTTAATGAGAAACATGTATTTACTATCATAAGGGAAAAAAATAATCCTCAATAAAGCAACAAAATATCTAAAGGCTTTTAATGCTAAATAATCTAATTTTATCTAACTTAACATTCCCAGGGATATATACACCAAAGTGCTTCCTCCATTTCCCAGGTTGACATTTTGAGTTAGGCTGGCTTTATGAAGATCCAGGGAGGAATAGAAAGCTTTCTGGGTGCTCTCTCATCAAGCTGGATACCTTCAGCTTGCACAGCCATGATTGCTATCCATCCCACAATGCTTTCTAAACTACCAAATAAGCATATTGATCTTGGCTGTCCTGAACCTGGTTACTCCTTTACAAACATCCTAATGCTGCTTAGTTCCTCTGACACCAGTGTAGAGCTATTACAACAAACTCTACAAGGCACATATTACAAAGTAGTTTTGTGTTTTGATGATGATTACCAAAGTCTCCACATCACTCAAAATTGTAAATGCCACTTGGTTTGCACATAACTAACTGGAATTCCAGCCCAAATTAATGTTTTCCATTCATCCAAGTACGAATGAATCAACTGTGCGTATGGCATCATTCCGGGTCCCACCAAAGAGCTCAAACTCTTAAAATGAATTATGTACCCATAATACAGGAAGCTAAGTGTCTTAACAGAGCCATTCATGGAAGGGTCTGAAGGAGTTTGGAAGTGAATGTTTTTTTTCCATCTCTGTGAAAAAAGTTGTTTTATAGAGATAGCCAATATTGACCACAGGGTTATCAATTGATTATGGAACCCATGTTAATGGAGGCACAGTTTGCCTTAGGACAAGTATCTAGTGGCCAAAATCAAGGAAAGAGCTTTTCCACTTTTCCCATACCTATCTTCTATCTGGCTGTTTGTTCACTTCCCAAATTCCTCTTGTCTTTACTTTCAGGACACCTATACAAAAATTATATACTGTGTTTTAAAAGATGCCTCAGGCAATCACCAATACAGAAGGCAAGGGCACTATCACTCAACTTAACACTTTTCAGATCCAGAAATATCTAAATATCACAATGTTAAGTTAGGTAAAATTAGATTATTTAACATGGCATTGTACTTGTAAGCCCTACAAGAAAATGTAAATAAGTAGAAGAACATGGCATTTATAATTGGAAGGCTCAAAATAGTAAAGATGTCAATTTTTCCTAAAGTGACTCAGAATCAAGAAAAAAAAAATCTGTCAAAATCCCAGCAAGATTTTCTGTAGATAAAACCAAGTTTATCTTAAAATTTATATGAAATTATGAAGAACTAGAATTGCTAAGATGAAGAAACAATTTGGAAAAGTCAAAATACCTGATTTTGAGTCTTAGTATCTACTTATTATATAGATATAATAATTAAGACAGTGTGGTATTGGTGGATATGCATATTCAATATCTGTGTATGTTTAATGTGTACATTCTATTCCATTCATATGTATATATGTATATTGTAGAGAGCAAAATGGAGTCTTTCATGTCAAGCAGGGACCTGTGTCAAGCAATGACACAAGTAGTTAAAGGTACTGGAGCTATGAGATATCAATATTGAGACATTACCAAGACCAGAGTCAGCTGACACCCCAGAACTGATAATGGGCAGAGCCAGAGGAGGTCTGCGGGGGCCCAAGACCAATTAAGTTCCTTTCAAAAGGATTTTGGCAACAAACTGCCAGCCTCTTCAGACATGATCTCTCTATGTCTGACCATTTTAAAAATGGCAGCTGCCCCTGGAGGCTCTGCCCGATTGATGTCCATAGAGAACCAAGATCCTCCACTGCTTGAACATCAAAAGCAGTTAAGTGCCGAGAGCTGACCTGGACCAGACTGAGGCCTATGTCAACTGCGGGCCCACCAACTGACTTCACATTTGGTTTGTTCACTCCCTACACCCTTCTGGTATCTTGTTTGTTGTGTGGCTTGTCTTCTGTCCTGCTCTGTGTGCTGTGCAAGAAGCCAAATTTAATCACATGGCAAATTGTCATTGACTTTAGAATTCTGAACCTGCTTTATAATTGTGATTTAACTTTGCTTTATGATTGAATAAAGCTGACATTGTGGAAAGACACAACTTGTGTGTGCGCCTTTATAATGGGCTCATGACAATTGTGTCCCACATGTTCTCTAACTTAGTTCTTATAAAAACCTCACTAGACATTGTCTCCATTCTTTAGCAATGAAAGTGAGATGGGGAGTTTCACAATATTTAAAACTGGCTATTTTGGTAATGAAAAGGCAATTTTAATAGAACTATTCTATTACTTTTAAAATAGATTCATTGAGATATTTACTTAGCAAAAAATCATTCTTAGGTATAACATGTTTGTAAATATACAGAGATACATAACCATCACCACAATCTAATTTTAGGTTATTTACATTACCCCAGAAAAGCTTCTTCTAACCTGACTGTAGGTAATCTGTCTTCCCATTCCCATTGAAGGCAACCACTAATCTGCTCCCTATTGTTTTGTCTTTTCTGGACATTTCACATAGATAGAGTGAAGCAATACATAGGTGTTCATAATTGCTTCTTTCACTAAGCATAATGATTTAGAAGTTCATATACTTCAAATAATCTGTAAGGAGTTCATTATTTTTACATGATAAATGGGTTATTCCGTTTTGTATTGATGAACCAAATTGTGTTCACTTACCAGTTGATGGACACTTGGATTGTTTCTGCTTTTCGGTTATTATGAACAATGTTATTAAGAATATTAGTGGGGCACCTGGGTGGCCGGTTGAGCATCTGCCTTCCACTCGGGTCATGACCCCAGGGTCCTGAGATCAAGCTCTCTGTGGGGCTCCCTGCTCAGCAGGGAGTCTGCTTGTCTCTCTCTCTTCCTCTGCCCCTCCCCTCTGCTCTCACATGCATGCTCTCTCTCTCTCTCAAGTATATAAATAAAATATTTTTAAAAAGAACATTAGTATGCAAGTATTTGTACGGACATATGGATTTTGTTTCCTTTTCTTTTGGATGAATAACAGGAGTGGAATGGATGGTTCATATGGCAGGTGTATGTTGAACTTAAGAACTTGTTATCCAAAGTGGCTTCTCATGTTCTCTCTAGCAATGCATGAGGTTACACTTTGTCTAAACTTTGTCTACACCCTCTTGAACACATTTTTAAATTTTCCTTTTTTAGATTATAGCCATTTTGGCATTTATTATTTTCATAATACCATTTAAATCATTAAATGAAATCAGTGTATATACCTTATGGTCATAATTTTTTAAAAATATCAAATCTAAATAAAAGATAGTATATCAAAATATTAAAATTGGTTGCATCTGGGTGATAGAATTAAGGTTTTCTTTTTTCTTTTTTTGCATTTTTGTTTCTCTTTTTTTCTCTTTGTAATGAAGATATATTTACCATCATACTGGAAAAATTAACTTCAATAAATAAAAAAAAAGTGTCAATGTATTTTATTGCTAATCTGACCTAATTTTACCCAATTTAACATTCCCCAAAAGTGACCAAAATTTCCCCACCCATCCCCAGATCGACATGCAAAGTAATCATTGCTTTTATTAAGCTCCAGGGAAGAAATGAAAAGAATTCTGGGCACGCTTTCAAACCAGCAGGATGTCAGGATACAGTCATTATTGCCATCCGCTATGGACTGAATGACCGTGTCCTCCGAAATTCATATGTTGAAATCTTAACGCCCAAGATAATGGTGCAGAGAGGTGGGGCTTTTGGGGGAGATGGCATAAGGACAGAATCCTCCTGATCAGGATTCCTGCTCTTACAAAAGAGACCCTAGAGCACTTGCTTGCCCTTCTGCTATGTGAGGTTACAGTGAGAAGGTGGCCATCAAGGAAGCTGGGTCTCACCAGACACTGAATCTCCTGGCACCATGACCTTGGACTTCCCAGCCTCTGGAACCATGAGAAAGAAATATTGGTGTTTATAAAACACCTAGTTTGTGGTATTTTTGTTATAGCAGCTAAGACACCATCCATTCCATAGTGCTTTTTGAACCAGTAAGTGGACACTCAGAAATTAGCTTTTCTGATCCATTTTGTTCTTCTACAAGAGGCTTCTGGGTGCTGTGGCCCTCCAACTCCTCTATATTAGAGCTATTGCATGGTATAAGGCACGTAGTTGCAAGTAGTTTTGTGTTTTGCTGATCATTGCAAAAGCCACCTCACTGGACACAATTGTAAGTGGCAGTTGGTACCGAAACTGGGAACCTTGTCCAAAACAATATTTTCAATTCATACAGCAAATATTAATTGTGAAACCTGAGATTATAGAGTAAGAGTTGGATATAGAACCCAAAGGTCTAGGGGGAACAGAATGGCTTAAGAAAAGTGTTTTGTGGCCAGACCAAGGAAAGACCCCTGTGTTTCCCTTCACCTAACATCCAACTCAAATGCATTTGCCCTGCTCCTTCTTCATAGTCACCACCAAGACCCCTCTTGCCTCTAGTTACTCTCCAGATACATATACAAAGTCTAGATATCCTGAACTGAACAGATGCTTCAGATAAACATCAGGCCAAATGCAGGTAGAGAGTATACTTTAACAAAACTGTCCAGTATGAAAAATCCAAAGTATACTAACCAGAGTTTTATTTGTTCTATACCATGACATGGCACTTAAAATTCATACATACTTTGAGGTAATAATATTTAATAAAAGAGGTTTTTTTGGCGGAGCAAGTGGGCGGAGGAGTAGGAGACCTGGATTTCATCTGGTCTCAGGAATTCAGCTGAAAAGGGATCAAACCATTCTGAACACCTACGAACTCAACAGGAGATCGAAGAGGAGAGTAGCAACGACTCTCTGAACAGGGAAGCGACCACTTACTGGAAGGTAGGACGTGCGGAGAAGTGAATCCGAGGCGATATTCAGGAGGATAGACGGCGGGGGAGGGGGCCTCTGCCGCTTCTGGCAAGTGATAGAGCCGCGGAGCACAAAATTGGAACTTTTAGAAGTCGGCTCCGCTGAGGGACGTCGCTCCAGTGGCTAAGCTGGGGGTGGAACCCTTGCGGGACAGTGTGGTCTCAGGACCCTCGGGGTCACAGAAAGACCGGGGGTGCCTGAGTGTGGCAGAGCTCCCAGGTATCGGAGCGGGAAAGCCGGCTGCAGAGATGGAGCCGAGGCGCGGGCTCTCAGCTCGGGGTTGCCATAAACCGTGATCCGCAGCATAGTCAGGCCACTTCTCCTCCAGTAGGGACCCAACAAGTGACAGATCTGGGGAGACTCCCCTTCCTCCCCCGGGAGGAGTGGCGCAGGAACGCATCGCAGGGATCTGCTGGGTTTGGAGACTCCACACAGTGTCGGGTGCCAGAGATAGCAACGCTCGGTCACAGGCCGGGTGAGCACAGAGTGCGGCCAGAGACCGGGGAGACAGGAGTGACTGCTTTTCTCTGTGGGCGCACTGAGGAGCGGGGCCCCGAGTTCTCAGCTCCTCTGGATAGAGATTAGGAGGCTGCCATTTTCACTCTCGTCCTCCAAAGCTGTACCGAGAGCTTGCAGGGAACAAAAGCTCCCGAGAGCAAACCCGAGCAGATTGCTTAGCCCAGACCGACAAGGGTGGGGCAATTCCGCCTCTGCAAAGACATTTGGGAACCACGGCAACAGGCCCCGCCCCCAAAAGATCAGTAAGAACAGCCAGCAAGCCAAGACCAAGTTTACCGATCAAGGAGAACGGGAGAAACCCAGTGCTAGGGGAATACTGCACATAGAATTCATGGCTTTTTTTTTTACCAGGATTCATTAGTTTTTCAAAGTTAATTTTTTTAACTGTTTTTTTTTAAATTTTTCTTCTTCCTTTTGTCAACCAACATCTTATCAATCCTTTTTTTAAAAAAAAAACATTTTTTTATTTTTCATTTTTAGAGTCATATTTTAGCCCTTCATAGTAGTTACCCTTATTTTTGGCATATATATCTAAGTTGTTCTCTCTTTAAAATTTTGAGATACAGTTTCTTCTAACAGATCAAAATATACCCTAAATCACTAGTGTATGGCTTTGTTCTAGTCTCCTGCCTGATCACGTTCTCTCCCTTTTTTTTTTAATCTTCTTCTTTCTTTTTTCAAACAACTTCTTATCTTATCAATTCCTTTTATAAAATCTTTTATAATTTTCATCTTTACAGTCATCATCCATCCCTTCATTGTCTCAACCCTTATTTTGTACATATATAAGTCTTTCTTCCTTTAAAATTTTAGGAGGCACTTTCTTCTAACAGGCCAAAATACGCCCAAAATCTAGTGTGTGGCACTGATCTATGCACGAGCCTGATCATATTTGATCATATTCTGTTTTTTTTGTTTTGTTCTGTTTTTGTTTGTTTTTATCTTTTTCTTTTTCTTTTTCTTTTTTTTCCCTTTCTTTTTTCTTTCTTTCCCTTTCTTTTCCCCTGGTTTCAGGTCTTTTCTGATTTGTATAGAGTATATCTGCTGGGGATGTTGTTAACCTGTTAGCATTTTGTTCTCTCATTCATCTATTCTCCTCTGGACAAAATGACAAGACGAAAAAAAAAATCACCTCAGCAAAAAGAACAAGAGGTAGTACCGTCTGCCAGGGACCTACTCAATATGGACATTAGTACGATGTCGGACCTAGAGTTCAGAATCATGACTTTAAAGACACTAGCTGGGCTTGAGAAAAGCATGGAAGTTATTAGAGAAACACTTTCTGGAGAAATAAAAGAACTAAAATTTAACCAAGTCAAAATCAAAAAGGCTATTAATGAGGTGCAATCAAAAATGAGGGCACTAACTGCTAGGATAAATGAGGCAGAAGAGAGAATCAGCGATATAGAAGATCAAATGATGGAAAATAAAGAGGCGGAGAAAAAGAGAGATAAACAACTACAGGATCACAAGGGCAGAATTCGAGAGATAAGCGATACGATAAGATGAAACAACATTAGAATAATTGGGATCCCAGAAGAAGAAGAAAGAGAGAGAGGGGCAGAAGGTATATTGGAGGAAATTATAGCAGAGAACTTCCCTAATGTGGGAAAGGAAACAGGCATCAAAATCCAGGAGGCCCAGAGAACCCTCCTCAAAATCAATAAAAATAGGTCAACACCCCAACATCTAATAGTAAAACTTACGAGTCTCAGAGACAAAGAGAAAATCCTGAAAGCAGCTTGGGATAAGAGATATGTAACCTAAAATGGTAGAAACATTGGATTGGCAACAGACCTATCCACAGAGACCTGGCAGGCCAGAAAGGACTGGCATGATATCTTCAGAGAACTAAACGAGAAAAATATGCAGCCAACAATCCTATATCCAGCTAGGCTGTCACTGAAAATAGAAGGAGAGATAAAAAGCTTCGAGGACAAACAAAAACTAAAGGAATGTGCAAACACGAAACCAGCCCTACAAGAAATATTGAAAGGGGTCCTCTAAGCAAAGAGAGAGCTTAAAAGCAGCATAGATCAGAAAGGAACACAGACAATGTACAGTAACAGTCACCTTACAGGCAATACAATGGCACTAAATTCATATCTTTCAATAGTTACCCTGAATGTAAATGGGCTAAATGTCCCAATCAAAAGACACAGGCTATCAGATTGGATTAAAACACAAGACCCATCAATATGCTGTCTGCAAGAGACTCATTTTAGACCCAAAGACACCTCCACATTGAAAGTGAGGGGGTGGAAAACCATTTACCATGCTAATGGACACCAAAAGAAAGCCAGGGTGGCAATCCTTATATCAGACAAATTAGATTTTAAAACAAAGACTGTAATAAGAGATGAAGAAGGACACTATATCCTACTTAAAGGGTCTATCCACCAAGAAGATCTAACAATTGTAAATATCTATGCCCCTAACATGGGAGCAGCCAATTATATAAGGCAATTAATAACAAAAGCAAAGAAACACATTGACAGCAATAAAACAATGGTGGTGGACTTTAAGACCCCCCTGACTGAAATGGACAGATCATCTAAGCAAAAGATCATCAAGGAAATAAAGACTTTAAATGAAACACTGGACCAAATGGACCTCACAGACATATTCAGAACATTCCATCCCAAAGCAACGGAATACACATTCTTCTCTAGTGCCCATGGAACATTCTCCAGAATTGATCACAGTCTAGGTCACAAATCAGGTTGCAACTGGTACCAAAAGATTGGGATTATTCCCTGCATATTTTCAGACCACAATGCTTTGAAACTAGAACTCAATCACAAGAGGAAAGTTGGAAAGAACTCAAATACATGGAGGCTAAAGAGCATCCTACTAAAGAATGAACGGGTCAACCAGGAAATTAAAGAAGAATTTAAAAAATTCATGGAAACCAATGAAAATGAAAACACAACTGTTCAAAATCTTTGGGATACAGCAAAGGCAGTCCTGAGAGGAAAGTATATAGCAATACAAGCCTTTTTCAAGAAACAAGAAAGGTCTCAAATACACAACCTAACCCTACACCTAAAGGAGTGAGAGAAAAAACAGCAAATAAAGCCTAAACCCAGCAGGAGAAGAGAAATAATAAAGATCAGAGCAGAAATCCATGAAATAGAAACCAAAAGAACAGTAGAACAGATGAACGAAACTAGGAGCTGGTTCTTTGAAAGAATTAATAAGATTGATAAACCCCTGGCCAGACTTATCAAAAAGAAAAGAGAAATGACCCAAATCAACAAAATCATGAATGAAAGAGGAGAGATCACAACCAACCCCAAAGAAATACAAACAATTATAAGAACATATTATGAGCAACTCTATGCCAGCAAATTAGATAACCTGGAAGAAATGGGTGCATTCCTAGAGATGTATCAACTACCAAAATTGAACCAGGAAGAAATAGAAAACCTGAACAGACCTATTACCACTAAGGAAATTGAAGCAGTCATCAAAAATCTCCCAACAAACAAAAGCCCAGGGCCAGATGGCTTCCCAGGGGAATTCTACCAAACATTTCAAGAAGAATTAATACCTAATCTCCTGAAACTGTTCCAAAAAATAGAAATGGAAGGAAAACTTCCAAACTCATTTTATGAGGCCAGCATTACCTTGATCCCCAAACCAGACAAAGACCCCATCAAAAACGAGAATTACAGACCAATATCCTTGATGAACATGGATGCAAAAATTCTCACCAAAATACTAGCCAATAGGATCCAACAGTACATTAAAAGGATTATTCACCATGACCAAGTGGGATTTATCCCTGGGTTTTAAGGCTGGTTCAACATCCGCAAATCAATCAACATGATACAATACATTAACAAAAGAAAGAACAAGAATCATATGATCCTCTCAATAGATGCAGAAAAAGCATTTGACAAAGTACAGCATCCTTTCTTGATCAAAACTCTTCAGAGTATAGGGATAGAGGGTACATACCTCAATGTCATAAAAGCCATTTATGAAAAACCTACAGCGAATATCATTCTCAATGAGGAAAAGCTCTCGGGAAAAAGCTGAGAGCTTTTCCCCTAAGGTCAGGAACGCAGCAGGGATGTCCACCATCACCACTGCTATTCAACATAGTATTAGAAGTCCTAGCCACAGCAATCAGACAACAAAAAGAAATCAAAGGCATCCAAATCGGCAAAGAGGAAGTCAAACTCTCACTCTTTGCAGATGATATGCTATTGTATGTGGAAAACCCAAAAGACTCCACCCCAAAACTGCTAGAACTCATACAGGAATTCAGTAAAATAGCAGGATATAAAATCAATGCACAGAAATCAGTGGCATTTCTATACACCAACAACAAGCTAGAAGAGAGACAAATCAAGGAGTTGATCCCATTTACAACTGCACCCAAAACTATAAAATACCTAGGAATAAATTTAACCAAAGAAGCAAAGGATCTGTACTCAGAAAACTATAAAATACTCATGAAAGAAATTGAGGAAGACACAAAGAAATGGAAAAACGTTCCATGCTCATGGATTGGAAGAACAAACATTGTGAAGATGTCAATGCTACCTAGAGCAATCTACACATTCAATGCAATCCCCATCAAAATACCATCCACTTTTTTCAAAGAAATGGAACAAATAATCCTAAAATTTGTATGGAACCAGAAGAGACCCCGAAAAGCCAGAGGAATATTGAAAAAGAAAAGCAAAGCTGGTGGCATCACAGTTCCGGACTTCCAGCTCTATTACAAAGCTGTCATCATCAAGACAGTATGGTACTGGCACAAAAACAGACACATAGATCAATGGAACAGAATAGAGAGCCCAGAAATGGACCCTCAGCTCCATGGTCAACTCATCTTTGACAAAGCAGGAAAGAATGTCCAATGGCAAAAAGACAGTCTCTTCAACAAATGGTGTTGGGAAAATTGGACAGCCACATGCAGAAGAATGAAACTGGACCATTTCCTTACACCACACACAAAAATAGACTCCACATGGTTGAAAGACCTAAATGTGAGACAGGAGTCCATCAAAATCCTAAAGGAGAACACAGGTAGCTACCTCTTCGACCTCAGCCACAGCAACTTCTTCCTAGAAACATTGCCAAAGGCAAGGGAAGCAAGGGCAAAAATGAACTATTGGGATTTCATCAAGATAAAAAGCTTTTGCACAGCAAAAGAAACAGTCCACAAAACCAAAAGACAACCGACAGAATAGGAGAAAATATTTGCAAATGACATATCAGATAAAGGGCTAGTATCCACAATCTATAAAGAACTTATCAAACTCAACACCCAAAGAACAAATAATCCAATCAAGAAATGGGCAGAAGACATGCACAGACATTTTTCCAAAGAAGACATCCAAATGGCCAACAGACACATGAAAAAGTGCTCAATATCGCTCAGCATCAGGGAAATCCAAATCAAAACCTCAATGAGATACCACCTCACACCCGTCAGAATGGCTAAAATTAACAAGTCAGGAAACGACAGATGTTGGCGGGGATGCGGAGAAAGGGAAACCCTCCTACACTATTGGTGGGAATGCAAGCTGGCGCAACCATCTGGAAAACAGTATGGAGGTTTCTCAAACAGTTGAAAATAGAGCTACCATACGATCCAGCAATTGCACTACTGGGTATTTACCACAAAGATACAAATGTAGGGATCCGAAGGGATATGTGCACCCCAATGTTTATTGCAGCAATGTCCACAATAGCCAAACTGTGGAAAGAGCCAAGATGTCCAACGACAGATGAATGGATAAAGAAGATGTGGTATAGATACACAATGGAATATTATGCAGCCAGCAAAAGGAATGAGATCTTGCCATTTGCAACGACGTGGATGGAACTGGAGGGTGTTATGCTGAGTGAAATAAGTCAATCAGAGAAAGACATGTATCATATGACCTCACTGATATGAGGAATTCTTAATCTCAGGAAACAAACTGAGGGTTGCTGGAGTGGTGGGGAGTGGGAGGGACGGGGTGGCTGGGTGATAGACATTGGGGAGGGTATGTGCTATGGTGAGCGCTGTGAATTGTGCAAGACTGTTGAATCACAGATCTGTACTTCTGAAACAAATAATGCAATATACGTTAAGAAAAAAAAAAGAAGAAGATAGCAGGAGGGGAAGAATGAAGGGGAGTAAGTCGGAGGGGGAGACGAACCATGAGAGACGATGGACTCTGAAAAACAAACTGAGGGTTCTAGAGGGGAGAGGGGTGGGGGATGGGTTAGCCTGGTGATGGGTATTAAAGAGAGCACATTCTGCGTGGAGCACTGGGTGTTATGCACAAACAATGAATCATGGAACACTACATCAAAAACTAATGATGTAATGTATAGTGATTAACATAACAATAAAAAAATTTTAAAAAATATTTAATAAAAGATGCATAAAATAACATTTAATAAAATACTATATGTCAAATGCCATTGTTCTATGTTACAGATTATAATAGTTGAATTTTTCGAAATGACAAAGCAAAACTTGCAAATACAGGTGTCTGCAGTGTTTGTTTGCTAAATAATTTATACTCAGTAGTAAGTCATTCAATTCACCGAGGGTGAATTAATTAATATCAAAGGACCACTTTTATTTTTTCCTCTCTCTTTTTTAATTTAAATTCAATCAGCCAAGATATAGTACATCATTAGTCTCAGGTAGTGTTCGACGATTTGTCGGTTGCATATAACACCCAGTGCTCATCACATCACGTGCCCTCCTTAATGCCCATCACCTAATTTTACCACCGCCCCACCGACCTCCCCTCCAGCAACCCTCAGTTTGTTTCCCATAGTTAAGAGTCTTTCATGGTTTTTCTCCCTCTTTGATGATTTCCCATTCAGTTTTTCTTCCCTTCCCCTATGCATAATTCACTTTTAAAAATGTGACATATTCTCCATCTGAGGATTCAGAAATGCTTAGGATACTTAACATTGTGAAGGACCATAACTCTGGATTACCATATCCACATAACATTATTCAGTAAACCCCAGCAAGGCCTAGAGTTTACTAATTTTACTGTTCTAAGCTAAAAAAAAAATTGCTCTTCTAATAGTAGTAAATGTAGGTTAACCCCGCCAGAATTAGGTATAGGAGATATGTCTATTATAAGGTTTGACTGATTTTTATTGTTTTAGGTTTATTGAAGTAAATTCACACACAGTAAAATGCAACTTTTATAGCTATAAATTAGACCCACAATTATGTAAGCCACTCCACAATTAAGTTATAGAAATTTTCCATCATCCTAAAAAATTACCTTGTACCATCTTGTAAATTCCTTCCACCAACCCTAACCTCTGAAAACCACTTACCTAATTTCTGTGTTTATTAACTATATTTGTGTTAAACTCAATTTAGAGTCACAGAAAATTGTATAAATAGAAGTGAGTTCCTCGCAGTATTTAACTAGCTTCATGCAGTGCTAACCCTTTACATAACCAAGACATGATGACAAAACCAGCAAATTGACATGGTATATTAGTATTGACTAAACTAAAGACCATACTAAGCTTCACCATTTTAAAAATGAATTCTACTTCTGTTTTTCCTTTTGGTGCCTCATTCTCTGAAACTTTCCATTTAAGGGGAGCAGTGACATTGGGAAGAGTGGAGCCTGCTCTCAGTTCCCATTTGCCCTGTTTTCATCATCTCGGTCTCAAAGTCATAGTATTTCCTACCTTTTCCTCAACTTCAGTGGCAAGTGCATTATGTTCTTCATGAAACTATATTATATAATCCATTGTCTAACATTAACTTTACTGGTTGATATCAAAACCTTTTAGCCTTCTGGGCTAATAGGCAGTTTTTCTTGCTCGCTCTCTGCTGATAAATACATATAAAAGAAGTCCAGTGAAATGTACATAAGCACTTCCTACTATTTTCAATTCTAGACTTGCATTCACTTTTCCTACAAACATCTTACGTCAGAAAACTTAGTCTGCTGCACATTTCTCTGATGGTATCTACATAAAAAATTTAGTATGCATAATTTCACTTTAAAATATTAAAGGAACACTTTCTAGACTTGAAAGAATTTAGGTTCTTGTATTGAATTGGCTATGAACATTACCAGTTTCAAAGTTTCTTTCTAAATCCTAGATTTCTTCAGTGTTAAAAAATCACTGGACAAATAGGTGACAAATAGGGTCCTCACACACAACTGTGGACAGTTTGAATATATTATCTATAGTATTTGTGACAAATCTATGGGACAGAAATTATTGCTCTCATATTTAAAATATGTAAATGTGGGGCACCTGGGTTGCCCAGTCAGTTAAGTGTCCGACTTGGTTTCAGCTCAAGTTGTGATCTCAGGATCCTGGGATCGAACATCATGTGGGGCTCTGCATTCTGTGGGAAGTCTGCTTGAGGACTCTTTCCCTCTGCCCCTCCCCCTGCACTCATGCACTTTCTCTCTCTCAAATAAATAAATATTTTTAAAAACCTTAAAATACATAATATGCATTAGAAAGTTTAGACGTAGATGGAATTTGAACTGAACTCCCAAAGCTCTTTCCACTGAGTCAGTCTGTAAACACTTGTTGAATTAACATTTACAAACTCTTTTTTTCCCTTCTTGATGCCCTGTTCCTTTCGTTGCTCGCATGCCTGGAGTTTTCACATATCTGACCTATTTTACAGTCCATAACCACACTTACTACCCTCCTCTCTTCTCATACTTCAGGGTTCATCAGATTAAATTGTCTCCAAGCTTCCTGCTGAGGAAAGATGTATTGTGAAATATTTGTGAGGCATCCCTCATGACCTACTTTACAACCTCCAGGGAGGACACAGACTACCTCTGTGTTTTGTCTGCCCCAGGCCATCTGTCTTACCCCATAAAGCTCCTCACTCATATATCAATAAAAGAGAATCAGCTGGATGAATATGGGTGGTTGCATACTTGGTATGATTTCAATACTCTCAAATCGTTATGGGTTGTTTTGTGATCTAAGATGTGACCTATCTTGGAGAACGTTCCATGGGTGCTTGAGTAAAATGTGTATTCTGATTCTGTGGATACAATGTTGGTTTATATCTGTTAGGTCCCTTCAGGCTGCAGTGTTGTTCACATCTGTTGTTTTCTTATTGTTCTGTCTGGATGTTCTATTATTGAAAATGGGCTATTTAAATTCCCCTGCTATTATTTGTTGCTATGATATGCTTTGATTTCATTCTCTATTTCTTTTATATCTTTAAGAGATATTATCTTTTTGATTACCACGGGCTTACACAAAACATCTTATGGTTATAGCAATCTATTTTATGCTGCTAATAATTTAATTCCAATCACATACAAAAACTACACTTTTACTTTTACTTTTATGTTATTGATGGCATTCTTTGCTCATTTTTAAATGTAAAGTTTTTATTGTTGAGAAAAACACTATTTTTTAAATTGTTGAGTTGTAAGAGCTCTTATGTATTCCAGATACAAGACTCTTGTTAGATATATGGTGTGTAAATACTTTTTCCTATTCTGTGGGTTGCTTTTTCTTTTTTATTTTTTACTGTGTTAATCATCATACATTACATCATTAGTTTTTGATGTAATGTTCCATGATTCATTGTTTGCGTATAACACCCAGTGCTCCATGCAGAAAGTGCCCTCTTTAATACCCATCACCAGACTAACCCATCCCCCCACGCCCCTCCCCTCTAGAACGCTCAGTTTGTTTTTCAGAGTCCATAGTCTTTCATGGTTCATCTCCCCCTCCGATTTCCCCCCTTCATTCTTTCCCTCCTGCTATCTTCTTCTTCTTCCCCTTCTTTTTCCTCTTCTTCTTCCTCTTCTTCTTCTTCCTCTTCTTCTTTCTTCTTCTTCTTCTTCTTCTTCTTCTTCTTCTTCTTCTTCTTCTTCTTCTTCTTCTTCTTCTTCTTCTTCTTCTTCTTCTTCTTCTTCTTCTTCTTCTTCTTCTTCTTCTTTTTAACATATAATGTATTATTTGTTTCAGAGGTCTGTGATTCAACAGTCTTACACAATTCACAGCGCTATGTGCTATGGTGAGCGCTGCTTTTTCTTTTTATGGTGTCCTTTGAAGCATAAAACTTTTAGTTTTGGTCCAATTTATCTATTTTTTGCTTTGTTGCTTGTGCTCTTGGTGTCAAATAAAATAAATGACTGCCTTATCCAAGATCAGGAAGATTTTCTCCTACATTTTCTTCTAGGGGTCTTATAATTTTAACTCTTGTCTTGTTTACATTTAGTCTATAATCCATTATGACTTAATATTTGTGTATGGTGTAAGGTGTCCAACTATATTATTTTGCATGCAGACATCCAATTGTATCAGCACTTTAAAATTATAAATTGCTTAGGAACAAATTAAACAAAGAAGTGTATGATTTACATACTGAAAAATACAAAATATTGTTGAGGAAATTAAAGAAGACCTACATAACTAGAAATAACATCCCAGACACATAACTGGAAATAGTTTTAGACTTAACATTGTCATACTTCCCAAAATAATCTACAGATTCAACACATTCAAAATTTCAGATGCCTTTTTTCGACAGAAATTCAGAAGGTTATTGAACATACTTTCTGTAATTTCAATCCTCTGAAATTGAGTCAAGTTTATTTCATAATCTAACATTTGTTTTGTCATATAGAATGTTATGTATGCTAGAGAAGAAATAATATCCTACTCTTTGGGGGTGAAATTTTCTGTAGATATCTGTTAGATCTATAGGTTTATAGTGATCTTCAAGTCTTTAATTTCCTTGTGAGTCTGCTGCCTACTTGTTCTATCTCATTGAACATGGAATATTGAAGTCTCTAAGTACTACTGTCAAATTGTCTATTTCTCTTCTCAATTCTGTCAGGTTTTCCTTCATGTATTTAAGGCTCAATTATTAAGTGGATATATGTTTTAATTTTATTTCTTTCTGATGGATTGACACTTTTCTCATAAAATTTTCTTTTTATCAATCAATAATTTTTGTCTTATATTTCATCTGATATTGGTGTAGCTACTTTAGATCTCTTCTTAAAAAAAAAAAGATTTATTTATTTGTTTGAGGGAGAGGGAGAGAGAAACTTAAGCAGACTCTGTGCTGAATGTAGAGCCCAATACAGGGCTCAATCTCATGACCCTGAGATCACAACCTGAGCCAAAAGCAAGAGTTGGACGCTTAACCATCTTTATCACCCAGGTGCCCCTCAGCTCTTTTCTTATTATTTGCACGGTATATCTTTTTTCATTATTTTACTCTCACATTATTTGTGTCTTTAAATCTAAAGTCTATCTGTTGTAGACAGCATTCAGTTGGTTCATTTTTTTTTTATCTATTCTGCAAATCTCTGCCTTCTGATTGGAGTGTATAGTTCCATTTACATTTCATGTAATAAGTGGTAAGTTAAGGCTTATCTCTGTTCTGTTTTACTGGTTATTTTCCAAATATTTAATCTCCTCTCTATTCCTCTATTGCTACTTTATTTTGATAAACTTTTGTTTTCTGGAATAGCATTTCCATTCCCTTATAATTTATTTACTATATACTTTGAAGTTATATATCTTCCAACATGAGATGTTCTGAGAATGTCTGTTTTGGACTTCTTTAGGGATAAGATCCATTTGTTGGCACATTTTTCCACTTATATACAGTTAGAAGAGGATTACAAGCCTGCCTCCAGTTTCAAAGTTTAGCTTCTTTGATTTCCCCGATAATTGAAATTATCTGTCTACATGGAATTCCATGTAGGAATTCAGAAAAACATGTCAGTTTTTCTGTTTTTATTGTTCTCCATAAATTTGACTCTGTGTCTTCAATTTCTAAAACATTCTCCTAAGCATCATAGATTTCAGGATATTGGAAAGGGGAACGTGATGATCATCTAGTTCACCATTCTCAAGCCAGCATTATTTTGGGAACTTCTAAATTGATATGACAGGCTGGATGTGAAAGATTCACTCATCACCACTTAAGACAAGATCTTTTATTTATATGGATTCCACAAATATCAAATTTCAAGAGATAAAGTTAATGTTAGGACATTTTGTAAATCATCTTTTTACTCCAAAGTTGTCATTTTACAGAAGACAAAGTACCTATGAATCAATTTAGTCAGAGAGATTTCTTCACACATAGAGGACTTTAAAAATAGGAAGATATGTCATGTTTTTAGATGAAAATTCTTGAAAGTGTAAAAGACAAAAATTGTGACTCTATTAACTTGTTTGGACAATTTTATTTTGACTCTTAACGGATAAGTCTTATAATTGAACACAATGGCTTTAAGATAAAAAAAAATACAACAATTTCCTAGATAATTTTGATAGTAGAAATTCTATATAGGTATTACAATATTTATTATAGAGTATAGATCTATAAATACTTGTAAACCTTATTTAAATCTATAATTATCTGATAATAAAAGGTTAAAATAAAAAATTAAATAGCTCTACTGAGTCTAATATGTTTGTAGTGTAGAAAACTTTTAAGAGGTTATGCTTATGTCTAATTATAGTTTCTCAAACTCTTCTTCTTGCTCTGATTCTCTTGCCCCTTTCTAGGCCACTTGCTTGGAAAAGTTGCACATCTCTTCTATATCTTAGAATCTGAAACTGTTCTTGTTACTTTTTCCTTCCCCATATTTCCTTCCCCATATTCCTTCCCCATATTTATCACATCAGATTGTCTTCAAATTCTCTCTAATCTTGCATGAGCTACTGTAGAGCCTCTAAGCAGAACATAGACTACCCCTAAGTCTTATCCATCTCGGGCCATTTGTTTTACCCATCAAGTTCCTCACACACAGATCAAAGAACTCCTCAGCTGGATCTGTGCAAATGAGGGAAAAAGTCACACAAGATAACCAATCTCCAGAGCTGTTAACCTCCATCTTCACTACCTTCTCTTGGGAGGTAGGTCATGTGGGGGGTCATGAAATGTAGCCATGGTGTATAACTTTCCTTCCAGAAAAAATATAGCTCCTATTTTCCTGAGGAAAATACTGAGATTCAAAAGTAAATGTTTCCTTTAAATGGAACAAACATTCTTGTAGGCTAACCAAAGGACTGGGAGAGTAAGTTGCTCTTTCTTATTTATGAAAAGAGGACTTTATTCCTACATTTTTTCTCTTGCTAACTACATAGTTAGGAGGTCTTCTGTTCACATGTTTTGTCTTGTTGATCTTTGGGGTTGGGGTAAGGAAAAGGGACTAGTTGACTTTAATTTGGATTCTAGATGTTAGAAAAGTTCCTTTGCAAGTAGTAAAATTTTGGAAAAGTGGACCCAGATTCTGTTTGTCCATTGGAATTGTATAGAATATACACATGTATCTCTTTGCTCTGTCAACTGAAAGCACCTGGGAACAGCAAATAGCATACCTAACACCTAGATTGTGATTTCTAAATCCTAGTCTCCAATGAAAGGAAGTCAGTTTTTGGAGAAATGGCTCATTTCAGGACTGAGGCATGAGATAAACAAGTTGAGCCTGAGGCATCTTGCAGTGCCAGAAAATAAGGAAGTGAAATAACAAAACAATGGTGGTAGACACAAAGAGACAGATCCCAATGACCCAAAGTGGAAAGAAGTACGCTTTGGTAAAAAGTGTGCTTATGAGAATAAGCATATATTTCGGGGTAGAGACTGTTCAAATGAACAACATGAGTTCAAATTGACTTTTTGGAATATGATTAACAAATTGAGTGTAAGTTGCTTGAGGTAAATGATCTTATCTGTTTTGTTTACCATACTATCCCTACTGTCTCTCACCACAGCTGGCATAGAGTAGACATTTAATAATGTATGTTGAATTTTTAAAAAGCTTTAATACAGATATTAACAAATATTAGTTCTTGTGCATTTATTACCCAGAGCAAAGGATATTGCATAGCTTATTGGAAAAATTTCTGCAAGAGCTTGTAACAATTTGGTCACACTGTTCTCTAGGTGCCTGCACTAACTTAAGGATGGAATGGATGAATAAAAGTCTACTATTTACTTGGTTTTTTAAATTTTTTAAAAAATTCCACTTAGTTAACACATAGTATACTCTTAGTTTCAGGGGTAGAATTTAGTGATTCATCAGTTGCATATAACACCCAGTGCTCATTACATCAAGTGCCCTCCTTAATGCCCATCATCCAATTACCCCATCCCCTCACCAACCTCCCCTCCAGCAACCCTCAGTTTGTTTCCTATAGTTAAGTCTCTTATAGTTTGCCTCCCTCTCTGTTATCTTATTTTATTCTTCCCTCCCTTCTCCTCTATTCATCTATTTTGTTTCTTAAATTCCACAGATGAGTGAAATCATATGGTGTTTATTTTTCTCTGACTGACTTATTTCACTTAGCATAATAATCATTCCAGTTCCATCCACATCATTGCAAATGGCAAAATTTTATTCCTTTTGATGGCTGAGTAATATTTCACTGTGTGTGTGTGTGTGTGTGTGTGTGTGTGTGTGTGTGTGTGTGTGTACACATCTTCTTTACTCATTCATCTGCCAATGGATATCTAGTCTTTTTCCATAGTTTGGCTATTGTGGACATTGCTGCCATAAACATTGGAGTGCATGTGCCCCTTTGAGTCACTATTTTTGTATACTTTGGGTAAATACCTAGAGGTGCAATTGCGGGGTCCTAGGTAGTTCTATTTTTAACTTTTTGAGGAACCTCCATACTATTTTCCAGAGTGGCTGCACCAGCTTGCATTCCCACCAACAGTGTAAAAATGTGCCCCTTCCTCCACATCCTCGCCAACATCTGTTGTTTCCTGACTTGTTAATTTTAGCCATTCTGACGGGTGTGATGTCGTATCTCATTGTGGTTTTGATTTGTATTTCCCTGACACTAAGTGATGTTGAGCATTTTTTCCATGAATGTGTTGGCCACTTGTATGTCTTCTTTGGAGAAATGTCTGTTCATGTCTTCTGCCCATTTCTTGACTGGATTCTTTGATTTTGGGGGTTGAGTTTGATAAGTTCTTTATAGATTTCAGATACTAGCCCTTTATCTGATAAGACATTTGCAAATATCTTCTTCCATTCTGTAGGTTGCCTTTTTGTTTTGTTGATTGTTTCCTTTGCTGTGCAAAAGCTTTTTATCTTGATGAAGTCCCAATAGTTCATTTTTGCTTTTGTTTCCCTTGCCTTTGGAGAGTGTCTAGCAAGAAGTTGCTGCAGCTGAGGTTGAAGAGGTTACCACTGCCTGTGTTCTCCTCTAGGATTTTGACGGATTCCTGTCTCACATTTAGGTCTTTCATCCATTTCGAATTTATTTTTGTGTATGATATAATAAAGTGGTCCAGTTTCATGCTTCTGCATGCCCAATTTTCCCAACCATTTGTTGAAGAGACTGTCTTTTTTCCATTGGATATTCTTTCCTCCTTTGTCAAAGATTAGTTGACCATAGAGTTGAGGGTCCATTTCTGGGTTCTCTATTCTATTCCATTGATCTGTGTGTCTGTTTTTGTGTTAGTACCATACTGTCTTGATGATTATAGCTTTGTAATAGAGCTTGAAGTCTGGAATTGTGATGCCTCCAGCTTTGGTTTTCTTTTTCAACACTACCTTGGCCATTCAGGATCTTTTGGGGTTCCATACATATTTTAGGATTGTTTGTTCCAGCTCTGTGAAAAATGTTGATGGTATTTTGATAGGGATTGCTTTGAATGTGTAGATTGCTTTGGGTAGTATAGACATCTTAACAATATTTGTTCTTCAAATCCATGAGCATGGATTGTTTTTCCATTTCTTGGTGTCTTCTTCAATTTCTTTCATAAGTGTTCTATAGTTTTCAGAGTAGAGATCTTTTACCTCGTTGGTCAAGTTTATTCCAGTTTATGGTTTTTGGTGCAATTGTAAATGGTATCTATTCCTTGATTTCTCTTTCTGCTGCTTCATTTTTAGTGTATAGAAATGCAACTGACTTTTGTGTGTTGATTTTATATCCTGCGACTGCTGAATTCCTGTACCAGTTCTGGCAATTTTTTGGTGGAGGCTTTTAGGTTTTCTACATAGAGTATCATGTTCTCTGTGAAGAGTGAAAGTTTGACTTCTTTGCTGGTTTGGATGTCTCTTATTTCTTTTTGTTATCTGATTGTTGAGGTTAAGACTTCCAGTACTATTTTGAATAACAGTGGTGAGAATGGACATCCCTGTCGTGTTCCTGACCTTAGGGGAAAAGCTCTCAGTTTTTGATATTTGTTGTGGGTCTTTTGTATATGGTTTTTATGATGTTGAGGCATGTTCCCTTTATTCCTACATGGTGGAGGGTTTTTATCAAGAAAAGATGCTGTGTTTTGTCAAATGCTTTTTCTGAATCTATTGAGAGGATCATATGGTTCAATTTACTTACATATTAGTGAGCAACTTCAATTCGTCTTGCCTGGTATGTTTTCTAAACACCAGAAGTCTCACAGGATTTCTATTTAGATGCAGCATTTCATTCAGTCAAACACACATACTATGTTCTCAAGTTCCCTGATCATAAGATTTATGTGATGCAGTTGTTAATCCACTGTAACCCAATGACCCTATCCTGGAAATTTTAATGCATATGAATGGTGTGATCTCAGGACTCTATTATGTAAAGGCACTCAGATCATTCTCATCATTGTGTGTATTTGGAATGCACTTCCATACATGACATCCTATTATGTGATAACCATTTTCCTAGGCTTCCATTAAAGAATGAAAAATAATATAGTAAATACATATCTTATAACCTTTTTATTTAAAACAATGTCTAATGACAGAACTGTTTTATATAAGTCTCAAACAAATAAGAGTAATACATTTTAGAAGTTCAATAAAAAAACTTGATACAATTAGTATATTAGAAACATATTTTCACCAAATCTTATAATTGGGTGAAACATGAAAGGTCCTCAAGTCCCATTTTTCCTAGAAATAAGGTGTCTCCTAACCAGTAGGTATTTTTAGGGTTTAGTTGAGAAGTTCATGTGTAACTAAAATATGGGAGAAAATGGGATGGCAAGAGGAGCCATGTGATTACACAGCCACAACACAACATCAGCAGTCAGTATAATAAGCAAATCTAAATAGACCCTCCACTTTCTCTATGGCAAGTTCGAGATCTTAGCATTCAGCTATAACAGACTAGTTTGTCTCAAAATAACCCTTTCTTTGAAAACAGCTAGAAAAATTAGGTTAAATAAATAAATAGTATATATAATTTATCATATAAATATTTATATATTTTATGTTATATAAAATTATATATATATATATATAACTTACAAATGTGTAGTCCAATCCCTTTGTGACAGATGAAGAAATGGAAGCCCACACTGTTGATGTGACTTAGTCAAGTTTGCACAGTTCATGGAAGAGTTGGGATCAGAGCCCATATTTCACCAATTTCCAGAGTTCCAGCACTTTCCTCCACATGTATCTGAAGTGGGTAGGATCTTGATTTGTTTCTTTGGTCTTAGTCTAAACTCCCTGTAATCAATACCACTAATTCTATGGAGCAACATGCTACTGCCATGTGAAATTTTCAGTCCTTCCTGTACAAGGAGAAAGGGACTAGTGAAGAGAGTGTTGAGGGGGTGGGGAGTGGTGTAACTTTAAAATAGTCAGTATAATTGGCTGAAGGAAACACCATAGTGGGAGTGGTGACTCATGTTCAGTAGTCAAGTAAGCTGCATATTGACCATGAGTTTGTGAGTGGGCTCTGGAGTCAAATGATCTGAGCTTGAATCCATGTTCTATCACTTACTAGCTATGGGACCTTGAGCAAGTTATCAATCTCTGTACTCTATATCCTCTGTAATGAAGATAATTATAGCACCTACAACATGGCATTACTGTGAGACTGAATGAGTTAATACAAGTAAAATTCTTAGATGAATGTCTGACACCATTCAGCCAATGTTAGTTTTGATCTAAGAGGGGAAATTGGATGTAAGTAGCAGTCATTGGACATGACCAACAGGGGTTTTCCTATGAGGCCATTAGGTATCTTAGAAAGTTCCAATAGGATCTGTTTGTTGAAACTACTTGTGGGGTGTGGTTGTAGGGTATTAAAAATCTCCTTCAATCCAGAACTGATACAGTGTCTGAAAATCTCAGCTCTATATAATGACATTAAAGACTATATTACAATCAAATGTGTTATCTAGAAGTAGTACATGTAATCATATAGGTCATTACCACCTCATCACTGATTCACTTATCATCTGCGACAGCTAGTCATTTTAGCCAAGACTTTGTGGTAGGAAACACCATAAAGAATGATATTAAGAGGGTATGATGAGTACCAGCAAACCAGTCATAGCAGACACTGTTGGTGGGATACCCTTGGCACTCACCTCTACACACCAGAAGGCCGCTTACTTGAAAAGCAGCCTTGCTTGGTGGAAGGTGGAAGTGCAAGAAAGTTAATGGCCCTGGGATGACCCTTCAACAATGATGGTAGGGATGTCTGTGGCTAATATCCCAGCTTCCTAGACCCTTAGCTGGAACAACTGGGAGGTGTGTTCTATACTGCCACTCAGTGGCTTATAAGTGGCTTATAAATCTGAGATTTCCATGACCCACTCAATTAATTTGCTAGAGTGGCTCACAGAACTCAGGAAATCTGTTTACTCACTAGATTACTGATTTATTACAAAAGATATTAAAGAATGTGAATCAACATCCAGGTAAAGAGATACATGCGTTGAGGTCCCAAACAAAGGAGCTTCTGTCTTCGTGGAGTTTGGGGTCTGACATAATGGCATGTGGAAGCATTCTGGTTCACCAGCCTAGAAGCTCTCTGAACCCCCTCTTTCTGGGTTTTTTGGAGCCTTCATTATCAAGGCATGATTGATTAAATCATTCACCATTGGTAACTGATTCAAATTCCAGTCTCTCTCACTTCCCTAGACATCAGGGGATGGGACTGAAAGTTCTAGCCCTTTATCCCTGCCCTGGAAACCAGCCTCCATCCTTAGGGGCCTTCTAAAACTCATCTCATTAACATAATCCCATTGTGGTGGAAAGGGACTTGTTATGAGAAAAAAAAAAGACACCCATTTTACCTTTATTGGTTCTGAAGCATTTTCAGGAACTGAGGAAAAGAGAAAAAATACAATGACAAAGATGGTTCCATTGCTCTTATTGCTCAGGAAATTCCAAGGGTTTTGGGAACTGTGAACCAGGAATAGTGGCAATGACCATATATATGAGAAATATATTTTGGTCATCTGAGTGACCAAATATATATTCCTTATAAATCACAATATCACACACTCAAACCTGTGACTCAGGATCTTCCTTTGTGGAAACTCAAGCCAAGATGGCAGCCTTCAGGTATTTGGTTGAGTTCCCCCATGACGCTTGTTCTTTCTGCCCCTCTCTATTCCCCACATTTCCAACTGCAATTCCAACCCCAAAATTTCGGGGCTGTTTTTCCTGACATAGCTATTACTACAGTGTGGGAGTAATATTTCTATGGCAATCTTTCTGGGGTAAGGAGTAGATAGATTAGTAATTAGAATTAATAGTACCACAGAACCCTCCTGAGACAAACAAGGCACATAGAATGACATTTGGGAAGGAAAAAATGTCCAAAAAAAAAAGTTTTCTCTGCAGAGCTCAAGACTTCAACCCCTTTGACAATTTCTAAATGAAATCACGAAGTCAAGTTTGGGTTAGCTGCAAGTTATCTGACATCTCTTGCATCAATACCACCATCAACAAGATTTGCCAGTTATATCTATCCTCAGACTTGCTTACCCAGATGGTATAATAGTGATCACATCAAATTCATCAGGCTCCTTGGAAAGTGTAGTTTTTATACTGTAGGGACCAAGGGCAGGCCACCCCAAGATGGCCACTTCGACATAAAGACTATTTTGATTTAAAAAACAATGGAAGCCCAGTAGATTTAAGAAAAGCTCTTTACACTCCCCTCTACTCCCTCAGCTGCTGAAAAAGAGTTTAGATGGAGAAACTGTTCCAAGAAGAGAGCTCTCAACATCGATAACTACATTATGATATGAACTAGGTATGATAGACATGGAAGAACCTGGAAAGACCTGTCTGATCCAAGTCTTCTATGTCCTATTGTTTCTAAGGGGCTCAGCAAATATTTATTTACCAAACATTTATTCTTTGTCTTCTTCTTATGAATTGCATTCCTTCCCTTTGAAGTCCCAGACCCCTACCCCCATCTCCTTAATTCAGAATGGCATATATACCTTATTTTGCTTGGCTGTTTTTGGAATTTCCATGTCTGAGTGGATTCCCTGTACTTTTGCTATTAAATATGATTTTCTCCTTTTAATCTATCTCATACCAATTTGATTCTTTGGCTGGAAGGACCTTGGAGGGGACAGGAAGTTCTTGCTCCCTAACAGTACAGAATTGGAAAATATTAACATTTCTAAATCTTTTAAGGCATACAATGAACTGAAGGGATCAAGTACTTTATGAAAATAAACATAATTAACCACTTAAATTCAATATTGCTAAAATGTGACTAAACTACTGTAGTATTTAGACAATGATGACAAGGCAAAAACAAGTAATGTTCAAAGCAATCTTTTCAGACCAGGCATACGATTCTTTAATCTTTTTTCCCCTTCTCACAAAGCAATGAAAATGCTTATCAAGACCTAAATAAAGGATGGCTCATTGAAACCTTCAAGTAAATAATAGTACTCCATGTTTATATAGTGTTTTCTTCACTATGGAGCTCCACGAATTATCAAATAATCACGGGACCTGCTAGGTCACCCACTTTACATCCAACACTATCTTATCCCTTGCCTTTATGAACAATTTTTGAAGGTGATTTCAAGCATATAATCACTATATTCTTTTTTAAATTTTTTTTCTTTTTCTTTTTTTAATTTAAATTCCATTAGCCAACATATGGAACATCATTAGTTTCAGATGTAGTGCTCAATAATTTATCAGTTGTGTAAAACACCCAGTTATAAAGTCAATTTAATTAACATATAGTGTATTATTAGTTTCAGAGTAAAATTTAGTGATTCATCAGTTGCATATAACACCCAGTGCTCATCACATCAAATTCCCTCCTTAATGCCCATCACCCAGTTACTTCATCCCCTCACCCACCTCGCCCTAGCAACCCTCAGTTTGTTCCCTAGAGTTAAGAGTCTCTTATGGTTTGTCTCCCTCAATGGTTTCATCTTATTTTCACTATATTCTTAAATGGTTCCAGAAATAGAGATTTATTAATTCATCATTTATTTTTTCCAATTATTCATCAATATAATAAATTTTCCATTCGTTCATCCATTCCATCTACCCACTCATCCATCTACTTCCAAGTGTTTATTAAGCAGTCACCACATGTGAGGTCTTATGCTAAGTTCTGGCTCTACAGTAGTTATCAACACAGATATGGGTCCCAGCTTTCATGGAGCCAATGGTATGGTGAATTCTATAGCATAAATTCTTTTTTTAAAAATTAATTAATTTATTTTTAGAGAGAGAGAGAGAGCAAGGGGAGGGGCAGAGGAAGAAGGAGAGAGAGACTCCCCACTGAGTGGGGAGCCCAACGCAGGGCTCAGTCTCACAACCATCAGATCAAGAGCCGAGCTGAAATCAAGAGTCAAATGCTTAACTGAGTGAGCCACCCAGGTGTACCTACAGCATAAATTTTAATAAGATTTCTATAATTCTATTATTTCCATCTAAAATATTTTTTGAAATAGATTTTTCCTAAGACTTAGGCAGTTAATTTGAGATATAATATAACACATTTAAACTACACAGATATAAAGGTAAGAACACTCAAAAAGAGACTGGAGGCCTTGTTTATATAAAGCTGAGTCCAACATACCCAAGCCTGTGCAGGCTAAAGTGACTAGATCGCACTGTGAGGTGTGCCCATCCCCCACTTGGCAAAACAGGGTGGTGGCCCATGGAAACCAATATTTTAGTCAACTTCTGTTTGAATGCTCTGTTGAGTTGCTTTTTTTTTTTTTTTTTTTCAGTAAGTGAACAGAGGCTGCAGGCAAGGCAAAGTTTGAGATTAGTATATCCCAGATTCCCATGTCAAGTTAAGGTTCACAAATTCTTCTTCTGTTCCCTGGTCCCTGAAGCTTCTAAAAGGGCAGATTAATAATTATTTCTCATTCATGGAATAAACTGAATCATCATGCTGAGAGAAATGGAACATTTTCTCCTGAGAAATAGCTGCACATATTGATTAGCCTTGGATGTGTCTATGGTGGAGTTAGCTCACACAGAGAGCCGACTTCTCAACAAGAGTATATGTGTTCACCTTTATTGACATGGTTTCACTACAGCAATTGCTGGAGCTCTTGTCTTCTTTTATCTGGGTCAAAGGTGAGTTGTACAAATCTGGTGATCGAGATCTTTCCCTCCCTCTACCTTGGGAAATTGTTGACAAACTACAAGAGAACCAGGCTTTAAATGTAGAGGCCCAGAATGGTAGAGCAAATTGTTTGTCCTGCACAAATTCTGAACAACTCACATTTGACTAAGCTTTCTGTTCTCATGTTCATGTCTCCATTATAACAATTGTTGGATCACAATATAGTTGTTTTGTATGTATCTCCGTTATTACTATTCTCTACGAGTCGCCCTTGTAATAGTTTTTGGAGCATGATATATTTGTTTATTTGCAGGTCCATGTTTGTTCACTGGACTGTGAGTTTCTGCAGGGCAAGAGTTATGTCCTTTCCCCTTGGTATCTCCAGCAACCAGCCCAGTACCATGTACGTAGAGGAGCTCAGTGTTTGTTGAGTTAATGAATGAATGAAGGAATCTCTCTGAATGCTCCATTAGGGAGTGTGTTGGAATTGGTTGTTAACACAGTCACTCTGCACAGTTGGCTGGTCTGACCACATGTGGGCCTGTTTTGTTTTTCTACAACATTACTAATATTCAGGGTATTACTATATCTCACGATCTTCCAATGGAGTTGCTTTTGTAGTCTGGATGAAAAAAACTGCTGTATTATTTCAAATGATTGTGAAATAATAAAGCAAATGAAAACTTCATATGCCAGAAAACATTATTTTCATGGAACTTTACAAAAAACAACTCCACAAGATCCCCTTACAAAATATACACAAAAGGAGAAAATAGGGTTACAGATTACTGAGTGTCATGCATTATTTTTACAATAGGAACAAGAATGTTTGCCATGCAGCAATGTGTGGTTAAGATAAAAATATCTTCTCAAGTAAGCCAGGGCATTTTCTTCATGTTAAGCCACAGGATGGAACAGTGAGGGAGAAGTTGTTTATTGATTATAGCATTTAAAAGTGACTTTTCTGAATCAATTCTTGTTTAAATAAGACAAGGTGGAAAGCTAAAGCCATTTGGGAATTTGGGATTTTGGAGGAAGGGACATAAGGGCATAAAGACATATGCTAGTCATTGGAGCATACATCAGGGATAGAAATTTTAGGTTTCTGATTTCATCTAGTAGGATTGAGTGGAGACATATTTGACAGAAAGCTCCACATAATAGTGGATTAAACACAAGTGTTTCTTTTCTTTCATGTAAAAGAAGTCCTCAGGTAAATAGTACAGGATTGACATAAAGACTCCTTCTTTTTGCTTCACTGCCATAAACACTTAGCTTCTATTCAAACTTGCCTCATGGTTCCAGCATTGTTGCTGGTGATCTAGCCACCACATTTATCATCCAAGGAGTAGGAGGAAGGAAGGGGGAAAGGGCACTCTTTCCTACTGGAACAACTCTCTTTAAAGGAACTTCCTGGAAGCTCCCAGCCAATGATTTTTCACTTACATCTCCTTTACCACTTCTAGCAGCGAGAGAGGCTGGAAAACACCATTTTTAAGCTGTATAGACTTGTGGCTCCAAGTAAAATTTGAGTTTTGTTACCAGAGAAGAGAGGAAATGGCTGATGAGTAGCAAATCAGCAGTCTCTGCTACTAGGTGAACCAGACAGAACACAGCTGAAAAACCATCATTTTTCTTGGAGTTATTGGCTAATCAGGGGACTAACGGGATAATGTATGTAGAGATGCTCCAAGTGTGAGCACATTTCATGCCTGTGGCCAGAGCAGGGATGCCAAGAGTACTCTCCAGAGGAAAGGCAGGCTGTTGATGGGTTGGAAATTCTCCTGGGGTAGTTCATATTCACGTTGGTGAATTTACCAAAGTTCAGGTTTGACCTTCATTACTGCGGGGATTGAAACTTGATTTTTATCAGCACACAGAGTGATTTGACTCTTAAAGAGAAATTCAAATAACTCTAATTTAGAGGTTAAAAAAATTATCATAGATATGGAAAAGCAAAATGTTTATTAATTTGCAATAAGAAATAACTGTCACAGGGAGCAAAATGTTCACAGAAGTTTGCTTGATGAGCCTGGGATTAGAAACAGACCAAGTAAGGCAGCTGAATGCTTAGTGAAGTCAGGCTTACTAAGGGCCCACCTCCCTCCCTTCCTCATCAGTTCTGGTTGGTCCACTGCCTGTGTTGCCTGCTTTTCCCTGTACCCGTGGCTGTCCTCTTCCCCTTTAGACTGGGTCACTCATCTTGTGAGTCGATAACTTTCAAGCAGATTCCAGGCTGTCTTGTAAGCTTGTGAACTTCAACATCTCTTCAGAGCACTCTTGTGGATCTCTGCTCTGAGCCAGTATCTATGGAATTTAAATTTTAACTTTCAGAGGACAATTTCATTCTACTTACTCCTAAGTTCTCAAGAGAAACCTCAGTGTAGGCCCCATCGGTGACTTCTGATAGGCTGTTACATCGACATTTATGGTCAAAACGAGAAAATGAACACAATCTCTTCATGCTAATCTGGAGTTGACTGATGTGACTCAGCAAAAGGGCTGAACAAGTTAACATTAGTAAACAGGAAGTCAATGTGTGAAACCTTAAAAGCCAGGCTGAATCATTCCAGATACAAGGAAATCACCTGTTCAGCCAACATGTACTTGATACTCAAATATCTCTTAAGACAATATATGAGTAGCTGTGCAGGGATGCCTCGGTAATCTTGTGAAATTGTAAGCTTTGGAGAGATCTGGGTGCATCGCCCTTAGACAGATGGAGCAGTCTCTTTCTCCATCACGTGTGTGCCCCATCATAAACCAAGAGCTTAGTCAAAGAGGAAGAGGGTCTCTGACAGACTGAGAGCAGTTCTTGCCTTTATTGAGATACCTTTCTGAAGCAATCCAGTGGGAAACACTGCTTTTCCTATCATCTCAGGATCAGTGGAGATTTATTATGTGCAAAAACTATGAGGGTCAGACAGTAGGACTAATTCTGCTACCTGGTTCTAGACTGGTTTAGTCACCCACCTGAATTTATATTGATTTATTTCATGCATGATATTGGTCCTATTTCTAGGGCTGTCACTTTCTATTAAAGCTGGTTGGACATAAAATAAAGCAGGAAGCTTTTTTCAGTGTCTGGGGGGAAGGCAAATAATCTCTGTCCACATCACAAAGAAAGGAAAAAGTGGGATAATTTAGTCCCCTAAAGTTTTTGAGCAGTTTTCACAATCGAGATACTTACCTCATTTTTACACTCAGCTTTTCTTTGAGGTCATAGATGGAATCAAATACTGTCTCCAAGACAGACTTCCCTGAACTAAGATACCATATTCATTTAGGTTATGTTGGGAAGATTTTGATATGTTTAATAAAATATTGCTTCCCTAGGAGGATGAGGGATACTTTTCAGTTGTGGGCTCCATCATCAGCTACTTGTCAAAATAAACTGTTTATCTTCCAATTTAAGAGTCACCAGATCCACCATAGCTGTTGACAGAAGCTTCCTCTCTGGCAATCTTATCTGGTTTGACCATTGGATGGGAACAGTATGGAGTCTAAAATCAAAACAAGTCTCAGGTTTTAGTGAAACTTTTCAGGATACTCCCCAACTGCAATCAGAAGGAATCTCAGCCATCCTTTTGCTAGATTAAAGAGACTTGCAACTATATATTCCATTGGATTTGGAATTTAGATGAAATATATAATACTTTTTTAACAGTGAGTTCAGAGTCTCTGCAATTTCCCCTTTCTTTTCTTAGGAAATATAGTCTGGGATTTCTCGGTCAATATCAGTATATTTTTAATGAATCAAAATGATACAAAATGGAATACTGAAAGAACCTTTTTTTAACTACTTTTTTTTTTCACTACTTACTTTCAAAGCAGTTCTATAATTTTAATTAGGTTCCTTTTAAACCCAGTGCTTCCACTTGTCAAAGTATCTCTAGTAGAGTAGTCCTGGTGAGTGGTTCCTGAGAACCATGACAACAAACAAATAAAAGCAACCCTTTTTATATGAATGTAAGAAACCCGATGGTGGCACCTAGAAATGAGCACTATGCATCCTCTGAAACCCAAATGTAATATAGAGACTGAGAATAACCTTTTGGTTTCTGACTGTTGAAGGAGAAGCCTGAATGACTCCCCCATCCTCCGCCTCCAGATTAGAAATTGTCAGATTCTCATTACAGGGTGGCTACAGTCAAGGACAGTGAGACCCTCTGGGACATGGACTGAATTGCACTCTGGTCTGCAGTCCTCAGTTCACACTGAAGGGCTTATAAAAGAACAATTGTTCTTTCTTGTAAGATGTTTTCAAGGATGTTCACTATTAGCGGCTTTCAGATTTGCCCATTTATAGGAATCAGTTGAATTGTTTGTAAACCGTGCAGACTTCCAGGCCCACCTCAAGCCCATTCAGTCTGAATGTCTGAGCAAGGAGTCAGGGCAACGTGTGTTACCGAAGGATCTTCTCAAGTGATCTGATACTGTCGGTAGGGATGTGGGAGCCCTGGAACAGCATCCTTTGACACAGAACCCCCCAAAAAAGTCATCTTCAGGCCCTATGTCAGCACCAGTGGTCCTATGTCTGGGCAGATAAGTTGATTTTTATTTCCTGGATACTGAAATTCATATAACTGATTATGTTGCTCTTTTTGTATTGATTCCTGTGGAGCATACGAGGCAAACACGACTCCTTTTAGCAACAGTATGGGAAGAAAAAGGTGGCCCTTTGGGTAGTAACACTCCTGTCTTCATCTTCTTCAAAGGTCTCATTTCCCCCCTTGCTTCAGTTTCTTCACCAAATTATTTATTTATTTATTTATGATTTAACTTTTTTTTTTTTTTACCTTTTTACCCCCTTCACCCATTTCTCCCATCTGCCAACTGGCCACCTCTGGTAGTCACCAATCCGTTCTCTGTAGATGATACCACATATAAGAGAGACCATAGGATATTTGTCTTTGTCTGACTTATTTCACTCAGCATAATGCCCTTGAGGCCCATCCATGCTGTCACAAATGGCAAGATTTCATCCTTTTTTATGACTGAATATTATATATGTAATATATTACATATAATTATATATTATATACATACACATTATAAACATACATATATATGTATAATATATATTATATATATTACTGAATATTATATATACGTGTGTGTGTGTGTGTGTGTGTATATATATCTATATATCTCACAGTTTCTTTATTCTTCCACTGATGAACACTTAACTTGCTTCCACATCTTGGCCATTGTAAGTGATGCTGCAGTGAACATGGGGGGGTACAGATAATTTCTCAAGTTAGTACATTCGTTTTCTTCAGATAGATACCTGGCAGTGGAATTTCTGGATCATATAACATTTTCTATTTTTAATTTTTTGAAGAAAAATTATTTTTAACTTCATATTTAGTTTTATGGCACATATTTTTGTACATTGCCTTAAATCCTGTGTGGAACGAAGTGTGACAGAAATCAGTAATAAGTACTACCCTAAATATTTGTATTAGCCTTGATGATTCTTTTTTCACTTGAATTGGGGTGTTTGAATTTACTGTTTCTTATTTTAAAAGCACAGTTTAGGGTAAAAACACAGCAGAAATCACAGCATAAACCTGGTTGAAGGTGGTGCCTGGCTGAAGGCTTGTTTTTCTTTTTTTTTGCCCTTTGGGGGAGTGTGAATAGAGTGGGGAGTATATCATTTGCTTTTTTCTCATTTGAGTAAAAGAAAAGGACATAGTCTTCTAAGTTTTATTCAGAATGAAATCAGCATAGTAAAAACACAGCAGTTACAGACGTGAAAGAGAACTTGATTCCTTGACAAAATCAGTCCTACGGGGGCAGGAGTGGACCCTAGCTGTGCTCCACTTTACATCCAACTACATATAAAGACAAAGGTGGCCTCTAGGACATCTTATGAAAATAAAACAAGCAACTGGTAGACCCAAGAAAATCATTTGTGGTCATAGTTTGCCTGAGATGGAGCAAGCTTGCTTTTAATCCAAGCCTGGTATTTCTGGGTTATTAGGGTGTAGATTCCAGGCTTCTTGGCATCACCACATCTATGACCTGCAGAGACTAAGGCATAGAAGGCACCTTTGCAAACCAAGGGGCCACCTGAGTCACCCTAGAAAAAAGAAAATAGACAGATACTTGGTGAGAAACTATAGAACTTTTTCTACCATTAATTATCTGTTACTCAAAGGATTATTAGGTGGGTCCTTGGTTTCTCTGTGTCCTGAAGGGTTCCTGATATAGCCCCTTACTCAGTGTGGGTTGTCTCTCTCTCTGCCCAGGGCAATGATTCTGTCCATCTGTCTGTCTCTGTCTGTGTCCCTATCTCTGTCTGGGACGATGTTTCTGTCCATCTGTCTGTCTGTCTGTCTCTCTCTCTGTCCATATCCCTGTCTCTGTCTAGGACTACTAATATATACAACCTTTGATAATCAGTGACTATTGAACTTTATTCATTAAGGAATGAGTAAAGTTTAAAGGAATCCACTGAAATGAAAGAGATGTTTAAATTATGGATTTCACCTTGGTGCCCACGGATCTGAAATCAAATTGCTACTGAGATGGGCAGAGAGGAGAAATTATCGTACTAAATACATTGGTGGCAGGGACTCTGTCTTTTTTTTTTCTTCCCGTTTTTGCATTCTCCTGTAATTGAATATAATGCTCGGCACAAATACAACAATTTGTAAGTACTTGCTCCGTGAACGGATTCTTGAGGACTCAGACCTAAACATGTAACTACAATTCTGTCAAGGAAAGTGACAGCGTGACAAGAGGGGCTTTCAAATCTGAAGATTTGCCTCTGCTGCCACTCCCATGGGGAACTGTAGCACTTTGTGCTCTGGTTGCCATAGAAAGAGAGGCTGAGGGGGATGACAATCTTGGGGCACGGCAGATACATGGTGATCTTTGAAAGCATCATGTCCTCCCCTCAACAAGGTTTAATACAGTACGATGTCAATAGTGCATTCTAATTTCTTAAAAATTAGTAATCCATCTGTGCTACGTGTCACCTGCAAACATGAACAACTATGTTTTTTTTACTGCCTCAGGAAACAAGAGATTCTGAAAAGTATGACTCCTTTCCTTTCATTCAATCTGTCAGCATTATTTAAGAAACACATACTATATATTTGAACTTCTTGCATCTGGGCTTTCCAACACCTCTCTATTGATTGCCTACAATGGTGGGTTTTGTGGGGGGGAGAGGAAGTTATATTTTACACCACTAGTGAACTCAGAGTTGGTAGGCTTTCTAAGGATGGTAAGATCCCTTTGAAAAAGCCTGTAAAAGTTATCAGATGCAGTCTATCATCCTGATTCACAGACATTTAAGGAGTGCTTATGTGTTGGGGAAGTTCTTATGACTCATTCACATTGGTAGATGAGAAAGAATAGGGAACTCAGTGCAGGAATGGAGAGGAACTCTCTGGAGTTGTGATTTTCTGTTCTCCATACCTCTCCTCTGTGCTAGGTTTACATGGAGGCTCGACTGCATGTGCAGCGTTCTGAGATGACTATTTGATGGATGGGCTCTTACCTGGCAGGAATCCTTCTGGCCCCTGGTGTCTCCTGCACATATCATGTCTTCAGTTATAATAGGGTTGTGGTTATAATAACTTGGGCTGTTGCAAAGTTTTCGATTTATGATCGTAACAGTGACTTCATGCAGGGTATCAGAGATCCTTAAAAATTGTGGGTCGGTGGCTCCCCAGCCAGTAACCTGGCATTTTGTTCCAGCTCTGATATCATTTTTGGAGCTTGGGTGGAGCAGCTGGACATGTTTGTCAAGTGTTGCAGCCGTGTGAAGCTGACAGATTGAAAAGAACATAAATTATCATTTGTCCCCAGTAGTATTCTGCTATTAGTCTGAGCAATGTATGTGTGGTCCCTCTGGTCTAGGAAGGCATCCCTCTTCTTGAATCTACTTTGGTGGTAGCCTGCAGCTGTATTTGTGGTTGTTACTTTTCTGAAATGCTCTCCAATCCCTGTAGAGCTCAATGATGCTTGGGGAGGGAGCTTAGACAGAGCAGGAATTTTGCCCAGTCTTAAGCAAACTGGCCTTTGCTCTGCATTGGATGGTTTTCTGTGGAATAACATCCATAGGTCATGACTTTGAGGGCTGGGCTGTTTCCTGCTGGATAAGACCCTTGAGTATGGTCTAGACTAAGTCTGGACTAGACTAAGTATGGTCTAGACTAAGTTATAACTCACTTATGTGTCCCTGAATTCACTTGGTTGGCTCAGTTGTATAAAGGACTTGCAATTTTCATTTGCTAATGATAAAAGCATTTGGGGAAAAAAACTTTCAGTGGGGATCTTTGGGCTTGTTGGGATGTTCCCCTCCCACATATGTGAGCATCAGGGTTGCTTTTCTTTGTTTAAACACAGACCTGATGCATTTGTGATAAATTCTTGTTTCTTTCAAGGCAGTGTATGAAGTAAAAGGGGCCCTTATAGAACATGTCACGTTTACCTCAAACATGGGGACAGTGCTAACAAAATCCTTTTCTGTAGATGATATAACAGCTGAACTATGGTGTACAAGAATGCTGGAGAAATTGAAGGAAGGCAACACTACATACCTTAATCAGCATAATATCATTTGATTTACGATATGATGTATGTCTTGAGAATGGTATGAATTTTTCAATCTCAAACATTTGTTTGGAGGTCTCTTTCTTTGAGAGAGAGTGTGCTCCTAAAATCACCTTGAAAAACTGGACTTTTTTATGCCTAAAAAAAGCAAAGAGAATAGAAGGAAGAGAATGAGTCCCAAATACCCCAGTGGGAAGTAGAAATGGTGGAGAACATACAGGAACAAAGGCCATCTCTAAAGTAACCTGTTTGGATTAGGTGGAGTGACAGAGGTCTTAGTGGACCCAAGCATGAAAGGATGATATAAAGGGCCAAAAGACCTGCTCTCAGACCCACCCCACTTCAATTCCCTAGTATTTCAAAAGAATATCAGAACTTATACCCTACTGTGGGGAAAAGGAATGAAATTCTAATTGAAATCGAGTTTACAACAAAATTATGTTAATTTATGTAAAAAGAAATTATATTTCTCGAGTTGTGGGTTGAGATTTATACCCATCATTGTTAATTTCTTTAATTAAGGTACAATATACATAACAAAATTTATAATGTAAACCATTTTTAAATGTACAGTTCTGTGGCATTAAATACATTTACATTGTTGTTCTTTAATCACTACCATCAATCTCCAAAATTCTTACATCTTCCCAACATTAAGTGTTTTAATAACTAAAAGTAAAGACTCAACTCTGCATTTACTAATCTGGTATATCTAGACCTCATCTCAGTGCAATATGGAGAATAAGATCCATTACATGGCTGTCAGATAAGCTATGTTCTGTCCTGTCAATTAGATAATTTGGACAAGAAAGGAAAACTTGCCTCAATGTGAAAAATCACTGCTAATTTGAAATAAAGACACTGTAGGGTTAGTAGCCATTGATAAATCCATTGTGGAGATTTAGAGGATAGAAACAGGTGAGTCAGATAAAAAACAACAGTTGTTTTGCTTTGTTTTGTCTTATCCCTGGTCATATACAACTCTAGTACCAGTGTTTTGATAGTGCGACAATTGATTTGAATTACCGCATGTCAACCAAATTACATTTACATCTAGTTATGGAAATAGAAATGTTTTCTTTTTTTTGAGATCTTGACAACACCTTGGGGCATTCAGCATTCTATAAAAAAAAAAATCCTATTTTAATGTGTGCCTTTAGAAAGCTGCTTCAAATCCTTTAGGGAACAAGGAAGATTCTAGAAAGACTTAACACTTGTTTACATGTAACTATTTCGTTGTCACTTGAAAGAGGGATTAAGACAGATTATAATAAAAACATCCACACCCACATAAGTCAGACGGGGAAAGACAAGTACGGTAAGATTTTGCTTATGTGTGGAATCTAAAAAACAAAACAAATGAACAAACAAACAGAAACAGAAACGATTCACAGACACATAGAACAAAGTGGTTGTTACCAAAGGGGGGTGGTGGGCAGATGGGCAAAATAGGTGAAGGGAATTGAGAGGTACAAACTTTCGGTCATAAAATAACTCAGGGGGATGAAAACTACAGCACAGGAAATATAGTCAATAATACTGCAATAACTTTCGTTAACAGATGGTAACTATGCTTATCATGCTGAGCATCCCCTTATGTGCATAATTGCCAAATCACTATGTTGTACGTCTGAAATTCATATAATATTGTATGTCAACTATACTTTAATTAAAAATAAAAACACACACATACTCCCACATATGGATTCATAAAGATTAATAAGAATTAAAAGGCACAGAAACATACAGAAAAAGGAAGAATGTGTTGTTTCAGGTTCGAAGAAGGAGCTCAGGACTACAGTGGGGTGGGTTTGCCTATGGCAGGACTGTGACTGCCAGGAATGACCACTCTTTGGTTTCTACCAAGAGTTTATTTTGGTTTATTTTGGGAATTTCAGCTCTATTTGTTGAAAAGTTTGCCTATTGCAAAAT
Organism: Eumetopias jubatus; assembly: GCF_037043125.1. Lineage (NCBI taxonomy): Eukaryota > Metazoa > Chordata > Mammalia > Carnivora > Otariidae > Eumetopias > Eumetopias jubatus. The sequence continues at coordinate 113,998,728 of NW_028274811.1, forward strand.
CAGGATGGGGATGAAATTTCTCAAAGGATGTGGATCAGATTTCCTAGGATTGATTCAAACTCAAATTCAACATACTCATTAAACTCAAACTGTGGAGGGGTGGGGGGGAGGGTGGAGAATGATACCAAATCCTCAGGACTACTGCTTTAACAGAAAAGATGGAAACATGCATTAAAAACACAAGGAAGGCTGTGGGGTACAAATGCGGGTGTGGAAGATGAATTTTGATTAGGGGATGTTTGCTGAGAAAATTTCTGGTTTTCCTCATCTTTTACCAACGTCCTTGATTAGTTAATGCCTTTGAAATATTTTGGTTATTTTTGTCTCCCCTGGGACATGTTAATACCCAGTACAACGCAAGCAGACTGTGCATGCTTTCTGACTTTCTGTTTCCGGATACACTCCAGCTGGAATCTGAAAGGTCATTTTTTCTGCCCACAGGATACCTGGAGTTACCTGAGTTCTAGGATGCCACCTCCTTAGCTAAACCCAGGTCTGAATTCACACAGATATGTAATAATACCAGCGTTTTTCATTTGTTTATTGTAGGGTTTCTCCGCAGGTGGTCTTTGCTTCAGAATCCTCTGGAGATGTGTGTGTAAAATGCAGCTTTCTGAGTCCCACCCTGGACCTACCTGGAACAGAATTACATGCAGAGCAGGAACCAGAGTGTTGCTCACAATCCTTTTCTGTCTACTGAAACATCATTTCCATTGGGCTTAAAAAGAACCCTTTCTCAGTGTTGTTCAAGCTGATGTGCTGTATAGTCTTCATTGGCGGAAGGGTTCTTTGGCCAAAGGTGACACACATAAGTAGGGAAATCGGGACTCAAATGCAGCTTTTGTGATTCCAAGTCCAGGGCTCCTTTCCATGACACTCTGGAAGCCCCATGTCAAGCCCCTTCAAGCCCCTTATTTCCTCTGCCAGTTTGCCTTGGCACTGAGCCCTGTTGCTACTTAGATCCACTCCTCCAGGGCTGACAAAGACTGGGTCCTGACTCCCTGGAGGTCTCTTCAATCTAAGACACCAGGGAATTAGCTGGCTGTTGGAGAGGGGATATTACAGTCCCATCCTCAGCACTCCTGGATCATCAGACTTGTGCCTCAGTGACTACCATGGAAGGTACAGAAAATAACCTGATGACATGATATAACAGTTATTATGTTATTGTGCTGTACCAGGTTTTGTGCTAAGCATTTTATATATTGTCCCTCATTTACACCTCACAACAGTCCTGTGAGGGAGCTATTAGGATTATCCCCGCTTTGCAGATGAGAAGATTGAGCCTCAGGTAAATGAACAAACTTGAGAAAGTCCCACAGATATTAAGGGAAGGCTCCAGGATGCAAATGCAGGCGGGACTGAAACTCAACTGGTTTGAGCCCCCGGGGCCTGAATCTACACCATTCTACTCTGGATGCTCTGGGACGGTCTGAGATGGGGGGGAGGCCAAGTGGAAGGGGTTGTGGGGGGGGGGTCATCTAATTACAGCCCAGGCAGGTGAGAGGAGGGGGTGCTCAGTGAGGGGGGAGATTCAGAAAAACAGTAGAAAAGAGTTGGTGAGAGTTTTGCTTCTGATAAATTGAAATGCTGTAAATAAGATTAGACAAGAAGCTTTTTTACTGGTTTCCTTTTCTAGTTGGCAAGGCAACTAATAGAGGGGCCAAGAGGCACAGTAAGGAACTGCGTGGATGGGGAGTGAGAAGGGGGCACCCCAGATCTGGCCTCCTTCACCATTTTGCTGAGAGCAGAGCCTCGAGTTAGTAAGTATTCCCCCAGGATACTTGAGAGTACATTTGTGGGAAGCCACCATTAAACTATTTCATAAATATTTTGGATTTCATAAAGCTTAATATTTTTCTAAGCACCAATCCGCCTACATTTTTACACCCAACTGTCCTGGAGAGGAAATTTGATCCACATATTCTGGAGTTCTTTAAACTCTGGCCATTTAAAATGGTATTTAGCAAGAGTTGTTTTTTTCTTTTTTTAATTCCAAGATCTCTTTTCCCCAATTTGTCAGTTTGAGGACCCACTCCTATCAAGTTAAGTTCACTTGACAAAATTTTAAATTCAAATTAATAGTATTATTTACTTTCGGAAAGCACTATATGGCTTGTGAAGGACTTCACACACTGTGTTTTTGGCTTGGAAAAAAAAAAAAGAAAGAAAGTCTTCCAATTTATTTCCTTCTTTCTCTCCAGACTTTCTTGAGCATTTATAAGTCAAGGCCTGTGTCTGGGGAGGTTAGAATCCACTTGAATGTGTGCCATAAGGATAGTTGAAGATGTGCATATCCTGAATTGAATGAACATTTCTTGATGGTCACCCTCTGCCTCGCTGGTCCTCAGGAGACAAGTGTTCTGAACAGGACAGAAGTGATAGGGATGCAAGGGTGGTTTCTACGACAGCAGAAACCCCATATGAATGAAGGAGTCGTAGTAAACTGGAGATTAATAGCTTGCTATTTAGAAATAAAACAGAAGTTCTCACTTTCTGCGGGCTTCAAAATTTCTAAATTTGTGTCTAGTCTTATTAAAATGTGGGCAATCAACATGGAGAGGTAAGTCAATTCAGTTGTTCCATAGCCTGGCTAGCAAACCATTATAGCCAAGAGATTCTTAAGTGAAGTGCTATAATGTTTGTAAGGAAAGAAAGCCCCATCTCTCCTTGGCTTATTCAGGCAAGAGAGAGAAGAAAGAAACATAGAGACAAAAACAACAAAAACCAAACAAAAACCGAATCCCCCCAAACCAACAAGCAAACAAAGCAACAACAAACACCAAATTGGCTTTCTAGGCTTTTCCTTTTGCAAAGGTTGCAGCAACCCAAGAAGAGCTTGGGACCTTTTTAGCTGAAGTAAGAGAATCACAGACTGAAATGTACTTTGAGAAAAGCTTTTGTTCTAAGTATGCCAGAAAAAATAGCTCTTTTTTCCTTATAGAAATCATCTATAACTTTTTTTTTTTTCTCTTCTTCTGCTGGGAAGTTTGTTGCCCCTTTATGGCTGTGATTTCCAAACTGTGAGTCTCAGGCCTCTGGGGTGGGAGGCAGGGCAGAGAAGTTAACATAAGGGGTCTAAAAAACCATTAACAAAGCAGGTTTCTCGTACATATAACAATAATGGCTGCAACTTATTTGTGCTTACTATATGTGCTAAGCATACTAAAATGTTTAAATAGGTACTATTTAATCCTCCAAACCCCATGAAACAGGTACTACTATTATTATTCCCCTTTTGTAAAATGGGAAAGCGGAGATACAAACACAGGCTGTCTAACAAGGTCAGGAAGGCCGCTGCCCCAATTACTACAGTTGTTGCCTCCCCTGGCCTTCCACAGAGGACTTGGATCTGTCCCGTGGCCTGCCTGGGAAAGGTGGCCCAGTTCTCCCTGAAAAGGAAAACTCAGGGCGGAAAACTTGGGTGGGCAAGAGGGAAGTCAACTCCACCAGTTGGTCAGTGATCACAGAAGCTAAGGGTAGATGAAAGTCTTGCCATTTACTACAGCATGAACGGACTTAGAGGATAGTATGCTAGGAGAAATAAGCCAGAGAAAGGCAAATACCATATGATTTCACTTACATGTGAAATCCAAAAAATAACAAACAAGCAAACAAACAGTAACAACAAAAAAGAGAGAAACAGACTCACAAATACAGAGAACAAACTGGTAGTTACCAGAGGGGAGGGGTGGAGGGATAGGCAAAATGGATGAACGAGTAAGAGGTACAAACTTCCCAGTTTTAAAATAAATAAGTCACAGGGATGAAACTACAGCGGAGGGAATATAGTCAATAATATAATACTTTAATCGTGGTGAGCCTATCATAATGTACATAATTGTTGAATCACTGTTGTACCCCTGAAACTAATATTTATTATATGTCAACTCTATTTCAATTAAAAGAATATACATATATATGATTGAACTGTTATTCATACCCCTTGATATTACATCTGTATTCTTCAAACATTACAGTGCTCATTAAACTTAGAATGTTAAAAAACAAACTTCTCTCCTGGGAGAGGCAAGCTTCTCTTCTAGCCGGTGGAGGTAGAATGCACAAGGTCAGAGCAGGTACTCACCAGGAGCGGCAGTGGGCCGCGGACAGCACCCACTGTGGGTGGATCAGCACGCCTCCACAGAGGTGGTGGCCGCGGTACTGGATGGAGGCCATGAATGGCCGGGAATGTGGCGACACTTCTCGCCCTCCAATAATCTCCATGCCGAAACCTACAGAAGAAAACCCAAAGATTTAATATGAAAGATCCAAGCAGATTATTTCATGTAATTCTTCCAATAGTCATTATATCATTTCCAAGATAAAAAAACAACCACCCTACAATCTCCTAATGGCTATAATAATTTTACCGATAAACACATGTACACTTAATAATATATAATATTATATATCATATATAATATATAATTAAATAATAATATAAAATAGTATAATAAATTTAATAATTGATAATACAGGTTCAAGGGATAGACATGGTTGGGAAAATTTTTCATTTCTAAATAACAACACAATCACTAGAAGTTCATTTGATGCATAAATGTGGTGGGTCTAGGAGATACTCACATTCTGGAGTCATAAAAGCCCCAGCTGTTAGGAAAAATAGAGGAAAAGAAGAAAACTTCACCATTTTAATGGCTTTGATTGAAGAAGGCTAGATGAAATATTCTGATGGCATTAGTGAAGGAAGAAGATTCTGAAGACTGAGCTTTGACCTTGAAAGTTTTATCTTTCTCACCACAAGTGTTTCAGACAGCAGTGGTGGAACTCGAATCTTGGTTTTTCACACCTGCGTTTGAAAGTGTTTATCAGTTGGAGGCGATCAGATCTATACTTTTAGCACTTTTTTGTTGTATACGCAATAAAGAACTCATTTCAGGAGTGAACCCTCTTCAACATCTGTATGAGTACTCATGTTATAAATGGTGAAAGAATAAAAAATATCCAAGCCATAAGAACTTAATGAAGTTGCAGACAGGATCCAAAGATGTTCATTGCTCTGTAGCAATACTTTTTATTTTTCCTGGCAGAAAGTCATGCCTATCATACTTAGTTTCTCTCTATTTTTCATTTGGACATAGATTTATTATGTGGAGAGACATGGAACCTTGCACAGATCGTGGTTGCATTGCAGTAGGCTTAGCTAAAGCCCGAATATCATCCAGAAAAACCCATATGTTTTGTAGCAAACTTATTCCTAGTCATGCCATTTACTCTAAATTTGACCAAATTTGGGTTAATTTTAGTTACATTTTTGGGAAATTTCATAATGTATTAGAAAGGAACATTGGTAACACATTTTTAATTCTGAGTCTCTCCTTTATTCATTTTTAATTGAAAATAATCATGTGATTATCCAGGGCCTTGATAAAAATATCTTTTAAAAATCAAAGACCGCATTTCGTCAGTCTCCTCAGGAATAGATGATAAATATATAGCCTCGCTTTCTATGGTACTTTCTCTTTCACTACCAAAGCTATTCAACTTAAGATTCCACAAGATTCTGTTTGCACTTCTTGCTGATCAATGGTGCAAATTTTATGAGTACAAATAGATAAATCCAGCACTGGAACCCCAATCCAGAAATACTGACCAAAATTTACCTTGAATTCACAGAAATTATTTTCTTTTTTCTAAGATATAGGCATCCTATCCCTTTTTTTTTATATAAAGGAGAATTGAAATCCAGAGCTATTATGCTTGGCAGATTGCAAAAGAATCCTATCAAATTGTTGTTTTTTAGCATAAGACAGTAGGAATAATAATAAACAATATTATAATTATATAGGATATATTATAATTTAATTATATAAGTGTCTTAAATTATTATTATTATTATTTCCAAATTCTCTTTACATGATCACTTATATACTTTCATGTTTTCTTAATTTACCTAAGGTTCCACAGCATGTAACAGGGACCAAATTATTTGCCTGACCTGAAATAACTTGTATGTTAATAAATATGCTTCCAGAGCACAGAATTTGAAAAATATCCTGTTTTCACTTTACAAGGATGCAACAAAGTAAAGTAAAGCTCTTCTGGGTGTTACATAAGCAGAATTAACAACAAAATAAATGCAGAGCGGTGACTTCCTGTTGCAGAGTCCCAGCGGGTGAGACAAGGAGGAGCGGATTAAGAAAAGCCACAAACTTCATGAACCAAACTTGTTAGTTCCAGCCAAATGTCCCTATGAATTTTCAAGTCATCTTTGTCACTGCTAATGTGCCTTAGGTAGATCTCACATAAGCCACTTTTCCAAGCTGCAAAGTGGACCTGGTGATGCCAATTCTCCCCTATATCCCAGTGATACTGGGGACATAAGAAAAATCACGTGTGATGTGCAGAAGTGGTTTGAACTCTGAGGAGGAAATGAACTGTGTAAGAGACAAAGCTTCATTTCTGCAGGGGTTGGGAGGCATGGTTAAAAACATCTCTCAGCTGCTTATTTCTAGGTAGTGAGGACTCATATCCATGTAGCTTTTTACAAATTGCTAAGCACTTTCAACTGAATTTCCAGGGAGGTGGCTGTCAGTCTTGTTTTGTGGATAAAGAGTTGCTAGAGATTACCGAGCTAGCGGGTGGCAGGGTCGGTTCTTCAACCCTTAGGGTGCTGGCTCCAGGCTCCACGTTGCTTTCAACCACATGTCTCCCCCACTTTGAGAAGTCCCTGAGGTTCAGATGTGCTAAGAGGCAAGCTGCCTCTGCAGAGGGGAAAAAGGAGTTAGCCATATACACCGCAATTAGACATGGATGAGATTTAGTTCAATTGGGAGGACAGTCTCATAACTCTTTCTTGTAGCTGACCCGGAAAATTCTGAGAATCAATTTGGTTTATAGTAATGAGTTATTTGCTTTTGGCTTCAGACCGATGCGCCAGTTAATAGTATCATTTGTTATTATATTCAGGATCCTGGATTTGAGAACAGTGAGCTGTGTAACATGATGAGCTCGGCGATCCAATTTATTTCTGGGTGTTGGTTTTGTTCTGTTGAGTCTGCTGTGGGGAGAACCGTGTTTGCTTTGGATGGCTTTTGCAACAGCTGTGCTGGGCTGAGCGAGTGTGTGGCGGTGCTCAGTGCCGGACCGGCTTCACGAATCAGGGACCTTGCGGTCCGCCTGTGCTGCGTGGTGCTCAGCAGTCCTCATGAGCTGCTCTTGGAGAGAGCAAAAACAGCGTTTTTGTTTTCCTTCATCCCTCCTCTCTCTTTTGATCCTCCAATGTTTCGGGAGACCCATATGGAACAGCTGTCTGCCCAAAGACCACGTGTGGTTCTCTCTGTTGGGTTGCTTTCTTTCCCACACTAGACACCTGCTTCGTCACTTTCATTAGCCTTGCCCTCTACAGCCATGCCGCTCAAAATGTGTCCCCAGAACTGTCTCCGTCCGTGACCTGTTCATTACCCACCTAGGGCAAGCTAAGGACAGAAACTGAGTGTCGGTTTAGAAGCAGTTACAGCCATTTGTCAGGGCTCCATACTAATTTATTTTAGTTAATGAAATGCTATTTATTATCTGTTCAGTCTGATCATAAAATAGGGCATATATTCTTTATGCCTTTTATAAAATTTAAGTTTTCTATTTACTTGTGTTGCATTGTATGAAAATATTGGTCCACAATGGACTAAAACTGAAACCAAACAAATGAACAACAACAACAAAACCTCAAACACACCTGGTCTTCCCCGCAGGTAGTGTGACCACAGCTCTGTAGACACAGCTGCAAAGCAGATCTGTTTCAAGCTCTTTCCTTCTCTTCCCTTTTAGCCTCCTTTGAAAAAGTTTCCCAACACCAAGATTTCCAAGACTCCCCTGGCTGTCCCAACCTCCTCAGCCCCAGGCACGTGAGATCAGGATTTGGCAGAATTCCCCCGGGTCCTTCCTTTATGGCTCACCACCCTACGAGCCTTGACTTCTGTCCAGTAATGGTTTCACTCATTTGATAAATGAATCTGCTAACAAATATGGTGAAACTACAGCAGTTTTGAAAACTGGCTGGGAACGGCTATTGGGGTGCTGTATGAGGACATTGTGTCCAGAGGTCCCAAGAAAATATACACCCAGCTTCACATTACAGCCATGCCTCCCATGAGATTTTTTAAAATGGATGAGCTTGAGAACAATCGCTGTAAGGAATGCAAAGTACCCCTTGACGGAGACCTGGGCTGGGGCTTTGGCCTGAACCTCAAGGGCAGAGGTTTCTCAGTCGTCTCCATAGTCAATGGTTTCTCTTGGGCAGAGAAACTGGGTGAGCTGGGTTGCAGCACATGCAGCTCTGCTTTTTCCTAAGGCCCTTAAATACTTCCAAGAACTGCCCCAGGACCTCCCCTTGCTGGAATGGTGGTGGGGATGAGAGTGGATTAGAAGGAAATTTGTTGTATCTTCCTTCATCTTAACTTTTTTCATCAAAACATATTTTGCATGTGAATCACCTTCCTTTCTTAAATAGGAATTTATGGCGAAGGGGGCTCCTAGTGCTTCCCGAGCTGGCTGCCTGGTCAGACACTGTCCTCTCAGCTGGTTCTCCAGGCTGCAAGCTGACATCTCTTCGTTTTCTTTTCTTCTTCAGGGTGGCTTTTGATGTTCATTTTCACTGAGCTGAAATGTTTTGGGAGTGATGAGGAGAGTCCCACATGGGGTGGTCCCTGCGATGTCCTGGACCTGAGGCAGATCCAGAAAATCTTGCACTCACGCTGTCTGCGGTCTCTATCCTAAAAGATTTACGCATGTGAAAATCCTTTCTCCAGGGATGACTGCCAAAGGAAGGTTTGTAGCCCTGACCTCTCTTCCCAGCTCCAGGCCTGTGGGGACACTGGCCTTGCACAGAGGAATTGAGGACTTTTGAGCCTGGTGGGGTTTTAGGGAGAAAACTGGGATCAATATGTAGGTCAAGTCAAGGAAAGAACCAGATGATAAAGACCAGAAGAAAAGAAGAAGCAGGAAGGGAAGGGAAAGGGAAGGAAATAAATATTGTAGAGAAAGAAGGAAACCATCAGTTGAGGATGAGAGAACACATTTATATTTAAACATCTCAGATGTGTCCCAAGCCAAATATATCAGCTTTCTACGATAGAAACAGGTCTTTAAAAATGAATCGTCTTATTCTATTGAAAGCAAGTCCGTTGTTTGAACTAATCAGAAGGATTTCACAAAATAAATAAAGTCACAGGAGGCATACTAGTAAGTATTTCAAAGGGGGTGGTCAGATTTGTTAATGAGGCTATGGCCCAGCTGGAACTCAAAAAAATCAGTGTTTCATTTAGATGAGATCAAGTAGAAATTATCATGTAGTTCTAAGCATGATAGAAATACTTTACCGAAGGCTGATGATTGACCAAACAACACACATGCACACGCATACACATTCTAGCACGTCTCCATCCCCTCCCCGCCACTATCCCCAGCATGTGGCTGTGCAGTAGGATAGGCTAATCCCTATCCTACTTTTTATCACAAATTCCAGGTGGATCAAAGATTGTCTATGAAAAATGAAATAATTATAAATCTAAGTGAAACCGTAATTTTTAAAAAAGATTTATTTACTTATTTTTGAGAGAGAGCACGAGGGTCCCTGGTGGGGACAGATGGAGAGAATCTCAAGCAGACTCCCCGCTCAGCTCAAAGTAGTTGCTTAATCTCACAAACCCTGAGATCATGACCTGAGTTGAAATCAAGAGTCAGATGCTTAACTGACAGAGTCACCCAGGTGCCCCTGAAATGGTAAATCTAGAATAGTGTTTGAGAGGGGAAGGCAGAAAGGAAACCATCAGTATTGGAGCATATAAAATTTTATGACTTAATGTAAGGCAAACAATACTATAGGTATATCCAAGACTTATGATAAAATGTTTGTCATTTGTATTGAAAAACATTCCCCCCGAAAGAGAATATCTTTAATATATGAAGTGGTCTTACAGATTGATCAAAAAAGATAAGATTCACCATAAGTAGGCTCAACTGGTGAGCAAATCAATATAAATACAAATAAAATAATATCTTAGTCAATTTTCCTCAATAGGGACCTATAAATAATAGCTTAAATAATTGTTTAAATAATATTTTAAAATCTTGGTAATTATAGGATAAAAAATAAGCACATTGCACATTTTTTGCAAAGTTTAGGAGGTATAGGTTTGATATATAACAGCATAACAATGATAGCAAGCACTGGTAAAAAGACTACCAGACTAAGAAGATAGAAGTCAACAGAGGCGTCATCTACGAAATTCTCATGGTTGACGGGTCAGTTGATGGATTTTTAGCAACAATGGAATTGTGATATTTCTTTTTCTTTTTAAGATTTTTTTAAATTTATTTATTTGGGGGAGAGAGAGAGAGCAAGCATGAACAGGGAGGAGGGGCAGAGGGAGAGGGGGAAGCAGACTCTCTGCTGAGCAGGGAGCCTGACATGGGGCTCGATCCCAGGACTCTGGGATCATGACCTGAGCCGACGGCAGACACTTAACCGACTGAGCCACCCAGGTGCCCCTAGAATTGTGATGTTTCTTTTATTTTTTTTAATTTTATTTTATTATGTTTTGTTAGTCACCATACAATACAGCGTTAGTTTTTTTCTTTTTTTAAATTTTATTTTATTATGTTATGTTAATCACCATACATTGTATCATTAGTTTTTGATGTAGTGTTTCATGAGTCATTGTTTGCATACAACACCCAGTGCTTCATTCAATATGTGCCCTCCTTAATACCCATCACCGGGCTAACCCTTCCCCCCACCCCCTTCCCCTCTAAAATCTGCAGTTTGTTTCTCAGAGTCCATAGTCTCTCATGGTTCGTCTCTCCTTTCGATTCCCCCCCCCTTCATTTTTCCCTTCCTTCTCCTAATATCCTCCACGCTATTCCTTATGTTCTACAAATAAGTGAAACATATGATAATTGACTTTCTCTGCTTGACTTATTTCACTTAGCATAATCTCCAGTCCCATCCATGTTGATGTAAAAGTTGAGTATTCATCCTTTCTGATGGCTGAGTAATATTCCATTGTATATATGGACCACATCCTCTTTATCCATTCATCTGTTGAAGGGCATCTCACCTCTTTCCACAGTTTGGCTATTGTGGACATTGTTGCTATGAACATTGGGGTGCATATGGCCTTTCTTTTCACTACATCCTTGTCTTTGGGGTAAATACCCAGGAGTGCAATTGCTGGGTTATAGGGTAGCACTATTTTTAATTTTTTGAGGAACCTCCACAATGTTTTCCAAAGTGGCTCTACCAACTTGCCTTCCCACCAACAGTGTAAGAGGGTTCCCCTTTCTCCACAATCTCTCCAACATGTGTTGTTTCTTGCCTGTCAATTTTTGCCATTCTAACTGGTGAAAGGTGGTATCTCAATGTGGTTTTGATTTGAATTTCCCTAATGGCTAATGATGATGAACATTTTTTTCATGTGTCTGTTAGCCATTTGTATATCTTCTTCAGAGAAGTGTCTGTTCATGTTTTCTGCCCATTTTTTGACTCGATTATTTGTTTTTTGGGTGTTGAGTTTGAGAGGTTCTTCATAGGTCTTGGATACCAACTGTTTATCTATAGTGTCATTTGCAAATACCTTCTCCCATTCTGTGGGTGGCCTCTTTGTTTTGTTGACTGTTTTCTTTGCTGTGTGGAAGGTTTTTATCTTTTTTTTTTTTAAAGATTTTATTTATTTATTTGACAGAGAGAGAGACAGTGAGAGAGGAAACACAAGCAGGAGGAGCGGGAGAGGGAGAAGCAGGCTTCCCGCCGAGCAGGGAGCCCGATGTGGGGCTCGATCCCAGGACCCCAGGATCATGAGCTGAGCCGAAGGCAGACGCTTAACGACTGAGCCACCCAGGCGCCCCTGGAAGGTTTTTATCTTGATGAAGTCCCAAAAGTTCATTTTTGCTTTTGTTTCACTAGCTTTTGGAGATGTATCTTGAAAGAAGTTGCTGTAGCCAATGTCAAAGAAGTTATTGCCTATGTTCTCCTCTAGAATTTGATGGATGTCTCACACTGAGATCTTTCATCCATTTTGAGTTTATCTTTGTGTGTGGTGTTAGAGAATGGTTGAGTTTCATTCTTCTGCATGTGGCTGTCCAATTTTTCCCCAAAAAATAGAAACAGAAGGAAAGCTTCCAGACTCATTCTATGAGGCTGGCATTACCTTAATCCCCAAACCAGGCAAAGACCCCACCAAAAAGGGGAACTTCAGACCAATATCCCTGATGAATATGGATTCCAAAATTATCAACAAAATCCTAGGTAATAGGATCCAACAATACATTAAAAGGATCATCCACCATGACCAAGTGGGATTTATCCCTGGGATACAAGGGTGGTTCAACATTCACAAATCAATCAATGTGATAGAACACATTAATAAGGGGAGAGAGAAGAACCATATGGTCCTTTCAATTGATGCAGAAAAAGCATTTGACAAAATACAGCATCCTTTCCTGATTAAAACTCTTCAGAGTATAGGGATAGAGGGAACATTCCTCAAGTTCATAAAATCCATCTATGAAAAACCCACAGCAAATATCATCCTCAATGGGGAAAAGCTGAGAGCCTTTCCCTTAAGATCAGGAACACGTCAAAGATGCCTACTCTCGCCACTATTGTTCAACATAGTACTAGAAGTCCTAGCAACAGCAATCAGTCAACAAAAAGAAATAAAAGTATTCAAATTGGCAAAGAAGAAATCAAACTCTCTCTTTTGCAGATGACATGATACTTTATGTGGAAAATCCAAAAGACTCCACCCCCAAATTACTAGAACTTATACAGCAATTCAGTAATGTGACAGGATACAAAATCAATACACAGAAATCAGTTGCTTTCTTATACACTAACAATGCAACTGTCGAAAGGGAAATTAGAGAAACGATTCCATTTACAATAGCACCAAAAACCATAAGATACCTCGGAATAAACCTAACCAAAGAGGTAAAGGATCTATACTCTAGGAGCTATAGAACACTCATGAAAGAAATTGAAGAAGACACAAAAAGATGGAAAAACATTCCATGCTCATGGATCAGAAGAATAAACATTGTTAAAATGTCTATGCTACCCAGAGCAATCTATACCTTCAATGCCATCCAATCAAAATTCCAATTTCAAAGTGCTGGAACAAACAATCCTAAAATTTGTATGGAATCAGAAAAGACCCCAAATCACCCAGGAAATGTTGAAAAAGAAAAACAAAGCTGGGGGCATCATGCTGCCTGATTTCAAGCTATATTAGAAAGCAGTGATCACCAAGACAGCATGGTACTGGTACAGAAACAGACATATAGACCAATGGAACAGAATAGAGAGCCCAGATATGGACCCTCAATTCTATGGTCAAATAATCTTTGACAAAGCAGGAAAAAATATGCAATGGAAAAAAGACAAGTCTCTTCAATAAATGGTGCGGGGAAAAGTGATATTTCTTTGAGACTGTGAACTGTGTAAATCATCTTTCCTTCTTTCAGTTCCTTAATTCACCTCTTTTTCTCTCCAAAGTCCAAAATACACACTTTCTATTCTCGCCAGAATTTCAAATCACTTACCTTCTTGCAACGTAACCACGTCCACTAGCTCTCTTCTGCACACGTCTGACCTCTTTTCAGTCTGAACAAGACAGTCATAGTAACAAGGTCCACATATCAACTCCAGGCTTGTCTACCCTCATAACCTTCTACTACAGAACTGCCCAACTACACAACACCCTTACCATTTGCTTTCTCAGATTCTAGCTTAAAGAGTACTCTTGCAGAAATCACAGAGCCTAGTGGGCCACCCCACCAGCTCAAAAGTAGGGTGTTCACTGTGCTCTAGAAATTCTTTCACTCATCTCTTTTTCATTCTCTAGATTGTGGGCCACAATACCCTTTCCAGACTTTCGTCATCTTCCCCAGGATCCCGTTTCCCACTTTACTAGATACCATCATGTCACCTTTTACTTCGGAAGTTGAAGGAGAATCTGTCTCTTTATCAAACTACTCACCTTTTCTCCCTGGTCAAGTGGGAACACCTCTGAAGAGGGACACCTTTATTCTTTTCCTCGTCTCCTGGGGACTTTAACTTTTAATTATTTCTTTAAATAGCAGCTTGACTTTCTACATGTTCACTAGCTCATTCCTTTAATATTCATCCATCATCCATCCATCTATCCCTACGTTAATTTTGTATGCAAGCAACAGACCTATCTATTCATGAAAGATTTTCACTTGAATATGTTTGATCCTCAGTTTATCATTCTTTTTCTTTTTTTCATAATCAATTTCTTACTATCTCTTGTCATCCTGACAAATTGTTTTCATTTCTCACTTTACTAGTGAAACACATTTTCAGTGACTCTTGTCACGGCTTTTCTCAGTCCTCATTTTTTTTTTTTTACTTTTTTGCATCCTTTTACTCTGCTGACCAGCTTTTCCTGGAAGAATCCTCTGTCCCTGACTCCTGATATGCTATATGTATATTCTTCACCCCTTTGATCACTACTTGTCTCTTTACTGCCACTTCCTCTTCCTGTTCTCCAAATTCTCTCTAGAAGTCCCTCTACTCTCTTCAGCCCAACCATTCCCAAAGTGTGTACCCATAGGTGTGTTGATAGCAGTTGTCCTGAAGCAAGAAGGGTTCTGTTGTCCAAGAAGTTTCAGGAACAAATAGGCAATTCAATGAAGATAAGTGTAGTTTTGGTCTTCAAGACTTCTTCAAGCCTTTAAATGCTAATATGCATTGTTAATACCCAGGGGGCTCTGTGGAACTAGAGTATGCTCAGTTTCTCAACTTTATTTTACCCCAGAACATTTTTTTTTATAGAACGTGTCTGGACACCTGAATTCCATACAACTCATGATGGAAAACAGTGAATATCTTCAATTTTCCATCATGACCTCTTTTCATAATATTGCTCCACCAACTATTCTCCTGCAGCCTCTCCTGCTACCTTCCACATGTGGCACTTCCTAATCATTCTGGGTGGAAGTAACTTTTCCCTCTTCCAAAAGCAAGAGGAAGCCTTAGAAGTCATGTTAACATCTTGCTTGATATTATTATGATATTTATCATATTCAGCCTATTCATCTGAGATTGTTAGCTTCTCGAGAACTGTGTCTGTGCACTTTGCACCAGCAAGGAATGATTTCAGCTGCAAGTAGCAAAAAACCCAACCCAGAGGGACTTAAACAACAAGGAAATTCACTTTCTCATGTAACAAGACACTCAAGGGTAGGACACCAGGGTTGATTAATTCAGGGCTCAATGTTACTATCAAGACTCAGGGTTTCATCCTCAGTCCTTGTGTTCACTAACCTCATGACCCCAGGTGTCACATTTGGGTACAAGTTTAGAGGGAACATAAAAGTCCACAGCAATTCCTGCAGGTGTATTTTAGGATGCCACACCTTTCCCAGAAACACATGGGCATCTCTCCCTCCCACATTTTGTTGGACAGAATAAGATCACGTTCCTTCCTGAAAGCAGTCCCTAGCAAGGGGAATGAGGTTTCCCATTTCCCACTGGACTGGCTTGGGTACATCTGTGGAGCTGGGGTTTGGATCATCTTTGAGGGGGAATAGACCTGAACAAAATAGGGATTCTTTTAGCAAGGTGGGAATGGGCAGAAGTATATTTATATCTTACTGTCTTGCTCTGTTCCCCACAGAGTAAAATGAACATTCTATGAACTTGCTAAGTGAGCAAAAGAACGGGTAAGTGGTTGTGCCAAATTATGTGTTTAATCAAGATTTTATAACTTGTTACCTGTCTACTACATTTCCTGACTTTTTAGGAGGAAGACTCAGAATTTACCTGAGAAGGAATATTCATAGGTGAATATTTATAGTTACTAACTCTATATTTGAAATAGTAAAGCCTTTGTCCTTCCTATACTCTTTTATACCGGTAACATCAGGAACCAGGAATATAATAGAGCCATTTTGAGTAAATGTCTCCAAGGGAATTCACAGTGATAAAATCAAAATAACATAAAATAGATTCTAAATTAAGATTTTCATTGTTTTCATCAACAAAATTATAACTTTGGGAAGCTTCTTTTTCTTTTCCCTCATATTCAAGATAGCAACCATATCACATTGTAAGTGATTTGATGCCAATAGTTGAATCAGTCTGTATTTCCTCCAGACATTCTTTGAACATGTGTCAACAGGAAAGAACATGTTTCAAAATCTACTTTTAATCATTTCTCCCTTAATAAAGTTTGAATGTTTCTTTTAGTTCTCTCTGTGCTTTCTGAAATTTGCCAAAAAACAAATAAACAAACAAAACAAAATAAAACAAAACAAAAACCCAGAACTGTCAGAACTGGTCAAGACCAAATTCCAAAGAAGGTAAAATTGACCATGGGGACACTTTCATCTCTATTCTCAGTATCTTGATTTCTCTTAACAATCCTCATCTGCAAAGATTTACTGTCAGCAAATACCAGCCAACATCTCATAGCTCAAAAATATTTTAAGGTGTTGCCTCTTTATCATGTATTCTCATTTTATTTAATGTTTCTTAAATAATAATAATAAAAACTCTACAGATCTTTAATAATGGGCTGTCAGGTATGGTGGCAGGGATGAAGACGGTTTGGGTAGAGAATAGTCCTTGTTTTGATCAAGTCACACCACATTGGCATCATCTATTCTGGCTAAGTAATAGGCCGGCTCTAGACATATTTTGTTTTTGTATATTATTGGGTAATTGATAAGCCAGAAGCCCCTGAGCTGCCAATGCTGAGATGTTTAAAACTGTTACACTAGAAGTGCTAAGGCCCAATATGTGTAGATTGTGTGGTAGGTGGCCAGAGAAATGTTTTAAAGTTTGGATTTCAATCAGAAAATACTCTTCTAACTAGAATGAGTTTTAAACCTTTCTCTGAAAAAGCAAAGAAGAAGAGTGAGGGCCCTAGGAACTGTGTGCTTCCAGTTCACAGACTGCATTCACACACACAGGGAAGCCATTTCCACATAACATGCAGCAAGAATATAGGAAGCCGGGCATTGAGATAGCATGATGTTAAGGAAGACGGCCCTTCTCTGAGTGGCACTGGGCTTATGGTACTAACTGCCAGAGACCTGTTGTAAGAATAAAGTTTCATGCAGTCAGAAGTCAAAAAATTGTCTTTGTGACTCACTTGATAGGATTGAGGCCAGTAGTTTGCTGCACCAGCTGACAGTATTCAAAGAGACCAACTCAAGCAAACCCAAGAATGCTTGGTGTGGGATCTAAATCATGGTGCTCAGTAGTCTGAAAGATGAGGAGGCTTTTAATAATTCATAGTCCAGGGGAGAAAAAAAAAAGATCTATCAACTTTCCACCCCAGACATCTAGAATAGTCTTAATTGTTTGTTCTTTAGGCTTTTATTTTTGTGAAGGTGTCAAGAGATCCATATAGAGAAGAGACTGGTGATGGGGAAGGTCACATGCATCCGAAGGACCAATCTTCTTGGAGAAAAGGGTCAGAAAAAATTGATAAAAGAAATCCCTTGGTCAAAACCAACATATGGTAAATCTATTATTTTATCTAAAAAAATAATTTTCTGGGGAAAATCTCTTCCTTCTCAAGTTTTAAAGTACTAATAATTACCATTGGCAAAAATTGGCCTCCTGAACTATATTTTTAACTTATTAAATAAAAGATTACTGTTCCAATGGGAGAACAAGGAATAAAAGCAGTAGGCAGCCAGCATTTTGCCAAATGCATCAGAACGAAGCCAAGACTTCATGATAATTTAGCAGTGAAGGCTTAGTCCCTGATGACATTCATTTCCTAGATGAAGAATCAAGTCCTGGACACAGAACAAGATCAACATGGAACATACATAGAAGAATCATCTGAATATGGACAATGCAAGTAGAAGACAAGGGACAATTCAGACAAGTCTACAACAGAGATTAGTGGTTTTCTCCAATTCATTAGTAAACACAAAGTTTATACCTGAAGTCTTACCAGTGATACTATTTAGTTGAGATACATGTATATGTTTATGTATGTGATTTTCAAAGTAACTATTTAACAAACTTGACATAATTGGACTTAATCATTATCAACAGATTCTTTTATAGTCCAAAGTCCTGAGTTAAAAAAAAAAAAATAGCCCATGTGCAGTTACTTACCCACCTGAATCAGAAGTCATAATTCTAGTGCCCGTAATGTACCTCTTTCAGGATGTTGTTTCAACAAAGCATTTATATGTCTGCTCGGACCACAAATGTGAAAATCACAGATATTATTGCTGAAAGATACAGTTTCAATCAGATCTTGGCAGGAAACAGAATCTGACTCTGGCCGTTCAAATGAAGAGACTTTAATCAAGGAGCTACTCACAGAGGTGTGGGCAAGGCAAAGGGACTTGAGCGCCCAGGGACATGAAACAACAGGGAGCCACTGCTACTCCTGATAGCCCAGGAGAGCTCAGCTGTGAAGGAGGGTGCCCAACAGGAGCGGTGAGCATGGAAGGGCACAGCCCCTGCCATAAACACAGGCTAACGCAGGGAAGGAATAGGGAAGAAATGCCAAAACTCTCTCTCCTCCTCTGATCCCCATTGGTATCCAACCCAAGCTGAAAGGTAAGGGAGCCTAGGTGATGTAGCCCATGGAGGGCATGGAGCATGGCAGGAAAGGGCAAAGACTGGATTTAGGGTGGGTGGGACAAATGGTGGGAAAGTACTTTAGAAATCTGTCCTTTGTGCTCAGGTGATCCATAGACAGGTCCCCGGTGGGCAGAGCGGCTAGCAGGTACGTGACTATATGAAGCAGTTTATACCTGGTAGAGGTAAGAGTTCACTTGTTAAAGGTGAGTCTGGCCTCTCTGTGGATACCTGGATTCCCCAGTGCCTAGAGCAGTTAGTCCTGGTCAGCCTGTAATCATGCCAGAAGAGGGGCTGGTGCTTCCTTAACCACCGGTGCTCAGAGGGAAATTCTGTAGCTGGCTTATGGCATCTCGGTCCTCAGCCAGGAAAGACCAGTCTCTCCGTAAGCATGAGTGCTGAGCTGGTGGAATAGGGCTGGAGCTGAGTATTGACATGTCATGTTAGTCTTGTGTGCAGTTTCTGATGACACCAGGTAAGAAGCTGGCATTCCATCATCATGCAGCCCAAAGTATAACTCTGTTTGGCTTCTGGTGCACTGCTCTAGGATAGGCCATAGGGGAAGTGGTCTCATCTCCCCCATGAACTCTGCTCTGGCAGATCGAGGGCAGGTGTACTGCTTTGCCAGTTGCCCTTGTATACAAGAAACCCAGGCAGGAACCAGCAGGGGAGTGTGGGTGGGAGCAAGGCTCCCACAGCCAACATGAAGAGTGCCCTTGCTCCCTGGTCCTTTAGCCAAAATCTTTTTTAATCAACTGCATGTCTACTCATGAAGCCAAGATGACTGTGCAAAACTCATCTACGTTGCTTCACAGAGTGAGGTGATCAGTGGGATGAATACCGAACGTTTTGATCCAGCGTGTGTGACATTACTCTGCCACCTGGCCTGTGGCTGGTGGGCAGACAGCATAATGGGACAAAGAATTAAACAGGAAAAGCAAAATACATGTGCCCTTTGAAAACAGTTACATAAGCGTCCTTGAATAAATAAGTAACATTTATTTGTGGTGCTTTGCAAGTTGCTCAATGCCATTCCCATTTATTTTTGATTGCTTGACACGCTACTAAGTTATGTCTTTAATCTCTTCATCACGAGTAAGGTTTTGACTTCCATACATTTTGTGGTGGGAAAAATGTTGCTTTTTATTATTCCACTGAAGCCCACTTTGTCAGGGATCCAAGTGGCTATAGCAACTAAGTCTCCTGTTAACTCTTCCTCTCAACTCAATTCTTGAAAATTAGTTGGAACAGATTAGAGTGAGCCCTCCAAAAGTCGTCTTTCGGTTTGAGAGGGGCAGGGAGCTGGAAGGCTCATCTGTTCTTTGATCCTCTGTGACTTCTCTGATCCTGGGAGTCGGTATGACTCATCTCATGCAAGGTCTTGTTGTTCTGCTCACTTGGAAACTTCAGACTGTTACAAATAAGGCCCACTCCTGGCCGCCTTGAACTTCAGCCTTGCAGCTGGATTCTGCAGACCCCAGAGCCCGCAAAACCCTGGACCAGTGCTGAGGGTTCTTTCCACATGTGCACAGCCATGCCTACAAAAATAAACCATTTTAACAGTTGGGGCTAAACTGACTTTTTATTGTATAAATTAAGCTTCATCCATACCTGCCCCCCACCATAAGTAAATGGCATCAGCGGGGTTAGTGGGTGGCGACAGAGCCGGAGCTTCTGTCACTTCCTGGGGACCTTCTCTCTCCCCTCTTTTTCCATTGTGTGCATCCACTTGCGTGCTCTGAGACCAGGAATCACGGGGTCATGGGGAGCCATGGCAGGAGGAGGCATCTGGTGGAGGCCCAGCCCAATGCCATGTTGTTATTAACACATTTGAGTGCTCACTGCTTGCCAGGAGCTGGGCCCCGTATGTCAGTTCAACCCTTTGAAGTCCGCATTCTCATGTGTTTCTGCACCTGGGGAAATCAAGGCTTACTGACGTAAATGCTGTGCTCAGTTTGTAGTATTAATAAGTTGTAAACCCAGGACTGGAACTCAAGCGACCTGACCCCCAAATCGGGCATTCTTAGCCACTGCTCTACATGGTTGAAGTCAATTTGTTGCTTCCACCTTCCTTTCCTTTCTGACGGAGGAGCTAGGGGTCACAGGGAGTAGTGGGCTTGGTGCTGGAGGGGGTGGTGGGGCAGGCAGGTGCAGGGCAGAAAGGAAAGCGATCCGATCAACGTTCCCAGTCACGTGTGAGTGATGTAATGCTGGCGATGCCTCCGCCATTTTAATTTTAGAAGAGGGTGACATGAGGACACACTCCTAAAGCATGGCACCTTGAGACTGTGGGCAGCGCGGGAGGATGCTGGGGGTGGGGAGGGGCAGCCCCTTCACTATCACTTGAGGAGCTGGGGTTCACGAGGCTGTCTCTGGTTTGCTTATTTCTTCTCAGAGGCTATGCCATATCTTGTCCCCCTCAGATGTGCAGGACCTGAGGCAAGCACTGTGAAGACCAGGACAATAAACATACAACGATTGCTGCTCACAGGAACCAGACGGCCCCCTTGGTGTACAGGACAGTGCTAGAAGTGTAGAAATGCCTAGATGGGCGGGGATCAAAGAGGAGATCAGTGAAGGCATCACACAGCGCCTGGCATCTCAACCTCAAGGGGCGAAGTCTTTTGATGGATGGAGAAAGGAAGGTAAGCGGGTAGATGGAGGAGTAGGCCCAGGCTACATTGGTCATTGACTGTGGACACATTTGCCTACAGTCTGGTCATTTTTGTTTTCTATGAAGAGAACATTTAGTCACTTACTAACCTATAAATACTAATGTTGAATAACTACTATCGGGCAAGATTTTAAAAAACTGAAAAGTTTAAAAAATGTATTTAGTTAAAAAATAAAGTAAGTAAAATTCCAAGGTATCATGTGTTTCTTATCTCTGGTTTCTTTAGCAGTTGAGTGAGCAACTTACCCTGAACCACTTCTTCAGTCAGACTTTTTCCTGACGCTAAGCTCAGAGCTCTGGTGTATTTAGGGCTCGAGAGGCTTTCGAGGTCCACGTTTATTGCTTCGACCTGCTTCTCCTCTTTTCAGATACTAAAGGTCTTTGATTATGTGTCCATGCTAATTGCCCTAGCAGTGGGACTATATGTGGGGGAAAGCATTACTTTGCATTTTGAAGACTCGGACTCTCCTAATTGAATGTCAAGGGCTCTGATGATGCCTCTTGACCCTTGGAGGAGAAGCATGTCTTCCTGCACCAGGTTTGTGTAGCTTTGCAACTGCAAGTACACAATTTTGAAGGCTCACCATGTAGGACTGTTCAACAGAGTGGGTGCCTCACCGTTTTTTGCTTGTATGGGGTGTGTGTGTGTGTGTGTGTGTGTGTGTGTGTGTGTGTTTCAGCCAGTTAGGAAGAGGTTATCGCGGCAAGCATGCCACACTTGATATCTCCTTTTCAAACAGCTTTACTAAGTGGCTTCCTCGCAAGTCCCTTCAAAAGTGCCTACCAACTATTCTCTGGGACGATCAGATACCCTACAAATCTTGTTTTCAGTATAAACTCTTGTTTGGATGTGGGGTGCTTGGAAGGTGATCATTCATGGCCTTATTTGAAGTTCCATTATTTTAAGTTCATAAAATGAAGGCATTAATACTAAAAAGTTAGCACGGGTTGGTGCTCATCAAATTATCTATTATAATAAGTGCTGATCCCTTATAAACCAGCCTTGTGGACTAGACCACATAAAGGTTAAAATTGTGATTAGCCATCTTGAGAACTCTTTGAATACAGAAAACCAAAAGTATGTTGGATTCCTTTCATTCTTGGAGACATTGTTTGGTGTTTTATTCGGTGAGTACTTCCTAAATATATTTACAAAGGAGCCAGGCTCAGCATGTTGTCTGGAAGTGGTGGTGTATACATGGGCTCATGATCTGCTGTTAGAAATGTAAGCTGGGTGTGTGTGCACGTGGGTGTGTGGGTGTGCACTTTGGAACTAAAAGTGAGCACATATATTTCATATATGGGCACACATATATACAAATATGTAAATATATACATATATGTACACACACACACACATATGTATAGCACATATATCTTACCCTAAAATACCTCTAGTTTGACCAAGTTAGGATGATGTTTATCAGGTCTTTGATTTCATCACATAAAGTTGTAGTGGATTAAAGGTTGGTCAAAACATTTGCTAAGCAAACTGTTGATGGTGGGTCAACAAAAATAAAAGGAGGTCTATTTATTTGGACAACAATTGTATTTCATTGAATCTAAGATGTTATCAGTAGAATATATGCCATGAAGTGAAAAAAATTCTTCAAATTAAACTTTGGCATAAAGCTTCTATAGCTCTTGAATTTTATTTATACTTTAAAAAAATTTTTATTATTGAAGTTACTAAATTTGACTTACTGAAAGCACTCCTTTAGGTTTATATGGACATAGATTTCTATCATTTAGAACTTTTGAACATTCATAGGAAGAAAAATATAAATTCAATAAATTAGTTAAAATAGTTTTAAATGACTTCAAATTCATATCTGGTCCTTCTGAGTCACAGGTCAATATCACATCTTTTTCAGAGTACAGGCCCTGGGCCATTAAGATCATCGGTAATGCAGCATGTTTTAAAAACTAACCCCACTACTGTCTGAGATTCTCTTCCAAGTAACTGGCACGTAGTCCTGCAAGTTTTGGTGTGTGCACGTAAGCAATGACTTCCATCACGATGGCCAAATTCCAACTTGTTACCATGTGAAGATGCGTATCTTAGAATCAGGATACGCAGTATGCTAAAAAACCTTTGAAGCATATCCTATAGTTAAAAATTCTAGCGCAACTCCTCAAAGATAGGCTTTGTCTATCAGAAATCTCCAGAGTAAAGATAAGTACTAATTCTGCCAACATGTGACTGGGAGAAACCAGTAGTCTAGACGTTTCTCAAATTTTTGAGTGTGTCAGAATCAAGTGTCTTGTTAAAAGTGTTGATTCCTACGTCCATCCCCAACCCACCAAACTGGAATCCCTGGTTGTGTCATTTTGACATCAGGACACTGACACAGGTGGTCTGGGCAACCCTGCTTTTTTTTTTTTTTTTTAGAGAGAGAGAGCATGCACATGAGGGGCACGGGGGTGACAGAGGGAGAGGGATGGAATTTTAAGCAGGCTCACACCCAGGACAGAGTCTGACTCAGGGCTTGATCTCATGACCCTGAGATCATGACCTGAGCTGAAATCAAGAGTTGGGTTTAACCGACTGAAACACTCAGGCGCCCCAGGGCAAGTGTATTCTGATGCACGCTGCCCTGATCCCTGTCTGAGCCACGCTTGGTATGCATTAAGCTCTCAGACCAAAGGCTTGGAGACTTTATGACTTTGTGGCAGCCAAAAGAAAGCAAGGCACTTAAAAAAAAAAAAGAAAGAAAGAAAGAAAAGAAGGTCATAATGTGATTCTTCACTGGGAGGATCCCAGGAAGAAAAGAGCCAAGATATTTTGACGCCAGATTAGAAAGTGAGTCAGAAACTGCCAATTCTCTATAAAATTATAAATACGGGGTTTGGAAGTTACACTTCTTGTTTATCTTCTTCTAGTGCTTACCTTGAAGTTTTTTTTTAAAAACATTCAGTTATTTATTCAATCCACATATCATGTAAAGACTAAGGCTTCTTCATCACTAGCCAAACTCTGATGATGAGTCTGGTGAGGGTGGTCCTGATTAATATTTTATTACATCATAAAAGGGGTCAGCTTAAGGTTAGGCCAAGGAAGTGCCATGTTACTAGAGAAGCAAAGTAGCAGAATCATTTCCTATGATTCGTGTATTAATCAGAAACCCCAGCCTTTCCAATATTCCTAATGAAAGTTCCAAATGTCTTAGCAATAACTTCTAATGTGACTTTTTAAACCTAAGTTCTCTTATGTCAATAGTTCTAACATCTAAATGACTTCCAATGCCTAACAATTCTTTAGTCATTTAGGAAACTGGTGATTAAAAAAAAAAAAAAGCAGAACAAAACAAAACAAAAGCCTCTTTTGGCCTACAAGAACAATTTATGAGCTTCTAGTCATCACATGCCAGGTTGGGGCAAAGAAGGTTATAAGGGAGAGGAAGTGGAGTCTTTCTTAGGGGAATGTGGATGCCTGGCCCTCATTCTGTGAATGAAGTGAAAGAAAATGTTATGCCATCTTGGGGAAGGTGAGGGGAATGGAGGAACGGGTGAGACCTGAGATTAGATCACCACAGGTTCATTTCCTTTCATGGTATATAATTTGTCTTCTGGAGCAAGTTCTACCATTTTACACTTGTGTGGTAGTTTAGAGTGGACAGCCTGTTTTCACACCTAACTTACCCTGTGAGCTTCCCAATTGGTCTTGTCTCACTGCAGCACCCGGTGCTTCTGGATGTGGCTTTATATTTGGAGGTGTAAGGACACCCTATGACTAGAATCTCTTGCAGATGAATTCATAGATTCAGAGCCCTGATTTGAGAAAGAGTTAGCTGTTAGAAAAACATGCCTGACTTTTCACATTAGGACCCGCCAGAATCGGGGGTAGAGAGAAGTGGGCAGATAGGTAGTAAGGGCTCCTCACATGTTCCCATGTATAAACTTTCTCTCTCAAAAAATTCCTGCAAAAGTGAATGCAAAGGTGAAGTTTCTAGATTTGGTCAAGGTTAAAAAACAATCGGGTCCATGCCTGCTTCCTCGGAGGACTCCACTGGACCCAGAGCGCTGGATATGGTAGCAAAGCTCTCTAAGGGGTACCCAGAGATCCAGGTTTTCAGCAGACATGGTGGGTGTCCTGTTTTTATCTTCTCAAACTGGCCCACACTCACTATTCTCGCAGAGCTATTTGCTATAAGCAACTGCAACTGCCTCCCAGCTGCCTGGAGACTCGACCTGCTGATTAAGATACATCAGAGAACCCCATGCAATTCACTTTACTTTTCTGGACAGGTGTAGTTGTTGGGTTTGTTTTTATTTTTAAGTAAGCTCTGCCCCCAACATGAGGCTTGAATTCATGACCCTGAGACCAAGAGTTGCATGCTCTACCAACTGAGCCAGCCAGGCACCCCTGAGCAGGTGTAGTTTTTAAAAGTTGCCTGTAACATCCAATCCCTGTTTACTATTAAAGTTGTCTTTATTAAAAATGAAAACTTACAGAACTGGAAAGATATTTCTTTGGGGATAATATTTGCTCCAAGACCTAAAATTATTTTTAAAGAATGAAGCAAATCTTTAGAAATTTAGATTCCTGATGATAATAGTGAGGATGACCCTTTTGGTCTTCTTAACTAATTACTGAGGTAGAGAGGAGAGATGAGGGGTCTAAGGTGTGCATCATGTGACTTGCCTAAGATGACATAGCTTCGTAGTGGCAGTGCTGTTTCTAGAATTCCTGCAAGTTGTTCCCAGGGCAGGAGGCTCTGGGAGGAGTCCCCAGAGCCTGTGACAGCTGACCTGACCCTGCTTTAAAAGTCAGTTTTGCAGATGTTTCATCAGGGTCCATCGGCAATGAGGAGCTCCCATGAACTTCTTCTTGGGGTGGGTGTGGTGCTGCCAGACCCAAGGCTGGGAGGTCAAGGGGACAAAGTTGGTCAGCTGTGCAAGAGCTGACATGATGGGACTCTGCTCAGACCCCATTCCATCCCCAGCTGCTTCTGCTCTCTCTGGAAACCTCTACCTCATTCCCCAAAAGAAGCACTCAGTTTCCAGCTCAGTTCAGTCTGTTCAAGAACCAGGGCCTCACTTTGCTTCCCCTGGGGAACACGTTGGTGCACATTTTAACTTACTACACTCTGAAAATGATTCTGGGAAACATCTTGGTCACGTTTACATGTTTACTAAGTACTGAGCTCTTGTTATGTGCTAGACCTTGCCCTAGGCACATGCAAAGTTGCCATCAGCTGGTGTCAAAGCAGAAAGACTTTCAGATGGAACCCAAAACAAAAACTGAACTAAACACAGTCTCGGGGTGCCTGGGTGGCTCAGTTGGTTAAGCAACTGCCTTCGGCTCAGGTCATGATCCTGGAGTCCCGGGATCGAGTCCCGCATCAGGCTCCCTGCTCGGCAGGGAGTCTGCTTCTCCCTCTGACCCTCTTCCCTCTCGTGCTATCTCTCATTCCCTCTCTCAAATAAATAAAATCTTAAAAAAAAAAAAATTTAAACACAGTCTCATGCACCTAAATTTCTCCACTTGCCCCTTGGAAATGTTTGCCTTCAAGGCTGCCTTCATAATTCAATTTAAATTAAACCTATCTGGGGTTACCTGGCTGGCTCAGTCAGTAGAGCATGGGACACTTGATCTCAGGGTTGTGAGTTCGAGCCTCATGTTTGATGTAGAGATTACTTTTAAAAAAATAACAATTAAAAAAAAAAAACCTATCTGGTAAGGAGGTTTGGGAGGAAGGCACAGTAAACATGGGACAATTTGACTTGACCATGAAGGTTTGGAATCCTTTCAGAGCCTTTCCCACTTTGCCTATCCAAAAGAAAATGCTGGGTATTTGGTTACAAGCAATCAGAATGTGCAAAATTAAACACAAATTGCCAGAGCACATTACCTAGGCTTATTTTCCTTCTTGGCATAATAGCAAGTTTAAGAAAAAAAAGTCATGATGGCAATTTAAATGAAAAAGGTGTACTGGGTTGAATAGTTATTCAGTTTTATTGTTTCTCTGGCTCCCATTGCAGAAAGCTACATGCTTTGGATCCCAAGATGATATGGTTTGACCCACTATAACTTGAACTTGTGTTTTCAGAGTTGTGAAAAGCTGGTGTGATTCCTTTTGGCCTTTCTTACTCCTTGGTTTGACACCTGATACACAGGCAGAGCAAGATTAGAGATTTGCCAGCCGCAGGACAAAAGCAAGCCAACCAAGGTGGGCCTCATGCCCTCATCACCAACCACTTTGCCTTCACCTTAATTTCTTTTGTTACAAATTCCAGCTGTAGATTTTTTGTTTACTCATGCTCTGATTTCCTAACCCTGTGTGGCCATTGCTAACTTCCCTCATAAGAGTGGTTGAGTGGGATTCCTGATTGGGAAAGACAGAAATACAACTAGATATAAATCCCATAGGGATCGTGCTGGGACAAAGAGTTTTTGCTGGGTCTTGGAAGGAATGGAACGTTCCCCAAAAATGAGTCGTTAGGAACTACATGTTGAGAGACATCCACCACTTATGAACTCTGTTGAGCATATTTCCTCCACTCTTCTGGGCATGTGTTTTGGCTTACTATTATTGTGGATTTGGTACCCTCAAATTATATCTTCTCTCCATTTAGTTGTCCTTTACCACAAGTATTATTGATTTTCGGAAATGTAGACGATGGTTGTCTATGAGTTCCTCTTCTCCTTCCCGCACCACTTATGATATTGATCTGCAAGGCCTTTATTGTTTCTTCCTTAAACTCCTATAAAAGCTCAGAAGGTTCTTATGCTTTTATTATTTCTCTTTATTCACTGCCAACCTTATGATGATGATCTTTTAAAAATGAAGAATAGCCATCATTTAGTGAATGCATACTATGAGAGACACTTTCCACCCCTTCTTATCGATCCTCACAACAGCCTTATGAAGAGGGTGTTAATCCCACTGTACACAATGACAAAATGGAGGTTTAGAGATGTTAAACTAAGTTTCTTTTTTTTTTTTTTAAAGATTTTATTTATTTCTTTGACAGAGAGAGACACAGTGAGAGAGGGAACACAAGCAGGGGGAGTGGGAGAGGGAGAAGCAGGCTTCCTGGTGAGCAGGGAGTCTGATGCGGTGCTCGACCCCAGGACTCGGGGAACATGACCTGAGCCGAAGGCAGACGCTAACGACTGACCCACCCAGGCGCCCCATAAGTTTCTGACCCTCTTAGGTAGGAAGTCATGGAGAACCGATTCAAATCCAGCACTGTCAGAATCCAAAATTTATAGCAAGACCAACGTGTTGTACAGACTGGATCCTGCCCGTATGAAATAAGGGTGCATATAATGTTTTATAATTTGAATGAAATACTGGCCAACATTTAAAAATTCGGGTATTACATTTGAAAGTCTGGATTCCACCTTCCCTTAAAAAAAAAAAAAAAATTGAAGATTGGGCCCAGTGGGCTCATATTCCTGCAAGCAGTAGCCAGACACTCCTAAGGAGGGCCACTTCCCTTAGTGGAGGCATGTGTTCTAAGGTGAACAGCTCCACTTCTTCCCACTTCCACCTTGTTTATCTCATCACTTTACCCACCTGGGCCACCAGATTGGTACCTGTATATGTTTGATTTTGCAATCCTTATTCCAGTCTCCAGGAACAATCTGTTTCAGGACTTGAGTCCTGGCTTCCCCATCTGCTAACTTTGTGTCCTTGGACTTAACCCTTCAAGGCCTCAGATTTCTCACCTCTACAGTGGGGATAAGAATAGTACCTACCTTTTGAGGTTGTTCGGAAAATTGCATAAGGTAATCCATATAAAGTGCTCTGCATGGTGTCTGGCACACAGTAAGATTTCTATAATAGTTAGGTATTACTGTTAACCATTATTCCAATTAACTACTCCTTCCTCAGAAAGTGGTGTTCAGTAGCCTTTTCCAAGGTCAACCTAAATTGTAAAGTAGGCCATCAGAACCATTAGCCATGGAAGCACTGCTGTGTTGTAATAGGCAACAGAGCGTGTGGTTTTGACATTAGACTGACTTGGCTCAAGTTCCGTCCCTGACATTATGGGGATGTGAGCTAATTATTTAAACTCATTCTGACTCAGTTTCCTCATTCATAAAATAGGCATGATAATAGTACCTACTTTGTGAGATTGTGGTGAGGAGCAGGTGAATTAATACATGTGAAATGTTTCTGAATGGTGATTGGCACATACTGTGCACTCAACGGGTGATACCCACTATTGAAAACAATAAATCAGAGCTTGCATTTGCCAAGCATGTGTTTGCTTCTGGGGAGATGCAGATAGACTATTTTGAATTGGATTGCATGGAAAATTGGGGAAATTGGAAGCTAAGACTCTTGCCTTGATTTCCTGCCCCCTCGATTCCCTGCATTCCAGATTCTGTTCCTTCCATCTTCCTAAAATTGCGTTTTTGAAGGCTCATCATCAAGTCCTGCCAAAGGCCTCAGCCTCATCTTCTAGTGGGGGTAAGAATTTCAGAGATCAACTAGCCTAACACTGTCAATTCTCAGAAGAGGACGTTGAGGCTGAGAGGAGTCCTGTGGCTTGTCCATAGCTAATTTGTGACAGACCAAGAGTCATCCATCAACTTCATTGGTTGAGTAGTTGCTAGATGACAGTGGGTTTACGTTGATTTTGATTTGATTAGTCGGGGGTGGGACTGGGGACCCAACACGCAGCTGGTGTAGGAGCTCTGCTCTCTCCTCTTTCACCTTGTTCTTTCTGCCCTACAATCCTTGCTCCGTGAGGTGCTGGTCCAGCTGATACTGTAAGAGGACTGCTCTGTCTTCCCCAGTGGGACCTAGGTCCCGTGACCCTCCATAGCTTGAAGACCCTGTTTCCGGACGGGTAATGTTTTCCCTTCCCTGTGACTTGCCTCTCTGGGCCACGTTCCGATTTCCCTGCTGGCTTACTTGTTTCCTTGGGCTGGCTGCCTTGTTTGGCGGTTTTTAACGAGGGCTCTGATAGATGCCAGGAGTGAGGGGAAGAGCTCCGAATGGGCTCAGTCATTGGACAGGCAGACTCGGTGATGGATGAGCCCTCTCCCCAGGGAGTTTTGGGTCAGAAGAAGTCCAACTGATAAGTTTTTCCAGAACTGAGTAACCCAGAAACAGTGCCAGCAACATCTTACCTCTTTTTGTGGGTTTCGTACTGATTTAAAAGAAAATGCTCAGTTCCACATCTATCTAGAAATACAGCTCCATCCACGATAAACTTAGATACATGTGCTATGAATTGTTTTAGAGATAACATTTGAGGGGAGGGGTGGGAGGAAGGAAGAGAGGGGCCCTTAAAAAATCCCTTTCAAAATATTTTCTTTCTTCTAAGTATTGAAAAGGCACAATATAACCCTTTCTTCTTCCAAATGATCTCATAGCTATTTATTGAGGGGAAATACAAAATGTTTATTTATTTTGTTTAAAGGAGCTTCTTTCGTCCTGATGATTCACGTGGATATCATTTTCCTCCCCACTACAGAGGCTCTGAGACAAAGCCACAGCCCAAGTGATATGCCGGTGTCAGACCAATTCCTGTCCTGAAGGAGGGTATGCAACCTTCTATATTTCCCCTTCACAGACGTCCTTGAGCCCTTGAGACGGATGTGAGCGAGTTTCTCAGTGCTCATGCAAAACAACCATCTAAACATAACAGATGACATCAGCTTGGGCTTTTCAATTCCTGGATGGCAGCAGCGTGTTAATCCAGCCTTCATCCTGGATTTCATAAACTAAAACAAGAGAGCCTGGCAAGAGGACAGCGCTGCTGCTGGGTTGAGGAAATTGATGACGGGGAAGCATGCGGGCAACCCAGTGTATAAAACTCATAAACGTGTAGGCAGAGGCTCAGCTACCACTTTGGACAGCTGCTTCCCGCCAGCAAAGACCACGCCGTCCGCGGGAAGCCGAGCCAGAGCCCTCGGGGAAACATGAAGAGCCTCTTGCTGCTGGCCACACTCCTGGTCCCTGCGCACCTGGCGGCCGCCTGGAGCGCCAAGTATGCGGTGGACTGCCCCGAGCGCTGCGACAGCGCCCAGTGCAAAAGCAGCCTGCGCTGCAAGCGGACAGTGCTGGACGACTGCGGCTGCTGCCGGGTGTGCGCCGCAGGGCTGGGCGAGACCTGCTACCGCACCGTGTCGGCCATGGACGGCGTCAAGTGCGGCCCGGGGCTCAGGTGTCAGTTTTACAGTGAGGAGGATGACTTTGGTGACGAGTTCGGTATCTGCAAAGGTAAAGGGTGACCCCTTGCTTCTCCCTGCCCCCCCCCGGGGGGTAGGAGGGGGAAGCACACTGAGGGCTTTTAGCCAGCATGGGAGGTGCGGAGGCTTTGCTGCGAAGGACAAGAGGGAAAATGCAGGTGGCTTAGGGACAAGGCCCCGCACAGGTGTTGTCACCGGGAGAGAGGGAGAGAAGGAGAACTCTGCAAAACAGCAACTGAAGCCAGTGTGCAGGAAAGCCCAGAAAGCAGTAGTGCATTTCACTCCTTATGTGTAGGAGATTTAAGAAAAAAGTTGCAATGAAAAATTGTGGGACCTCCCTTTCTGGAAAACTTTAGGAACTTGACAGGTAATCTGTTTGGATGGTTTAGGTGCTCTCTCTTCTACAACACAGTGATTACAGAGGTCTGCACTAGATAACCTCTAGGGGTGTCTAGCCCCGGGCTTAGTGATTCTTTGATCTTGAAAGGGTCCACGGGTTGGAGGGCATCTCTCAAGATCAAATATTTCTCATGAACACTAATGCACTTTGTGAAATAGGGTGGGCTTAAGCCATCTAACAGAATGACTCACATTCTTGAAAGAGGGTACCTTGAAGTATAAAACAAACCCCATTCCACTTTATAAAGGTCAACTAGAAAAATAGCAGATGGTTTAAGACAAGTAAATATAACAGTAAAGAAAAATAAAAATTGGAAGTCTGTAAAGAATGAGAGTTTACAGACTTAAAGAAAAATGTCATTAGTTTGAAATCATAGCTAAACAATGTGGTTACACAGTTGTAGAATTTATTTCAGACTTAGTGACTGTAGTTTAAAATGTTTAGAATCAAAAGAATGGTAATTTTAAGATACTCTGTAAATGGATACCTCATGATCTCATCATTAAAAGTTATTATCAAGATGAAACACATATGCTATAGCCGCCCCATTCATCAGTTTTATAATAAAAAGAAGCTTTTATAATGATTAAAGGGACTGGGAAATTTATTTCTTATATTTTCTTTCTTATTTCATTCTTATCTTCTATGTATTTCATACAGTTGTATGCTTTTAAGAATGATAATCATCCACCATTGAGACAGCCTCATTAATTCACCTACCTTTAGACAAATATTTTATAAATTAATTTACCTTTTAATCTACAATGTATACTAAAGATTAGGAATTAATGCTTGGACTATTAGGAGAATCTTATTTTTTGCTCAGTTTATTTTTATTTATAACCAGTGAAAGGTAGAATACTGAGGAACATTTTTTTGGTGAACATTCACAAACATTTAAGCTGACTAGGATCTATATTTTCTGTAAATTACAGGATTTCACATAAGGAAATTAGGGAGGAAATGGTCAATACAATCATACTTACGATATAGCAAGTATACGCAGTGGATTGCTTTTTCTCTTGGCATAAAAATCACCTCTATAAATGTGATTGTAAATGCTCTGTCATATATGGGTAAAATAACATTACAAGGCATCTGGGATCTTTAGCAGTTTAACATTCTACTGAATGACTGAGGTAGCTGTTAATGGGATAGATTTTTTAAATGTATTTAAAATTGTTCTTTTTGGCACGCTTCATATTACAAGCGAGTCTAGCTTCGAACATTTTTCTCTCTGCTGGAAATAGTGACCCTGTGTGAACCTCACCATCTCTACACAGAGACATTGAATTTTGCTGTAGGCAAACTCCCTCCTTCAGCTTTTTCACAGAACACTCATAGGAAAACTGTATACTTTAGCTGCACATCCAGATGTTTTCTAAATATTCAGATGTTTGGCATTATGCTGCCGACTTAACAGTCAGCCAGCCAACACGTATTTACTGAACACCTGCTATCCCCTCAGTGCTATTCAATACACTGGGGGTGGCAGTAGAAGTGTAACTAAGAACTTGGCTCAAGTTTTAGTTTTCGATATCACTAGACACACAGTCAAATCCCAATCCTGTGCGCTTTTCTGCAAGAGGCTTTTTAGGATCCTTTTTAAAGACGGTCTTTCCCAGCAGAGAGGCTAATGTTTAAAACCAGGCTCCGGGGCGCCTGTGTGGCTCAGTCGTTAGGCGTCTGCCTTCGGCTCAGGTCATGATCCCAGGGTCCTGAGATAGAGCCCCGTGTCGGGCTACTTGCTCCGCGGGAAGCCTGCTTCTCCCTCTCCCGCTCCCCCTGCTTGTGTTCCCTCTCTCGCTGTGTCTCTCTCTGTTAAATAAATAAATTAAATCTTTAAAAACAATTACAAAAAAAATAAAACCAGATGCCTCTGTAATCTGAAGAGTAATGGTAAGAAGAATCCTAAATCTCTTCCAAAAAATAAATTTCATTAACATCTACCTTGATCATTCTGTGGAATATTAGATTGCCAAGGGCTCAGCTGCTTCACTACTTGTTTCTTTCCCCATGTGTGATTGTACACTTACGAGAATATTCTCATGCCAAGAGAATAAATATTCTGCATCTATTCTGCTTGGTTGGTAAAGACCGGGTCATCAAAAAAAAAAAAAAAAAAAAGACTGGGTCGTCTATGGAGATGCTGTTTATGTCATAAAGACCTTGCATTTGTAATAAATGGATTTGTCCTCTTCTCAGTATCGCATGTTTTAGTCTAAGCATGAACACACTGAAGCTCTAAACGCTTCCAGATTTGTGAAGGTATACAGGTAAATTCTCAGCTCTCTTGTTCTTCTCAGCATGTTGCTTCATAGATTTGCAGGTTTTACTAGTAAATCCTCCTGACATCCGGGGGAGTTAGGTAAATTGTGCTGCCATTTCAACAGCGAAGGTAGTTGATCAGAGCCGGAGCGGACTGAGGATGGATCACTTCATGGAGAGCAGGCAGGATACCCTTCTCAGCCCCTAGCTAGTGTGGATGGAGCCCTTTCCTATACATTTAAAATAGTACATTGTGAACACAGTGGATTCAAAGGCAGCATCACATCCTTTAAGCTCTTTGAGAAGTTGATGCATGTGTCTGTTCAATTGCCCACCTCACTGAGCTGTCACGAAGCCATCTAAGGAAACTATGAGAGCCTACCTGTCTATTGGTATCTAAGCAGAAAGGGAACAGAATTAAGGCTGGTCAAGGATGTTGGTTATGTGTAGCTGCCTTCAACTAAACTTCATGGCAGGCCACGACAGCGGAGGTGTCCAGGATCTGGTCTTACTGTGCGATTTCACATGTGTGACTGAAACTTCCAACTTCCAAAGCTTGGGGTTTTTTGAGAATTGCATTTTTGTCTGACAGTCAAGATTTGTGAGGCTTGTTCAGAATCTGGAGGCTTTGTGCACAGGGGCTGTGAGACCGGGCTCTTGTGCCCAAGGAGCGGCTCCCTCTCTAAACCTTCCCTTTGTCCTCAGACTGCCCCTACGGCACCTACGGGATGGAATGCCGGGAGACCTGCAACTGTCAGTCGGGCATATGTGACAGAGTCACCGGCAAGTGTCTGAAATTTCCCTTCTTCCAATATTCAGTAGCCAAGTCTTCGAACAGGAGATTTGTTTCTCACACAGGTAAGAATTGATTTCAGTGTAAACACTGGAAAAATAACCTCATTTTCAATTTGAATAACTTAAGAGATATAGATGAACAAGAATAAAGCATTGGTTTGAGTGATTTTGTTCTTTATTTTACTCAGGGGAAAGGGGTGGTGGTTGAGTTTGGGTTGCTGTTGCTTTTTTTTTAAGATTTCAGTAATAATTTGGGAGGTTATATATTTTTCCATAAAGTTCACCCAGTTTTATGGAGAATAAATATGATTGATTACCAAAACACCTGTAATAAGAAAATAACCAAGATATACAAAGTTCTTCAAATTCTTCAGTGATCTGTTTTATATATGTACTAGACTAAGCTACTTCTCTCTCAAGTTCATGTAGAAAAAATACACTCAGGAATTTATCGGATAAGGTTTAAGAGCCAAGATAGAAAATATAGAACATTTCTTCTTCTTTTTTTTTTAACAAAATGGGAGTATTTAAATGGAATATTTCCAAACATGCATTTTTATGGCTTTTGGAGAGGCTAAGAGATAGTAACTGTGATTGAAATTTGGGAATTATCTCTAAGCCTTTGAACGAAACTGTAGTAATAGTCACATGATGCTTGTTCATGCATGTGTATTTCGTATCCAGGTTGTTAAAATGTGAGAAATACAACATATAAGAGAGTGCTATGGACATATTTGATTATCTTGTGGAATAAATGATCAGTATAGTAAAGCTTCACTAAATTGAAAGTAGCTCATTTAAAACAACATGTAGCCATAGAAACTGCTAATATCAACAAACTATGCAGTTCCCCGCCCCCAGCTTAGATATAAATAGTTGACAATCCAAGTCCATTTTATTTAGTTTTTGTTTCTGGGTTTTTGCGCTTCGAGTTAACTAAGATTTGAAATATTTGGCAAATGTACTTATTACCCAGCTTTACCTCCTTCTTACACATGGATACAGTTAAGTACTTTAAGAGGAAGAGGAAATACTGTACTTTTAAGTGAATTTTTATGTTGAAGTGTGGCTATGCCCTTAAACATTAATTTAAAATGAACCTTCCCGCCTTTTAAAGCTGTTAGGTAAGTATCTTTGTGAATATTTGACCTGGAAATTGAGATCATCATTAATATTTTAAGTACTTTTGACTTGTCCTATAGTCCTTGAAAAGCAAAATGGAAAAAGATTGAATTTTAAGTCCTAAAAAAAAAAATTTCGTAGTGAGGTGAAATTTACATAACATAAAATTAACCATTTTGAAGTGAACAGCTCAGTGGCAGTTAGGACATTAACAATGCTGCATAGCTGCCATTTCAGTCCAGTTCTAGAACATTCTCACCAGCTCAAAATAAAACCTTACTATCCATTAAGCAGTTGCCCCCATTCCTCATAACCCACCCTGCAGCCCCTGGTAACCATCAATCTACTTTCCGAGACCTACACATTTTTTTAATGTTTTGATTACTTCAGTACAAGTTTGAAACCTATTGTCTTAGTACAGGTAGCTGTCTCAAACACTTGCATCTTCTTTTGTCTCATTTTGCTTTCTTAAAACTGCAGGCTACAGAGCACTTTGAAGAGCCACTTTTGTATTCCTCTTCATTCATTTATGTTTGCACATAAGCCTTTCCCACCAAGAGAGAATTGAATCCCTTGTGAATCTGGTGTTTGGGATGAATGTTTGGGAGGCCATGAGAGCTCCTTTGGAATAATCCTCAGGAAGGGAACGCCCATCCCTCCCACTGCGCACCCAACCACACGTCCTCTTCTTCACTGGACTTTTGTGAAGTCTCTTTCCCTTGAGCCTGTTACCCTCTGTCATTTGCGTGCAGATTTTGCAGATATCTTGACTACTGTATACAGATGCCTTGGACACAGATATTTTGCTGGCTGGAAGTTGCATTAGGGGTTACACCAAAAAAAATATTTCTATACCCAAATTAGGTATCAAGATTCTTAGTAGAAATTGATGGGGAAAGCATTTACTGACCTAAGGTGTTCACTTTCATTAGCTAACGGGGAACAAAAGATGATTACTAGTGTAATCTTGGTAACCCTTAGTCCGGTTCGGGCTGGAGAGCAGAATGTCCTAAAGGCCTTTGAGAGGCTGTGCAGGAGCGCCTCTGCTCAGTGGTGCACTCTCTCTGCTGGACTTGCCAGGGTGCATGTGCCACTGTTTATAGGAGGGGGCTCGGGGGCTCAGTCCTGCAATGGATTTCACATCACCTCTACGCAGATCTGTTTACAAAGCCTTTGTTAGTGGTTCCAAGGTTCATCCGCACAGGGAGTTCTTGAGGTCCTTTCCATACCCTGATGACATGAGCTTATCTTCTCTAGTTTTCTTCCTATTGGCTACGATATTCTTGGCAAGGGGGCTTCCTGCCTTCCTATTTCCATTTGTTGTTGTTGTTGTTGTTGTTGTTGTGAGATTTCCAATTTTCTAGGCCTGGGAATTTGCAAGTGACTTTTTTTAAGGGAGGTGTAGGGACAGTAAGATCTGGAATATTTGATTACTTTGCGCACATTCATCTGCCAGGCCACACTAACCATACAGCATTCCATATTAAGACATGCACTGTTGAAGCAAATATACCTCACTGCTCTTAGAAGCAGACAAATTTCACTTTGGAAAATTCTAAATATTATAAACTTTTCTGCAGAACAAGAGCTATCTTTATAAAAGTTCTGTCCTTTGATCTGCCATCTGCCTTCTGGAGCTACACAATAAGCTAATTCCTCTTCCATACCAGATAGTATGAAAATCTTACTTAGAGATCTACTTTTATGTTTGCTCATTCCGTAAATATTTATTAAGCACCTACTATGTTCCAGGCACTGTAGTTGCAGTGAACAAAACAAAGCCCCTGCCTTTTTGGTGACATTCTTGTGGTGGAGTGAGATAACACACACACACACACACACACACACACACACACACACACACACACACACAAGACAAGTGCATGTATAAAATAATGTCCAGTGATGATAGGTATATGAAGAGAAATCATTCAGGGGGTGGGAGGTGCCCCTCGACAGAGAGTGGGTGAATACAGTGAGCACAGACTCTTTGAATCTATTAAATATTTTATTGTACGTCCCTTGTCATATAAAAGTAAGATAAAACTGTTGTTCATCTTAGAGTTATAAACATCTGGACATGATTTGTATTCCTTCTAATTTCAGAGCATGACATGGCATCTGGAGACGGCAATTCTGTGAGAGAAGAACTCATAAAAGAGAATGCCCACTCTCCTGTAATGAAATGGTTAAATCCTCGCTGATCCCGGGTGGGATTTCTGAGAGAAGACTCTTATTTTAATGATCATTCAACACACAGCCAACATTTTAGGAACTGTCTAGATTATAGCATATGGACATGTGATATTGGGAGGCCAAGTGTGTGGGTCCGGAAAAAAAAAAGTAGGCTACTAACAATCCATAAAATGCATATGACTGAACACTCTTAGATATTTGTTAAGTATTTGAATGCATATAGATTTGTTAAATATGTGTTTATAGTAATACTGAAGAACTGAAAAAGCAATTTAGATAATCTTAATGTGGATGCAGATCAGCCAAAGAGAGAGCTAGCCAAAGCTGAAGACCAGAGTGAGTCCACATGTCCGTGACTCGGATGTACACTGATGTTGGGATACAGGATGGAGGGAGAGTTAGGAGTGAGAGAAGGTGGGGGCAGGGTGGGGAAGTATGATATTTAGGTCTTCTTTGTGGTAGCATCAATAGAATTTAGTTGTGCTTTTTATTTACTTGGGAAAAGTCAAAACAAAACAATCCCTGAAGGAAGTGGGATGTTTCAAGCTTGTGGGAGGTTGAGTAGCAACCTTGAACTGAGGCAGGTTTCAAAGGGCTGCTACTCGTCATGCCCAGGTTACCTTATCTGAAGGATGATTCTGGGGCAGGGGGCAAAAGTACACTCTCATAAATGGTTTTAAAGAATACCACCCGAGACTGAGAGAGCTAGGAAGTATTTTGTCCATTTGGAGGAGGTGTGAAGGTAAATATTTATATAATTTTGTAAACAATTATGTTAGTATGAGTCATCCTCCATACCCATACTTATCACTTTGAGAAAATGAACAAAATACATGGTAAGTTTATTATTAATAATTATAGCAATATTAATAGTAATAAGCATAAGAAAAAACTAGAAAAAATTAGTCATTACGGATTTATAAAATGTCAGAAAATGAGCAACAGAAGAAATTTATTTAAAAGTAAGTGCAGTGACTTAGATGAGTTTCAGATTTAAAGTAGGATACTTTTTTAAGAGGTTTGGAAAAGAGTCAATTTTCAGTAGGAAACGTCAACTTTAAAATATTGTTCATTTTCTTATTTTTCTTTCCTTTAAAGTTGGTTGATAAGTGGAATTATGAGTACACTTGGGAGGACCTTAGCACAAACAGGACTGTTGTACTAGATTTTGTTAGGAAATATTTGCAAAAGTATTTTATTTGGAGCGAAGATTATTTAAGAATTATTTCACTATTTACCTATATTTTATTCTCAAAGTTTGCCAGCAGAGTTGTGAATGTGTGTGTGGGAGGATCTTTGAATGTAAGCTGAATAAGCTGTTAGGATATGTTTTAAAAGTCAAAGTTTATGATTGTTCAATAAAAAAAATAAGACCGCTGCTTTGAGTCCATTCATGACTGTGGAATCATTAAGTTATTTAAAAGATTCATCCAGTGAACAAGATATGCATATTAAAGGCAGGCTTCTCAACTGACTTTGTAAGCATTTTCTGTTAAAACATGAGGCTAGAATATTTATTTCTTTGCCTCACACATTTTTGGTCTCTTCATGCTTTACAGCTTCCTGAAAAGTAGGTTCCTATATATTAACCCATTCTATAGAGGCAAAAACAAAAGAACAAAAGAACCCTTCTGTTACTGTTTGAAGGTGCTTACACTTTACAAGACATAGGCAAAGACAAACTTTTCGGTGCCTATAAAAGAAGAGAGTAGCATTCAGCTTTGCAGCTTGAGAGCATCAAATCCAAGAACAGGATAGGTTCATTCAGCCTTATGATGGGCAAATTAGGAAAACATTTACATGAATTGACACAATACTGAAAAAAATTTGTCTGTATTAGTAAAAACGTCAATTTGCCTGATTTAATCTTTTTCCTTCTTTAAGTTGGAAGAAACGATGTGAATGAGATAAAAATTTATATCAACGTAAGATACTCATATTACTACTAAATCAAAACAACACACTGAAAAATCTTTACTTCTACCAGCGTGCAGTGAGGTTCAGGACATGCCATCAGAGAGTGAGGTTACTTAAAGATCCCCTGACTTGGCCTAAAGCATAGGCCGCAGCCCAAATGTCCCCTTGGGGAAGGATGGACAGTGGAACATGAGCTGGACCAGGGCAGGACTTGCCTGTGCCCATGCTCTACAGCATGGGAGACCATGGGCAATGCAATCGAACAAAGGTGGGCTCATCCGCTCTCAGGTGCGGGCATGTTTTCGAGCTCTCCAGCTTCCTGGTACTGAGACCTCCTTGTGCTTTTCACAGCAAATGCTACTCCCTGTCTATCCCAAATTGCTCTGTAGCCTTCTGACTCTATTCTTCAAAGCAGCGATTCCAAAATCTTTGGATTTTGCGCTTTTTGATTGCAATATCTTTGAGCATGCAATTTTAAACTGTATAAATAGCATAGGATTAATGCACTATGTTCATTATAAAACATATACTCAAAGTAGAAATTTTTAAGGGATAAAAATAAATATGAATAGAAGTTCTGAGATTTTTTTTTTTCCTGCACCCCTACGGACTATCCTGGGAAACACTGGAGAAGTAAAAGAAAATGCTGTATGTCAGTGGTCTCCAGTGAGGCACGACCTCATTTGATATTGAAGAGAAACCAATCTGGCACATGTTCCACAAAATAAAGATTTATGGAATGCATGGATTAATGGATGGATGGGTGGATGGATGGATGGATGAGTGGATGGATGGATGAGTGGATGGATGAGTGGATGGATGAGTGGATGGATGGATGAGTGGATGAATGAGTGGATGGATGAGTGGATGGATGGATGAGTGAAAGGATGGATGGGTAGATAGTTGGATAGAAGGATGTTTGGGAAGAAAGATGGGTGAATGGATGGGTGAGTGGATGTCTGGAGGAACAAATGAAGAAAGGAATGAATGAATGAATGAATGAACGAAGCAGGTGACAGGCCTGTCACCAGCAGAGCAGATAGAGCACATGGCCTCTCATCCCTTTCACCTGCCGGCTCCCATCTCCCCAATGGCTATTTATCCTGCCTATCGGGACCTGAGATTGAAAAAAGTGGGGGCATATGTGAGAAGCAGTGAATCTGACAGATAGCGTTGTCCAGGGCAACAGAAACAGGGAGTGCTTCTCCATCAGGCAGTGGGGATATCACCCATAGTAATGAAAAGTGTAAGGTAATTTTAGTGGTAGCCAGATTGAGTTGTCATTTTCAGTGAAAAGCAACTGGGGAGGACTATTGTTTCCATCCCGTATTTCATTCTTTTCCTTTATCCTGAGGTCCCCCAGAGTAAAGGATCTGTAGATGTAATTCAACATCACATAGATACTTGGAGGGAAAATTGATTACTTCTGATCACCCAGAGTTGGCGTTAATCATTAAACTAAGGCCTGGCTTTAAAAGGGTGCACATCATAGACCAGCGACTCTCTAAGTTTATTATGCATTAGAATTATCTGGAGGCCTTGTTAAAACACAAATTGCTGATTTGGTATGTCTGAGATGAGGCCCAAGGATTTTCCATTTTAACAAGTTCCCAGGCGATGCAGATGCTGCTGGTCCAGGGACTGTGCTTGGAGAATCACTGTTAAAGGGAGATCTAGACTTGCC
The DNA here is from genome assembly GCF_037043125.1 of Eumetopias jubatus. Lineage (NCBI taxonomy): Eukaryota > Metazoa > Chordata > Mammalia > Carnivora > Otariidae > Eumetopias > Eumetopias jubatus. Next base: position 114,040,535 of record NW_028274811.1, read on the forward strand.
TAGAAAGGAGTAAACTAAGGAGTGATCAAAACCAGTCATTGCTGACCTTATGAAAGAATGCACTACAATACTTCTTAACCAGTTGGTTCATTCACCTTATTTTTGTTGTTTAAAGATACTTAACTACTTAAGCAACTGCAGGGGTTGAAAAATATCAGAGAAACTTTAAATTGTGGGGACTTGTCAGGGACAAATAGAAAACTATCAAAGGAGGCTGTAGATGGAAGAACCAGAGAATTAGGAAATGGTCAAGGGGTATGTGGTCTCATAGGAAGAAAGGCATTCAAGAAGGGTGATCAGGGGTGCCATGTGTCATGAAGAGATCAGGCAGAGCTAAAGAGCCCTCAGGAGGCCCCTGATGACCACAGGAGAGCAGTGTCCATGGAGAGGTCAGGGTGGAAGCCTGAATGAAGGGTGCTGAAAACTGCATGGCAGGTGAGCATTTTTCTAGAAGGTCATCTGGGAAGGATGGAAGGGCAGTTAGCCTGCAACTAAAGAGGAGAGAACGTAGATCCTAGGAGAGTATTTCTTTCTTTCTGTTCCTCCAAGATTAGGGAGAATCCATTTGGAAGCAATGATAGAGTCTGATGTGTTTGTATTAATCCAGGTTATACAATTCCATTTATATAGATTCTTGTGACATAACTCTCACAGAATAGATGTGTCTATACATTTTCCAGCCATCTAGAAAATATAGAAGTACATAGAAAGCCGAAATATTGGGAGTTGAGGAGAGGGGCCCGAAGAATTCTAGTCTAAACCTTTTCTTTCACAGATGAAAACACCTAGACCCAAATAAATTTGGTGATAAAATCTTGTGTATGGTGGTGAAAACTACTTACCACTGTATCACTTTTAGCCATTCAATTTTTTTAAATGAAAACATTCAAATCTGTAGTTTACCTACCACATAGTTAAAAAATATATATCCATCTATCCATCTGTATATGTATGAGGTTTTGAAAAGTATACGTCTTTCATACAAAAATTCTATTTTTATGAATTTATTCTAAGGAAATAATTTCTGAGTGCATGAAAACGTGTATACAAAAACCAGTGGCAATGTTTTTATACTATCGAAAAATTGTAAGCAATCTGAAAAGGCCAATGGTAGCATATTTGTTAAGGAAATGACAGTGTAGCCAAGAACTGACTATGCTCTAGCCATTGCAAATGATGAAGTGTGCTTAGAGTGACTGACAGATCGCGTTCACTCCAAAGCGGAAGGTGACAATGTAATCAGAGCCGGGAGTCGGTCGGGGAGTGTGGCTGCCGAAATGCAACCAGGGCGCCGACTACTAGATTTTCATGAGTCCCTCTCCCCAGTGTGAAAGCAGCTATTTTTGAAGTGATAGCTTTATCAGGTTTCCCTGAAACATTTCCTTTAGTTTTCACACAAACAATCCTCTTTTTGTGTTTCTAGCTTATTGGTCTACAGTGAATATTTAATTCATTTTTGCAACAGTGATAACTGGCACAAACAGATTCAAGAACAAATGTAACAGACTCCGAGCTTTGATTTCAACTGGTAGAAATGCAAGTGTGCAGGTGCATCCCCCAGGGAGGCCCGTGTGCCTGCCTCCTTGCCTGTACACCATGGACACATCAATAGTTGAATGGTGTCGGGAGAGAAGGGGGACGCATGGTGATCTCAATGAGATGATAAAGGGGAGGTTGCTAAAGAGCACTTGTACTGTATGTTAGGTGGAAAAAAGCGTGCGACGATGCCATAGGAATAATCTCATTTTTGTGAAAAAATCTGTAAATGGATATAAATGGAGGTATTAATAGGAATGCTTACCTTATTCTTTATATTTTCAGCTATATTCTGAAATCTTTGCCATTAGTTTTATAATTGGGAAAAAGAATAAAGCTCTCTCCACTTTTGGAAAGGTAAACTGTAGCAAATTCAAGCAAGTGCAAATGAATTCATGGTTTATTGCATATATGGTGGCTAAAGAACATAATCTTATATTTCAGTAGTTTTGAGATGTACTGTGTCATTTTGGCACTTGGTTAGATATAGAAATAAGATTTCAAACCAAGTAAATGTTGAGAACTGTAATTTTCTTGTAAATCCTAGAAAGGCTACAAAGCACATTAGCACATTATACTTCTCTTCCGGAAAAAAGTCTTAGGTCCAACAGAAGCAAAGCCAGTCAATCCTTAGTAAGTATCGATGAAGGTCTCTGGATTGTAAAGTACACAGTTCAGATTACAATATACCTACAGCACCTATGCACAGAAATGCTATCTGCTTAAGCTGGTGGTTAGGCCACCAGGGTTTTTAGAGTATTTCCTGACACCTGTGAAGTTGGTAAATATTTCCTGTTTTTGTTGTGTCTAGAGAAAACAGGAATTTACAACTTGGAAGTGATTATTAAACAAACGTTGTAAACGATGTCTCCATAGGCACTTCCCTGGCATAAAGCTTCATTTTCTTCAAATCTATCATAACATATTTCTCTTAAGGGAAAAATGTAATTGTCATGCTAATCTGACAGCTAACTGAATGGTAGAAGACAAACCTTATAACCAGGAGGAATGGCACCTATCTTAGTCACGCCGTGTGTACTATGCATTTTCAGAATTTAAATATAAATTCAATCATAAGCCTTTAAAAGTAAGCAAAAGTGAGCAAGTGAACAGTGAATTCCCATTGGTGGATCTGTGCTAACCACACATAGTTAGCCTATTTGAAAAATATTTTTGATTATCTCAAGTAGTGTGGAAGGACCCTAGAGTTTTTGAGTCAAAGGGAGTCAGGATTAACTCATTGCAATATTCACTAGTTATTGACTTGGGTTTGTTATTTATACATGCCGCCCCTTAGGGTCCTCTGCAAAAAGTTTGGGTAATGTCTCAGGGGCCAAGTTGTAAGAACCTTTGCACATGTTCTCTGTATGCCATTTTATCCTATCATTGTGTCTGGCACGTACTAAGTTTTCCAAGAAATGGCAGACAATTTAAAGTTTTGTCATATAAGCCAACTTTATTTTTTTTTGTATTTCAAATGTCCATTAATTGCAACAAGACTGAAATATTTCAAATATTTTAAATGCTCCATTAAAGATGGATAGAGAGTGAAGAAAATTGGCTGACTCCTTAACACGCTTGAAGATGTCCGTAAAAGGTAAATAACAAATGAGTGAAATTCGATCAATATCATTTGAAACTCTCTCACAATTCTACAAAAGAAGTGACTATTTTTAAAGAACAAATAATAGCGTTCTATTTAAATCTCCAAACAATTATTAGCATGCTCCTGAAAAAAAAAGGTACAATGCTCCAGGAGAATGCAAGGGAGCCCTACAGATGTGGTACACTTCCCTGTGTGTTATTTTTAGTTTTCTATTCCTGCCTTTTATTTTGGGACATGGCCCGCTTCCTTTGTAGTTTCCCCTTAACTTGATCATACCTTTCTTTCTTATATAATGCATTTTAAGCGGCCTTTTTTTTTTTCACCTCTCAAAGGAAACTCAAGGAATGTTGGCCAGCTCAGAAACCCCTGCTAGTCTTGGCAGCAGCCAAGTTCTTGGTTTGAAAACAACCTTGGAAACCCAGGATCATGGTTGACTCTCTAGTTATTTAATGAATCGGAGCTATGGAGGCATCTGAGACCGGAGATCAGTGGATTTTGAATACCATTTTCCTGAAATTGTTTCATGGCCTCGAACACCAGAGGGACTGGAAAATGGACTCATTTTTTGTTAGATTTATACAAAAGCAAAATCCAGTTTACAAAATGAGGAGAAGGTCCAGTAAGTGTACTACAGGGCTCTTTCACCTTTTACCTATGAGCAGCTAGACAGTCTGCTTGGAGGAGCGTTCACTCTGCACAGGTCAACGGAAGCAGGGTGAGCAGATGAGAAGGTGTGGTCCCCATCTTTAAAGAGCCTTGTGCAGATGGGACAGACAGAACTGAAACACACAGGTGCCCAATTCAATCGCGTGTCATAGCTTCTGATTCTTTGGTTGGAAACAACACAAAACAAAACAACGGAAAAACTGACTTTGGCCAATTTCAACATAAATGTAATGTATTTGTAGGATGGGGGTGCCTCAAAAAATGGGACAATACACCTGCTGAATCCATTGATTTGGAGGATGCAGGGCAGCTGGGGAGGTGCCGATGCCAGGAGCAAATAGACATTACACTGGGGTGCTGCTAGGACAAAGAGCCACAGTCATTTTGTTCATATCCCAGTGCTTCTCGATCCTTCCAAGCCTCTCTGAAACTCCTTTTTTTGGGATGTTATCCTCTGACCTTATCGCCCACTGTAATGAATAGCTCAGTTGTGACAAACATTCTTCCTTTGTAGTTGGATTTCATTTTTGGATGTAGCCAAAGCTGTTCAGAGCCCAGTCTGGCCAGTAAGATGTTGATCAATTTGGGCAGTGCCATTTTGGTGAAAAACAAGTTGCATAAGATTAACAAGAAACAAGTTAGGAGTAAAATTTGGGCAGGAAGGAGTACCATAGAGAACCAAGAAACTCCTCCGTGGTTTTGGGGATTTAGGACATAGGGGCCCCCTGGAGGTCATTTGTGTCATTGGTGCTTTTGGGAGAAGCACCGAATGTGTTACTCAAGCATTTTTGCAGGTTGGTTGAAGCTTAGTGTTGGATGGAGCAGAGGCATGGCTAAGGTTCAGATCGGTCCAGGAAGGGGGCAAGGGCTATGGTGTTGGTGACAGGAAATCATCACAATTTGACAGGTCTCTTTACCTATGCTAGAGTCTGAGCAATGCTTTCTTATTTTTTTTCTTAAATGACTTTGATATCAAAGACAAAAACATTATTATTCACAATCGCTTTAAGGCAAAATTGTCTTTTTAAAAATCCAGTTATTTAACATCAATGAGTTTTTGTTCTTCATCTTGAAGTATGACTTTTAAAAACCTTCTTCCCTTCAATCCTACCCAAATGGCTGCAATTTATGCTCAAACAGTGGAGGTGCAAGGTTCCTCTTAACCCTATCTATGATCATTGTCACTCATTGTAAAGTACCTCCTCTGGTCAGCGTCGCCTTCTTTTATTTGTGCAGTTATTTTGTCAGGCAATAAGGAATGTATGGACCCAGCAATTCTACTTCTGGGCATTTATCCAAAGAAAATGAAAACACTAAAAAGTCCAAAAGATATATGGACTCCTGGGTACACTGCAGCATTATCTACTTAGCCAAGACATGAAAACAACCTAAGTTGTTTTCCAGTTCCTGGATGGATGACTAGATAAAGAAATTGTGATATACAAACACACACACACACACACACACACACACACACAAACACACGCTCACACTAGAATATTATTCAGTGATAAAAAAAGAAAATTTTGCCATTTATAACAACATGGATGGCATGGATGGATCTTGAAGACATTATACTAAGTAAAGTAAGTCAGATAGAGAAAGACAAATACTAAATGATCTCACTTATTTGTGGAATTTAAAGAACAAAACAAAAACAAAAAACCAAACTCACAGATACAGAGAACAGATTGGTGATTGCCAGAGGTGGAGGTGGAAAGTGGGCAAAAGGTATAATGGATATATAAACATAACATATAAGTATATTATATATATTATAAATATATAGATATATTATATTTATATAATATAAAGGATGAAGGTGGTCAAATGTATAAACTTCTAGTTATAAAGAAATAAGTCATAGGGATAAACACACAGCACAGTGACTTTAGTTAATAACACTGTATTGCATCTTTGAAAGTTGCTAAGAGAGTAGATTCTAAAAGTTCTCATCACAAGAAAAATAAACTTGTAACTAGGTATGGTGATGGATGTTAACTAGCGTTACTGTGGTGATTGTGTCACCATGTATGCAAACATGACACCAATATAATGTTATATGTCAATTATGTCCCATGAACTATGTTTATTTGTTCCTATTATAGCAAGATTAACACTCCGTTTTCAGAGACAAGGAGGTTTTAATGGATGGGAAGGTTATTGCTAGATTTATATGCTTCCATCTTGATAGGTTGGAGCCTGCACTGGTACGTCAGGGCTGTAATTCTGAAATTGTGAAATTCAGGATAAACGTGAATTTTGACTGCTCCATGGGTGAACACTCAGATGGGAAAAGCTGCACCAGGTGTTTTCGCCTCTTCCAGCCTGCTTTCTTTCCCTTGAGTGCTGCCCTCACGGAGTTTTTAAGTGTTTTGAAGTAAGGAGAAAAGGGAAAGAGGGAGCCAGCGGCCCTGGGAAGAAAGCGTCCAAGGGCACTGGGTGAAACCTTCTCAGACAGCCTGTTTAGCTGTCTCCTGACGGACAAAGGGGCTGGAATGTGAGTGGCTTTGGGGTTTCTTCTTTGAGGACATTTTCTGTGTCTTTTGGAATGACACACCTTGGCTGCTATGAAGTGAACTCCACTCGTTGCGCTGTGGGAAAAGTTTTTCCTGTAATGACTCAAAAACATGGGCTTGTTATTCTGAAAAAGCAGAGCACATCCTCATTCCACACAAACAATGTGACACAGACCTGGAGCCGGGCCAAGGTTTTCTATGAATAGAACTTCGCAAAGAGAGTGTTAGAAACACTTTGGATTCGCATGGCAATCCTGGCTGCCTGATCCCAGCAAAGGAAATGATATACCTGCTCTTCAAAGGTGGAAATTAAAAGGATTCCCTCTTGAACTCCCACACATCACTGGACCAGGGCTTCCTGGTTAGTTCCTGTAGATGTCTATACAGTTGAGACAATGCTGGTGGCTGCCATGAGAGGCATTTGCTTTTGAGTTGCATTTCGAGAAATAAGATGGGTTTCAGCAGAGAGAGCACACAGAAACGAGATGCCCCGGGAGCAGTGGATGGTGTCAGACAGGGAAGGGCCATCTGGTCTGGCCTGCACTGTGCTCTGCAAAGTCTATGTTTTGGTCTAGGCTTTTCTGATAACAAGAAACAAATCCGATGAAAAGGGCTCATGTTAAAAAAAGGGGGAGCGTTATTGTAAGGATATAGAAATCTTATAAAGTATGCTGGCCCTATGGGAATTGAGTAGGTATCTGGAGTAGAGACAACTCCTCTCTCTCCTCTGTGGTCAGTATTCTTGCAATTTTGTTCCTAATCTTGTTTGACTCTTTATACTTGGTCCATTCCCCTTTCTGTCATTTGGCCTCTTCTGGTTAACCATAACATAATACCAGCAGTGGCTAACGCTTGCTGCATGTTTATTCTGCACAAGCCATGTTCTAAGAGCGTTTCATGTATTAATTCGTGTAGTCTTCACAACAACCCATGAGGCCAGTACTACCTTTATACCCATTTTTCAATTGAGTACACTGAGGCATAGCAAGGTAGAGTAGCTTGCCCAGGATCACACAGCTAATATGGACAGAACTGCGTCTCAAACTCAGGCAGTCTGGCCCTGTTGTGACTCCTCTATGACTTTGGCTTGCATAAGTCATTGCCATGTTTGGGCAGTAATTCCTATCCTCGCCCTACATCAACTTTTTTTATTTCTAGAGCTCCAATACTCTGGTTGACTGTAGCACAGTCTCAGGGTATATTAGTACAAATTTGTGAGAGAAAAATTCTGCTTGGTCACAGGCCAATCAGTTCACATTTTTATTTAAAAAAAAATGTATCTATCATAACTCTTTGGATCTTCTAACTGGGAAGCCCAGAAAGTGGGTCTTGCTAGCTTCAGGCTTGGCTTAATCCAGGGGCTAAACTTACATAATCAGGATTCTATCTCCCTCCCCATCTCTCAGGAGCAGGGGGTCTGGGGTTGCCCATTTAATGAAGCAACTCCAGAAATTCCCCAATTAATTATAGCAGAAAAGTCCCAGGAGGTGCCTTGGTGGGATAGTCTGAGTGACCGGGCCAGGGTTGGGAGTGTCAATGGAAGAATCTTCCATAGTTGCAATGAGTTATACCTGCAGGTGAGATGGGGAATAGTTTACATGCTACTAAATGAATTTAGGATCTGAAGGACTGGAGCCAAGAGGAAGTCTCTAGTAAGAGGGTATGGGTGGGGCCATGGGTTAAAACATGGCTCACACAGTTGGCATTGAGACAACCAAATAGATGAGTTCTGGGAAGCATATTGCAGTACCTGGCCTTAAGAGAAAGAAACACTTAGGTGCCAAGGACGTGAATCTGGTCCTGGTTGCACAACTAACTAGGTGTATGACATTCAGCAGGTAACTGGATCTCTCTGAGCCACCGTCTCCTCATCTGTAAAATGAGGGGCTTCACTGATTGACCTCTGAGACCCTTTTCTATTATTCTGCCTTAAAATCTTGAATTAGACTTTGATCTTTGGGGCTGTAGTGATTCATCTCATTGCTCAAGATGTTCGAGAATAAAAAGACTGAGTCCAGGGAGGAAGTGTGTATATGGGTAGATCCATGAGCATACTGCATAATTCACTGCCCATATAACACAATTTGAAGACACCAGAATTGTTACCTGTCCTCAAATTTCTCCCGGTCTAGCAAAGTGCCTGAAACTCCAGTAATGATACATTTTTAGGTTTGGGATCAGAGACCCGAGTTATTTGCCAATGTGATTGTCCAGCTCTCTCTAATCACACTGGCTTTAAGGCATCTTGTTCTCTTGCCCATAATGTCTCAACTCCCATCCTCTGCTGAGTTAACTCTTAGTCATTCTTCAAATTTCAATGCAATTGTCCACTTTTTAGGGAAACATTCCCTGGATTCCTAGACTTGGCTAAGTTCCTGTCTGATACCAACCAGCATCTCTGCAGGCATCGGCAGCAGCTACAATTAGCTATCAATTAGGCACACACCAGTTCTTTTCATGAGATTATAAGCTCCATGAAGATACACATTGCATCTCATTGTTTTTATTCACTATTTATCTCTAGGAAGTACATAGTGCTTGGCATCTAGTAGGGACTCAATAAGTATTCGTTAAATGTTTAGTTTTAAGGCAGCTTGCTTCATCAGGAAAAATTGCATATAGCAAAGTTTCCCTTCTCGTGCATTTTTCTTCAACTTACGTTTTACAAATGTTGTCTGTGATTGACTAAGAGCAGTCATGGGTGAGGAAAGAAGGTCCCAGAACTCCCGCTCTTTCATTTAGTCAGGAGATAGCAAATGTGATCAGGCTTTTCTTCCTTGACATTTACCCTCTCAATATAAACCCTTAAAACCAAACATCATGTAGGACCCAAAGCCTCTCTTAAGAGACCCCAAGCTCAACCCTCATTTGGCAAGATGTGAGAACAAACTTGCCTCTCCTGGAGAAGGCTGAATTCACATACCCAGGGCATGTTCCTTGTTAACGAGTGTTCAGTGATCAAAGATAGAGCTTGGTCAGTTCTGAGACTGGCAATGAGAGATGGAGCAGAGCCATCTTGTATTCCACACATCTCTTCACTATGCAAGAAAGACTGTCACTTCCATGGATCCTTGATACCTGGGCTGTGCCATCTAAAGAACAGACGTGAAAGCAAAATAGGATGCTAACTCTTTAATTTGCCTCACTGCCTTCCATTCTCCTCAGGATCCAGGAGGACATCAGGTCTGACTGTGTGGTCTTGACAAATTTGCAGAGATAGTCATGGCTCTGGGAAGCAATGAGAGAGGTAACGTGGAGAGTGTTGAGAGGCAGCGTGGAGGGCCATCCACAGCTAGGAAGGATGGATACAGTTGTGCAGGTCTGTGGTGGGAACTCCAGTGCTGTCCAGAGACTCCTTCTGGAATGGAGGACCTACGGCCCATTTGCTGGGAGTGCTGCCAGGAGGCAGATGCCCTCAGCTGTCAGCTTCCAGCCTTGCCTCTGCTGAAGAGAGTTTTTCTGAGGGGCTGTCTGCATCCACAGACTAACCAACCCAAGGTCTAAAGACCCAGTCCCAGTGCCCCACTTGCTATAGCTCTTAATGGTATTTCAGCTTCAAAAATTTTAGCAGGATTCCCTGAAGTTTCCATGGGGACTCCGTGACAGCTCAGGTTTCCATCTGTCCAATCCTGTTCCCTTTCCCTTCCCTTCCCTTCCCTTCCCTTCCCTTCCACTGGTGTTGCTCCAAGAGAACTCCCTAACAAACCACCTGCACAATCATTTCGATCTCAGAGTTGGCTTTATAGGGAATTCAACCGGGGACAAGGACCCAGCCTGGAGGGTTAGTGGGGGTTTCCACACAGACTAAGTTCGCTCACCAAGGTGCACGTGCCCTTTTATGATCATCTGCCCTGTGGGAACCTTCTTTGAAACTCTTCTGCCTGAAGGGAATACCTTTGTGTAATTCATCAGCTGGGAAGAGCCACCTTTATAATTCATCTGCCTAGTTGGTAATCTTTTGAAATTTGCATTAAACCACTGGAAAGTGTTTTTGCTTACCCAAGCTCTTTATTACCGGGCCTATTCCTTAAGTTCAGATAAACTATAAAAAAGATAAAAATATTTCTGGGAAAAAAATCAAGGAGGAAGTGAAATATACTGTCTTGAATTTGAGGAAAAAACTAAAAGGAAATTCCATAGGTAGTTCTTCAAGGCTCAGGTCCTTGGGATTTTATTAATATGAAGGAGAAAAATGCAAAACGGAAATCACATTTCAGATTTAAAGGCAACTCCTCAGGTGGCAGGAAAATGGCTGAGGAATCATTGCTGCTTGCTATTTAGGCACAATCAAAAAATATTTTTTTGTGTTGTGTGGCATCTCCTGGGCATTGCGATAGCTCACCACTATACCCATGGGCTCTTGGCAAACAATAGACAGGAACCAGAGAAAAGGCACAATTCCATCAGGACTACTTAAATTTAATTTTAGGCCAAGTAAAAGAAACTCTAGATGGAATATCCAAAGTGACCACATAGTAAAAATAGAAAAAATTCCTTTGTACGTAGGACTTGGGACAATCAGTTAGGTTTGAAGAGTTGCCTTGAATTATTGTTTGTATGTGTCACTACCCTGAATAGAATGTAAGCTCCTTAAAGACAAGAGAAGGTCATTTTGTATCCTTGATAAGCCTGGTCCAGCATTTCACATATGTTAAGAGGAGCAATTGAGTGCTTAGTTGTGAATGAATGGATGAAGGAATGCATGAACCAGCCCTACTGATCAACCCTGGTCTTTCACAAGATGTTTTTTCACTGATTTATTCATTCAATAAATGTACTAGCTGCTTTCTATAAACCGGGTCCTGGATCTACAAAAGGAGCTCACAGTTCAGGAGAAGGGCAGACTATTTTACAGAGGACAATATGTTGGGCTAAGCTCTGAAGTAAGGTGTGTCCTGGTCTATCAGGGCCTCAGAGAAACATCTCAGGAAAGGTAAACTGAGATTTGTAGGGGTTTGCTGAAGAGCCATGTAGGTCAAGGATGGCAGAGAGAACAATGTATGCAAAGGCCTGGAGGTTTGTGAGATCATGGCACACATGAGGAATTTTAAGTAATTCTGTGACTAATGTATCTAGGGGATGGAGAAATTTAAGATGTAGCTGTCAAGGCAGACTCCAGACAGATAGTGCAAGGTCTTTAGTGCCATATATAGGGAGTTGATTTTCTCCTGGAACAAACAAGTAGAAGCTGAGCACAGTTCTGTGCACAATTGTATAATGATGAATTCAATTCTGTGTGTGTATACCAGGGTAACAAACACAGAACAACAGGTGGAAAAGTGTTCTCTTAGCTTTTTCAAGGTAGATGTAGTCCAGTAATGAAACAATGAGGATGGTAAGTACCACGAGCAGGAAATTTGACCTGTCAGGCTATTTATTATGTTGTGGGATGACCTCACATGCAGACTTGGATAAACACAAATAATATCCTTACATGGATAGAGAATTCCCAGTAAAGTTCTTCTAAACGTAACACCGTATGGATCCCTACACTGGACTAGGAGATGGGCAGAGACAGTGATATTCTAGATTCCCCAGCAGAGAGTGAAATGGCAGATCTAAAGACATGCAGTGATCCACGGCAGATACCTTCTTTCTGTAGAAATTATGGCTGCCGGAAGTGATCCATTTACTGGAAAGGCAGAGATCTGCAGGTGGGACTTTCCACACTATTAGTTAATCATTTCTGTGGAAACGTGGCCCTGGGCTAGCAGACCCACTGAGGAACAAACCTAAATAGGAGGTATGGCAGGGTAAGGTGACCTTGAAGAGGTATGGGTTGGGGATGCTTTGTGATCACAGATTTGCCTGTTACCGACACTCTAGTTAATCATCTGCAGCCCATGTTAAACTCTGTTGGATCTGGGCAAACAGGTACAGCCTTCTTTAGCAAGATTCCAGAATGGAGGGCGCCTGGGTGGCTCAGTTGGTTAAGCGACTACCTTCGGCTCAGGACATGATCCTGGAGTCCTGGGATCAAGTGCCTCATAGGGTTCCCTGCTCAGCAGGGAGTCTGCTTCTCCCTCTGACCCTCCCCGTTCCCGTGCTCTCTCTCTCTCTCTCTCATTCTCTCTCTCAAATAAATAAATAAAATCTTAAAAAAAAAAAGATTCCAGAATGGAGATGGAGAGCCAAAAACAGTGAAGAAAGCAGTAATCCAGGGGAAGAATAAAATTCTTCATGAAAAAGGAAACGAGTGCTATTGGCTCCAAATTCTGCTGTTAAATTTAGAGTTTGTTTGCTTGCTTGTTTTAGCACTTTGTACAAATGTGAAGGTTAGCGAAGTAAAAAAAAAAAGTAAAAATTTTAAATATGTTTGGGATCAAATATTAGGATAAATAAAGACTCACATTGCTTTTGAGTGCTTTTTATTTTTATTTTTCAAATGGAGTGTTTGCCAAAGGAATGACTGCATTTTAAAAAGTTTGGTCAAAAGATCCATAGATAGATATATTTTGAACTTCCTATGCTACAGCTTAAATGGAAAATCTTGCCATATATTTTTGTGGCTCTCCAAAGCAGTCATTAGCTTTATACTTACTATGTTCAGCCTGGAATTTAGTTCCTACAGAGTGTATTGCCAGGACAGTCTTTTATTTTATGTTGGATGTTTGCTTTTTTTGAAAATGGAATATATTTATGACTTAATAGTCAAGAACCAAAATTACTGTAAAACCACATTGCCACCAACATTTTAAAAATGTCTCCAGAAATAACAAAAGCTTAACTTCTCCTCTTAACAGAAGAAAGAAAACACATTGAAAATTTTAAATTACAAAGTTATCTTATACAATTTAAAATGAGTTCCCATTTCATTTTTTTTTTACCAGTAGAGCTATGATTTAACAGGAATGCGTTACTTAAACACACACACACACACACACACATTTTTCTTCTTGTCCTTGAATACAAACATATTGAACGATTTTTGTCAAAATGCATCAATTGTTCATGTTTGAGTAATGAAACACAGATATTGAGAAGATAAAAAAGACACAACCAGATTAAAAACAAGATAAATGCCCTCATGGACAATCCTCACGAAATGGAAGATGCTTCAATGTGGCAAGCATAGCTAAAGCCTGAAGCCTGCTGAGCCGTATCTGGGTTGGAACTGAGGGTTTCATTTCTGCAAGGATGGTGGAGACAAGGAAGCATTTTAAAAGTCAGGCAAGGAGGACTCAGACTCACTTGAAATGAGGAGACCAGGTGGGCTTTCACACATGTGGAGGGAGGTTGAAACCTCTGCCAGAAGCTGATTTAAGGAGGCTTCCGAACAGAGAAAACCTGCCCATGTAGTTCTATGAGCCAAGATGCCCTTTGACTGGGTGGATGAATCTCTAGTCTCTCCAAAAACCATCACTGCAGAGACTCCCTGGCCTGTGGGGTTATGTGCAGGGCCAGTGGCATCTGATGGAGTCAACTACAAAACTACGAAATAGGGATGGGAGCATGGAGGAGGAAGAGAGAAAAAAACGAATCCCACAAAAACAAAATCCTAAAACTTTCGACTCAAAAATATGCCTCCACACCAGAATTCCAAAATACAGGCAAAAAAGGACATCCAATAAAATCAACAATTGGAGAATGAATTTTCTGAAAAGGAAATTAATTTTATAAGGCCTGTGGCCCTAAATATACATTTAAGTTTTTACACAGAAATACATACACACATGCAAATAGAACGGAAAGAAGTGTGTTAAGAATAGACGGTTTAAAAGAAAAATCAGTTAGAAGGCTTGGAAATATAAAATATGTTTTACCCCAGAGGGTAAAAATAAAAATAAATAAATCCACACTGAACTACGTCTTAGTGAAACTGCCTAATATTAGGAATAAGGACAAAAAAAAAAAAATCGGGTTTCCAGAGTGAAAAAAGAGATTACTTGAAAAAAAATAACAATTGGTCTGGAAGGGTCGTTGGTCTGGCAGGGATTTCCTATTGGCAACAATAGATGCCACTAGAAACTGGAATAATATGGTTGGTGTTTTAGGGAAAATGACTATCAACAAGACTTTTTATATCCAGATAAACTGTCACTCAAGGATAAGGGCAAAATAATGGCATTTTCTGACATACAAGACAAAAGGACTTTACCATCCATAGGTCTTTAGCAAAAGAATTGCTCCTGTATCCACTTCAAGAGAAGGAAAATTGCCCAAGAATAGGCACGGAATTAAAGACACAAGTGTGAACACAGAAATAAACTTTTTTAAGTCGGGAAATTGAATTAAAAACTGACAGGAAAATAATCATTGTGTGTGTGTGTACATGTGTTCAAAATAGGTAAAACTGAATTTTGGCAATATTACAATAACAGATAATGTTGAAAGAGTTTGGATCTTTCATTTGTTCGGTACAGAGTAACTTCAAACTGAGCAAGAAAAATTCAAGTCATCCAAAAAAATCATACATAGTTAAGAGTAACCACAAAAAATAAAAATAATAACTTCAAAACTCACTGAGGAAAAAGGGAACAAATAAAGAAAGTTTACAATCTTTTTTTTTATTGTTTCTGCTTCCGTTGAATTTATGAGCAGAAAAAAATTTAAAAGGTAAAGGAAGAAATAAATTCAAATATATGAGATATTTTAATAAATGTAAGTGGATTCCCTCCCCCTCCATTAAGAAAATAGAAGCTATTAGATTGGATAATAAAAAGCTAAAATCTATTTGCTTTCAAAAGTCATACTTTGACATAAAGTGATATAAAAAGATTAACAATAGGGAAGTGGGGAAAATATATTTTAGGCAAATCTGGAAAGTAATGCTTGCATATGCATATACTTTAGGATTATTTTAGAACTTCAATGTGAAAATGAAAGTACTTCTATTAACTGCCCCCCATATCACCAATGATGGTTTCATGTATAAAAAAATGTGTTCTTGGATTTACTGAGAAGCCATATAGACCACACTATACATCACACCATGCAATAATGAAAATGCAATTTGTTCATATTGTCTTTGAATTACTCGGCTTCTAATAGGTTGTTGCCTAATGACTGAGATTTTGAGAGCTAAGTTGGCAGAAGCAGTGATGGGTTCTGAGGACCCGTCAGCGTACCACCAGGCATCCACTCATTGAGAACACCATCCATATGAAATCTTTTATTTTAAGATTTTATTTATTTATTTGACAGAGAGAGAGAAAGAGAGCACAGGTAGGCAGAGCGGCGGCAGAGGGAGAGGGAGAACAGGCTCCCCGCCCAGCAGAGAGCTGGACTTGGGACTCGACCCCAGGACCCTGGGATCACGATCTGACCCGAAGGCAGACACTTAATGGACTGAGCCACCCAGGTGCCCCCCTATGAAATCTTAATATTAGGAAGACAAAATTCTTACCCTGAAAACAAAAGTTATTGGGCAGTGCTTCGCCTTATAATAGATGTCTTTCTCCAAAAGCAGAGCCTGTGATAAAGTCTTGCGTGTATTTTTAAGGACTCACAGGGAATGCGAGAGAAGCAAAGAGAAGAAAACAGGGAAGCAGGGAAAGCCATTATTAGAATGTGTTATCGAACTGATCAGTTTGGGGCAATTGGTCCTCCATCTGTGGGCCTCTTTAGAAACTTTAGGAAATATATTTCAGAACAGTACTCCTGTGAGGTGACAGGGTGAAGCATTTATGCCTGAGCTCCTATCTCCCATTGGTGAAGGGAGACCCCTAGGGGTAAACTCCCCGACATTTCTGGGTCTTGCTTATCCCCATTGGCATCCAACTTCAAGGGGATGGAGAAGCTAGAAGCCAGGAAGTGAGAGTTACTTAGCATGGATCTAGGGGAAGCGCAGAAAGTTGCACCTCAAATTGATACTTGCAAAGTACACTTTGCATTTTCAGACAAGATATCCTGAAACTGTCTGTGCAGCAGATACGGGTTAACAGAGTAAAAATAGAGGACCACTTTGATGGCTTAGATCATTAGATTATCTACCCAGTTTATACACTTAGACTTGGTTGCCCTCTATTTGAATAATGAGAGCCCACAGTGATGCACACCCTTTAAGTAAACAGAAAAACACAATTTAGGAGGAGGATGGAAGATTCAGGTCAGGGGTAGGAAAGGAAAGCAGTTAGTGTGGATAGATTTTGCCAAAATTAGATTTAAACCATTTCAGAACATTCACTTTCCCTTGGTTGATTCTAGCATTTGATTGCCCCCCCAAAAAGATTTAATTGGGATAATGTGCCACCATTCGACACGTAGGGCCCTCATTAGGCAGAATTAGCCCACATCACCCCTAGGAGACTGCTTTTCTCCTATCACGCCCATTCATCCTTGCCCTCCATTTCGCTCAGGCACTGAGCTCTGTTCAAACCAGCCATGGCAACATTACAGTAGCTGGCTTGGTTTCACTCAGTAGCAGCGGTAAAAATTATAGATACTTGGGCAGAAAAAAGCCTTTTAGAGCCTCTTTCCCTAAACAAGATGGGGTAAGTGGTAGGCATGTAAAGGCTTTGTGACCTTTCCAGTATACTTTGGCTTCTCTCTCTAGTTCCTGACAGGGCCAGAGCACACTGATTGCCCACACTGGCGGACTGCCCCCTGCTAGCCCTGAAGGAAGCCTGACAAAGATGAAAGCTTGATAAGTAGTAAATAGGACTGGTGGCTATAGAAAATATTACTATTGTAGCATCTGACACCAGAATTTCCCTTAAGGTTGAATCAATCAGTGCAAAAAAAAAAAAAAAAAAAAAAAGCCGGATCCCCATTGCCTGGAAGTGCTGTGATAGCTTTAGGCAAGAGTGAATGCCTTCCTCTGCAAGAAGAAGAAAAGGAATTTATTTATTTCTCTAGATGGGGGAGGAGAGAGGGTCATTTGATTTCAGCTTTGTGATCCCGGGCTACTTCTCTAACTGTCCCTGAAGCCTGCTACCTTCCATTTTGGAAATAGAGATGCTAGTAAGTCAATCTAAGCAATGAAGATAATATTCCATCTTTTTAGACCGGGTAGGGCTGGAGACATGAAAGAACAGAGGAGAGAGAGGAGCCAATAAGATGGAGAGAGGCTGAGACCAGGTAAGATGAAGGGACATGAAACTCCAAGGTGCTGCTGGGTGAGCTGGGGACCTTTCAGGGACGGTGATGTCTCTGATTTAATGTACAGTCGTTTGTGCTGCTTTGTTGTAAATGTGCTCTCCATCATCTGCCAACAAACCCAAAATCTTCAGGAAAGACTACTTTCAAATTGTCAAATTGTTTTCTCCTTCCCCCATGCCTCCTTAGGTTGCTTGTTACCATCTTAGGTACTTGCCATATCTTTCCTTATATTATTGTTATTTGCGTGCTTGCTCTATTACCCCTCCTAGAGAGTGAGCCACTCAAGAGTGGAGGCCATTTTGTTTACCACTGCTTCCCTCCTGGGTCTATCTGGGCCTTGCACATCGAGTAAGTGCTTGTTAAATGGAATTGACTATGCAAATTCAAGAGGGAAGAGGAGATCAGCTTATATTGGCACATGGCTTCCGTGTGCCAAGCTCTGGGCTAGCATGTTAAGTGGATAATGTGTGCAGTCTTCACAGTATCCCTTGGAAGGCAGGCAATTTGCAGTTGAAGGAACAGGGGAGCAGCAAGGTTAATTACCTGCAAATGACAAATTTTATGCCGGGAAAGAGAAACTGTTGAAACTGCAGAGCAATACTCTGTATCGTCCAACAGAGAACTTGGCTCTGTAATGACATTTAACATCCCCTGTCTGTGTAAATCCCCAGGCAGTGGGGAGGAACAGCAGGGGTGTGCTGGAAGCCTGGTCAGAGATTTGTTGCATAAATGCCTTGGCTGGTATCATCCTGGCAGGAATTCCATTTCATGAACTAAAAAATCAATCATTCTTTCATCAACAAGGATATCCTTCTCCTTAGAATCAAATCTGAGATGACGGTACAAAAGGGATAGAACAAAAGTTATTTTTCTCTTTGCTTGGAAAAGAATCTTCTAGTGAAGGTTAAGTGGAAAAATAGAAGCAACTGTGTATAAATTATAAATGCTCTATTTGGATAGATGTTTCCCCTCCATTCTTTCTCATGACACTGTGATTTTGTTTATTCTGTGATGCTTATGTTTGTGTTACTTCTTACTGAATAGTTTTGAAAACAATACCCAGATTAGGCAAGTTAAATAAGATTGTACAAATTAGATTACATTAGTTTCTTTTTTAAAATTTTATTTTATTTTATTATGTTATGTTAGTCACCATACAGTACATCATTCATTTCTGATGTAGTGTTCCATGATTCATTGTTTGCGTATAACACCCTGTGCTCCATTCAGTACCTGCCCTCCTTAATACCCATCACCAGGCTAACCCATCCCCCCACTCCCCCGATTACATTAGTTTCTAACAAGGAACTTCAGTGTATGATGTCCAATGGCCCTTACTGGCCAAGACTTGTGGGGTCTTGGACGAGAATTTCAATGCTGAGCATTGATTTACTCATCTCTACAACAAGGTGTCAAATGTTGATAGAGCATCTTAGAATTGACACGTCCAGTTTCCCTATACATTGAGACTTTCTATACATTGAGAAAATCAGTGGTTCAGTTTTCTTTCCATGTGACTCCCAGGGTCTGTGGCCTTCAGAACCTCACGTAGGGCCAATGATATAAGATAACTAGCAATGACAGCCCCTTGCCTTTGTGGTGTGCTTTATGCTCCCATGTTGTCATCACACCTCTCATCCCTTGCAGCCTTCACAGCGACCCGTGGAGCAGCCCTCATTTTGTAGGAGTGAGAAGTTATGGCTCAAAAAGGAGAAGTCATTTGCCGAAGGTCATAAAGCTCAAGGTCGGTGGCAGATCCAGGACTGAAAATCTGAACTAGAGGCTTTGCCTTCATTTTTCTCTTTAGCATATTTAAGGGATCAACAGGCTGGAGGGAGTCTGGGGGTGAGGAGATGGGCAATAAAATTTGAGAGGCCCTAGAAGGAAAGGGCTCCATGCATAGGTCTGAGAGATCATAAACGTAATTTTCAAACAACTGACTTCTATATTTACAGGCTTTGATGTCCACCTACCTGTGCACTTAAGTTTGATGCTCAAAAGGAGGCGGGGGAAGAAAAATGAAGAAGCATCAGGCAGACCGGCAGTTGACCACATTTAGCACTCTTGCCCCAGGACACAGTATTGCTTTGCAATCCTTTCTTTACATTCCTGATTCATTTTTCAGGTTTACCAGATCTATATGCTTTATTAACTTGCTTCCAAAAGGAAGGAAAACTGAGGAGGCCTGAGGAATGTAGAGAGACGTTGGGTTTAAAAGGCCACTTAGATCGCAGGAAATATAAAAGCAGAAAGGCTTTAAAGTTTGAAGTTTAGCTGCAGTTTCCATTAGTAAATGTTCATCTCAAAAGGTATTAACTTTCTAGCTATTGAATTTTAATGCAAGCTGAATCCCATCTCAGAAACTTGTTGCCCAATGAGAGAAATGTTCCGTAATGTATGCTTTCTAGAAGATAGCCTCTTGCTGCATGTGGCTGTTGAGTAGCTGAAACATGGCTAGTGTGACAAAGAAACTCAATATTTACTGTTATTTAATTTCGATTACTTTAAATTTAAGTGGCCACAGTATTGGACAGTACAGTTCTGGAAAGCATTTGCTGATGTCACTCTTCAGCTCCTGTTTTGTAAGCGTATTGATATAGAAAAGAGGATTTATAAAAACAGCTGTGTTCTCCTGAATGTTTTTGATGATAAGGATTCTTGTTTTTCAATTAGTGCGCCCTGAAAATTGTGATAAATATGTAGTTAAGTGACGATAAGAAAACTTTTGTACATATCAGATCATTCCAAGTTTTGTAAAGTCTCAATTCAGTAACTAAGTAATACGGGTTTTCTACTTTAACTGGCACAAATACTTGGGCTCATAAGAATTCTAATCTATACTGATTCGACTATATTGTTATTGGGCAGGTGAAAATTTGGATTCCTGTGTTTTAGAGCTCAGAAAAATCAATGATTTCTCATTGATAAATCTTTTGAATTGTTTTCTATTTTAGTACGGGCTCTTTCTAGACTGTGGAAGTTCTCCTACATAATGAAATACGCATTCACTGAGATAGCTATCTGCAGCATGTGGGAAGGCTCAGAGAACAAATGAATGATAACCAATTGTCTGTCTATACAATTCCACAGTGTTGGCCTTGCCAGAGTGTCCAGCCTCTGATGAAAACACATTTGTGAGGTTCCC
The DNA here is from genome assembly GCF_037043125.1 of Eumetopias jubatus. NCBI lineage: Eukaryota > Metazoa > Chordata > Mammalia > Carnivora > Otariidae > Eumetopias > Eumetopias jubatus. The sequence goes on from NW_028274811.1 coordinate 114,061,047, forward strand.
AGATGATAGCCCATGACTGTGATAATTGTCACGTGCCTATTTATTTTTCCCTTGAGAAACTGAATGAGTAAAAAAAAAAAGATCACAACCAAACAAAAGCATATCAATAACAGGAAACTGTTGGTGAGAAATACCCTGATGTTCCTGTAAATTCACGTCACCAGATTCCCCAGGGACAAAGGTGCATGAACTGCATGGGTAAATAATTATGATTTAATACAGAGACCTTGCAATGTTGTTTACAGTAAAACAACAAAAAAGAATTGTTTCTGGAGGCGCAAATAAGCAAATAATAGAAACACATATCAATATAATCAGGAAGTGGTGATGTTATGTCTAGGTCAGCTACTGAAAACAATTTGTAATCTATCAAAGTATCTCCTTTGCAGTTGCAAGCAGTACAAGGGGGGACCTTAAGAGGAAGGATCTTCCCCAGGATGATTAGAAATGATGGACAAAAATGGGATATCCATTCTGGAGAATTTCTGAAAAGGTTTCCACATCATGATACATGTCTGTTTGCAGGGTTTTATTCTCATAGATGATAAGAGAGAGAGTGACCACAGATTCTGCCTCCTTATTTAAAAGGACTTCCAACTGGAGAGCTATGTGCCACTGTGAGAGTTTGCCCACAGGTGCATGTGTGTCCCAGCTAAGAAAAGAGGTGAGTGGCAGGACTCCAACTGCTTGACTGTGTTCCTCTCTTTTTATTATAAATGATGTTTTTCTCAACAAAAAATGGGAAACCCATAATTTTCCACTTTTTCTCAGAATCTACTTACTATAAAAAGCATGAAGGCATTTGTCTAGTAGCCTGAAGAGAAACCTAAAGTTTCATTGGGGAGTTTGGTCCGAGGCAAGAAGGGAAAGAGCCAGCAAGTAGTGAGAGTCAGCACAGAATCCACACCTGAAATCTCTCTGCTTTGCTTGGGTGATAGGATAAGACTCTGCGAGTCTCATTCTTAGGGTCTAAGCAATTTTCAAAATTTTCCCAGCTATTCAGCCAAAGGTAATTCCACTGTTATGTGCCCTGCTACCATTTCTCCATTCTTAAAAGATTCTGTGGTGGGCAGAATAATAAACCCCCAAAGATATTCACATGCCAATCTCTAGAATGTGTGACTATGTTACCTTATATGACAGGATAGACTTTGCAGATGAGATTAAATTAAAGACCTTGAGATTGGGGCGCCTGGTTGGGTTAGTGGGTTAAGCATCTGCCTTCGGCTCAGGTCATGATCCCAGGGTCCTGGGATCGAGTGCCGCATCGGGCTCCCTGCTCCGCGGGGACCCTGCTTCTCCCTCTGCCTGCAGCTCTCCCTGCTTGTGCTCTCTGTCCCTCTCTGTCAAATAAATAAATAAAATCTTAAAAAAAAAAAAGACCTTGAGATGGAGAGATTATTCTGGATTATCAGAATGAGTCCAATGTAATTACAAGGGTCCTTAGAAGCATCCAAGAAGAAAATGTCACGGTGGAAGCAGAGGGAATGAGAGATTTTGCAGATGCTGGTTTTGAAGATGGAGGAAGGGACCACAGGCCAAGGAATTCAGGTGGTTCCCAGATGCTGGAAAAGACAAACAGACTCCCTTAGGGCCTCCAGAAATGCAGCCCTGCCAACACCTTTATTTTGGTTCAGGAAGACCCATTTTGGACTTTTGATCTCCAAAACTGTAAGATAATAAATTTGTGTTGTTTGAAGCCGCTGAATTTGTGAAAATTTATTACAGCAGCAATAGGAAATTAATATAGATCTAAACTGTGCTTTTCATGTTCAACGGCAGTATTAGGTCTGTGAAGTTATTACTCAATTTTCTAGTTTTAATATTAGACTATTAGGCTGCACATTGGAATCATTTTGAACACTTAAAAAATACGGAGGCCAGGGTTCCATCCCCAGTAACTTAGATTTAGTAAATCTGGAATGGAGGGGGCACACTGGTATTTTTCAGAACTGCCAGATGATTCTGATGGTCAGCTAAGAATGAGAACACCATTGTTAGAGGATTATCTCCTTTGTATGATCTCTTGGCTGTTTAAGCTTAGGGAATAAGCCTTTCATCAATACAGATGACAGGATCGTTTTACTATTGCCAGCACAGTAAAAAGTGTAGTCTAACTTCTTTGGTCTTTAAGATAGCATTTGCTTTTTGTCCCCATCTGAACATAGTGTACCCCCTGGGGGTAGATTTCTGGGAAGCAAAGCCCCCTCTGTCTCCACTTCTTCCATTTCCTCTGGGTCTCAGTTTCTATTCAGAAGCAGTCAAGAGTGACCCCCCAGCCAGGAGGCCAGGAACCCTCACTGCAGTAGTTCTGACACTTACATAAAAGAGGTATTGAGTGGCATGGAGTATATGGCAGAGATGGTGTCTTGGGATCAAGGGAGTGATACACAGAAAAGAGCCCACTCTCCCCTGCGCTTGTGTATTCCATGAGAGAAAGATGGAACTATGGCTTGGATATGGACATCACAGTGGAAAGGGACATGAACTGGTACCAGGCAAATTGTGCTCTAATCCTGACCCTGCCACTTATATTAATAATACCAGCTCCTCCTCATTGGCTACAGGCACTGGACTGAGTATTTCACACAGTGATGATCTCACTTGATCATCATCCATTCATACCTTCATTTGGTTGTTTCAGTCTTCAAAGAATGGGCACAAGTTGTCTCTGGGATCCCTGGATGTGTTGGTCATAGGTTGGAGCCGTAATTTCAGATAACTGAAAATGTACATGATGAACTCTCTCAGACAGTAGAATTGTCTATGCTCTGCCATCCTCTGATTCTATGCCAGTCACATGACATCTCGTAACAGTAAACGATTTCTGTTGTATCTTGTAGTTGCTTGGGTTGAGGAAGTAGAAGGAGTTGAAGCAACTGGCCCATGATCCATTTTTCTCTGACCATTACTGGGGGTGGGAGGGTGCCCCCAAGGAAAAGAAAAGAAGGCAGGTGACCTTGTTGAATCTCTTTGTCCACACAATAACTGGACCCCTGGGAAATAGACTAATGGTATTTTCTAGGAGGAGACTCTTTTTCTGTGGATTGCTCTTAACAGGATGTCTTTGGTTTGTTTAGGGAAACATAGCTGGAATTTATGGATTATGAAGCATTGTTCCCTGGAGAGTGTCTTATAAGCAATAGTTTTCTTGGTTATGAAATGCTCCCTGCTATGTAAGGTGGCCCATGACTGTCACTTAGAGACTTTATCTACACTGGCCAGAAAGCACACATCTAGTGCGGGAGGAAGGACCTGGGGAGCCACATGGGATAATCCAAACCTCCCTCTGCTTTGTCTGTGCTTCCTGAATGTTGTACCCTTGCATTATTCATAAAGCTCGATATTGGGTAAGATGCCTGATTCAAGTGAGTTTGATTTGAAAATCTAATCCTTTGTGTTACCTCACTCTCCTATTAGACTATAAGCTCATGGAAGGCCAGAACTATCCACAGCTGATCTTTTTGGGCATGGCATTGTGTCTTTAGTACAGTAGCTGCTCAATAAATAAATACAAATCAATATATTAAAGCATTGATGGGTTATAAGAAATCCAGAATGTTAAGGGCCAATGGAAAATGTAGGAATATAAATTTATACAGAGAAATGATGCACTTGCCAGTACTCTATTATCATACCATTCTTTCTCCTCTGGGCATAATGTCTTTTCAATGTAAATATAGTTTATTTCCACATTAAACTCAACATTTCTTTATGTGAGTGCAGTGAAAACTGTAAGATGGTTTGGGCTTTAAAAAATTTTTCCACTTAAATTGAATTATAGGGCTTGTAGACCTAATTTGAATGCAGCTTGACCATTTTGGTTCATAGCAGCTCATCAATCAGTGGTTGTATCTAGTAGTGCCAATTTTTACTTCCCTCAGCTTTTACCACATTCATCATTTGCAGTTCAAATTGATCCCCATGGAGAAAAAGTAGTTCATATCTTTCCCTACTGAATGAAGCAGCTTGTTCAGGCATGGGACCTCCATGTGTCCCACTGAGGTTGTAACTACGGGAGGGCATGCTCTCCTCTTCACATGGGGCAAAAGCCTGTACATAGGAGTTTACATGGGTGTTTGGGGTATTTATAGATGCTGTGTGCCTTAAAATGTCTCTGCTGTGGACTATAACTGTGCCCCAAATCACCAATTCTACTGTCACTCTTTCATACCAAGGGGTTCTTTTTTATTTATCTAAAAGGAGCATCTGTAATCACTCAAGTGTAATCTAAAATTGGCAACTTAAAAATACAATGACTTGTTGACAGACAGAATAGGTGCTATCTCTTTGGGGCTTCCCCCAAAGGCAGATATTTACAAAAAGACTCCTATGCAGGCAGTTTTTCTGGGGAGTGACTCCAGGAAGGCGGGAGGAGGGAAAAGGGGAGGTCAGACAGTGAAGAGAGAAAAGTCCTCAAAAGTTGTATTAAAGAGAGAATTACTGCTATTGGCAACCAGGCTTCACTCCAGTTGAAGATCCTCTAAGAAATGCGCGTTAGGACTATTTCTTTGGGACCAGGTGCTTATCCCCTGACATCCATCCCTCTGTGGCTCAGGGTTTCCCCTGAGGGTGTTTAATCCCTGGACCACCCAGGACACCTGTACACAGGTTGAGCAAGCTCCCAAGGCACAGGAGAAAGCCCCAACCAGGGTACAGCAGGATGGGAGCTCCTGATGTGGACATAATGCACACGGACTGCCCACAGCAACCGGGGAAACTCAAGGTGGGGTGGGACATCGGTGGTGCCTGCCTCCTTTGGTTCATCCTGTGAGCTAGAACAAAAGTGTGAAAGAAAAGAGCAGAGACCAAGTGTGAGTTGTTTTGGGGAGAGGAAACAGAATGAGGAAGGGAAATGTGAACAAAGTTGGGCTAACAGTCCTTGAAGACAGTTGAAATGAGGTTTCAATGTCCACAACTCTGGTTTAAGAACCCCAGGGAGACGGAAGGAAACAGGAGGACACGCTTCCCAGCTGGTGTAGAACCTGTCCTGACCCTTTCGGTTCTTCTGTACTTTGGGGAGCCTGTGAACATGAGAGAGTAGGGCTGCGCTCCCTGGCCCTGTCATTCATCATTAGTCTGCTTGGTTCCTTAGCGCTCTCTTCCTTGGACTGCTGGGTACATCTGGGTGGGGGTAGGGCCAAGTGCACAAGACCTGCCTCTCCACACCATGGTTGGGCATGGGGCACAGCTGCAAACCTGGCTGGCATTCACACCCCACTTGCTCTTTGTCACCCAGCTCTTAAAATTTCAAGGTGATCTGGGTCCCATGGATGTTTTCTCCCAGCCAGACTAGAGTATTGATCATTCGTATTGATACATCTACATTTCATGGTGTCTTGCACCTCCTTTCCGCTGAGTACCTCTTTTAGGCTTCTACCCAAATCCCACCCAGGCCTTCACATTGTCCTACCTAAAATATAGCTGTGGCCTCGTAAGCTATCCACCTGCCTTCCACTTCCCCTCCCCCCACTTTTCTTACCTACTCTCTACTCCATCAACAGATCAAACTTTCTCTAGCAGAACCCATATCACTCAGCTTTCCTGCTCCAAAGTATTCAGCGTTGGTTTTTTTGTTTGTGTGTGTGTGTGTGTGTGTGTGTGTGTGCGCAAACCAGTCTCAGCACAATTTCCAAGCCTAGAAATCCAGTTTTTTCATAATATGTCCCCAGCCCAACCATATTATGTTTCCCATTATGTCTGACTGTTAACATCACATTAGAGGTTGCAACAAGCCTGTGGGCTGTTTACTCACAGTCTATAGACTTTGTTCAGTTTGTCTTCATTACTAATTTAAATTCCTGACTAAGATTGTTAATTACTACTAATTTAAATTACCGATTAAATTATTGCTTGCCTTAAATTACTAATTAGTTGTTCCCATTTAGACATTGAGGCATTTCACACACACAGAGATGTTGATTTCCAGCTTCTGAAACATTTAAAGATCTGGCGATACTGGGTTCACTTCTCTGCAAGGTCACCATCAGCTGGATCTTAATAGTGCCTGTCACTTTTAGATCACCATGAGAACCTCAGTGTGCCCCTGTCTCCTACCCACTCCTGTCACTTATTTACATAACCTACTAAGCTTCTAAGGGCGCTTGTGTCCCCAGCTCTAAACATGCTCCGATTCCTGCCCAACTGTTTAATTCCTTGTTCTCCTCAAAAAGTGGCCCTCACTTTTTGAGCCAATGCTGTCAGCACTCAGCTAATGTCCTCTCATCATCCCTTAGACTCTCTACTGAAGTCATTGTCACTCTGGAGCATGCTCAGCCTACACAGAGAGCAGGCAGAGAACCAGAGAGTTGATGCCGCTAAGAGCAGCCCACAAACAGTGACAAGGAAAGTAAACGGAAAATACCCCAACTTCTTCACCCTCTGGCAAGTGAGCCAGTGTGATGTGCTCTCTGCACTATGTGGTCTTGCAAGGGTCTCCAGAGGGATCAGATGCCACCGAGGTGACCTGCTCATGGGACACACCTGAATTGGCTTCGTTCCCTTCCCTCCCTCACTTCCCTTCTTTTCTACTGAGCTTCTTGGGAATCACCTCCCAAATTAACCATTGTATTCAAATCCTTGTCTAAGGATCTGCTTCTGGGGGAACCCAGCTAAGGTGCTTTTCTGTGCTAAACCGCCATCACCCTTGTCCCTGCTAGAATGTTCCTCTGTTTTCCCTTATCCCACAAACTCCACTCCACTTCCACACCCCGCCATCGCTCTGAGTTGGACTCAGTCATGAAAATTTCCCTGACCCCTCTCATTCCTAATTTACATTTCCACTTCCTTCTCTGAATCCCACAAAGCACTCGGCTTAATGTTTTTCTAATGGCTCTTATATTTTACAAATTTTGATCTGTATCTTCACATTGTAGCACTACCCTTTTTACCCACTTTGTCGATCACTCCTTATACACCATCTCATATCCCCTCTTCCTTACTGTCTCTTGATCCAGCTTCCAGCCAGTAGTCAGCTGTGTGAGGCCTGGGAGCAGCTGTGTGAGGCCTGGGAGCAGCTCTGTGAGGGCCGGGAGCGACTTTCATACGCTGACAGGATCTTTCCTCATGCTCATTGCAATCTGCCTAGTCTTCTGCTGTGGGGTTTCCCTGTGGCTAGGCATGGAATGCTCATGATCTTTGCTTAGTAATGGCGCAAACACAACCTAGAAGTGAGGAAAGTGAATCTTTGGCAAATAGAATATAAGAGCCAACTTACCTGTCTTTCCTCCCTTGGATCAACTGTTCTGTGATGTTATAAGGCTTCTCAGAGGATGATCCAGTGGTATTGCTCATCGGTCTCATTTAATAGCAGCTAATTCAATGACACATGTTGTGCATTGGCTCTTCTTTCTTCCCTATGAGGGTTCCTTGTCCCTTATTACTGCCCCTGGGCTTACACTCCCTAATATTGTAGTAACATATAAGCCTTTGCCTCAAGACTGATTTCTGAGCCCCCAGGCAAAGACATCTACTATCTTGCTGACAAATACAGACAGCTCTTTGAGAGAAGGACAAATGACCAAAGCTCAATAAGAAAACTGAGGTTTGTGGCATTTTTAACATACCCTATTCTCATGCCTTGTTCCCCAGCTCAGTGGTAGCCTGGAGAGTCACAGCCTGCCTGCCTAATACCAGATAGAACAGAAGAAAGCCTGAGCTCTTTCAAAGCCTCATTCTCAAAGAACTGCTACTGCTTGATTTGTCTGGCGGTACCCTGGGATACCCCAACCAGAGACTTCCTTTATTTACCTGACTTGAGAGCCCCCACCAAGGTTGAAAACCTTTCTCTGGGACAGTTTGTTGACAACATTTGTAGGTAAGTACAGCTATCCCACAGCTGCCTTGAGATGATGGGACAGTTGAGACAAACAATAAACAAAAGCTTAAAAGGAAATGCTGAAGAATGAAGCATCCATAGGTGCACTGAAATGGCCCAACATCGTCCTGAAAACCTAAATGACCATGTGCATACGTAGGGCTGTGTGCATGTTCGTAAGTGATGCTTGGAGGCCCCAAGCTGTCACCTCTGGTTGACTTTGAAGCTCTGTGTATATAGAAAGTGAAGATTAAGGCAGACTTGTAAACTGAATGTTGAAGGCACAGCCCAACATGCACACAGAACCCCACGGCAAAGACTGCAAGATTTATTAGTTCCCAGCATTTAAGAAAATCTCTGTCCGATCATTAGCTGATTATAAAGCTGGGTAGACACTTCAGTGATAACACATGACAAAGAATATATATTTTACAGAATTAGTCTGGAAGAGTCACTGAATAAACAGCTATAATGGGCAGCAACAAATGTGGGGTGGGGGGACGCAAGGGGAAGGGTGGATCTGATTTCCAGCGTTGGCCATTGCATATTTGAAATGTCTCGGTTTCAACAAAATTTGTGAGACATGCAGAGAAACAAGAAAGACTGACCCATACACAGAGAAAGGAAAAAAAAAAAAAAGCAATCAATTGAAACTCCCCTTTTGAAAGAGGGAGAAAAGGCCCATTGCTTCCCTGTCAATTTCAATCTTTTAAAGTAAACCAATTATCTCAGGAAGAGAAAGGGGAAAGTCCCTTCCCTGGAATGCAAGCGTTTGGCTCCTGGGGAGGTAAGTTTTATTACCCTATGAGAGGGAGCCTATGGCTTCAGCTCTAATACTGTTTAATTTCCAAAGTTTATCCTTTAACTCAAGTTTTAGTTTCCTTTGCCTGGAAAGCCCTAACTATGCAGAAAAAAGAAAATATTTTCTCTACCTTATCACAGTCAGGCCAAGATGAGGGCCACCGAAAGAATGCCTTAGGAGACATAATAATTGGATGATCTTAGTTCTTGGCTTGCCTCAACAGTCCCAGTTTATGCCCGTTGTAGCTCAGTTAATGCTTGTTAATGATTTGTTAGTGCCTACTTTCACTGGCAAAATCATCCCAGGGTGATGATTAGTATGCCATCACCTGACCTAAAACACCACTGGAGCCCTTTCCACATGGAAGGGTGGAGGGAAGCCAGAGGGAAAGGAATGGAGCCTGTGGGTCCTGACTAATTCATCCGCTGAATGAGTCACACATGCACAGAGCCTGATGTTTCATTTTATACAGCCAGTATTTCAAACTCAACCCCATACTTCCATGGCAATTAATAAAATGAGCTGCTCATGATATAACTGTGCCATTTTGAATTGAATAAGCCACCCAGTAGGGGAAGTCTAAAGTTCAGGAAATTATAGAAGGTAGATAAGTTTCAGCCAAAGACAATAACAAAGGAAATAGCACAAAATAGCATAGAAATGAACCAGCCCTGAATCACAGGTAAAAAGAAAAAAAAATAGCCCTTGGTCCATTTCAGAGATGTGAGACAGAGGAGAAGAAAAAAAAGAAAAGAAAGAAATCATCCCAGAAGAGTTTGGCTTTCAGGGAAATGAGCATTGACTCTGATCTGTATTTTTCTTCAGGAAACACTTTGATATTAATGATGCAGTAGAAGGATATTAGATTCTTTGTGCTATCTGAGCTAAGCTCCGCTGTTGTCGGATTCTCAGGGGAAAGCCTTCTGCTCTTCAGTGGTGGAAAGGCATGACATGGAGAAGCTTATCCCAAAGCTTTCTTGTCCATGGATTTCCTTCACAGATGCATAAAGGCTTATTGGGAGCACCATCTCTGTGAGGCTCTTACTAATCTCCTTTGCCTCCTGGTTTCTAGAGCATTTTACCCAGACACATATTGTAGGTTGATCACATTTAATCGTTTATATGTAGCATCTACCTCATGCACTTACCAGGCAGGGGCTGGGTCTTATTCAACATGGTAATGAGTACCTCAGCCTTTAAGGTAACAATGCCTGCCCCACCCCTGCTTCCATTAGCAATCCTCTGCTAGGAGACAGTGGCTTGAATTTGCAAGCAAGCAGAGCCTGGAGATACAAAGAAAGGGAGAGCTCAGCTGTTAATTTCTCTCTCTTTGACATTTCTTTAGACGTCTGTTTTGGGATAATAAGATAGTAGAGAACTCTGAGTCCAGCTATTGGATTCTCTACCCACACATACTCCTTTGTCTTTTATTCAATCACACATGTGAACTAAGTCCAGAAGTACCAGATGACATGCTGCAACAGAAAGTCATCCAATTTTTGCAATACCAAAAAGATGGAAAATGGGTCACAACATTGTTGCTTGGAGGTGAGCCGCTCACTCAAGATGATTGGTACTGGACCATTGGGAGAGCCCAAAATAAACTTACTTGGATTGTTTGTTACAATGAGGAGCCTCCCTGACCAATATATCCTGTATGAGATCTCCGTTCTGTAGATAGTTTTTCTGTGTGTCTGTGAAAATAGTTGTTACTGCCTCCAGGCTGACCTGATTCCAACAGAAAGAGAGCTTCCTTCTCTCTCTGTCCACATATCAATGCCAAAACAGGTCTAATTATCACTGACCATTGGCCCTATTCCTGGACCAATTATGGTTTCTAAGGTGATGAAATGGTGTGACTTAGTGGTTATGAGTCTGAATTCTCAAGCCGGACTGTCTGGATTCAAATCTAGGCTCTATCATTTTCTGCCTGGAATACTTTGGATCTTCTACTTACCCTCCCCGTGCCTCCATTTATCCGTACGTCAAATGGGAATAATAAATAATACATTTTGCATTACTGTGAGAGCAAATGAGTTAATATGTAGAGTTAGAACAGTGACTAAGAGAGTAAGCACTTACACATCAGTCCCCTTGGGTCATCTATGATTGCGGCTAAGAATGTCTATATTCTAGGAGATGTTGTAACTGGAGGAAATACCAGAAATAGAACTGTTTTGCAGTTTCCAGATTAATTTTTACATCTATTTTCTCATTTGATTCTTGCCTGAATCCTGCAAGGAGGTCATAGAGGACACAGAGGCTCAACTAGCCCCAGACCACACAATTAATAAGCAGCAGTGATGAATCTTGAACCCAGAACTTAGGAGCTTTCCAAGGTACCCTGATTGGGATGGACACCACCAGAGAGGTGGTGAGTGCAGGCGCCGGCTGGCCTGAGCAGCTTGGTAATGCACTGGATAATACAACCCTTTGCAATACGTGATTTGAAGTTATCCTCAGGAAATGATTTACTGGATACTACAATGCAAGTAGCATTCTCTGTACTTCAGGGAGATGACATCTAGAGGCACGAGGCACCATGTTCTGTGGCCACCTGTTGTGGCGCTCACTGGCTTGGTGTTTGGTGTGGCCATGGTGTTTGATCTTTGGGGATATTACTCAGTGTTCATAAATCTATATAAAGAGTCTCATTAACTCAGTAGCACAAACAGTTTGCAAATACAAAATGACCAGGCATAGAACACAATCCCTAAGTCAAATTCAACTTTGCCATCTCTCTTTTTATGAATCTGAATGCAGCTGATTGATGTCATTTCATTTACACATAGTATCTGGAGTTTTTCAGCAAGCAGGTGTAACTACAAGTTAGAGTCAAGAACTCAGACACCTGGCACAGATTTGGTTTTTTGTTTTTGTTTTGAGGATCAGATTTTCCTTTAGGATACATGAAGGCAAATAGACTTAAAACAGTGAAGAAGGTTAATATGCTCAAATTGGGCCTTAAATTTCGGGATGAGGAAAGGGGAAAGTTGCTTGTAGGGAAGGTCTTAAAGCTGTGTGACAATAGGAAGTGTAGCAGAGAGTTTTCACATAGAGAAGCTGTCTCTTCCTTCCTTCCCTGTTCACACATGCTGCTTCATCCACCAAGAGATGGGGTCCATTTCCCTTCCATTTGAGTATGAGTCAGCCTTGTGATTTACTTTGGCCCATAGAATGAGCTAAAGAACACTTAGTCAATTCTAGGCCTACCTTTAAGGAACTCAGCAGCTTTTACTTTCCCTCGGGAAGCCAGACGCCATGCTGTAAAGAAGTGGTCTAGACTACTATAGGAGGAGTGATTGTGGGGAAAGAAGTCACATGAAGGAGCACAGAGGTCTTCCGACTTTGTATGTGGTCACATGTCTTGTATGTGTGAGTGAAGCCCTCCTGGGCCATGGAGCCCAGCCTGGCTGCCACCTAGAGACCACTGAGTCAGTGACAGTTGCCAGTGCCTGGTGGCGTCAAGCAGCCCAGGCAAGTCCTAACTCAGTATCTGACTCACAGGACTGTGAGAAAAGAATAAATAATTGTTGTTTTAGCCAGAGAGTGCCGAGGTGGTTTGTTACAAGGCAATAGATCTTCCTGAAACATGGAGTATCCCTCAGTAGCCCCCAAAGGGAAGTCAACCTAGTCTATATTCTTGACATGAATTCCAGAATGATGATGACACTGGAAAGTTAACCAACACAAGAAAAAGTTACAGAAGGATAGTAGTATTTTCAAAGATGAAGCCCTAAGGATAATAACCTCTGTCTGTGCTTCTCTTCTGAAATAGTATCATCTGATCATTGGATAACAGCATTTGCTGAGTCCACTGAAGTGAATCCAGAATCTTCACTCAATTCTATTTAAAAAGTACAGACTGAGCCCCTTCTTTGTTCCAGATTCTCTCCTAGGAGCTGGAGGCTCAGTACAGGACATGAAAGACAGAGCCTCTGCTCTAATGGAACCTGAGAAGAAATTACAAATATGGTGTCATAGAAGGCACGAGGAGCAAAAAGTGGGAAGGATTCTGTGAGGAAGTCCAGTCTAGGTTGGTACTGGATGAGGAGTAGAATCTGGCCAGGTGCAAGGGCAAAGAGAGGTGAAGGGAAAGGGGAGGGCCTGGCAGGGGCAGCAAGAGCAACAGAGACCGTCACTCAGGTGAGAAAGAGTGGGGCCCAACTCTCTAGAATAGCGTCTGTTGTCACAAAGTCTCACACAGGTTGGCTGCACTGTGTAGCCATTTCCAGGTACTCCTTGTTCTCACTCTCCTTCCAGAATCAAGGCCCATTCAAGAGCTTGAAATGATTGTGTGGCTGTTCCTTTCTTTCTAGTTCAGTCCTCTTTCCCTTCCAGATGTAGGTTCTGTTCCGATTCTCTCAGCTCCTCAGGCGACTTGGGTCGCCCATTCTGGCGGAGTCCCATGGGCTCTGTCCACAGCGACCCTATGAGCAGCTTGTTCTTTGGCCCTGTGCTTCCCTGAGCTCAGTCTCCTTTTTGAATCAGCACAAGTGGATTCATTCTCATTCTCTTCCTGTCTTTCTCTCTGTCTCTCTCATTCCCTTTACACACACACACACACACACACACACACACACACTATTGTCAGCAATATCTTTTCAAGTGAAAAGTTCGTGCTCTCTCTTTTAATTTGTAAATCGCTAACATTCTCCTCTGGAAAGGTTATAGCTCTCTGGAATTTCTTTTCTCCCGGAGTCATCAAACATAGACTTTACCACTTATCCAAGATTATGAATCAATAGGTCACCTTTCTTATCCGAGATTCAGTTTCATCACTTAAAAACTGGTAAAAAAAAAAAAAAAAAATAACACCTGCCCCTCAGAGTTTTTGTGAGGAATAAATGGATTTATACTCATGAAAATGCTATTCAGATAGCGCATTACTCTTCCCCGGCAGGGAATCCAAAGTTGCCTGTTTCTGATGACAGCATGAATCATGATACCGGAAAGGTTAAAACAACAACTACGAGAAAACCCATCAGCCAAGTGGAAGCTGGTCTCTGTGAAAGGCAGCATCAGCCTTCGGCAACAATTCTAGATTATTTAGTGAACATCTAAATGATGGGGCCCCTGGACGGTATGCTCTCTGGGTGGTCATAATGGCACTGTACAGACGGTGAGAACTTCACAAATACATTCCGGCTGTTGATGATGGTGGCAATGATGATGAGCATATCAAAGGCCATTGCACGTCGGAAGACTGGTGCACGGAATTACTGCCGACAATTGCAAAGATTTTGCCATTTTTGTAATGATGCTCTCTGAGGTCTTCTCCTCTCTAGATTCACTGATGAGTGGGCAATTATTTTCCACAGATCTGGTTTTACCCTTTGGCTTTCCAACTTACTGCCTGGCTGCAGAGCTAATCAGCAGATATTTGCAGTGGAGTCTTGCTGCTTGGCTGAACCCTGGGCCTGACAGCTGTGTCTGGAGGGCCACAGGCAATTAACCACACAGCTTTCTTTCAATGAACCAGTTTTCCAGGGACTCGTGATGGGCTGATGTCTTCTGAAATAATCTTGTGGGTTTGGACAGAGGACAGTGGGCCACATTTCAGGATTCAAGACACATGACCACCTTGACTGTATAGTCAAAGTTCCAGGCAAATAACCAGAAGACTTTTAGGGGAAAGCTAGGGGAAAGAAGATAGTCCCTGCATCATCAAGTGATACAAACCCGTGGTCTTTTAGACATCTCTGGTAGCAGTTAAAGCTCCTGGAGAAAGTATATTGAACTTTCCATGCTGCCAGGGGACAATTTAGGAAGCTACTGCCATGTTTCAATAAATTAACTCATGTTCTGGGGACAGTTCACATCTGGAGATCCATTTGATTCCTGCCTTATTTTAAAGTAACCCCCACTGCCACGGACCGAAAAATTATCCTCTATTTTTTTTTTTTTTCCTGGGCATCTGGGATCTGACACCTGATTCCCAATGGTTAACACTTGCCCTCCCACCTCTTTCACCCTTATTGGGCTTTCCAGTCCCTGGGGAAATGAAGCTGCTTGGTGTCTTGACCAACGGGTGGTCTAGGAGTCAGAGGGTAGGCTTATGTCCCAGCTCAGCTGCATGGACTGGGGTGACCACCCACCTGGCCCCCCTTTGCCCAAGGTTGGTTCAAAGTCCCCTTCTCTTACGCTGTATACTAAAACTAGCTGGAATTTAAATAAAAACTTGAAAAGGGAAACAAAACAAAACAAAGTCCCCTTCTCCTCTCTTTACGTGTTTGCCCTTGCCAATCTCACAACTAAAGCTATTAGTTTGCATCAATAACGCAACATGCCTTCAACTAATATTTAGTGACTGCTCTGCTCACCACGTGCCAGGCAGTGTTCTTTTTTTTTTTTTTAAGATTTTATTTATTTTAGAGAGAGGGAGGACAGAGAGAGAGGCAGAGGGAGAAACAGACTCCCCGCTGAGCAGAGAGCCGGATGCGGGACTCGATCCCAGGATCCTAAGATCATGACCCAAGCTGAAGGCAGACGCTTAACCGACTGGAGCCACCCAGGCGCCCCTCCAGGCAGTGTTCTTAATGTTTGCTGAAACACACACAGCCTCTAGTGTCAGGAGATGGACAATAAACAATTAACAGTAATTTAATAAGCAGAGAAAATACGCAGCATGTCAGAGGGTGATAAGCCCTGGGAAGGAAGAAACAAAACAAGGCAAGGAGAGTCAGTTAGAGGTGAGGCTACTGCCACTTGGAAGTGAGGGGTTGCAGGAGGCCTTATGGAGAAAATGACGTTTGAGCAGAGTCCTCCAGTAGGGAAGGGGGTGAAGCATGGGGATAAGGGGCAGAGGCCCAGGGTGCGGGTGGGACTTGCGGTGCAGGCTGTAGGCTGTGTGTTGCTGGAGCTGGGTGTGCAAAGCGAGGGATGATGGAGGATGAGGTCTGAGGATGCCGACGGGGCTGCTACCCATCAGGTACCCAAGCGGGCTTCTGTG
Organism: Eumetopias jubatus; assembly: GCF_037043125.1. NCBI lineage: Eukaryota > Metazoa > Chordata > Mammalia > Carnivora > Otariidae > Eumetopias > Eumetopias jubatus. The sequence continues at coordinate 114,076,617 of NW_028274811.1, forward strand.
AGGACTTGCTTGGGCTTTTACTCAGAGTTGGGAGGGAGGCCATGGCCAGGCATTCTAAAATGAATACCATTTTAGAAGGATGATGTTGCCTGCTGTATTGAGCACAGGTCGGGGGCGAGCCGGGGGTGCAAACAGCAACAGCCAAACCAGTTAAGAAGCATCCCCGATAATCAGGACGAAAAGCAAACAGTGGCTCAGGCCAGGTAGTGTGGTGTGAGAGGAAATGAAAAGTAGTGAAATTTTGGATGATGTTTAAGTCACAGCCAGCAGGATGGGCAGAACAACTTCCAAATACACATTTCCAGTTGGTTTGTCTCCCAGCCACCAGTCCTGTGGTTTTGAGCTGGGACTGGACAACTCCATCTGGATATCATTGTAATGCTCCAAGTGTATCATGCCCCTAACCCCCACCCACTCTAACCACCTCTGCTCTGAATAGTTTCTTCCCCCTCCCCGCCAGATGTAGACTCTTAGAATCACGTGAAAGGCTTCCTCACTCTCATATGTACTAGTTGATAATTCCAGATTTTTTCAGCATTGCCATTTGAATCCACACTTCCCTTCCAGCCCTACTGCCATAACCGTAGGTAGACGTCCCTATGTCCCTGTGGAATGTTCAATTCCACACATGCTGAGTACCAGTGACAGGCAAGGCCCTGCAGGAAATGCCAGGAGGAGTTGGATGCAATCCCAGCTCTCCAAGTGGCTGGCTGATAATGAAATGAGACCACAGCAATATGGGAGGCCACCAGCTGGTTGCACAGCAGCACACGCAAGACTGAGAGCCCAGGCCCCTGATAGAACCGGGGAGGGGCTGGTGCTCACACCACCCACGAAGGCTGAGCTGGCCAAGCAGGCCTGGAGCCACGCCTCCTCACTATTCTACCCCAGCTCTGCCTGAGTGCTTCCTTGGCTTGCAGCTTCAAATCCCACAGCCATTACTCCAGAAAGACAGGCCTCAGCGTAGCGAAAGGATCATAATCTTTGAATCGCATACTCAGCACTTGAATCTCAGTTCTACCACCCGTTTGCTCCAGGCCTTTGATGAGTTGCTTAATTCTCTTCAGAGATAATAAAGTGGCTTGCACAGAGTCAGCATTTGATAAACAAGAACGAATATCAGATGCCAGTTTTTCCTCTTTCTGATTAACCTTTATAATACTACTAGAGTCATTTTCCTAAAACACAGCTCTTGGATTGTTGCATGGCTTGCAAGATCATTTACCTTAAAAAAAGCCTCAGGGGTAGAGAATTTAATATGTGTGTGTGTATGTGTTTTAGTATTTATTATTGGAGTACAGTTGATACACAATGTTATATTATTCTCAGATGTACAACATGGGGATTTGACAATTCTGTACAGTCCTCAGTGTCCTCAGGAGAAGGACAGTCATCACCTGTCACCCTATAAATTATTACAATATTATCAACTATATTTCCTATGCTGTATTTTTCATCTTTGTGACTTATTTATGGTATACAGTACACACACACACACACACACACACACACACACACACACACACACACACAGTGGAATATTACTCGGCCATAAAAAAGAATGAAATTTTGCCATTTGCAACAACATGGAGGGACCTAGAGGGTATCATGCTAAATGGAATAAGTCAGTTAGAGAAACACAAATACCATAAGATTTCACTTATATGTGGAATCTAAAAAAAAACCAAAAGAACGAAACAAAAAACATGGACTCATAAATCCAGAGGATGGTGGACTGGGCAAACTAGGTGGAGATTAAGAAGGACAAACGTCCAGTATGGGTGTGTTTTTAAACTTGAATTCATATTTCTGTTCAAGTCTTTGACATCCTCAAGCCCTTTCACTGATAGAAATCACCTTCTTTTCCTTTAAAGACAAGCAAATGAAAGGAAACCTTTTTCATCTTCTCATTTCTCTTTAGACAACTCAGTAAAATTGAAAACATTAATTATGTGCCTGACATGTTCCTGGGCTGGGCAATAGGAATTCCAAAGATAGAATATTTGTTCCTTGCTTTCAGGGGTCTTATAGTCCCATGGGGAAGGCTGGATTCATATATGAAACAATTAGAGCAATATAATGGCGGAAGAAAAGTTAAGAAATGAAATGATCATTTGGAAAAATAAAAGAAAGCTCTGCGGAAAGCAGGGACCTCTCATTGAGTACCAAAAATTGACTAGATTGGGCGAGGTGGAAGGCAGGGACAGAAAATTCCAGTTGGGATCAATGCCCCTCTGTTCTGTTCTCTTTAACTCCCTGTTACGGTCTACTTCCCTACTGGATGTTTTATTCTGAAAATTCTGCATGAACACGGATACACTTTCTTGAATTTGAAAATCCACTCTAGAGCCTTCACACGCTCTCTCCCACGGGAGGCCTCTACAGCACCTTGTTTAGGAACCCTAGCCCTCTCACCTCCTGCTAGTCCCCACTGAAACAGGACCTGCGTCGGGCAGGCAAAGCTTGGTAAGGAAGCTGAGATCACGTAGCAGCTTTGCTTCTCTCTGGGAGTTTTCTAACCCCCAAGTGAAGCAAAGTTTTCCCCACGGAAACCGAAAAGTTTCGATTTCCAGTTTAAAGTCAGAAGGCTCCTATTATGCAATTTGTTCCCACCATCTTTCTCACTTGCCATTGGAATGTTGATCTTAAGCAACTGTCTCTTCTACAAAAATACACAGGGCATCTTTTAACACAGTATCCTTTTTTATTTCATTTGGCTGGGTAAAGGCAGCGTTGTAAAAGCGAATTTAGAACTTGTCAACTGAATCTTGGTTAATCCCACTTGAGTCTAAAGAGACTAGATTACAATTTCCCTTCCGTTTCCTAGAAGTGAGACCTAAACTCAGTCTTGTTTCCTAGAACTCGTTGGACAAAGATTGTGTCCAAAGACAGCACTTCAATGTAGCAGAAAATTTTTTTTCTTAAAACCTGATGGCGCCCTCAAGTGGCACATCCCATTTCAGGATCCTAAATCTAACGACAGCCCTTTTCGGAAGTTTTGTTTTTTGGAAACTGGAGAGATTATTTTTCTAAGGGTCAATGGCTATCGGTTAGGTCTATTAACTTTTAAGATGACTATTCAAATTCTCCCTTTTTAGCCTTTGATCCCTGGAGCACTTGAGATATTCCTCGCTACCTGCTGCCACCAGAACAAAACTTTTAGAGGCATACAGAGCATGGTTGACAGGGTCTCTGAACATTCTCATGGGAAGGGGAATTTGCTCTTGTAGAGATTCATGCTGATTTGATGTTTGAGTAACATATTTTACCCTGGAAAGAATAAGTACATGCTTTGAAACTAAGCATAGTGCGGACCTCTTTCCTCCTACGTATGCAGTCTCAAGAAGCCACCGTGATTTACACTTTACTACGTAGTAAATAGTGCTTCATTCTTTAGTTTCCTCTGAAGTGTCCATGATCAAATTACTGGTGGGATGAAAGAAGCACTTTGGTCATTATTTTTCAAGGCTGCCTTTGAACACAAAATCTTTGAAGCATTCTAAGTAGATGGATTCCGAGCTTCCCACAGGTTGGCAAACCATTCACCAGACCTCTTCATGACCCCTTGCCCAGTAGGAATGAGGCAGCTGATATGAGACACGGGAAGCCAAGGGCTGTGGCTGGACAGTTCAATCGCTATTGCATGGGTGTTTTATTAGTCACCTGAACCAAAGAATTAGCCTTCTAGAGGCTGGGAAGCACTGCACTCCCCCTCCCCTCCCCTTATTCTAGCAGGCTGAGTGGTTTGATCAGAAGTCAGCAGAAGCCTAGCTTGGCATATGTGGACATGGTCTGGGGACTGGGAGAGCAAATAGCTTCACCCAACATCAGTCCGAAAAGAACCTAGACTGAGTCTCAGGCTTACACTTTCCCAATAATTTTGGTGTTATACACAGACTTCACATAAGGATCAAAGCAATTATCTAAGAGCTTAAAAACTACAGAAATAAGAAGGAAAAGCTCTAATAATGCCCCTTCATTGTTTTGAGGGTGGAGGATCAATTTCAAGAGGGTGTCATAGAGATTTGCACACAAGTATGGAGGCTCATTGGTTTCATAGACACCAGAAGGAGGTTGTTGTTGTTGCTAAGCTCATTAATATTCCTAAGAGAGCAACGAAGGTACCACTCTGCTGGTTTGGGGAGTACAGATCCCCGCACTGACTTGGTATGTTTAGTGGGCACAAAAGAGAAAGAGTTCCCTGGTTTTCATGCTCCCTCTTCAGGAAAGGGAACCTTTGTACTTTTCTCTTGCCACACAAAGCTGTTTCCATAAAGTTAACAGACTGCAGGATTAGAGGAGATTCATCCTGAGGAGAGAAGCCTCATGCTCCACGCTGTCACATAAATTCGTGTGCACGTGGGAGGGGACAGTACCTGTCAAGGATAGGACACCCCTGGCAGCTCTTCCACTGGCCAGCAGACACTGGGGAAAGAATTGAGACCTGGAGACACCCGCTGGATTTAGGCGCCTCAGATTCACAGTGGCCACTGGAGGGCGCCCCTGGGACTTGGGCTCGCGATTAATCACTTTGAGCAGGGCCCACAGGACTTTTAGCCATACGGGCGCGGCTCCAGATGTATTCACAGGGTTTCTCAACATCAGCACTGTTACTATTTTGGACCAGATCATCTCTGTGGTGAAGGGGCTGCCCTGAGCCAGTGCAGCATGCATAGCCGCATATCTGGCCTCTAACCACGAAATGCTGGTAGACCCAGCCACCCCTCCCACCAGTCAAGACAAAAAACTTCCCCAGACATTGCCAAATGTGCCCGGGGGAACAAAATCACCCTCACCTGACAACCATATGTGGATTGAATGTCGGGTCTAGGTGTCAGTAGTCCATTGTTCTAAGGCTCAAATTCACTTTCCCCAAACTCTTCTTTAGTCTGGGGTCGACGGACAACTCTGCATTAAAAAGACACAAAAGTTGTTCTAGTCCACATCTGCAATCATTTCCCAGCTAAACCCCAGACCCAGGGCTCCCAGACCATTATGATATAGGTGTTGATCCCACTTTCTGTCTCTGCACCTGCCTGTGCTCTCTCTTCAGAGCCTCCTCCTCCAGCTCGGCCAAGAAGTGCCGACTTCTAGGAGGTGAGGCATTTTGTAAACTAATTTACACTAAGCTTTGTTCTTCATCTGGAATACTCCATCACATTGTCACACTGAGGCGCATGTGCATTTAAGTTGAGGGAATTGCCAGAAAGAGGGTGTGGTTTAAACGAATCTCTAACAGCAGAATTCCAGGCCCCACTGAATCTGTAAAACAGGAATATTAAGAGTATTTATCTCCTAAAGTTATAATGTGGATTAAATGAGCAAAGCACTCACAGCAGTGTCTGGCAAAAAGCAAACACTCTCAAAATACTAATTTTTGTTATTATTAGTAATATATTTTTTTATCAATCCAAGAGACATGTTGGGAAGAGAGGTAAGCTAGTTTACAGCCTGAACCAACTTCCCATTAAACTATTCTTGTCTCCACTCTCTGACCCGCATGCCTTTTCTAGATACCTGGAATAGACCCACCCAGACAGCAGAGCTCAATACGGAAAAACTAATCCACCTTGAAATCACTCCTTTGGAGTCACTTTAAGAAAATGGACACAAATATCTGTGAAGCACCTACCCTGTGCAAAGTGCCATGAGGCTATCTGAAATCTTGGATCTAATCTACTGTGTGGTTATAACGATGTGGGCACTCAAATCTTGAGAGCCCATGACAGTGAGGGAGGGGGTAAGGTGTACTGTGTGGCGTGATGAGGAGGGACAAGTGACCCCACACAGCAGTTTGCTGGGGAGGGCATGTGACTGCGTGGGGGAGGAATGTTCTGAGCCTTTATTTGGGGGCCTTGGTGTGAGTGTGTTACCAGGAAGCCACTGCCCCTCAATCACAGAGTCCGTACTCAGCTCAGTGGGAGTTGCTCATGTGCCATTTGCACCGCAGCATTTGTAGGATCTGAAACCCCAAACTCACACAAATAGCCTTTTCCGAACCTTCCAGTCATGTGCCCAGCATTCATGTTCTCTATGGCTTCTGGAAAATGCTCCGTGGAGGGTAAATGAACTAAATCACGAGTTTTGCTGAGCCAGAGAAATAGGAGCCTCACGAAAGTGCACACTGTTGCCTAATTTCCTTTGTTCCTTCCCAATCGGGCAGAGAAGTGTGTTGAAGATCTGCGTGTGTGTGCATGTGTGTGTGTGTGTGTGTGTGCGTGCACGCGTGAAAGAGAGAGAGACAGAGATAGAAAGGGGAAGGGGAGGGAGGGAGTTATGAGTGAGAGAGAAATAGAGAGAAACAAAGAAATTGCTGGCTAGTTGCTTTACACTGGAAGGAAGGTGAGAGCTACCCAAGAGTGAAGAGCACTAGGGTTTTACTCCTGGCAAGCAGCAGCAGAGTCAATGTTATATTGTCTTGGGATTAATTTCCTTTAAAATAATTTGTATAAACTATAATTTTTCTGAAGATTTTTTATTTATTCATTTGAGAAAGAGGAAGCAACAGCATAAGCAAGGGGGAGGGGCAGAGGAAGAGGGAGAAGCAGACTCCCTGCTCAGTGGGGAGCCCTACCCAGGGCTCGATCCCAGTACCCTGGCATCATGACCTGAGTCGGAGGCAGATGCTTAACTGACGGAGCCATCCAGGCACCCGTAAACTATAATTTTTGTGTACAAGTTCACTCCAAGCTTCATCCTAGAGGTGATTAGTAATTTTTGAAAATCACAGGGTTATTAGTTATGCAGAATGCTAAACAGAAATCTAAATCCCAGGAGTCAATTTCCAGGCACTTAAAATATTCTTATTGAAACAAAACCTAAAAGAACATGTTAATTAGCATAAGGGATATCAGATAATTATAAGTATTAAGTTTAATGGTGTGAGAGTTTGATTTGGATTCTGTATAAGACTCACTGTCCTTGAATGAATGGTGTTTAAAATTCTGCAAAGCCTGGGATTTTAATAATTGGTTTCCAGATTTAAAATCCCTTTGGACCTGCTTCTGCTGGCGAGAAGGAGGACGTTATCACCAGGCTTGACTACAAAGATGGGTGCCCACTCACTCCTGTGAGGGCAATTTTGTGACCAGCGCAGATATGGGGCCTTTTTTCCCCTATATAGGCTGTGGGACCAAATTGTGACTTTGGGTGCAATTTGTCCCCCTCATTGTTCCACAACTTGGTAGTGGGTTATGGTAAAGGTGGTGTCTTCAAACCCTGCCCCCCACCCACTTTGAACCACCAAAAGATCAGCTTCCAATATTTACCAAAAAAGAACCAGACGTTTGCTGGTGGTCAAATAAACTTAAACCAGTTTGCAACAGTGTAAGCAGCCCTTTGACAGCAGTTCAGGGGTTGGGGAGCTGGGCAAGACTTCTCATTTGAAAGTCTCTTTTTGGAAACCAGGCTTCATGGGGAGGGGGGACACAGGATTCCCCCACGTTCTGTGAAGTGAGTAATGGAGTGAGTCACCACCGGCAGGATCTCTCCGATCCTAAAAGGTTCAGTGAGGAGGCACCAAGCAGAGGTCCCCCAGAACACACACTGTGGCTGAGTCACAGCTGTTTCCTGGATATCGCTTCCTCAGGTGACATTTTCCAAGTCCCTGCCAGTGCCTGCAGATGCTCTAGCAAAGTGCCTGGCCCAGGGCCTTGGTTTTAGAGAGACTCGGCTTTTGGTCCCAACTCTCTTACTAGTAGACAGGGAGGAGATTCAGCACTCATCCCATAGGTTCTTTAGTCACATTTCCCTCTAGATATGTGTCTTTCTCTCTTGTGATGTAAAAACAGAAGCTGTAGCCCAATTCTTAAATAGGAAGGAAAGACGGTGGGGTTAGAGGCTAGAGGGAATGCAGAGAAATGCAGATACATCGTGATGGTGTCACTTGGAATGCCACCTCTCGGCTTCAGCAACTGTTCCGGCAACTGTGGGGCCTGCAAGGGACTTCTGGGCGGCTTGTGCTGATGGGATCACCAGGAATCTAATTTTGGCTAAAGGAAGTGCCTCCCACTGCCTGAGTCTCCAGAGCTGACTCTTAGAGGAAACAGAAGAAAATCCCCATGGGCCCCTATCTGCTTTAACTGTCTTCCATCGTTTTAAGTTCTTGCTCCCAAATGCTCTGGAAGAATAATCCTTGAAGTGGCCACTGCTGATTTCTATTTCCCTGTGGGAAATCTCAGCTCCTATATTCAGCATAGGTTTTCATTAGGAGAAGTCATGAAGACAGCAGAGGAACAGAAAGGTCCCAGGGCAGCAAGGGCAGGGCTGGCATTTGGGGGTAATAGGAGGTACACCTCATTGACATCTAAGTTTTTTCTGGGGTCTCTAAGTTCTGCTGCAGAAGGAATTCCTGCTCTCAAGTATTCTCCCACGAAAGCAATAAACCAGCAACCCCAAGTTGAAAAAAAAAAAACTTCAAATTCATTCCTTCATCAAATATTGATTGAGTACCTGCTATGTACCAGCCACTGTGGCAGCCCCTGGAGGTACCCCACAGATAATGGTGATGAGCATGGGGGCAGCAGCAAGGATGGAGCGAGGCAGGCCAATTCAGGTCATGTTTCGAAGGAGAGATGCAGAACTTGGGTTTTAGATACAGAGATGAGGGAGGACCAGGCTTGGGGGCAGAAATGAGGGGTTCTACTTTTGTCACATTAATTTTGAGATGTCTATTCGACCTCTGAGAGAGGAGGCAAGTAAGCTTTCCTTACGCAGCCCCAGGCTGCTCTCACAAAATACTATAGACTAGGTGGCTTACATGATACACGTGTATTTCTCACAGCTCCGGAGGCCGGGTAGTCCAAGATCAAGGTGCTAGCAGATCTGGAGCCTGGTGAGGGCTCGCTTTCTGGTTTACAAACAGCCTTCTTCTATCCTCACATGGCCGAGAGCGGAGACAGGAGGACAAGCTCTCAGGGCTCTTTCATAAGGGCACTAATCCCATCAGGAGGGCTCCACTCTCGAGAACTAATCACCTCCCAAAGGTCCCACCTCCTAATACCATCACTTTGGGGAGTAGGATTTCAACACATGGATGGGGAATGGGGGGCACAAACATACAGTCCATGACAAGGCTTTTGGCAACACGAGTAAGGCTGAAACCCAGGGGGAACGTCAGAACTAAAGATCTGAATTTGGGAGTCATATCCATGTAATACATCAAACCAGGCAATGGGAAAGAGTTTGCAGATGGAGAAGAAAGGAGGAGGCAGGGCTGAGCTCTGGGGCTCTGCAGCGGGCAGAGATTGCTTGGAGGACCAGGAGCCAGCGAAGGAGGCCGTGCAGGTGCAAGCACTGAGGCAACAGCTAAGCCAGGAGCCTGTCCTAGACAGAAGCCAGGAAAGGTAAATGCTTCAAGGAGGGAATAGTCAACTTGAATATTATGAGAACAGAGACACACCATTGATTGTGGCGACCGGTGACCGTGATACAAACAGATGCTGGGGAGCTGGGATGAGAGACCAGGTGAGAGTTGGCCAAAAAAAATGTCCTTTCTCTGTTATAGGAAGGGACGTGTGTTCGGCTATAGAAACAGGATGAAATTTGGAGTCAGACCCTAAGATTAAGACTCATTGGCTGGGGCGCCTGGGTGGCTCAGATGGTTAAGCGTCTGCCTTCAGCTCAGGTCATGATCCCAGGGTCCTGGTATCGAGTCCCGCATCGGGCTCCCTGCTCCTTGGGAGCCTGCTTCTCCCTCTGCCTCTCTCTCTCTCTCTCTCTTTCTCTCTCGCTCTGTCTCTCATGAATAAATAAATAAAATCTTTAAAAAAAAAAAAAGACTCATTGGCTGGACGATTTTGAGCACACATTGTTCCATATCTCGGCGTCAATTCACATCACAGGTTCGACAATAATGTCTGCTCCCCAGCGTTCTGGGTTTTGTTTTTAAATATTAATATATTTTTTTATGCCCTTGATCTCAGAAACTGAGCACAGCTTTCCTGCCCAATAGATTTTCCTGAGTGGGAAAGAGGCAACTCACCTACTCATACCTTAAGAATCAAGATTCAGTTACTCTCTTAGAATATCTCCCCATTTGATCATGAGGATTTATCAAAATTCCATGAAGACAGACTCTGCATTAATATTCTTAGTAACCTACTCATTCATTTATTTATTCATTCATTCAACACACCATCATTAAAAACCCATTATGGCCAAGCATGGTTATAGACACTGGAGCTACTGCAATGACCAGACCAAGTCCCCCACATTATAGTGCGGGAAGGCAGACAATAAATAAGCACTCATGTGTATCAGGTGCAGTGATAGACGCTATGGAGGAAAATAAAGCAGGTTAAGTGGGATGAGGAGTTATTTTCCAAAGGCGACCAATTAAAAGACGTTTCAGCAGAGACCTGCAGGCATGAGGATGCAGAAGCGTCCCAGGCAGAGGAAACTGGGAGTATCAAGCTCCTGAGGAGAGAATGTACTTAGTTAGGGTGGTTGTCTAGTGTGGAGTCGACTTTTCCTTATTGCTCCACTCCAGACATATCTGGTGTCTTGTTGTTCCTTAGAGCTTTAGGTTTCACAAACAGCTACTTAGAGAAAGGAAATAAAGTTTAGTAAAATGATAGGTCGCTGATGTTTGACTAGGAAGCATTGTAATCTTTTAAAAAGCACACAATCGACACTCCTTCCATGTGGCCTTTTGATGTTTGCTAATTTAGGGCTACCATATTTCCCATCCTCTGGCGATCCCTAGATTTCCCCTCCCCTGCCCACCCCAAGGTCCCTCCACCTCTGTCTGTGTGTCACAGAAATCCCACACCCCTCCTTTGGCATAAGGCTGCTCTTGGGTGGTGGTGGTTGGGGTCTGTCTTAGGTTGTAAAACAAAGTCTGTGAATTTGGTGTGATAAGGATCTGGGCTGTGGTGTTTGCTGAACTTCTAAGCACTTCCCTCCTTCCTTCCTTCCCACAGTGCAGTCCTTATGTAAATTCTGAGGCCGTCTTCTTTTCCACATAGGACTAAACAAGAGGGAAGAGTGGAGGGTCAGAGGTGAGCACAGGTCATATGGGCCTTGTAGGCCTTGGTAAAGATGTTGGCTTTTTCCCTGAGAAATCCCTAAAATTGTAAACTTTTCTTGTCTCCTTACCTGTAGGTCACAGAAGCATCATTGACCGATGTCATTGTCCCCATGCTACCCAATCTTCAGAATTTTCAGATCTCATGAAAACCTAGCCTTCTACTTCACCTACCTAGAACAATGCCAACACTGGTTCAATATTATACTTGACCTCCTCTGTGTCTGAGGGAGGAGTTTGCACTACAGGAGAAAAGAACACAGTTGTGCAAAGCTGATGAAAGACCAATCTCTCCCTCTCTCTCTCTCTCAAATATGAATAGTCACCATATAGTTTATTGATCTACCTGGGACACTATAGAAATCGAATGGTTACTATAAATAATTATTCCATGACAATAGACATAAACCAGGCCTGTCTTGGACACACCAAGAGTAATGTCAATGTACATATAAACAATTTTACATAACCAAAGGGAGATAAGGAAGCTGAATGGACTCCATTTTAGAAAGGCTCCACCTCTGCTGTTTTCCTGCTAGACTCTATTTACTCATGTTCTATATTTTTCCTTGCATCTGAGTAAAAACCATCATGTTCCCACTCAAAGGAGGAAGCAAGAAAGTGAATCATTCTCTCAGAGTCTCTGAGGCCCCAAACACCTGATAATATCTAAGAAGAGCTGGATCTCAAACATGTTCCAGAACACTCGCCTCAAACAAACCCCGGCTGACACCGGCATCAGTGACCCCTACCTTCTGTGATTTATAAAGTAACACCTACTGTGCACCTATCACTCGCCTCTGATCAGACCTGACCCTGGATTACTGAAGGAACATGTACCCTCGACCCCTTTCCAATATAAACATCCAGCCCCAAGCGATGAAGAGACTCATTCTCCTTTCCGTTCCGAGTCTCCCAGGTAGCCTGTGTGCTATTCTCTATCTGTCACTCCAGCTATTCAGTATACTCTGTTTTCATGTTTTCTGGCTTGAGTTTGATTTCTATCCTGTGCAAATCCAGGGAGGCTCTTGGCTGGGCCTGCAGGAGCCCCCTCCGGGTCCTCAGTCTCAGCCTGCCTGTATCAAAAGGAAAGGGAAGAAGGATCACACCAAAGATACTTCTAAGTCTTTCCAGCCCACGTGGAACCTGCCTTTGGTAGCGGACACCTTTCATCCCATTTCATAGAGAAAATTGAGGCTACCAAGCTCAATTCTCTGTGCTCTGACCTATACACTTGCCATATGCCCAAGTTCATCCTCCCCTCCTCTCTTCTTGTTCTGGACCAATGCGAACTTGCGTCTGGACCCCATTTCCTCCTGCCTCTTCCAAGGCCCACCTCTAGCATCCCCTCTCCTGGGATCGTCCGTCTCTCCTTTCCCCACCTAAAAGCAAGCTCTGATTCTAAAAATCCCTTTCCAGATATTATGTTCCCCTTATTCCTTGTCTAATTTCATTCCTCCTCCTCGATCCAAACACTTGAAGCACAGTCGGCACATGATGTCCCTTCTTTGTGTCCCACCCACTTAGGGCACTATCATTTCTGTCTCCCACTGAATATTAGAACTGTGCGCATCAAAATTAGCTTTATCCAAGTGGCCAAAACCACTGGACGTGGTCCATCTTTATCTTACTTGACTTTTTTTTTTTCTTTTTTGATTCCTTTAGCACAGTTGAGCATTTGTAATAAACATTCTGGACTTCCTCAAGCCCCGTGCAACTAGAACCTCCCCGGTCTCTTGGCATCTCTCTCAGGCTGCTCATATGTGGTCTCCTCCAGAGTCATCATCACCAGTACATTACAATGAACTAATACCAGAGGAAGATATAAAAATACTTGGCCATTTCTACTTCCTGCAGGTGGCACCAGAGACAGGATCATAGGCAGGTGGGCTGAGAAGGGGCTGTGCAGAAGTTGGTGACACTCTTTATTTCTGCCTTGAAAATACTCTGGATCTGGATCTGGAGGAGCCACATGGCCAAGGGGTCTCCTTGGGGCATGTTTATCTTTCCAGGCTCACCACTTGTGGGTGTAGGTAGAACTGAGTCACATGTATAACTTGCATAAAGGGGAGGCCAAATGCAGCAGTAAAAAGTTTCTGGAAAGCAGAGTTCAACAATTTAAAAATCAATTTTTTTGTCCTAAGATAGCCAAAAATGGTTGCTCGTGGTTTCTTATGTTTCTTTAACTAGGGTTACCAGAACACAGCTTTGTATTAGAAATGCAAGTTCAGCAGAAATGTGTCTTCGCTAATGAAGCCTGGTGCCTATTGGTATTGTGTCTGAGTCCCTGGGGCTGGTCAGTGGGTGGTGGTGGCACTCTCTGATTTCCTAGTTATTGAGAAGTCCACAGGCCTCCTGTGGACATAGTAAGTGGCCATAAACTACCCCAGAGCTTGGGGACTCAGCACAGGGCTTCCACACGGGGCCTGACTCTACAAAGGCCCTGTGGGTGGGTTTGTGGGAAGAGCTTTCCACTTAGAGCTGGCCACGGGGACCCCTTGTCACTCGGTGGGTGACTTCACATCAAAGCCTAGGGCCTGATGGAGCCTTGGTTCTGAATGCAGCTAGGCAGAAAATGGTATAGTTGGAAGCAGAAGATTCACCACTTGTGGGAAGGTTACAAGAATTCCATTGTGGCCACAGACAAGAGCCAGCTTTGTGTGTTCCGTGCTGCTGAAAGGCCTCTGTAAAAATGCATTTGTTCAAGGCAACATGGAATGTCCGAGCTGGCGGGGACCTCCAAGACCATCTAACCCAACCTTCTCATTCTTTTTAATATAGGTTTCAAAATGTGGACTGTGGTAGGACCCCCATCATTGCATCCAGTCGCGTGATTTCGAAATTTTTTCCATCCCTTCAATGTTAAGCTAAACATTGACACCAAAACAAACAAGGATAGCCAGGTAAAACAAGGAGATTTTCGAAGCTAAATTCTTCACAATGACTGCTTCTGGGACAACCCTCATTTCTTTATTAACCCATGGCCAACTGACTTCTGTCCTCACTCTCTATAAAAACAGTCTCAAGGCCTTTGGGTCCCCCTTCCTCTTGGGTTCTTATGACATTTCCACCAACCCATTCTTCAAAGTCTACCTCGAACACCAAAAAGGGCCCCTGCCCCCCTCATGTCCATCATCTATGGCCTTTTGTTCTAGTTTAAACCTCGTTAGTGGGGTTTTGTTCCTGGCAAGCAAACTAGTATGGGGGGGTGATTTTTTTTTTAAGATTTTATTTATTTATTTGAGAGAGAGAATGAGGTAGAGAGAGAGCATGAGAGGGGAGAGGGTCAGAGGGAGAAGCAGACTCCCTGCTGAGCAGGGAGCCCGATGTGGGACTCGATCCCAGGACTCCAGGATCATGACCTGAGCCAAAGGCAGTCGCTTAACCAACTGAGCCACCCAGGCGCCCGGGGGAATGATATTTTTTAAAGGAAACAAATCCCTGCACCCTTCCACACCCATCTATTTCCTTGTTCCCTTGGTCTTTGTATGTCTTTGAACAGAATCTTTCAAGGAAGGGATAGCTCACTTTGCTTAAAGGCAGGAATAGTTAGCAGTCCAAAATGCTGCCTCCCATTGGGTGTCAAGCACATTATATACATGGTCTCATTTCACCTCAAAACATCCATAAGGAAGTAGGTAGTACACCATTTTTCAAATGTTAAAACAGAGGCACGTAGGTTAAACAGCTTGCCTTATTGAGCGCTGGAGCTGGGATTTGAACCTCTCACCACTCACCCAGTCAGAGGTTATAGAACCTACATGAAAAGCTGCCTCATGGGGCTTTTACCAAATCATGGGGCTGTTACCAAACTGCTGCTCAGCTATGTTATCCCCCACCCTTCCCCTCCTTACAGTTACTATTTCAACTTGGGTCTAGGGGTTCTTTGACCTCTTGGGGAAAAGGGGGCTGAATGTGCTTGGGTTCCTGACAGTCAGACTGGCCCAACTCCAGTCTCCTGGTTTCCAAGTCTCCCCCTGCCAACCACCCACAAATATGCCTCAGCTTCCACATTAGCTGTGGGTTCTCTTCTGACATAGAATCTCCCACGAAGTGTTTATCTTTCTACAATTAAGGAAGAGCAAAAAACATTTGCCTTTTCCCACTTGGAGAAATTTCCCCTTTTCTACTTAGAACAGCTATCTTGAAACAGTCACCTTGGGCTAGGCCAAGCACTCCCCTGGCCTGGATGGGAGACTCTGCATGCACTCCAGGCCACTGGTATTGGGTGTGGCCTTAGCTGTGTGGGTTTTGCAAGGTAAGAAGCGACCTGTTGGGGCACCTGGGTGGCTCAGTTGTTAAGCATCTGCCTTCAGCTCAGGTCATGATCCCAGGGTCCTGGGATGGAGCCCTGCATCGGGTTCCCTGCTCCACAGGGAGTCTGCTTCTCCCTCTCTCACTCCCCCCTGCTTGTGTTCCTGCTCTCTCTCCATCAAATAACTAAATAAAATCTTAAAAAAAAAAAGAAGAAGAAGAAGAAGAAGCGACCTCTTGGTTGCTAGAGGTAGTTGGTTTGGCTGGAATCACTCTGCTCCCCCCACTCAGTGGTTCTGCTCTCTGAGAAATTCAGAATCCTTGACAGAGGCCCTCACTTTGGCAGCTTTCTAGAACTCAGAGAATTTAATCTCTGCAGCAAACTCGAAAGAGGTTACATTTGCCCTTTCTTCTTTCTTTCTGTTGACGTCCCAGGAGATTTCAAGCGTCCAGAGGTGTTCTTTTGAAGACTGGTGTTTCCGAAGTTAGCAGTGACTTCTCAGAGTCCGCCTCATTTCCGAATATCAACCCCGCTGAGGTCACAGCCATTGCCTCAGAGAAATTGGTGAAAATTAATCACCTTTAAACTAATCTGGGAGTAGGTTAGGTTCCATGAAGTGTTCTTAGCACTTAGGCTCCTTAATATGGCAAATACAAATCCTAGTCTGCATCTCAGATTTGCAGGAATGATAACTTTATTTTTCAATAATCACACTCATGATTTCATTTCCTATTCTGCTGACTGGCTAAACTCCATCTTGGTCTATATAGTGTTCCTTCTCAACGCCCAGCAGGCTGAGAGGAATAGGATTTCCTGCCTTGGGGGGATGGGATAATCAGGGGAAACAGCCAGAATGGTGACTTTGGTGGATCCTAAAGAAAGGCAGGGCCCCATGCAAGCAGTGCAATCCTTACATGGAGATTTATGGGCCTCAGGAAGACAGTAGGACACCAGGAGAGAAAATGTCTGTGGTGAGTCTTGGCAGCCAAGGCCTTACCCAGCCGCACAAAGAGTTCTACCCCAGATTGACTGAGAACATTCCGAGCGGCTTGGGAGAAACAGAAAAGTTTCTGGCAGAGCCATTCATGTGGGGATGAGACCGTCTCTGTGGAGCCTGTATGGACTGACATCCAAAGACTACATGGGGTGAGGAATGTCCCAGAAGTCACCCCCACAAGGGCACTGAGGAGCAGCTAACCACCATGCCTCTTCCCTTAGTCCTCCCTGATGTCTTGGCACTACGAATCCCAAGGAACTTCAACACCACTTGGGGAGGGAGATGCAGGAGCGAAAACCTCAGTTGACTGATGCAATTTTGCATCCACCACAGCAAATTGGGAGGTCAAAACTGAAAGCAAATTGAGTTTGGGAAAAATATAGAAAAATTATCATTCATGCACACTTGAATTTGTGAGGCTGGAGTTGTATACTAGCTCTAGCAAAGTGCGGATTTAGCAAAAGAGCTCAGAAGAATTTCATGGAAACAAAGTTTAGGAGGTGTATCTGGGCTTTGTGGGAATGAGAAAGCCACTAGCAGCTACTGCCTGCACTCTGACTGTCCCTCATAATCAGCTTTTCTCTGGGATATGGGACCAATCTCCTCTTGCAAAGACTGAGACAGAGGCAGGTGGCTTTCTCTCCCAACTCATAGCCTCTATTCCTCCATTACTTCAGCGCACATGGGTCTTTGGTGCTCACAAAGGAGCCATCTCCACGTGACTGCCACAAATTCATTGTATTCTTAGTGCCTCTTGGTTGAAAGTTCTGAGAGGGTGTCACCTTTGACATTCTTGTTTGCCCTTTAGATCAGGAACCCACCCTGGTTCAATTCTGTGGGGTCAGAGGGTGAGGAGTCAGGTAAATGAGACATGACTGCTCAAACCAGTCACGTCATCAAAAGTATACGGGTCGGAAAGTTTCAAAGAAGAGGATCTTGGGCCCAGAGGCCTGGCCCAGTCTCTAATTTACCTTTGTGAAAATTACTGCTGTGTGTGTCTTATACTCCTCTCTGCCTTGTCACATCCTTGAAAGCAGAAGCTCGAATTCATTTCTGTATGCACCACAACATCTTCACGTGCCTTTTGCATCTGGGAGAGAGAGTTCAGTGAATATTGAATGAGTGCACATCTCTCTACTCTTATCCCTTCATTTCTCTATACTCATTCTCTGTTCTATTTATACCTTTATTTCTGAGCGAACAGTGTTCAGGTTAAAACCCAAATAGAATAATTCTTGTTGCTGAGGCGTAGCAGGTGAGTGCCAGCCACAATGACTAGATTCGAGTGTGACCCTCATGCAGGTGGATTTCCTGAGCAGACACCGGAAAGAAACATCCTTAGCATCACCATATTTACAACTGGGCTTTCCCTAACAACTGAGCATTTAATTTCTCATTATTTTAGAGCTGTCTTAACTGCTATGGAAATTGGCGGGAGACCACATCCAATGTTGAAGCATGTAAGTGATAGATTATAACCAATTTAAAGAAGAGGAGCAAGTAGCACTCTACAGGAAGATAACTCCTAGTCTCATCTTGACACTTTGAACGATTTTTCTAAATTAAAAGCTTCAAGTTTATTAGCAATCATTGCCCTGGTTTGAGTAAAGAAATTCAAATATTTCAAGTTTCTCTCTGCGCTAATTAAAAGAGCTCTATTTAAATGGCAGGGCTGTCCTGATGCCGATGATGACAAATGAGAATCATAAAACTTTGAGCCTGGAGGGAGTTTACAGATCATTTAATCCAATCCTTCCCTTTTATAGGGGAAGACAGCGAAGCTGCTGTAAGGTACGTGATCTGTCACAAATCTAGAGCCATGGCCACAACTCCCACCCACAAGGGTCCAGGGTTCTTCAACCTGAAAAAAATCAGAACTACTATGGGCAGTGGGGTAATGCTAGAAATTACTAACATAGTGTGATTTGTGATTTATAATAAGAAATAAATATTTTGGGGCATCTGGGTGGCTCAGTCGTTGAGCGTCTGCCTTCGTCTCAGGTCATGATCCCAGCGTCCTGGGATCGAGCCCCACATCGGGCTCCCTGCTCCACGGGAAGCCTGCTTCTCCCTCTCCCACTCTCCCTGCTTGTGTTCCCGCTCTCGCTGTCTCTCTCTCTGTTAAAAAAAAATAAATAAAAAATCTTTAAAAAAAAAAAAAGAAAGAAGTATTTTGTCTTAATTTTTTGCTTGTCCTAAAACGCTGGGAATCTTCTAGGTGAGAATGATAAAAAGTATCTTTTGTTATGTTAATGGGGTGACTTTTGGAAAGCCCCAGGTAACCTAAAGGTAGAGCCTGGTTGCCAGGGGAACCAATTATGTGATTAGAAGGTAGGAACTTTCAGTCCCACAACCAGAGGTCCAAGGAGGGGAGAGGGGCTAGAGGTAGAGTTCAATCGCTGATGGCCGATGATTTAATCAATCGTGCTTAGGTAATGAAGCCTCCGTGGAAACCCAAAAGGAAGGGTTAGGAGAGTTTCCAGGTTGGTGAACTGGAACGTTTCCATGTGCCACCGGGTGGGGTACCAGACTCCACCAGGACAGAAGCTCCTTTGTTTTTGACCGTGCCCTATATACCCCTTCACCTGGGTCTTGATCCTATAACAAGTTTCAAGGTCACGTTGATTCCTACAGGTTGATTCTTTCAAGTTCTCTCTGTGTAGCTGGGGTACAGGGGTGCAAAACAGCTGGTTCCGGGCATCACCAAAAGATCCCCAGTTCAGCCACTCACCACTGACAAAATCCAGAAGGCAGAGAGATGTGTGGTGGTGAAACCAGAAAGTAATTTATTTCAGTGAGGCCAACACCGAGAAGACAGCAGATTAGTGTCCAAAAGATGATCTCCAAGTGCTTAAAATACTTCCAGGTTTATGTACGGAAAATGTGGGACAAAGGTCGGGTGGATTTGTGCAGGTGGGCGGTAAAGGTCAGGTCAAGCATTGTCTTGGGGTCAATCACAACGAGTCTTGCTGGCTCACGGCAGTCCTTACTGTTTGAGGGGGTAGTTTCAGTTGCCATCAGGGGATACTTTGCCCACCTGGTCTTTGGAAAAGAGACCTTAACCAATTAGAAAGTTTGAGGTCAAAATGGAGGTAGTTGAAGTCCTTTTTCATCGGCACTAATTAAAATAGCTCCTTCATATCCTTTAACATCCTTTGTAATTGAACAGGTTCAGGACAGGACCTCCTCTCCCTCCCACCCCCCAGAATGTGCCATTTTGGCATGTGGATCATTTTGAACTGAAGGCACTTGAGATCCTGCAGGTTCAAGAGAAACTTTTGCCCCTCCCTTAACTACATAAAAGAATATAATTGGGGATTTTTTCCCAGAATAAGAGTTACTAACAGAGATAAATTTTATCTGAGTCACCCATCTGTATAGTAAGGCAAACATCCAATTACCAAACATCTGCTCTTCTTATCACCCTGTGAAATGCATGAAATGCATTCCTTTCCTATGAAATCCCAGACCCCTACCCCCTTCTCCTTAGTTCAGTATGACATATATACTTCATTTTGCCTGTCTTTGGAATTTCCATGTCTCTGTGGACTCCCCATATGTAACACCTATTAAATTTGAATTTCTCCTGTTAATCTGTCTCATGTCGGGGCGCCTGGGTGGCTCAGTCATTAAGCGTCTGCCTTCGGCTTGGGTCATGATCCCGGGGTCCTGGGATCGAGCCCCGCATCGGGTTCCCTGCTCTGCGGGAGGCCTACTTCTTCTCCCAAACTACAGATTGCTGTAGATTGAACCAGAGTGGGAGAAGAAGTAGGCCCCTCTCTTGTTGTCTCTGTCAAATAAATAAATAAAATCTTTAAAAAAAAAAATCTGTCTCATGTCAATTTGGTTCTTAGTCCATTTAGAAGGACCTTTGAGGGAACAGGAATTCTTGCTCCCCAACATAATAAACGAATATCTAGTGAGTAAACTAGTTTCCTGAGTCCTGTGAGCTACTCTAGCAAATTAATTGATCCCAAGTAGGGGGGCATGGGAGCCTCTGATTTATAACCAGTCAGTCAGAAAGCCACGTAGCAATCTGGACCTGTGATTAGCATCTGAAGTGGAGGGCAGTCTTGTGTGACTGGGCCCTCACCTGTGGAATTTTATGTAGATAGTGCCAGAATTAAGTCCAATTGTACCCAGCTGGTGTCAGAGTATTGCTTGGTGGTGGGAAGAAAAACACATTGGAACTGGTATCAGAATTGTTATGTGGATAACATGAGTAGTCTTTAGCAGTATATATGGCTAAGCTCATGGAAGGAAAACAAGACAGTCTCCATCCTGAAGGAAAGACAAAGATGACTCATTTTGAGGACTCTGTGTCTCTTCGGGGATGCTCAGAAACCAGCCAGAGGAGCCCCACGGACGGGACTGGGCTCCCGGGTACAACGAGAGTGCCCAGTGATTCCTTACCATGTACCAAGCTTCATGCTCACCAGTCACTCCTCATGAGCTAGCTAAACCACACAACCCACCGACTGGGATCACGGTTATCTTCATTCCACAGACAGAGAAGACTAAAGTTAACACAAATGAGAAATTTGCCCAAGGTCACATACCAACGTCACTAACTAGTACCCAAGCTGGGATCTGCACTCAGATCTCTTAAAGTCCCAAGCCTGTGTTCTTAACCAGAGGTAACATTTGAATAAAGCCTCCTTGGTGCACACTGGGGCCTCTCTGCGGAATCTGGTTCTGCACCGCCCATATTTTAAGTTTATGTGAATACCGAGGCTGCCAGGAGAAATTTTGCGCGCCTGGTTGAGTCTGAGCTGAACAGGCCTTTCAGCCCCAGGCAAACTTATATGACAAGCTGCACCTCCAACTCTTTGGTAGGACAGAGCCAGCCAGGGGTTGGGGGGGGGCAGGAAAGGGGCAAGAAGTAGGGAGCAGTTCCCCTAGAGAAGTAAGGTGAGGCTGCCAGGAGAATGGGGGCTGCTTAGCAGGCGAAACATGTCTGCTCAAGAGTAAAACAAACTACAGATTGCTGACAAAAAGATCACGATTGGATTCCATGCTTTAAAAAACAACAACAACTTTATTCCAGAACTAAAAAAGGAAAGGAAGGGGATATGAAATCGTCTTTAATTTCATTAAGAATACAACGTCACTAACACTGACTGCTCTTGTAGCACATTCGTTAGCATTTTGTCAAGCAGCAATGTGGCAGAGAACACAGCCAGGAAAACTCCCGGGAAAGAGAAGTTGATCTAGAAGGCCCTTGGCTCTTATTGGTCAGATCCTGTTCTTGGCCGATCCTGCTCAAGTCCATTTTACCAGAAACTTCATACGTGGGTGGAGGCTCTTCCTCTCTATGAGCATGTGGCCCCAATCAGAAGGTGAGTTTCTGCACGGGACTCTTGGGCCTTGATTAATTCCTCTGATAGTGGCTCCAAAAAAATTCAATGAAAAAACTTGAGGGCCGTCCTTTAAATACAAATGAGGCTCATATTTGATAAGGAATGATTATGTCATCTTATCACCTCCCACTCTTAGTCATTCATCCAACACATATTTGCTGGTGCCAACGCCCCAGGTATACATTGCAGATACAGCAATAGGCAGAACAAACCCCCTGCCCTCCAGGAGCTCAGTCGGGTCAGGGGAACTAGCCCACCTTCCCCAGCCTCCCTTTGTCACCACCTCCTGCTAGCCCCTTTCACCCTACCGCACCTGTCGCCTGGCTGGGCGGGGGCCATGTAACCTCTGCCCGCGGCGCCTCCTTGGGCCCCGGGCCCCCGTCCCGCCCCGGCCCGATTTCGCCAGCGGCCTGGGAGAAGGCCCAGCCAGGGCTGGCGCTGGTGGCGCGCAACAGCTGCAGGTCGCAAATGGCTCTCTCCGCCCCGGCCCAGCCCCCCGCGCTGGCTTGGGGCGGTGCGCCCGCGGGCCCCGACCGCGGGGCGGAGAGGCGCCGGCGCAGGTAGCTGGGCTGCCGCCGGGGAGAGAGCGCGGGCGCCGGGCCGCCGCGGCGGAATGGGGCGGCTCGGGGCCCGCCGCCTCGTTCTTCTCGCCGCCTGCCTGGGGCTCTGCGGGGCGCGCGGGGCGCTCGGAGGTACGCGCCTAACTCCCACCCCCCGACCCCTCCCGGCCGCGCCCGCTAGCAGAGGGTGGGCGAGCAGGGACTAAGGCGCTGGCTGGGGCCCTCCCGGGACCCCAAAGCGCGCGGCGACCCTGTCTCGAGCTCTCTGGCCGGGCGTTCCTGGGCTGGGCGGCACGGAGGAGACTGCTCGGCCCTGCGCGGGGAGTGTGGGCGCCGCAGCTGGAAGCTTCCAGCTCCTGATCCCCCCCACCCCCACCCCCCACCGCGTGCGGCCTGGCCCCGCCAGTTCGGGGGAGCCCCGGGGTGGGGGCCGTTCCCCAGCTTCGCAGGGCACTCGCGGCCGATGGGGGTTTCAGAGTTGGGCTCCTGGTTGCACTCGGACCAGAGCGAACGAATCCTGCCGCCCTCCCTTCTGAGCCTTTGCCGCTCTGCGCCTGGCCCAGGCCGGGTGAGAGGTACTGGGCTGCACGCGACCCGCAGGCGTTTGGGGCCTTAAACTCGTCCCGAAATTCTTCGGTTTCTGGCCTGGCCTATTGTTCTATAAGTACCTCCACAAGTCCACCTACATTTTCTGGACCTAATTCACTGGAAGGGCTTTGCATTTCCCTGGCGCTTTCCAGAAGTCAAGGATTACTAATAAAAAATAATTATTGGGACTTCTTACACAATGAGTACTGCACTTGGGCCTTCTCGCCTTCCAAGGCTCCTTGAAATTTAATGTAGTTCAATGAAAGACTTTCTTTGAGAATTTTAAAGATAAAGCATTCTAAATCAAGGGCCTTGTATCTCTTTGTAGGATTCGGATTAAATTCTGAAGCTTATTTACTGCATTTTAGGCATGGAATAGACAGATAGTGCCATTGCTGTCTACCCCGCCTCATGATTTCAGGAGGAGCTTCAGAGTCATGTTCCGGCCACGATGGCATCTGTAGTATGGACGCTTCACTCTTACCCCAGCTGCTCAGAGTCTGACTGCAGCACCACCCCCCGCCCCCGACTCTGCTCCCACCCTGCTGTATGCGGGCCCTTCCACGCTCCTTCTCCCCATCTTCCTCCCTCCTTCCTGCCTGGCCCGAAGGGTGGATTGGGCCTGGAATTGGAGGTCTGGGGCTGCAGTCTGAGGCTTTGATGTGGCTTTGAGAGGGAAGGTTCCAGTTGCAGAACAGGGAGATCTGGGAGCACAGTGAATGGTTCTGATTGGGTGGTGATCTGCCATGAGCCAGTGGTCAGTGTAGGGTGATGGCAAGTCCATAACTTTGGAGTCAGATGGACTAGGGCTTCAGCTTGGGTGCCATCCTATGTTCTCAGACTGGCTTGGGGAAGGTGAGTTTCCTTCTCTAGGTCTTAATTTTGCATCTATAAAATTGAAACACTAACTTCTTCATAGAGGCTTGAATAAGACACTGTGTAAGACTTCCTTACCGCCAGACAACGGCTCAGTAATGCTCATTTCCCTCCTTTTCTACTCATTACCCTCCTTCCTCCTCATCTGTGCAATTACCTTGGGTATGAGGCTAAGAGCCAACGGATTAGATACCCATCGAGGGGTACGGAATGTGGATAGGGAAGGTTTTTTGAATTCCATAGCATATACAGTAGTTCTCCCTTATCCACAAGAGATACATTCCAAGACCCCCAGTGGATGCCTGAAATCACAGATAGTACCGAACCCTTTGTGTGTACTGTGTTTTTTCCTATAATACATACCTATGATAAAGTCTAATTTGTAAATTAGGCATAGTAAGAGACCAACAGCAATAACTCACAATAAAATAGAACAACTGTAAAAATATACTATATTAAAAGTTATATGAATATGGTCTCACTCTCTCAAGAGCTTTATTATACTGCATTCACCCTTCTCATGATGCTCTGAGATGAGAAAATGTCTACGTCATGACATGAACCAGGTGAATGACATAGGCATTGTGACGTAGCTTTAGGCTGCTATTGACCTTCTGAAGATACGCCAGAAGAAGGATCATCTGCTTCTGGACCATGATTGACTATGGGTAACTGAAATCATGGATAAGGGAGGACTACTGTACTTTTAGCACATATACTGTTCCTCATCCATGGCTTTAATGGCAACCCAAATATTGGATACTGAGGTCTTATCAAAGTATACACACACACACACACACACACACACACACACACACACACACACACACACACAATGGAGTATTATGCAGCCATCAAAAGGAATGAAATCTTGCCATTTGCAACAACGTGGATGGAACTGGAGGGTATTATGCTGAGCAAAATAAGTCAATCAGAGAAAGACATGTATCATACGATCTCACTGATATAAGGAATTCTTAATCTCAGGAAACAAACTGAGGGTTGCTGGAGTGGTTGGGGGTGGGAGGGATGGGGTGGCTGGGTGATGGACATTGGGGAGGCTATGTGCTATCGTGAGCGCTGTGAATTGTGTAAGACTGTTGAATCACAGACCTGTACCTCTGAAACAAATAATACATTATATGTTAAAAAAAAAAAATGAGGGGCACCTGGGTGGCTCAGTCGTTAAGCGTCTGCCTTCGGCTCAGGTCATGATCCCAGCGTCCTGGGATCGAGCCCCACATCGGGCTCCCTGCTCAGCGGGAAGCCTGCTTCTCCCTCTCCCGCTCCCCCTGCTTGTGTTCCTGTTCTCCCTATCTCTCTCTCTCTCTGTCAAATAAATAAATAAAATCTTTAAAAAAAAAAAGATAGTAAGTAGGAAGGGAGAAATGAAGGGGGGGGAAATCGGTGAGGGAGACGAACCATGAGAGACTATGGACGCAGAAACAAACTGAGGGTTCTAGAGGGGAGGGGGATGAGGGATGGGTTAGCCTGGTGATGGGTATTAAAGAGGGCACATTCTGTGTGGAGCACTGGGTGTTATATGCAAACAATGAATCATGGAACACTGCATCAAAAACTAATGATGTAATGTATGGTGATTAACATAACATAATAAAAAAAAGCTACTTTGGGGCACTTTGAAGAATATCTTCTTGAGTAGCTAGATGTGTGATCTGATTTTAGGTTTCTTTCTGACTTCCTTGGATGATTCAGGCTGTTGCTTTGAAGAAATCTATTTGTCAAACGTAGGTGAACTCAGCTCTCAGTCCTTGAGGGACTAATGTGTCCTCACCTTGGAAAGTCTCGCCACAGCAGGGAGCCACTTCGATAAAAAGATACTGTCTCAGTAAGAATATCCTTAGCATACACCCTCAGCATATCCCTATTTGCAAATAAAAGAATCAGTCCTACTACCACTAACTACTTTCTCAAGGTACTGCGTGTACTTAGCGCTAGACTCACGTTGTCAATAGTTCAGTAGTTTTTGACTACCTTCTTATCAGATCCCATTAGAATATTATTGCTCAGACCTTGTACCAGCGCTGATGAAGAGCTTGAACAGGAAGAGGAGAAAGGCTAGCCCTTCCAGTTCCTTTTGCATTTACTGGTCCTTGCATTATTTCTCTATATTTTTAATCTTTGGCTTACTTGCAGGAATTTTAAAAAGCAACTGGTCCTGTTAGTGAGGATGTGTTTAGTTATGGTGAGATAACAAAATTGTAAGCCCAGTTGTCCAGGCAGACCACGTGTGGTGCGTCGCTGAATGCGAAAGAGAGTGAGGGCATCAGCGTCCATCTTTCTGTCGGTGTAGTTTCCACTGCTCCCTCAGGGAGACTTGTGTACCCAGCAGGTGACACATGGCTGGTCTCACCTGGGCAACTGAGGCAGGATGCCCATCAATCCGTATATTAGAGATGAAGAAAGAATTCTTATTGTTCTAGATTCTTATTTTTTTAGATTAAGGCAGCCTGTGAATTCATAATATTTTCTTCTGGCTCCACAGTGAATATCTTGGCACCACACTTTGCTATTTCTGTCTTTCTTTCTTTTCTTTTCTTTTTTTTTTTTTTTTTTTTCACTTTGCCATTTCTACCTAAGGCTGTGGTGTCCGGACCCAAATGCTCACTGTGGCCAGAGTGTCACGGTGAGCCAAGCACCAGCCGATGCAGCAGGAGGGGACCCAGGGCGGTGGCCCCTGGGGCTGGAACATCCAGCCCCACTCACAGGTGCTGTGCTGTGAGAATGGGTAGGTCCCGGGGTGGCCTGATCAGCCGACTCACACAGGGAAGCCACAAAGTCCAGGTGTTTGATTAAAATCGCTTTTATTTAAAATATCTTAATTTAATATTTAAAAGTAGAGCTGCACAGGCCATAAAAAGCACAAATAAAACTCATAACCTCTGCTTCTGTGGCCTTTCCCAGTGCTCCTGCTTTATTCCCCTCTGTATTCCCGGCACGTAGTCCAGGACCTACAAATGACAGGTGCCCAATAAATTGGAGCACCTGAATGAGCGAATGCACCTGGGCACTGTGGAAGGCAGAATGACAGCTCCCCAGGAAAGTTCACATCTTAACGCCCAGAACAGAGAATATGTTGCTTTACGTGACAAAAGAGTCTTTCCAGCTGTGATCCAATTAAGGATTTTGAGATGAGGGATTACCTCCGATTATCTGTGTGGGCCCTAAGCAAACACAGGCTGTTATAAGAGGGAGAAGATGATATGTTGGAAGCAGAGGTTGGAGTGATGTGACTGCTGGCTGGGGCCACCAGCCAAGAAATGTGGCAGTGTTCTAGAAGTTGCAAAAGGCCCAGAAACAGATTCTCCCCTCCAGCTGCCAGAAAAAATGCAGCCCAGCCGACACCTTGATTTCAGCTCATACGGGACTACAACAAAATACCACAAATATAATGGCCTAATATGTTTGGACTAACTAGTCTCCAGAATTGTAAAGCAACAGATGGGTGTCATATTAAGCCATTACATTTGTGGTAATGTGCTGTAGCCGCAATAGGAACTGGGGCCATGGGCGGGGCATCGAAGCTAGGACATGGGCTCTGTGTCACTAAAGAGGGAGCTGTCAGCTCAACCAGCATCCAGCCAGGGACCAGGACTGCCTCACAGCTTCATTCCAGGGCTGCTTCGGAAGCTACGGAGCCTACAGGAATAGCTCTCTCCCTGGAGTGGTGCGGGCCCCGTCTGCGTGACCTTATGCGGAGGCAGACGGTGGAGGATGCCCCCCCGAGAGGAGCGCAGGGTGGGGCAAGGGCTGGTTTTCTCTTTGCAACCTGAGCAGTTGGCATGGAGACTCCTGTTTGGGAAGGGAATGAAAAGTGAGAACGTGGTGGGTCCTGTTCTACGAGAAGAATTCCAAACCCCAGATTGCCCTGGCCCCACCTGCAAATCCAAGATTTGCATCTTCATGGTGGTCGGGGGCCTGCGACCCACTCTTTCCCCGCCCTCCTGTGGGGCCAGCAACACGTTTGGCCCAGAGATGTGGTACCAGAGGCCCCTGTCACCCTCTAAGCCGACTGAAGCAGCTGCCCATCCTGCAGCCATGGAGCCAATACCTCTTCGCTCACTGACTCTCTTTCCCGACTTCTGTATCAGTGGACCTGAGTTTTGTGGGAGAGACTCTTAGAACTTCCCTTGTTGGGGATTTGCTTTTAATGAACCCAGGAGGTTGGCCTCTCTGGCATGTTAGATGTTTATACTAAGTTATTTCATACTTGGAAGTTTTCTTCTTCCTCAGAGTGTTCTGGATGGTTAGTTACCTCTTGAATAAAAATTCAGCTTCGGTTTGATAAAGCATGCAACGTCAGTGCCACAGGAAAACCTCGGAGCAGATTTGTGAGGTAAAAATGTGGCTTTTCTTTCCAAGTGCAGTGACTCGCCTCACAGGGTCGGTGGGAGGAAGAGCTGCTTTGTAATATTGGCGCTCCTCGGAGCACCTCATCTTAGGACTTTGTTTTTTCGTTGTTGTTGTTGTTTATTTTATTTATTTATTTTTAAGATTTTATTTATTTCTTTGACAGAGAGAGACACAGCAAGAGAGGGAACACAAGCAG
Organism: Eumetopias jubatus; assembly: GCF_037043125.1. Lineage (NCBI taxonomy): Eukaryota > Metazoa > Chordata > Mammalia > Carnivora > Otariidae > Eumetopias > Eumetopias jubatus. The sequence continues at coordinate 114,104,849 of NW_028274811.1, forward strand.
GGGGAGACGGAGAGGGAGAGGCAGGCTTCCTGCGGAGCAGGGAGCCCGATGCAGGGCTCTATCCCAGGACCCTGGGATCATGACCCAAGCTGAAGGCAGATGCTTAACACAACCCAGGCGCCCCTCATTTTAGGACTTTTATAATGCAAACACTTTAGCAGAGAAGTTTGTTTTTGTGGTTTTGTATTTTAATTTTTAAAATAAGCTTCTATGCTTGTGATGTATCATCTATACAATACGTTTGGAAGAAAGGCGATACATAAAAAGGTACAGTATAAAATTGTCGACAATGTGATGTTATGAAAAGGCAGCTCTAGTTTTCAGGGAATACAGACAGTTCTGAAATCTCGTTTTTGTAAATACTTTCCTAATTAGTTTCTACAGTCACCAGGCCGGACTGATTGTGTTCTAAAATCCAGAACTGATGTGTCTCCTCCCAACTAAAAACGCATCTTCCCCATTGTGTGCAGCATAAGGTGCAACCTTCTCAAGATGGTGTGTAAACCTCCCCCCCACCGCCGTCAGTGGGTCCCTGCCCATGGGGATCCAGTTGGTCAGTCAGCCATTTGCTCCCCAAACGTTCATTGAGAATTCCTCGCCATATATGTACCAACAAAACAAAGCAAAACAAAACCAAAGCTTCCCTCCCAGGATCCCCCTCTCAGTAAGTGGATTCCTAGCCAGAAATCCGGAAATTCATCTAGGTTGCTCCCTTGACCTTTCCCCTTCCCTCCTAGTCAGTCCAGCTTCTAAAGTATCCCTTGAACCCACCAGCTTCTCCCCCTGCCTGCTTCCCTACTCCCTACCATCCCTTTGAGGCCATTTCCTGCCCTTCAGCCAGAACCATCTAAATTGCAACCCGGGCACAGCATTTCCCTGTTTGATCCTTTTATGGCTCCCCTTGAATAGAGTCTGAACTCTTACCTTGGCTTCCAAAGTTGTCATTTATTGGGTGCCTCCTATGTGCTGAGCACTCTTGGAGGCACTGAGGACTGAGCAGTGAGCAAGACTAGCGAAGGCCCTTGCCCTCAAAACCTCACATTCTGTTTGGGATGGTATGGGACTGGAGCTGGATAATAACCCAGGAAACAAATAAAGAAGGTAACTAGGGCCTAGAAAATAGTCACCACTTTAAACTGACAGTTCAGAGAAGGCCTTTCAGCCCTCTGACCGTTTGCCCCCCGACCCCTCATACCCCTGCCGCACCCACCCCGGCTGCTCCCCCTCACACTGGGCTCAGCCAGAGTGGACCTTTGGCTCCTTACAGTCACTGGTCTCTCTCTCTCCTATCTCTCCACTTGTGTCTCTCCTCTTACTCTCGCCCATCCCTCATTAGGTCTTTCTGGAAGCCATTGTCTTGCCTGCCAGAAACACCCTCAGCCCATCCCCTTTGACTGGGCCGAGTGCTTCTGCTGTGCTCTCCATTTCCCTGGTACTAAGCCACTCTATTCCTTGACTGGCAGTCTATGTCATTCACCTTTGAATCCCCGTGTTTGTGGTTTATTTGGTGTATTTGTGGACAGCACAAGTACATACATAATGGGCCACTTAAATCTGTCAGGGAGAGACACTTTATAGGCACAGTACTCCTTCCCTCATACCCCAGCGGGGCCCCGAACAAGCTGCTGTTGTACCAACTGTCTAATATCCTGGATCGGACATACTCTTCTTTTTGAGCAGCTTTCCTGTCTGATAGACTGCAAGCCCCCATAGTCTCAGTAACTTCCTGCTTCCAACTCCTCATAGTACCTGGCACGTAGTAGGTGCTCAATAAATAGTAAACCAAAATACCCCCAAACAAGCAAAACCCAAATCAAACAAACATACATACAAACAAAAACAGGAAGATGTAGTTTGGAAAAAGAAGTGGGAACTATTTCTAAGGTAGATAAAATGAATCAAATAATCACTAACCACCCTTCCCCTGGGGAGAAATTATAGAGAAATAGAAATGTTTACTTTCCCTGCAAAGTTTTTTACCCCCCTTATTGCCAAACTTTGACTTCCATTCAACCATTTCACCTTTTACTTAAGCACATAAAGCCAGGAAGTTGCTCTGATTTTTGTTCACCTTGACTTGCCCTACCCATGTAATACTGAAATCACACCTTCTCCTTCCCTGCAGGTGGAGATCACCTTTCCTTTTCCTAGGACCCAGTTTTTCTTGTACTTCGATTGGCTTCTTACTATTAATTTGAGGCACTTACTAGGAGCCACAGAAGTTGAAGTCCGTTTGGAGATCTGTGAGCATGAGACTGGCTTCAGGCTGTCAGACCAGTGGTTTTAAACCTGTTTCCTTGTTTTCCCCCTGAGGCAATGGAAATTTCTAGCCACCAGCTGATCCTGGAATTGATTTAGTGCCAAGGAGGTGAACTGTGGGAAAATATATTACTTAGTCATTCTCAGCAGTAGATTTTATGATTTAGAAAACATTTCCTGGTTTTGAGAGCTTAACAATACAGGCTCTGAGTCTGTCAAAGTCAGAGTGAGGGGACTCAGTAACCAGAGGCCAGGACCATACACTAGGCAGGACAGCTAGTGGGTTTATAAATGCTTGTTTCGTCTTTCTGACCTTATTGCTACATTCTCGTTTTCCTGAATTTAATTATTAATGGCTGTTTTTTTAACTAGAGAAGAGTGTTTATACCTACCTGAGAAAGTTTGTAAGAGACCATATTCGTCTCTGTGTCAGCTTCGTATCTTGGTGAAAACACTGGATGGGAGGTGGGAAATGCGGGGGTTTTGTCTTAGCTCTGTTGTGAACAACCTGTTGACTCTACATAAGTCCCTAAGGTTCTCTAGTGACTCTACATAAGTCCCTAAGGTTTACTCAGATATTGAATGAGGGTCTCCGAGGTGAGTGTAGTTTGGTTCAATAAATGCTTGCTTGCTACTTACCTTAGATTGGCTTCCCTAAAGAGAACAGCATAGGCGGGGGTTCTTGTGCAAGTAAAATGCTGAGTGAGGGGACCAGGAAAGAGCTATACGGAAGGCGGGAAGCAGGATAGGGCAGGAGAAGAAACCAAGCAAAGATCTGGGTTTAGCTGACCTAATCTCAGCCTGATCCCAGAGAGCGCTCTAGGATACGAGTAACACAGAGCTCTACGTATTTTATATGTCTGTTTCAATCAGTCACTGGCTATAGGTCCCCCTCTAGGGCAGGGGTTATAATTTCACTGAAATTTCTGGATAACACAGTGAAACAGCTGGAGGTTGGGTATACCAACTTGTTAAAAAGGGATCTCAGTGGCCTACAGAACCTATTATGCTACCTGTGGCCAGGCACTGTGCTAGGTATCGGAGAGGGAAAGATAAACAAAGAGATGGTTCCCAATCATAGGAAACTCATGGAATATTCCAGGAGATAGATGAATAAACAAGGAATTTCAGTACAACATGGTGAATGCTGGAATAAAGGAATATGCAGAGTGTTGTAGGAACAGAGAAGCAGACATTGCAGATTGGGTTCCTCAGGAAGCAGAATCTAAGATGGAGATAATCATACAAGAGCCTTATCAAGGACTGCTCTTAAGGATCAACATTTGTTCTCAGGCCCGTATATTACACCTCCTGGAGATATAGCAGGAGGTGTTTAAAGATCTTTAATTTAAAGACCATGTAAAGATCTTTCATTTAAAGCCTTGGAAGATGGACCCTCACTCCAATAGAGTATTGCTTCTGAGGTTGTGATTCACCTGTACCTTGATCAGGTTGTTTAAACAGTCTGTCAGGTCCTCAGCTTCAGCCGTGTAATATACGATAGGCCAGTGGATCCTATGGTCTTAGGCCCATTACCACACCTTCCTTGGAGTAAAGGGTGTGTCTTTGATTGATGTGATGCTATTTGGCCTCCCCTATTAGTGGATTAAACACTCCATGAGCTCTTCATATAATGGCGCTATCTAGGCAAGAAAGGCAAATATATACCCAGAATATGAGTCTATTTTATTTTTTGAAAGGAATCATTGGTCATTCTAAAAGGAAAGAGTTTCACTGAAGTCAGCTCAACACCAAGTGGACAGTTGGTCTCTCTTCAAGGGATAGTAACATATTAGAGGTTGGTGTTGGATCCTGTTGGAGGCATGTTGGGCATTCAGCAGGAACAGCACCTAGGAAAGCCTTGGGAAGAGGGAGCCCTGACTATTGGGTGCATGCATAGACTCCACCCCTGCCACCATGGCTACCTGTTGTGCCAACCTACGGGGGGCAGATGACAGAGGCTGGCTGAGGTCAACTGACCAAGTCACTCTGTATGCCTGTTGTTGAATGCATATTCTGTGGTGGATGTTTTCTGGTGGGCATTAACGTGCAGTATCATGATTTTCCCACTTAATGCGTCAATCCCAGACCTCCTTATTCCTACTCTTTCAATCTTTTGCATCCTAGGCTCTTGACCATTTGGGCAGGCCATCTGCCACTCTCAATCAGGTTTTATTTATTTGAACCTCTGTCCACTTCTCTCTGTGTGTAAAGTGGACGATTAAGTGTTCTACCCAAAGTTCTATCCCCTTGGAGGGTTTTTTCTTCCTAGTGTTTTTCATGGCCGCCGCCAGAGGGAGCTATGGTGCAGTTGGAGTCTATTCTCATTAGGCACCCATATGATGAAGCTGACTCATCCGTGAACCATGCTCAGGTGTTCTGTTTCTCCATCAGCTGGTACCACGGGATTTGCCCATGCAGCCATATGTGTGAGCCGAGGAAAGGTGCTGGGGCAAGAATGGCGATGATGGAGCTCCGGGGCTACCATCTTGTATGCTCACTTGTGCCTTCTGGTCCTATTTATGCTCAGTTCCGGAGGTACCACTTTCATCTCTTTCATCCATCTGTCATGGTAATTCTGTCGTGTCTGTCTCAAAGACATTTTCTATGCATCTAGGAGCCACTTTAGCAGTGGGTTCATACCATTTCTGGTAGTCTTTGCCAGGGTGTTATAGCCTGTATCCTTGGAGAGTGCTCCCAAATCTATAAACTCTTCCTTATCCAACTTCACGCTTCGCCCCCTTGATCAGGTACCCCCAGTCGTCTGCGTATTCTGGCAGCTACAGGTAGTAGGATACACCTGGAGAGGTCCCACGGCTACACTAGGGTCCAGTCCTTTTCCACCCATATCAAGCCCAACATGTCCCCACGCAGGTTATGTTGTGACTTAACCTTCGTTTTTGGTCTAGTGGCCAGGAGGAGAGATGGGAGTGTAACTTCAGAGGTCAAATGCTGCTTGTGGGGAGAAGCCTCTGCATCCTCCTTCAGCAAGGGCCATGCCAGCCTTAATGGGGGAATAGGCCACCTCTGCAGGCGAAGAGGTTTCAGGGAGAACTAGGGACCCAAGGTATTTGAATGCCTCAACCTAGATGTCTCCAGTTCCTTATGTCAAGGTTCTATTCTTTCCCAACCAGGGTCTTAGATTTGTCAGAGCAAGCCTGTCATAGATGGGACTTTAACTCTATTTGCAGCTGACTAGTCTAATGATTAATTCCTGGGTGGGCATCTTACCTTCCACTGGTCTCCTGCTGTAGGAAAGGAGGACTCTATATGCTACCAGGGAAGCCCTCTTGCTTTCACACTTAGCTTGTAAATGTGAACTGATCTCTCCTAGCTTTTCCTTATCTTTTTCCAAAGCTTCATTCAAATTTAGCAATAGACACCCGATCCCATAGTCCTCATAGCTACTATTTGCACTGTATCTTTCATGGCTTGATCTTTCAAGCTGGCTAATGTGTTCCCTTCTGCTCTTATACCAGTTCACCACCAGTGGTTTGGGATTATCCCTGTGACAGGGAAAGAAGCAGGATTGGGTACATGGAGAAGTAGACTTGCAGTTCAGTTTCAACAGAAGCCTCGACCACCCTTCTTGAGAGTTCTGAAGATAGACTGACCCATCAGAGCTATTTTCAGTTGGGGCAAGAGAACACAGCCTTTGTACGCCCATATCAGATCTGTGGGCTACCCCAGGAATCAGCTGTGGCCTTGGGCAAGGCAGCTTCAGCAGGGTCAGTCCCTGAAGGGAGATGACAGTCTAAAGTGGAATTGTCATTGTGTAATATATTTACTCCTTTTTAAAATTTTTCCCTAGCATCTTTTTATGGTGAAAGCTATGTGGAGCTCAACATCATAGAAGTTTCGCCTGAGTTATCTCTTCAATTAAAATTTCAAACCAGCAAACCACAGGGATTACTTTTTCTTGCAGCTGGGAAAAATGACTACTGTATAATAGAACTTCTATCAGGAAACTTACGGGTAAGATTTTCTTAAATCTTTAAAAACGTGTAAGTTTTCAATTACTGGAGGAAAAACCGTGAGAAAGTAAGGGAACAAAATAGCTATCCATTTGATTACTGTTATTTTACTAGAATAAAATCATGTGCCATTTGAAAAGTTGGGATAGCCTCCGATTTTACCAGCATGCCTGAAATATTCTGACTCTGAAATTTTTAAACTTCATTGTGTAGTCCATACATGTGGAAAGTGGTTTCAAGTCCAAGTTTCTCTCTATCTGTGAATGGCCCTGTTTTCTCAATAAAATACTATGATATGAGATTGATTAATTATGATTCTTTCTATTTCAGGTGAGGGTGAATTTGGGTGCAGGTGAACAAGTGCTCCTTTCTGAGCAAAGACTTCGTGTGGATGACCTGGTTTGGCATTTAGTGGAACTATACTATGTTAAAAACAATCTCTCTCTGGTTATCGACAAACAGTATGAGACAACTGGCCAGATCACTGGTGAGATACACAATTTGCACTTTCAACATGGAATCTACATAGCAGGCCATGGTGGACTCGACGTCCCTTACCTAGATGGAGAGCTTCCCAATTTCCGTGGATGTATGGAGGATGTAGTATTTAACCAGAGGGAGATCCTTGCATCCCTCAGGACTTACCCTGGTTTTAAGAAAGTTTATGAGGTGTCACTAGGATGCAATGATGAATTTTTTGCAGGGGAGGATGAAGCCATCAATTTCTTTAGCTCCAGATCCTACGTTGCCTTCCCAGAATGGAGGGTACAAGGGGAAGGGCTGTTGGAATTTGCTTTGCAGACTGGAACTCAACAAGCTTTGCTTTTTTTTCAGTCAGGTAGAGAAGGAGATTTTGCTGCTTTGGAAATAGTGAATGGTCTGTTGAAGGCTCGTGTAGGAAGGAGGAATAGTAACACCCAGCTCTCTTCTGTTAGCTTAATTAGTGACAACAAGTGGCACGTTATTCAACTCAAATTCACTGGAAGGTATCTGGACCTGATGGTGGATGAGCAAGGGGTAAGGACGTTGCTGCCTTTGCAAAGCGAACCATTTGTATCGGAAGGTCCTCTCTTCGTGGGAGGTCTTGATAAACATAAGGGAGAAGAAGTTAAGAAGTTAGAACTTGCCTCTGTGTCCAGGAAATCTGCACGAGGAATCTCTTTCAAAGGGTGCTTAAGAGGCTTGGAAACCAACTCAGAAAAGAGAGCATTAAAGAATGCCCTTGTGTCCAAAGATGTAGCTGCCGGGTGTAAATTGCAGAGTAGTGATAATGAAAACCCTTTCATAACGACAACAGAAAACCTGCTTCGGTCAGAAGTTCCCCTTTCCACTACTGTCCCCGAGGCAGGCAAGCCTTTTCTTCACCATGCGAGTAGCTATTTCTTGAGTCTGAATAACTTGGAGGTCCAAGAAGGTGGGCGAGTGTTACTGGAACAAAGGCATATGAACGTGGATGTGGCATCAGAAGATTTGGGCATCTATCCTTCTCAAATACTATTTAAAATAGAGGAAATGCCCCTTCATGGGTTCCTTCGAATCAATGTTTCCCCCGCGCAGAGAATGGAGGAGGCTTTCACTATGTTAGATTTGGGGCAAGGGAAAGTTTGGTATGTCCATGATGGTTCAGAAGAACCTAGGGATTTTTTCACATTTTCAGTCTCATCCCAGAACAAGAAGGAAATGCCATTATATCTGCAAGGACATGTTCCATATGTGTTTAACATTACTGTCCTTCCAGTAAATGATCCCCCAGTCCTTAAGCTCCCTGAAGGAAACTTGCTTCTCCTGTTTGAGAATTCTAAGAAACGACTAACTCCAAATATAATACACGTGTCAGACCCTGACACAGATTCCTTGAGTCTTAATTTCTCAGTTCTTGGCAACTTCAATTCAGATGCTGGGTTTTTAGAAAACACCAATGGTCCTGGGAAAGCCATTAATGGTTTTACGCATGGGGATTTAAGAGATGGCAACATTTTCTACGTGCACAGAGGTCATCGGAACTCCCGGATCCTTCTGAGAGCAAGCGATGGAGAGCTGGTTAGCAATACGGTAGTGTTACGGGTTGTGGCTGTTCCTTGGGACTTCGAAGTGGCTGTTAGAACTGGGGTAGTTGTCCAGCAGGGTGGCACAGCTCTGATTACACAGAGCAACTTGTCAGTGGAGGTTAACGGTGAACCCCACGAGATGGAGACCCGCTATGCTCTCACTCATCCACCCCAGTTTGGCCAGATTCAGCGGCAAGGGTCAAGGGATGAATGGAAACAAGTTAGTACCTTTTCTCAGCGTTCCATTGATCAGGGTCGGGTCCGGTACCGCAGTACATTTCAAGAATTACAGCTAGAAAATGTTACAGATCACTTTAAATTTAAAGTTAACATAGAAGGAAAAATCAGTGAAGAGCTGACGTTTCCTATTACTGTACACTGGCTAAAGTTTATACTTCTGAAAAATGTTCCTCTCGAGGTCAGGAAAACAGGCAGACAAGTATTGAACTCTGATCATCTGCAGGCTGTGACGGAGGGTGTGGACGTAACTCAGAGAGAACTGCATTTTAAGTTACTGACCCCACCTAAGAAAGGAAAATTGCTAGTTGGCAATAAAGTTCTAAAAACAAACTCCGTCTTCAGCCAGCAAAACATTGCAGACTCTAAGATAAGTTATGAGGCACAGGAGAGGCCCAGGGAAGACACACAAGATAGCTTTAGGTTCTTGATTGTTGCAAAACACATAGAATCAAAAGATTATACTTTCAGAATAAACTTTGAAGCAGATAAGACATGCATTGTTGTAACTAACAGAGGATTATTTGTAAAAGAAGGAGAAGGGAAATTAATTACGAAATCGGAATTATTTGCTCAAACACTGGACAATCAGACCTTCCAATATAGAATCACCAAGAGTCCTCAACACGGGACGCTAAAACTGGTTAACTTTTCAGATCCTCTGGGAAGTCGTGACAATATCACCGCATTCACTGATCAAGACATAGTAGGCGAGCGGCTGATGTATGTCCATGATGACTCTGAGACCCAGCATGATGAATTCCTCCTTGTGGCCACTGCCACAGGACCAGGCCAAAAGGGAGTGGTCAGGCATCCTGACACGGAACATGTATCTACAGAAATCAAAGTTGCCATTTCTGTAGAGTTAAAGAATGATGAGAAACCAGTGCGTGTGGTAGATAAGGTCTTTCATGTCGTGAGGAATGGCCAGCGCCTACTGACCCTGGCAGATCTCTGTTACCATGACCCCGACTCAGATTTTGATGATGGGCAGTTGCTCTATACCCGGCGGGGCATCCCAAATGGGGACCTGGTGAGACCCACTGATCTGTCTCAGAAACTCTACCAGTTTAGGCAAGAAGACCTGCGGGAAGGGAGAGTGCTCTTCAGACATCGGGGAGCAGACTCTGCCCGCTTTGTGCTGTTCGTGACAGATGGTGTCCATTACACATCATCCCTTCTTGAGGTCAGTGTGTCAGACCCTTATGTCCAGATAGCCAACAACACAGGGCTGGTTGTACAGAGAGGAGAGGACAGCAGCCTCACAACAACTAACCTCAGTGTCACCACAAACCAAGATGTCAGAACAGACCACGAGATTGAATTCTACATGCTGCAGCCCCCAAAGCATGGCAGACTGCTGGTCAACCATTCAGTGTCCCACTCATTTTCCCAGCACGACTTGAAGCAAGGACATGTGATTTATAGGCATGATGGCAGCGGCAACTCTGATGTGTTCAACCTGACAGTGAAAGTTAAAGAGATATATGTAGACGTGGGCATCTATGTACGAATGTACTCAGAAAGTCACCAACATCGCACCCAAATTCTGCTCATCAAGACCCTTGTAGTTGAAGAAGGAAAACCAGTAAAACTGAGTAGAGGAAGACTCCAGGTAGGTAGTTGTCCTACCACCAAGCATTCTCTCTCTCCCAGAGTAATCTGCGTCTAAGAGCTGTTTTTGCGTTGATTTCTCCCTCGTATTCAGAATGACTTTTTTCTAAACATAAATGCCTTTAAAAAGAGAAGCTGGAAAGTTTCGTGATTTTGACACTACTGATTTTCCTACAGTTGGAAATGGAATATAAGTGATACTAAGCCTTACGTTAAAGCCGAGTGCACGCCAGCACACAAGTATGTATGTTTGTTTAGTGTAGAATGAATTGGGAATGAGGAGATGATGTACATATTATAGTAAATTAAGGGATCTTTACTTTTTTCATTTTTTATAGACACGCTGCCAATATTTCATTTGATCTCAGTTACATTTGTGATGTGATGAAGCAGGGTATAAAAACTTAGAGAAACTTAAACATAAAAAGCGTTCCTAAAACAGCAGAGGATGCTATCCTACACAGTTAATTTCCATAGCTCTGAAGGCGGCCTTACTTCGTTTCCTGAAACTGATGGATAAAATTGGCGCAGACTAGTGGAATGCCAGGGGTGAGACCTTATACCAGAAGCTACTTGGTTTCCTGGGGCTCTTACTTAGAAACTTCCAGCAGGCAAAGCCCTGCTGATCAGAGTTAGGAGAGAGTGTTTGTTTTAGGGTAATCCTGTACAGGGTTTGTAAACTGTGATTTATGACAGGTGGCCACAAATACAGGCTATTCTGAATATACCCTCAGGACTGCAAAGGAGTTTACTTGTTTGCTAAATGCAGCCAATGACATCAAGAAGAAATGAACTCAAATCAGAAGCGGTTTACTAAATGAGTTTGCTTGAGGAAATATGGGGCTCACCAGCATTTCTCAATTCTTTTTTAGGATCTTGGAGAGTTTATGTTTCACCACAAGGGGGCATGTGTAGTTCAGTGACTATAAATCAGTTAAAATGACAGTTTTGAGATGGATTTTGCTGAATCAGTAAATTAAATATACATTGAAAATGCTGAGCTAGTTAAAAGGGGAGAGAAAAACTTTCCTCTAAAGTCTTGCAATTTAAGTGATTCAACTTCCGCTTCTTCGACCATCTTTCATTCCTTCTTCTTATACAGTTTTATTTCTTTCACCTCAACTTGCTGAGTCCTGGGTGTCTTGCTGCTGTGAATAATGCCTTGTTAAAGCATTAGTAAGCTATTCAGGTCTTGTTGACTGTTACTTTTCTTTGCAACCATTTGCATTAAATGCAAATGTTGACACGGTCACCAGAACAGACCCAGGCTTAAACACTGTATCGACCCTGATAGTAACTTAAGCCATTTGTAGACTTTAATAGAGAACAATTTGGTTCATCAAGGGTCTTGACTCTTATTGAGTATTGATGTGATTTTCTTTTTGTGTTTGTGTGTTGTATATACAAACTCAAGGCTGTCCACGAAGATAATATTCCTTCAGAGGCAGTGTTCACTGTCAGAATTCCACCAATGCATGGATACCTCAGGAAATCTTTACCAGAAGAAGGCAGCTTGAGTGCAGATGCAAAGTCCCCTCTGATTTTTACACAACAAGATATTGATGATGGGGATATTCTTTATGTGCAGACAGCTCCTGACCAACAACAGGACCATTTTTTACTGGAAGTGGTGAATGGTTTCCAAGCTGTAAATGGAATTGAAATCTTAGTGGATATCGTCCCTAAGCGGATTCCTCTCGAGGTACAAAATTTCACAATCCGAGAAGGTGGTTCCAAAGCACTTCTGGAAGACTATCTCAAAATTCGAAACAAATATTTTGAGGGAGTTGACTGTGAATTTGTTCTACTGAAACCACCAAAACATGGTTATGTTGAACATTCTAATTTTCCAAGAGTAAAGCTAATGAAGTTTACCAGGAAACAGGTAATAATTCTCAGTTAATACATTTAGGTACATGGGATAAGAGAAAAAGAAATGCTATTTATTATTTAGATTAATGGACTCTCAGGAGTGGTAAGACTTGAAAGAGTATCTAGTTTAACCTCCTAACAGATGCTAGAAGCCCCTTCCATGGTAACCCCATAGAAAGGTCATCTAGCCATTGATTAAATATATTCAGTGATGGAGAACTCACTACTTCATGCAACGGGCACTTCCAGTTTAAAAATAACTTCAATTGTTAGAAAGTTCTTTCTGCTGACCTGAAGTCTGCTGCTTAGACACTGTCAGCTCACAGCACAAGTCGTCCCTCCTTTCCTGAAAGCTCTTTAAATGTTTGAAAGAAAAAGTTACCCAGTTCCCTCGGATTTTATCTTCTTTACGTTAAACATCTCTAGGTTCTCCTACTTTGGCTCATAAGCCATGGGTTTCTAGCCTCTGGGCCGTCCTGGCTGCCCATTTCTCGAGGAACTCCTCACTGTCACTGTCCCACTCAAAGTGTTACACCTAGATAGTTAACACAGACGTGCTTTAGTCAGTAGTGGGTTTACTCATTTATTCATTCCGGTATTCAATTAACAGATGCTGAGAGAGCACGTATCTGTGCCGTGCCCTAGGTAAGCACAGTGATAGCAATGGCTAAACGGCCCAGTCCCCACAATCCAGCAGCGGGACACCACTTCCCGTCAGTGTTCAGCATAAAATAACCACTCAGCTCAGGGCTGCCATCATGTTTCTTTGCTTTGGGCTAGGTTGGTATTATTGTGAGACCTGGCTTTCTTATCATGAATAAAATAATGATTTCCATTACTGTCTAAGTATTGAAAGTAGCTTGCCACCATTTCCTTTATAAGCTCCTGGGAATATGCACTCTTCAGGTTGGAAGCCATTAACAACCACCTGGCATCTCTGGGGATCTTTGTCCTGTTATCTGTAAACCCATGTGGGCTGCTTTCTTTTGCTTCTAAGGATTTCATCTTATCAATGGACTTGAACTGATTTGCTAAACCCTTCTTCTGTTCAAGTTGCTGTTCAAGGTTGCCATGATAAGGAGCCACATTCCTTGCCCTCAGGAGATGCTGGGGGAGGGGGCATAGGTGCACAAGCTTGACATGAGTACATCCTTCTGATGCTTCACAAAGCATTCTCACCATGGTGCTAAGGAAGTGCAGAGTTGGCACATCTGACTCTAGTTGAAGAGAATAGGGAAGACTTCACTGAGGGAGTAACGTTTAAGCAAGACTTGAGGAAAGAAAGAAAGAGCAGGGAGGTAACAGAGGAGAAACAGAAAAAAAAGGAAAAAAAAGGCAACATGAGCAAAGGGAACAGCGTGGCCAAGGAGGCATTAAAGTGAATGGGTTCTGGGGGCTGGGAAATGGCCCACAAGACTTGCAGGCCGGCTCAGGAGTGGCAGAGAGAACTGAGGCCAGACTGGGGAGAGTCTTGAATTATATGTCGAGAGGGTTAGACTGGGGAGGTCTTAGGGAGCCATGGGAAGAAGCAGAGAATCCTGAGGACTGGAAATGACCTTGGAAATCAGTGTTTCACTACTGGGGACCCAGGGAAGGTGATCCTTTAGTGACTTCCTATAGGCATCTCTTCATCATGCCTTCCTTCTCAAAGGCCGGACAAACCATCCAAGATGACCACTTGCTCTGGTGCAAGTTGAATTTAATACCGTTCACCTCAGGGATGCTAGGTGAGAGACTGAGCACTAAGTTTTTGTCCTGTCTTGGTCAGTTCATTGATTGTGCTTTGTAAGAAGTGTGCATTTAGAATGATTAGTTGAAATCTGTATGTCACGTATGTGTGCTCCCTCTAGGATCTGTGTTATCGTGTAGCCTTGTTCACAGTCAAGGTCATGTGTCCCTGCTCTTCCAGGTGACCCCTTCGTACTTTCTCTTCCTATATGACTCTAAGGTCTCCAGCTTTTGAGATATCATTATTTTCATGTAATGCGGCACTAACCCCTAACAACTGGGGGCTATAACGTTGAGTGGCTTGGAGGAGCCCGTGGCTATGTTTGCCCTTCATTCATTCAGCAAATCGTTTTTGAGTATCTATTATGTGTCAGGCATGCCAGTTGTAAGGAGTGGGGATACAGCAGTGAACAAACCCGGCAATGATCTGTGCCCCCGTGCACTGGAGGGGAAAGAAGGAGGCAGAGAGAGACAATAGAAAAAAGAAATAAGTGAAATAAAAGGTATGCTGAGTGAAGATTAGTGCTATGGAGAAAAATAAAGCAGGAAAGGGAGCTGGGAAGTGCCAGAGCCTTCAGTGGTGTGTGTGTGTGTGTGTGTGTGTGTGTGTGTGTGTGTGTGTGTGTGTCTATCTGTTTGGTTTCAAATCAAGTGGTCAGGGGAGGTCCCACTGAGAAGGCAGCATCTGAGCAGACAACTGGAGGAAGTGATGGATGGGTGAGCCAGGTAGACATGGTGGGAGAGCATTCAGGCAGAGGGAAGAGCAAGTGAATAGCTGTGTGGGAAGCAGCAAGGGCTTTAGTGGACCGCATGCCATAGGGGGAGAGCTGGAAATGAGGTTAGGGAGGTCCAGCATGGGAGGGCCTTCTACGTCACCTTTAACCCTGAGTGAGATGGGGAGCAAAGAGGGAGGGAGAAGGTGAGCAGAGGCATGACACCCTATGCCCTGAACATGATTGGTGACAGGGGACCCAATACTTTTCAGTCTTCTAAGATTTTCTACAAGTTTGTTATATCTTTTAATTTCAGGTCAGCAGATATTTTTCTAGTGTTAGAAGTCAAGAAATAGGCAAACCCCCACCCAATCTTCTCTTTGCCTTTACATTTATACATATTAAATGGCATGTAATTTGGGGGAGTGCCACTCCTTTGAAGAAATGCTATATTTCTCCAGGAAAGATACTGAGGAGGCAATTTGAATTAAATACTATGTTCCTAAAGCACTTTAGGTACAAATTCTCTCACATTCTGATCAATGCCATCTTCTGTGTTTAGTTTCAAGTAGCTTAAAACAGCATGTTTCAGAACTTGTGGTCAAGCCTATGGTCTGGAACTCCTCTGCCCACAGAACTCCAAAGAAATTCTCATAGCACCTGTGTACAAATGGCCACAACTTTCCCTTGAGACTCTTCCTGAACTTTTCAACTCTTGTCAGAAACACCTCTGAGAGATCAAAAGTATTTGCTCAAAGGAAGTGCACCATAGGAACGGGCAAAGTTGAACTGTTAAAATTTTTGGCAGTATTTTATCAAAACAAACACAACCCCAGAGACTTTTTCAGAAGTTCAACTACTCCTGTTGGGCTTTGGAAGTTCTCTGCCATTTTATATTTGGGTCACAGACTCACTGAAGCCAAGTTCCCTTCTAGCTTGAAAATTCTCTTGGTCTCTAATTATGATCCTGTGCTCTTCAGTATTTTCCATCAGAGCCTTAAAGACATGAAAGGCATTCCGATCAAATTTGTGGTTATTACAAATCCAAGAGGAATAATTAATTCATTTGATGACCATTTCAGAATGAAAATTAGAAAATGAAATCTAACAAGGATAAAAGTAAATGTTTGCCATTTGTGTTATTGGTGACAGGGGACCTGTAAGGGAAATCTGCCTTGATAAAATTTGATTTTGATATATTTTATTATATTCTGTCCACAGGAGATGTTTGGTAGCTAGTTATGGGTAGCATCAGCTAAGAGATGCACCAAAAAACGATTGTGTTCTGAAGGAGGAACAGGATTAGGAGGGAGCATGTATAGTCTCCCGTACAAAGAACAGTTAAAGGAATAATGCATGCTTAGTTCAGAAAAGAGAAGTCTGGGGAAACTTAATAGTTGCCCTGGTCCAGATGTCTCCAAACAACAAAAATCCAACAAGTGGGTAGAAGGGTAGAAGCTTCAGAGCCTCAACCTAACATTCTGAATTCTCTAACAAAGTAATCCACAACTTCAAAAATTAGTCACTGTAAGTAAACAAGTAGAGTCCAAATTTCAGTGGGTGTTGTTCCACTGAAAGAACAGCTGGATTGTATCACTTACCTATTGCACATTTCAGTGTTAGAACTAGCCTTTGACTTAGGTCTCCTGATTACCAGTCCAGTGTTCTCTTTCACACTATGTGCTGCGTCGCTCCATTCCTCCTTAAACTTACTCCTGGGATGTGGCATCACTTCATGAAAACTATCCTGTCCGTCATAATTTCCACTCTGAGTGTCAGAATCAAACCTCATAGGACGAACACATGCTTCTGTGTTTTAGAGAGACATAAAAATTAGGATTATAGCAATTTGTTCATGTTTTTAAATCACATTTCAATAAGTTGGTGATTTTTGTTGGTGGTGGTTGTAGGTAGAAAATGAACTGATTTACTACGTGCATGATGATAGCGAGGAGCTTCTTGACAATTTCACCATCTTTGCAAGTAGCTCAGAGCTTGGAAAACAGAGTCTGCCCCAAACTCTTTTTGTAACTGTGGAATCCGTAAATGATGAGGCTCCAGTAATAACAGCCAACAAAATCCTTCAGGTAAGTGCTCCATGTCTTTTGATTTATCATAATAACATTAGGGCTACCAATTTGATTTTCTTTTATATTATTTCTGATGTTAAATAAGAAGACATAGGACTATGTATGTATGGTTAACATATTCCTACTGGTTTTAAATAAATGTTAGTTGTGACTGGGACATTCTGTTGGGTAACTGTTGGAAGATGATGAATCCCAATGAGTTACTGTCTTGTTGTATTTCTTGAGTGGGTGTCCTTCACACTATATTCCCCAAGGCATGGCCTTTTCTAGTTAGGGTGGGAAGGTGAGAATCAGCTCCCTGGTATTGAATGTGTGACCTTAGGCAAATTATTTACTCCCTCAGTGTGCTCTCATCAAGGTGGTAGGAAATGGAGGCAGAGTTGTGAGGAATAAAAGAGAAAATGTTGTAAAACTCTCCCACAGTTCCTGACATGTGGTGTGGTTGGGACTCAATAAATGGTAACATTATTACTGAAAAACTCCAAGGCTAAACCAGTATTAGAATAAAACAAAAACCACTGTACAATCATGTGATGGTATTATGCTGTTTCTGGGAACTTCCGTCAGCCTTCACTCTTTCTGAGAATCCCCTGGGGGTGCTTCTTAGGCACTCACAGATAAACATGTTTTGGCAACCACATGGTGTCCACCATTTGGCTCCTGTCCTGATGTGGGAACCTGAAGCAATGTCATGGCTTCTATTGGCCACACAAAGGGCTTGATGCACAGGAGTCCCTCTGGCTCTTATGGTACCATTTCCTCCCACACCAGCACTACCTATGTCAATGCTGGTGAACCCATTTGTGCCAGTTTACACTCAAGGATCCCAAAGCTTTCATTCAGTAGATTTTTTTGGTCTTACATCACTCCTTCATACTGTCCCTTCTTCTAAGGACTTGGGCATAAATTTGCTATTCTGGCTTGGAGAAGAGTCATAGGTATTACAATAGTAAGTGCTCAAAAAATAATTGTTAGCCATTATTATGTGCCAGGTATCACTCTAAGGGCTTTTAGCTCCCTGAGAGTTGTACTACCGTTTCCCTCATTGGACAGAGGAGGAAATCACATGACAGTTAAATGACAGGCTGAGGACAGAGTGACAGCACAGGAGCCTGATGACTTGTTCATGCCTCTTTTCAGGCTCTCCAGCAATGACCGACACATAACAAACAAGAAGTATTTGTTGAAGGGATGACTAAATGAAAATATAAACTGTCAGTTTCCCCCCAACATTGGCCCATGTTTCAGAGACCAGGCTTTTGCCTTGGCTCTTTCTTCCTTTAGTACAGCTGCATTTCTGGAAGAATCCAGAAATGGCCCCTTGCACATTTCAGCCTCTAGGGGACACATTCATCAGGTATGCCCAGACGTGGGAATCTGAAGGTGTTCACTTCGAAATGTGGCAGAGACAAATCGTCCCACATACGTTTTGGACAACTTCAGCCTTGTTTACACACTCATGAGAGTAAATAGTTAATAATAGATTCTTTAGAAGTCCAGAGGAAATTGGGTAGTCAGAAGAGATGCAGAAGAGGTGGACACAAATAGCGCTCACCGGGGGCTTATCTAACTAGAAAATTTTATATTGTTAAACATGGAAACAGGCTGGGGTTTTTAAAATCTGTTTTTATTTGCTCAAAATAATTGGATTTAGGAATAAGCTTTTTAAGGCTTTTAGGTATTTTACGGCTTGGCTCATTATTCAGCCTCTGTATTTTAAGTGAAAAACTAGTGGTGTTTACACCTTTGGAACGTGTCGCTTTATCTTTAGTTTACTCCAGTCATTGTCTAGGCAGCCTGGGAATGGGACGTTCTAGCTGGTCACATTTGTAGGCCTACCTCTGTTTTCACAGATTCTTGTGGTGTTACTATCTACTGAACTCATTCTCAGCAAAGCGATCTAAGACTAGGTTGTTGGCTCTGGGGAAGGGATCGTAGGCGTCAATGATTATTAAGCACAGTTATAAAAGTTTACATTTATTACGTGCTTACGGAGTACAGTACTGAACATCTTCCAGAAGTGGTATCATTTTCACAACGCTCAAAGCAACTGCTGTTCCTGATGTCCTCATCATAATAGGAGCAGCGAGGCCCAGAATCACCAAGGGAAGGTGTGAAAAGTCTGACTGTCTCACCACCATTCTCTGCCACTTGGCCCACTACTCATGACTGCCTCAAGCTCTCTCAGTGCATCCACATGATCAAGGGCTGTCTTTATTACAAAGAAAAAAGCCCCAAAGCTGTGGTGCTTCTTGCTCCCCCTCACGCAGACTTCAGGGAATAGGTCCACAGCAATTGTATTGAACACACATGTGTTCGCCCAGGAACCTCAGCAGAGGAGTTCGGCATTTTGCTGTGTGGTGCGAAACTGCAGGATGAGAAAGATCCATGGGAGGGACCTAAAATCTGGACAGATATGGGAGAAGAGCTGGAGCTGGCTGAAGGAGAGGAAGACCAAGGAATAACGCAGTGAACTCTTGGGCTTCCTCCTGAAAAGGAATTGAAGCCTTGTTGTGGGTTTGGCTTTCAGTTCTGAGGTGCCATTAGTTATAAGAGGCGCCCTCAACTTAATAATAGCTTTATTATATTGAAATATTCCTGTCAATTTAAGATCTTCAGAACATTAGATTGTGAGAGGAAAAAATGTGTATGCTGGCCTTTGTCTCTGTCTTCCCTTTAAATTAGGGAAATACGGTCACTGCCGAGAACCTTGAGCTTGCTCAGGCAGTTTGCCCACACCCCCTCCCCCATCCTTGAGTTCAGAGTGTTTTTCTCAAGAAAAAAGGAAGAGTCACTGGGGGCAAGGGCCATTTCCTTTATTCTTACCTTCTTCCCTGGAGAGCCTGGATCTAGGCCAGGAAGGGTGCAACTTCCCAGTTTCAATGGATGTGGTCATTTGACTCTGGCTCTTTCTGAGTTTATTCACTTATTTATCTGGTAAGAATCGCATTCCCTGTCTTTAAAATTCTGGATTGAAGTTAGAAGACCGGAGTTCAAGGTTTATAAATTGCCCAACTTAAGCAAAATTTCTCTGAGCCTCATCTTCCTTGACAACAAAACCATGACTGAGTTGTGGGTTGGTGTGTATGTGTGTAAAAGATATATATATCTGGATTTATTATAAGGAATTGGCTTATGTGATTATGGAGGTGGGCAAGTTCCAAGATCTGTGGGGTTAGTCAGCAGGCAAGAGACGCAGGAGAACCAATGGTTTAGTTCCCATATGAAGGTCAACAAGAAGAGCTGATGTCCCAGTTCAAAGGCAGTCAGACAGAAAAGAATTCTCTTTACTCACAGGAGGATCAGTTGGTTTTGTTGTTGTTGTTGTTGTTGTTTCTACTTAGGCCTTCAACTGGTTGTATGAGCCTCACCCACTTAAGGGAGAATAATTCTGCTTTACTCAGTCAACTGATTTAAGTGTTAATCTCATCCAAAATGTTAATCTCATCCATTCTCATAGAAACACCCAGAATAATGTTTAACCAAATATCTGGGTACCCCGTGGCCTAGTCAACTTGACACATAAAATTAACCATCATAGTTTTGAGATTCTATGCTGTCTTTGACTTTTCAAACAGAACTTTCTCAAGACCTTCAGATTATCCCATATGACTACCCAGACTCCTTACTTGTCATCAGAGCTTGGAGCAAGTGGCAAGAAGGGTTATCTGTAGTCTACTTGGGAAAAGGAAGTGGGAGCCTAGGGGGTAGACCCGCTGATAGCATCTCAGACTCTGGATAGGAGTTCAAAGGCAGAAATCTGAATGTTAACCGCTCTATCCTAGCATAGGATACACTCCTTTCTCCTAAAGTACTTTAAACAACATTTCATTTAGCCACAGAACTTGTGGCTGGCTGGTCTCCAAAGTCGTTCAGTGGTGCAGGGAATCATTTCCGATGTGACAGACTGGTGTTAGGAATTGGGGTTAGACCAAGTCCTGAAATGAATCCTTTGCATTTTACTCTGAAATATAGTCTACTGAGTACTTTTGTCTTCAAGCATCACCAGAAATTTTGGTGCATACCTGATCAAATGTATTTGTGTCCACAAGGGGGCTTCACTTTCCTGTTTTTCAACTTTGGCTTTCAATACTGTACATTTTGTTTTGTTGTTGTCTTTTACACCAAAAATAGAATCATTTGTTTGTTTCTGATAAGCATTTGTCATCACTAAAAAGAGCGTTGAGAGCCAGGGACAGTGAAAGAATTAAGGCAGCAAAGCCTGAGATTTTGACAGAAGGCTTAGAAGGGTCAGACAGTGGGATAGTAACTTTATAAACATTTCACATCCCTCATCTGAAACTCAAAACAAAGGTCTGGGTTTTTAAACATTAGAGTCATAATTAGGATTATATTGGATTATAATTAGGTTTCTAAATCCCATTGACCTTCGGTTTAAGTTAAAGGTGAATTTTTAAAAATGTGTTCCAATTAATGTGCTAATTACTTTTTCAAATATGAATTCCTTAAACCATTATTTCTTGGGCTTTGGGTCACTTTTAATTCTGCATTCAGGTCTGCAACCTTTGTTTTTCTTCACCCCATCTACCTGAAGTTGCAATGACCAATGATTTGGCACTAAATCAAGCCTCACCCAAAGCAGTGCGGCTGTTAATTGAACTAAATTTGATTTGAGTGGAAATAAAGAACTAAAGTTACCAGCTCTTGTTTTGAGTGGCAGGTTTTCCACTTGTTTTGAAAGATGGTATATTCCAGAGGCAAGAGGGGGCAAAAGCAGAGTTGCACGGAAGAGTAGCTGCAGTGGAAAACATGCTTCATCCAGCTTTTGTGTGCATGGTGCTGGAAAAAATGAGTATCTACGAGTCACGAGAAGAGAATGGCAGTACATTTCCAAATCAGCTTGAGTTCTTAAAGGAAAATAAGATACATGGATGGATTTTAAAATGTAAAAAGTGAAAAAGTAGAATCAGTGGCTTTGGAATTTTGTTAAGTAGTCCAATTGTGTATTTTATACACACTGTAGCCTTTCCATGGATTAACTGAAGACCAAAACCTTATAATTTGAACATTAGGTTGATGAGCATTTCTGGTAGCTGTTAAAAAACTGACGTCCTTAGAGTTTAGGGCTAAAAAATCCTCAGTGGCCATATTCCAAAAGCCAAGACATAGGAGCATCCATCGACAACACAGTCATGAAACAGATGAACTATCTCACCCCAAATTATGGAGAGATGCTGTGGGATTAAACAAAATCCACAGTACATGTTATAGAATGGCTCCAATAATCATAATCAGGACACTCCAAATGACTTTTGAGTAATGTCTTAAAAAATCATATTTATCTTCAGAACTGAATCTGATGAAGAAGATGGGTGACATAGAGCTAATATTTATTGAACTCTTACTATCTGCCAGGTGAAGCTTCTTCTAAGTACTTTACATATTTTAAATCACTCATTACACATAATAATTTTATCATTCCTAGTTTACTAATGAGGAAATTAAGGCATAGGTAAATTAAGAAATGTGCCCAAGGTTACATAGCTAAGGCATATCATGCCTCATATGAAAATGTAGGATCCTATCTTATATATTTTCTGATATTCCTTTCTCAGATTCTGTTTAAATAGTTATTAGATAATGAGTGAGCATGAATTAAGATATTTCATTAACTCCTTGTGCCACTAAGGAAAACAGCCTCTTAGACCAGAAAGATATCTATTAAATCACTTAGGATTGAATTTTTAAACAAGTTGGTAACAAGCATAGAAGATGATAAGGTTCTAGTCAGAGAGCAAAGAATGACATAAGCTCGAAAATATGCATGGTGTTTCTATAGGGAAGACATTTATAAATACAGACAGAAATGTGAAAATTTAGTTAGTGATAATGCCACCCATTTTTAGTGCTCGTCAAATACCATGTGACTGCATGATTATAGAAACTCAAAACAGCCTCCTTCCTTCAAATGGGATTCAATGTCTAAATATGCGTTTTTCAGCTCAACAAGTTCACAACTGAGCTCCTGATCTTACTTCCCGAATCCACTCCCTGTGCCGCTCTCCTCATTTCAGTTGATGATAACTCCGTCCTTCTAGGTGTTGAGGTCCCAACCATGGAGTCATTCCTCCACCTTTCCTTCTTCCACACCTCACCATGTCCAATTCGCCAGACAGCCTGTTGGCTTTCCCTTCAAAACACACCCAGAATTTGACCCCTTCTTACCACCTCAACAACTTCCGGCCACTCTCTTCTCTCATCTCTCTCCAGGATTATGGCAGTCATTTCCTAACTGGTCTCCCTGCTTCTACCGCTGCCTTCCCATGGTCTGTTCTTGACACAGAAGCCACAGGGTTCTGTTAAGACCAAGTTACTCCTCACCTAAAGCCCTATGATTCTTCCCCATTGCACTCAAGTAAAAGCCCAAGTTCTTACAAATACAATGGCTGTCAAGACCCTGCAGGATTGGGCCTTCCATTACATTTTTGACTCATCTTCTTGCCTTCCTCATCTCACTGCTCCCGCCATACTGACCTCCCTGCTGCTCCTCAAACGGATGACGCTTGCTCCCACCTTAGGGCTGTTCCCTCTGCCTGCATGTTCTTTCCCTAGATAGCCATGTGGCTCCTCCTTCACCTCCTTCCAGTTTTTCTCAAATGAGCCTCTGATTTAACATTCTCCCACCCCTGAGCCCCTTATTTAGCTTTATTTTACATTTTTTTCATAGTGCCGGTGAACTTCTAACAGACTGTATAGTTCATTTCATTACTATGCCTGTTGTTTGTTCCCTGTACTCCTTCATCCCCTCCTGCCCGAATGTAGGCTCTATGAGGATAGGACTCTGTTTTGTTCACTGATGGATTGCAGGCACCCAGAACGTTGCCTGGAACATAGTAGATGCTCAATAAATGATGAATTGTGGAACTAGGATATTTAAGCAAGGTAAATAGATTTTAAATGTAATTGCAAAATAGAGACTATTACTCAGAAATAATTGTAGATGAGCTATCAGCACAGCAGACATTGCAAGGACATAGGCCCCAGATATGTGTTTTCCTGCAAGACAGGTAAAATAAAGGAAAATTCTTAAAATACACAACATGTGTTTTCCCTCAAATATTTAAGAGCTGATGAAATCATTCACTTCTTAAAACGATGAATAGAAATCCTTAAATCAGCCCTGTGAGTAGGTTCTATGATGATCTGAGATTCCATGTAGAATCTTAGCCTATGCTTCCATATTTAGCACATGCCAGGCATACAGAAGGTGCTTAGTTACCATCAGCTTTTATTGTTATTATACTTTATATAAGTATTCTCTTTAAATAATTAATTTTGAATAAATAATTATGAATACTATTTTGGGGGGGACCTTATAAACCTCACAAATTAAACAAACACTATAGCATGCCCTGAATTTCATCTGGTATTTAATTATATGTCTGTTTTGAATTAAGAATCTTCATGCTTTAGGGATGCCTGGGTGGCTCAGTCAGTTGAGCATCTGCCTTCGGCTCAGGTCATGATCCCAGGGTCCTGGGATCAAGCCCCACGTCAAGCTCCCTGCTCAGCAGGGTGTCTGCTTCTCCCTGTGCTCATGCTCTCTCTCTCTCTTAAATAAATAAATAAAATCTTAAAAAAAAAAAGAATCTTCATGCTTTAAAAGCTCTAGTGAATTGCTTTAGTTTCTAAATCTTTGTGCAAGAGGCCAGAGTAGCATAGCTCTCCAGTTTACTTATGTGTCATGATTGGAATTGGTCTTTGCAAGATCTGTGCTTCTCTTGTTTTTAAGGTGTGGGCAAATTCTGTCACTGAGATTACCAGGGGTGACCTCTGTGCAGAAGATGAGGACTCCTCCCCGCAGGACCTCACCTACTGGGTCACTCCACCCAGCAACGGGCATTTGGCTCTCCAGTCCTTTCCTGGCCGAAGCATCCAGAACTTCACCCAGGCTCAAATCAACAAGGGCCAGCTAGTGTTTGTACACACTGGTATGTCATAAAGAAAAGTAATGCGAAACTAAAATGTGTTTGAATCAGAGGTTAACATGATGGTCAAACCTAGTAGTTGCTGCCTGAAAACCACAAGCCATCTAAAAACTTTCTGGGGTCTGTCATTTTTTTTAAGTGGCACGTTGTCGTAAGGCTAATGATAGCAAACACCAGAGAGCACCTATAACTCACACATGGCTTACTCACATGGTCATGTAAGGTCTATGCTCAAATATAACGTTCCCAGAGAGTCTTTTCCGGACCACCCATTAAAATAGCATCTCTACTTGGTCCCTCTCCATCCCTTACTGACTTCCTGCCATTGTAGTATAGATTGCTTTGTTTGTTTGTTGTCTGTCTTCCGCGCTAGAGGGTACAAGAGCAGGATCTTTGTTTTGTTTGCTCTGAGATCCTCAGCACCTCAAAGAGTGATGAGAACAAGTAGGTGCTTAATAAAAATGTGTTGAAAGAATGAAATAATATTGAATACCTTTTATGTTCCAGGTCATGTTCCAGATGCTAGGGATACTTTAGTGAACAAAACAAACATATTTGTAAAATAAATGAACACATGGATAAACTAATGAATGAATATAGCTGTAATTCCAAGAGCCTCGGACATTAAAAGGCTTGTTTTCTTCCTTCTGTTAATCAGTAAGCCAAATAGCTCCTATAAATCTGAGGAAGGGGTGATCCAGTCTGGCTTTGTTTCCAGGTTGCCCCTGTCACTGGACGGAGAGGGGAAGGAGCCTACTCCCATGCTGCTGAGTGAATGGGGGTTGGGCATGCATGAGCCAGGGGGCATGATGGGAAAGCTACCAGTCATAGCTGGTCAGCCATTTTTATTAACTTCTTTGAAAATATAGTCAAGAAAATAAAGATAAAAAAATCTTCTAAATTCAAATGTAGTATTTTCCTGATTATCTCTGCAGTTAATACAAAGAATCCCCAAATAATCTGAAAATAATTTACTATGTGAATGCTCTCAACTAGTAGTTCCAAACCCATAACCTGGGGACCTAGGGGGTTAATTTTATTGCAACAAGATACTAAATCTACTCACATATGTACCAAAGCCTTGATTCTAGACCGGATGATCTTTTCCACGTATGGATGTTCTCATTTTTAAAATGTGTACAGATGTGCCGATTAATAAAATATGATTCATTTAAAGAGGTACTGAAGTAATAGGAAATTTCCTCCAAATTTTATGAGGTTTTGATTATTAGATACCAACAATCCAAGTATTATTAGATGAAGGCCTAGAAAGGTTATTTTTTTGAAAGGATTATATTTTCAAAATGGAGAGAACCACTCTGGACACTCCCCCAAGGGAAGTTTCGGATTTCTACAACGATGCAGTTGGCCAGGAAAAGGAATCCTTGAGTCTCTGGCCACACTGACATCACAGGAGGTGCGGTCACATGACCCATTTCATTTACTCTGCACAAGTCCTCTGAGCCATGTGGAGTAGTGACCCCATTTTAGAGATGAAGAAACTGAGGCTCAGAACGATGTAAGCTGAGCTGACCTTGAAGCTGGGCTTTCTCCGCTGGCTGCCACCCACTGAAGGACAGAGCAGGTTAAAGAATTGCACTTACTAGTTGCAGGACTAAAATGATAATTGGCTCTCTGGATTTATTTATTTGTCAACAACCAGATCCATGTTCACTTTTGGCTGGTAGAGGAAATAATTTCTCCTAAAAAAAAAAAAAAAAGCAGGAAGGAGAGTTAGAGGCAAGCTCTTTGAGAATCAATCCATTACATTCTCTAAATGGCTGCGGAGGCAGTAATGGCCCGCAAAGGGACTGGAGCCCTGCGCAGACGAGGCTGTTGCTGAGACCAGCTGGTTCTCCTGCTACATCTGTCCATTATCAGCCCCAAACAAAGGCTTAGGTTTAATTAGTCTCTCTTAGCATTTATATTTGCAAAGTGCTCTACCACTAATCTAATTCATTTTTCACATGACAACCTAAGTAGGTTGATAAAGCCAAGATGGGGGAGGCTGTGTGATTTAAGGCCGCCCTTTGCAAAGTTCTGTCGGAAAGATCTGAGGTTGTGCAACAGAAAATCTACAGGTCTCCCCTCCTTTCATGTTTCCCTCCTTTCCGCTCTTTGGTCATAGTGTTATAAGTTAGGGTATTCCCAGGACACTATTCTAGTATGTATTTTGATAGGATTCCTTTTGATTCCGTTTCCACGTTGTTTCTGGATTCATGAAATGTGGAAAGTGCCTGGTGGCAGAAAGTATTCTCTTCCTCATTTCATGTTTCATTAAATGCAACTTCAGAGTGCTATTTCTAGTAAAAACAAGCAAACAAGCAAGCAAACAAAATTTGATTGTGGGCCCCTATTCGAAATTAAGCAGACTCAGAATTTTCTCTCTCTCTTTTTAAAAACGATGACTCTTGAGTGTATTGGGAAATTTTTAAAAGTCTGTAACCCTTTTTCGTGAGGACTCGGGGAACTCTGGGTGTGCATAGATAACAGAATCTCAAGAGGCTGTCAAGCCGTCAGCCAGCCGTTTATTAAATTGTGTTATTAAGGGAGTACTTGTACGTAATTGCGGAGTCTGACCCTGCCTTCTTTGTTCCTTGCCACATGTCCCTGAGGGCAACAAAGAGAACATTTCTACCCATTACATGATGCAAAGACATGTGGGCCTCCAGATTTACTGCTGGCTGAACATTTTCAAAGGGTGATGGGAATACGAACATCAGGCTCTACATCGTGAGCTCGCCTGGTGCTTTGTGAGTCAGACTGGGAAAGCACTCCTGGGGACGGGAGCCATAGGGGGCCTGTCTCAATTTCTCTGACACACATAAGTTATTTTATAACTTTATTGATATCACTAATCCTTTGACAGCAGTGTGGGAGTACAGTTCTCTTCCTGCAGGAATTTAACAAAAGCTGACCTGGATCTTTCCCCACTCTTTACTACCTTAGCAGAAAACAGCTAGTTCGAGATCAGTGAATAATTAGAAATTATTTGGAGGGAGGAGCTAAGTGTTTTTACTTCCCCCTAGTTTTGATTTTCGGCATTATTAAGTCAGCGTTATCAATATTTCAGGAATTGCTTGTGTGTGTGTGTGTGTGTGTGTGTGTGTGTGTACACGTGCATCCGACATGTGTGCAATCCAAAGGAAGAAAATGCAGGTGATGAATATGTTTTAAAAGATTTTTTAAAATTTCTTAGAGGTAACACCTTTGCTTTCTTTTGTTAGGTCACAGGGAGGGGGGGAAGGGGAAGGGGGAAAGGGGAGGGGGAAATATGCATTTTAACCTTTATTAATGTTCTTTTAACTTCACATTTTGGCAATATTTGGTTTGGTGAGTTCAGTGACTCTATTAACACATCCTCCAGTTGATAGGGGTTGATTTGCGGGAGAGAGGGTGAAAGTGGGTGGCTTTTGCTGAATAGCCAAAGTGACCAGAATGTAATTCTTCTTTTGAAGGAGCCATGTCAGGAGGCTTTAATTTTCAGGTTACTGATGGTTTGAACTTTGCACCACGACAAATTTTTAGCATCACCGCTCGAACCCTGACCCTTAGCTTAGAAGTAAACCGAGGACTGAGCATCTTTCCAGGTAAGATTTTATTTTTTTTTTTAATTTTTACTTATTTATTTGAGAGAGAGAGAGAGTTTTCGAGCACACAAGCAGGGGGAGGGGCAGAGGGAGAGGGAGAAGCAGACTCCCCTGCTAAGCAGGGAGCCTGACACGGGACTCTATCCCAGGACTGCGAGATCATGACCTGAGCCAAAGGCAGCCGCTTAACCGACTGAGCCACCCAGGCGCTCCTCCAGGTCAGATTTTAACTTGAGTGCATTTGGGGTGAAGTGGTTTTCAATTTATTTAGAAAGCTCTACCTGCGTGGTAAAAAAGTGTCATGGTTTACCATAGAGTGATTCCAACAACAGTTATAAAGCCCCAGAAAGAATCCTCTCTTTGCAGGAATTTAGCAAAAGCAAGGCTGTCTCTGTCTACCCCCTCTCTCTTTGCCCTCCACTGCTTGGCAGAGAGGGTGTGCTGGTGAAGGGCTGCGGGGGAGGAGGCCCATGATCCACGTGCACTCTTCCCATCCTTTCTCTGTAGGGTCCTTGACAAAGCAGGGAGAACCAGGCTCTGCAGTGACCATCGAGATCTTGGATTTTATTTTTCTAAATATAGAAACCCTGTGCATCCATGGGGGCTGTGAGGGATTTCACTGAGTGTTGGCTTCAGGGCCCTGAAGCCTCTAGACTGTTGTTGGCCCAGAATCTCAGCTTGGCTGAGATGGAAAAATCAAAGTGAGCATCTCTGGCTCAATACCCTCACGGCAGGGATAGGGAAAGATTTACCCCATGGCAGGGGTAATAAAAAAGAAGGACAAACATTTAAACTTGCTATTTTTTTAAAAATGCACTGAGGTAGATCGAACAGAAAACAATAAAATTTATATTACAGTTAAAAAAAAAAAAAAACCCTTACACTGTGACCTGTTTACTTGATACTTGTTACCAAACAGAGATGGAGAAAGATAGTAATCACTTTATTAGTTATGGTTATTCTACGGTCACTCTAAGCCAGTTGTTCTCAACCAGGAAGCTTCTAAAAATAGCCACGTCTGGGCCTCACCTTACCCCAGCTGAACGGGGAGTCTCTGGCATAGGCCTGGCCATCATATATTTTTTTAAGTTCCAGGTGGTTCTGAAGTACAGCCAGGATTGAGATCCATGGGGCTGGGCATGGAAGGTACTAGTTTTTTACTCCTTACACACATGTGAGGTAGGTGATATATTTACAGGAATCTGGCAGGATTTGTGGCTTAGAGAGATGATGTCATTCGGCGGTGCAACCGGTAAATGGTGGGTAAAGCTCGCATTCTTCTAAGGGAGACCTGGAGAAAAATCACTGTAACTTTAACAGAAACACAGTGTTTGAGGAGAAATGTTACAATTTTTAGTTGTCTTAAGTGCTTGAGCTCATGAAAAGAAATCTTATTAAAAGCCAATTAAAGATACGTTAACCCAGATTCTTCTATTCCAAATTCTTTTTATATTCCATAATTTTTCTCTGGGAATAACTGTGATGTGTCTATCGATTTTTTTCAGGGCAATGAGGGTGCCATTTAGTGTTTAAAACTAAGCAAACTACTACATCCTAGTAATCTGAAAAATGTAATAACCTACCGGGAAAAAAGTGTTCTAAAATCAGAGTAAATCTGGCTGCTGCAAAAGATGAAACAGTTTTCATCTTTTCATCTCTTCTGGCTCAACTTTGGGTTAGTAATTGATGAGAGTTGTGTCAGCTTAAAGGGGAGTTGTAGCCACTACAGCCTAGAAAGTTTTGTGTTTCTGGCACCCGTTTTACTGAATATTAGGTTAGCAAGAAAAATATATGAAAGTGGCCCAAATTCCCTTGTCACCTTTGTGGAACTATGCAAAACATAGAGTTTTCATAGCCCTCTGTCTAATATTCGGACCCAGCCCTGAGTGAGCAGCTCCTTTCTCCAAGCTTGCCCCTAGCTAGCACCTGCGCTCTGTTATTCTTGGTTCCCGCGTTGCCCTCTGTCCCCGGGCTGTGACTTGTCTCCAGCTCCAGCGCCTGGCCAGTGGGAAGGACGATGGGTTTTCGTGTCCATTTCCATTAGGCGGCTGTTACATTTGATAAAATCTCCACTCGAGTGGGTGTGGGAATGACTACTGCAGAGTCACAGGTTTTAGAGTTGGGATGGACCTTATGGCTCACTTGGTCCAGTTGTCCTTGGGGTTTTTCCTTTCCTCACGTCCCCGGTGGTGGGGGCCCACTCGGTTCTGCATCGGAAGTCCCTGGTGTGGGTGTGGTTCCGATGACCACATCTCCTCCTCTCTCTAGGGACACAAGTGAGACTTGCTCAGCTGGCTTCTGCAGTGGCCACCCGAGGGTGTTGGTCCCTGCTGCTGTGTGAAGTTGGGCGGGGGGTGGGGGGAATGATGACAGATGCCCCACTCTCCCTCCTCTCTCAGGACCGCACCCCCTGCATCATGACAGGTCCTGCAGGGAGCAGGCTCTGAGTGACCTCTGCCTCCCTCGTTATTAGGTGGTACTTTGGTTGAGAGGGGAGGGGGGCCCTGTACCCTCCTTCCTGTGTGACTGCAGGTTTCAGCTGTCAGCTACTACTCCTCTTGTCATACTCCAGTTGACCCATATGTTCTGAAATATCAGGGAAATCGTATTCCTTTTTATAGAACAATAGATTTTATAGAACCATAATAGCAGGAAATCTATTCCTGTTCTAGAATGGACATCCAGATACTATTAATACCTGTGCTTTTGTTGTGTTTTACATTTTCGTCTACTGCCCTGGATTGTTTGAAGGATTTCAGTGAAATAACGTATATAAAAGTAAGTTGCATCATCCCTGTTTGAGCATGATGCAATGTTGATAGAAAACACTGGGGCTCAGGCAGTTTCAAAGCCATATAACTAACAGAAATCATAAGCCCCAAGAGCGAGTGCCAACTCCAACCCCAAATCTTGTGCTGGAATCACGGCAGCTTCTCTCCTTTCTGGGCATGCCTGTGTTCCAGGCCCGTCTCAGTTTTTAGAATACCAGTTCTCAGAGAATGCAGTCATCATGGAGGCTCTTTATTTTTGTCTCCTTGATATTATTGACGGATTGATATACACAACCAGGAAAATATGCATAGCAATTTAATAAACAGCAACAGACATTTTGTGTGGTTCACTCCCTTGAGTAGGAAAATCTTGCAACCCAGCATCAGTCCACATTTGTTTTTACTCACACTGATCCCATACCAGTTGGACTCTCTCCAGCAGACTGGCAGACTTTGGCCGGGCTCCTTTGCCTTCCTTGTGGACTTAGTCTTAAAAAGTGGCCCTGACTTGAGACCTGTAAGAATTTGTAGGGTGAGCCAAAATACTTATAAGAATACTGAATGTTTGAATATTTTAAGGTTAACCATAGCTTCTGTGCCCTGCCAAAATTGAAAGTCATTTTTAACTCAGTTATTTCAAAGTAGGAAGGACTGCAGTTCTAAATGAACTCTTTGTGTGTGAACGAAGAAAAAATGTCTACGCAATGTATATTTTCGTTATTTTGCATATATATGTGTATACATAAATACACATATACACGTATGTACACACACACACACATACACTCACGTTCTACTTCTTCCTGCAAAATTTATTCCCCAGAAAATTTTATAACGAGTTTTTCACCTTGAATGCTACCATGAAATGCGTTTGTTTGTTTATCTTTAGTCGTGACATATTAGAACATGTTGTGGTCTTAGGACCTAGTTTTTCTGCATATCCAAATGGTACTTGGCTCTTTTACAAAGAGTGTTGAGGAGGGGTTGACCTTGAGAGTTTTGTCAAACTGGTCTAGAGTATAAGCTTACACAGTAGCTGATCAGTGAAGGGTATTCATAGCAGACTGTGTCACTCCAATCCCCTTGGGGTTCCGTCATGCTATAGAGGGAATCACATCTCACTCATGGGCCATCTGTCCTTTGTGGTGGGAATGGAGGGAGAGAAGAAAGCAGAAGGAAATCACAGTGTGTTGCTAGAGTTTAGAGCAGAGATTTGTAAAACCTTTTAGTCAGCTAGTCTTGCAACACTGATTTGAATATTGCAAGACTTAGTGGGAGATAATCAAGAGCTCTAAGAAAAGGCTTAATCAAGCCTTAAGGAAAAAAAATAAAGGCTTACTAATTGGGGAAATAGGAGACTTACCCTCAAGAGTACACTAACCATACAAAACATATGCTAAGGGTCCAGTGAGTGGTACAGACTAGGTGAGCGACACGAGTTCAGGGGAGGGAAATTCCCCATAGACCGGAGTAGTCAGGGAGAGCTTGTTGGCTAGACAGGTCCTGAGCTGCCTGTGCAGAGGGAGTAGCATTTCAATGAGTGGCAACAAAGAGGGGTGAGCACACCAGAGAGCACAGAATGGCTGCAGAGGTGAGGACCAGGGAAGAGGTTTGGCAGCGTGTTCGGAAGGTGGAGAGGAGAGTCGGCTGAATTTGTTGAATGATTCATCACATTTCCTAACTCAGTTATCATTCCAGCACTGAGCTTAAAGTAGTACAGTGTAGACAATATAGCGTCAACTTTAAAAATACTCATTTTGAGGGGCACCTCGGTGGCACAGTCGGTTAAGCGTCTGCCTTCGGCTCAGGTCATGATCCCAGGGTCCTGGGATCGAGTCCTGCCTCGGGCTCCCGGCTCGGCGGGGAGCCAGCTTCTCCCCCTTCTCCCTGCTTGTGTTCCCTCTCACTATCTCTGTTGCTATCCTCTGTCTCTTTCCAATAAATAAACAAAAATCTTAAAAAAAATAAAAATACTCATTTTGGAGTCAGTGAGACCTACATCTGACCATTAAGCAAATCGCTTAACCTCTCAGAGACTTGTTATCCCTTCTTAGTGAGGACACAAATCTGTATTTCTTAGGATTATCATCATATCCAAAAGAAATGGCAGGACTGTCTGTGCTGTTCCTAGTACATTTCTACTCCTTATTAGGGCTTGTCCCATATGAGACACTTGATAATGTCTGTTGAAGAAATGAGCAAGGCCTCCTAGCCTGGTGGCCATGAAACTCTTGCTGTTATGGAGGTGGTTGTTTTTCATGAAACAAACACAATGGGAGATAAGTTATGTTTGAGAAATGCTGTATTTAAAAGAAGGATAAAGTAGATTTCTTTACCCCAAGACTTAAAGTCTGTAACATGCTGATTTGCTTTTCAAAATCTCTAAGAGGTGAATATGGAGTGAGGGCTTGCCAAACAGATTTGGTTATGAGCCCTTTTATTACCACACTTCTTGTAGGATGGTTAATTTATGGAATATACAGTTAGGTGGCACCATGGAGAAATCCTTCCCAAATTAAGTTCCTGGAGCTTACCGATAAAACTATCAATGCTTGGATAAAAGGGGGTGGGTTGGGGGGCAAGTGATGTTTGGCTTTCTGAGAATTGGGCTGAATGCTAAAAGATGCTCATCAGGCAGTTACAACATGGAGCTGGCTAGTCTTGCTGGCTGAACATGCCCAGATGACTTCTGAATAGGAATTAAACCCTAGGAACACTTCTGGGTTAGATACCTGGACAAGGGGATGAGGGATCGATATACCCTGGCTGAGGAAAAAAGCACCCTTGGCCTGGAACATCTCTGGTGGGTCCTCTCCCCCAAAAGGCTAAGACAAATTAAATGGTACTGTTTTAAAGAAGGAGCCCCTCCCATTCCCCCCACCTGCCAAAGGTAGCCCTGGACCGGGAGGAATAAGTGAAAAGTTAAAGTCCTTTATACGAAGGAGATAATTAAGAAGGCACAGTGGGGGAAGTTCTAAAAAAAAAAAAAAAGGCTGAAGATAGAGAAGTTTGGGTATCCAAAGACTGCACACATGAAAACACGATCCACCTGACAGGATGAGGGAAACCTACGTTGGCAGGTAACAAAGAATGGGCCTCAGTTTTGACTTTATGTAACACTGACTGCGGGTACAGAATAATTCCTCTTGGCCTTCCTGGGTGACCTCAGATCCTGGGCCCCCAGCTCCAGAAGCTGGAAGAGGGCAGTGTCTGCAAAAATTTCAGTGGCAAAGACGTAAGAGAAATGTGGGAGGCAGTTATAAGCATCACCTGAGTACTTGTTTGTAACAGTCAAAATTGTGCCAAGACAGTCCTGAACCTGGGGCCCAACTGTGTTCCTGAGGCTGACATCACCAGGCACTCCTGCCTCACCCGCAGAGCCCCAGGACCTAGTGCCCATCCCAGGGGCTCAGACATTTTGTTTTGTTTTGTTTGGGTTTTCAGGTTTACAGAGGTATAATTAACAAAATTTGAAGCTATTCAAAGTATACAAAATGATGATTTGATATACCTCTACATTATGAAAGGATTATTCCCCCCATCAAGTTAATTAACACATCCATCACCTCATATACTTACCTTTTGTGTGTGTGTTTGAGAACATTTAAGTTCTCCTGTCTTAGCAAATTTCAATAATGCAGTATAGTGCTATCTGCTGTAGTTACCATGTCAGACATTAGATCCTCAGACCTTATTCATTTTATAACTGAAAGTTTGTACCTGTTACCAACATTTTCTTATTCCCCCATCCCCTGGCAGCCACTTTTCCACTCTCTGTTTCTGTGAGTTCAACTGGATTGGTTTTGTTTGGGTGTTTTTTTTTTTTTAGATTTTTTCTTTTTTTTTAAGTAAGCGATATCATGCAGTATTTGCCTTCTCTGGCTTGTTTCACTTAGCATAATGCCCTCCAGTGACATCCATGTTGGTGCAAATGACAGAATTTCATCTTTTTTGAAGCCTGAATAATATAAATTATATATGTAGTTACATATGTAATTATTTTCTTCAAGATAATGGTTTTGCTTCCTTTGGATGTATACCCAGAACTGGGATTCCTGGATCGTATGGTAGTTCCGTTTTTAATATTTTGAGGAACCTCCACACTGTTTTCCATAGTGGCTGCACCAATTTACAAAACAAGGGTTTTCTTTTCTCCACATCCCTCATCAGCTTTTATCTCTTGTCTTTTCGATAATGGCCGTCCTAACAGGTGTGAAGTGGTATCTCATTGAGGTTTTGGTTCTCATTCCCCTGATGATGAGTGATGATGAGCACTTTTTCATGTACCTGTTGGCTTTTTTTATGTCTTCTTTGGAAAATAGCTATTTGGGTCCCTTGCTGATTTTTAAATTGGACTATTTGGCTTTTTTGCTATTGAATTGTATCAGAACCTTGTATATTTTGAATGTTAATCCCTTATCAGCCATGTGGCTTGCTAATATTTTCTCCCATTCCATAAGTTGCTTTTCTATTTTGGTGATGGTTTCCTTTGCTGAACAGACACTTTTCAGCTTGATGTGGTCCCACTTGTTCATGTTTGGTTTTGTTGCTAGGCATTTTCAATGGAGCCTCCATATTGAAGGCTCAGCACAATCCTTGCACATCTGAAAATCTTATCCAAAGCTGGCTTCCCCTCGTGTTAGCTGTAGTCTGTTCCCGCTTTTAAGAGCCTGATATGGTTTAAACACTGTAATTGGTGGCCCTTGCTTTCTAAGGCTACGATGCTCAGTAAGTAAACCAAAACAAATGTCGTTCAGGAGGCTTAGTTATTATGGGGTGGTTGACGCAACTTCATAAACAATTTATCAGATGACTACTCCAAGGGCTACCCTGTATGAGGCAAAAGGCTAAAGCCCTTAGCCAGGGCTAAAACAGAATAGATAAGGTGAGATTCTGGGCCAGGAGGACTATGAGAATCTCTTCCAGACCTGTCACTCTCTCTGGCTGGGGACATTCCCCAAATCCAAGTGAACTAAAGGGATATGTACTCCAACTCTGTGCCCCCAAACCGTGGTCCACGGATCTTCTAGTCTGTGAACTGGTAAGAATAGAAAGTATTTAGAATTTTTTATACCAATCTGACATGGCTGGGCATTTCATTGTATTTTATAAAATTAGAGGGGTGATTGGGGGAGGGGAAAAACACTGCTCCTTCACCGCAGACCGTTTGAGAACCATGTGTTCTAACCTGAATGTCCCCAAGGCTCTCTAGCTCTGAGTTGCCACATTTGGTCAAATTAGCACAAACACTTGTGTGTTCCCAGTTCTTCCTCCTGCCTGTCTGGGGTCCTCTGGAGATGTCTCAAGTTCGTTCAAGAGCCAACTTCTCCCCCAAATGTCCACAGAGGGACACTCCATTGAGCACCTGCAGCTACCATCAGGCCAGGGTGCAGTCTGTCCTCCTGGGGTGCGGAGGGCGTTGTCTCTTGTTCTCTCGGGGCACCCAGCCAGCTCCCCTTCCTGCACTCTGAGCCAAGCCCCCACACACTGGCCTTGCATCTTTTCTCTGGGGATCAGTAAGCCACGCAGGACTGGCAGGGACTGAGGAGCTCATCTCATCGGGTTTTCCTCATTCATCTCCAGCCCCAGGAGCAAATCACATCCTTAAATAGATGTTGTGGAGATCACTAGCCTCTCACAGCACAATTTCTTGCCAGCCAGTACCCCCCATGTGACCATGTATTTTCCAGAATTTTCAGGGGTCTATAAAGGTCATTTTGTTAACTGGCAGCCTTCCTATGCTTCATACTTCAGTGCCTGTTTTAATCTTCACTTAGGTTCCATGAAGCCCCTTTCATCTGGTGACCTGAGAGCTGTGACCAGTGATGCGAACAGCATAGGAAACAGAACTGTAACGTTTACGGTTATAAGTTCCCCTAGACTCGGGAGGCTGGTGCGAGTCAATTCTGACAACAGCACAGAGGATATTTCCGTGTTTACGCAGAATCTGGTGAGTCCTGATGTCCGTGCAGCTGGGCAGGGCTGGGTGGCTCTGCAGGGTGGCCCCTCGCTTGTCTTCATCCTGTTAAGCCCAGCCGATGTGCTCCTTTGCCCAGGCAATGACCATTTCAGCTGTGCTGGTTTTCAAACCAAACACTTTGTAGCGAGCACAGCATGACACAATTGTCAGAAAACTCTAAGCAACTTCAAACTCTGTGTCTAATAAATGAAAAGGAATCCTTTTATCACGAAGACAGATTTAAAAGGAAACCCAAAGCGGAGGCGCAGGAGTAAATTCCGCAGGATATGTCATATTTTACATATGATTTAATATGTAAAATTATATACATTATTTAGCATAGTATAGTTATACGTATACACATAAATCTGTATGTGTGTGTATTTAATCTGTATCCAGAACCATCTGTTTTAAACTTCACCAGCGTTCTACCACCACCACCATCCACATACCTTTTTATTTAAATGGATAAACATTCAAGCCTTTTGATATATATTTTTTTTTCTTTTGCATCCTAGGAATGTGAATGACTGTGATATGTGATTTCATTTTCTAAAAGTCTAGGTTCCCAAATGGTCTTCGTGAATATAACTAATTCTTGCTTTTTCCGTTCTTAAACATTGTGTACATAGATTTGATCGATGATTTGGCTGTGGCTTTACATTGTAAGGAATAAAAACACTCCAAAGTCAAATTTAGAGACATAGTAAGAGTGAACCACATGTCTGCCTTTAACCTTCATGCCATTTCTCTCCTATGTGATGTAGCAAAGTTGAATTTGGCTTTTGCCTTGCAACTGCCTTTCGGATGCATTTAAGGAAGCAGATCATGAGGCTAGCAAAAGCTCTGAGCATAGCACTGATAAAGAAGAAGTATGAATTCTCTAGTTTACAGATGCACTCTGGAGGAAGAAAAAATAAATTAGGCTGAAAACTAAATTCTGTGAGGAACTTAATGTGTCCAAAGGCATCAAACCCTGCCCAGGCTCAGTTTGCATTTTGAATAATGACAAGAATGATATCAGCCCTATAAAGATGCCTTGGCTCTAACCCTTGTTCTTTAAAACAAAACAAAACAAAACAAAACCCACTTTTTTAGATGGTGATCAGTTCAAGCATGAGTTTCCACTAGTTTTCATTGCAAATATATATGATTTTAGATGAATCTGGTCTACTAAGCTGCAGTGAATATGGTAGCCAGCATCCACTAGTTATGCTGCCGTAACAAATAACTCCCAAATCTCAATGACTCACAATAACAAAGTCGAGTTCTCCCTTATACTGTGTATGGGCTGTGGGGTGGCTGTGGGTCTGCTCTCCATCTCTCCTTCATTCCAGGACCCAAGGTCAAAGGGCAGACCCTCTCTTGGGCAGTGGCTGTATTTACTACAGAGGAAAAAGAAGTGAGGGTAGAACCACATGATGACTTTTTTGAAGTTGTGCTCAGATGTGCCATGTGTCACTTATGCTCACATCTCATTGACTAAAGAAAGTCACATTAGCAAACCTGATGTCAGTGGGGTGAGGAAGGACAGTCAGTCATCCCACAGAGAGGAGGGCCTGAATAATTGGAACAACAGAACAGTCTACCACAGCGGGCTAGCCTGGTAATCTGAACACTGTTTGTAATACCTTTTCCTATGAAAACAAACCGCTTTTATAATACAACACACTTGTAAACAGGAACTAAAACCCCAAACTAGTTATAAGGCTCTGGGGCAGGCAGTAAAAGTCTTGATCAATTAAAATCCAATTATTTTAAGGTTTTATTTTTCCTCTCATTATTCCTTCCACTTTAAAAACCAAGAGGCAAAGTGTCGAAGAAATGTATTAGCAATGGCAGGTGGTCGCTGGGGCAAGTGAGGTGTTAGATTGGGGCTCAGGGCTGTAAGGGACCTGTAAAGGGGTGTCTGGGACCAGGAGCCTTGGGCCCAACTGTTGGTCTTTCCTGTGGAGATAGGGGCAGGCTGGTCTGGAAGCATAGCCTGGGAAGTGCCACAAGTCAGGTGTGGTGAGATACGAGCTTCATTCTTCTCGAATGGACCGGGTGAGTGGCTCTTCTCAACACACAAGGCTTTTTCCTCTCCAAGGCCAGCACCCACCATGCCGGCAGCCCAGCCTAGTGCTTTTGTCTCGGAGGACAAAGGCAAGCTCCTTTTATTGTACATAAGGCACCAAACTGTGTATCAGGCCTTTTATGCAAGTATACTCCTAGATGTGACAATTCCTGTGTCGGAAAGCAATATCTAAGATATATGTAGATGCTGTAGAAATTCAGCTCAGTGGCCCACACTCTCTGTTGCCTGTGATGTGTGAGTGTGAGGCAAACACCTCACTTAGGAATTGGGCGCATTGTGGCTGCTCCTTGATCTTCTGCTGACTGCTCGTGGCTGAGGACAAGTCTCTTGGCCTCTTAACATCAGACCTGGATTAGCTCTGTGAGTTAGAGCAAATTACATATCTTTTAAACCCCAGTTTCCACATCTGTAAAATGAGGAAAACAGTAGTGATCATAACTGAAGCCATTTTGAACATTCAAGTCCCACGTGCTGTCCTAAACTTGCTTCTTTACTACTCATCATCTCACCTTACAGGCTGAGATCCTAAAGCACGGGGACGTTCAGCAACCTACCCACAGTTACACAGCTCAGGAGCAGCAGAACCTGGATTTGAACCCAGGGCTTCTGACACTAGGTCGTGCTCCCCTCTACCAGGCTGTCCTTTCTTCTAGGAGCTTG
Source organism: Eumetopias jubatus (assembly GCF_037043125.1). Taxonomy (NCBI): domain Eukaryota; kingdom Metazoa; phylum Chordata; class Mammalia; order Carnivora; family Otariidae; genus Eumetopias; species Eumetopias jubatus. The sequence continues at coordinate 114,144,390 of NW_028274811.1, forward strand.
TGTATGGATTAACATGGATCGTGGGTACAAAATGCCTAGCACACTGCTCCACATGCCGCAGACATGAGCTAAATGCTGGCTAAGGCTGTTACTATCTTTTTGTTCTTGGGAGTGTGAGAGGTTCCTTGCCTCTCCCAGTAGCCAAAAGACTGGTTTCACAGGGGAAGGCAATTTTTCTGGGACACCAGAATTGGCTGCCATGTTTATCCTAATGTGCTACAGTGATTTAATGAATTGAAATGAGGTCATTAGAAGAGGGTGACATTTGCCTGTCACCCCGTAACCCAACTACCCTTCCCCTTTGGGGAAGAGCCCCCTGGTGTTCTGGAACACACTTCCCTGAGTGATGATGAGAGCAGGGGGCTGAGGAAATGTCAGGTCCTCCTGCCTGGATGGAGCACTTCGACCTTGAGCGGACCAGAGGTTGGAAGGCAGAATGAGGCCCGGGGGCTGGGGACCGGGTCCTAAGATCCCACCCTAGCGGCCAGAAGGAGGAGGACCCAGTGGAAGGGCTCCTCCCCAGAGCAGCTGCTGTGGCAAAGTTGAGGTGGGTCTGGCAGGACATGTTTGACTAAATGTCTATGAATAAATGTCATTGAAATACCCTGACCACTCTTCTGCCTCAGTAGTCACAAAACACATCAGTGATGTGGGGAGAAGAGAGAGTATGCTGAGGAAACTCTGTAAAGCTAGAAACCAAAGTGCTCACTCTGAATCTTTCCATGTGCATGTGTTTCTGAGTATGAAAATAACATGTGCTATTATCAAAATAAAATTAGAAGACATTAAAGCGGTACATTAATATTGGGGGGGAAAGCAGGGCGTTGTCAATAAATTCAGTACAACTGACATTAATCTGAAGACATTCCCATTTTGTTTAGGCTTGTGTGTTCAAAAATGCAGTTTTATTTGTGACTTGGGAAGAGGAAGAAACTTATTATTCATCTTCCTGGCTTTCCAATTTCCAGATCCTCTCTCCTTTTTCATGTGCAAATGGAATGTAAATCTTTTCCTAAAATCTGCAATTTTATGGCCTCTGTCAAATAGGACCCTGGTTGACTCTGAGCCATTTCATCATGGCTCAGATTGACTACCCAGCAGCTCCAGAACAATTTGGGACATAAAAGAAGTGGTCGAGACAGACTTTGGAGGTGAGGAGATAATCACAACCTTTTCTCTGAAATTACTTACCAAAGACATTTATTGAGCATGTATTTCGTGCTTTGATCAGCCCTCTTCAGTCTGGTTGGTGAAAAGAGATATGACTCAAGCAGGAATCAAGTTCAATTGTAGAAGGGAGTTCAGAACTATTCAGCCATGTTCATGTCATCAAATGGCTTTGATTGCTTTTTGGCATTCTTCACCAGTTTTTCTAATTTCAAATTTTCTAATTTCAGTTAGCCACTGCTAAGTGTCCAATTGGGAAAATGTTTTAGGCAGTTGATGGTTGAGTTCGCTTTCACGTCTTTACCTTAAAGGACAAAATTGTTTCTAGTCCTCTACCGTCCTCAGCCGGGGAGGTGAAGCCGTTGTACCATTTTGCACATAAAACCCACACCCTTTCTTGCTTTTTCAGTGGATAAATAAAAATGACCATTTTAATCAGTGACTCTGGATGGCTATAGCTTGTGAAAGAAATCTAGAAATTATGCTTAATATCATATGCTGGAGGTAAGAGTAATTGAAAGGATACATTTGTTATGTTATAGCTCAAAATATTTTCTTATCCCAGAATAAATTCACTATTTTTTAAACCATACCATGTCAACCTACCAAGATAATCAAGTAACAAATGTTTTTCACCATCAAAACCCACCTGCCTAAATGGGAAAAGCTAAATCACGAAACTTGTGCTGAAAATCTTATACCCTGAAGAGATAAACACACACAGACACAGAGAAGGTGAATCATCAGATTTTATGAAATGAAAACTTTTTACAATTTTAGAGATTTATTGTTCATTTCAAAGAATGTGTGAACAAAGTATGAGTTGAATTCTATAAAGCACTCCAAGTAGAGCAGAGGGCCAATTGAGTGATTTTCATTCCAGTGCATGTTTAGATCATTTGGAATCATTAAAAAGCAAAGTGTTTTGGTTTTGAGGTTTCTGATGTCTGGCCTTTTTTTTTTTCCCATAAAGGCAGTAATTGCGTTTAAGCCACTGTGCCATTGTGGAGGGAAAATCATCCATCTTCGTCAATGTTACTGGAACACAACAAACACAGCCTTCCAGGCCCACACTTAGAAAATAATACAATGCATTTGTGGTGTTGTGAATTCTGTCCAATTACCTCTTCTCCTGGAGTCTGAGTTTGTACTCAAGATAACACAGACATTTTAAGAAATTGCGAGCACATTTCCCATAGGATAGAAATCAATTCATTACAACTTAATGGAGAGCACAATGGGATCATTAAACTTGGGCCCTTTCATTTTCTGAGCAGAGAAGGATCAGTGTCTTTGTGTTAATGATTACTCTTGCCCTCGCCCCTCAGTTTCTTGGGGTCTCTTCAGTAGCAAGCTCAATGGCAACTAGACTCAGTGATCATTTTGGACATTTCCCACCAGTGTTTCATTTTGGCAATTTTGGTTTTGCCATCACGGTTCACTGAATTATGTGCCAGCATATTTCCCACGTGTAGAAATATTCAATTGTCACTTGCTCATCTATTCATTGTTCAAACTGAAATTTGGCTCATGGGTCCTGGCCCAGTGACTTTGAATAACCAGAAGTGTTTTTTTTTTTTTTTTCTTAGAACTTCTGGCTCTTCCTTTGAAAAAGCAGATAGAACTAATTCCCATTTCAGTGAGAGTGGTTTCTCTTTGCTCCTTGTATTAATTTCCTATGGCTGTTATCATAAATTACCACAAACTTGGTGGCTTCAAACAGCAGAAATGTATTACCTCATAGTTCTGGAGGTCAGAAGTTGAGACTCCATTTCACTGGGCTGAAATCAGGCTGTTAGCCTCCCTCTGGAGGCTTTAACGGGCAATTCCTTCCTTGCCTTTTGAAGCTTCTGGTAGCTGCCAGCATTTCTTGGTGTGTGGCTTTATCATTCCAATCTCTGCCTCCATTGATCACTTTCTTATCTCCTCTTTCATCTAAGTCAAATATCCCTCTGCCTCCCTCTGGTACGGATGTCTGTGACTGCAGTTAGGGCCCACCTCGACAGTCCGGGGTAATTTCCAATCTCAGGATCCTTAATCACATCTGCCAAGTCTTTGCCAAAGAAGGTAATATTCGGGGCGCCTGGGTGGCTCAGTCGGTTAAGCACCTGCCTTCAGCTCAGGTCATGATCCCAGGGTCCTGGGATTGAGCCCCGCATCGGGCTCCCTGCTCAGCGGGGAGCCTGCTTCTCCCTCCCCCTCTGCCCCTCCCCTTACTTGTGCTCTCTCACTCTCTCTCTCAAATAAGTAAATAAAATCTTAAAAAAAAAAAGGTAATATTCACAGGTTCAAGGGATTTGGATCTGATATTTAATGTTGGGGGTACATTTTTAGCCTACTACACTCATCTATAAAAAAGCAAGATGTCCCATACTACCTAATGAATCACCTTTTCTATGATCTCGTTTGGTAGTTTTATTAAAGATTTCCATTGCTTATAATGGCATAGCCCATGAGAATCAATGTTCACTTCTATATAAATGTGGATTTAGACCTTTCTGCCAAGTAGGGCTATAGATGGCTATATTGCTGGGCTCCTTGAAAAGCTTTCCAATCTAGTTTTTTTGTGTGGAGATTGGTTCAGTCATGGAGAGGCATGGGTAGTTATTTGGACCTGGTTTTCAGTTGCCCATTTCTAGCTGGAGATCTCCAGGTAGCACCCTTTAGGAACTTAGGTCTTCTATCCATTCCCGTTAAGGAAAATCTCTTCTAGGACTCAACCCAGTTCCGCTTTCTTTAGCATGGTACCTGGGCACCCTCCAAGCTGCCACTCCCTGGGCTGCCCCAGACTTCTGACCTCTTCTGGGAACCTTGAGCCCTCCAGACCCAATTGCTCTCTGCACACATGATAGTGCCAGTCCTGGTAAAAGTAAGGAAGGGCACATGAAGAGGAGTCATTTGTCTGAGCTCATCCTTCAGGAGCGCTGGACCTTGTAGCCTTCCAAATCTTAGCTTATAGGACTTTTTGGTTAACCTATATGGAACCTTAGAGACCTGACCTTTCTGAAGTGTTTGGCTTTCTGCAGCCTCCTTTCTCCATCAAGATCTGCCCAAGATAGAGACTTTTTGGCCAGTTCTGTTTCCCTTGCTTCTTCTGGACAACAGTTATCCTATCTAGAGACTGGGACCTTTAACAAAACCATCGTGTTGTGGAGAATCAAGTGAACGGACTCCATGTTTCCCTTTCTCTCTCTCCCTTTTCCCAGCTGACTCCAAGATAATTTGGTTACTCTCTTCTCCAGTGGGAATTTCAAAGCTGTGAGTGACTTTTAAGCCCCACCGTGGAAGAGATCAGTGTGAAAGACTTATGTCTGATGTTCTTATCAGGACCATAGGGAACTGGATTTATAAAGACCCTCAGAATGAAGAGATGCTCCAGAGCATTCTAGCCTGTCTTTGGCCAAGTCTGACAGTTTTATTCTCTTAACACTCAGTCCTGTCTGCATGTACTTTTGTGGATCTAGAGAATGTGCACACGATTTGGGGGAAAAAATTGTCAGATTCTATGTCATGGTTGACTTCACCAAGCATGGTGTATCAAAGCTCCCACTTCACCCCTGGGTTCATTCAGGGCACTCATAATGACCCTTTGTAATATGTGAATGTTTAATAATTATATCTTGCCAAAACAAAAAACAAAAAAACTATATCCTGCCCACCCACACAAAAATATCTGAAGAACACTGAGGTTTGTGTTTTACACACATGTAAAATCATGTGGTCAAACAATGAGGAACTATAAAAATGTCTTCAGGTTTAAAGAGCTTAGCTTGAAGAAAATAGCTGTCTGCCAGTCACCTTGGGGCCAGAAAAGACTTGCCCTCAGCCTTGATCTAGATAGAAACTCCTTTCCCCTCAATCCACGTTATTTCCTCTAAGGTCCTATGAGAAAGTTTGTACCTGATATACAATGGCAGTAGTATAAAAGAAAACATAAAACACAGGTTTTCTTTAACTTTCCTTTTGTAATAAATGCAGTATATAGAATGAGCTGTTTCTTTGAGTCCTTACAAGTTCTGGCCAATGATGATTATGTCCTAGCCAGGCCAGACCACAAAATGGCATTTGTCTGCCCTAGCCATACCTACCAACTGACTTTTGACATTACTAAACTCCTTAAAGTTGGAGCACATATCTTGCGAATTTCTTAGTTGCCTAGAATCGCATTGAGCTTTCCATGGTGAAGGAACAGTGCGGTGGAAAAAAAACATGAATTCTGGAGTCACATGGGACTAGATTAAAAACTGGGCTCTCTCACTTGTTGGCTGTGAGTGAATTATTTAAATTTTCTGAGCCTCAGGTTTTTTTTTTTTTTAATCTGTCAAGTGGATATAATAAGGCCCTTAAAACAAAATTAAATAAAGTGAGTTACATAATATGCGTTGCAGAGTGTCTGGCACATATTTAGGACTCAGTAAAAGGTACTGTTTGTGTTTTTGTTAAATAAATGGGTAAGAAATGTCTTGGATTACCTTGTTTCTACTGCTTCATGATATAAACATACTTTATAATTAAATTTTGTAAAGCACTTTTTAACTAGCATATTCATTAAACAAATATTTTTTGAAATGTCAAGTATAGGATGGTGAACTAATACTTATTTACAAAGCAACTGGAAGTAAGTTTCTGGAGTATGTGCCAAAATTCCAGTCTAACTATTTCTTTGCTTTATGAGAAAAGATTTATTTTATTAGGCGTGTTTTAGAAATTTCTAATTGCTTAATATTTTCATGCCATGATTCTTTATTAAAAATAAGTATAGCCTTCCATCTTAACCAGAATCCGCTGATGTCCTAGTAAGGAATTGATTAGGGAGGACTTAGATGCTTTCCTGAAAGACTTAGAAATGCTCAGGGCATGTTGTTTTGAACATTAATATGGCAAAAGACTAACTAGGTTAAATGCATATTTACAAGAGAGGTGTTATTCCGTACTTTAATGCAGAAATGTAGGCTCAGAGAGATTAAATTACCTGCATAAAAGCCACAGAGCTGAAAGTTGGAAGCATTTATATTTGAATGTAGGTCTGATCAACCCATGGTTCAAATTCTACTACACTCCTCTCCTTCCATTTTTATATTAATGTGTGTAATCATTCAGGCAGCTGGAGCCACACGGTCTCCAATAAAGTACTCTAGGAGAAAGGGTTCTTATCTACAAGTGTGGAGATCTGGCTTCTGGTCTCAGCTCTGCTCCCAGCTAGGCCGATGATTGGGGGGATGGAGAGGAGTTCGCTAAATTCCCACCCTCTCTGAGCTGCTCAGCAGCCTCTGAGTTGTAAACTTTAACCCAGCACAGAAAATTCAGTAGGGCCCCTGGCTTTCAGGGAGCCAAATTTATCCCTTTGGCCTCTAACAAATATTTTTCTTTGTGGTTCTGTAGGAATCAAGGATATGAAATCCAGAAGATTTAAATCTCAGAGATCCAAGGGGTGTTATCATATTGTCATTTCAAATAAAAGGACTACTCAGGTCTAGGATTTTGACCTGCATATTCACCCACTCATGTGTTAGGTAGGAGTACAGCCGTGTTAAGGTACTAGAGAAATGGACCAAGTTGGAGGTGGGGGGAACGATGTTGGGATAGGAAATGAGCACTTCTTGATGTCGGAGTGCCCAAGGCATGCAAAGGTTACCCCCTCCCCCATTCTGCACGTACGTGGTGATCAGAGGAAAGAAATTATTGGTCCCTTCCTGAAGCTGAAATAGTAAAACACTATGGGATTTACTTTTTAGAATTATTTTTTTTAATTTTTTTTATTTTGAGATAATTTCAGACTTACAGAACGATTGCAAAAGAGTACAAAGTATACTATTCATCCATATTACCCAAATGTTAGCTTTTAACTACCTGCTTTATCATACCTGTTCACACACACGCGCACACACACACACACACACTTCTGAAATTTTAAGAGGCAGTTGCAGACATGATGTGCCTTTACCTCTAAATACCTCAGTGCATATTTCTTAAAAATAAGGCCTTTCTCGTATAACTACAGTATAATTTTCAAAATCATGAAATTAGCATTGATACAATCTATTATATAATCTATAGACCTTATTCAAATTTCCCAAGTTGTTTCAATGCATATCCTCTAGAAAAAAAAGAATATCCTAGAATATCCTAAAGAAAAAAATTCACAGTGTAAAACACGGCATTTAGTTTTCAGGTGTCCTTGGTCCGCTTTAATCTGAAAGCATTCTGCAGACATGCTGACTTTTGCGACGTGGCCATTTTTTGAGAACAGGCCAGTTATTTGTAGTGTGTTCCTCAGTTTGGTTTCATTGGACGTTTCCTCACAGTCCAACTCAGGTTGTGCATTTTGGCGGGAATGGCCATGAGAGATGCTGAGGTCTCCTCTGGCCTCATGTCAGGAAGCACCGATGCTCACTCCACCCTGTCACTGATGATGTTCGCCACTTAGTCAGGTGCCGTCTTTCAGGTTTCTCCTTGGCGAACTTACTATTTCCCTTTCTGTAATTAAGTATTTTGTGAGGGAATACTTTGGAACTATTTAAATATCCTGTTTCTCATCACAACTTAGCTCGCTAGTGTAAGCAATCATTTAGGATTCCTGTAAGATATTTATTACTATGGTGATTGCCAAATCGTGATTTTTCTCATTCTGTTTTTCCCTCTGCATTTACTAGTTGGAATTATACAAATTTTAACTTCTAATAACATTCTAGAAAGACTCCGTCTGTAAAAGAGAAAATATCTGGACTCATCTAAATCCATGGGAAATAAAAACCTCCCCTCTCCTCTCTCCTTAATCTCAGAGTCCAGGTATTCAGCTAAGTGGTTTATTGATCTATATTTAATACAGCAGAAATATGCAGAGCTGTTGGAAGTTGCCCCAAGGCCACTTTCTATTTGAGGTAACAAAATTCCTAATCCTGTCTGAGATACTTCTTTCTTGAGGTTTACCTTACACTTTTTCCCATAAAGTCTTGGGCTTGTTCTCCCTTTTCCAGCCCTCTCCACCACACACACACACACACACACACACACACACACACACGCATGCACACACACACACACGCATGCACACACACACACACACATGCACACATGCATACACCCGTGCACACACACCTTAGAACCTGGTTCTTATTTATTTATTTTTTAAGTAGGCTCCATGCCCAGTGTGGAGCCTGACGTGGGGCTGGAACTCACGACTCTGAGATCGAGATCTGAGCTGAGATCAAGAATCAGATGCTCAACTGACTGAGCCACCCAGGTACCCCTAGAATCTGATTCTTAAAGCTCTCTATCTTCTAAATGTTAAAGACTCTACTCACCTCAAACCTCCTTCAGGGCATGACTGCCAAGTTGACATTCCACAGGCACACTCATTCCCTTTTGCTTCTAGCTCAGCACTTTCAATTACCTGCTGTCCAGTCCTGAAGCTCATACACTCAAGATGAATCTAATTCAATTCTCTCACTCTCCAGCATAAAATGAGTCAATAAGTTATTCACAATTTCTCACTTTTGGAATGACTTTTCAGAAAAAGAACTGATAGCAGACCTCTCCTCCAGGAGTCTTCCAAAGTACACAGCTATGGTTAGGGCTCCTCTCCAATTAATTTCCCTCAGATTTTTGACCTTCATCTCAACTGTTCTCATTTTTGAGAACCATTCTTTCCCTGGAACAATCACTCCTCATCCTGTAGACATCAGAAGACCCTTAGGTTATTCCAGTAACTTATCTTATATTTTGGGGGAAGTTAATTTTTACTTAAACCAAAGAAGCAAAGGACAAGATTGACAAGCTTCCAAGAAAATTTTTCCTCCTGGTCAGTAGACTATGTTACTTTTAACATTAAGAAACTGGATGTCTCTTGTCTTATAATATTATGCTTCTTTCAAGCAGAATGGGAACATTTAGGAACAATTCTCCAGTCCAAAATCCATGGCACAGTTGCTTGTTTCTAGGAAGAGGAATACATTTATGATGAATATTTCATCATAAATCTTTAGCTGAGACTAGAAATAGTAGAACTGCTAAATAAAACTGATTTATTTCCCAGAAACTTCTAGGGAATCAAGTCAGTAGTCAGTACCAGAAATTATCTTTGGGGAAACCAATTTTTTATGAATGACCTTGCTTCTTGATGAGGAAATGTTGAGAAACAGTACTTTCTTCTCCCCATTTAAAATCCCCAAATGACAGCATTTCCTTGCCTTAACCTTGAATAGGAAAGGAACAAAAAACTCACCAACAGTTTTTGGGCACTCTGGAAACAGGAAGCTCATATTTTGTGGAAACTCACTAGACCAAAAGCCTTTCTAGAACTCTGATTCTGGGTACATCCATTGCACCAGTGTTGAGCCAGAGCAATACACCACCAAACTTCTGTTAATTAATACAGTATTTCCAAATACTGACTGATGAAATAGACTCAACTGCTTTGTAAATTATATGATAATTTATCCTAGACACTTTTGACATGGACATAAATACCTTGAAAAACCATACCTGTAAGTTCAGATACTATAATAGAAAGCAGGTCAGAAAAAGATGTGACCTATAGGAATTAAAGGGTGAGACATTTTATCTCTAGCCTTCCCTTCTGTGGTTCGAGATTTATAACTTTCAGTCACTGTTGTTAGGGGAAGGACTACCCACATGGGATCTGGACAACAGAACACTGGGTGGGGCCCATCTCCATCAGTTGAGCTAGCAAGGACATTGATAGGCAACAGGCATCAGGAACTTAGATTAAATCTGGAAAAATACCCTAAGCAAGGTGGGAAAATTTGAACATCAAGGAGAGTAAGAACTGCAATGGAATGAAATACATCATATATTAAAACTCATGAATTTATAATGATCCCAAAACAAACAAAACAAAAACCAATGGATATGTTTAGATATTGGAGCCAGGGGACTCATTTTTCTAAAAATTTGTATAAAGAGAAAGAATCAAGTACTTATTCTGTCTTTCCTGCATACACTGTACCTCAGCAAAGCCAAATAGCTGATGAGGGAAAGTTCTTCTTTATAGAAGAATTCCAGATAAGAATGAAGAAGGGACAATTAAAAATATCAATGCCTTGCCACTGCAAAAATAAGGGACTTAAGCAATCATATCAATGACTCTGTAAAACTATCAGGTGACAAGGCTGATGGGGAATTCTAAAATAGATAGATCAACCTGGCAGCACTTGAATTCACCTATTAATACTAACATATCCAAAAGAGAAGCAGCCTTGTGATGAGATGCAGAGGAAATATAGAATACAACCTGTAAAACATTCTTAATAAAAACTTAAATCTGATTCTTACTACATTTCTAGGTTTAACTACTAGTGTATTGGAAATATAGGGGACAGAGGAACATGTTAAATAATACCATTGGGAGGCAAGCAGCAAAATCTAGAATATAAGAATATTTAATAAATAAATAAATATTTAATAAATTAAATAAATAATAAATAAATTACAAGAAAACAGTAGACAAGGAGAACCTATAGGCTAAAAGACACCTATGAGAAGCATCAAACAAATGTGATGTGGGGACTTCTAAGGATCCTGACTCAAACAAAGCACCTGTGTAAAAAAAAAATATATATATATATACTAGATCATCAGATATATTTGAACACTAATTGGATATTTGATGATATTAAGTAATATTTAGATGTGATAATGGTATTGTGATTATGTTTTTAAAAGAGCCATCTTTGTCAATATTCACTACAATATTTACAGATAAAATGGTGTTTGGGGTTGGCTTCAAAATAAGCTGTTGAGCAGAATGTGGGTAGGAGTATTATATGAAATAGGATTGGTTGTGAGTTGATAGTTTTTAAAATTATCAGAGAGGCATATGAAGGTTCATTATATGCTTTCTGTAATATACAAACCATAGCCTTAGTCATCTCAAAATCAATGTGCTTTTCTTTCTCTGATAAATGAACTATTTTTGCAATTGAACACCAAGGTTTGACAAATAGGTTACCACGTTGTTATTGTTCTTGTGTTTGCATAGATATGTGCATAATTTGAGCATGAGAATAAACCCTGAAAAAAACCTGTATCTCCTTAGGATACATGTCCTCATATTATCCCTGAAGCCAGGGGCTGATTTTTCTTCATGTCTGGACAGGTCAATGAACGGCTTATAGTATACCAGCATGTGGACCATGAGAACACTGGCTGGACTGCAGAAGACTCTTTCACGTTTACGACATCATCCCCACCGGCAGCTCTAGGCCCTGAGGAGTTTCGTATTACTATTTCATATGAAATTACTGAACCTGGTCGGCAGAGTCGTCTGCTTGCAAATACAGGTAAAGCCACCAGAAGATATGGCCAGTGGCTTATCTATAATTATTAAAGTAGGGATAATTTGGAAATAAATATTCCCATTATTAATTAGAAATGCCATGATATCATATCAATGCCATGATATCAACCTTTGAAATAAAACGTATATGGTTATAAAAATTTATTTCTTTTTGTGTGCTCTTTCTCTGGGCCTCTTCTTTTTCCTCTCATAAGCTTTAATAGTTGTAGTTGGGGGGAAGATGGAAAATTAACTCTAAAGAATTTTATTTGTAACTCCAAATGGGGACTTTACCATGCCTATTACTGAAAACCGTCTATAGAAAATGAAAATAACAAATAGGGCAAGTTCCTGAAAGGAAAGGGGTATTGAAAGCTGCACTTGTTTCCACGGCAAGAGAAAGTCCAGTAGTAGATAAGTCAGGAAATTAACATTCTATAAGTGAATCTCAAGATTTTAGAACTCTCTTGCCTGAAATATTGACTTATTAGTTAGGATATGTATACTTAAAATATAATTTGTTATATGCCTTGCATAACAATGCCAATTCAGGTCCTTGAGCAACCCAGGGGTTTAGAATAATCCACTCAGATAGGGAAATTTGAGAGAGAAAGAGCTTTACAGGTGTCATCTGAAAGTTCTAATGGAATGTCACTTTGTTCTTTATATTTATATTTTCACAGGAGCTGCTGTCAAGGAGGGAGACAAAGTTCTCATTGACCAATCTAATTTAGATGCTTCCAACCTCTTACTGAAATTACCCAAATCTCAGCGATCTTCCTATGAAATCTGGTTCCGGGTTACGTCTCTTCCTCACCATGGAACCATTATGGTTGGAGAGAGGAATATTACCAAGGAAAAACCCAATTTCTCCCAGTATATAGTTAATAAATTTGGAATCATATACCTTCACGATGACTCTGAATCGCTGGCTGATAATTTTACCTTTGCTGTTTGGCCGAAACAAAAGAGCAAGTCCACCACCAAGCCAGAGGCTGACTTCCTTGAAGAGATGTTTAACATCACCATATCTCCTATTAATGACCAGGCACCAGAATTAAAGACAAAAGGGCTTCGGTTGAAAGTTCTGCAGGGAAATAGGTTGGTTGTGGGACCAGAAAACCTAAGAGTGGAAGATCTCGACAGTCCTCCAGAGGAGATCAGATATATGATCATCCGTAATCCTAATAATGGCTTTTTGGCAATGGCTCACCATCCAGACATACCTGTTCACCATTTCACACAAGCTGACATAGATAACTCTCAGGTATGGTTTGTACAAGATGGAAGCCCATCTTCGGGTGTGTTTTACTTTAGTGTGACTGATGGCCAACACCGCCCACTCTATAAGCTCTTCCACCTGGATGTCATCCCCATCTCCATCACCCTTGTGAATCTCACGGACCTACTTCTCCCACAAGGCCAGACAACTGTCCCCATCACCAATACTCACTTGTCAGCAACGACCAATGGGAGAAGCCCCCAAATCACTTACAAGATGACATGGCCCCTCCAACATGGGCATCTGCTCATTGAAAACCAGGTGGTTGTTAGCTTTGGGCAGGAAGATCTACATTCAGGAAGACTTTCTTACCATATGACACATCTCAGGGCCTCAGAGGACCAGCTGTATTTCTCAGTATTTACACCAGAAAGCAATCTGACGGGACAGACACTGAACATCAAAGTGCAGCCTTTACTGTGGGTTATGTCAAACCTGACAGTCACCAACAGGGAGGTTTATCAGCTGAAAAGAAAGGACCTTGATGCTACTGAGCTTGCTAATAGGACTAACAGTGATCCCAAATTTGAAGTGACCGAACTCCCTGTCCATGGAAGACTTGTACGAAGAGTGGGCCAAGGCATGGCAATGGAAAACGCTACTCTGTTCACTCAGAGGGACATTGACCAAGGGCTGTTGATGCTTCATCCACATGCCAACCTAACAGGCATTGATATGCTGAATGACTCCTTCACTTTCTTGCTCAGGGCAGACCATGTGCAGCCAGCAATAGGTCATCTACCCTTCACCATAGTGTCACCTGACCCCTTATGTTTGCAAACCTTTACCCCTGATGTTTCTTTATTAGTCACTGCAGATAACCTTGTGACTTTAGGTCTCTCTCAGGAAAAGCCTGTGGTTTCCTCAGGACCCACAGCAAAGACAGAAACTCTAGGGAAGCTGACCCAGACCAGGCAGCAGGAAGCAAGTCCCTGGGGACGACACCCTGGTGAAGAGTCTACTCTGGATGGCAAGGCTTCTCCAAACAGGGTCATTTGGCCACCAGACACAACCAGTGCCAGTCCTGGGGCACCCACCCAGCCCAGGGAGAGCAGTTATCCCCTGATGGTCATTGTACCCTTGGCTGTGGTGGTCTTCCTGCTGATAATAACTGCAGTGGCCTTGTGTGTCTGGCTGCTGGGACAGAAGGTAGAAAAGACAAAACCTCTTATCAAGTCCCAGACCAATCTTGAACCTACAACCCCAAGTCCTAGACCAGAAAGGAGCATAACTGTTCCCACTGTCACAGTGACACCCCTTCTAAAAAGCTCCAGAAATCCCCCAGTCAGTCTTTTCAGGGACCCACAAAGTGAGCAAATGGCTTCTCCAGCCACTGAGCCAGTGGAGAAATGTGCTCCTTGGGAGACGTGGATGAATCTGGATCCCAATATGGTCAAGTTCTGCCAACAAACCAACCCAACACTGAAGCACAACCAGTATTGGGTGTAGACCGAAGGCTTTTGTTCCTGATTGACCACCTACCGTACTGGGGTAGACACTGGGGTACAAAGGCAAAGAAATGTTGGTTGGATCAACTGAGAAAAGCCTGGCCCTGCCAGTCAGTCACTCAGTGCTCAGTTATGGCCCCATAGATGTGGGCAAGTGTTTACTGTAACTCGTACAACACTCATCTGATGGGCTTTCCATAACGAGCTCTGTCTGCCTTCTTCTGGACCTGACTCTAAGTATAAGATTTTATCGATATTTAAATCCTTTATCAAGGTGCTACCAAACATGCTGGTCCAACTGGAAACAGCAGTATTAACTTGGGTGCTAAAGTTAATGGAGGAAGCCTTTGGATATTTTCCACTAAGGATTCACTCTCTCTAAGTGAGTCAGAAAGGAAATGCAGGAACTGTTTCAGCAAGCAGAAAAGGTAATTTATCAAATCAGCAAGTTTGTTCGTGGTGTGTTTCTGTAATGTCTTTTCCTCTTTGGGGTCTCCCGGTTTGACTTCCTAGGGCAGGAAATGCCTTGGTGCTCCAGACAGTAGGACAGTCTGACCCCCTTTGAAGGTATTCACTGAGCCTATTGTGTTTCATCAAGAGGCTTCATCTATTCTGATTTGTAAAATTAAGCCTCTGGTACAAATATGATTTGAAGCCCTAAAAAATAGAAAAGTCTGTTAAATGTTTTGTGATGCCTCAATTTGGCTTAACTTTACAATGAATTGAAATAATGGCAAATTTGTATTTGACTTGTCTGGTTGAGCCTACCATTGGCAGATTCAATCTTCAGTTTCTATAATTGTAAAATGAAGATATCAGTACTTGTTTTAGTTAAGAATACTTTGGGTTGCAAATCACAAGACATTAGCTATGAGTGGTTGAGATTGGGGATTGGCAAACTTTATCTATGCAGGGCCACATAGTAAATATTTAAGAATTTGTGGGCCCCATATGGCTGTTTATTTTTAACAACCTTTGTTTCTTAACAGCCTTTTAAAAATACAGAAACAGTTCTTAGTTCCTGCATTTGACCCACAAATCAGAGTTTGCCAACTATTGATTTGGCTAAGCAATAAAAGTGTTGAATTATTTCAACTAACCAGCAGCCTGAGGTGGACATTCCAAGGCTGGTTCAATGGTTCAAAGATATCATCAAGGACTGAAGCTCTTTTGTTTTTTTCTGCTTTACCTTGCTCAAGATGTTGGCATTTCTTTTCTTTCTTTCTTTCTTTCTTTTTTTTAGCTCCTTGTGATTGTGAGGGACTGCTCATGCTCCAAGCAGTACTATCACATTCAAAGACAGACTTTCTAGTGGGAAAAAAACAGATATGGCAAAAAGGTTTTTTTCTTTTAGAGAGGATCTTATTTATAATTATTATTTTTTAATCTTATAAGAGGAAAACTTCTCAAACATTTCCCCCCTTTTATGTCTCAATCTAGAACTGAGAAATGGGTAAAAGGAAGTAGAATTCTCATGACTAACGATCTCTCCTGGGGCTGGGAGAGGATTCTGCCATGTCAGAGATCAGTGGATGAGCCCACCATGTAATTAAGGGAGGCTAAGCAATGAATAAGATCTACTAAAATACTCTTCAAATACGAAATACTTGGGAAATAAGAATTTTGATCTTTCTGATGGATGTCTGTCTACTTTAATATCTCCTTTTCATAGTTTAATGATTTCCTTAAAGCCAGTGGCTAGTGTTTCTAGGGTGGAAGGAAGAATTGCCCCTGGAACGGGGGCATTTGGCAGGGTCTGGAGACATTTTTGGTTTTCACAACAGGTGCTATTGGCATCCATTGGGTATAAGCCAAGGATGCTGCCGAATATCCAACACTGCACAGAACAGCCCCAACAAAGAATTTTCTGGTCCAAAACTTCAACAATGCCAAGGTTGAGAAACCCTGGTTAATGCCACAATGAAGAATCTTCTTGTCTACCCAGTAAAGGATTAATAAACCCATTACCAAGTCTAAGCAGCAACTATATTCTAAAAACAGAATAAAAGGGTGAAAATTCCATTGTGTGGTTGAAACTCTGACTGGCAAATGTTTTTAAAAGAAGATGTATTAAAAAAACCAAACAGGGGGTGCCTGGGGGGCTCAGTCGTTAAGTGTCTGCCTTCGGCTAAGGTCATGATCCCCGGGTCCTGGGATCGAGCCCCGCATCGGGCTCCCTGCTCCGCGGGAAGCCTGCTTCTCCCTCTCCCAGTCCCCCTGCTTGTGTTCCCTCTCTGGCTGTGTCTCTCTGTCAAATAAGTAAATAAAATCTTAAAAAACAAATAAAACTTGCAGGCAGACTCATTTCCTTATATTCCTTGATAAAGGAAAAGATTTTACCTGGTATTAACAGGTGGGACACATCAGGAGGAAATAAAAAAAGTGAGGTAGGGTATTTACAAAGGTAAAGCTGAGGTCAAAGTGTCCCCAGAAGTCTGTCGCCTCTGATGTGTTCCATGTGCACAAGAATTTTTTTTCTCATCCTTTCCCTTTTCTGCTTCTCTAGGTTGCTTTTCTGTCCCAACCCAATTTTAACTGCTCTTTGTGGAAATAGACTTCATAATCTACAGAATAAATGGAAGCATAGCATTTTTCAGCCTAGAAATAACTACCCATGTCTTAAGTCCCTGGATCTAATGCTATGGACAGCCGGTAAAACTTCTCTACTCTTCTTCTAAAGTGATTCTCCCCTACCTGTCTGTATTCCTGAATTACATGTAGCCCCTTTCAAGTGTTTTTGTACTTGATCCTTTTAAAAAAGAGGAGGACTGAGAGTCTTAACCCAAGGTTGGTTTGATCACTGTGCAACTCAGAATTTTTCTTAAGCTTTTCTAAGCAGCCAGGCACTCAGAAGGAACAGATGGCAGTGTGTGCATGAGGCTGCACACAGAAAGGGAAGGCTGAGGAACATCTTTGCCTCCAGTTAGTGGGTTTTGTTTTCTCTCCCGGCTGGGCAAGGAGAATGCCTGTTCTTTGTGGAAGAGCCAGATAAAGTTGGCTCTATGACTATGTTGGCCTCTTCCTTGCTTCAACCATAAGATCTGTGAAGTTAGGATTACCAACCTGGCCAAACAAAAAAGTCTGATTTCCCCTCCTCTTTTCCTGTTAAGTCTGCAACTTCATACGAATAAAATTAGTGCCCATATTGGAATGAAACATACACTGATGATTTGAAATGATAATGCACATTGTTTGTGAGTGTGCCTGCTAGAGCAAGAACATCAGTGTGAGGTCCAGATGTCAAGACTCAGTAATTAATATAGAGTTTGGAAAGTTTTCTTCCAGAGCATCTAGAATATTCTTCGGATACAGATGGATTCAATAAAAAAAAAAAATGCCTACCATTTGGTGCTGGCTCAAATAAAAAATGAAATAATGAGTTTTGGCAAATCCTTGTTTAGTGTTGAAAATTAAAGTTTTGGGAATTGAAAATCAGTTTGAAATGGTTTCTCCCATACACAGAGCTACAACTCCATAGTCTCTGTCATAATTAATTCACTACCTCTTAACAAATGACTGGAGAAGTAATAAGTGGATGCCAAAGATTAATATCAGAAGAATGGCTGATTTTGCTTAAAAGAAGGTATACTTTGGGGGTGGGCTGGGAGTGAAAGGTCTAACATTTTTCCATATCTGGAGGCATTGACAAATTCTAATCTTTCAGGGACCCTGATCCAACACCTGCATTCACTGCCTTAGAGCCCTGCATTAATTAGGTGGTGTGGGACAGGTGCTATCCTTACTCACTAGTTTTTCAGATTTCCAGGACTGTAGTAGACACGTTTGGGTAGGTAATGGAAGGTGATGGTACATATCAGATGACATTCCCTTAATTTGACAATGGGACTGTGCTACATACCTCCTACATCTTTCAGAAGCATTATAATTAATAATGAGTTTGAGTTGGCCATGTGTAGGGAGAGATGTAGGGTGGAAAGTAGGCATGGACCCCACTGTGGGGCATGCTTAGTGAAGGAGCCTTTGGCTGGGGTGCTCAAGAACACCATTGGCTGCTTGACACAGACCTGGAAGAGGCTGCCTTCTCATAATGATTGGCAAACATTTATTAGGCACCCACTGTATGCGAGACACTAAGTATTAGATGGTGCTCCTAGATATTGCAGATGCAAGATGTTGTCCTGAAAGGATCTTTCTGGTTTGTTTCCTCTAGTAGGTTCTTCCAGAATCACACAAGGAGTGCCAGGAGAGAGGAAGTTATGGAAAAACAAGGACAAAGAGAAATAAAGTTTAAGAAAGGGTTTTGTGTTTTCACTTGAAGCACTTTTAAGCTAGTATTGCCCATCCAGCCGTAGAGTGAGAATGAGGGAACTCACTGGCCCGCTAAATGCCACATCAGCCCAACCTGCACCACCTGTCCCTCAAGGTCCCCCAGGCCTAGTGACACTGTCTGTGTCTGTTTTGACCCTGGCTCTCTGCTTCCAAGCAGTGTGGCTTTGAGTAACTTACTCAATCTCTCTAAATTTCAGTTTCCTCAGCCAAAAATTGGGGATAATATTAGCACCTACCTTTTTGGGTTTTGTTAGGATTTAGTGATGTTAATATTATCATCATTATCATCATCATCATATTTGTACATTTTCAGTGCACCAGGCAATATACTAACTGCCACAAAAACATTTTCTTACCTATGGTTTTAATGCACTGTAAAAGAACTGATGCAGGGTGCCTGGGTGGTGCAGTCTATTAGGCCTTGGACTCTTGGTTTCCACTCAGGTCGTGATCTCAGGGTCATGAGATCAAGCCTTGCATTGGATTGGGCTCCATGCTCACTCAGCATGGAGTTTGCTTGTCCCTCTCCCTCTGCCCCTCCTGCTCATGCTCTCTCTCAAATAAATAAATAATTTTTTAAATTAATTAATTAAATATTAAAGAACTGATGCATTAAATCACTTAAATAAACCAGAGGCTTGCATTCTACTCAAAGCAGTACATTACTGGTAGTAGAATTTCAGTGGGTGAGTTGAGGATGGGTGATATGTTCTTAAGAAGAGGAGCTTCCCCAGTGCTTGTGTTCCACTGGGCAGACAGTGCTTTCCCCTTCATCCGTGGATGGAGCCTTGGCCAGAAACTGGGTGAAAGAAAGAGCACACCAGGAACATTTTCAAGGGCCAGCCTGGAGCTCAGAGGTTTTGACGGTTCTCTATTTTTGGGGGGGGGAGGGCGGTGAGGAACTGTTGATGAAAAACCCTGCTTTGTTCCCTTCCTGTCCCAACAGGATCAAATCCCCACATCCCCCAGGCCTTTGATTTTAAACCTGTACCCCTTCTCCTACCTCCCATCCCATTATTCTCAGGCATTCACAGGACAGTAATTTTCTTTTTCAGTCCAGGATTGACAAAGTACTGCCACTTAAAAAGAAATGATTGTCATACCTTACCAAAATAAAAAGTGCTATTTACCATCACCATAATTTCATTCCTTAAGTAAGGACAAATTCTTACAATAAAGAACTTTATGGAAAAAAACTAAGCAGCTTTACGAAAACTTCTCCCCTTTGCCCAGATTTGACCATGGCCTGGAAAAACCTCAACACGCCCCAGCAGGGTCAGGAACCCCCATGGAGGCCGAGCTTACAGTTGCGTGGCCAGAGCTGAGGGGGAGACAGAGACAGGGAAGAGAAAATCAGCTCCTCAATGTCGGTGTTCCTTAGGAAGACGTGGTCAGGCCGTCCCTGGGTGTGTGTGTGAGAGGTAAAGCATGGGGATAAGGGGTAACTTGCTATTTAAGAGTCCAGACGAGGCCAGCTCCAGGGGCATAGACAACCAGTGCAGCCAGACAAGGCTCAGGAGGACCCTGGGCTTGGCTGAAGGCTCTCCGGGAACCATCTTGAAATTCCAATAATTTTTGAACAAAGCACCCACATTTTCATGCCTCCCTGGGCCCTGCTAATTCTGTAGCTGATCCTGAGACCTCACAGGACTTAGTGGGTGGTTGTTGCATCAGACACCTCTTAAGCATTGCTTCAAATTCCCTCAACCTAGCTTCTTCTTCCAGCTATGCCAATTGCAGGCATCTTTACAGCTCTCAGTGAATGCACAGTGTTCCCGCAGTCCCTCTGTCTCCACAGCGGGCCTGTGGGAAACTGTGCTGGTCCAACACAGAAGTGGGAACTCCCCACAGGACAGCCCTTACCCAGTGGCAGAACAGTTCTAAAATGCATTCTGTGGGGCTTCTCAGAATGTCCTTCAGACTGAAGACAAATCATAAGGGTGTGTGGACCCTCTTCCTGCCCTGCGTATTAACCCTGCCCTCACGCCTGCTCCCACTCACAGATGAGCCCTTGCCGTTAAGGAAACCCAGTCTAGGACAATAGGCTAAGACACAATTCTCCTTGTATCGTGTGCCCTGGGACGATGAACCCTGCTGCTAGGGGTCCACTGCCTCCCGGCTCTCACGGGATCCTTAGGAACAGTTAATTCTGGGTTACTTACTTCGAGGGCCTGCACCCTGAGGGACCCCTTATCTCAGGCAGCCCAGGTGTGCTGGGACAGAGCTGTCTGTCTGCAGCTGGAGCCAGGAGGCCTTGTATAGTGGCGGACCCTAACCCAGGGCTCTGTTTTGAAATCAGCCAAGGAGTCAGGGCTTTACCAAACCACCATCTAGTTAAAAATCTCACTCTTCATTGCAGTTTCTCTGCTGGTTGTGTTGAGTTTAAAAAACAATAACTTATTAACCGCAACTTTTAGCAAGACCAAGATTTACTGCATTTTGTAATATTTTAGAAACGCTCTTCTGCATTTCATTTCAGCACTGCTCATGGCTTCTCAAAGTAAAGACTACCTCACATTTGTTTTAATAACAGCTTTCCTGAGATATTATTTACATACCAAATAATCCACTCAAAATATACAATTCAATAGTTTTTAGTATTTTTGTGGAGCTATGCAATCATGTACTTGGCTGTTTGTACATCTTCTTTAAAGAAATGTCTTTTGAGGGTGCCTAGGTGGCTCAGTCAGTTAAGCATCTACCTTTGGCTCAGGTCATGATCCCAGGGTCCTGGGATCGAGTCCCACATTGGGCTTCCTGCTCAGCAGGGAATTTGCTTCTCCCTCTGCCTCTGCCCCTCCCCCCTGCTCATGCTCTCTCTCTCTCTGATAAATAAATAAAATCTTAAAAAAAAACAAATGTCTATTGAGATCCTTTGTCCATTTGAAAAATTAGGTTATTTGTTCTTATTCTTGAGTTGTAAGAGTTATTTTCATATCATGGATAGTAATCCTTATCAGATATGTGATACTCAAAAATTTTCTCCCATTTTGTGGGTTGTCATTTCACTTTTTTGATGATGTCCTATGAAACACAGGATTTTAATTGTGATGTCTAATTTATCTTTTTTCTTGTTGCTTGTATTTTTGGTCTTGTATCTAAGAAACCATCCCTAATCCAAAGTCATAAAAATGTAGGTCTCTGCTTTTTTTTAAGACTTTATAGTTTTAGGTCTTAAAATTATGTCTTTGACTCATTTTGAGTTAATTTTAATATATGGTGTCTATGGTATGAAGTAGGGGTCAAACTTCGCAGGTGGATAATTAGTCCCAACACCGTTTGTTGAACAGACTGTTCTTTCTCCCATTTAATTGTCTTTACTTCCATCTCAAAAATGAGTTGACCATGAATGTGAGATTATTTCTGTACTCTCAATTCTATTCCATTGATATATATATGTGTGTGTGTGTGTGTGTGTGTGTGTATCCTGTATGACATATATATCATATATATTACATATAAAAATATATACAGTTATACCAGTACCACTTTGTTTGATTACTGTAACTTCGCAGTAACTTTTGAAATTGGGAAGTGAGTTCCTCTAACTTTGTTCTTCTTTTTCAAGATAGCTTTGACTGTTCTGGGCTCCTTTAATTTCCATATGAACTTTAGAATCAGCTTGTCAATTTCTGCAAGGAAGGCAACAAAGATTTTGATAGAGATTGCACTGAATCTGTAGATAAATTTGGAAACTACTGTATCTTTTTAAAAATTTATTTATTTATTTATTTATTTATTTTAATTCCAGTATAGTTAACACACAGTGTTATATTAATTTCAGGTGTACCATACAGTGATTCAACAATTCTATACATTACTCAGTGCTCTTGATGATAAGTATACTCTTTAATCCCCATCACCTGTTTCACCCATCCCCCTACCCACCTTCCCTCTGGCAACCACCAATTTGTCTATGTATTTAAGAATCTATTTATTGGTGGGCACCTGGGTGGCTCAGTTGGTTAAGCGACTGCCTTCGGCTCAGGTCATGATCCTGGAGTCCCGCATCGGGCTCCCTGCTCAGCAAGGAGCCTGCTTCTCCCTCTGACCCTCCTCCCCTCTCATGTACTCTCTCTCTCATTCTTGCTCTCTCAAATAAATAAATAAATCTTTAAAAAAAAAGAATCTATTTATTGGTTTGTCTCTTTTTTCCTTTGTTCATTTGTTTTGTTTCTTAAGTTCCACATATGAGTGAAATCACATAGCATTTGTCTTTCTCTGACTGACTTCTTTCACTTAGCATTATACTCTCTAGATCCATCCATGTCATTGCAAATGATGAGATTTTATTCTTTTTTTATGGCTGAGTAATAGTGAGTCTTCTGATCCATGATCATGGGATGTCTTTCCATTTATTTGGGTCTTTTTAAATTTTCTTTTTCCCTAATAATGTTTTATTGCTTTCAACGTACAAGTCTTACACTTCTTTGGTTAAATTGATTTCTAAATATCTTATTCTTTGTGATGCTATTGTAAATTGAATTATTTTCTTAATTTAATTTTTGTTTTGTTTATCGCTAGTGTACAGAAATACAGCTGATCTTTGTATATTGATTTTGTAACCTGCAAGTTTGTTGCAGTATTTTTAATTGTTTCTTAGTGGATTCCTTAGGATTTTCTATATACAAGATTGTTTTACTTGCAAATAAAGATAGTTTTATTTCCTCCTTCCTAAACTAGGTGCTTTTTATTTAATTTTCTTTCCTAATTACCCTTGCTGGAATCACCAGTACAATGTTGAATAGGAGTGGTGAGAGTGGACCTCCTTGTCTTGTTCTTGATCTTAGGGAGAAAGTTTCACTCTCTTGTCATTATATTGCTAACTGTAGGGTTTTTGTAGATGCCTTTTATCAGGCATCTACAGGTTGAGGAAGTTCCCTTCCATTCTTAGTTTGTTGAGTGTTTTTATGAGGAAGGGATGTTGAGTTTTGTCACATTTTTTTCCTGAATCTATTGAGATGATCCTGTGGTTCTGTCCTTTATTCTACTGGTATGATGTATTTCATTAGTTGATTTTCTTTTAGATATTTAGCCAACCAATCCCACTTGGTTGTGGTGTATAATCTTTTATGTATATTGCTGGATTCAGTTTGCTAGTATTTTTTGAAGATTTTTGCTTTCTGTTAGCACTCTTGCTATAAGCTTCTCATTTCATGGGCATGAACTCAAACAGAAGAATGTATATTAAATGGAAGTCAAACAAGTTTTATCTAGGAAGGTTGGTTTTATTGTGGAATAGAAATAAGATGAATTTGGGCATTTGAAATGTTTGAATCTGTGAAGAAAAAGCAGAATATTCTGTCTTGGTTTAGTGCACAGATCACATTTGGAAAGATAACTGGCATTTGAGTAGGCCTCTAGGACAAGAGAATCCACCAGAAATATACTGGAGAAGTTGATCATATATTGTTCCACCATGGGTGGCTGTGTCTGCTGCTGTCCCTACCCCAGCTCACCCCAGATGATTGTTGAAATTTAGGTTGTTCTAGCAAGTGGGAATAGCCAAGAGGTATCATACAAGTTTTTTTTTGCTTTGAAGATGGATATCCAAGCATCATAATACGTTAAAAGGGAAGATTCAGCTAAAACACCAAGCCAAGAGATGCCACAGCTGAAAGCGAAAGGCTTTGCCATGCTGAAATATTTTCAAAAGAAATGACAGAAAACAGGCAAGATGACTCAAACTCCTCCTTCACATTTTGGCTGGAAAAGAGTCAGGAATTGGAAACAGGTGAAGAATTATTTTAGAGCTGTTTTTTTTTTTGTCATTACTCCTACCTTCAAGAAAAGGGATTGGAGTGTCTGAACTTTTAACTTAAGCTTAGGGAAAGGGGCTTCAAGAGGTCTACACTGAACTTAATGTATGTTCCCTGCACCTGAGGAGGACAGAATAGTCTAAAGTGTGAGAGAAAGACTACTGGTTGCTTTGACAGTGGTACAATGGAGAAGTGCCCATGATAGGAGGGAGGTCAGCCCTTCCAAAATCTGTCAGGCCAATGGGTGAATAGATGAGTGTTTTTTGGGGACCAGAAGTGGATCCACAGAGCAAGCTGGTGTGGGGTCATCTTAGGTCCTATGCAAGAGGGTGGCCTAGAAACCTAAGACTTGAGCAGAGAGAAGCTGAGGATCTCCTATATTTCTAGAAAATGAAGGCAAAAGGAAGTGACCAGCCAAAGAAGATTTGCATTTGCCCTGCCAAGGAGTTGCAGATAAGAGATCTCCAAAATCTCTGAAGAACCATGTGAAAGCTCATGAGAAAAAGTCACTTTAAACTTGTGCAAAAACAGAGATTACAAAATCTAACTTTACGGGTAAGTAGAAACTTTTTTGTTCCCTTGACCTAGTACCCTTACTGTGTTTCAACCCTAGAGAGGCTGAAACATGATTAGTCAGAAGAACAGATGTGAGGGAAGAGTAACCCTTTCCTTCCTTGACTTCAGGCCCAAACCAGAGGAGGGAAAGAAGGCTCAACTTAGAAGCAGATTTGAAATTTTGACTATTACGTAAGGCTGACATTTTAATGCTAATCTGAAATTATAATTATGTGACTTGAAATGACCCCTAGAATTGTGTGTATTACTCAAGAGTGACTAGAAAATTCTTGAGAACTTCTCCTACCCCTGACTGAAAACTAGTAGACTAGTAGGCCCCACAGAGTTGATTGAAAGAATCAGTGGAAGACAAAAATAAAGTGGTTTTCTCCTTATACTTTATGTACTGCTTGTTCAACATAAATTTTGTGTGAGAATGATGCATTTCTATTTATCAGAATCTCACCTCCACTATAGGGCTGAGTGCAGAATGCTGTTTAGTTTTATTCCAAGTCTGGTCTCACTACAACACTGCCCTACCTACATTCTACTTCCTCCAATGGGCCTTGTCTGACCACTCCAGTTAGATGACCTTAATCAACATAGTGGATCCTTCTTTCTGGCCAGTAAGCATACTTATGTCTGGGAAATCTCCTATTTTATGAAATAGAGCTCCTTTCCAGAGCTAGAACTGAAATGTCAGATACTCAAGTCCCAACCTCCTTGCAGCTAGTGTGTAAGCATAGCCAGCAATGGGAGGAAACAGGGGCTGTCCCAACTCCATTCTGGTGACAGATGGTGGTAGCAGAAGTGACATCCAGTTTCTAGAGGCAGCAGTGACACATAAGGGCCCAGTTTTGTGGTGTTGGTGGTGAAGCCTGTAGTGTCTGTGCCCAGCATGGGTTCTGTAATCTTCATTGGTCCAGTTCTTTGGGCCAAACACTGTGGGTTTGGCAACAGTTCCTGGCTCTGTAGCCACCACAACTGGTCCTCTGGTGCTCCTGGAGATTCACGGAACTTCTCAGTAGTCGTTTTTTTTTTTTTTTCTCCTGAAATAATTATAGATTTACAAAAAAGTTACAGAGATAGTACAGAGAGTCCTCATATACCCTCAATCCAGCTTTTCCTAATGTTAATATCTTATATAACCATGGTACATTTATCAAAACTAAGAAAGTACCATTGGTGTGACGCTATTATCTGAGCTACATACTTTATTTGGATTTCACTAGCTTTTTCACTAATGTCTCTTTTCTCTTCCAGGATACAAATCAGGAAACCACTTTCCCTTTGGTTGTCATGTCTCTTCTGTCTCCTCTCATCTGTGAGAGTGGCTTCTAGTCTTTCCTTGTTTTCTAAGAGGACTGGCCAGTTATTTTGTAGAATGTCCCTCAAGTTGGACTTATCTGATGTTTTTTTCATTATTTGATAGGAGTTATGAATTTTAAAGCAAAAATACCACAGACGTGAAGTGCCTTTCCCTTCAAGGGGTAAATATCAGGGGGGGTACATGAATTTACATGACTTGTCACTGGTGGTACTCACCTTGATCAATGGTTATGGTGACATCTGCAAGGTTTCTTCACTCTAAAGTCACTATTTTTCCTTTTTGTACTCTGTTAGAAGGGAGTCACCAAGTCTAGCCCACACTTAAAAGGAGGGGAGTTAAGTTCCATTGACTGAAGGAGGAATATCTTCATATGTCTTGTGGAAATCTTCTGTAAGGAAGATTTGTCCTTTCTCCTCCATCTATTTATTTATTCATTTCTCAATCAAGCAGAAGAATAGTGCATTTGTTAGTAAATTTCAGGGAAATCTCTAAGAGTCCGACGGCAGGAAAAAGAGCCAGCACGACACAGGTTGCACAGATATTAGAAGCTGAGACAAGAAACCACATGGAGAAAACAAGAAAGATGCTCTCTGTGGCCTGCTCTGTGCTGTCAGCAATGAACTGGCTTCTTCCACAAGGTGTTTAGTTTTGCTTTCCTCATGGCTTCAACTAGCCGAAGCCCCTAGGAGGCCTAAGCCTCTCCCTTGTGCCCGCGCCATGTGACTGTTGCTCTACGGCATAACATCATTTGACAAAAACTGGAGGTCACCTGGCTCAAATTCTCAAGAGAGAGAAGCTCATTTTCTCAGCCGAGCCAATGGATGCATTTCTTCTGGGCCAGGTGTCTGCTTGCACACAGTTAGCTGTGGCCAGTGATGGGGGATGGGGTGGGACTACAACCATCGTGCCCCCTCTGCATTTGCACACTAAGAACTAATCGATTCTAAGAGGAAGGAAGGTGGCAGGCAGGCCATGCAAAATGCTCCCGTTGCACTTCCCTTCCACTCTTCCTGGAATATGGGTTCTTCTACTAAAATGGCACCAGGGCTCACATTCATTTCCAGTCTACACACCAGCTTTTCTGCTCAACACACCGTGCTCTCTGCCAATCATCTCCGTTCTCTGATATTTTGTTGTCTGTGCTGGAATTTTTGGTAAGCAGATAAAACAGAGCTACTGTCATTGAAGCATGGGTGTGGGGATATCATGTCACCCTCCACTCTCTCCATCCTCCCTCTGATGGCTGCCAGAACACAGTTTAAGGGAAGTAGACCCAATAAATGATCTATTTCTCTGGACCTCAGTTTTCAAGTTCAAGAATGGAAAGTCACTGTTTTCATAGAATATTCTCTTCCCTGAGACTATATGGAGGGGCCCTGGGAGATGCAGAGTGCTTACCCCTAATAACACCACGAAGCTAAACTGGGTGATAGAGTCTTCAAAGTCCCAGGAGACACACCCAAACTACGGCACTGAGAAGCATCTTATCATGGACTCTACAGAGATGTGGGCAGGATTCAGGAAAAATAACAAGTATGGCTCAATACCCTCAGGGCTTGCAACCTTAGAGAGCCATCACTACCCCTCAGACAGAAAGGACAAAAGAAAGGAGTGGTTGCCGGAGTTGGAGGACACAGCTGTCTGGCTGTGGCCTCCAGTGGACAGAAGCAGCCAACCTTCTAGAGTCAGGGGGGAAAAGCTGGGGAACAAATGCCCAGTCCACCTCCTCCCTCTGATCTCCTGCCCTGGGCTGCCATCAACTGACCCTAGCCAGAAGCTGGAGGGCCTGGTTCAGCCCTTAGGGAGCAGCCTCTCAAGACAGACAGCAGGGTGGAGAGGGTGGAAAATGGATCTGAAAGAAACACAAGGAAGTTCTCCAGTATAAGACAGACAGATGTTTGTGGATGAGCCTGGCCTCGACCCCCTTTCTTGACTTATATCGTCATTCTCCCTCTGTCCGGTCACCCTGCCTTCTTCTCATTGCCTCCTATCAATCGGCACCCTGGCCAGGCAGTTCCAAGCTCCTTTTCACGTCACAGATGAAGGAGCAGCTTCGTTTTGAAGACTGTAAGATCTCGTTTGGCCTGCATTTCACACACTCTCCAGCTATGAAAGACCTGGGCCTTCGCTCCTGCTTTCCTTGGGTTTCCGCCCAGCTCGGGAGACCTCAAGTCTATGTAATGGCCCCTTCATCCTGACCTTTGATGGACTTACTTCTACAAAGAGTGCTTTGCTGAGAAACCTCTCCCTATGAGCACAGGAAAGCCCCCAGTGGTTTTTGTTGTTGTGCAATGGAAAAAGAAGCCTCAAATTACTTTCTGAGTAAGTGAGGTTTGCGTTCATCCTGGAAAGAGTTTTCTTCTCTGAGGCTGCTATTGCCACGGTCAATTGAAAACTAGGAAGCTGCTTTCAGAAATGCTCACCCAGGCTTTGGAATATAATTGAAAACAACTGTTCTTACTGAAACATGTAGGGAGCTAGAACCAACCCTAGTGACTAGTCAAGGAGTGGGTGGGGACAGCATGGTTCTGAGGAGGAGAGGGGAAGATGGTGGTTGGGTCAGGGCAGCGAGAGAAAAGGGGCTTATTGGTTAGAAGAAAGGATAATAATTTGAGGTTTCCATGTAGAATAAATTTCCATCTGACCTGCCCTGATGACAAAATAAGCTGAGGACGAGAAACGCTGGGTGGCTTTCTAGAGTGACAACACAGCTTCAGATCCAGGCAGTCAGAAGGCTAGTCCGGAGCAAGAATCTGGAGCTCTAGTCTCTAGAGCAAGTCAATGAGAGACAGGCATTTCCACCCCCTACTTTAAAGAAGAGACAGGGAGTCTAGTTCACAAAGCTAGGGGGTTAGTTCACAGAAGACACAGAGATATCCTCTGAGATTTCAGAAGGAAAATTCCCATTAACTTTTCAGGGATTGTCTCATTTCAACAAAGAAGACTAGAACACTTACCCCAGTGTGTCCTTTGCCTTGTGTTTCCCACGGGCCCCATATTCTCTAGCCTTAGGCTTTCTGCATAAATTATAATTTTCTTCCTAAGCAAACAGCCCATACCAAATGCAGATGCTGGCTGAATCTCTGCCCGCTAGGTCCACACATGGAATAAATCCTTCCCTGAGCAATGTACCTTCCAGCCCTGCAGAAATAAGGGCTGGCACTTTCTCCGGAGGTCTGACATGTAGTCTTCCAGTGCCTTGAAGAATACAGAGAATCTGGGGGCTAAGTTCAGAACCGAGTACTCTCAGAAGATAGCAGGAGGGGAAGATTAAAGGGGGGAATTCGGAGGGGGAGATGAACCATGAGAGACGATGGACTCTGAAAAACAAACTGAGGGTTCTAGAGGGGAGGGGGCTGGGAGGTTGGGTTAGCCTGGTGATGGGTATTAAAGAGGGCACTTCTGCATGGAGCACTGGGTGTTATCCGCAATGAATCATGGAACACTACATCAAAAACTAATGATGTCATGTATGGTGATTAACATAACAATAAAAAAATAAATAAAAAGAACAGAGTGCTCTTAAATGTCTTGCCTTATAAGAAATAGAACATTTTCCCCATTATATCAGGGAGATATCAGAGCTGATCACATTCAGAAGCATTAACAAAGACATTTTAAGGCAAAATTACAACAGTTTCTTCCTAGAGCTTTTTTATGGTTTTAACATTAGGAATGAATGTGAACTGGTTTGAAGTCCTTTATGTTAGGCATTTTTCCTGGGATTCTGGGCCTCTGAGAATCAACAACAGGCCAGTCCACAGATAGGTTTCTGAGGGGGCATCTTCCTCTTTTCTGGTCTCCTATAAGACTCCCATTAAGGTTTCCTAGGTGTGGAATCTTCGGTGAAATGCTGAGAGATCATCCATGTGCTTCCCATAGAATTGCATCTTTTTGACCCGGAAAGAACCTTGGTCATGCAACCCTGCTGTATCTTCTACTGACGAGGACACTGAAGTATGGAGGAGCAAAGGGTTACGTAGTGGCAGAAATAGCTCTGGAACCCTGTACCTGGACTGCCACTCAAGGGCTCTTTCTATTGTTCTGTTCTTCTATTTTGAAATTTTGTGAAACATCCCCAGTATTATGAGTGTGCCATAGACAACTGGAACACAGTGATCATTCCATGTATTCCTCTAACAATCACCAGCCTCCTTTACATTTAGGTTAGAATCACATGACCATCTAGCACTGGACTGTGAGTAAAAGTGGAGTACATGTGTATTCTAGTGAATTCAGATCAATATTCTTTCTCCATCCTTCACATGCTCTGCAGAGGAGAACTTGGAGATCAGATGAAACATATGGCAAAGGTACAAGGTGGAGGAGGGCCTCCCAACTCATATGAGATGTTACATGAGCATGAAATAAGCCACTGCTCTCTGAAGAAACTGAGATTCCAGGAGTTGGGCATCTCAAACAGCTAGCATCTACTACCCCGAGTCAATGGGCTTCTATTTCAGCCAGTTTGCCTGAAAAGGACATAATGAATAAGGTTTGACAATGGCAGCCCACCATTTGGAAAAAGTCAACAGGACTGTGGCACTCATCACTTGACCACTCATTGCTCAACTCAGAGGCAAAAGGTCTGATAGAAGGCAGGAGTTCCAAGGCTGAGAGTAAAAAGTTAGTTGCTAGGTGAGTACACCTTCCCACTCTTCAGGAAATCAGGTTTCCAGAAATATAGAGAAGGCTGAGTTAGACAGTTCTGGTGTGTTCTACCTTGGTTCTCTTTCTACACCCAAGGATGGGCTGTGGCCACATTGCCGGTTCAGCCTGAGCCCAGCTGCATGCCCTCTCACAAGTGCACTAGGAACTTATAGGAGGAACTGAGTCAACACAACTTCTCTGTGAAAGCTCTGCTGTAGACCCATTTTGTGTCCCCACCGGCAGTGGGCCTCTCAGGACGTGGTTCTGACCACTTCCCCTGAGAGGCATAGTGTGACTGCAAACACAACCCTGAAACAAGCCAGAGGAAAGCAGGCATCCTCCCTGCTGAGTTGTTGGTCTTACAGCTATCATTGGATGACCTGTGGCTCGGGGACCTCAAATGAAAAAGTGGATCGTTGGTCTGTGTTGAGTTCTGGTCAACTGGCCTTGTAGACTTTGCATTTCCTGCCACCGAACCTGGCACATCCACAGAGGGGCGGCCCCTTGATGGAGGGTTCCTGTGCCATTCTCCCTCCTGGCATCTTATTGCGGAGTGACTCCCCATTGGATGATCGTGAACACACATCCTGGCGCCAGCAGGTTCAAGGCCAGCCTTTCATACTCTCACTTCATGTAGCTTCGGATAAAGCTGACTGTTTGAAGTCATTGATCTGTTTCACTGATCTCTTTTTTTATACATCGTTCAAATCTAGAGTGTTTCAATTACTGTGGCTTTAAAGTATGTTTTGCTATCTGGGAGGGCCGATCTCCACTCATTAATCTTCTCATGCATTTATTCTTCCAAATGAAAGTTAGAATCAATGTAGTTTCCCTACACCAAAAAAAAAAGAGAAAAAATTGCTCTTAAGACTTTATTAGAATTGTGTTACATTTCTCGATTAACTTGGAAAGAATTGAAATTTATATGAGATTGACTCTTCCTAAGCAGAAATGCAATATAAAAATCCATTTATTTAAGTCCTTCATGTTTTTCATGGAAGTCTTAGAAAAATATAATGTTAAAAAGATCCCATTTACAATAGCATAAGACTATTGTTGGGACTTCGTAAAATATTTAGGAATTTCTAAAATATTTCCTTTATATGCATAATTGTTTGAGAATTAAGTATTTATCTTTTATCTGAACAGCTTAAACTCTCTTAGTTCTGGTTTTGAGGTACAGTCATATTGCAAATAATGACCCCATGTCTCTTCCTTTCTGATATTTTAGCCTGTCTTGTTGAATTGGTTAGGACCTTCACAAAAATGTTAGATAATAGTAGAAAGTTGGTCATATTATGTGACTTCTGATAGAATTTACAACACTAGAATTAGCTCCATTTGGTATGTGTACTATCTGTTTGACAAAGATCTCCTTGCCAAATAAAGGAAATTTCCTTCCTAATCGGTTTTATAAACTGATATGTATGCATGTGTGTGTGAGAGGGCAGATTTCAGGGTAAGGGGGAAGTGTCATGTTATTTTACTTGAACTTGACATTTAGATCCATCTCCTTTCCTCTCTTCACTAAAAATAATACAGTACTTTTTAAAAAATGTGTTTAATGAGATGGTAAAGGTCAAGAGAGTTCCTTCTTCTTTTTTTTCCCTTGTATCTATCAATTCTACCTACAAACCACCTCTGCAAGACTATGTCTCTCTCAGTGCCTGCATAAGCTTATTTGTCTGAAGTGAGTTAAACAATATTTTTTAAAACTAAGTCAACCAGTTTTTCTTTATTAATTTTAATGGTGCAGAGAAAGTTTACCTTCCTCTTCAAATTCTTTGATCAGCTACATTTATGATTTCTCCATCCTATTCAATTATTATTCTAAGAACTCAGGACTTTCCCCTCTTTGTCTACATCCTGAAAAACTTCTCTGGATTATCCTCCCTATTGTGGAAAGGGCTGTATTTTATCTTTTTTTAATGTCATCTGGCATCTTCTTTGTCTTTCTTGTCTCTGTTCCCTACCTTACTAACACTGTTTCCCCACCCACCTTTTCAACTTTTTGAACGCCATCTTTGGACATTAATCAGGAATGGAAGGAAAGAAATTTTGTGAAAGAAGGGCTGCAAAGAAGAGCTCCAGGGTGAGGAATTGAGCTGTAGGTGAAATTAACCTATTTTACTAAAATGTCACCATTTACAAAGGCCCTTTCCAGCTTGGATACTTTGATCCTACAATTCTTCTTTGCCTGTTTGTTTTTTGACTCAAAACTTTCTCTTCATGTGACATCTTGTAAGTAGAGCAAATTAAGAAAAATGAGGGTTTTTTTTTTTTTTATTGACAACCAACGCAGAATCCAGATGCTCACATACTGGGGCTCTCCTTACTCCAAGCCCTGACTCCCTTACGCTGTGACCTCTAGGAGGCAGCGCACTGCACAACTCCCAGCAATTTGCAGAATATTGTCAAAAAACCCTTGGACTGGAGAGGCCCTGAGCGCTCTCCCTGCTCTAATACCCTATATACCTGCCCTTACCTGCCCTCCCCACCTATCCAAACCATGTCACCCTTTGAAGCCTTCCTTCTCCAACCCACACCCCTGACCTCACATGGATAGTTTATCTTCCCCTCTGTGCTCTTGCCATGCTGTTCCCTCTACTCCAACTTCCCTTCCCATCTTCCTTGGTCCTGAAAAAGTAGAGTTTTCAAGTAATACATTGTATTCCAGTTTGGGGCATGGGACTTCTGAGGGAAAATGGTAAGAAAATTGGGTGCAGATCATAGAAAGTAATACTTGCCTGTGGTAGCCACTTCGGTTTGGAGTAAAAGAAAGAGCCACATACATAAATATCAACCAGCTTGTGGATAAAATGACTCCCCAGTTCCTTGCCAGTCTAGCAGCCCTGCCTTTAATGATGAGGGAAGTCAGTAGGTCTGACAGCAGGAGACGGAGGGACTGGACCAGGCCAGTTCTATTCCTTGGCCTGCGAGCTGCATGGAGTAAAAGCCGCAAGGAGGCAAGGTCCACTTAAGCATCTTTCCTTTATCACTTTGTGATGTGTCTCAGCTGGTCTTCCATCTCTCCAAAAGACTGGGGACCCTGAAATCCCCTCGAGTAAGCACTTAGGTGGTAGATGGTGCTTTTGAACTGTTGGCCTCTCCATTTCTCTCTCTGTGCACATGTTTGGACATTCACCTAGCATCTGTAACTTCTTGAAAGCACATCCTCATCCACAATATCATTTTCTATTTATAACAACTTAGTAATGGGAGAAATTATCTTTGTTTTACAAAGGAGGAAATGGAGTGCCTCGCAGGTTAAAAACCTGGGGAAGATCAGATACAATAACGAACATTGGTGGCCAAACTGCAACAGAAAAGCCATGAACTGGGAGCCCAGGGGTCAGGGAGACATGTGCGTCCTCCTATTGCCAAGATGATTCTGCAGGAAGAGCCCCCTCCCTGCCACCGGGCCCACTGGCACGTTGGAGGGACGCTAGCCCAGGGGGAAGTCACAGTCTATTCTGTGTGAAGATCTCCACCTGAAAGAAAATGTTTTTGGACTAATAATCTTTGTTTTTCAAGATGTGGATTTGGGGGAAATTTGGACATTCTGGGTGACTTAGGAGCTGGCACAATCAGGACAAAGGAGGCTTTCGAAATTGGTTGGACACAAATAGGCCAAGAGAATATGGTTACCAGATTTTGCACATCTAAAATACATTCCTATTTAAGAAAGAGAGACTTTCTAAATCAGCTTAAAGCAGTACAAGATGGAAATGAAGGTCTGATGCCAAAACTCCAGCCACCACACAGTCAGTCCAGTCCCCTCAAAATCGGCTGTGCCACGTGTCCGGCTGTCTCTCATCCCTGCCCGGATGCTGTGGCCCACCCGGCCAAACCACGGATCCCCTTTCACAGGCGGGACTCCGGCACCTTCCAGAAGCTCCACGTTGGGAAGGGGAACCCAGGGTGTGCTGGGGGGCTCTGTGAGTACTGGGAGAGGGTGTGGGGCCCGGTCCGTGGGCTCGGAGGCCCTGCTGACGTCACCCCCTCGCCTCCCTCTGGCTCACGTGGGAGCGAGCACACAGAAAACTCCCTTTTGCAGCTGTGCAAACTGTTCTTGCCGAACTGCAATATGCCCACAGCTCCCGACAGCTCTTCCAAATCCCCAGTTTCCCTGGCCACAGTCAGAGGGAAATAAAAAACCCATTTCCCAGTTGGCCCTTTTTCAGTCAGACGAAATTAAAATAAAGCTTAAAGTTTAAATGAAATGTTCTTCCAGTTTATGCTCTGGAGTTTCTGTGCTCCTTCCACCTCAGCCTGGTTAGGGCAGAGCAGGCCAGCTGAGGGCTTTTCTTCCAGTGTTTGCTAAGGAACATCCTGGAAAGTTGACGATAAGGCTGCACTTCTGTCTCATATGCATCTGCTTCAGGCTTCAGATGCGCCTCCTTCCCTCCTAGTGGAATGTGGAACCGTCAGAATCTCTTCTAAAGGCAGGCCCTGTAGAGGGAAGGGAGGAGGGCACATCAGATGTGTCCTAGGTCTGGTGGGGGCTCATTGTCCCCAAAGCCCACGCATTACACAAACTGCCCAGGGCTCCTTCTCCCTCTCTGAGGAACCCCAGCCAGGAAAGAAGGCCATCTTCCTTGGTGGGAATGAATGTTGGAATTTGTACCTTTCATTGGAAGCTCGGGTAAGGAGGGGTAAAACACCTCTCCCAAGCCCCT
Source organism: Eumetopias jubatus (assembly GCF_037043125.1). Lineage (NCBI taxonomy): Eukaryota > Metazoa > Chordata > Mammalia > Carnivora > Otariidae > Eumetopias > Eumetopias jubatus. Next base: position 114,179,847 of record NW_028274811.1, read on the forward strand.
CTAAACTGTGCTCCAAGAGTTTAACATCAAGAGTGGTGTTAGGGGCGCCTGAGTGCCTCAGTTGGTGAAGCGTCTGCCTTCAGCTCAGGTCATGATCCCGGGGTCCTGGGATGGAGCCCCGTGTCAAGACCCGTGTCATGCACCCTGCTCAGCAGAGAGTCTGCTTCTCCCTCTCCCTCTGAACCTCCCCCCTGCTCATGCTCTCGCTCACTCTCTCTGCCTCTCTCAAATGAATAAATAAAAAATCCTTTTTAAAAAACTGTTGTTAGAGGTTTGGGAGCAGGAGAAATGTGGAGCTGTCTTGGTTTCCTTCTCTCTCATGTACCCTGTAAATCTCAGTAGTTTTGGATCTATGGAGCTTTCTAGAAATAGAATTACTATGCTTCAAGCCCAGATATTCTTAATTTTTTTTAAGGATTTATTTATTTATTTGAGAGAGCACAAGCAGGAGAGGCAGAGGGAGAGGAAGAGAGAATCTCAAGCAGACTCCACACGGAGCCTAGAGCCCAATGAGGGGCTCGATCTTAGGACCCTGAGATCACGACCTGAGCCGAAACCAAGAGTCAGACGCTTAACCAACTGCACCACCAAGGTGCCCCACGGATATTCTAACTCAGTAGGGAGGAGCATGGCAGGACCTTAGCATTTATGTGGTTTGAAAAGGTCTATGGTAATTCTCTTGCAGGTGGTTTCATATATTTGCCAATTTCCTCAGCTGGGATGTGTATCAAAACCACCCCTAAGGGTAGAATTCTGAACTCACTAGGGAAAAAAATCTTTTAAGTAGAGATCTTCAGAAATACGTGTAAGAGATAGCCAGTTTTAAAAGACTGGGGAGTATAAAACCAGGTTTTTTTTTTTTTTTTTTTTTTTGGTTTGTTTGGGGTTTTTTATAGTTTTGCTTTTTTTGTTTTTAAGAGAGTCAACCAAAATATATTCTCAAACTTTATTGTGTGTCATTATTTTCTGATAAAAATTTCCATATCCAGACCCATTTTGAAAGCTCAAAACACAAGAGGAGGAAACTATAAATTAAGCGGTATCTAAAATACGCTCTTTCACACACACACACACACACACACACACACACAGTTTACTCTGCAGTCAATTTAAATTTTATTTATTTAATTTATTTATTTTATTTTATTTTATTATGTTATGTTAGTCACCACACAATATATCATTAGTTTTTGATGTAGTGATCCACGATTCATTGTTTTCGTATAACACCCAGTGTTCCATGCACTACGTGCCCTCCTTAATACCCATCACTGGGCTAACCCATACCCCCACCCCCTTCCCCTCTAAAACCCTCAATTTGTTCCCAGAGTCCATAGTAAATTTAAATTTAAGTGACAACCACCAGAGAGGCCAGCAACTGGGCTTCACGTTTAGGGGCTGAGATAGGGAATCATAACACTGCATTGAGGCTCATCTATAAAAAAGAAACCAAAAACAAGCAGACATCCCCATGTTGTGCCTGTGAGAAAGGCAAGCTTTGGGAAAGAGGGAAAAGGTGAAGGTCACTGACCACAGCTCTCTGGTGGGACGGTGGTCACAGAACAGAATACATCCTCTGGCCCATTTTCCTTTCAAACACAGAGATTGCCAGGAAGTGCAGGAGAATACATCTTGCCTCTCTGAGCCCTTTTATGTTAAATTCCTCATCTAAATCGACACAGAAACAGGAAAGATGCAGCCCACTTCATAACTGAGCAGGATTGGATCCTCCTTTCTGAACTAGTAGTGAGAGTGCTCAGTTACGTGAATCTTGGCCAGGTTTTTAAGTTACTTGATTTTTTTATCATTGTGACATTTACATGGCAAAACATGTGCCATTCTAACCATTTTTAAGTGTGCATTTCAGTAGCTTAACACTGAACACTCAACTGTTGTGCACCCATCACCACCGTCCATCTCCAGAACTTTCTCACCTTCCCAAACTGAAGCTCCTTACACCGGAACTGCCCAAACCCCGCCCCCAACCCCTGACAACTGCCCTTGGACTTTCTGCCTCTATGAAATTGCCTACTCTCAGTACCTCATATAAGTAAAAATCACACATATTTGTCACTTTGTGGCTGTCTTATTTCACTTAGCATTTTCATATTAAAGCATAAGTCAGAATTTCTACTTAAAGGCTGAATAATAGTCCATGGTACGGAGGCTCCACATTTAGTGAGTTTTAAAGAGGGTGGATTATCTTCTCCAGTGATAATACTCAGGACAGCCTTTGTGGTTTCTATCATCTTCTCAACATTAAACATCTGTTTAAAGATGACGTGCTTCTTCTGAGTTTTAAAAATTATATCTGGGTTTTTTTTTCCTTCCTGTTTCCCCCCTTTTCTTCCTCCCTTTCTGTGTCTCTTTCTTCCTCTCTCTCTCTCTCTCTCTCTCTTCTTTGTGATAGCAGGTGATATGTACTACTTGTATAATAACTATATAAATACTTATCTCTCCTACCAAATTGTCAATTTCTTGAGAGCAGGAACCAAATCCTGCCCCATGGGAGGCCCTGAGCAAAGCTGAGTAATTGTTCAGTAGACAAAAGTTGAGTTTGACTCTGATACTCCGAGTAGACAGCTAATTAATGATCCCTTCTACAGATTTCTTAAAATCAGCTTAGCAAAACACAGATCCTTATGTCTACCCATGTATTCATTTTCTATGGCTACCATAACAAATTCCCACTAATTCAGTGGCTGAAAACAACACAGATTTATTATCTCACAGTTCTGGAGGCCAGAATTTCCGTATGGGTCTCCCTGGACTAAAATCAAGGTGTCGGTGGGCTACATTCCTTTCTGGAGGCTCTAGGGGACTATAAGTTTCCTTCCTCATTCAGCTTTTGGGAGAATTCAGTTCCATATGGCTGTAGGATGGAAGGCTCTATGTCTTTGCTGGCTGTCAGCTGGGGGCTGACCTCAGCTCCAAGAGGCTTTCTCCCATCTTTGCACATAGCTCCTTACACTCAAACCCAGCAATAGGACATCAAATCCTTCTTGGGCTGCTATCTCTCCAACCCTTCCTGGACAGTTGTGTCTCTCCCACCATAGCCTGGAAAGATTCTATGCTTTTAAGGACTCATGTGATTAAATTGGGCCCACCTAAAAAATCAGGCGCAAAGACCATAACCTCCTTCACATCTGCTAAGTCCCTTTCGCCATGTGAGGTAACATATCCCCAGGTTCAGGGGATGAGGGCATGGACATCTTTGGGGGCCATTATTCTGCTTACCACAATCTGCAATCATCTACTCCAGACACCCTTGCTCCTGATCTAATCTTTCTCTCTTTAGGGCCCTGCCTAGCTGGCCAAGTCATTCACCAGTCTCCATGGGTCCATGTATATTCCAACCTCAATCACTTCTTCTGTACAAAATGAATGACCATTTGCACCATCCAAATCTCTGCCCATTGGGATGATTTCCCCTTCGCAGTCTTTTAAAGCAGCCCTGAATGGGCCTGTAATGCAGCCACAATTCATTTCCAGTGTCTACACACATTGACCTGACCCTTTGAGAACCAAGCTCCGGCTTTTTCTTCTTCCATTAGCTGATCTTACTCTAGTACCTGTCCTTCAGCTAGCCACAGGTATGAGCTAGAGTAAGAGTAATGGATGACATGGTGATCTGGGCTACCTACCCCTATAATTGGCTTGCGTTCCAGTGCTACCCGTGGACTGTGCTGGATGTAGCACTTCCATTGTGTGATGGATTACTTCTTCCTCCACCTGACCTTATCACTTGGTAGCCTAGACTGTGTGGTCCAAGCATGTAGCCTGGACCCACTACAAAGCCCTTTCCTTCTGGACCCAACAGAGAGCTGGCAGCCCTTCATGTCACCCACTCTACCAGTTACAGCAATACTTCCAGGTGAGGACTATTCTGCCTCCAGAATCTGAAGTGCCTACCAGTTGTTATACTCACTTTTTAATGGCTGAAGGTACAGGAAGTATTTGGTAGTTTTTTTTTTTCCTTTGGAGAGTATGTCTTCCTTGGCCTCTGGCTTTTGGGCAGCAAAAAATTTTACTGATGTAGCATACCCTAGAATCTTCAAAGAATTTATCTTATATTCCCTGGAGTGCCTGAGTCTTACCAGGGCCTCCAATGAACTGGCCACTTCATGCTCATTCGGTTTGGTTAATATGATGCCATCCATAGAGTAAACCAACATGATGTTCTAGGGGATGTCCAGGTTTTTTCAGACTCTATTTGAAGAGAGAATGGGAGAGTTCACACAGAACTGGAGCAAGATAGTGAACACATACCATTGTATATTCCAAATGAATATGAAGTATCAAACTCTCTTTTCGAGAAGATTGTTAAAGAATATATGACACATACCATGAACATAGGACAATTCTGATCTGCTCTAGCTATCGCAGCAGTTGCATGGGGCGACTACTCTGTTGAGTTTGTGCCCATCCACTGTCATCCTTCAGGATCCATCTGGTTTCTGCAGGAGGCAGACTGGTGAATTAAATGGAAATAAGATGACCGTCACCTCTGTAACGGGTAAAATAGAAAGGTGGGAGAGGGAAGGTTGATTGATTTGGGAGCTCTCTCCTAGAATATAGAACTAAATAACCTGGAGAAGGCCTCAAGAGATGTTTTGAGCATGATGCTAGGAAAGCCCAACCAAATGAGGCAAAGAGGACAGATACGGCCAAGTCATACTGTGGAAGGGGAATTAAAAGGCTCAGAGAAGAGGGCATGCTACAGTGAATATACTATGTAAAATCAAAGGCCCAATCATGTTATGATTTAACCCTATTTATTGATCTAGTGGCCAGGAGGGGAGAAGGAACAGATTCTGGAGTGAGGAAGTTGCATGTTGCCTTACAGGAAAGAGACCTCTGCCTCTTCTTCAAGAAAGGCAGGCATCTTATCCCTTCATAGGAAGCAATGGTGCCACTTTTGCAGGCTCAGAAGATTGGAAGAAATCTGGGGAGTCCATACTGGGTAGGGGAGGGAGGGCATCAACCCAGATGCCCCTATCCCATGTGCCCAAGTCCCACTCTTTTTCAGCCAGTGCCTTGACCTTGGCATAGTACACTTTCTTGGTTGGGAGTTTAACCTTCCTTGAAACTCAACTACTATATCAAATTCCTGGGGCTGCTTCCCAGCTTTCTCAGCCCTCCCACTTTAGGAGATAATACCTCTTTACGTGTTACCAGGAGGGTCTCTCCAACATTCACCATTAGCTTATAATTGTCAGTCAATAACACTCAGCTTCTTGTTACCTTTTTCCAGATCACTGAGCTTACCAATAGCCATTCAGTGCCATTGTCCTTAAAATTATTACTTCCCTCATATTTCTCAAATACCTGATAGATAGCACCACCTAATGAATTCTTTTCCAGGTATATCATCACAATTCATCATTGGCTGAAAGTCTTAGCAATTGCTTTGCTACCTAGTACCAGGGTTTACCTGTGGCTCACCTACCCACCAACAGCAACAGGGTCCCCTTTGCCAGGTTAATTCGTCTCAGTGCAAGACACTGAGGGCTTCTAACTACCGCACTTAGTGGCTGGGGGAGTAAAATATTTCATTCCTGAAGACGGCTGGTATATCACAGAGTCTATCAAGTAATCTTAAACCTTACTTAGAAATCAAAGCACTTTGATCCAACTTCAGAAGAGCCTATTTCAGGCAAAATCCTTCCCCTGGAAGGCTCTCAAGAATAAATGAGAAGGCTCTTGTGAAATAATAAAATAATCTCGTGGATCCTTGACCTTCATTTCCTTGGAAAAGCAGAACCCTTTGGAAGATTATAGCTCATAGGCAAGTAGTCAGTTAATGGTGCTTATTAGTTGGCTACTATGTTCTCTGTCACTCTACTAACCACAAAGGGAGAAAAAAGAAAATCTTACAAGTTTCTAAATGTGTCTTCAAAGAAACAGTGTGATTTTTCATCACTGTTGCCGATATTTAGGTTGAGTTTTGGAGTAGTAATCCCACTGCTACTAAGGTTAAAGTTTTTTGGGTTTTTTTGGGTTTTTTGTTGTTGTTGTTGTTGTTGTTGTTGTTGTTTTTTTGGTTCCTAAAGGATCTTGCTTAACTTTGGCAAAATTTCCAAATAGTCTGGGATTCATACTGGTAGGTACTCTTGGGCAGGCCAAAGTGTGGATCAAATGTACACTGGCCAGCAGTAGGTCCTGGAGAACATCAGGGACGCCATCCATCTTGATTCTTCCATCTTTTCAGAAAATTAGGGAGTGTATGTGTGATATAGAACTACTTCCTAGGGACTTTCAAAGAGCCAGATGTCAAGTCTAGTGATATATCTTATTGCCGGGACCCTGAGACAAAATGGCCTGCCCGATGACCTGGGACAGGAAAGTAGACAATCTCCTCCAGGGCAGCTTGCAGATACCATGGCCACTCCAGTAGACAGCAACCACCCACACAAGGCTTGGGAGCTCCTCTCTTCTAAGGATGTTATGGTTTTCCATCAGGTAGATTTGTTCTAATTGGGGAAGGAATTAAGGAGTTGGGAATAATCGTTCTCTATCAAATTGTCATTTGACCATATGGTTAAGTTAACCTGCCTGCTTTTGACCAAATTATTTTTGACCCATTCTTTAAGCTGGATAAGCTTCTCTTAAATAACTTGTACCCATTTCCCCTTGGCTTCCCATTGCCTAATTATATAAAAATATAGAAAAAATAATTGTCAAGTCATCCATAAAAATATTGAATAAGCCACAGATCTCTCTATCCCCACTCCCACTCTCATCTATTTCCCATCCTCTGATATTACTCAGAACATTCTTGCTAAGAAACAAAGTACTTTATGGAGACATTCAAATTCTAGCTTTAAAGTTATCATGGGTGGAGGAGCTTAAAAAGAGAATGAAGAAAAAACTGACCATATCTGCTTTTAATTTGGGATAGCCTCCACATAAAATGAGTTAATACACGTAAACACACTTAAATGGCATGTACTGAATGCCTCTTATGTACTAGAAACTGTTCTATTTATTATTTTACATATTGAAACTGTGGCTACTGGCATATTATCATTTCCGCTCTAAGTATATTAAAATGCACCAGGTAATAGGTTGTTTAAAATTTAGTTAATTATAACATAAGTGATTTTATTTACTTAGATGACAATTTGATGCCTTAGCTTCTTGCTGCCTGAAGAGAATGACATTATATTACATAAAAAAAAATCTAGAAAATTGTTGATGAATAACATGTGCTTAGAAAGTATGCCTAGAAAGAATGTCTAGCCATAATGCCCATCTCTTGGGTTTTCCTAATTCTGGGAAAGAATACTTTACTTACTGCTCTATAGGTATTTGAGACTTGGAGCTAACATCCCTCTCCCCGAGGGTCTAACTTATACACAAAAGCTATTTTTGTCAGACCAGCTATTTAGGAGAGTCTGAAAGTGGAACAAAAAAGCTGGATGGACCTGTCTGGTATCTATCACCTATAACCATGGGATCATGCCATTCTACTTGAACTCTGAGCCTTGGTTTATTCATCCATGAAATGGAAATGAAAAAACTTACTTCTCAGGGCCCTTGGAATACTACAGAGGGAACACAGTATGTAAAGCATGTAAGAAATGCAGATATCTTTCCTGCTATTGCTGTCGCCATTAGCTGGGATTTTTAGGAGAAGTACCAGCATGAATGATTTCTCATTTGATTCCTCATCCATAAAATGTGAATAATAATGGCATCTACTCCAATGCCTCTTATAAGAATTAAATAAATTAATACATGTAATCCCTTAGAATAGTGCTTAGCACATGGTAAGGCCACTATTTAAGTTCAGGTGTTTTTAATTTAAGCTAAATTTCTTCAACCAACTCATAAAGATGTAAACTAGTTTTTCTTCAAAGGAAAATTTGATTTAGTCAAAAGCATTATATCATCTTTTCCTACTCATTGGCCACAGATTTCATTCTTTATAAAAACTTTCCTTACTAGCTGGAAGAAACCAGGTAAACTGGTTTTATGAAAAAAAGCACCAGCCTTCACTAGTGAGTGGTGGAAGGCTGGACCCCATGTGGCTTTGGGCAAGTCATGCTCTGAGCTTTGGTTTCCCCATCTGACAAATGGGAATAACATTCCTGCCCTGAGCACCTCCCTGAGTGGTTTAAAATCATATGGGATAATAGCTGTGAGGAGACTCTTGTCTCTTGTGTATGGTATTATTAATGTTCGTGAATAATGCTTGGCTCATCTCAGTCCACATAGGTGACTCTCAGGCTTCTTACTTGACTGTTGGATTGGATGTGAATGAGGTAGCAATTTGAGGTGCTTTTGGGGTTCACTAAAAGTGATAACTCTAGAGGATAGTGTTCAAGTCACTTAATTGTAACACACAAAATCTTCAAAAAATACCATTGAAGGATGGGTTAACCACTTAATGTAGAAATATTGGACACTGAAACTTAATAATGCAAAGGATTTTAGGGATTTTGACTGTAATGGGCTGAATTGTGTCCCCCCTCAAATTTGTATGTTGATATGTGAACCTCAAATATATATGAGGTCATTAGGGTGGGCTCTAATCCAATATGACTTCTGTCCTTATAAGAGGAAATTTGGAAACAGACACACACAGAGGGAGGACAATGTGAAGACATGGGGAGGAGATGGCTGCCTACAAGCCAAAGAATTCCGAGGACTGTCAGCAAAACCAGAAGGTAGGAAGGGGCAAGGAAGGATTTCCCCCCTTAGAGCCTTCAGGGAGAGCATGGCCCTGCCTCTACCTTGATTATGGACTTCTAGCCTCCAAAACTGTGAGAGATTACATTTCTCTCGTTTAAGCCTCCTAGAGTGTGGTGCTTTGTTGCGGCAGCTCTGGTAGACTAATGCACAGTGTATCACTAACGTTCTTCTAAGAAGTTCTACGTTTGGGGAGCCCGGAGTTGACAAGAAGGGGTGGGGATTGAGGAGGAGGGGACAGGCTCCGCTCTTCTCCTTCCTCAACCAGTGCAATTCTGTGTTTATCAATATTATAAATCGAACTTCCAAGAAGAGCTTTTTTTTTTTTCTAGTAAAGATTTGTAGTGAAAAAGTTTGGAAACTCATGCTCTAATGTAACAGAATTTGTCAACACTCCACCTCCACCTCAAGGATCCTTCACTGTTTTCCTCTCCAGGGATTCCTGGATACTTTCACTCCCAACAAATTACATCTGGGTCTTTGGCTGAAGGCACCTCTCACTGGAGCCAAAGCTCACTTTGCCTGCACATAGAGAACTGGAACAGAGGCAGTCCATAATTAGTGACCGACCTACAGGGGTATAAATACTCCAGCTCCTTTGCCTCTGACCAGGACAACTCTGAGGTGGGAACTGCACTGTCTTCAGAGCCTCCTCATCAGCCATAGCCTGGTGCCTCACCCTTGTCTGGTCTTTTCCCTTCTCTCTCTTCTTCCTTCTCCTCTACAAATTTTCCCTGGGAACACTTCCTAATAAATCACTTAGATACAGGATTTCTCAACCTTGGCACTGCTAACATTTTAAACTTGATAATTCTTTGCTATAGGGGCTGCCTTGTGTACTGTAGGATGTTTAGCACCATCCCCGGGCTCCCAGAAACACATCTCCCACTCTCCTCTCCTCTCTCTATAGTCGTGACAATAAAAAATGTATCCAGACAATGTCAAATATCTCCTGGGAGACAAAATTGTCCCATTCAAAAACCACCGTTTGAACATTACAAATGTGGATCCTTGAGTTCTGGGAGTCTGCTAAAGTAGAAAAGAAAGGATTAAAAGCTAACCTTCCTGATTCCCAGGCCACCGGTTATTTCTTTCCACTACACCTGTGTTTCCCAAAATTGTCTGATTGTAAGAATCACTGGTGTATATGCTGGGGGTAGGGGCAGAGCAATTGGTTTTAAATGTAGATTCCTAAGTCCCTTTCCTGAAGAATCTGACTCAGATTCTTCTGAGTCTTCTACCACCCTGGAGGAGGGTGGTAGACTTCAGTGATTCTTTTGATCAATCGCAGTTTGGAAACTTAAATGCTGATTCTCAAATTGTAATGCGAGAAGGAGTCATCATGTGCATGGTGTGCATGGTATGCATACAAAATATAAATTCCTAGCCCTTCACTCTGAAATTTTGACTGTTTTAATAATTTTTCCAAGTCTTTCTGATATAGGTGGTCTGAAGCAATTGTTATAACACTTTCCATTAAGTTCTTTGTTAACACACACAGAACAGTATCTTTAGACATATGTTAAACAAATGTTAAATGATGTCAGCTGACATCAGGTTTCCCAGAAAAATGCGCTCATAATGTACTTTAACTCTTTGGTATTTATTAATAATTTGTGTGATGTTAGTCTTCTCTAAATCACAAACTCCATGAACTCAGGACCCACCTCTGTCTTCTATCTGGTTGTATTTCTCAAGTCAGCACTGTGCCTTTCCCAGAGTGATGCTCAGTAAATGTCTGTTGAACAAATGACATTACATGGTGGGGTATGCAGAAAATGCCCCCCAAAGATGTCACCATTCTAATCCCCAGGAATTTGAATATATTCAATATGAATATGAATATGGATGTAACCTGGCAAGGGAGAATTAAAGTTGCAAATAGAGTTAAGTTTACTAATTAGCTGACCTTAAAATAAGGGGAGTATCCTGGATTATCCAGGCAGGCCTACTGTAATCACAAAAGTCCTTTAAAGTGGAAGAAAGAGGCTGAAGAGGTCAAAGTCAGAGAGAGATCTGAAATGCTACCCTGCCGGCTTTGAAGATGGAGGGAGGGGCTGTGAGCCAAGGCAGCCCCTAGAAGGTAGGAAAGACAAAAAATGGATTCTCCTTTAGAGCCTCCAGGATGAACAGAGCCCTACAGACACCTTGAGTTTAGCTCAGTGAAACCCATTTCAGACTTCTGACCTCTAGAACTGTAAGACAATACATCTGTGTTAAGCCACTAAATTTTTGGTGATATACCAGCAGCAATAGGAAACTAACCTAGAAGATAATGGAAATATTAGGTCCTGGTAGCATTTATTTATTTTTATTTATTTTTTAATGTCTTGATTTTTTAAAAAAGATTTTTTTTATTTATTTTAGAGAGAGAGTGTGTGAGCAGAGGAAGAGGGAGAGAGACAATCTCAAGCAGAAGCTCACTCATCATGGAACCCCATGTGGGGCTCGATCTCACCACTCATGAGATCATGACCTGAGCCAAAACCAAGAGTTGTTCACCCAACCGACTGAGCCACCCAAGACCCCTTGATTTTTTTCTTAAGTAGGTTCCATGCTGAGCATGAAGCCCAATGTGGGGCTTGAACTTATGACCCTGAGATCAAGACCTGAGCTGAGGCCAACTCAGATACTTAACCAACTGAGCCCGCCAGGCACCCATGTAACATTTATTAAACACCACCCCTCCAGGCACTTTACCTCTATCCTTCCTTGTCCTTATAAGAAAGTATCATCCTACTTTGCAGATGTAGCACCAAGAGGCCCAGAATGGTTATTAATGCCTTTAGCATCTGGGACAGCTGGGCTGGGCTGCAGACCTTCAGATCTACACTCTTTGATTACCAGTTCTGTTCAAAGCGTGGCACCCAGTTCTGACTGATCCGTGTCAAATAAGTACAGATATTGTGACTGTGTGTTCAGAAACTTTTTATACTAGTTTTCTTTTTTTTAGAAAAAAGATTTTAGAGAAAGAGAAAGAGAGAGAGCAAGAGCCGGGGGAGGGGCAGAGGGAGAGAATCTCAAGCAGACTCCCTGATGAGCACGGAGCCCCACACGGGGCTCAATCTCCTGACCCTGAAATCATGACCTGAGCCCAAATCAAGAGTTGGACGCTCAACTGACTGAACCACTCAGGTGCCCCTAGTTCTTTTCTTTTTTAAAATAATTTTGAAATGTAATTTTATGTCTGTTGACTATAGTAATAAAGGAGTGGGGTCTCATTTTATATGTCTTTTTAATTTCATTTTTATTAATTTATTCTTACTGTTTTTTGTAAAAATATCAATTCCCCATGGATTGGGGCCACGGGGGGAAACTGGTTCCAAATCTCAGGAGCTTTGAGAAGCAATGCACAGACCAAAATGCTGAGATTTGGGGTTGGGATGGGTCCTTGCCTCTAGCCTTCCTAGTCCCCACAAAGTGATGAGAGTGTGGAGCCTGGCCCAGGGCTCGGGGCCTTCCTGGGCAGGGTCTGGTGAGCAGAAGGCAGCCTGGTCATTAGAAATGGTCTTTTCCCTGTGCGCAAAGCTTTCCCAGTTTGGCTTCCCAGTCATACCCCGAGCTTTATCATTCCCGCCTTCTCCTTTTAATTTCAATAAAGGATTTTCAAGTTTAACTTTTTCTTCTCTTTCTTTGGTCAATTTTTTTTTTTATGAGAGTGCATGCCCCCCACATATTTCACATGGCCTGCATTTTTATGAATCCAAGAATAAATGTATTTTTGGCTAACAACTAGGAAGTATTTTTAGACTCCCAGGGTTGTATTTTTGTCTTTTACAGAGCATAATGGGAAGCAGATGCAGTTGTATGCAACACTCTCGTTCTGCACCCGGTTTCAGATGTTCCGCCGGCACACTGCACCCCTTGAGAAATACATTAACACTTTAATAAAAACTGATCTAATCTGAAGTAGCTCAACCTAGGGGGATGCACTAGCCAAAGAACAAGGAGCTGAGATCTTGCCTATTTCTTCAAACTGCTTTGGGTCAGCTGTGTTTTGACGTTTGCTTTGCAGGGGAAAGGGCTTTTGCGGTGGAGATGTTCAGCAAGCAAGTCAAGGAGAGCACAGAGGGTGGTGGGAGTAGGGGTGAGGCCAGAAGAGACTACTGAGGGTAGACGAGAAGACCCCAAACTAATCACTGTTTCCTGCTGCGACTCCCAGTTCCATGACAGGGCAAGACCCTATCCTAGTGAAACCGACACAACAGAAAGAACCCTACCAACTTATCCAGCTCACAGAATCTTCCACTTATCAGCAGATCTGAAAACAACCTCTGCCATCATCTACTTCAACAACCTTCTATAGTATCGCTCAAGGTCAACATTCGGGTCTAGCTTTGCTTGGTACCACTACCACCTATGAGTAGGTTTCATGAACGAAATTGATACTCAGAGAAGACAAATCTCTTGTCCAAGATGACAGAGGTCAGAGGATAACACTCATTTCTGTACAGTCCAGCAGGCTTGCTGTCAGGACCAATACAGAACCCTTAGAATGTTCCTGGTGTGAATTCAGACTGGGGACACATTTTTCTCCCTGCTAGCTGAGGGTGAACCTTAAAATATGCCAGCGATGATGTATGGTGATTAACATAATACAATAAAAAAAAAATACGCCAGCGGCGTTTCACTTGCTCTGCAAACAGGAATTCTACACATTTTATATCAAGAGATCCCAGATCCCAGTAGATGAGAAAGGTTGACATGGCCAGAAGGGCTAAGCCCCTGTGAGCATTGTGAGTTATCTTATTTCACTGTAGAGAGTGAAGGCAAGGTGGTGGAGGGTTGGCCATGGTTAAAATGCTTCAAGGCAGAAGGTTATTTCAACTGTGCTATGACTGGAGATAGGTAGGCATATTTGCTCAATCCCAAGAAAATAAAGAGCAAAAGTTAAGACCAATATTTAAAAAAATCTGGCAGGTGTTCCAGATTTAAGTCCCTATTAGAATCAAAATTAAGGAAATATCTACAGCTTTCTACGGAGAGAAACCCAAGTCTTCTCTTCTCTGAAAAATCTTTTGAGGTTTGGGAATAGCTCCAGGGAGAATAAATGGAATGTAACTGGGATGTTGGCCTGTCCATATCTGACTGGGAAAGTGACCAGCCTGCAACAGTGGCCACGAGGTTCACCTCACAGATGGGCAGCCTGAACCGTGAATGAACTCTGGGATGTAGCTCGAAGAGCTGGTCACTGGGGGAGGACATGATGGGGCAAGGGAAAAGCCTTTTCAGAGCCTTGTTTTCTTCACATGGAAGAGACAGTGATGACACCTCCCTCACAGAATCGTTCTTACTCGGCTGATTGACGGTATAGATGGATACTTAATAATGACGGTTAACATTTTCCTAACCCCTACTACAGTGCTAAGGCACCGTCCTGGGGTGGTTGGTTTGTTAGATTTTAGTCTAACTTATGTCAGAAGCAACTTTGGGCAAATTATTTATCCTTTTTCCTTTTAGTCTTTCTTTATTCTTTATGGAGAACAAACCTCTGGAAATGAATAATTTTGCCTACCTCACAAAGTCATTGTGAGGATTCAAGAAGTTAATCCATGGACATGCTCGTTCAAGTGTATGACCTGGTACATCCTTAGTGACTATGAGCTATTGGGACCCACTACAGCATTCTGCCTGAGCCGAGCCACATGGGAAGTCCTGGTGTGGGTGCTCTGGTCTGTCACTAAACTAGGTGGATGTGTTTGTAATCTCCACACAAGGGTTCATGCAAGATCCAAAGAGCAGGTGACTTACCTTGATCCATGGTCGCATTGACCAGAGCCGGCTCTGATCTTGAAAGCAGGTCTGTCTCCACAGGGCACCCCTAGCCCGAACACCAAGCGCCGGGTCAGCGGCCCACAAAATGCTCTGTGGGAGAGGTGCAGCTCCCCCGCCTGCCTTTTCTGGCGTCTGCCCTGTGGAGGGCCACGGAGGGACCAGAGGTCTGCTGGCGGCCCTGGGGCTGGCCCTCTGAGTCTGACAGGGAGCACCATCCAAAGAAGGTGTATTGAAGGGAGCCTGGGGCACATCGCCGCACACAGGCTCACTTGGGGTGGGCAGAAGGAAGGGAACTGAAGAGACAATGATTTTGTGAGGAAGTGAAGCTTCTATTAAAGGACACTCCTTGGTCATTCTTTTTAGTTCCTTGCCAGTTTATTTATTTAGTTTTGGTTTAGTTTAGTTCCTTGCTAGTTTATTTAAATTTTTTTTTTGTTCCTTGCCCGTTTAAAAATCACGTGTGTGTGTGTGGCATACAGTATGAGTGTCTCTGTGTGTGGGTAGGTGTGTGCACCATGTACCGCATGTGTGTATGTTCGTGTGTGAATATGTGCACTGTGTGCACATACAGTACATATAGTCCATCCCCAGAGGAAGCCGAGGGATACTTCCATCAAACTAACTTTGTCGGGACCTTTCGCCACAGATTTTCTGAAAGGATCTGTATTTTAAATACTGTGGGTCAAAACATATTTTCTGAACGGGTCAACAGGATATGTGGCCTCAGTGTTTAATGTCATGTGTCATTAAGATTTCATCATTTTCCCAGCTTTCCCTAAAATACTCAAAAGTCCCCACACCCATCCTCTATAATCACTCATTTAAAGTTTATCAAAACAGATATTTTTGCCTTCCCCAAAACATATTTCTTAAGGCCGTTTTATGCATTCCGCTTTGGTTCTGGCAGCATTGTCCTTTTTTTTTTTTTTTTTTCTTTTTGCCAGAGATTTCATGCAACTGACAAGAAAGCCAAAATGGCAGGATTGGGGACAGGGGGCAGTCCAAGGAGGAAGGGAGAGGTGGATTGTTTTTCAAAAATAAAACATTTCTCCTTTTCCATTCTGAGATGTGAAGCTTAACTTAAAAGCTACCTCTGGTTTTGCAAGGCTCGTCCCTAGCAGGAGACAGTTAGGTGATTGTTCTCCCTGGATAATTTGTAACCATAAAATAACAAGCCTTAGAATTGTCTCCATTCTTTTGCTACTCAAAGTGTAGTCAGAGGGCCAGCAGCCTTAGCAACATCCGGAAGCTTGTTAGAAATGCAGAATCTCAGACTCTGACTCATCCCCACTCAAAAGAATCTACATTTCAACAGGATTCCCAGGTGACAGTAAGAACAACACTGGAGAAGCTCTGGTCTAGAGAACATCCCACTTCACAGACGTGGAAAGTGAGGCCCAGGAAGGGTGAGGAATGTGACCTACCTATCTTCCTTAGAGGTAGGTGTGCCAAACTGGCTTTATTTCCCTGTAATTGAACCTGGCTTTTGTGTCCCGACTTCTGCTCTATAGAAGAAATCTTGTTCTTGCCCAGTCAGGGTAACTTGGCAGTTCTGGATTTTCTCAGTCTTATTTGAGTAAGCAGTCAACGCAAGATGGTCCCTAACTCTTTTACCCTGTCCTTCTATGCAGGGGTGGCCCAGTGCCCAGGGGTCTCATTTTCGGTTCTGGAATCGGAGGGGCAAGGCAGGATTGCAATGGACAATTGTGCCATCTGCCCATCATAAGGTGCCTGGTTCTAGAGGCAAAAATTCTTCACCTCTCCAAATTAGAGCCCTGCGTGGGGCAGCTTTAGTGTGAAAGAAGGACACGTGTTACTAATTCACACAAAGGCTCCGGAACAGACAGCCTAGCAGAGGTCCAGGGGCAGGGCTTGGTCCACAGAACAGCTTACTTGTGTGTCAGCTGAATAGCCTTGCAAGGACCAGATGACTAATCAGAGAAGCTGTGAGGCTTGTATAAAACTCAGCTTGAGAGCATTTTTAAATCTTAGGGCTAGAGAATTTCTAGATATGAAAGAATGTTAGTTCCTCTTTGGATTTTGCATTTCGTTGCTTCTTAAGACACCAGTGTCTTTTTTTCAGGGACTTCAATCAAGTGATAATCCTGAGTAAGAATGTCAATCTCTTTGGGCAGATAGAAGAATTAAGATATTTATAACTTGACCTTAAGAGGGTAGAGGTAATCTCCTTGAAGTAATGATGTTCACTACATAGCAACTATAAGTAGAGCTAAATACATCCCACCAGGAGCTCATGCCGCTGGCCAGGTCATCTGAACCCTGGTTTGGTTTGAGGCGACCACACACAAGCTGAGAAAGTGAGCCCTAAATAGGGTTGGGGGTGAGACAGCAGTTTCCTCAGTGGAACTGAGAAGATTTGGAATTACATATAAAACTGTTCAAGGACTCTCAGCAATAATGTTGATATTTTACATTAAGGTAATTGAGAATATTTTCTATTCCATGTGCTTATCATGTTTAAGGGAACTAGCCCTATTAGAATAATAGGTCAGCCTTATAACCCCAATTTGGAACGTATAATTAAGTAATTGATTTTAACTTGTTATTTGTAAGTAAAAATTTTACTGTTCCATATACTCCTAGAACAGTTATGACCCAACTTTGACTCACCCTATGGAAGTTTAAGTAATTCATATAAATCAAATCAATTTCTCTTGGGAAGTTAAAAAACCTGAAGTGGAAATAAAGTGGAACTAAACATATTCAAATATAAACATCACTGGAGATATTTGAATTTTTTGAATATTTGTAAATGAAACCAAGTATTAAGCAAAGCAATTGCCCAATCAGGGTGACTTGGCAGGGACCCAAAAGCAATTGCCCAAATAATATTTGCAAGACTAGCAAACTTTATTTATAGGCTGTACTTAAAAGCTACAGGTAGAACCAGGTTTTTAAATTTGTAAACTTAATAAATCAGATAATTTAAAAATAACAGAGCAAACCTCTGAATAGTGTTGTCTCTGTAAAACTCACAGTTAGGCACTAAAAACTCAGAATTATCAAGGAACTGGCCTCCATTGCTAAGGTTTTGGGTTCTACTGGGAGAGAGCCACACACCTGGAGCCCAGGAGACACTTCCTGAGAGAACTGTCTGTGCTCTACAAGTGGGGTGGGCGGGATTGCCTATGGCTGCCCTCGGCCCACATTCCTGATGCCTCACTCAGCCTTTCTAGTTCTACCACTCAGGTACCGTGGTGGTCAGAGCTTCTCTACAGGACCAGCAGCAAGGCCCAGGTCCTCTCTGCCCGGGTATCCTCCTGTCGTGGGTCTCTTTCTCTCACTTCACTGCCTGGGCTTTACCTCGGAAGAGAGGAGGATTCTCACCACCTTTCTCACGGAGTCACATGCATAGCTCCCTCTCTACCTCTTCTCCCCTCCATGAAAAACTTCTCCCTCAGAACGACAGAAATCTTGCTCTCTGTCTAGTCTCTTTCAATCTATTGTTTTATGCCTCGTGCTCTTCCCTCAGGTTCTGGGCAGTGACAGTTAATTTTCCAAAATGGTGACACCAATATCTTTCATTTCACAGGCTCATCTTCTATGTGATTTTCCTCCTCCTTCATCAACAGGTGGAGTCTAACTCTCCCCTCTTTGAATTTGGGTGAGTTAGGGATTTGCTTTTATAATAGAGTACAGTGACATTGGATAATTTCTCAAGCTAAGTCATCAATGGTGATAAACATTTTGTCTTGTTCACAGAAGCCCACATGCACTTGAGGTCCTGAGCTGCCTTGTTAGAAGCCCGAGTTCCTGGAGCCGAGCTACATGGAAAGTTTGGTATAGGTGCTCTGGTGTTCAGGTCCTCCTAACGGTGTGTTTGCTAGGCCTGCCATGACAAAGTACCACAGATTGAGTGCCTTGAGCAAAAGAAATGTATTTTCTCACAGTTCTGGAGGCCAGAAACGTCCCGATCTCGTCTGAGATCAAGGTGTCGGCAGGGTTGATTTCTTCTGAGGGTCATGAGGGAAGGATATATTCTAGGCCTTGCTCTTTGGCTTTATAGACGTCTATCTTCTCCCCAAGTCTTCACTCCATTCATGTCTGTGTTCAAAATTCCCTCTTCCTATAAGGATATCACTCCTATTGAATTAAGGCCCACCCTAGTGATCTCATTTTAACTTAATTACCTCTGTAAAGACCCTATCTCTAAATATGGTTGCATTCTGACATACTGAGGATAAGAACTTCAGCATATGAATTTTGAAGTGGACACAATTCAGTCCGTAACAGAGCCAATGAACATAATAAAATAATTATCATTTAATGCCATTAAATTTGGGATATTTTGTAATGCAGCAATAGTTACCAGAATGTGGGCCTTGGTATTTAAGGAAAATTTTGAATATTCAGATTCAGGAAGTGTCTGTCTTTTCAAACACCCTTAGCACTCATGTTTGCTATGAGTTTAAAACATTCATTGAGAAACCCAGTTGATTCTCTTGTTCTGCATTCACTCCCATTGACTCTATGGGACATCAGGAAAATATATACTAAGAGAGAACTTATATTATCTCAAAAGAATGTCTGGCTACGCATTTACACGTCAACGTTCATGGAGCTTCTACTATTAGACAGATATTACTAAGGGGTCAACAAAACGTAAGAGGTCTCTTCTCTAGCAGACTTACTTTCCAGTGGGAAAGATAGACATAATTCATGACTAAATAAGCATAAAAGGGCTGAGGAGTGGTCCGTGGTGTTATAGGAGCATGTTATAGGGGTTTGACCTTGTCTAGTGGTTAGGGAAGACTGACACTACGGTGGGAAGGGAAATGGCCCAAATGCAGGATGGAATTAAGGCCATTGCAGCCAGAGCCCAGAAAGAACCCATTCTTCAGGAAAGATGGGCAAGACTCAAACCATTGCAGGAACTTGCAGGCCATCCAAAGCAGCAGGGGAAGGAAGAGAGGTGGTGGTAATGTGATCAGGGTACGCTGCATGCATTTGGAGTCACTCTTGTAGGATATGGAGAATGGATTAGAGAAAGGGAAAATGGGATGGGCAAATCAGTTAAGAGGCTTTACTCAAGATAAGAAATGAAATAGTCACAGTAAGAGATTATGTATCTCCCTCTCGGGTGGCAGTAGTGATGGAAAAAAAAAATGGACAGATTAAAAAATATAAATCCGGGAAGCAAAAAATATAAATAAAAAATAAAATAATATAAAAATTTAAATACAAATAATAAATATATATAAATAAATATAAATATATGATAATATATATAAAAATAAATATAAAATAAATAAGACTTCATGAAGGATCAGCTCCAGTTGGTATAGGAAAGGGAGCTAGTCAAGAATGACTTTTGCCCTTCTGCTTTCTTATGTGGGTGGATGGTGGTGCCGTTTGATAAGATAGAGGCTTCTGGACCAGGTTTTGGGAGGACGATCTTCAGCTTAGTCCAGAACTAGACTGCCCCACAGGTAGCTCTTAGGCCACATGTGGCTATTTAAATTAAACTTAATTTAATTTAAAGAGAATTAGAACTTCGGCTCCTCCATTGCAATTGCCACATCTCAAGAGTTCCATAGTCACATGTGGCTGTTGACGGCCATATTGGACCATGCAGAGATAGAATAGTTCCTTCCTCATAGAAAGTTCTAGTGGACCCCACTGGTCCAGAGAGATTGAGTTTGAGATGCCTTGGGGACATCCAGAGGACCTGTCAAGGCAGCTAGTTGATTATCTCGCTCTGGAGCACAGAAGAGAATGGTAGCTAGAAACCTAAATGCCACCCACACCTTTTATCAAATATTCACTAAGACCTTAGTATGTTTTATTCACTGCTCCGTCTTAGTGCCTAGAATAATACCTGCCACGAAGTCTCACAGAGCTTACTCACTAGGAAGGGTGAATAGATAATAAACAAATAGAGAACGTCCTGGGTGGTACCATGTGCTAAGAAGAAAATGAAGACAGAGTGAGTGGGTAAGAGGGTGAGAACGGGCGTGGAGCTCTTGTAGTCCCAATGGTCAGGGGAGTTCTGTCTGATAAGGTGACATTTGAACAGAGACTCGGAAGTGAGATATGCTCGAGGCATAGAGGCAGGAGGGTGCTCGTGGTTCATGTGCCTACGGGTGGTATTCGAAGCCTTGGGCGTGAGCAGGATGTCCTAGGAGAGAACCTACTGGGTGGGTAAGAAAGGCCAAAACTGTAGAGAAAACAGAGAAGAGGCGGGGGGGGGGGGACAAGAAACTTGGGACATAGAAGCCAAGGATAGAGAATATTCTATGTGGTGTGGCAACCACCTCTGATGGTCTGCTGGAGACTGAAAAGGTCCCAGGTCGGCTGACTGACACAGAGCCATTGGTGGGTTTGGCCACTGTTGCTTTGTTGGAGTGTGTGTGTGTGTGTGTGTGTGTGTGTGTGTGTGTGTGTGTGTGATTCCAGACTGGAACGGGCGGAAGAGTGTGTGGTAGATGAGGCAAGGCCGACCTGAGCCCAGACAATTTGGGAAGAAGCAGAGACATGAACATAGGGAAGAGGGACAGGAGCTCCTGGGGCTCCAAGCAGAGTGTCCGGACCAGATACAAGCTGTACCCCTCACCTTCTATCACCACGCAGCATCTGTTTCAAGTTAGAACACCAGTGGGTAGGGCCAAGGTGGGGGGGTGGGGAGGTGGGGAGGATGCTGTGTCCTGCTAAGTTAGAAAACAAAAGCAGTAATGGAAAATGTTGAAATGTTGCCCAGAGGGCAGAGGAAGCAAGGCCTAGGGGTCAGCTGAGATGCTGGACATTTTTGGATTCTTTGTCATTCGTTCAACAGCTCACTGGCAGAGAGTATCTGAGTGCATCCTAGAACAAACAACGGTAGTAGTGGTACTTCCTGAGCCTCACTATGTGCCCAGCTCTGTTCTCAGCCCCTTGGGGTAGATGCTGTCATGCATCCCTTTCACAGACCAGAAGACTTGGGTGCAGAGAGGTTAGCAGCTCACCCAAGGTCCCACAGCACAGAAGCTGGGAAGCTGGGCTTTGAACCCCACTGAGAACAAGGTCCTACGAGGACACGTCAAGGGACAGCTACCATCCATTCACGTGCTCAGCAAGCACTCATTAAGCACCTACTGTAGCTGAGTGCTGGGAAAGCAAGGATAAATGGAGCATGGTTCCTGCCCTCTTATGGCTTAGGGTTTGGGGAAAAGGACCTCAAGCAGGCGCCACGCTTCAGAGTGAGAAACGTTGCAGAGGGGAGCACAGAGCATGCCACAGCCGCCTCTCAGCGATCAGGGAAGGTTTTTCCGGGGATGAGGACGATAAACTGAACTCAGAAAGCAGCCACGGTCAGCTTACTAGCGGGGCTGTGTAAAGGGAAAGTAACGAGAGACCCATCCAGGCTGACAGAGCAGCTTGGGCTGTGGCTGGAGGGGGAGAGGGAGCGAACAGTGCAGAGCTCAGATGCCCCGGAAGGAGATTAGGCATTTGCAGTTCCAACCCAGCTAGTGGCTGGGAGGCACTGAGGGTGACAGGTGGTCCGGTTATTAGGCAGAGGATTTGCGATATCGGAGGAAGTGAATGAAGCTAAAGACAGACATTGACCTGCTTCACGGTGACAAAGATTCGCTCCTTGGCCAAACTCTAGGTAGGCTCCTATGAGTCCTCTTCTCAAGTGGGTCTCAGCCTTGGCCTCTAAAGACTTGAACAGACACTAACTCAGTTTCTAACAGCTCAAGGCCATATCCCTGGGATGACTTCAGTCCCCTTCAAGTGCCCGCCAAAGAGAAAACTCAAGGCTGACAGGAGCATTGACCGTTTGTTCCAGCCGAACTCTGACCACCCTGTCTTGGAACATTTCCTCAGAAGGGTCCACCCTTGTAAATCCTCCCGCTGTCCCTTTGAGGTAGACATGTATCTCACACAATTTAGGAGTATCTTCTCAAGGCCCTAAAAGGCTTTCCTTGAAGTGTGATCATCAGGATGGATACGGCCTCCGCCTCCCAGTCTCAGTGGGAGGGCGGACTCCTAACTTTGATCGCTGCAAGCTAACAGACCAGCTGACCTAATCCCACTTACACTGACCAACCCTTGTAAGTTCTCAGTTCCTTTCAGCCCGCCTCACCCTCCCTATCCCCCACTCCCTCCCTAAAAAGCCCCGTCACCTCTGTATACCTCAAGTCAAGCTGAGGTCACACTAGACTCTCTTCCCTCCTGCAGGAGTGAGTACTAGTTAAAATCTGTCCTCATCACTTTAACTAGTGTCTGGTTTTGTTTATCTCTGACAACAGTTCAGCTTGAAACCAGATAAGAAGCTACCCAACTCACTGGGCAGAATAACTTGTAACCTGTGTTTGGCCACAAACACACAAACCGTGAGGCCTGATGCACAGAGGCCCATGCACCCTGGGCCCTTCACAAAGCTCTTTCCACCTCCTTGGCCTGACATGGCCAGTTATACCTCTCTGCAGAACAAGAAACCGCTGACTCACTGAAAACAGAGCGCATTTATAAACAGGAAGCTGAGTGTGTGACCACAGACATTCAGCATCTGATAGCAATTGCTGAATGTGGCAAAAAAAAAAAAAAAAAAAAAAAAGTTTGAATTAAAAAAAAAAATCTGTGCCACTAAATTAGAACCCTCTAGCTCGTGGAAATACAATCCTGCTATTGATCATTTATTAAATACTTAAATAAGGGTAATTCTTATTTGGTCAGACCAAGTTGGTGAGTCAGGCAGACTGCAAATATTGATTGAATCCCTTGGAGCGTGTGGTTTCTCCTTTTTTCTTTCTCCTCCCTCCCCAGGCAGAGCAGAAAGGTTCCTTGGTGAGTTTCATGGCCGTACAGAAGGGATCTGTGTTCCCTTTGCGTTCTGGCAGTCTGCCTTGTCCACACAGGGGCTCTGTGCTCTGGCAAGCACGGTCTCTACCAGCACAAACACTGGCAGCTTCCAAGCTGCTGTGCAGGGACACCTACGACCCGCTGCGTGGCTGGTACTGGTTGCCATGCAGACTTGCTGGGATCAAGCAGAGCAAAGAGTGTCAGAGGACCTGTGCTTCCCCTGCTCTCAACAGCAACGGGGCCATTTATTTCCCTCGTGTTCCCCGGTGGTGGTTGCTGGGTTGGGGTGGGGGTGGGTGTTGGTTTCAAGCATACTGACCCAAGAAGGTGGAATTCCATGGCCAAGGAAAGAACCAGTAACTATCCCTAAAAGGTTTTCTGGGAACCAGCCCTACTGCCACATCTGTCATCAGGGCCAAGGTGCCTGAGCAAAGTTTGGCATCTCTCTGCTCCTCGTCTTTGAAGTCAGGTTGTGGATAATAATAGCACGGTGCCTGGTACATACAAAGTTCTGCATAGGGAGTAGCTAGGGGCTTTATGTGCACAGTTTTGTTTAACGGGACCAATCACCTTAGGAGATAAGCATTGGCAGCCCTACTGCATAAATTCGTAACACCCTGAGTGAATCAGTGAGTGGCCAGTTGGGCATTATGGCCCCGGGGGCCTGGTTTCAGAGCACAGCCATTTGCCTTACTTGTCGCTGAAGTTTTATGTCCCTTGCTTTATATTTGTACTGTACTTAGAAGTACTGATCTTCAACTTTTCCCTACAAAGAACCCTCATCTGGTACTTCTTCAGCTTCCCACAGAACACTTCCCACTTGCTCTTTTATCATTTGCAAAGAAGACGCTGTGTTGAAACTCACAAGTAGCAGTGGTTGTGTCGCTTGGACAACGTGTTAATATTGACAATAATAACTAACTTGTAGAGGGTATTCATTGTGTGCTAAACGGGATGTGATATTAGCTCCATTCTACAGATAAGGATGTCGGTGCTCAGAGAAGCTAACTTGGATTTCCGTGCAAGCAGGGTGACCCCAGATCCCCAGCTCTCAGCCATTATGCTGCACTAGGAATGAGCCCTGCTTAGAACACCGGGGTTGAGGTTCTATAGAGGAGCAGGCTGCTGCTTCTGCTGTTGAGAAGAGGACTCCTTGAGCCATGATCGCTACCACCGCGAAGGCCGGATTGCCAAAAGCAGACCCTGACATAGGTCCCTGTACAAGTGATTATAAAGGAAGTGTGTCTGTGGGGAGTCCATGAAATGTAGGGGAAATGGGACAGGAAGCAAAGGTGAGTCAGTGGAAGTCCTGAGGGGAACAGGTGCAGGACTGCTATGGGTCGTGTGTGGGGGGAGAACCTTAGGGGCTGTGGCACCTACTTATTATCAGGATTTAGCTCTGCTGAATCACAGCAAACCCCATCTCCCAGAAACAACAAGAGCGTCTCTGACCAGGGGCATCTGGGTGGCTCGGTCGGTTAAGTGTCTGACTCTTGATTTCGGCTCTGGTCATGATCTCAGGGTCATGATCTCAGGGTCGTGCGATTGAGCCCTACCTTGAGTTGAGCTCCAGGCTCAGCAGGGAGTCTGCTTGAGATTCTCTCTCTTCCCTCTCCCTCTGCTCCTCCCTGCCAGGGCACACACACTCTCTCTCTCAACTAAATCTTAAAAAACACAAAAACCTCTTTCCTGTAAACAAAGACTAAAGATAAGCAATCTGAGACCACAAGGTGCTATAGCAGAGGTTGGCAAACCAGGCCTTGCACGAAAACTGACCTGTTGCCTGTTTTGTAAGCCCGTGAGCTAAGAATTGCTTTATATTTTTTAATGGTTGGAAATAAATCAAAAGAAGTATAAGATTTTATGACATATGAAAATGATAAGAGATTCCATTTCACTGTCCATAAACAAAAGTTTATTGGAACACATATTGGAACATATTGGGACTCATTCATTGCATATTATCTATGGCTGTTTCCCCTCTAACATGACACTGTTGACTAGTTGGGGCAGAGACCATATGGTCTGCCAAGCTGGAGATATTTATCATCTGTCCCTTTACAGAAACATTTTGCTGACTCCTGTTGTACAGTATCAGGAAACCAGGATTCTTCTGTTTTGTTGTTCTGCCATCCTCAACATGTGCTATCACCTCATGGCCTAAGATGGTTACTTAAGCTCCAGCCACTGTGTCTGCATTCCAGCCAGTGCAAAAGAGAACAAATAAGAGTTCACTTCCTCACTTGAAGAAAACTTCTGAGAAAGTTTATTTTCTACTTTAGTAGAAGTTAGTCTCCTCACCATACCTAGCTACACAACCTTATTCCAAGAGGCTATGAGCCCAGCAAAAAATGTGGGATCCATTATTAAGGAAAAAAGAGGAAAATGAATGTCAGGGACAATTGACAGTTCTGCCTCACCTTAAGACAGTTTTGAAACAAGGAAATTTGAATGAGTGGTATATAATTCTACAAGGCACAAGGAAAACTAAAGTGCTCTTTTTACATTTAAATAATATTTCTTCTATCCAGTCTAAATTTCAGCTATCTTAGTCCTTACCATGGCCCAGCAAATCAATTATATTTTTTATTATAAATCACAATATCACAGGAGGCCAATGAGTAAATAAACTGATTTATGAATGAAAGGTAAAATGAACAAACTAGATCTATATATACCAACATGAATAAATGTCAAAGCATGTTGATAAGAACAATAAGTTACAAAAAGAAATGTACCATATGGTTTCTAATGTTTATATAAATATTTAATGCATACACAATATAGTATATATCATTTATGGATATATCTATATAATAAAAATTTAAACATATGTAAGTGGTTAGGATCACGGTTGCCCCTAGGGAGAGAGGTAAGGAGGAGATGAAGGTGCTCTGTCTGTACTTAATGTTTTCTTTCTTAACAAGAGAGAAAATTGATTCTGAAGCAAATAAAGCAAAATATTCACATCTGTTAATATGGGAGGTCAGTCCATGAGTATCTGTTAATATTTTCAGCGCTTGGCTGTATATTTGAAATGTCATCATTTAACATTTAAGAATTTTAAAAAAAAAGGCAATATCACTGTTCTTGTGCACAGGAAAAAGATTTTCATTTAATTACATTGTTTTAAGTTCAGAGTGTGTAAATACCACAGGTATTACATTACTAATTTTATTATAATATAGTGTATCGAGTACCTCCTTTCATGTGTATTTCTAAAACTATTCTCAATACATTTCCCTATAATTCTTTTCCGTGAACAGTCACAAATGCCTTTTTTAACTGCCGACTTTGTATTTTTGTTAACTGTACTCACTACTGGGCTTCTATTTTTCTAAGTTACGGCTTATAGTGGCTGACAAGGCCAATTGACTCCAGTTTCCTTGTTCCAGAAACTGCAGCTGGGCCAGCCCATGGGGAGTCCCTGGGGAGTCAGTCAAATGTCTCAACAGTCACAAGAATGCTTGCCTGCAGACAGGGCAACCGCAGGCTCCAGGCCATCACGCAGAGCCCTGGTCTTTCTACCTTTTTCCAAAGAAGGGAGCAAGGATGGAACAACCCCAACAATGCTTCCAACATTCCTAATTTTATCTCTAGTTTTGAAAGGACTTCTTGTTTGACTTAAGAGTGGGGGTGAGAGGTAATGGGCTATAGCAATGACCCGCCAGGTACAGGCGAGGAACTTCTTTGTCCACCTGGGTAAATGTGTCTCAATCATCTCTATAGTGGTGTCAGACCTACGATTAATATTTTGTGCTGCCTGGCCCTGGGAAACTGGGAAGTCCTCGAATGGCCTAACTGCATCTCCTTACCCACTCTGCTCCCTCTGATAAGGTCCCCTAGCCAAACAACCCACCTTATCATGTGGACGAGGCACAGTGCCTACCTGAGTAGTAGGCTTCAGTTCCCTGCCAGCTACAGAAATATTCAAATCAAACAATCACGTCCTCCTAGAGAAACCAGGAGTCCCTCCAACCTCCTGTTACTATAAAGCCCGCCCCGCACAGCCCCTGCTTGTTTGCTCTGTTCCTGATGACAACTCCTGCCCAGCTGTGGTGGTGCAGTAACTTCTTTCCTTGGACAACAGGCTGCCATCACTCTCCAGTAGTGGGGGTCATATGTGTGGCCAGCCCCCTAACCCTGTTGTAGAATCCCTCCCTCGTGAACAAGATGGAGAGGAAGCAATCAAAACATCTACAATTTTCAATTTTTTTCTTCTTTAGACCAATCATTATTCTCATGTCTTTTCTTTCCAACGAATTTTCCTTGGTCAGGAGGGTGGAGGTGGGGGGAGAATGCATGCAAAATGTGTTTCATGATCTCTTTCTAGTTGAAAATTAAGAGATTTCTGCTTTGATGGAAAAGTGAGTGCAGAGAGTGGCTGACAAAGGGTAGAAAAACCTCAGTCGGAGGGTTCACTGAAGATCATTCACCTAGAAAGTTCGGAAACTGAATAAAGATCACAAGAAAATGTTTCATCACATGATAAAGAGTTGCACCACAGCAGCAAATACTTTATAACCGGCCTAATAGAGAAATGTTGATGAACTGTCTCATCATGAATGTTACTGTGGCAGAACATCACTGACAAGATGCTGTTGTAATTTTCTGCTCTGTGGTACATATTTGGCCACAGTGACCTCACAGAACATCGTACCACACAATATGGCAATCACCTTTAATTGTTACATTTATGTGATTTTTTTTTTAACATGGGCAATCACAAAAACAATTGAGTTGGAATATTTATGTTGTTTGGCTGTTTCTGGTGTTTAGAATCCTCGATATATATTTCTTTTGAGTTCTTTTAGAAACGTCTTTGGTGGCCTTGGAAAATTGCAGTTTATGCTTCAAAACTGCTCTCACGTTTATTTAACTTACTCTCACATCACAGGTGAGTCTGGACTGATGGTGTGTTCACCCAAAAAAATAAAGATAGTTAGTGAAATCTCGAGAAGTTAAGCCCCAAGATTACCTGTCAGATATATAGATTTTTGTCTCAAAACAGCTTTCTGATTCTTAAATCCAATGTTCTTTCTACACCCAGATTCTTTTAAATGTCACTTCTTTATACTTCAGTTCCTCATAAGTTGATTAGACTAGCAAATATCTGAGGAAAATAGAATGTTGGTGCTTAAAGAAACTTTAGAGCTTATCTCAAGTGTCAAACGTATATAAAGTAAGGAAGACATAAAGTTCTTGGGATAGTGGCTGTGATTGAGAAATATTCATGGAAGCATATAGCTGATTTCAAATGTTCTAATTGGTCCACTCACATATGATTAAGAATGTTCTGGAACTGTACTTTATTGTGCCCAAGAAGCTTAAAATACTTTCCAAACTGAAGCTCTAATTTGCAAGGTGTTAATTAAACAAGAACCAGAAACTGAAAAGCCTTTGTGGTTAGAAAGTTAGTAGCCTTTGTCCCTACATTAAAGATAAAAAAAAATTAAAATAGGGTGGAGTTTTAGAAGCTGCTTAGTCTAGTCCAATTGGCCAAAGGGGCTTCATCCCTGTCCATGTAGTAGCTGGACACAGTATCTCTGGAGCATATTCCTATGTGGGACTCTTTCCCATATGTCCTTCTCGGGGTACAAAGGGACACCAAGTTGTCCCTGGCTATCCTCCCAGGACTAGGATGATAATCCTTAACAACACTGCATAGCACTTTCATTCACAGCTCTTAGGAAATTATAACATCAGTTTTTCATTTAGACTTGTTGATGGCCCTCAGCTGCTCAGTAGCACAAGCTTAGAGGATGAGTAGGAAGGCTAACTTCTTTTTCCTTTTGGTATTTTACATTCTTTGGTCAGTATAATAAAGTCAAGTTTTCAGTCTTACAATTCCATGCTAAGGCTTGGCATGGTGACTTTTGTATTGAAGTGATTACAATATATTCTACAAGGACTTACATTTCTGATTAACACAGAGTAATAGCAACTAGATTTACCCTCCTACCTGAGACAACTGAAAAAAAATCTGTGAAGTAATAGTGCTCAAGACATTGGATGTCAGGCAATGAAGGATCACTGAGATATGGGAAAGAAATGAGATGAACTAGATGATTGCCCAGAAATTTTTCTACGACATGGGAAAATTTTCCATCAGCACAGGGATAAAGAACCCAGGCAGAGCCCAACTGTTTTGCCAAGTTGACGAGACAGAGCTCAGAATCCAGGGAAATAGAGATGGCTAGAGTTTACAATGTGGAGTACCAGCAAGAAAAGAGCTGCACAGAGTAGAAACCCCAGAGAGCTGCAGAGAGAGGGTCCTCCGTAGGTATGCAGTTGAGTGTCAACCAGTGCGTGCACGTGAGGAAACTACCCAGGACCAGGGAAAGAATCTCCTGAAAGGATTAGAGGAATAGTCCTCAGACTTCACACAGGCCTGAGAAAAGTGCCTGTTCCGTAAAGCCCTAGTGGAAAAACTGACAATTCAGATAGAATTAGAGAACTATGAAGAATGTTGCCTCAGTATTGGGGAAAAATTGACCTCAGGCTAAAGGCAGCTTCAGTCCAGCCCGCACAACTTCAAAGCAACACTTGAAGGCTCACATTGTTTCCAAGTAACTTAACTGCATCCGGAATAAAGCTCAATAATATTTACAGGAATCAAAAATACCCAGCAGCCAGTGTGGTCAAATTCACAACTTTTGACATTCAACCAGAAGTTATCAGACATAGAAAGAAACAGGAAAATATGACCCATAATGAGGAGAAAAATCAATCAACCAAAATCCCAGAAATGACACAGGTGATAGAATTCATCAACAAAGACATTCAAACAGTTATGATGGTATTCCATATATTCAAGAAACTGGAAGAAAGATTAAATATGTTAAGTAGAGATATAGAAGATATAAAAAGAAGACCCAAGTTGAAAATCTAGAGATGAAAATTACCACATCTTAGACAACAAGTACACGGGATGGGATTACTAGCAGAATTAACCTTGCAGAAGACATTGAAGAAGATTAATGGACTTAAAGATACAGCAGAGGGAGAGAGAGGAAAGATGACTGAACAAAATAAACAGAATCATTGAACTATGAGACAAATTCAAGAAACCAAATACATGTGTATTTATTAGCTTCACCTCAAATGAGTGATGATGAAGCTAAAACTTATTTGAAGAAAGAATGGTCAATACTTTTCCATAATTGATGAAAACTATAAACACATATATCCAGAACTCTCAACAGACCTCAAGCACATGAAACATGAAGAACTCTATGGCTAGGCACAGCACAATCAAATTGCTTAAATCAACTGATAGAGAGAAAAATCACAAAAGCAGCCAGAGAAAAAGAGGAACAAAGGTAAGAATACTATCAGATTTCTCTTTGGAAACATTGTAAGCTAGAAGACAGTGGAGCAACATCTTTAGAGTACTGAAGAAAAAAAAAAGGACTATTAACCTATAATTTTTTTATCCAGGGAAAATATCTTTCAAAAATGAAGGCAAAATAAAGATTTTTTTAGAAATATAAAAGCTGAAAGAACTTATCACCGGCAGATCTATACTATAAGGAATTTGAAATGAAGTCCTTATGACATCAGATAGAAGCATAGATCTACATAAAGGGAAGAAGAGCACCAGAAATTATCGTTACATGGGTAAATATAAAAACTATTTTCTTGTTATTTAAATTTCTTTAAAAAAATAATCCACTTTCTAAAGCAAAAGTAACAATGTATTGTTAACAATGTATTGTATTTATTTTTGCTTTAAATAATAATGATGCACTGTGGGGTTTATAACATATGTAGAAATAAAACACATGACAATCATAGCACAAAGGCTAGGAGAGGAGAAACAGAAGTATAATTTTGTTATATTCTTATTATGGTGAATAAGTATAATGTCTCTTGAAGGGATACTGTAAAAAGTTAAAATGTATAATAAAAATGTATAATAAAAGCCCTAAAGTAACCATAGCGAAGAATTATACCTAATAAGCCAACAAATAAGATAAAATTAAATTATTAAAAATTTCAATCCAAAAAAGGAATAAAACGAGTATAGAATGAACAAAGAATAGATGAAACAAAAAGAAAACAAATAGCATGATGGTAGATTTTAACTCAACCATATCAGTAAGTACATTAATTATAAATGACTAAACACTCCATTTAAAAGATAGAGATTGCTACATTGAATTATAAAGCAAGATTCAATGATATACTGCCCACAAGAAAACCCACTTTAAATATAAAAATAAGAAGTGGTTAGAAGTGAAAGGTTTGAAAAGTATATACCATATAACGCAATTCCACAGAAAGCTCTAAGACTGACTATATCAACGTAGCAAAGAACATTGCCAGGGATAAAGAAAGCTAATGATAAAGGAGTCAGTTTATCAAGATGATGTAAAATCTTAAATGTTAATTGCATCATATAGTAGAGCTTCAAAATGAATGCAGCTAATCCAGGCTACACAAGAAGAATCTTGGCAAGAAATTTAGGAGCCAGGTGAAAGTCCTGAGCAAATGATTAGTCAGATTTTCATGCCACATGACGAGTTCCCCAGCCCCGTATTAGATTCTCAGTGTGTAGTTTTTCTTTTGTATCCTATACACAGCTTTATTATAACATTTGTTACATTGTACCCTAATTAGTTGTTCAGAGTAATTCATGGATTTGTCTTTGCCACCATATGGTGAGCTCCTTAATGTAGAGACTCATGTCTTACTTAATTTTGCATTTCTTGAACATGGCAAGGTGTCAGACACATACAGCTAAATAAAATATTTGCAAAATCAGACCATAATAACATTCACTTATTTAGGCAAGCCTTTTCAACTATAACAACTCCCGTAAGACTAATATCAATTCTCTACCATAGGTAGGGTATACATTCCCCTCATTTTACAGATGAGGATGATGAGATAGAATAAGTAATTGTCCAAATTTTATTTAAATATTGAGCTGTTTAGTCATTCCATTTTCTGCACTGAATTTTAATCATCATTTGGAGATGATTCAGTTTCAAAATATTAAGTTACTTGTTGAAGCAGATGGTGCTTCTTATATATAACTCCGTTCTTCCATTTTTAGGTGTGTGAAATCTGAGTATGTCTCTAGGTAAATTTCTGGAAGTGCAGATTTTAGAGTCACAAAATAGGGAGGCACACATGGTATAAATTTTTGCTTCTAAAGTTTATAAGTATCTAAAATTTTTTTCTCATTATTCCATGTGACCACATTTTTGAGTCTCGTGTTGATCTATGCTATGAACTGAATATTTGTGTTCCCTTAAAATTCATATGTTGAAGCTCTACTCCCCAGTGTGATGGTATTTAGAGATGGCCCCCTTAGGATGTAATCAAGATTAGAGGTCATAAGGGGAGGTCTCTGGTCTGTTGGACGATCCCCTTATAAGAGGACACACCAAAGAATTTGCTCTCTCCCTCCTCACCATTTGAGGATACAGTGAGAAGGTGATTATCTGCAAGAGAGGAAGACAGGTCTCGCCAGAATTGGACAATGTTGCTCTCTTGATTTCAGAATTTCAGCCTCCTTAACTATGAGAGAATAAATTTCTGTTGTTTAAGCACCCAGTTGATGCTATTTTGTTATAGCTTCCCAAGCTAACCCATACACCGTAAATAATAGATGCTTAATTTTGAATGATTCTACATTCCTACTATCATATGTAATGATTCGAGTATTATAATAGCATCTACAAAAATGTAATCCACCATACTGGGCCTAAGCACTGTAAACACATATAAATCATATAATTTTTTTCCTCCCAAATGACCATGTATATTGTTCTTCTCAAAGATGCCATTCTAAGAGATAATAGCTCATTTCACTACACCTGATAACTAATGTGGGGCTTAAACATTGAGGTTCTCTTATGGCCAAGAGTTAGGAAAACCATGCCCTTAATCTGTGATCCTATATTCTACTTTCAAAGCAGGAATATACCAATGTGCCTTATAAATTTCAATTTATGACCAAATACTCTCTAGATTTACTTAGATTCTCAACTTACTGTTGCCTGCCAGCCACCACTGAAATTTGTGATAGTGATGAAAAAGGCATGGCCCAGGAAGCGCCACTCTGGCCCCAAAGCCAGTGGGGGCTGTCTGTCATGCTCATTTGATTTGTTATTCCTCAAGGCTCTTCAAATCAAAAGGTGCTGAGTTGCTGGAGAGGAAGTTTTCTTCATCTTCACTCAGTAAGAGGCAGGACCTGGGCTTTATTTGGCAATACTTTCCTGAAGAAAAGCAGAGGTTTTTTTTTGTCAATACAATAATAGTCTCATAAATCAGATAGATACGTCAAGTCCAGGGATTGTGGACATTTTGCATTTTGGTTCTGACCAGAAAAAAATAGTAATGGGAACAAAGACTAGAGCCTGGAAGCAGGCTAACCCTAGAAAGAACAATGAAATAGCTCTCCTACTCTCTGCCGTACCCCTTCCTGCTCCCCAGGCATCCTCTCTGTTCACCCCCAGGAACCCCAGACCTATATGGTGACTGATCACTAATGACCCATAGTCCTGACCACCTTCCCTCTTCAAAACCAATTAGTTTTGGGTCCCATCCCTTTAGAAAGTTGTTCTCTGTCTTCACAGCTACTCAATTGTCCTCAGAGTAAACACATAAACCAGGATTACAAAATGGAAGCCAGAGAGATATTTGAGACCAACTGACATGTTTGGTTTCACACTTGTATTGTGACTAACCCCATTCATGCTTTGAAAATACCGTTACACTTATTGTCCTATTCTCAGCCTGCTCTGAGCAACGGGCACCAGGCATCTATGACAAATGGGAATTGTAATTGCTGAAGCTAATCTCTGCTAATAGGTAAAAAAATGAATAAACTTCACTGAAATGTTTAAACTTTTGCTAAACGTTCCTAAGAAGCCATGCTAATTGGAAAGTGCCCATGGAATAAGGCTAAGAAATTTCAGTGAGAGGGAGACACTCAGACCTGATGCGGGAGCATGGAAGAAATAGTTCTGGCCTAATAATGTTCAAGTTTATGAATGCACTTTCGTGGATGGCCAGTTGAATTTGGGTGGCTTTATTTGATCAATTCGAGAATTCAATTAAGTTTCACAGTATGAAGGTATAAGCTAGTAGCTATGTTTTAAATTAATAAAGCCAGGAATTATTGCTTGGATTACACATCCCAGGAGGGACGAATGGATGTCTTGTCTGGATAAAGCGATATAAAAGGAAAGGTGAAAGAGTAGGGGTCGGATGATGTCTACCCTGGCTCAGTGTTGGAAGAGTCATTCTACAAAAGGTTTTCAGAGTGTTTCAAGACAGAAATACACCTCTTCTTCCTTCCTCTTTCTCCTCCTCTTCTTCTTTTTAAAATTTGTCTGTGGTTTTGGACAACTTACATTTGTAAGAACTGTTACAAACAGTTGTGTAGAAAAAGAAACCAAACCCGGGCGCCTGGGTGGCTCAGTTGGTTAAGCGACTGCCTTCGGCTCAGGTCATGATCCTGGAGTCCCGGGATAGAGTCCCGCATCGGGCTCCCTGCTCAGCGGGGAGTCTGCTTCTCCCTCTGACCCTCTTCCCTCTCGTGCTCTCTGTCTCTCATTCTCTCTCTCTCAAATAACTAAATAAAATATTAAAAAAAAAAGAAAAGAAAAGAAACCAAATCCAGATTGGCTAATGTTTAAAGGAGTTTTCAGCTATGTATTTCCTGCTCCTATATTGTTACTGACTTGGCAGACCCGTGGAGCTCATGTTCCTCATCCCTTCCTGTTCCTATTCCCACGTTCTCTCACAGACAAAGATCTTGGAAAGACAAGCCTTGGCAGGTGTCTGCTCCGCACACAAATGAGGCAGGTGACCCAGTTTGAGGTTTGTGGCAAATGCCTCCCAGCAATACCCCTGGTATTAGGTTATCATCAAAAACAAAGCAAAACAAAACAAGACCTCCAACTCAATATTTTTTTCATTAGGTTGAAACTCTGATCATCGCAAAGCAGATGGCTTAAAGCAATAGAGTAGGAGTGGGATTATTTTATAGCATGATTTAAATTACTAATAAGTCAAGACCTACGTCATGGAAGTCTGCAGAGCATCACCATCCACTTGTTTGGGCTCTGATCAATTAACATGCCACAGTGGTCTTAAAAAGAAAAAAAAAACCCACAGCAGATGTTGGAAATCAGAAGGAATAACATTTAGACGTGAGGACTGACAGTGTGTATATGAAATGAAAATAGACCCGAGAGGTTTCAGCTCAAGGCCTGACTCCATTTATGACTCGTTTCCTCCCTGTGAACCTTGACTAAGCCACTTAACTTCTCCAAGCCTCAGTTTCTTCATCTACAAAAGGAAAATAATATTGTGACTACTTCATTGGGTTACTGTGAAGATTGCACAATATTATATACTTCGATTTAAAAACAAAAACAAAAACAAAAACACAGCTCGTTTGTTGTCATAATGTCAGAATAAATAATAAATAAATAAATCTTTTTTAAAAAAACAAGAGATTTCACAACACAACTTGAGAGTCACATGTATGTGACAGAGAAAGGCTTTTTCAAATCTTTTATGTCCCATTTAATGTAGCAAGAACCATACCTAGAGCACGATTAGGGATCAGACAAGCTTTCAGCCCTTGTGGCTTGTTTGCTGGGTAGAAGGAGGATCTGCAGGAAGGAGGAAAAATTTATCCCTTTTTGGCTCTAGACTACAGGAAGAAGGAAGACAAAGTAGGAGACAAAAACTGTTGGGCACGTGGGTCCGGAATTTCCTTTTCTGGGCTTTTATTTCACTTCCTGTCATGAATCTATAAGACACCTCTATGCAGTGGACGGCATGCTAAAAGGGGAGCGTGCAGCTGAGTTAAGAAGACAGCATTCAGATAAGGATCTAGATTGCACTCTTGCTTCTACCCTGATTCTTACATGGCACAAACACCAAAGAGACAGCCAGGGGGTGATCCTTGGGGCCTCCATAGCCAAGGTGAGGAGATCTCATAGTAAAGGCTGGGGGCAGTCTGAGTCAGGACTCTAGAGGGGCACAACAGAGATCCAGGGAAGGCCACCCTGCAAAAACTGAGGGGGTCTGAATAAACAAAAAGTGGCCAGAGGCCCCTGACTAAGCTGAGAAAAAATTCAGCAGCAACACACCTCAGATTAGATTTTCCATTGCCAAGGCCACCTACAAGGTGGGAAGAGTTCAGGTAACTCTGAGACCCTTTTACTCAAGTGTTTTTCCTCTTACTTTACACCCTAGACACCATCTTGGAAAAAGTCGAGTATAAAAATGAACGATCAGAATGAGATCTTGCCATTTGCAACGACGTGGATGGAACTGGAGGGTGTTATGCTGAGTGGAAATAAGTCAATCAGAGAAAGACATGTATCCTATGACCTCACTGATATGAGGAATTCTTAATCTCAGGAAACAAACTGAGGGTTGCTGGAGTGGTGGGGGGTGGGAGGGACGGGGTGGCTGGGTGATAGACATTGGGGAGGGTATGTGCTATGGTAAGCGCTGTGAATTGTGCAAGACTGTTGAATCACAGATCTGTACTTCTGAAACAAATAATGCAATATATGTTAAGAAAAAAAAAAAGAAGAAGAAGATAGCAGGAGGGGAAGAATGAAGGGGGGAAAATCGGAGGGGGAGATGAACCATGAAAGACTATGGACTCTGAAAAACAAACTGAGGGTTCTAGAGGGGAGGGGGGTGGGGGGATGGGTTAGCCTGGTGTTGGGTATTAAAGAGGGCACATTCTGCATGGAGCACTGGGTGTTATGCACAAAAAATGAATCATGAAACACTACATCCAAAACTAATGATGTAATGTATGGTGATTAACATAACAATAAAAAAACTTTTTTAAAAATGAACAATCATCCCAAAAGACTAAACATTACCCACTGAAGCTATTTAAATATGGCAGTAGACAAAGGTTTAACTGGATTGACATTTGGTTATCCCTTCCACCTACCCCAACCACCAAGCTAGGAATGCATGATGAGAAAGACCAGGTCCAGAAGTGCATCTCTCTGCATATCTGAGTTGTTATGTGAACAAATTCGCAAGCTTATTACCTAATTTTCCTAAGCCGTACCACTCCTTGAGTACATCTACTGAAAGCTCCCTATATGCCAAGCACTATCCTAGGGGTTACAGACTCAAGGAAGTAGTAGTGTAGTC
This sequence comes from Eumetopias jubatus, assembly GCF_037043125.1. Taxonomy (NCBI): domain Eukaryota; kingdom Metazoa; phylum Chordata; class Mammalia; order Carnivora; family Otariidae; genus Eumetopias; species Eumetopias jubatus. The sequence goes on from NW_028274811.1 coordinate 114,217,275, forward strand.
CTTGCCTTTAAGAAGCCCATAGTTTAGTGGCTGAGCCTCCTCAGGTTATTAAAAGGTCTATTACTTGTTACATTTCAGAAGTTAATCAACTTAATGAAAAGATGCTTATTTCTTTCTCCTGCAATAGTCATGGTGGGTGTTCTGGTCGGGAGAGCCATTATCCTCTACAATCACTCAGGACCTCAGGCTAACAGCTGTGCTGCCATCTTCAACGTGTGGATTCCAAAGCCATCCTGAGCACCAACTGCCCCATCAGCCAACAGTGGGAGGGTTTTATGGACCCAGACTGGAAGTAGGGCAAATCACTGTGACTCACACTGATCAGAGAGAACTTAGTTCTAAGGACTCACGTAGTGACAAGGGAGGCTGGGAGTTTAGTCCGGTCCTGGCGGAGCTGGAAATGGGATTTTGGAAGACAACTGGAGGCCTTCTCCACAAGTGTAAGCTTCTTTGACAATGTAACAGGTGTAGCAGAATGCCTTGGTGGACACTAAACTTACACTTTTGTTGTGAACTACAGAAAGTGAGGCTCAGAGGATCTTTGGACAGCATTTAGGAATGACTCGAGGTATGTTTTTTTTCTTCATTTCTAGCCATAAAGACTGGGTTCTAGATTTATTGTATTTGTTGGCAAGAACATCCTTGAAGATAATCACATTTTATTGTCCAAAAAGAATGCAAGAGTAAACTTTTAGAGTAGGAGTTCAGAAAGAGAAGCATCCAGGTCTACCTTGTCTACCTTGGGACCCATCGTACCCCCCAGCAATACCCTGTAGGCAGATCTTTTTGTATTTTGCCCCAGCAGAGAGGTGATCAATCCCTCTTGTCCTAGAAAACATTTAGGAGGAGGCCTGCATGGGCTTCATGTATCCAGAGAATGAGGTTTCGGAACAAAACTCTTTTCTGTTTAAATGCTTGGCTGTCTTTCTATAGGTCTCCGGATTAAGCTAGATCATCATGAAACTTGGCCTTGTCTGGCTTGGCCCAACCATTTTCTCTCCAGCCTCCTCACAGACCACATCCCTCTTTGATCTCAGCCTCCCTGCTTTTCCACCTAGTCACGTTGGCCTTCTTGCAGTTCCTCGAACCGCTAACCCTGCGGCTTCCCAGCTTGCGGCACGGTGTGCCTGGGATGCGACTCCACCATCCGGGCTGGCCCCTGTGCTGTCACAGCCAGCTCCTGCTGATACTCTAGCTCCCACACACAGCAGGGTGGCTGTCTCCTCCCCGGGCTGGATCAGGTGCCCATTCCCTACCGCATGGTATGAGAAACCTTTCCATCATAGCACTGAGCCCAGGGCTAATTTTATACCTAGTCACACCGCTAGTGGATTGACACCCATATTCTGGTCTAGGCTGTAAGATCTATGAAGCAAGAGACGATGTCATTTTCTCTCTTTCTGCTTTTTGGTTCTCACCATTTGCATCCTGGACCACGCTATCTTGTTCGCATTTGATCTCCACTGCCTGACACATAGTAGGTGCTCAATAAATTCTCACTTCACGAAGCCATGAGCAAACAAACTATAGCAACAGCAACAACAAATTCCACACACAGTAGGGGCTTTAAAGCTTTCAAAACCTTTCACACAGCTTCTCTCACCTGACAAGCAAGCAGGACAGGGCAAGAGGGTGCTAGGTTACATTCTCAGGACTCTGCTCCAAAGGCCTCCAATAGAATCTGCTATCAGAAGGGCGGTATTTAAACAAGACTCTGGGGCCAGGCTACAGTGTAGGATTTGAAGAATGGAGCCTGGGAGATGCTTCCTGGGAAGCGTGACCTTGGGAATGGGCTTTATAGATATAATCATATACATTTTTATGAGCTCTCCACAAAAGAGGAGTTAAGAAAGAAAATGGCTGGCAAAGTGCCAAAGGGAACATATGTGGGAAGTTTGTTAACAAAAAAAGCGATAGTCAGGAGAGAATATGTAGCTAAAATAAGCTAATGAGTGGCTAGGGAGGAAATCATATTCCGCGGTGAAATAGATAACATAATGGCTAGAAAGAAAACAGGAAGGATAATATTGAAGAAAAGTTGCCAAGAAAAAGTGCTAACTGCAGAAGGTCAGAGAGTCATTTTAAAGAAAGGGGTTGAAAGATCAAGGACAATGACAATGCCTTCCACGTCACCATTCTTCTGAGTAGAGTTGGATTTGTGGGTGTACTTAGGCGCCTGGTTGAAAGACAAAAAGACAGTCCTCGGATGCATCCTCTCGTCTTATTTCATCTTGACATCCATCATTATCATTAAGGAGGCAGGAACATGGAAAACCACTTAGGCAAAGTAAAGATAGAGACTCGAAGGTAGAAAGGAATTAGGTCCTAAGACCCCTCAACCTTCCTTTCTCCGGTCTCAGAGTAAAGTTGGTCTTCGGCAATGTTAACCCTCTCCTCACTCCCTCCCCATCTTTGTGCAGTCCCTTCAGCAACCTCCTGTGTCTCTGGAACCGATTGAGAGGAAGAGATCAAATGGTCCAGTGGCAGATTTGGACTCCATATTACCCACTTGAAGGAAAATAATTCTTTCTTTGCTTCTGCCCTTCCTCTCATTCCTGTCTTTACCTTAACTCTATATCCCTACACTCACTATCTCCCCCCATCTCATATCTCATTCACTCCTTCCACAAAACTGTTCTTTGTCATTCCAAAATATTTTGCTTCAAGTCTTCTATTGCATCTCACACTTTCTGCATGCATTATCACTTGTGTGCTATGCATTTTATCTATTGTGTGTATAACAGATTCTGGGATTTCCCAAGGCACAGATCCTTATCTCTGGAGATGTAATATGCTCCTTTCTCAGTCTCCAAGGCATGCCTTTGCATATACTAGGATATCAATAAATATTTATCAATCAGAATTGCTAAAATTACATTACCTTTAAGTATTTAGGGGACTATGCTTCCTTTACTCCTTCCCTCTCACATATGTCACAGAAAGGAAAAAATTCCTTTATTTGGTATACTTTTTTAAGTATTTTATCGAAGTTCAAAGCACATACAGTATCCAATTCATAAGCTCATCAAGGAAGCGTGCGTCAAAAATTTGGAGAAGGTTAGAAAAAGGAAGCAAGCTAAAATAGAATATACTTTTTTTCTATTTCATTTTTAAAATTTTTATTTTTATGGGAATATTTCTAGATTAAAAAAGTATACCATATGTGTATATATATATATACACACACACATATACACACATGTTATATATATGTTATATATAAATATATGTTACATAAGATTCATATAAATATATATAAAACCTTAGGCCAGGGACAGTTTTTGAAAGCCACACAGTGACTCTTTAAAACTAAGACCTAGTTCCTGCTGCTTCTGTGGAGATGGAGAAGATAAATTCCTTCAGCTGTGGGATCATGATGCCACAGCTTTGGGTCTCGCTGTCTGTCCTTGGTAGATATTCACCTGCTGCTGTTAGCTGACTAGAGAGTCGGCAAAGTATATGCATATGTGTGCAATACACAACTTCACCTGGACTTTTCGTATCTTTATTACTGGGGCCCAGAAAGGCACGTTTGAGAGCTGGCTCTGGGTCGAATCCATTAGGAAGGACCTTAGCTCTTGGCAGCGCATCTCATTTGCAAGAAGAACAGAGAGAAGGCTCTGGAAGCCACCAGGGGTCAGCGTCTAGGGCGCTTTCACTCATCTGTCAGTCAGCAAACCAACAAGTCTCCACTGAGCACCCACTGTATGCGCTGCATGTCTCGCACTGCTGTAGGCAGTGGAGATACAAGGGGGTTCCCCGGCCCAGGTGTCCTTAGACCTCTAAGCTTCTGAGAGGGGGGCCTCCCTCACTCCCCCGCACCCCAACGCCTCTCATACCAGGTCACAGAGAGTTCCTAGCACTTTCGCTTCCTCTACTCCTGCTCACCCCAGCCAGGTGGGGGTGGATCCAGCCAGAGTACAGCTTCTTTTTAAAGCTAAAGTAATAAGGACCCTAGGATTATCAAATTCACAATAAAACTCTTGTGACCTAGGAGTGTGATTAAAATGTGGGTGCACTTCAGATTTTGGGGTGAACCAAAGAAGAAGAAGAGACAGGGAAACGATGTCCCATTTGTTGTGACAAAGAGCAAATTAAAATGAAGAGGTTCAGCCAGGCTCACTGTTTTTTCCATTTCCTTGAGTGCAAGTGTGTAAAGGCTTGATGGGATAGAGAGAATTGGGTGGCACTCATTCATTCTTTCAACACATTTTTACATGTCTTCCCTCCTACCAGGCCTTAGAAATACAAGAGTCAACAAGACAGTCTGTTAGGACGCCAAAACCTTGACCTGCCTCTTGGCAAATGAATCTCGTGGTCCTGAGAAGACATTTCACCTCTCAATGTCCCCATCTCTAAAATGCGCCTGAGGGGCACCTGGGTGGCTCAGTCGGTTGACCAACCGACCAACCGGCTTTTGGTTTTGGCTCAGGTCATGATCTCAGGGTTCTGGGATGGAGCCCCGAGTCACTCCATTCTCAGTACAGAGTCTGCTTGAGATTCTCTCCCCCTGCCCCTCCCCTCGCTCGTGCTCTCCTGCACACACTCTAAAATAAATAAATAAATCTTAAAAATAAAATAAAATAAAATAAAATAAAATGCGACGGAGACCAGAGGGTGGCCAGCATTCTCTAGCTTTCTTCCAGCTCTCTCACCTGGGACCTCTAAGAATAGGGACAAACCCTCATCATGGAAATAGAGTTCCTGGTGCTCCCTACTCCTCCACAAGGGCGGGGAGCCTCCCCCCCCTCCCCCCAGGAGCCAGTGTCCTCCAGACACAATTTCTGAGCATCTACGGGAGAGGCAATGGCCTTCCAACAGGAGTTCCCAGTCAGCTCACTGCTCTGGGCTGCCTCTGACGACCTGGCCTCCCGCCTCTCCGCGCATGGGGGCTTTGTGCTGCTGACTTTCACATGGCTGTCAGCACAGCGACTGCATTCCGCTGTGCTCTGCATGCTTCAGGGTTGGCAGCCGATGAAAAGAGCAGTTCTGAGGCTGGATGAGAAGGGGAGGGCGGTGTTTGGTGCAAATTGTGGGCAGGAGGAACTCCCAGTGCTGGAGGAGTCCAAACTTGCTACAGAAGCTGCTCCACCCTCCTGAGGCTAAGGCTCCCACAGGCCAGCCTGGCCCGCCACACTCATCCTATGTCCCTAGCCAGGCAGCTGGCCCGGCGGCCAGAAGATCCTGCTCCCTTGCCTATGCGGAACCTACTTGTGCCTGTAGGAAGTGTTCTCAGCCTCCTTGCACATCGGCAGGACGAAGCCCAGCTTCCAAATCCAGAACCCTTCACTTTTTTTGTGTTCTTCAGTCGTCTGGTGAAGCCTATGGGCCCCTTCTCTGAAGACTGTTTTTAAATGCAAAAAATTAAGATGCATACATAGGAATATAAAGGACACTAGTTATACTGAAATTCAATTATCAAAATGTTTTTGAATTTGATAAATGCTTATGCTTCTTTATATTCTCTCTATATAAATATATATGAAAAACAAGTTCTGTACTTTCAGAATAGTGATAGCATACTGATTCTCTCCGTAATAACAATAATATGATATAACAGTGACCGTGATTTCTATTCATGACAAAATCCCAGGTACTACTACTACTGTGTTTTCTACCCACTGTATTAGTTATCTATTGCTGCATAACACAATGTAGCAACTTCAAAATAACAAACACCATCGCACCCAGTTTCTGAGGGTTGGGAATCCAGGAACCAGTTCCGGGTGCCTCCACTCAGAGCCATGAGGCTGCAGTCAAGCTGTGCGCTGGGGCTCAATCTCTGAAGTCTGGAGAATCCACTTCTAAGCTCACTCATTAGGCTGCTGACGGGTCTCAGTTCCTGGCTGGCTCTTGGCTGAATGCCTTAGTTCCTGTCACATGACCTTAAGACATGGCAGCCAGCTACCCTCAGCATGAATGCTGGAGAAAGAGAGCAGGAGCCTAGGGCAGAAGCTGCAGCCTTTTATAACCTCATCTCAGAAGTGGCATATTATCACTTCCACATCTTATTGGTTACAAAGACCAACCCTGGTAAAATGGTGGGGGCTACGCTGCACGGGCGTGTCAATATCAAGAGTAGGGTCATCGGGGTTGTCTGGGAGGGGGCTACCACACAGACACTAACAATGAAAGATCATGCTAACTTTCAGTTAAAGCTTAGTAAAACTAGAGATAAAAGGTTTTCTCATCCAAGTTCCTGAACCCTGAGTTCGATGCACAGACTCCAGGTTTACAACTCCTAATAGTTCTAGATATTTTTTGAGCTCAAAGAAGAGTACTGTGAGATCATCAGAATCACAGACCACCCTCTTTGGGCCTGATTTGACTTTCCTTTCGTTTGTTGAGCTCAGAGTGGCTGGCACTCTTGGCCTTGCACAGAGCCTGACATATGGAGATGTATATGGATATGTTCACTGGATAAAGAGATCCTACTGAGTAACACATTTTGATTCCAAATGCATTAAAGTAAGTCAGGAAGAGCCTTGGTGACCATCTAGTTGATGACTCTTACAGGAGAATATACCAGCCTTGCTCCTGCCTGGAGACATTTGCATGCTCTGCTCCCTTTGCCTGGAATGCTCTTCCTCCAGAGATGGCTCCCTCTCTTACTTGCCACATGTCTGTATTTAAATGTCACTTTGTCAGTGAGGCCTCCCTTGACTACCCGACCTGTGCTAGGCAGCTTCTCGATGATCCCCAATGATACCCATTCTGTAGCCTTCGTGCCCTTGTATAATCCCTTCCTCTTAAGTGTGGACCGGAGCTAATGACTCACTTTTAAGGAACAGAATTCAATAAGAGGGATGGGATGTCACTTCTCCGATTGGGTCACAGATGGTCTGCCTGTGGCTCTCTTGAATCCCCTACCCTGCTCTCTCACTTGCTAACTCTGATGGAAGCCAGCTGCCGTATCATGAGCTGCCCATGGAGAAATTGATGTGGTAAGGATAGGGGGCAAGCTTCTGGCCATGAGCCAAAAAGGGGCTAAGGCCTTACTGAAACTGAACAAGAAACCAAATATTTCTGCAAGAAACCAAATCTTTGCTAACAACCACAGGAATGATCTTGGAAGTGGATCCTCCCTCCCTATTCAAGCCCTGAGATATTTGCAGCCTTACCAACACCTTGACTCCAACCTTGAGACCCTGAGCCGGAGGACACAGACAAGCCACAGAAACTGTGAGACAAGATATGTTTATTGTTTTACGCCTCTAATGTTTGGGGCAATTTGTTATTCAGCAATAGATAACCAACGTACTATCAGAAATGTAACATCACTCTGACCTTGACTTTTTCTATCTTTCACCCCCATCACACATTTGTTTCTCCTTACCTTTTTTATTATAAAATGTGCGTGTTACATATATTTGCTTATATATATTGTTGTCTGTCTCCCCCATTAAAATGTGAGTTTTATGAGGGCTGCTATTTTGGGCTTGAAAGGTGCCTAAAACAGTGCTTGGCACATATTTGGTGTTCAAAAAATGCTTGTTGAATGAGGGAAGGGGCAGGAAAGGGAGGTTACTAAGGAGGATAGTATCTGGAAAAGACCCTGCATCCGTTCACTATACACGTTACTTATGCTTCTCTACTACAACGATATTTCTCTCAGTATCCCATTTACATCTCCAGTACTGCCCTCGACCTGGGCAAGCAGGGCCCCTGTTCAGCCTCCACACCTCAGCAGGCATCTTGCCTTGGAGAGTCTTCCTCAAATGTGTCCAAGTCCTCTTCTGGTGCCTGGACTGGTCTGGGCCAGCAATGCCTCTGGACGGTTGCCCCAAGAATAAGAGCCCCAGTCCTCTCCTACCCCCAAAGACAGCCCCTGCACAATCTAAGGGTGGTTCTGTCCTTCCCCACTTAAAATCACAATTAGAATGAAGCACTGTTAGTGGTTAGAATGTGTATTCCAGGAAAATAATATGTTATATTATTATGTATGTTTTAGATTAACGGAGACTTATTAACATAAACTTTGGTTGAATCCTAGTTTGAAAAAAAGAATGAGCTACACGGACATTCTAGGGACAATGGGAGGGAAATTTGAAAATGCATTGGCTATTAATAATCTTAAGGGAATTGTTAATTTCCATAAATATGGTTACAAAGTATGGTTATGCGGGAATATGTCTTCCATCTTAAAAGATGAACCCTGAAGTACTTAGGAGTGAAGTGTCAAGACATTTGTAACTTACTTTTAAGTGGTTCAGCAAAAACAAGTCTTTAAGTTAATTATATACATACACGCAAACACGCACATTTGTGTTACATATATACATAAACAAATACAGAGAAGAAAATGTTAACAGCTATTAAACAGAGGCAGTAGGTGTATACATGCTTATTGGTATATGTGTTTCAAAATGGTCATCATAAAAGTTTCTAAATGTTACGTATCTATTCATTTCCAAACAGAAAACTGGGCCTCAGAGAAGTAAAGGGAGCTGCTTGCTCGCGACAGTCCAGCTCCTCAGTGGTGGTGAGAAGCTAACTGTTCAGAATCGGGTTGAGTTGTGTTTCCATCATATCCGGAACATCCTTCCTTACATTTTTTTTCCAGGTCTGAAACAAAGGCTTCCTCAAGTTGATGAGTCAGGAAAGCTGCTAAAGACATATGCCTCTGTTCCCAGCGCAATAGGAGTCAGGAATTTTTATCAATTTCAAACAGACCCACAGTTGATTGGTTTTCCTGGAGCCAATATACTTGTCATCGTGAATGAGCCCTGCATGATTTATACCCCTTCAGAAAAACAACAAAAGGATGTTTCTTCTGTTCTCATTATCTAGGCTTTTAGACATGATAGAGATAAGCCTTCAACAGGAATGCAGTTCACATACTTAGACCTCTGCCAAAAGGTGACTTCGCCTCTGCCACTCTTTAACCTCCTGTCCTTTCCTGTTCTGTTCTTACCTCCCAGTCATCCAAGCCCTGATGTCGTCCAACTCTGGTTCCAAGCAGCATGGGTTCAAAAGTTGGCTCATTGGTTGTGCAACCTTCAACAAGGAAGGATCTGAGCCTCTGTGCCTCAGTTTCATCACTTGTAAAATGGACACAAGGATAGTGTGGCACGCAGAAGAATGATCCCCAAGGATGTCCACACCATAATCCCCAGAACCTGTGAATATGCTCCCTTACCTGGAAAATGGACTCTGTGTGATTAAGGTTACAGACCTCTTAGTGGAAGATTAAATTATCTGGATAGACCCTATCTAATCATCTCCATCCCTGAAAAATGAAAGAACTTTTCCCAGAGGTGGCCAAAGAGAAAGACGCTATGATAGAAGAAGGGCTTACTGGGCAGTTGACGAAAAGGACCAAAAGATCCTGGAAATCGGTTTCCTTTGATTAGAAGAGATAATCTGTCTAGGTATCACCAAAAAGTGCTGAGGAAGAACTTCCTAAACCTCAGAATTTTCCACTAGCCACATTTTTTAAAAGTAAAAAGAAAAAGACAAACATAATTTTAATAATATATTTAACCCAATGTATACAAAATTTTATCATTTTAGTACATGATCAGTATAAAAATTACTGATGAGATATTTCACCTTTTTTTGTACTAACTCTTTGAAATTAAGGAGTATTTTACACTTACCGTTTACTTCAATTCGGACTACCCACATTTCATGTGTTCAATAGCCACATGTGACGGGTGGCCACTGTATGGAACAGTGAAGCCTACAGAGCATAAAACAAAGGGCCTCTGGACTGAAGGACAGCAGGCATAGCTGAAAGTTAAGGAATTTTACTGTAAAATGAGGGTTAAGTAGAAGCTTGAATCCTAAAAGTTGAAACTTGCTTCTCTACCATACTACCCCCTACAGCCTTCTTTCTTCCACTTGGCTTTCAAAACTCAGACAGCTAAGTTTATAGCACAGAGGCAGTTCCTAAACATGAGCACATAGCCAAGAACCACCAGACATTTGAGGAAAATGTTTAGCATGAAATATAGAGAACAAACAATGTTGGGAGATAATTCTTTATGAGTCTCTCACATTTCTGGATGTTTCTCAAGTACCGGCACTGTGCTTTTGCTCCAGGCTGTCTTTTCAAAGATGTGTATATAGCAAACAGCCTTGAAAGATAGAGATAACGTTTCCCTGCTAGGCAGAGGGTACGTTTGTTTGCTGTCCAGTATACCATCTTACCCCCGAGCAAAAGCCAGAAAGATTTCCTATGCGTTATAAAAGATTAGGGCTCCCTAAGCTTGGGGTTCCTCTCCCATAACCGACTGCATATGCAGGCATCATCCAGCCTTCTTTGTGTTACCCTGTGGGAAATTATGCTCAGGAAACTGATGCAAATGCTGATATACAGCCATGGTTATTTCAGTGGAAGTTAAAGGGCAATAGAGAATTGCCTTTAAAATTGCGAGAGATCTCTATTCAGCCAAACTCTCAGTTTAGTGTGAGGGTAGAATAAAAATATTTTCAAACATGCAAAGTCTCAGAAAGAGAGGAGTAAATAAAGTTCCTGGGACTATGGGAAAGAGAGATTCTCAAGATGACAATTTCGTACTTGGGGTAGAGAGAACCAGGCCAGGATGGAACACATCAGAATGTTCCATCCAGAGAAGATGTCTTCAAAAGGCTGAAATTGATAGAATATCTGATACATTTGAAAATACTGAGAGAACATTTCAACTCTTGGGGGGAGGCTTTGGAGCTGAATTAGTGATTGGTACATAGAAAATTAAGCAAATGATAAAACAAGGCAATCACTAACTTCTAGGAAAATTAAAAAATAAATGTGCAACACAGGACTAGTAAGAGTATACAACATGGCTCAGTGATGAAAACCAGTGTTTACATAGTTGTAATCATGTAAACACTGATTATTGACATATTCTACATGATGATATAACTATTTTGAAAGAATAACAGGATAGGAAGTGGGCTTCAGGAGGTGGAGTAATGCTATGGAAAAAAGGTTAAATCTTGGTTCTTTTGTAGTTTTAGCCATTGTGAAGAAGTAATAATATAAGAATGTTAGTCAGAGATATGAAAGTAAATATCAAAAGAAAGAGTTAAAAATGTTGCTTGTCATTGCCTCTGGGGAACTCGAATGGCCTGGGCATGGAGAAGACTCTTGGCTTTGATAATTAGCCTTGTGGACTATTAAACTAACATGTGCACGTACAGTTTCCATTGCATAAATACTAAATAACAACAACAAAAAGAAGATGCAATGTGATCTTACATTGTGGATTGTCCCCTTTCTGCTGCCAGGGCTGGTGGGCAGATGGCATAAACAAGATGGTCATCTGCAGGGGGCCTGTTGGGTCCTATGGAAGCTTCCCCAACGACCTCAGGACAGCAGCAGCAACAGCCCAGCAAAGAAGTCTCATCAAAGTGTCACCGTGGCTATGAATAAAGCATTCAGGACATTCACCTTCCAGGAGGGTCCCACAAGGCAGGGTGAGAGAAGAACACAAAGAAGGGCTTTGTCTAAGTAGAGGGAACAGTTCACTGGCAGAAATTGCCCTGAGATTGACTCCCCATTGCCTTTAGGTCCTAAGATCCTGGGAAATAAAAGGTCAATCTATTTTCTCTTCTCAACTTTGAAAAGCCAGGGTCCTGTGGTCAGAATGTTTGCATCCCCTCCAGCTCCCCAAATTCATATGTTGAAACTTAAGCCTGCAGGGTGATGCTATTAGGAGGTGGAACCACTGGGAGGTGATTAGGTCATGAGAGCCGAGCCTTCATTAATGGGATTCGTGCCCTTATAAAAGAAACCCAAGAGAGCTCCCTTGCCCCTTCTGCCATGTGAAGTTACAACAGAAAATATCCAAAAAACAAAAAACAACAACGGCCATCTAGGAAGCAGACTCTCACCAGACATCGAATGTGCTGGCATCTTGATCTTGGACTTCTCAGCCTCCAGGAACTGTGAGAAATAAAAATGTGTTATTTATAAGTCACCCAGTTTATGGTATTTTTGTTATGGAAGCTGAACAGATACAAGGTGTTTATAATAGGGATTAGAAACGAAGTTATATGGGTATAATATTAGTGCTATGGGATCTTGGCTTTCTTCCCCTGCATGTGAGCTGGTTATCACAGGTCCACTCAACCACAGGGCTGGGGGAAGTTCTACCAGATGCTCAGCAAACAGAACGCCTTGTCCTAGATCCAGATGTAGTCTCTGCTACTATCAGTTCACAATGAGTAGGGGAGGAAAGAGGGAGACAAATCATCACAGAGCAGGTCAGCTTAGGATCAGCGCCATGCAAGCGTTCCTAATAACACACACTACTGGCACTGAGGGGCAAAGCTTCATTCCTTGTTGCATTATTCAGAGAAGGCCTTGAGGCCGAGACAAATGCAAGGTTTCTACAGACAAAAATGGTGGGGAAAGGGCATTCCAGCCAGAGGGACTAGCTCAAATAAAGACTGGGAAATTTGGAGAGGCAAAATCCAACTCCAGTGCCAGCTATGTGCCATTGTCAATATCAGCCTCACATGATCCTAACGACAACTTTCCCCTTCTGTAAATATGCCCAGGGCCACAGGTTCGGCTGTGGCAGAGCCAAGTTTCAATCCCAGGTCTGTCTGATGCAAAACCCGTGCTTACCCCACCATTCTGTGCTACGTCTTATGTAGACATAAGGAAGTACAAGCCTATTTAGGAAGTAACTTTGGGTTTCCCCCAAGCCAGACCAGGTAAAACTCAAGTACAAGTAATTTATTTAGAAGTTAATTCCGGGGGTGGGGGGTAGGGGTGGGCATTAGTTGGTTGAGCATTGGACTCTTGATTTGGGCTCAGGTCATGATCTCAGTGTTGTGAGATCGAGCCCTCCAGCGAACCCCACACCCAACCCCTCATTGGGCTCCGTACTGGGCGTGAAGCCTGCTCAAGATTCTCTCCCTCTCCCTCTGCCTCTCCCACACCCTCTCTCTTTCTCCTTCTAAAAAAAAAAAAAAAAAAAAAAAGTTAAGTTCCAGGGCATTTTGGTAAGGGAATGGGGACATGAGGCAGAGAAGGAAAGAAAACCAACAGAGTGTGCGTTACTAAGCAAGTTGCTACTAAGGTAACTAGAGCCAAATCCCGCTGGGGCATTCTGGGATCCAATGCAGGAGCAGAGAGACAACATTGCACATCTGTGGGAGACCAGGGAAGAAGCCAGAAGAAAGCATGTAACAGTCTTGAAAAATTTCATTCAGTTTGCAATGGAAAGCCTTTGAAAGTTTTAGAGCAGAGAAATGACATGATCACAGCAGAATTTAAGGAAGATGAGTCTAGCACTCTTCTGTTCAGAAAATGTTGACCAATCTGAATCAAGAAGGGCTCCATTTCTAGTGAGTATGGGGGGAAAAGTAAAAGATTGACATTGCTGCAGAACATTTTAAGTTACCTCATTGCTCATGAAGAACAGCTGCTGAATATGAGCAGCTTTCCACCTACTTTTGACTCCTGGTCTGAGGGTGCAAAGTGGTAGCACTTGCCAAGAAGACAGAGATTGGCTCTCTGGTGTGAGCCAGCCTCCCTGAACTGCCAAGACCAAGAAAGAGGTAACAAGGAGCAGGCACCGGATCATGGGAGGGTTGTCTCTGTTGTACCTCACAATCATACATTTCCCCCCAAGTTGCGAACCGGGAAGAGGGAACACAGGACATGACACCTCTGTAAATATCAGGTATAGAATAACGAATGGACTCCGAGGTGGATAGAATCTACATGGGGGATTTGACCTTATTACATTATCTCCCAACAGACAATAAATTCGGGACCCTCTGAGGAACTGCAGATCCCAAAGCCCTTGTCCACAGTTCGGAAATCCTAAAAGTCTAAAAGCTGATGTGCTTTCATAAATGTGGGACAAACTCATTTAGGATCAAAACCTGACCTTGTTGTAAGTTCGTGCATAGTCTTCCTTTTTTACCCCACTTTGGGTGAATATTTGTTCACTTTGCTCCAGAAAAATTTGCTACCCTCAATTCCGAAGTACATTTGACTTCAAGGATATTGTATAAGAGACTGTGGATCTGGAGTTTAAAAATGGTCCCTTGCCTCTTCAGTTGAGCTCACCACCACATCTCCGTCAGAGAGATGATTCTGCCTTGGGTAGCCGCACAGGGCTCAGAGAGTAAGGGACACAGAATGCTCTGCAGGAGCTGGAGCATGAGTACATTTCCTGAGGCCCGTGACTGGGAACCCTAAAGTGTCTGGTGGCAAAGGTTGTCTCCAGTCGGGAGAGTGGGCTGCCATCAGGTAGGTAGGTAACCCCCACACCCCGGTCCTGGGGCCAGCTTGAATTTGCAGAGCACCAGAGCACAATGGACCTCCTAAAGAAAGCACTTCTATTTACTAGAAATGCACTTCCTTCCCAGAATAACACGAGATGGATCCAGAAACTCCCCTATTAAATTAATTTAGCAAAAACTGTTTTCCATCCCAAACCAACCCAAAAAATTAAAAGGTAATGGAATGGGGAAAATGTTTGCAACATGATTAATCTGGTGAATTAATGATCTCTGGGAACAAGACGACCTGAGCTGAGATCCCAGATCTGCCATTCTCTAGCTATGTGACCTTAGACAAGTCACTTAACCTCTCTACGCCTTAGTTTTTGCATCTGCAAACTAGGTGGAATAATACCTCCTAGGTTTGGTGTGAGGGTTAAAAGAGAGAAAACATGTAAAGCTCCTAAAAGAGTACCTAGCTCTTAAGTGCCTCTCTAATGTTAGCTTTCACTGTTTTTTAAAGAATTCTTTAAAGTCATAAGAAAAACATGAATATTCTGATGGAAAAAAAAATGAGCAAAGGATAATGTAAGCAATTTAGGAAAGAGAAATAAACAAGAGCCAAAACATCTGTGAACGGAAGTTTGACCTCACTGGTATTCAAAGAAATGCAAAATGAAACAATTTGGTTTTGTTTTTATTTTTCCCCTCTCAAATTGGCACAGATTTAAAATACCTTGTTATAGTAAAACCCCATCATCATGCTGTCAGTGGGTCCAAAAAATCTAACTGTGTAAAATACAAGGGTCACCTGATTATTAGGATGACAGATTCCCATGATTCTTCTTCAGAGGGCCAACCCCAAACTGTCACCATGGCAGGGTTTTACCAACTCTGCTCTTGGGGAAGAGGCAGCTTCTTGCCAGCTGATGATGTGAAAACATGTACAACTCTTCTGCAGGGCGGTTGGCGTCGTGTGTCAATGGCCTTCAAAAATTTCTTAACTCAGGACCAGTGAGTAACTCTACAACCAGTAGTTTGTACTTACAGAGATCAAAGCTCACACCAAGATTCATGATGCAGGATTTTAACCCTAGTATTATTTAACAGTCATAAATTCAAAATAACCAGGACGCCCGGGTGGCTTGGTCGGTTGGGCGTCTGCCTTCGGCTCAGGTCATGATCCCAGGGTCCTGAGATCGAGCTCCGCATCGGGCTCCCTGCTCAGCAAGGAGCCCGCTCTCCCTCTGCCTGCCACTCCCCCTGCTTGTGCTCCTTCTCTGTCTCTCTGACAAATAAACAAATAAAATCTTAAAAAAAAAAATTCAAAATAACCTAAATGTTTAAAAGTAAGACCTCATTTAAATGAATAACAACACACTTCTTAAAGTCTATGAGAGTGTTTAAAATTGATGTTTTTAATGAGTATTTAGTGGCATGGGTAAATGTCATTAACTAAAATCAGGATACCATATATAATACATATGCATATCTATGCATGTATTAATATAAAAATAAAGTTGCAATCTGTGTTCCTGTCTGTGCTTGTATTTGTGTGTGGAAGTGGTTAGCTTTAAGCAGTGGGATGATTGGGATTTTTTATACTCTTCCTTATACGTTTTCTTATTTTCCAAGTTTTCTCTAATAAATTATATTACTTCTA
Source organism: Eumetopias jubatus (assembly GCF_037043125.1). Classification (NCBI taxonomy): domain Eukaryota; kingdom Metazoa; phylum Chordata; class Mammalia; order Carnivora; family Otariidae; genus Eumetopias; species Eumetopias jubatus. The sequence goes on from NW_028274811.1 coordinate 114,233,125, forward strand.
TCATCTGGAATAATTAAAATCGCTATGGATCAATCTTAGGAACAACAACAACGAAAGCACAATATGTATTCGGTGCCTTCTGCAGGGCACTGTGGTAGGTGCCGCTCAGTAAGGAGGCTATCGCTTCATGAGTGAGAACCTCATTTCTCAAGGGGCGCTAATTTTTTTTCCCCATTAAATGTCAACGTCTCCTCTTCGCTCTGAGACTACTGTTTCTCCAACACCTCGCCCAGTCACTTCCTGCCCAGGGGCCTTTGGAAGCTACTGAACTTCCAGGCGGCATTTCCTCTCTGTGAGATGATGAGAATAATATCAACTTCACCCTGGTGGTGATGAGGTTCATCCAAGGACACTCAGAAAGCGCTTGGCAGATGGTCGGGCCCACAGGAGGTGTTTGATAAGTGCCCATTTCTTCTCCAATTGTATTTCTCACGGCGGCCTCTTGGGCAATTAAACACATACAATAATGGTCTGTCACCGCAGAACATTTTTGAAACTTCTTTCTTGAACGTCTTTTGGGTTATTTATGGCGGCAGTGACTTGGAGGATTAGCAATGACAGCTGTTTTGCCTCCTTCTGGAGAAGAGTTTTTCCAACAGGTTGATTTCAAGGCACACTAGGAAATAGGTCTGGCCTCGTGATCTGCTCAGATCTATATGTATGTAACTACAACAAAAGCTCTATGAAATAATACTTTTTCTTTACTACAATGTGGTACATTCAGTTATCGTCTCTTATACTCCCTTTCTTGTTTTAAAAGTACTAATCACAGCCCACTAAATTGATCTCAGTGCCCATAACTGGGTGATGAACTACACAGTGCCAATGTAAAAACCACTCAAACCATGGTATGTGCCCTTGTAATGCAGGTTCCTGGGCCTTAACCTCCGAGAGCTGGCATGGGGACAAGGAATCTGCATTTTCACAAATTCACCAAGGGATCCTGCTGCAGGTTGGTGGGAAGGTCCCACTTTGAGGAACTCTGTTCTAGAACCTTGGTGTATGGTAGGCTCTATGAATCTAGAAATGACAGTTCTGTTCTCCCATTTCAACTATGATGTAGGCTCAACCTTCCATGCACATGCACGAGATATGACATCTGGAGTTTGGGGGGCAGGGGAGAAGGCTCACTTCTGCCCTTTCTGTTGGCAAACTGAGTCATGAAGGCATTTGACTTTTATACCTCTGCGTGGAACACGATGGTATCTTGGTGTCAAAAGGCAAGGTGTGGGGCACCCATTCTGCTGGTGCTGATGAGGGCAGGTGTGGCAGATCGGGCACCTGCGGCACTCGGGGCAGCTTCCTGCTCAGGGTGGCTCCTCGTGGCATCATTGGCAGCAGTGGCCATGTGGTTTGGGAGCCAGCATTTCCCAGGCTTGACAAAAGGAGTTATGTGCTCCCTCAGAAGCCTTGTTCCGGGGTCCAGTTTTAGGCATCACTCTTGAAAGCACAACCTGAATTTTGTTCTCCAACTTCCACTTCACACACCCGTACTGAATGACTTGCTTGAACTGACTGGAGAGGATTTTGTCCTCTGCAACTGAGCCTGAAAGGATAGGTTAACAACACAGCAAAATCAATCCGACCACGTTATAAACGCAGCTTTTTTTTTTTTCTCAAATAGGTATCAGCTGCATGACTTCTTCACTAGACTTGGTAGCCATCAAATAAAATAATAAAATAAAATAAACCTAAAAATCTGTCCTCAAAAGACAAATACTTCCTACCATCGAGACTTCCGATTAAAAATTGCTACAGACAAAGATTTTTTAGCAATGCCAGCAATGTTGGAACAACTGCATTGCCTCCAAAGGTGATCCTATTTAAAAAAACAAAAAACAACCCCCCCCCCCCCAAAGAAACCACACACGCATTGGGATATAGGATTTCTGGCACAGTTTTTTAGGAAGTCAGTGCTCCTTCATCCGGTAACGATGGGAGGCAATGGAAGTAAGAGAGAGAAAACAGAGTATCTGTTTTCTTTTTTTTTAAGATTTTGTTTATTTCTTTGTGAGAAAGAGAGACAGAGAGTGCTAGCATGAGCGGGGAGCAGGGAAGAACAGAGGAAGAGGGAGAAGCAGGCTTCCCACTGAGCAGGGAGTCGGACTTGGGCTTTGATCCCAGGACCCTGGGATCATGACCTGAGCTGAAGGCAAATGCTTAACCGACTGAGCCACCCAGGTGCCCCCAGAGTATCTGGTTTCAAGGAGCATGCAGAGAGCCCAACCAAGTATTATACTCACTGTGATAGGCATATGCACAAGGGCATATGCACAAGGGCAGTTACTAGCCTTACTTGCATTTCACACGGTGCCCAGGCACTTCATGCTTATATGGCCTGAATCCACAGCCTCACTCCTACAAACTGACATTTAATGTGAACGCTTACTATCCATGTGTCCTCGGTAGTAATTACATCATAAGAATCCTGGGCAAAGGGCTTTTAGGGAGTTAGCCAGTTGAGATTAGTAGGTTTATACCAGGTAAATGTGTTTAATGGGGAGTTCGAGTATATGATAATAATATTAAATCAACGTTATTTCTAAAAATAAGAAAAAAATCAAATAAGTGCCTATAGTTAAAACACCAGTACTGATTAACATAATTTTTACTGTGCAGATTTATGAGTTTGATGGTGGCAAACATGCCCACTCTATCTTTGTCTTGGGAATTGAATTTTGGAAAAAAGGGAACTCAGTCCAAAGGCAAGTTAGTAGCCTGGTACTATGAAAGCATTGAAAAGGAGAAAAATACCTTAATTGGCAAAAGTTTTGATAAGAGAGGCCATAAGAAAACAAGAGTTTTGGCTATCCCAACTCATATGTTGTTTGAGCTCAGCAGGGAGGTGATCAAACAGATCTACATGACTTGCTCAAAGTCAGTGCAACTTGCAAAAAGTAAAGCTAGAATGTGATACTCAGTTAATCAAGCTCTAAAATCTATATTTCCTACCATAATGCATTGCATTGTTGAGCTGGCAGGAATCTCAGAGAATAGTACTTCTAATTAGGAAAATAATGCTCTAGCAAAGGAGTGATTCAATGCTAATCCAATACTGATACACTTAACTTTCAGCTAATAGGGGTGACGTTTAAAGCTCTTCCTTTATATCATTGTAACACTTGTCAAATAGAGATTCCCAATATTCTATTTTCTCTAAATCCCAGGGAATGGGTCACATCCTCCCTCTAAAGTAGAGCAGAAGATCAGGACTAAATGTCACAGACGGGACTTCTCAGTTTGTTCACAAAACACCACACATGGCATTGGGGAGAGAGTGAGGGCACTTGACCTTTATATCCTGTATCCATGAGGCAAGTAAAAGGGCTGTGCAGTTTAATGGTACTTGGTTAAAGTGATTAAGTCATAGTCTGTCTATCCTTTCGTGGTCCACTGAAAAGAAAAAGAAGAAAGTATGGTAATTTTTGCATTTTCAGAAAGGAAGCCTGAAGAACAACCTGATCACGCGGTTCTCCACACTCTGTGTGTATGTTTCTCACCAGGTTTTCATCTACCCAGTCATCCCTTCAGTCATTTGTCCATTCCTTCAGTAAACTTTTCTTGACTGCCTATTGTGGACCTGGCAATGTGCTGGGAGTTGAGGAAACAACGAATAAAATACATTTCTCACTCAAATCAAATAGGAATCATCACTACCCACAATAAACACGTATCGTGTAGGAGGCGCTGGGACTGGGTACGCACTTCAGGGACATATAAGGAGGCATGGCATGGCAGGGCCCTTGTCCTTCAAGGGTTCGGTCTCCCAGAGGAGATAGCCATGCACTTAAAAGGCTGAGTAACATTATGCAATGCTAAGTGCCAGTGGAGTGGTATGAAGTTTAAGTGCAACCTGCATTCCAGAGACAGGGAGATCACTCTTGGTCTGGGCAGGTGGCGAAGCTTTAACAGTGGCATAATTGTGGTCAAAGCTAATAATAACTCTGTTATAAACCACAGCGTTGCAAGGACGATGGGATAATTTCTTTGAGAGAACAAAATCTTTTTGGTTTAAACTGACCTCATGGAAATAAATCTAGCACTTAAGGAGTCTCAGGTTTCCTTTATGTCATAAGGGTTCATTTGTGGGTGACTGGTTCCCAAAAGCAGGAACTTGTCTGTACAGCTTGGAGTCATCGTGAACGGGAGACATGAAAGTTCATGATTCTTCCGAAAATTATTCAATGTTAATTGTGTTTGGAACTTTTTAAATAAGGAAAATGACCCTAAACTGGATGGTTTAGATTATGTTGTTATCTGGGAGAGGCTTTTCTCATGTAATTACTAGGTGCTAGCTCTATAATTATAAGGAGGACCTGAATTTTCTCCTTATCACTGACAATAACTCTCCTTCTGTATTGGAAAAAATACTTCTTTTTAAAATTTTCTCATTCCCAATTAAGCTATCAAAAGCTAATCCACACTCCACAAGTTAAAAAGAACATACGGATGAAAATGTCATTGATGATGTGGGCATTTCTGTAGCTTTATTTTAAAAGGTTTGGGTCTCATAGCCTGTTAGTTTTAGAGAAACCTTAATAATTCGATACCAAATCTTATATTTATGTGGTTACATTCTAGATGGAAAATCAGATCTATGCTTAGCGAGAGTTTTAAATTTCACTGAAGTCCTTAGAACCATATAGAGGTAATATATGACTCTATTTGACTCAGCTGCAACTAAAAAAATAAGCTTGTAAGTTTGAGATACTGAATGACATGCCTCCCAATCTCTCTTGAATTCTCATAAAGAATACCGCAGGGTTTGGCCATAGATAAGAAGAACCAGAGGTTTCTCCCTTTCCAATAAGAACAACTTAAAAAAAATCTGAGTGAAATTAATTGTTGACTTTATTTTAATTAAAATATCTAGGAGTTAATAAGATAATGAGGGCTTAATCTGTAAAACTCTAGAAGGCAAAATCCCAGGAAGGCAAACAGGAACCTAGTTTGACCTCACAGCAATTATCAACCTGAAGAAACACGCAAAACCAAGGGGCTGTTTTGGCGAAAAGGAAACAAAAAGATGTAAAAGCCTGGAGCCCACCCATGGTAGGGAGTCCCATTTCCTCCCCAAATACATTACAATGGGATCCAAAGGCCTATACTCTCAGGCAAATGGAAAGCCAAAACTAAACCGGCCCTTGTGTAGATTTGCAGCCCAGGTTTCTATCACCTGGATGGTCTCAGGAACCACAAGTGTTGAACTTGGACTAAGCAGGTCCCTTACTTGTAATGTTCCAGGAATAGATAAAAAAAATATTCCCCAGAGAAAAGTTCCATCATCTCAGACATCAGTCATTCCTAAATTATTTTTCAAGTACAACGACCAACATACAGTCGCATAAACAAGGTAACCTGAATGAGAACAAGCAGAAATAACAGACAATAGAATCAGAGCACAAAGATTTCAAATTAGAATTATAAAATGCATATATTATAAAATATCTGTTTCTTTTTTTTAAGATTTTATTTATTTGAGAGAGAGAGAAAGTGTGAGAAAGAGCAGGAGGGGATGGGCAGAGGGAGAGAGAGAAACAGACTCCCTGCTGAGCAGAGTCTGATGCGAGGCTGGATCCCGGGACCCCAAGATCATGACCTGAGCCAAAGGCAGACGCTTAACCGACTGAGCCACCCAGGCGCCCCAATATCTGTGTTTCTTATATTTAGAAAAAAATAAACATAGATCTCCAGAGAATGAGAAACTACCAAAAGGCCATGGGCACTGCCAAATTCTTTGTGAAAACAAACAAACAAACAAAATGCCTTCAAATCCCTCCACATTCTGGCAGCACTGTACATTCAGAGTGAGAAGTGCACAAATTGCTCCACTTAAGAGCCTGGAGAGCCCAACTAAAAAGTGGCAGGACCAGTCCTATGAAAGATGAGGACCTCCTTGCCTCTGCTTGGGCCTCGACTTGGGTCCTAAATTGTCCTCTAGGAATAGCTTATCTACCCCACCTCCCCGTCCTTTTTTTAAAGTGGATTTGGATAAGAATATTTATACTTTTTTGATCACAATTCAGGTAAACCAAGAATATCCACTTGCAGTGCTAAATCAGCAACAGATTGTTCTTCGTGAAGAAATATCTTGCCAAATGTGAAGGGGAAAAAAACTTACCCAACTGAGTGTATTCTTATTCCTGTATTTGCTGCAAAAATGAGAAAAATTCTACCATCTTTCATAGCAACAACTGTTTACCTTAACTCCTTCGCTTCCATGTCACTCAAAGGTGTAGACACTGTGATGCACCTCCCAGATCTCTCTTCAAGAACAAAAGACCTAATCTACAGGGAGTGTTTCAGACAAACTGCTGTTGGCTGTCCACCCCCATTGGGATTGCCTCAGCTGAAGAGAGCCCCCCACCCCAAAGGCCTCACCTCCTTCCTGGGAAGCCCATATCCAGTAACTAATCAACAGGGGTATAGAGTATATTCCCTCCTCCTGCAGGGGGGCCCCTCTGAACATGATCCCATCTTCAGAATTCACTATAGGGATGACTGTGTCTTCCACTGAGATATCCGATCTAGCATCCAAGTTCAACTGCTCCCTGTGCCCAATCCTGTTTTCTTCTATTTTCTTCTACAGGTGTCAATCCCAAGAGGATTCCTTCAGAAACCTCCTACACACTAATCTCTGTGTTCAAGTCTGCTATCCAGGGGACCCAGCCTGTGACATTGAATGCTCATTGATGTGAACCTTGTACCTTATTGGGGTTCAAACATTTCTTCTTCAGAGGTGCTCTAATTGTAAGAATTTTATCTAAGCCACAGGAAATATACTCTATTCTTTCTGCCAATCTGGACAATGTTCAGGAAATTTCTTGGAAATCACTCTGCAAGAAGCATCATGATTTAGTACGCATCCTACCAAACTCATTTCTTGGTTCTTCTCATGTTTGACAGTGACTTCAGGGAAACAGCAAAGTCCTGATTCTTTTAAGTAGAAGCTAGTGCCATTCCTAATCACAGCTGAGGACACTGAATTGATTCAAAGAATTGGCATTTTTAGTTTCTTAAGAATCCAGTCTTTTTCTCTTAATGAGTGCCAGCAGTATCTATAGCTGGTTGGAAATTGTAGGAATAGCTCTAAAATAGGCACACAGCAGACAAACTATCAGTCATCTTGTGGAGAGGCTTGATTCTGTGACTCCTGGGAGGGGGAGGTGGAGCCACTGTCTGATCAGGTTGCCTTAATTAAAATCACTATGTGACTATGGGGGTTGCTAGAAGCAAAGTTTTTTCATCTTCCTCCATCTACTCCAGCCTCCGAAGGACTGAAAATAGAATCTGATTAAATTATTCTGTTTTTGAGGACAAACACACACCCATAGCATTTTTTCCAGCTTTATTGAGGTACAATTGACAAAATTGTAAGATATTTAAGGTGTGCACCCTGATGATCCGATATATGTGTACATTGTGAGAGGGTACCTCCATCAAGCTCACTAAGCCATCTATCACTTCACACATTTAGCTTCTCTTTGGGGGGATGGGTGAGAACATTTAAATTGTGTTCTCTCAGCAAATTTCAATTATGCAATAGAGGTTTATCAACTTTAGTCACCATGTAATACCTTAGATTCTTAGACCTGTTCCCTTTTGTTAGGCCTGTAGCACTTTGAGGTTAATATTGATGCAGCCAGGCTGGGTCCAAGAACCCAGAGTGGGGTTCTTACAGGACCAGCCAGGAGGGTCCTTGGCTTTGAGAAGTATAGAAAGCAAACTCAAGCTGAGAGGAAGTAAGAGCAGAGTTTATTGAAGACAGAGAGTGAGTGTAGATACGGACAGAGGGCCCGGGAGACTCAGAAAGAAAAGAAGCATGAGTCTCATCTTTGCCTGGGGCCTGGGGTTTTTATCGAGGAGTGTGTGGTCTGGTGCACGTGTCTTCTCAGTAATCCAGGAACAAAGACAGATGAGTATTTAGGAGTTCTCCATAAATCACTTATGCCCTGGAGCGAGGGGTCTTGATGAGTCAGGGGTCTTGGAAAACGTTCCCGATGACCCTGCCCAGTCACTCCTTAGATAGTCTCTACTGTGTTGAAAGATTCCAAAGAAATCATTAAATCCTTGACCTTCACAAGGAGGACATACATTGTCTGTTCTATCAGGTGTATGTAAGGCAGGTGTGTAGGTCCTAGCAAAAATAGAAGCAAGAAAAGGAGCAAAAAAAGCAGTTTTTCATGGGGTCCCTTTAGTTTCCCTGTCTGAGTATCATCAAGCAGATACCTCATCAATGGCCGTCATTCTTAACATTTAATCCATTTGCACTTGCTCCTCCAGATCGATCTAAATACAATTTCTTGGCATTAGGTCCTTTTTCAGTTTTGCAAATGAGTTTTATTTTTGTGACACGGATGACATGCAGGGACATCTATTTTTAACAAGAAAAATAGACACATTAAAAATGAACAAAGCTGGGATACTTTTTGGGTTTGGGCATGGAGAGAGGAGCGCTGGGAAAGCTTGACTGACTGGCCTATTTCAATGGCTTCAGTGAAATGTAGGTGTTTAGGGTTAAGAATTACTTTCATGGATTTATTTCCCTTTAAATGCTTGAATGGGTTTGGAGAGGGATGGGGTTAAAGGAGAACAAGAAACTAGGAGGTTAAAGGCTTTGGGTGAAGACAACCAACAATGAAAAGCAGTTAATTCTGCATTAAAATTGAATAGGATTCTGAAAGTTCCCCTGCAAATTGGTTACTTGGAACCCAGTCTTGGGAAAACAGACTTGCCCCAGGCTGCCAATCAAAGGAAGAAGAAAGCCCCAGGAAGGCTTAGCACTTTCCTGCAATGGATGTGAGGGACGAAAGTCAATTAGGGTTTTAAATGATCAAAGTGGCTAACGCACTCTCTTGACCCCAAAATAGCAACACTATTTCCTCAAATTCCGGGACGGAGGCTGTTTGCACAGCAACTGTCAGTGAGCCCTGTATCTGGGATGACCCGTCCTCTCCCCAGGCAGTACCCCCAGTGGGGCCAGGTCCTCACTCCAGAGCTGGGTGGGGACGGAGCCGCAGAGCTTGAGACATGCGCCACTTAACCTTTCACTGCTGGGTTTCTCTTTCATGAGAAGGCAAGGAAAACAAGAGAAGGGGCCGGCAGAGGTGAAAAGGAACTTCTCTGAGGGGACAGTCTGACCCGGATGTCTGTAACCCCAGGAGGGCTTTGGCCCATACACTGTACAGAAGAGAATCAGGCTGATGGGCTGAAAATTCGTTTCTATTTTGACTTTGCCTCAGAATATCAAAACATTCACTTTCTCTTGATGTAAGACGGGGTTGAGAAGACTTTCCATCAGGCAGTATTTATAAACTGCTTAATTTCCTTGTATTCGGAGATGAAAGAAATCTTCATTACCTTGATAGCTCTCGTTTGGAAATGTTCTTGGGACCCCAGGGGCTTGGGTGCTTGATGGCCATAAAACGTCAAAGAAGAGAGTACAGCTGGCCTGCATTGAGCTTCCCTTTTTGCTTTGGAGATGAAGGAGGAAGATGAGAAGACAAAGGAAGAAAGGGAAGGGGAAGGTATCAGGGACACAGAGCAAAACAGAGAGAGATGACACCAGGGTGAAAGTACCCGGTCATGGGCCTCAGAGGCCACTGAAGAGGGCTGGGGCTGATTCCCGCCACAAGTCCCTTGCCTTGCTGGGTCATGACTCCATTTCTACTCCAAAATCATCAATCAAGACTTTTCAGCTCCTATTTCCTTTTTAGGGGAACTCAGAAAAGGGGCGGTTGCTTGCCGGCAAGGGATGGCACTGAGCCAACAGGCAGAGGGAGGACTGGGCTCTCAGGATCTCACGGGATTCCTAGGGGGCTGTAGGCTTCCACCAGCTCTGGATTCAGGAGAGTAGGGTTGAGCTCAGCTGAGCTGGATTCTCCAGGAGGCAGGGGCCCCCTAGACAACGTCCGTGTCATACAGATGAAAGAAAATAACATACCATTTGGTAAAACCAACACTAGGATCCAGAATACAAAAGAGCACTCTCTTCCTCTTTCAATATTTGGTTTTGCCGTACCATCGGTGCTGGGCCCTGCATGCGACAAACGCAGAAGGATACTGACCCTTCTCCCAAGTAAGGCAGGCATGTGAATATATGGATACCATACAAGAAGATCATTTCTCTAACAGTCTGAGGCCGAAGGCGGTGTTCATGGGTGGGAAGGAGGAACTTTGAGGAGTGCAGGTCATGCCTCTATCAGGTGTGAAGAAATCACTGCAGTGTCATCTGCCTAAAGACTTCCCCCTTGAGGGGTCAAGTCTCCTTAGAATAGGGTTTGCTAAGACCTTGTGTTTAGAAGTCTCCTTCCTATGGGGTGGCAGCTTTCTGAATGTTTCCTTCAGGGACTTTATGCCCTGTGAAAAATTTTCTGTTATTTCTGTGGAAGTGATTTCTTTTTTTTTTTTTAATTTTTTTATTGTTATGTTAATCACCATATATTACATCATTAGTTTTTGGCGCAGTGTTCCATGATTCATTGTTTGTTCATAACACCCAGTGCTCCATGCAGAACGTGCCCTCCTCAATACCCATCACCAGGCTAACCCATCCCCCTACCCCCCTCCCCTCTAGAACCCTCAGTTTGTTTTTCAGAGTCCATCATCTCTCATGGTTCGTCTCCCCCTCTGACATACTCCCCTTTTCTTCCTCTCCTGTTATCTTCTTCTTTTTCTTTTTTCTTAAAATATGTTGCGTTATTTGTTTCAGAAGTACAGAACTGTGATTCAACAGTCTTGCACAATTCACAGCGCTCACCATAGCACACACCCTCCCCAATGTCTATCACCCAGCCACCCCATCCCTCCCACCCCCAACCACTCCAGCAACACTCAGTTTCTTTCCTGAGATTAAGAATTCCTCATATCAGTGAGGTCATGTGATACATGTCTTTCTCTGATTGACTTATTTCACTCAGCATAACACCCTCCAGGTCCATCCACGTCGTTGCAAATGGCAAGATCTCATTCCTTTTGATGGCTGCATAATATTCCATTGTGTATATATACCACATCTTCTTTATCCATTCATCTGTCGATGGGCATCTTGGCTCTTTCCACAGTTTGGCTATGGTGGACATTGCTGCTATAAACATTGGGGTACATGTACCCCTTCGGGTCCCTACATTTGTATCTTTGTGGTAAATACCCAGTAGTGCAATTGCTGGATCGAACGGTAGCTCTAATTTCAACTGTTTGAGGAACCTCCATACTGTTTTCCAGCGGGGTTGCACCAGCTTGCATTCCCACCAACAGTGTAGGAGGGTTCCCCTTTCTCCACATCCCCGCCAACATCTGTCGTTCCCTGACTTGTTAATTTTAGCCATTCTGACGGGTGTGAGGTGGTATCTCATTGAGGTTTTGATTTGGATTTCCCTGATGCCGAGGGATGTTGAGCACTTTTTCATGTGCCTGTTGGCCATTTGGATGTCTTCTTTGGAGAAATGTCTGTTCATGTCTTCTGCCCATTTCTTGATTGGATTATTTGTTCTTTGGGTGTTGAGTTTGATAAGTTCTTTATAGATTTTGGATACTAGCCCTTTATCTGATATGTCATTTGCAAATATTTTCTCCCATTCTGTCGGTTGTCTTTTGGTTTTGTGGACTGTTTCTTTTGCTGTGCAAAAGCTTTTTATCTTGATGAAATCCCAATAGTTCATTTTTGCCCTGGCTTCCCGTGCCTTTGGCGATGTTTCTAGGAAGAAGTTGCTGCGGCTAAGGTCGAAAAGGTTGCTACCTGTGTTCTCCTTTAGGATTTGGATGGACTCCTGTCTCACGTTTAGGTCTTTCAACCATTTGGAGTCTATTTTTGTGTGTGGTGTAAGGAAATGGTCCAGTTTCATTCTTCTGCATGTGGCTGTCCAATTTTCCCAACACCATTTGTTGAAGAGACTGTCTCTTTTCCATTGGACATTCTTTCCTGCTTTGTCAAAGATAAGTTGACCATAGAGTTGAGGGTCCATTTCTGGGCTCTCGATTCTGTTCCATTGATCGATGTGTCTGTTTTTGTGCCAGTACCATACTGTCTTGATGATGACAGCTTTGTAATAGAGCTGGAAGTCCGGAATTGTGATGCCACCAGCTTTGCTTTTCTTTTTCAGTATTCCTCTGGCTATTCTGGGTCTCTTCTGGTTCCATACAAATTTTAGGATTATTTGTTCCATTTCTTTGAAAAAAGTGGATGGTATTTTGATGGGGATTGCATTGAATGTGTAGATTGCTCTAGGTAGCATTGACATCTTCACAATGTTGATTCTCCCAATCCATGAGCATGGAACGTTTTTCCATTTCTTTGTATCTTCTTCAATTTCTTTCATGAGTATTTTATAGTTTTCTGAGTACAGATCCTTTGCCTCTTTGGTTAGATTGATTCCTAGGTATCTAATGGTTTTGGGTGCAATTGTAAATGGGATCGACTCCTTGATTTGTCTCTCTTCTGTCTTGTTGTTGGTGTATAGGAATGCCACTGATTTCTGTGCATTGATTTTATATCCTGCTACTTTACTGAATTCCTGTATGAGTTCTAGCAGTTTTGGGGTGGAGTCTTTTGGGTTTTCCACATATAGTATCATATCATCTGCAAAGAGTGAGAGTTTGACTTCCTCTTTGCCGATTTGGATGCCTTTGATTTCTTTTTGTTGTCTAATTGCTGTGGCTAGGACTTCTAATACTATGTTGAATAGCAGTGGTGAGAGTGGACATCCCTGCCGCGTTCCTGACCTTAGGGGAAAAGCTCTCAGCCTTTCCCCATTGAGAATGATATTCGCTGTAGGTTTTTCATAGATGGCTTTTATGATATTGAGGTATGTACCCTCTATCCCTATACTCTGAAGAGTTTTGATCAAGAAAGGATGCTGTACTTTGTCAAATGCTTTTTCTGCATCTATTGAGAGGATCATATGATTCTTGCTCTTTCTTTTGTTAATGTATTGTATCACGTTGATTGATTTGCGGATGTTGAACCAGCCTTGCAGCCCAGGGATAAATCCCACTTGGTCCTGGTGAATAATCCTTTTAATGTACTGTTGGATCCTATTGGCTAGTATTTTGGTGAGAATTTTTGCATCCATGTTCATCAAGGATATTGGTCTGTAATTCTCTTTTTTGATGGGGTCTTTGTCTGGTTTTGGGATCAAGGTAATGCTGGCCTCATAAAATGAGTTCGGAAGTTTCCCTTCCATTTCTATTTTTTGGAACAGTTTCAGGAGAATAGGTATTAATTCTTCTTGAAATGTCTGATAGAATTCCCCTGGGAAGCCATCTGGCCCTGGGCTTTTGTTTCTTGGGAGATTTTTGATGACTGTTTCAATTTCCTTAGTGGTTATAGGTCTGTTGAGGTTTTCTATTTCTTCCTGGTTCAATTTTGGTAGTTGATACATCTCTAGGAATGCACCCATTTCTTCCAGGTTATCTAATTTGCTGGCATAGAGTTGCTCATAATATGTTCTTATAATTGTTTGTGTTTCTTTGGTGTTGGTTGTGATCTCTCCTCTTTCATTCATGATTTTGTTGATTTGGGTCATTTCTCTTTTCTTTTTGATCAGTCTGGCCAGGGGTTTATCAATCTTGTTAATTCTTTCAAAGAACCAGCTCCTAGTTTCATTGATCTGTTCTACTGTTCTTTTGGTTTCTAGTTCATTGATTTCTGCTCTGATCTTTATGATTTCTCTTCTCCTGCTGGGTTTAGGCTTTATTTGCTGTTCTTTCTCCAGCTCCTTTAGGTGTGGGGTTAGGTTGTGTTGGAAGTGACTTCTTATGAAAAATAGTAATAACAAAGAAAGATGTTGTGTGACTCCTTAGTTGCCACGTGAAGGGGAAAACAAAGAAAATATTGCATAGAAAGTGATTGCAAGTGGCCCCTTGGCCACAGATGTGGGACTTCTAGAGGAATCAGAAGAGGATTTCTTCCCGGTCAGGTGGGTCCACAGTGCTGGTCAGGCCATGTGACCCGGAGCACCTCATCATTAAGGGAAATTCTGAGTTAGGGAACTCCGGCATTTATAGATTTTTTTTCTTTCTATTCTTCTAATACCTATGCTATGCGTACTTTGGCTTTAGAAGATGTTTGACATAATTTTTGTGTTGGCTTGTTGTGTGCTCTCGTGAGAAGACAGGAGTTAGCGTCAAAAGTCCCGGATTTGAATCTTGACGTTTTTTACCAACTAGCTATACGAACTCAAGCGCACCACACTTTGTAAATGTCAATGTCTTCATCTATAAAATGGGCTGCTGATAACACCTAACTTTTTAAAAAGTCTTCCTCAGGCTCAACTCAAAGTGCTATACAACTGGCAGTCTTTATTTTTTGTTTTAAGATTCTATTTATTTATTTGACAGAGAGAGAGACAGCGAGAGCAGGAACACAAGCAGGGGGAGTGGGAGACAGAGAAGCAGGCTTCCCGCTGAGCGTGGAGCCCGACGCGGGGCTTGATCCCAGGACGCTGGGATCGTGACCTGAGGCAAAGGCAGACGCGTAACCGACTGAGCCACCCAGGCACCCAACTGGCAGTCTTTAAATCAAGCCTCTCAGAAACTTGGGAGAGTAGTTTGTAGCGTCTTACTCAGGCTTATAACACTTCTCTTATTGCTTACATTTACTACAATTCTAACTTTTCAAACCTTTTCTCTATCGAGTGCACTGTATTCCACGCGCAGGTCTGTTGTCTCACTTATTCTCACCACCACGCCATGGATTTGGCGCTATCATCATCCCATTTTACAACTGGGAACACTGAGGCCTGAAGTTAAGATCACCGGCTCAGAGCCCGCACAGCCTGACCCAGAGCCCATACCTTGGAGCCTCCTCAGGACAGTAGCCACTCATTTCTGCCCCGGGGCTCCCACTGAAGCTCTCCTCCCCGCCTCCTCCTGGTGGGGACCTGGTGCCCTCTGGCTCGGCAAGACGGGTGGGAGGTGCTCAGCGCCATCCTTCCACTTACATTTGCTATGTCACTGGCATCTTTAGTTTCAGAAATCTCTGAGTGCTGTCATGTCAGGCTCTTGGGGGAATGCATTCCCTGCAGAACCTGAGGCTTCCTCCAGTGTTTGGGAAGTTTTGTGTGATGAGTGGTATCATTGGTCTTTCTGGGCTTGGTGCTAGAGCTCCTTGTGTTTATACGACAAGGGATGATGAGCTGCCTGGCTCCTCCCCAGCTGGCAGCCCCAGCAGCCACTTCTCACACCTAACTGGAGCCTGTAACAACACAGCCCAGGCTCTCCAAGCCCAGTCATTGCCACTCACTGCCAAAGGATGAAAAACCTTCTGACCTGCCTCCTGATTGTTTTCAAATTAAAAGGTACTTTGGGGACAACTGAAATTCCCCCAAGTGCTTGTCTGAATGATTCTGGCAGCTTTTCCTAAAGTGCTCTGGCTCCCAGAGCAACACCCAGCCTCGGACTTTCCACCCAGCGCGAGCCCACACCCTGCCCACTTTCTGAGCTCATGCTCCGAGCACTGCGCCAGTTCTTGGCTAGCTAGGGGCCCCCTCCCGCCCCACAGAGCTGGTACCTTTGCCCCAGGTTGACTTCTATAAAGAGAGAGCCGGGTGAAGTTTCCTAGAATGTGCTTTGGGCTTTGGGGAAAGCACCTCCCAGGGTCCCCAAATGGGCAGCACACCGGTGAGCATGGGAAATGATGTGCCTCGGGGGCCACTCTTAGGTCTCTCTGCCAGGGAGCAGCCTCGCTGACTGAGAGACGTCGCTTTCACAGAACCCTTAGGGGTTTCCGCCCGGCCTGCGAGGATCATATCCATAGACAGTTGGAGCTGAGACGAGCACTAGGGA
Organism: Eumetopias jubatus; assembly: GCF_037043125.1. Taxonomy (NCBI): domain Eukaryota; kingdom Metazoa; phylum Chordata; class Mammalia; order Carnivora; family Otariidae; genus Eumetopias; species Eumetopias jubatus. The sequence goes on from NW_028274811.1 coordinate 114,248,908, forward strand.
GCACCGAATCCAACCTCAAATGAGGCCTATGGATATGAGTGAGTGACTTGGTGTTTAACAATGAGTTCGTGGCAGAATTGGGACTAAGGTCTGGGCCTCGTGTGGCCCAGGCTGTGCTCCGTCACCATGCTTACCTTCCACACCTCGCTCTATGTCCCACGTACTGTCCATCTTACCTTTTTCTCAAGGGAGTCCCAACAGACCAGACAACACCTGGACAGGAGGCCTCCTCCTGCCCTGAGTGTGGGGTTCACAAAACAGTTACCGTTTCCATAGCCTGGTCAAGAGCTCCTGAAGAAGAAGGCCAAGCCCAGTCCCAGCTTGAGCGATTCCAGAATCTGGGAGGTGGGAAGGTTGAGGGGCAGGAGGTCCTCACCAGCTATCACATCCATCCCAGGACTCGGATTCTTGCCTTTCCCACGCAAAGAGCCCGAAGAGAGACAGCACAGAGAGGAAAAGAGAAAACACCTACACGAGCCTGGGGGAAACCCGATTTAGAAATAAAGTGTGTGTGTGTGTGTGTGTGTGTGTGTGTGTGTGTGTGTGTGTGTGTCTTTTTAACACCACTATAGTGGGATTCTGACTCATTTTATAATATGGGTATTCATTCAATACTTTTAAAGTTTAAAAACAAATGAGAGGGAGTTCTGGTTCTGGTCTGGCATGCACAAAGCTTAGAAGTTGTCATTCCATCCTAACAGTGAGTAAAAAGTTAAACATACTGAAAAATCAATAACTCTTCTTAGATCTGTTGAAAAAGTGAGGTCACAGAGCAAACCAATGCTCCCCAAATTGAAGAGAGGCAGAGAGGCAGTTACAGAGAATGTCAACTACTGGAGCAGAAGCCCATGAACAGAAACTTCTGTGGGGGGAAAACCTGGGCTGTCGGTGATGATCGTCGGAGGCTAGCAGCGGAAAAGTCTGAGAGCTAAACACTCCAGGGGGATCCAGCTATTTGGGGGGGTCCCAAGCTTCTGTGAGTTTTGTTTTGTTTTTTTTTTTAAACTTCTCTGAGTTTTACCTCTAGGAGTTCTACGAGGTTCTCACAATGATGTTGGGGAAAATCCCCTCATGCTTTCGGCAGGAGTCAGGAAACAGGCACCATTTTGAAATACTCCCAAGCATTCTATTCTTCTAACAAGACATGCCCTGTAAAACTATTTAATCAGAGCCTAACTTGCCAGGGTTTTGTCAGGGCCTAACCCACCCGCCGGAAGGAAAATACCAACTCCAGTCCTGGGACCACAGAACACCTTCCCTCCCCACCTTACCAAGACGTGATGAAAGGCCTGCTTGCCACAGTTCCTTTTATCCAGTACATCATGTTCACCTGTCAACAAAAAGTTACAAGACATACTAAAAGGCAGAAAACCTAGTTTGAAGAGACTGAACAAGCAATAGAACCAGGGTCAGATATGGCAAGGATGTTGAAATTATTCACACCAGGAATTTTTTCAAACTATGATTAATAGGCTAAGGGCTTTAATGGATAAAGTAGACAACATGTAAGAACAGAAAGATCATGTAAGAAGAGATGTGGAGATTCTAAGAGAAAAACAAAAAGAAACGCTAGAGATCAAAATCACTGAAACAGAGATGAAGTACACCTTGGAAGGGCTTGTCAGTAGACTGGAGTTGGCTGAGGAAAGAAACTCTAAGACAATAAAAACTTCCAAAACTGAAAAACAAAGAGAAAAAGGACTGAAAAAAAAAAGAAAGAAAGAGAGGAAAAGAAGAGAAAAAGGAAAGGAAGGAAACCCAGAACCAAATATCCCAGGACTGTGGGAAAACTAGAAAAGGTGTAACATGGGCATAACAGGAATACAATAAGAAGAAGAAAGAGAACAGAAAGAAGAAGAAAAATATTTGAAGCAATAATGACTAAGAAATTACCTCCAAATTAATAGTAGACACCCAACCACAGACCCAGGAAGCTCAGAGAACACCACTCAAGATAAATGGCAAAAAATAAAAAACAAACAAACAAACAAAACACAAAAAAAAAACCCTATGCTTAGGCATATCATAGTCAAATATCAGAAAATCAAGACAGAGAAAAAAAAAAAAAATCTTGAAAGAAGCCAGAGGGAAAGAACACCTTACCTATGAGCAAAAAAATAAGAACTACATCTGACTTACCAGAAACCATACAAGCAAGAAAGTAGAATGAAACATTTAAAGTGTTTTGAGGAAAAGAAAAACCACACCAACTTAGAATTCTGCACCCTACAAAGTCATCCTTCAAAAGTAAAGGAGAGGGCGCCTGGGTGGCTCAGTTGGTTAAGCGACTGCCTTCAGCTCAGGTCATGATCCTGGAGTCCTGGGATCAAGTCCTTCATGGGGCTCCCTGCTTGGCAGCGAGTCTGCTTCTCCCTCTGACCCTCTTCTCTCTCATGCTATCTCTCATTTTCTCTCTCTCAAATAAATAAACAAAATCTTAAAAAAAAAGTAAAGGAGAAATAAAAACTTTCTCACACAAATAAAAATTGAGGGAATTTTTTGCCAATAGATCTGGCTCTCGAGAAATGTTAAAAGAAGTTCTTTCAAGAGAGGAAACTGATAGAGGTCAGAAACTCAGATCTACATAAAGAAAAAAAGGGCACTGGAGTAGAAATAACCTACTGTGAAGCTCTGGTGTAGGATATGGACAGTGGAGGAGGTTGCACACTTGTGGATACGGTGGCACATGGAAACTGTATCTTCTGCTCAATTTTGCCGTGACCCTAAAAGGGCTGTAAAAAATAAAGTGTATCGATTTAAAAAAAAGGAAACTTTCATTTGTTTTATGAAACTCAGTCTATGGGTGGTTAGCACGTGGGCCTTCATTTATACTCACTCTAACTGTATGAAAAGAATGCTAACTTGTTAAATAATATGTCTTTAGGAACAGGGAATGAGGAGCTCTACGAGAAGAGAACTTAGCTAGTTCCTTCTTTTCCTCTTCTCTCCCCTCTTAGAGCCAGCAATCACAGCAATTCCATGGCCCACTAGTTGATGGAACCCTCCATAAAGACTTGGCTTAGACTCCATCCTAAAGCTCTTTCTCTTTGTCAACATGAGCTTTCATCTTGTCTATCCTCAAAGCAAACTCGGGCTTAAAGTCATTCCAACCTCTGATGCATCCTGATTATAGAACGGTTTAAAGGAATTTCTTGATTGTTCAAAATTTGGAAGAACCTATTCCATAATGGAGATTGCTTCTTTTAAATAAAAAGAAACAACTTTAATTGCATACCACCTGGTTTCAGAGAAGATTTAAACCACAAATTAGAGTGGTTAGGAAAACCAGTATGTGCTTGGGTCCAATTTAGGACAAGACGATTAATGCCAAATTATTATATTCTTCAAAAATCCCAAGAATCAACATTGTGAGCCACTTAAGGGAGGGAAAAAATGTGAAAACAGAGGGGTAAAAGTCAGTTGATCCAAAATAAAAAGTAATGAATTGGAAAATAAGCAACTAGAATGGTTCAGATTAATGCCTTCCCAAACTATTCTTCTCAACTAAATACAGATGATACCAAGGGAAAAAAAAAAAGGAGCTAAGAAGAAAATTAAAACCATTTGGCAGGAAGTATTTCCCTAAGCAACAAAAGATGAGGCGTTCCTAAACTAAAAATGCTAGAGCTGTTCAAGAATGAGCAGCTTTTGGGGCAGAGAGATCAGAAGGGAGATCACTCTTCCAAAAAGGAATGTTCCCTCACTCTGACTTGTCCATGGCCATACACCCTTTGCTCACCAGGATTTATGTTCCTAACAGCTCTGCAAATTTCAGGACAAGCCAATCTATGTCCAGAAGACCCAGTTCGTGTCGATTCCAGTACCATTTCTGTCCTTGAAATCCAGGAACCCCAAATGCCAAGTTCAATTCTTTTCTGATTTCACTTGATCTGGTAACTCTCTTCTGAAACTAAAAAACAAAATTCAAAGAAAGGAGGGTGTGGTAGACACTGGTGCTTTTCACTAATGTTTCCAACTCTTCTCCTCTGGGCATGATTAAGATTACCCTTCCCTGCCTTCCTGACGTTAGACATAGCCATATGGTCTGCTTTGACCAATGACAAGGAAATGGAAGTGATATGTATGTCTTCCAGGTGGGAGTCTTTAAGGATTTACCAGTGATGATCCCTCATCTTGCTGTCTTCAGCAGTGTTGCAGTTAGCGGAGGCCCCACCAGGCTTGCTCCCTGAGTACACATGTGAGACAGAGGCCCCATTGAAGGGCAATGGACAGAATGCCGGAGTGAGAAATGAACCTTGTTTTAAGCCACTGAGAATTTAGGGTTGTTTGTTTCCACAGCATACCCCAGCCCATGTTGTTTAGAATAACTGATAATTCAGGCCGCAGTAACTAAGATCCAAAAATATTTCAGGCAGATATTCTGTTTTTAGGGAAACTTTTTTTTTTTTTAGAAGAAATGGACATTTTCCAACTTACTGAGGGCCCTGAAAAGTCAACCATCCTTGAAATGTGACTCACTTACTACAAATGTTGTCGGAGTAAATGTTTATGAAACCAGCTAGTCTTGTGAGATATCGTACACATGATTAAACATCACATGCCTAATTTATCCTGAATCTTATGCGCCATCTTAAGTCATTTTGTTTTCAAAGTGTTTTTCTGATCTTTTGTAATCAATACTATAGCTGCCTCAATGTAAGAGTAGCTACTTGTACTTCAATCTATAAACATGAAAATATAAAAATGGCTGGACATTTTTACTTAAAATAGTTCAACCTAAAATTCACCAAATCCCTTTAGAAAGATAATTACTGTAAATAGTTGAGGGTAAAGATATTTAAAAAATGAAGGGAATTTTGGCACCACACATAGATTAATGCCACCCACGTTAAATTCCAGATTTGTTTACTTGGGTTCAATTTAGAATTAATTTTGTATTTCTTAAAAGTGATTTCTAATATTCAGTCAAGAATAAGTTGGAGTATTGAATTTGTTATCGTATCAAGTGACCTTAATTTTGGACAAATATTTGGCAAGCAAGAGTCTGAGCCTGGTGAGCTGTTGTGCTGATTTTCACGTCTTTAAGCAACGAATTCAGAGTCAATCTGTATTTTAACACATGCATTTCAGACTAATGCTAACGTTTACAAACTCGGGTTCAGTTCCATCCTTCTGGGAGATAATCCAACATGCACTTTTAAGTTCAATGTAAATTACAAGTAGCACGTGTTGCCTTGTACTCATCTCTACCAGGCATCTTCTGGAAACCAATGCAATCAATATAGCGTGAAATAAATCATTCCTGAAGAAATGGAATTCATATAAAATAAATTTTGCTCCCCAGGGATTTTTTTGTTAAGAGAGACATGATTTAGATAGGCAGCTAGATTTTGCTTTGGGCCAGGCCTGATTATCTGTGCATTTCTGAGCACTTTCCAGAAAGCAGCAGAACCTGATGACAAAATCAGTTCCCCTGGGGCTCAGCTGACTCAGGACATCTCTATATGGAAGTCCCAAGGTAATTTGTCCTCAGATGAACTCATCATCTTCCTTTTAAAACCATGGTTTTATAGTCCCCTTCAGACTTTTTTTTTTTTCTCTCTCTCTCTCACATCCGGGAATTCACGGGTTCCAGTGTCTCCTCCTTGCCTCTGGTCCCACCCTTGCCCTGTGCTGTCTGGCCCTCGCCTCCCTAAAGGTCTTCCGGCCTCCAGTATCTCCCCTCTCCAGCCCCTGTTTCCGCTGCCACCAAACTAATCTCTGTAAAACACAAGTCGGGTTGTGCTACTCTCACCTCAGAAATGTGATTCCTGTGCTATCTTTTGTTTGCCTCTAAAGACCCACTCTACCCTTCTCCCTCTGTTGTGCCCCCAGGGCCAACCTGTGTGGACAGGATCAGTGAACTCCCCTGCCTTTTAGATAATGGTTCAGTTTTGAAAATGTGGAACCCTGGAGAAGGACAGTGAGGTTAGGGGATGGATTTCCTGGCTCCCTCCTTGTTCATTGACATAAGGCAGCCGCATCCCGCAAACCTTCCCCACATACCTGAGTCTGAGTGTGCCACATACTCTACACTTCTTTGATCCCTGCTTTTGTTTCTCTTTTCTTCCCCTATAGTCTGAAATCTCTTCAGATCATTTTCATTCAATCCCGCATTAGCCTTTGCATCGGATATATCCATCAGGAGGCTCGCAGAACCACAAGGTGAAGGAAGCCAAGAGCCTTCCTTGCATTACTGCTTGGGGATAGAATCACTCAGTGATCAGGAATGCCCCTTACAGACTTCACATGAATGAGAAATAAAGTGCTACCACTTTATGGGGATTTATTTGCTTCAATCACTAGCATTACCTTATTAATTAAGTAGAATTTTTAGAAAATAAAAAAAATTTCTATTCCTCAATGAGATTCCCAAGTGAGTCATTGAAATAAGTCATAAACATAGAAGCAAAAGAGCCATGATTACTAGGATTTGAAGGAGTTCCCAGAAAACACATTGCCTACTGTGATAGTTTCCTGGGTTGGTAAAGAAAGAAAACACAGGAGCCCTGGTGTTTCTGGGCTTCTTCAAGTCATTTGACAAAATTTCACATATTCTTTTGCTTAACAGGGAAAATTATTCACAAAAGAAAAATGAAATTGAGTGGATTATTACTTACTCAAAAGGTGCTGGTTAATAATAGATTAGAATCAACCCCAAGGAGGTTTTCTAGTGGTAGCCGGGCTTGGTTCTTTATTATAACCAGGCAAACATTTTTATTAGTTATTTAGATAAAGCGAAAGAGGGCTTGGGCTTGTTTTTTTGTTCTTGTTTTTTTAATTTGCTCACATTAAACAATGGTCTGCTGAGTGAAATAAGCCAGGCAGAGAAAGACAAATATTGCATGGTACTCCTTATACGGCAAATTTGAAAAAAAAAAAAAAAAAAAGTCAAACTCATGGAAATAGAGTAGAATATTGTGGTTGTCAGGGGCAGCAGGGTGGAGAAATGGAGAGGGATTGGTAAAAGGATACACAGTTTCAGTTATAAGTAAGTTCTAAGGATCTAATGTAAATGCGGTGATTATAGTTAATAATAGTGTAGTGTCTTATTGAAATTTGCTAAGAGAAAAGAACTTCAGTTTTCTCACAAGCACACCCAAAAATACTTGAGGTGAGAGATGCGTTGACTCCTTGGTGGGAAAGTATACATATATCATCACATTGTACACTTTAAATATATTGCAATTTTGTTAATTATACCTCAATAAAGCTAGGGGGAAAAAAAACAATAGCCTGAATCTAACAGATACAATTTTATAAGATAAACTGAAATTCTGACATTTGGACAAAGGCACGCAAACTCATATACACACACAACATGTGACTAAAGAATAAGGAAGCCGTGGGTCAGCTGAGTTGGCACCTTACATGAGGCTATATATTAAACCATGGCTCCTAGAGGTTAAGAAACTTGCCAAAGCTGGTAGCGAGCAGTCGGCTCTGGAATCAGATGGAGTAGAGTCCCTTTTCTTCTGCACTTGTAAGATGATACAGAGGTATTTCTACTCTGGGCAGTATACTTTGAGGAGCAGGAAAGCAAAGCTTCTTAGTGGAGAAGGACCAGGATAACATTGGATCTGAAAACCCATTTCACAGAAATGTTTGAAAGACTAGGATACAGGGACCCTGGAGGCAAGAAGACTCAGAGAACTTGGTCTCCACCTTCCAGTGTTCCTAGGATTGCCAAGAGGGAGAGGAGTTAGAATAATTCTGTGCTGCCTCCCGGCCCCCACACTGGGTTTCTTGGGCAATAGAGAGAAGCTACAGGTGATTAATTTCAACTCAATATCAGGAAGGGCTTTCTATTAGAGTTGTTCAAAGACAGAGAGGGTGGGCCTGTGCAAACAAGTAGGGAATCTCTCTGGGCAGTTGACTTCGGGTCATTTTTCAAGGCCCTTTGAGGGTCTGAGAGCCTTTAGTTCTTGTTCACTGTCCTGAACTTGGGTAACTTGGGAAACATGCAAGCCAGCTGACAGACACTGCATATCCTTTACATGGTGACTCTGTTGGCTTTGCCAAGAGATAACTTAGGAGGCAAATAAAATACTGTCTTAGAGATTAGCATTTGCGTTTGTAGAAGGAATGAAAGACTCTATGAACCCAGCCCAGCATTTATTGAACAACTTCCGTGAGCCAGGGACCGTGCCTGCACACCACACCCTCTACCTCCCTCCCCTGTACCTTTCTTCCTTCCCACAAAATGCAGATCTTCTGTTATTTCTTTTGGGAAATGATCATTCTAGTCAAGAAAAAAAATACTGTTTTTCTTTTCCATTTCTCTTCAAGAAGTTTGACTGAACTAAAACTCCCCAGTTTTCATGCTTTATTATGACTGGTGTTGACAGTAATAATAGATTTTTTTTTTTTCACCCTCCAGAGAAGAGCTGCAAGAGAATTGAAACGGGGAGGGCTGTTGAAGGAAGGTTTTTGTTTGTTGAACTGGGTCCGGAATTAAGCAGGGAGGGCAGGGCAACAGAAAACAGAACAACGGAAAAAAGAGCAATCACATCCTTAGTCGGGGTTTGGATGGGATTGCTTCTAGGAAACTTCCGAGAGAGAAAATAGTGGTCTGGACATGCACACACACAGATCCAAATTTAATAATCACCAGGAACACTGGACTTTGGACAGAACATGTGCATTGTAGAAAAAGTAGACTAGTGGTTTTCAAGTGTCCATTTGTCCAAAATAGATCAACAGAACCATTTTGGCTGAATGGGGTCTCTAGAGCCCCTCTGGGAAAGCCTAGGGATCTTTAGACACAGTTTGAAAACCACGACACTGAATAAGTCCAGATGAGTAGAGGGCAAATTCTACCCAATGGATGACAGTTCTTGGGTTCATTTATTACTCAGCAGAGTTCTCTTCTAGGCTCTCCGAATATAGCATAGGCTAATGTGAAAGATGGTCAGTGGCTACCAGTTCTGTATTCTCAGTTTTCATGGACAGCACTCCGGTCCTTGTCTCCATTAGTGCCAATACCCGCTCAACCTCTCCCCACCTCTGGTCTCTGTCACCTCTGGTGCACACTGAATATAGGAAAAGACGAATTGTTTTCCTAAAGCATTTTTGGCCATTATCTTGCTCAAGAATCTACAGCGGTGCTTTATTATGACTACCTTATTCAAGCTTCCACCCTCATCTTCATGCAATCTCTGTTGCAACCCACTGTGTCTTCTCTTACCTTCAGGCCTTCACACAGGCTGTTCCTGCCTGGAACACTCTCTGTAGACCCTCCCCCATCCCTTCTTCCTTGGCTAACTTCTGGAGCTCATCCTCATGCATCGTTTCCTTTGGGAAGTCCAGGGACATAGGTACCCCTCATGTGTACTCCCATATCATTCCATGGCTTCTCTACCAAAAGGAATTTAATTAAGTGTTTTTAGGGCTACTTATTAATCTGTATCTCCCACTAAACTAAACAACAAGAAAACAATGTCTATACCTTGGTTACTCTTGTACTCCCAAATTCCTGGCGGTGTAGATTTGCTGAGTAAGTGAATGAATTCAACATAAATATTTGTTGAACAAGTGAATTTAAAAAAATGAATAAATGACGGTTGGTAGAAGAGTTGATAGACTGTGCCTTTGTACAGTTGCGTGGTCCTTTGTGCTGCCCCTTCAGGTGGTCTTTCAGTCGTGATCCCCACAATTTGGGAGTCTGCCATAGTCTATTTGGGCTACTGTAACAAAATGCACAGACTGGGTCATTCATAAACAACAGAAATGTATTTCTTACAGTCCTGGAGGCTAGCAGTCTGAGATGAGGGCATCAGCCTGGCCAGATGAGGGCCCTCTTCTGGATCACAGACTTCTCATTTTTCTTCACTTGGTAGAAGGGCTAGGGAACTCTCTGGAGCCTCTTTTATAAAGCGTTAAGCTCATTCAAAATCTCTCGTGACCTAAGCACCTCCTGAAGTTCCCATCTCCTGATACCATCGTCGTCGGGGGGCAGGGTGGGAGGGTGGATTTCAACAAATGAACTTTGAGGGGAGACAAATGTTCAAACCATAGCACCTGCCAAGTGAATATTAGTTTTCTCTCATCCTAAATAGGAAAGCATGGCAGGGGGCATGAGCCTTTTGGAAACGAGGCTCTCTGAGTGAGGAAGGGGAGGCTGTTGACCTTCTGTGGGGACGAGAGAAGGAATTCAGGAGGCAAGCTCCCACGCAGCTATCGGTGTTGGTGAGACAAACCGTTGAGGAACTGGAAAAATGACTTTCGTCCTTCTGCTGGTTGCCACTGGGTTGTCTCGGGGGGGGGGGCGGGGGCAGCCTTTTGGCCTTATCTTGTTACCCAGAAACTCCCTGCTTTGCTCTTGAAGAAATCAAGGGCCAGAGAAGCTGAAGGACTTGCCAAGAGTCTCAAAAATAGTGGCAGAGCCAGGCCGAGAACCTAATTCTTGGAGCAATACTCTCTGTCAACCGTTATTTCCTCCCAGCTGCTGTCTGAAAGCCTTTAGTTCCGATTTGCTAACCCAAAGTTATGTGTGCAATGCTTCCTGCCCAGGGCTCATAGCCCCTGACCTTTGATGCTGTAAAAGCAAGAGGCTGAGGACAGGCATTCCTCCTGACCAGCAATTCCCGAAGAGCAAAGCTGTTCTAGTGGGGGCAAAAGCCAGGGCAAGCAAAACCAGGGGAAACTGCAAGAAATCTATCCCCACATACCTTCTTTTGCTCCTGGGGCTTCAGCGACAACTTCACTTTTTTATTTTGAGACTCAACGGAAAATGTGGCCTGGAATGGGGGACGGTGGGGGGGGGGGAGTTGCACATGAATATACATAAAACATCGGATATTCATTAGATTCCTACAGTAAAGACTGAAAGACGTACACCTACTCAAACCCCACTCACCACCTCATCCTGTGCCTTCGTTTGTGGAGCAGGGGGCTGTGGGGGCCTCCAAATACCAATCTTTCTGAGCTTAGAGTCAAGTGGCAACATCCCTGCAAAGGGCTCCTCCAAAGTGTTTCCTTGCCAAGATCCTGATTTGAAAAATGGACGCATCAGAGCTTGTTCCGTTTGTTGCGTGATAAGAGATGCAGGTTCATCCTCGGCATTCTCTTTGAGCTATTTCTCACTTTGCAAGATTTCGTAAGTTCCGACGGAGTGGGGGCTTCTTGCCAACAAGAAGAGCTCCATTTCTGGCCATGGATATCATGATATCAGCTCTTAACTGGTAACTGGCTATGAATTGGGAGGAGAAATGAATAGTTCAGGAAGTGGCAATGGCCTTAAATGAGCCCTCAACATACACAAGCAACTGGGTTCTCTTCCCTCATTTCTTTGCCCCTTCATTTATTCATTCAAACAATAGTGTCTCGGGGATCAGGCAGGTTGCCGTCTAGCAAGAGAGATATTAAAAACGTAATTCAGTATTGCACAATGTATGTCTACAGCGCTTGTAACGCAAGCAACAGAAAGGATGGCTCCATCGGGCCTGAACAGGGAAGGAAGTCAATTGGCTCACATGACTGAAAACTCCCTGAGGGGATTTGCCTCAGCAAGCTCCCTCTCCGTGGCTCCGTCCCCGGGCTCCCTATCCATGCCTTTTGTCTTCTGGGGCCTTGGCTGCCCTCCTTCACGGTCTGAAGATGACCAGTGTCACATGCTTCCTTGTTCAGATCCAGCCAAAAAGAGATAGTGTCTTTGCCCCAGCACTTGTGGAAATGGTCCTAGGATTCGGTCTGGTTCAGGGGTGGCACTCGGGGCCTAAACTGAGCGAATCAGTCCCATGATCAGGAGATGGTCACGTGCTCCACTGAGGAGGCAGGTGTGGGCAGCACAGGAATCCCTAAATGGAACTGAGTGTGTGGAAAAGGAAGAAAGATAGACTAAGAAATGTCCATTTCAGAGAAAGGGCTTAGGTGGGGTGCCAAGAGGGCACAGAAAGGTCTTCCTCCGCCTGGGCAAGCCCAGGGGGTTCTACAGAAAGGAGCCATGTGAAGGGAAGGAATTTGGATTGATCAACCCCTGGGATGCATTCCTAGTATGCAAAAGCCAGAAGCTTCCCTTAGTTAAAAAATGATGAATGTATGGAATTAATGTCCAAAGATAAAAAGTCCAGGAGCAGACTTTATGCCAGGACTCAAGAAGCTATGTGTTGGGAGCTCGTATCTGTGTCTTAAATGCTCAGAAAAGAAGATGAAAATATCTGAATGTGCCTGAAGAGAGCTGTTTATAAGAAGGCTCTGGTTCCAAGGACTGTGGAATACTCGACCATTTCATCAAGATGAGGCCAGGCTCGGTTCCCACAAATCTGGCCTTGAATCAGCTCCACCAGTCGCTCAGTGTGGCCCTGGGTGAGTCACTTAACCTTACTGCTTAACCTCTTCATCTTTAAAATTTGGAGACCAGCACTTCCCTTCCTGAGTGATTATAAAAAGCAGAAATAACACCTCAAATGGCCCACACGAAGTGCCCCTTAAGCAACCGGGACTGTTGCGACTTAAATGGAGCCGCCTCTCTGGGAAGATGCAAGGCCAGAAGAGGAATGTGCACTTTCTGGAAGAGGCTGGCTTCAGACAGGATCAAAGCGCAGACAAACACTTCAAGGGAATGGTATTAGGGACATGTTGCTGTCACTGGCGTCCCCCCTCAGATTCCAGCCGTGTTCCCCCTTCATTCTCATACCTGGGCATTCCCGACAGAAGGTCCCCCATCCTGGGACCTAAGGCTTTAGTCTAGGGGAACAAAGTCTGTCACACAAGCTTGGTTCGAGTTAATAGACTCACGTTGGAGAGGAAAGGGTGACAAGCCCCACACTTTATCTGAACTCAGGACATTTCTGGTCTTGCCCCCAGTGGCTGGGTCCTAAAGGAGAAGAGACAGTAGGAAAGAAGAGCATGACCGTGCCAGGAGCCCCAGTGGCAGCGTTTGGATGGAGACACGGGAGGGAGTTATGGTGACTCCTGGCTGGGGTTGGGATGAAAATGGCTGGAGCCCAAAATGGCGAGAGCTTGTGCCAGGACCACCTCAGCCCAATCCGGACAGAAGAAGAATGGGAGGGAGGCATCACAGTAAGTGGACAAGAGAGAGACAGAGATGCGTGCCAACAGCTGCAGCAGCAGGGGACACGTTTCATGGCTTTGCAGCACAGCTATAGCAGCTCAGTGGCATGGGTGTCCTCAGTGGAAATGGATACATCATGGCCCAACACACACATGGCTACAGAGAGCAAGCTGAGTGCAGAGGTCACTTGGCAGCTGAGAGGATCACGCAGGAGAGCACACATGGCCAGCCCTGGGGATGCCCGTGAACAGCCGGAGGAGTGGGGGGACCGGCATTCTGCAGTGCTGACTAAGGGCAGGGCCAAACTGTGTGGCGTTACTCTACTTGTGCCCCAGAGTGGTGTGGCCAAGGAAACAGGGATGACACAAATCCACCACTCCTCACGCCCACACCCAGCACTACGCGGTCACTTGGGTGCCAACTGAAATCACCAGGGGCATCTATATTTTATTGTGCCTTCAAGAAACCATGATTCAATGTTGTTACAGCTTTGCCTTTTGCCAGAGATAATTAAAAATGTTTTCGTCTATACTATAAAACTTACTATAATGACAGTTTTTATTATGTTTTCAAACCTTATGTAAACGATTCTCCTAATTACTTTCTCATAATACGCAAGGAATGTTTGTCTGTCACGTTGAACAAGCACACATCTTTGCTTCCTTTTCTTTTTTTTTTTAAGTGAGAGCTAAATAATTTATTAAATTTTTCTTTTGCCTTGGCCACTAGGACAGTAAGAGTGAAATGTAGTGCCCAATTGGAGGAACCTGGGTGTAGACATATTTTTATGGTAAAACTCCTCCCACCCCTCTGGTCTTCAACATGTCTCATGTTTTGGGTGTTTTAGTTATCAATGTCATTTTTATTATAATTTTATGTTGATTTGTCTTACTGGTCATTCACATAAGTATTTGTTGGAGGTAATTGGAATTTACTTTAAAAATGTTTAATTGTTGAGAAAGTGTGTAAAAATTTAATCTTTCCCGGAACAGAGAACTCTTTCTTTTAAACCTCCTATCTTTTAGGCACTCAGAGTTGAAAATAATGCTGCCTTTTCTTCAATATATTTTCATCTGAGGCAATTCTTTGTTCTGCCAGACAGATTTATTTTCTTTATCAAACAAAAATGTGAGCAAAAGAAAATGATCTCATTGCATATGATTCCTGACACAACACCCAGGACTCCAGACTGCAATAAAATTTGGTTTTACAAATGACTTAAAAAACCTTTTTGGTTTTGAACACCTGTTCAAAGAAACCATGTTTGAAAGCGCCCGCTGTTGTTAATTCCTTAGTGGCAATACAGACATGCTCTTGTCTTGATCTTTATGTTTGTATTGAATAGTGAAGGGCTGGTACTCAGGTTCCTGTCCCTGCTTTTATTTAAAAAGGAAAAAAAAAAGCTGTATTAAATGATAAGACTTACTTATTAGAGTCAGTAAGTTTATATTTATAGAAACGGGCACACAAATTGGTGTACAAAGAGCTTTCATTAAGTGAACACACCCATAGAACCACAACCAACATCAAGAAATAAAATTTAGGGGCGCCTGGGTGGCTCAGTCATTGCATTCAGCTCAGGTCATGATCCCAGGGTCCTGGGATCGAGCCCCGCATCGGGCTCCCTGCTCGCCGGGAAGCCTGCTTCTCCCTCTCCCCCTCCCCCTGCTTGTGTTCCCTCTCTCCCTGTGTCTCTGTAAAATAAATTAATAAAATCTTTAAATAAAAAAAGAAATAAAACTTACCAGCCACCCCAGTAGCTGACTTCTTGCCCTTCCCCAGCCCCTACACACCTCCAGAAAGTAAGCATAACCCTATTCTCTGACACCACTGATTTTTGTTTTGCTTGTATTTAAAGTATGTATAAATATGATCATTCTGTGTATACTTTTCTGAGTACTTTTTATGAGATTCATCCTTGTTACCACATATAGCAATTATTTATTTTTATTGGCCTGTACCAGTATTTCCTTATGTAAGATACCACAACTCAGGTACCCATTCTACTGTTGATTCCCACTTGGGTTGTTTAAAGTTTCTGGCTCTCCCAGATAACACTGCTATGAATATTCTTAGATAATGTCTTTTAGTGAACATATGTATGGATTTCTTTTGTGGATATACCTAGTTGTTCTGGGTCATACGTTTAGTAGATACTAGAAAACATATTTCTAGTAGATATTAGGAAGTGATTGTGCCAATTTATACCCTCATTAGCAGTATATGAGAGTTCCAATTGCTCCACATCCTTGCCAACACTTGTTATCATCAGTCTCTGAAATGTAAGACATTCTGGTGATAACTAATGAAGTTGAACTCTCATCTTGTGTTTATTGGCCATCTGGATATGCTTATTTTATGAAGTGCTGTTAAAGCCTTTTGTTCATTCTTTTGGCTTACAACGTCATGAAGATACTCTCCTATGTTTTCTTTAGAAGCTTTACTTACTTACTTACTTACTTACTTACTTATGCATTTACGTTGACAGTCTATATGGAATTGTGTATGGGGTATAGGTTAAGACTTATTTTTCCCATGTCCATATACAATTGACCCAGCATGATTTATTATAGACTATCCTTTTGCCACTGCACTGCCGTGTTACTTTTGTCATAAAATCCACTGTTCATGTATGTGTGGATTTGTTTCTGTACTTTTTTAAAAAGATACATTTATTTATTTTAGAGAAGGAGAAAGGGTATGAGCAGGGCTAGGGACGGGGAGAGTGAGAGGAAGAGGGAGAGAATCTCAAACAGCCTCAATCCCACAGCCCTGATATCATAACCTGAGCCAAAATCAAGAGTAGGATGCCCAACTGACTGAGCCACCCAGGTGCCCCATGTTTCTGTACTTTTTCATACAACCCATTATTCTATGTGTCTTCTATTCACCAACTATTACGATTTTGAGTTGGAACATTGGTCTGTAACTGGTACTCTGGAATGCCTGACTGTAGGTTGCCTGTAGCCTTGGCATAAAGTTCTGAGAAAGTGAAACCAATTAATGCAGAAAATCCAGTCTGCATATTACAAGCAGAAAGAATAGTGGAGATTATTTACTCCAATTTCCTTGCTTTTGAAATGAGAATATAGTTCTACCCAAATGTACTGGTTACCTTTTACTTACCCAGCCACATCCAGTCTCCACCCTTCTTCACTTGTTATGCCTCTGGAGATCCCCACATCAATGGGCTCTCTCACTTTCTGATTTCCACACAGTTCAGCTTATGGGGAACATTGATTTGAGGACAGAGGAAAGTGAGGTCGGATATTTATTCCCTTAGTGATCTCTGTGTGAGCTATCTGAGTCTGTCCATGAAAAGTTATGGCTCCTGATGGGTGGCTTTCTCCACACAGCCCTCTTCTTCTAGATACCAACAACTCCTCATTTCTTTTGTTCCAGGCCTGGGGTATCAACAGTATCCCACTGTTACTAGCCACATTGGGATTCTGGCACTGCATGACTAGAGGCATCCATGTTCCAGACAGAAAAATGGGAGATAGACCCAAAAAGAGTCAAGGGGGGCACGTGCCATCCATGTCTCAATGGAGGTTCCTAGAAGCTGCCACAGGACACCTCTACTCACATTTCATTGGCCAGAACTTGCTTGTTTGGCCACAGTAAGCTGTAAAACCAAGAAATGTTCTCAATAGCTAAAGGTCAAACTAAAACTCTTATAAGCTAAGAATATCACAGGGGATAGTGAGCAGTTTTTACCACCCATACCATTTAATTTAAGTAAAGTCATTAAACATGCATTCAGTCACTCTGGACCACTTCACTGTTCTGAGATACAGAAATGAATAATGCATGGCCTTGGTCTAGTCCAGCACAGGAGAGAGGTGCTGTCCTCCAACAGATAACCACGTTGGATCCCATGCTAGGCATTCAGGATTCAAGAGTGCACAAGACAATGTCCTTGCCTTCAGACAGATGACCATGAAGATGTACCTCTGTTATAGCTCTTAGTCAATACCAGGTACCCTGGGAAGATGTGGTGGGAAGTAGAAGAGGAAAACTGGTTCCCTGAAGGAACACACAAGCTTACCAAGTGGACAAGGAGGAGACAGACTTTCTAGGCTCAGAAGCAGCATGAGAAAGACACAGGGCATGAAAGTACAGTGTTTTAAGGGACAACAAAGATTCCTGGAGCCTAAGAACATAACCTGCATGGAAGAGAGTGGGTAAAGAATGAGGCTGGATGAGTCCACGATGGCCCAGCAAGGCAGGACCCTGTGTGCGAAGCACAGGCATTTGAGGAATCCCTCCATTCACTCCACCTGCCAATTTCTTCTGCTGTACATGCCATGGAAGGCTTCCAAGAAGTCACAAATGAATGCTAATATCATATCAGGGAGTACATCAAGCTCAGGCCCAAGTTACATCCTTCAGGAAATTTACCAGAGATCTGAATCTTGGAATTTCAGCCTCCTTCTTGGCTTGAACAATCTGCTGGAATTCTAGAATAACTTAGTTGGGCTGACTTATTCCCAAGCTTGGGTTGAAAGGTAAGCAGGAGAGAGGAGGGAATCAGAGGACACTCGCTCTCACTCCTTGTTTAGAACGGCTCCAAATGATTTGTTCTGCAGTAAAAACAAGCATTTAAAATGAAAATAGTATGTTATCCCCCTTCTGTCAGATATGTCCTGAAAAAGAAGAGGGGGAAAGAAACCATTGCGTGTTATGTGAGCAGCTACTATGTGCCAGACACTCTTCTAAGGTGATGGGGCCATCGTGGGGAGCAGGACAGAGTCCTTGCTGTTCCTAAAAAGTTCATGTGCTAACAGAAGGAAAAAACTTCTTAATGTACTTAGTATCTAAAGTAGTAATTTCAAGGACTGATAGATTCCATGAAGAAGATAATACGGTAGCATGACTGAAGACTATTTAGTCAGGGGATGAAGTTCTTTCTAATAAGTGTATTTGAGTTAAGACCTTGTATTAATTTCCTATTGCTGCTGTAACAAATTACCAGAAACTCGGTGACTTAAAACAACAAGGCAAATTTATTACCTCACCATTCTGGAGGTCAGAAGTCCAACACAGGTGTCATTGGGTGACAATCACGTCATCAGCAGGATTCCAGGAAGAACCCATTTCCTTGTCTTTTCCAGCTTTTAGAGGCTGCCTGCATTCCTTAACCGTGGCCCTCTTCCCCTGATTCCGAAGCCAGTACCTTCAAATCTCTGATTCTGATACTCACTCTCCGATTTCTTTCCTTCACCTATAAAGACTCTTATGATTACATGGGACCCACCCAAATGATGAAGGATGATCTTCTCATCTCAAGATCCTCACCCACATCTGCAAAGTCCCTCATGCCATGTAAGGTAACATATTCAATGATGTGGGCATCATTGGAGGTCATTATTGGGTCTATCAGAGACCTAAATGGTGAAACAAGGGCAGCCTTAGGAACAAAGTCAGATCTTAGGAAAGAGCATTACAAGCAGAAGGAAATGCAAGTGCAAAGGCTCTGGGGTAGGAATAAACATAGCACTTTAAGGGATAGAAAAATGGAAACAAAGCCACATTTCCAGAGTCTCGTTTTCTCTGTTGTACTTTGGAAAAGAGGGCTGTCCTAAGGACCTGTCACATTTGAGAAATCAGAGCAGAGCAAACCATCTTGAGTCAGAAAACACAACTGGCAGTTATTTGCATGTTGATATATTCTTTGCAGCCTATCCCTGACACTTTGCAAAATTTTTCAAAATCTTATATTCTATTTTAACCTCCACACACACACACACACACACACACACACACACACAAATTAAGTGTTACATTTAACCTCTGAAATCTTTCACTGGAAATACCCATCTCTTGATTTGTTGTTAGAACCCATCAGCATTGATTTTTATCTATTTTTTTATTTAAATTCAATTAGCCAAGGTACAGTACATCATTGGTTTTTGATATAATGTTCAATGATCATTAGTTCAGTATAACACCCAGTGCTCGTCACATCACGCAGCATTGATTTTGAAAACACACCCCCATTTCTTATTCTCTACCAGCAGATAAAATCTCCAGCTGGAGGAAGTTGGAATATCAAGAATGAAATGGTATTTAAGAGAAGTTTAGAATGTCCAGAAAACAGATGTTTCTTTTTCCATGTGAATATGCAGTTTTTAAAACAATAAAAGCATACAATTTGTATAGTGAAGTAAAATAAATCACACTGCATTCTACAAGTCTCACGGAATAAATGTTTTTAATATCCCAGGATGGTTCAGGAGAAGGTCAAAACTTAACCTCTGCAAAGTTTGCTTTTTGTTGTTGGTTATCCCAACAATGAAGACTGCAATACTCTTTCTCTCGAACCCAAAATCTTTTTTCATCTGTGAATCTCTGCAGTTTTAGCGAACCTAAATACCTACTGAAATGCTATGGCGCACATTCGAACAATAGCCACCACCATCATCATGATGGTGGTTATATGAGGTGTTAATACTATGTCAGCAAGGTACAGTGGATAGCGTGGGGACCCCCAGAAGCCTCAGCCATACCCCGCAATGTGCTGTCATCTCTTGGTGGCTCCATGGATGGTGTAAAGGATTGAAAGGGGTCAACCAGCACACAGGAACATTCAGATACGGACGAAACAATTAATTACCGGTGGGTCAGCAAATGATGGGCTGCCGGGGTTCAGTCCCATGGGACAAGCCCAGCACTCCTGGCCTCCTCTTCTCTATAAGGTGGCAGCTCGCTACTTTGTTTTCCCTTTATTTTCTTCACTCGTTAATTTTAATATTCCCAATACCTTCGGCATAAAATCTTTTTCACCGTGACAGGTAAAACACATCATCAGTCCCAATTTGTTTTTCCCAAAGACAATAACTCTTAACTGCTTCTTTGGAGTCTTTTTAGAATTGGCTTTCTATGTTTATAATAAAGTGCAGTATCATATCAAATCATAATAAATCATATCATATCTGTTTTCCCCTTGCAAATTGCTTATGCTATCCACATTGTGGGGCAATTTGCATTTTTCATGTTGCTCAGTACCCTGGGCAAACGCCCATGGCAGCAAGTTAGCATTTTTAAAGTGCCCCGGGCAGAATCACAGACCTCATGGTTTCTCTGTGGTTCACTGCTTGTGTCTGAAGAAGAAAGTTACTGAAACATGTCCAGACCGTGGTTTTCAAGAGAAAGGAATCTATTGTGTATGTCATTGACTTCATCCCAATGTATGACTTGGCTTTGGCAGTGAGTAGATTATTTTCTTTATCACCTCGTATGAAATAATTAAAAGACTTTCCTGTGTCACCTTCATTCTTCCTATGGCTCATGAACAGAACTCAAAGGCTTTCAAAATTGTCATTTCAACAAATATCCATACTGACAGCCACAGTCAAGTAATTTCTCTAAGAGGACATGTTATAAAATGAGATCCAACTTGGATCCATTACCATAAATTATGAAACAAAGGGGTCATCATGCTTGTGAATTTACCAGACTTGGAAAAAATTGGTATGAATATTTTTTCATAAATCTTATAAGGCAATAATTTGCTTTTAGGGCCACATGAAAACAGAATGAATTCTGCGTGTATGTGACAATCCTCTCTTCAAACAGGTACAGTGCTTTTAAATAAGGGATTGAATTAAGATTTCATCAAAACCACACAAAATGTGCTTTCGAAAAGTGATGGATCTAAGTTAATGTCAAAAAGAAAAAAAGAGAGAGAGAGAGTGAACTTTCCTTTTTCCTCATGAGCAAAGCAGGATTCTGTCCACCCAGCATGCTCTGGGAGGACAGCGTAGCTCTCCATGGAAGACACATCCCCAAGAGCACAGAAAGGCAGATCTTACATCAGTTTGTTTTGTCAGACCCTGGCCTTGGAACTTTTTTATAACAGAATCAATAAATCTCTGTCTTGGGATATATCACACCCTCCTAAACAAGAAAAATGTAACCTCCATCAACCCCTTTTTCTTTCTAGCCCCACCTAAGCAAGGCATTTTCTATGATATATGATATGTGGGCTTTATTATCAAGCAGACTTATTTTGTTGTATTTTGTTTTGTAACAGCTTTATTGAGATATAATTCATATACCATACAGTTCACCCATACTTGGGGTTTAATTCAAGCTTCTCGAATTCACTGGGCCTTAGTCTTTTTATCTGTAATATGCCAATAATAAGAGGAAGACCCCACTGATTGGTTCTGCAAATCAGATGCATCTCCACAGACAGTGGAAATCTCCATCTTGTTGATTTATGGTAATTTTAGGTACCGAATTTAGCTCAGTTCCGTACCTTATCACTTCTTCTGATTAAAAACTGACACCATGAGAGACTCTGACCCTCCCCTGCCACAGGCTAGAGCTGGGGTCACTGGGGGACTGGGTGACATCATGGTTGCCTTGCCCCCCACTGGTGCTGCTGTTGTGGAGGCACCTCTCTTCTCTTGGGATGGGCGGGGCAAGGAGATGGGGGTTTCAGGAATTTGGTGGACTCCTCTGTCATCCGGGGCCACGGAAGCCACTTGCTGTGACCTCTGCTGGCCTGCACACGTTTGGTGGAGCGAGGGCGGCTGCGGAGCTTCAGTTCTCAAGAGGTCCAGGCCTGAGGAGGAAAAATGGCACAGTCCATGCAGGTGGATGTGGATGTGTCTAATGAGTCATGATAGCCATGTGGTATTCCCTCCCACATCAGCATATCTCCCTGCCAGTCTAACTTACCTCATCACCACACACACACACACACACACACACACACACACACAGACATTCTCCATTTCTTTCTCTGGGTACAGGTTTTTACTTATTTTTCTCTCTTGGATGACAAAATCTGAAGGATTTCATAATTTTAGGTTACAACTCTGCCTTTGCTTCTTGCTTCCCTTCTTTGCTTTGTGATAGCCTATGTAGACAGTGCTGCCCTGTATGGGATATTATGGGTTCAATAATGTGCCCCACCTCCTAAATGTACATGTTGAAGTCGTGGTCCCCAGAGAATGGGGCCTTATTTGGGAATAGGGTCTTTGCAGATGTAATTAGTTGAGATGAGGTCATACCACTAGGGTGGGCCCCTAATCCAGTATGACTGGTGTCCTTTAAAACGGGGAAATTTGGACATAAAACACACACAGGGAGAAAGGCAAGATTAGGGGACAATTCTACAAGCCCAGGAACCCCAAAGATTGTCAGAAAACTACCAGAAACTAGGAAAGAACCCTCTAACAGATCCTCTCTCAGAGTCCTCAGAAGGAATCAACGCTGCCAACACCATGACCACGGGCTTCTAGCCTCCAGAACTGTCAGACAAAACATTTCTGATGTTTAAGCCCCCCAGTTTGTGGTACTTTGTTACAGAAGCCCTAGGAACTTCAAACACAGGACATATTGTGTTGTCTTTCCCGCCCACCATTGTTCTGAGAAATCTCCCTCCATCCCCACCTACCATGGGAGCAGCCATGTTGAACAACATGACTCTGACCCTGGCCAGAGTTCACTGGAAACTTGCACTTGAGACCAGGAAAGTAAGTCTCCAGTGATGGAAGCCAAAAAATATAACCCGACAGCTGCCAACAACCATGTTTTCTACAACAACAACAAAAAGCCAGTCTGCCACAAGACAACACTGGCACCCAGGGAAGCAGAGGCAAGGCTGGGAGAGAACTGGCAGTGTCCCAGCCCTGGCTCCGTTGGTGACTGAAGCCCCAGCTCTCTCGGGACCTGGCTGACACTTCAGGTCCACGAGACTGGAGCGACCATCCAATTAATTCCTTTTTGCTCAGGCTGATATATACAAGGTTTGTGGCACTTGCAACTCAGACTCCTAGTTAATACAATTTCCAAAACTTACGCACTCTTATTTCAATAATAAGTGGAAGAGGGGCACCTGGGTGGCTCAGTCGTTAAGCGTCTGCCTTTGGCTCAGGTCGTGATTCCGGGGTCCTGGGATCAAGCCCCGCATCAGGCTCCCTGTTCAGCGGGAGTCTGCTCCTCCCTCTCCCTCTGCCCTTGCCCCTGCTCGTGCTTTCTCTCTCTCTCTCAAATAAATTTTTAAAAAATCTTTAAAAAATTCATAAATAAAATAAAATAATAAGTGGAAGACTGCTGCGGTCCGTAAGTGACTGTTCTTACCAATGGGGGTGCAGGATCAAGGAAAGAGTCTTCATGAAAATGAAACTTGGTGAAAACAATATAAGTCTTGTTGAAACAGTCTTCCTTCGTTGAAACTTCAAGCCATCAGAAAGAGCAAGAAATGATTAATTTCTTTACCTTTTAAATGAAAACCAAAAATAAGCCAGTAACAGGCAACTTTCATCTTTCATTAACATGTGGGAATGTTTGTTGACTTACAGACACAGCATAGTGCCTTCATTAATTAAAAGTCATTTTGCAGAGTTGATCGGGATGTCTGTGAAAAGTTGGAGTCATTTCAACTATTTATTATGTCTCCATTAGCTTTATTTTCAAGGAATTTACTAGTCCTGTGATAAGCTTCGAATGCCTGGCTTTTTGCCTGAGAAAATATTTGCTATTTAGTGTATTAACAATGAGGACTTTTCCTGTCTGCCCATTACCCCATTTTGTAAAATCTAAGAAAATAATTGCTTAGTTTTCATTCTAATCTACACACTTCTTAATAGCTTCTAATATACCTAGAGATGTAATCTAAAAGGTTAGCTTTATGTCAGAAAAGGATAAGCAAGTGAAATCTCATGTTGGAGATTAGGAAATAAATTCAGCAATTTTTATGCCATTTTGCATAGTAATGGGGAATATATTAGTTTCTGTTGCTGCATAAAAGCGTATTTCAGAACTTAGTGGCTTAAAATGGCGTTAAATATTTATCTCCACACGGTTTCTGGGGTCAGGAATTTGAGAGTGGCTTCCATCGGTAGTTCTGGCTCCAAGTTTTGCCTAAGGTTGCAGTCAAGGTGTTGGTCAGGGTTAGAGTCATCTGAAGATTTGTCTGGGACTGGAACATTCCCTTGCAAGAGGGCTTACTCCTATGGTGGGTAAATTGATGCTGGCTGTGGGCAGAAGGCCCCAGTCCTTACCACGCGGACCTCCTCATAGCGCTAAAGTGTCTTCATGACATGAAGGCCGGCTTCACCCAGAGTGAGTAACCCAAGGGAGAGCAAAGGTAGAAGCTGTAATTTTTTTGATGACCATGCCTTAGGTGCCATGCTCTGTCATTTCTACAATATCTTAGTGATCACATGAGTCAACCCTATTTGAAGTGAGAAGGTAAGAATATATGGAGGCAAAAATCATCTAGGACCTCCAACCACCTTGAAAGCTTCCTATTCTGAGTATTAATGGGAAAGGAAAATTCTATGTAAAAGAGGACAGAAAATACTTTCCAAAATGAATACATTTAAGAAAATATCAGAAAAATTAACTATAGAATCACAGAATTCTAGAATCAGGAAGAAGTTCGGATATCATCCGGTCTAACTTGGTCATGGAGACTGAGACCCAGCAAGCTGATGCTAGTTTTCTAACCTAACTTAGCAAATCAGTCACTGAAATAAGATTAGATCCAAGCCTCTTTACTCCTAGTTGGGATTGTGGTGAATAACCCTGGCCTAGAAACCAACACCCACCCCAGTCTCCTCCTATTGTGCGTTCCTCTCGCCGAGGCCAGAACGCCTAACCATCGTGATTCCCCAGCTCTCTTGCAGCTGGGGTTCTGGACGTGATTCAGTTTCAGGCAGTCAGAGCACTGACCTGAGATGTGGAAATCAGAAGTGAGTTAGAGAATGGGCTGCTACAACTTGGTTTGCTCCTGCCGGCAAAGGTGGTGGCAGAGGACTTGGCTATTCTGGGCAGAGGCGGCATAAGTCCTGCTGCTCTGGTCACCAGCATGGTGAGCGCTGAGGGGCCCAGCTTGGAGATATTAGTTTGTACCTAGAAGATGTGATATGGCTTTAAGGATAAGAGTTCCAACAATGGCTTCCTGATCTCTAATGAGCAAGGAAGCTAACATATTCCCGGAGTGAACAATGTCAGTGGTGATGGTCACAATCAGGAAGGTGGGAAATTAAGTGGTTAGCAGCTCTGCTGGAGCACTGGTTGTCTGGGTGGTTCCTGGATTCCAAGCCCAGAGCCATTATTCCAGTCCTTCCAGCAATTTTGTAAGTACCTAATTCCCTGGGTTAAATCCAGTTCTCATAAAATAGTTAGAGCTGTGCCTGTTATCTGCACCTAAGTTCTATTTCAGAGCATGTTCATACCTAAGAATGAGAAAAGCAGCCTGACCTATGGAGACTGGCTTGACGCTCACAGCTGGATCTCACAGTGGTTGGGAAATAGCCTGGCACTTACAGACAGGCCATGGGGTTCTCCCGTTGAACGTAAACAGTTTCTCAGGACGTGAGCTTCAGACAGGCTCACTCTGTTGACTGCGGCAGGTCAAGACATAAATAAGAACACTCTGTATCATGTCTGAACACAGACAAAACTGTGAACGCTGTCCAAATCACAAAAATGACAAAACATCCCCCTATTCTTGCTTCTCTGAGTGACGGCTGTCTCTTTACTAATGATAACCTTTGCCTTCCCCCTTTCAGATTTATTAAAATGCTCAATCATAGACTCGCCCCTCTCCATGACAGCATCCAATCCAGACACAAGCCCTGTTCCTTTAGCCCTCCCCCACTCACCTAACACAAGCCCAAATCCTGCAATTCTTTCCCACTCCTTCTCACTGGTGTGCAGTTTGCTTCCCTGCGACAAGTCATAAACCTGACAGATGTGTTCCTGCCGATCCTTAGCCAAACATATATAGTTTGGTTTGAAAACCTCACGCTCTGCCAGCACCAGTTCTTTTCTGTGAATAAGTGAACTACTCAGTGTAGAATTGATATTCCTTTTTTGCCTTTTTCTCACCTGTGCTTCTTTATGACAGCCCAAAAATGCCATACTTGTAGTTTTGTGTCACCAAAAGCACTGCAATCATATGCATCAAATGATAAAAAGAAAAATCATAAAAGGAAGGATCAACAGTAAGCCAAGAAGGCGATTGAAAATTAGACAAAGCGGGGGCCTGGGTGGCTCAGATGGTTAAGCGTCTGCCTTCGGCTTAGGTCATGATCCCAGGGTCCTGGGATCGAGTCCCGCATCGGGCTCCCTGCTCCTTGGGAGCCTGCTTCTCCCTCTGCTTCTCTCTCTCTCTCCCCCTCTGTCTCTCATGAATGGATAAATAAAATCTTTAAAAATAAATAAATAAAAAGAAAAAAAAGAAAATTAGGCAAAGCAATTATATAGCGAATTGGATAATAAGACAATTCTTGAATACCCACAATACACCAGGCACCTGTGCTAGTCATTTACATATGTCATTGACTTCATCATCACAATTCTACTGCAAAGTAGGAATTTTAATTCCCGTTCGATAGATGAGAAAGACTGAGACACTGGAGCCTAATGACCTATTTGGAAACTAGTAATGATGGTATCCAAACTCAAGGTGCTAAAAATCATATGTTTCCACAGCAGAAATAGAGACAATATGGACATTTCTGAACAAACACAAAACACCATTTTTTCTCCGAGTATTAGGTCTTCGGTTTGGTGTTGTCAGAATAAAGAAGCAGCTTTAAAAGAAAAAAAGCAAAAAAAAAGAAAGAATAAGGAAGCAGCTATGCAGCAAATATTTAATGGGGACCTACTAGGAGGGAATGTTTTAAGAAAGTTACGTGTGGCAAACGCTTGCGGCAAGCGTGTCTATGGGAAAGATGCTTGCGGCGAAAGTGCCTAGACCCGTTGCCAGACCTAAAGCATTTTTCTGAGCTCCCTCGACTTCTATTAATGGCAGTGACGCCACCCTGGCTGCAAGCCAGTCACCCACTGCACGTAGGTGTGCTCGACAAGCTAGCTGGAGGCAGGCATCGCATCAGAAACGTGGCACCGCACACACTGCGCTGATTCCGGCTAAGCACCTCCAAAGGGAAATGACTTCCTGTGACGCCAGCCGAGAGCAAATGGTCTGTGTCCAGGTGGCCTCATCGTGAGGAGGGGCGAACTGACCCAATACCAACCAGCACCAGCCTCCCCCACCCCCCAACCAGGCCTGCAAATGACAGAACCCTCCCCACCCACCCGAGGCTGTGAACAGCCAAAGTGAGAATAAACCCAAACAGTCCAGGAGCCCTTCGTTCTGTTTCATGGATTAATGTGCTGGATTCACAAACGTATTTTTAAACATACATTGCCTTGTTCTGGATTCTCTGCTTCGTCATTGTCCCAAATGACATTCAGGGGTGCATCCTAGCCTGAACTCCACAGTGGCAGTTCCAAAGGAATCCAGCAAGTGCCCAAAGGGCTCCTAAGAGTAGCAAAGGGACCAGTGCTCCTAACTCAGTGGGTGTGTGTGCTGTGAATAGGAGAGAGGAAGGGAGGAAGGGAAGGGAGGGTGGGAGGGCATAAAGCAAACACCCTATCAGAGGCAGGTTTCTCAGACCTGAAACACGTACAGATAATGGGGAAAAGTGAGCATCACATCCCTAAGTCCACAGAGATTTTTAAATGCAGAGGAAAATATACCTCAAATAGGCTCATGGAACAGAGAGAGGACATTAGGGGAAAACTAAGGAAATCTCAATAAAGTATGGACTTTAGGTAATAATAATATATTAATATTGGTTCATTAATTGTCACACATGTAACTTACTAATGTAAAATGTTAATAACAGAGAAATTTGGGTATTGGGAATGCAAAACCTCTCTACTATCTTCCCAATCTTCTTTACATTTCAGACTGTTCCAAAAGCTTATTCAAAATATAGATTTTTATATATATTATATGACATATTTCATACAATATATGTATTATAGTATTTCATGTATATATATATATATGTATATCCAGTAGATTTGTTTCAAAATAATCTAAGAGACAAGGGGGATATTAATGGGGATATAGAGGAAATAAGATTAGTTACGACTTAATAATTGGTGGAATTATATTGGAGGTGGATACATGGATGGATAAGTTATATTATCTCTTCTACTTTCTTACATATTTGCATTTCTCCATAGTAAAAAGTTCAAAAACATATACCACCATTAAATTGAGAAATGAGAAGAAGAAAATATCTACTTGTCTATCTACAGTGAAAATGGTGCTCGCAGGTTTATCTTTATCAGCCATCAGTAAAAAGAACTCTAGTCTAATGCATACTGTACAGCTGAAGAGTGGAAGGTTTTATTGGTGCTAAAAAGGGTGGGTTTCCCATTGTGTTGGGCAAGTGGATGGCATTGACATGGATCAAGGCATGTGATTTAGTGGCTTTCCTTATAGTATCGTTAGGCTGATCCACAACCCCCACCATCCCCTATGATCAATGGCAGACACTGGCTTCTTCCGATAGGGTCAGAGCCTTTGGAGGCTTTGAAAGAACATTTTTCTCTGTGTGACGTGAAAGCGGGCAGCTCAAGTTCTGGGTGCGATCTGACTAAAGCCTTCTCAGTCACCTGTAACACGAAGAGAAGACTGGTAAGCTTCCCCACACTGTGCCGGCCACACCCCTTGCTGCGGCTGCTGCTAGAACAGGGCCATGAACAGAGGGCCGCCATTAGTAAGAGAGTATGTAGCAGTCTGCTTCTGAGAGCAACCAGGAGGTTCCTCTTCCTCCTGCATCCCTCTTAAACAAAAAGTACCAACATCGGTCCAGGCTCCCAAGTGAGAGGCCTGGGAGCCATTCATCCCAGACACCTCCATCTCTGTAATCTTCTAGAATCCAATCAGCTTCCATGTTCTACAGATTCTACCACCTTCCTTTCTCTCAGATCTATTCTCACCACTCCATCCCTGTTGCCCACTGCAAGTTCAGACTCTCATTCTCCATCACCTGGACTATGTCAATATTCTTCTACTTAGCCTCTCCCTGCTTTCAACCCCTGCAAACCATTTCAATGCTGCCACAAAGATGAGTAATACGATTATCTCATTCAAATTCTGGGAACCCCCTCAATATTGCCTCACATACTTCAGGATGAAGAATTTGCTTCTTAGTTTAGAACACAGGGACATCTATAGTCAGGCCTCCGCCTACCCCCTCTTCCTTTTAGGCCCCATTCTTCCAAGTTTAACTGTTTGTAGTTCTCAGAATATGCCAGGTAGTGTCCTATCTCCTTACCTTTGCTCCAAGGTCCCTTCCTCCCAGCGTGTCCCTCAGTGAACACCCGCATATTTTTCAAGACCCAGTTCAAGCCTCACACCTTAAAGAAAACCATCCTGGTCAGGACCTGCCACAGAGGTGAGTGTGTGGTAAGTCCAGTCCACACTCCACTCACCGAATCCTGAGCTCTGGGGAAGGAACGATAGGAGCCCAGAGGATGAGGCTCTAATTTACAACAGGGCACTGCACAGGCTAGCTGCAACCCTTCCGCCCAAGTGGAATCTGCCACAACCTCTTTGGTATCCCTACCATACCCATACCCATCGGCAGCCACTTACTGAACTTGGAGTTTAGTGGAGGGAGAGAGTTGAACCCATAGGCACTCGGGGCAATGCCATCTCTTTTCTGCCTTGTAACTGTGGCACCTAGCACAGAGCCTGGCACATACTGGGCACTTAATACATGATTATTGAGGGGTGCCTGGGTGGCTCAGTCATTAAGCGTCTGCCTTCAGCTCAGGTCGTGCTCCCAGGGTCCTGGGACCGAGCCGCGCATCGGGCTCCCTGCTCGGCAGGAAGCCTGCCTCTCCCTCTCCCACCCCCACCCCCCG
The DNA here is from genome assembly GCF_037043125.1 of Eumetopias jubatus. Lineage (NCBI taxonomy): Eukaryota > Metazoa > Chordata > Mammalia > Carnivora > Otariidae > Eumetopias > Eumetopias jubatus. Next base: position 114,278,618 of record NW_028274811.1, read on the forward strand.
CTTGTGTTCCCTCTCTCTGTGTCTCTCTCTGTCAAATAAATAAATAAAATCTTTAAAAAAATACATAATTATTAAGTGAAGCCATAAATGATGCACCAGTTCAAAGCACTATATTGTTAGATTTTATGAGTATATTTATTTAAGGCATGGTTTGCAAACAAGCCATGTGTTGAAACATCAGAATTTCACATCCGACCAAGCCCAGTCTGGTTCAGTGGAGCCGCGTTGGTAAATCCCCAGCTCATGACGAATGATCGATCTCAAGATCCTCATTAGAGGCATCCTTAGGAAGGGGCAGAGGCCACAGCTTCAAACCACCAGAACCCTGCTCACTTGCAGAAAAGCAGCATAGTACTGGGACGGCTCTCAACAGGAGGCCTGTTGAAAACAAGTTGTGGTTTCATCCTGTGTTTGGATTTCTGTGCAGGGAAGGGCACTTCCTCTTGCATTCATGAGAGCCAAATCACACATTCGGGTGGAGGGAATTGTGGCTGTAAAGCTCATGTTGGACACATGAAGAGGTGTCAGCATCCTAGCACTGGCTGAACGCATAGCTTGGAGCATGAACTTGTGTGGCAGGCCACCAGGGATTGGGGATCGCTTCTGCCACATTGTTTTCTGCTGGGGTTGCAATATGAGGGAGGCCTTGTTGATGTGCGTATAGTCTATTATGCTTGGCAATACTCTCCAGTTAGCACTGTTTGGCTACTTGCTAACTTGGGAGTTCTTCAGAAGAGAGAATATAAAAAGATTCCCAGCCTCTCCTTGACTTCCTCTCCTTGCAATTAATGTAGGGCAGTGGGAAACAGTGAGCCGTAGACCTAGCACTGTCTAGAGAAGTAGACCACGAGTTTGAGGCAAGCTGAGTCCTTTTGTGTTTCACTTCCATGATGGTATTCACCAACGGGGCTATTTTGGTCTGTTTTAAGGAAGAAGGAAATGAGACCCTAGAAGACCATGTCAGAAAAGCAGCTGGGGGCTGAGGGGAGGCGGGTGATAAAAGCCATAGCTCTTGAAGAGAGAAATAAAAATGTGGGTTTTGTTAGAAACAATGTTCCTATTCCCGATACTTTCAAAGCCATAAAAATTAGGAGGAAAAAAATCTTTCTGGGGTTTTTGCAGGCACAGGGCATTTATTCTCTCTCCCATTTCTTAATTTGGCATTTTCTTTCTTCAAGTACCAAATCCAATAAATGTTCTTTAAATGGAAAGAAAAAGCTATTAATGAATGCCAGAAAAACAGTTTCCCAGCCAGTCAGCCAAACCACAAATACCCAAAAATGTGATTTCATTTTTAATAATATAATGAATTGAAGAATATCAAATAGAAATATAAAGAGAAAGAGAAAAATGTATTCTCAGCATCTGTCAAAAGGATTTCCAACTTCAGATTAGAGAAGACAGATCAAGAGAAATACCTAATCAATGCCAGAATTCAAAACCCAGTGTTAACAAAATTGAGAAGGTATTAGTGATTAATGAATTCTAACCTCTCCTATAGGCTAAGTCACCTACCCTGTGTCCCTTGAAATTCTCTCCCCATTCAGTATCTGCATTTTCCTCATCTCTAAGTGAGCCAAGGAGCACACATTATAAACCAAGAGACTGAAGATGGCATATGGTGAAGACATTAGTGCCAGAACCTATGTTTTCTAAGTACCAACTCTTCCTCTGGAGGAGGCCCTTAGGCTGACTTAAGCTCAAAAAGATTAGCTCGTGCATCCCTGAAGCTGGGGAAAGATGCAAGATAATTTGTAACCACACAGGTGACATCTCTTCAAGAGTTTTCCCTACCTGCTCCATAGCCCAGGAGGGAAGGCTTAAACTCCTCATCTGTTTTCCCCAAACACCTGGTCATATCTCTTGCTGCATTTAAACAAGTTATTGTAATGCAATGCCTAAGGTCTCCCTCGTTAGACCGTGAACTTGAGACCCTGGTATTTTTACATCTCTGTTACAAAGTGTAGTGGCTGGAACATGAGTTGATTAATTTACACGAAAGCTTTCTTTCTTTGTATCTGAAGAACTCAAGTCCCTTTTGTTGTTCTACCCTATGAGTATATAATTATTATCATTTTTTTAGTGCCAACAAATAGGATGCATGATTCTTCAGGATATATCAGTTAACAATTTTATAAACAGAGAAACGGGTACAGATACTAACTACATCTAGACCATTGCTCCAACTTTTTGGTACAGGAGAAGCATGTGGGGATCTTGTTAAAATGCAGATGCTGATTCAGTTGCCTTAGGGAGGGGCCTGAGATCTTGCCTTTCTAACAAGCTCCCAGGTGATGTCAACATGGTTGGTCCACAAACTAACAGTGACTTGAAACCAGGTGAGGTTCAATGTTCTCTCCTGGCAGTTAATTTCAGAGATGAGCCATTTAGGGCTGCTTTGGAAGTTCTGCCGTGTCACCAGGGGCCCAGGTTTCTTCGGTCCTACTGCTTTCATATCCTCGGTATGCTTTACAACCTCGGGGTCTCCTCTTCTCCCAAGATGGCAGCTGCCGATACTACAGTCAGGAGAGAAGAGGAAGCACCAAGAACAAATGGGTACATGACTGGGTCAACCCCTTCAATAGAAGCTTTCAGGAAGAACCCCACTCAATAACTTTCACTGTGTGGGAAAAATTCACTTCTCTTCCCTGTGTTTCTCCTTTTCTCATACACAGCTACCACAGTCACTATACTTCTGACATAGGATGTGTGAGTTATTTCCCCACACCAGGCAATTTTCTGAGACCAGCTGGGTGTCCTACAATTCAACTCAATTCTCATGCCGTCTTCCTGGAGATAGCTTCAGAATCCACAGGTTAAGGGCTCAGTCCCACAGGACTGCCCGCCCCACAACTTCAGATCCCAATCAGAAGTCCATGTTGTCACCTGTGCTTCTGACTGACTAGCTATAAATCAGAGGTTCCCACAACCCCCTCCTCAGGTTTGAATAATTTGCTACAGTGGCTCACAGAACTCAGAAAACCAGTTTTTTTACTGGATTACTGGCTTATTACAAAGGATATTACTCAGAAACAGCCAGATAGAAGACATGCACAGGACGAGATATGGGGAATGGGATTTGGAGCTTCAGTGTCCTCTCTGAGCATGCTACTCTGCTAGACCCTCCACATGCTCACCAACCCAGAAATTCTCTGAACCCCATCCTTTCGGGTTTTTATAGAGGTTTCATCACATAGGCATGATTGATTAAATCATTGCCCATTGTTGATCAGTTCAACGTCCCAGCCCCTCTCCCCTCCCCAGAAGGTGAGGACTGAAAGTTCCAGCCCTCCAATCACATGGTTGGGTTCCCTGCAACCAGCCCCACCCTTGGGTGCAGTCCAAAAGTCACCTGCTAGCATAATCTCAGGTGTGGTTGAAAGGGGTTTGTTATGAATATCAAGACAGTTTTATTGTTCTCATCACTTAAGAAACTTTAAGGGTTTTAGGAGCCAGAAATGAGGATGAAAACCAAATATATATTTCTTATTACAAATAACAACACCACATTCACTTATATCTCATTGGCCAAAACTTAGTCACTATCTAAAGGAAGGCTTGAAAGTGTGGTTTTCCAGTTGGGTACATTGCTGATAACACTGAATTGAAGTTCTCTTAGGAAGAAGGGGAAAATGGATGCCAGACAGACACTAGCAGTCTCTACTATGAAACAAATGAGATTATCATGGATCCCGTTAGTTACCCATGGCCTTAACCTCTGGACTGTGCCCAATACCTGAAGCAATCGTGCTGTTACTTTGTTCAAAGACACAAAACAGGGAGCTATCTCTGTGGTTTCTTGAGTCTTGTAAACTCCCTGACTTTATTTCTTGACTGAAGCCATCATCACACATGGTTCCAAAACGAAGAAAGTTGGGGGGAACCAGCTCATCATACCCTTTCTACTTCTTCTTTGGGATAACATTACTATTCACTGCTTAGTTTGATTCAGGCTTTATTTGCAGCCATGGGTTCTTAGATGTCAGAGAAACACTGTTATTGTGACATTAGCTGAGATCCTGGCTCAAGGATGCTGGCAGGTCCTCCAGCTTATTGTCCCTGAGGTTATGGCTTATAAGTAAGGGAGACAGTCCAAAGGGGATGTGCTGTTTTCCCTGCTCAGGGCCAATTCTGTTTATTCCTTGAGTACCAAGGGAGTCACCCAAGGTGAAGAAACAATCCCAGCCCATTGATTTCTGCCTGAGCAATCACATTCTTTTCCTGCCTCTTTGCCCAAAATTTCCAGGGAGCAGGCAGGGGCCAAGAAGCAATATACATTCTTGAAAGGGAGGCTTCTTGAGTGATTAAAATGATGGCATCTATTGGTGGCTGACACAGGTGAGGTGCCTGCCCTGTGCCCCAAGTCATGACGTGAAAGACAGTGAAAAGCTTAAATCAGAAACAGGCAAGAGAGAGGTTGTCATTTGTTTTCCTTCCCTTCTCATATCTCAAGGAGTTTATATCTCCAAAATTATAATTTGAAATAATAAACACATTTCGCAATGGTAAATGACTATATGTGTTCATCTAATACTACTAGAGCTTCATTCCTTGAAAATAATTTATATAAATTAACCAAAAGTATCTTTTTAAAAATAAATGTAATATGTTCTGTCTGTTGTAGTTCAACCATCAGATTTTGTAATCTATAATAATAATAATAAATTACTGTATATAATAATATATCAGAATATAACAATAATTCTGAGCCAAAGTAGATAGTCTGCAGCCCACACCTATACAAGGACCCACCTGCACAGCCCTGGCCTGATGTCGCTGAGGAGCAAGGTGGTGTTGAACCCCCGGATGAAGTCTCACAGGAGGCAAAGTGGCGGGTCCACACTGGGCTCCTGAAACTGCTTTTTATTCCTCCCTAATTTTTTTTTTTATCAACCTGACTTTAATGGACAGATTTCCAGGTTTTAATTTTCCATCCCACCCCACTCCATCCTGGAGGACTGTGGGAGAATTTCTTCTTGGTTGTCACCACAAGTCCCTTTCTGTCATTATGACAGTCAAGGAGGAGCTAAAAGACTCTTATGAATCCCTTTTTAAGTTTATCCCGACAACCCCCCTGCTGAGAGTTTGTTTTGTTTTGCTCTGTTTTTTACCTTGTCAGGATTGTTCAGGGCAACCCAGGACCTCCTAGAGGGCCAATGCCAACAGAAGGCACCCTATTTCTGCTGACGGCATTGATCTTTCTTGGGCTTCTCTGAGGTTGGGCTTCTCTGACCTTTATTTATCCTGCCATGGGACAACATGTTAGGTACCATATTGAATTTAGGTGTTGAAAACTGAGGTCCTTCAATCACCCTATTCCCAGTTCCAGTCACTTCTTTTTCTTAAAGATTTATTTATTTATAAGAAGCAGTAGTATGCAATCAAGTTGTTAGCATGAGCAATTAAGAGGATATACAGAGGTTACAGTTACTAAAGAAGTACTACCATATTTGTAGGTGTTAATAGTTTAATTTCCCAAGTGGGTTTAAAGTTGGATTGACACCTTGATGTTATGATGTTAGAATTTTAACTTAGTATTAAGTGTTCTGTGAGCTCTCACTTTACCTTCTTTAGTTATTCTCCTTGCCAAACTCAACACACTGATCTTTGTTGTGTGAGGGGATGGTGGGGTGGGAAGAGTCAGGGACAAAAGCTAAAATTATTTTTTTTTAATCAGATGATTGTACTCTGTATAATCTCTCAGTGTCCTGTGAAGTTTGTCTTTATGCAGGGCAGCAGGGGAGACAAGGGGAATCATGAGTACAAATATAGGAAAAATTGATTTTGCCCCCCTGGTTCTTCCACAGGTAGTAAAGAAAGCATTGCCATTTCTACTATTATACATCTAGATGGGAAATAAGCTCTTCTCCTTCAGAATGAAATGTTTTTTCAGCTAATTGGAGATGAAATTGAGCTTTATTCCAAAAAGGAAAGTCATAAAGCCTGATCATTGGAGAGTTGTACTCTCGACTTTTGACTCTATATTAATGATATTAAGTCCAGAAAGGAACCTCTGTTCCAGAGTTGCCAGATAATTACTAATGGGGTACAACCACTTCCATATTTTTTTCTTTATTCTCTCTTGGTTTCCGTGTATCTTTCTTAACCTCAAGCATTTCTTTCTTCTTTTTTTGACTTGTACTATAAGCTAATTCAAATAGCAACAATAAACAATATGGAATACTTGTCCTTGCTCTGAAGCCTGAGAGGTCTTTAGGTAGGAATGGGATGAAAGGAGGATGAAAGAGTACTAGCTAATTGCAGTATGTGCATAAAGGAGAGGTAAAGAGATGGTAAACTAAGGCTGAGGAAATTTTTCTGATACTTTCTTCACCTCTCTAACATATCTTTTGTGTTCCTGTCCTTATAAATTGTCTATTAGGAAGAAGACACAAGTTATTGTATAGTGTATTAAAAGTAGTAGGTGGGTAGAACCAATGTATTTTTCAACTAGTAAGTGTATATACTTAGTATATATAATTAAAAATTGGTATAAGATAGTCATTTAAAATACCTGAATTTTTTTTAATATTTTATTTATTTATTTTGACAGAGAGAGAGAGACAGCGAGAGAGACAGCAAGAGAGGGAACACAAGCAGGGGGAGTGGGAGAGGGAGAAGCAGGCTTCCCACTGAGCAGGGAGCCCGATGCGGGGCTCGATCCCAGGACCCTGGGACCATGACCTGAGCCGAAGGCAGATGCTTAACACCTGAGCCACCCAGGTGCCCCTAAAAATACCTGAATATTATGTTAAAAGTATACAATCAGTGTTTCTGTAACGATGATGGGTATTCTGCCTCTTGTTTTGCTTTGTGATTATAGAGGAAAATATTGTTTTTAAAAATGTATATTTGGGGCACCTGGGTGGCTCAGTCGGTTAAGTGTCTGCCTTTGGCTCAGGTCACGATCCCAGGGTCCTGAGATCGAGCCTGGAGTCAGGCTCCTTGCTCAGTGGGGAGGCTGCTTCTCTCTCTCCTTCTACCTGCTGTTCCCCCTACTTGTGTTCTCTCTCTCTGTGTCAAATAAATAAATAAAATCTTTTAAAAAATGTATATTGCAATAATTTGGGGGTAAAGAGCAATCTGAAAAAAAAAAAGCATCATGTTATCATACAAGAGAAAGATTTATTTATTCACTTTAGAGAGACAGAGAGAGAAAATGTGTGCATGAGCGGGGGTGGGCAGGCAGAGAGAGAGGGAGACAGAATACTCAAGCACACTCCCCGCTGAACATGCAGCCCAATGTAGGGCTCAATCCCAGGACCCTGAGATCATGACCCAAGCTGAAATCAAGAGTCAGATGCTCAATCAACTGAGACACCCAGGCACTCCTCCATTCACTTTTAAGAGCACCAATTGGATCACCTAAAGGACTGCCCAAGGAGCACTATCTCTGTTAGCCACAGAAAGTGATGACACCCTCAGTCTTTACTAAAGGCCTGGCCCATAACCCACCCTCACTCATTACCCAATTCAGTGTTGCCCTCACATAACCTCATTAATTAGCCCCAGCACTCAGTTCCAAGAGGCCCCTCCAGAAAGCCTGCAGACCACTTCTCCCCTGGGCGTGACTAAGCAGAGCTTAATCAGGCCCAAATGAGCTTCATTTCTTGGAACAAGTGCTTGTCCCTACAGTTCCCAGGATAGACTCGAGGCCACAGGGCCCAAGCTTAAATCTTGGGTGTACAGCTTACTTTGGGTAAGTTACTAAAAATATCTCTGATCCTCATTATTCTTAGCTTCAAAATTAAGATTAAAAATAGTCCTCTTCCTAGGGTTGTTTAAGAGTTAAAAGAGCTAGGGTGTGCTATATATTTAGACCATACTCAACATATAATAAACCATCAATAAATATTAGATATTGTTATTTGAGCAATGCTGGAATTGACACTGTCTTTGCCAGATTCATTCATTCATCTGCTCATTTAAAATGTATTTATTGGGGCGCCTGGGTGGCTCAGTCTGTTAAGCAGCCAACTCTTGATTTTGGCTCAGGTCATGATCTCAGGGTGATGGGATCAAGCCAGGTATCGGGCTCCATGCTTGGCAGAGAGTCTGCTTGGGATTCTCTCCCTCTCCCTCTGCCCCTCCCCACTGCTTGTACTCACACTCACTCTCTCTCTCTCAAATAAATAAATAAATCTTTTTTAAAAATGTATTTATTGAGTACCTATGATAACACCAGCTATTGTGATCAGCCACAACTTAAGGGCAGCCATTTTACATAAATTATAAATACCTATACAGATTCCAATATATTAATTTTTCAGAAGGTGTTTTAACATGATAGCCTCCAAAACCCTGAAGTTTTAAAATGTTCATTTCCTCATATTCTTGGTTTTAAACTTTTATTTTCCTGTTAAGAAAGCCTCCAGTGGCTAACCCACAATGACCTCTGAGAGCAAATTTCCATTGTCAGCCTCAGGGTAGAAATTCATGGCAGGTCTTTTAAATTTTCATTTCTAATTAGGTTTTCCAAAATGTGGACATGATGTTTCTCCACATTTATATTCCTCTCTATTGAGATAAATACTACCTAAAGTGAGACATATAAACTAAATAAAAGGTAAAAAGATATTTAAAAGAGAGACATTATGTCTGAACAGAATTATTGCTCTGCTAGCTGGTCCCCACTTCAGGCCTTCAAAGGACTCACAGTTATAAAGTCAAGCCCTAGAGGGATGTGGCCAGGGTTCAAATCCCAGCTTCTACCATTCCTCCTGGGTGACCTTTGGCAAGTTGTTGACTCTCTACGCTTCTGTTTTCCTTACCTATAAAGGTGAGAAAAAAAAAACCTACTCTATAAAATTTTTATGGAGCTAAATGAAGTGATCCATCTAATCAGTGAGCACATAATAAATATCAGCTGTCAATGTCAGTCACTGATCAATCATTTTCTTCCATGAGCCAGACTTTTAGACACTGATAGTCTCCTAAAAGGAAAATTCTTTGCCAAACTTTTAAAATTTTCACATACTACTCTTCAGCTGTCCCACGTGTCATTAAATATGAGAGGTAAAATTACACTCATTCATCCATGTAAAAACTGTGATTGGAGAGTGGTTCTCTAAGTTTATAAAACTCAGGTCAGAAAAAGAACACCAACTCAAATCATGCGACTCCATTCACAAGGCTCTTTTTTTTTTTTAACCTTCCTGTACCAGTGGGCCAAAGGAGGAAAAAATGACCAAGTTATTGCAAAAACCATAAACTCTTCAGAAAGCACCATTGGCTCTTCCTGAAAATGCACCCTGGCAGGATATGTTTAGGTCATTCAATTCAACATATTATCTATCCAACAGCCATTCTTCAAGAAAGCTTCATGTCCAGTTGGAATACCAATAGGTACTGAATTCCAAAAATTATAGAGGGAGCCCCTGTCTAGCTGACAAATGGGCAAACACACTAAGTGTAAGAATAATAAAGCCATTTTTGTACAGAGGTTTTGAAATAGGGGAAAATATGCTCTGTCTCTCTAATCTATCAGTTCAAAAACAGTGAAGTCTTGCAGACACTGGAGAGCAGTCCAGGGCTTCCAGACAGAGACTGTCCAGAGGGCTCTGTATATTAGTGGGCCATAGTCAAGGGAGGGTGCTTCCAAGAAGCTGTTTTGACACAACTGCACTTTTTCATTTTGAGAGAGTGCACGCGCGTGCACACAGGCACGTGCGCACAGCGCTCGGGGGTAGGGGGCAGAGGGAGAGAGGGAGAATCTTAAGCAGGCTCCATGCCTAGCATGGAGCCCAATGCAGGGCTCAATCTCACAACCCTGAGATCAGGACCTGAGCTGAAATCAAGAGTCCCACGCTTAACCAACTGAGTCACCCAGGCGCCCCACAACGTCACATTTTTAAAAAATATTACCAGGTATTTTTAACTGCCTTATCCTGACCCTCATTCCACCCCATGTACCTCTTCATCTACCATTTCTGTTGAAACCTGTTGGCTAGTACGTGCTGTTTGTATTATATTTTCCATCTACCCTTTCTGCACTCCCCAACCCTGAACATAACCCACCCCACCCTACTTTGCTCCATTCCTCACTGTTGATAGGAACCAGCAAAATCCCTATTTACTAGGAAATTGCTTTCAATAAAGTATCTTAAAATCCACTCTTCTGACCCCAAGGACATTTGATTAAAATGAATTCTGATATCAACACTTATTCTAAATGGGCAAAAGACCAATAGATAATATTTCATTCATGATTCATTCATAAGAAAATTAAGAGGTTCTTCATAGATGTTTGAAGGTAGTTCTGCATTTATTCTGTTTCCAGCTTCAAAAGGCTCAAAACTCTCCCCTCAGTCCTCTCACATTCCACAGTGTCTGTGGTCTGTCTTCTCTATACAGGGCCTGCTCAGACTCTTGCTCTTTTCCAGATTGGACAAACGAAGTTCATTTATCAATTGCCTCATGCCGGCTGTTTCACAGTGAATTCCATTTGCATCTACCAATGAGTAGCTTTGATCAAGTTGTATATTTGGACACACCTTTCATTAATCTGTCTTAAACTTTAAAGTAAAAAATAATGCATTTGGTGACAGCCTCACCATTCGATTTGAGGCCATGTGTCGGATGGCATAGCCGCTAATAACACAAGCTGCCTGGTTCTGAACCTTAGCACCATCCACATGCATTGCCAAGTAATATTGAGTAAATTGTTTAACCTCTTTGTGCCTCTATATGTTGTGAGGATCAAGTGAGTTAATATATGTAAATATATTATATATTATATATGTAAATACATTACCCATGCTTATTACATGTGTCAAGTATTCTTTCAAATTATATGTATGTGTGTGTATATATATATATATATGTTAGCTGTTATTTTTACCAATTTTAAATTGGGTACATTGTTTAAATAGACGTTTCACTTAATAATAATAAGCCATTGTTTTCTTTTTTCTTTCTTTCTTTTTGATGCAACCCTGGTGGTCGGGATTGTGGTTGGGACAAGAAGCAGAATAGGACTGGGGAAAGCTCTCGGGCTTGCGTGTGGCTCAGGTGTGAACAACGCACATGTTCACGGGGTAGTTTTGTCAAAGTGCTACTGAAGGAGAAAATGAGAGATGAGTTGATGTTTCTCTCATGAGTATTACTCAGAATCTTTTCTTCATTGAAAATGTAATTACTTGATTTGTTCCCCATACCAAAATGTTCCACCGTCAAAATGACTACACCAAGAAGACCTCATAGGAAAGGCAGGTGCCCAGTTATTTAATGGGGAGGCATTGTCATGCTGCGAAACTGCAAAGGGGAAATGGGTCGACTCAGAAACCCACCTCCCAGGGCCGGCCCACGTGCAAGTGTGCCAACTGTGCAGAGGATGGGGAAGAGAGCATGCCCCCGAGCCTGAAGCTATGAAACTTAGAAGGATAAAAACCAGGCATCTGAGCACAGGGCTCTGGTCTTCCACCCAGAGTCAGCCCCGTCTGCCACAGGTCAGTTCCCTGGGAAGCAGACCCCAGAAGCCCGAGATGTGCATGTGGAGGGCTTATCCGGGAGTGCTCTTAAATGCACTTCTATAAGGGGGTGAGGGGAGCGGGACAGGGCAAGGGGAGAAGCTGAACTGCCCTGCAGTTGGGGCAGAGGCCTCAGGGGATTCCCTGAGGAGCCCTGGAGCTGAGACTGCCCCTAGAGAGGCAAGGGGCCTGGACCTTATGCTCCACACACTGAATAGCCAACACTCACTGGACGCAGGCTGCCCCAGGCAAGGGGCATGGCCTTGGGCAATGTGGCTCTCTTTGGCAGAGGCTAATTCCCAGAGAAACTCCACCAAGTGCTTCAAGTGCTTCATGACCACTCCCAGTAGCAGGGAGCCAGAGGGCCCCATCCTGAAAGTAGCCTGGGGCTGAGCACCACTGCATACGCCACCCCCATTGATGGATGGCAAATATTTTCCATTCCTGAAATAGATGTTGCAGTTGATGACCTTCTGGGACTGTGTGGCAAGGTCACTTCAATAAAATAAAACAAGGCAAACAGCAAGAAAAAAGAATACCAGGAAAAGCTCCGGGGATGTGTGCCCCTCCTCCAGCCAGGGGCAGAAGATCAGAAGCCCTGATCGTACAGGGAGGCTCCGAAGCTGAAGCAGGTGTTTTAGAACTTAGCAGCTTTTACGTTGTTTTTATTATCTGTATTTGTTTTCTTATTTTCTTATATTTTCCCTTTTCACAATGAAGAGATGCTAGCATTTTAAAATGAACTCTGTGAAAGAACACAAGGGAAGACAAGGGGCCTGTTTCTGTCCTTGTCTGGCTCAGGAGATGGGGGACAGCATGTCTTCCAGGCTGAACGAGGCAGCGGCAGATAAACTGGAAATGGGAGAGCCCCAGGAGGAGGTGGACATTCAGAAAGGAGCAGGGATCCCTGGTCTCAGGCCCGGAGGCCTCCTCTAGTCACACCGTGGAGGCCTCTATGTCTTCTTTAAAGGCCTAAAGGGTCTGTTTTATATTCCAGCGCCAAGATTTCTGAAGTAATATATATAAAATTTGTATACATCACAAGGGTTACATTAATTATATTAATATATTCTATATTATATGGTATATATTATATATAATGAATATACATTAATACTTAAGGTTTCTGATTATTACGCCTTTAAGAATATTCTCCACCAAATGGCCCAGATCAACAAAAGTATTTTTTGAGACTCTCAAAACCACAAAATATGTTTATGACTACTAATAAGGAGAAAAAAACAAAAGATGTTCTGGACACCAAGTTCAGAATTTAATCACTATGGAATTATTTTCTGGCCGCTTTAAAATTGCAAAATTTTAAGTTCAATACCTTATGGTTCTATTTGTAGCAAAAAGTTAAAGTTTTAAAGTAAATTCAATTAATAAATTTCTAGTGCACTGAAACAAATACGCTGATAAGCATGAATTAATGTAAAAATATTTTGTGAATATGAGGTCAATAATTTTTAATATTCCTAAATGGAGTATGTTTATAAAACAGGTTAAGATGTATTATATACCTTTCAGATTTGTAGTGCTTTGTATTTTAATCTGGGGTTTGATTCCTTCATTTCAATCACAATGTTTGCAGGTTTTATAATGTTTGAGGGAAGGAGGTGCTTGGAAATGGTTTTATCCTCTAGAACGCCGGACTAAATTGTTTCCAGGCAAACCCCAAAGGGAAACAAATACCTCCATTAGAAGGAGCCCTGAGGCACTGCCTTCCCTTCTTGAGTCTCAGTCCTAGGGCAAGGCCAACCTTTCAGAAGTCCTAACTCGCAGAAATAAATCAGATCATGGATTTCTTCTTCCACACGCCACTGTCTACCTCCAGCAGAAACTTGATTTAATGACATGAGGAAGTTCAATGTCAAACATGTTGCAATAGAGATATCCTGATTGGAGGAGGTACATACATGTGTACTTGGAAGTGGTCCCCCAAATGGACCCTCATACCCATTTTACCTCCCACCTCCATTGGCTTCTAAGGACCTCCAAAGAACCCTTCAAGCCATTGAGAATTGAAAACCACACTTCCAAATACTGTCTGCTTTGCACAGGGCTGTTGTCAGGTTCAAAATGAGATTCTAGCCATGAAAGTGAAGAAAAAAGGATTCTAATTACCTAAGGATGCTTCTCTTGTTCGTAATACTTTTTACGTTTCAGACAAGTAAACCAACAATAAAATGAGTACCTCCCAACAAGACAAATAGCTGCGTGAAGGCAAAGTATATGCCTTTTCTGTCTGCATCTTTGCACCCTTTCCACAAGGTAGACACTCAGTGAATATTTGTTAACTCTGAAAAAATGTAGCCTGCTATCCCGGCACACATAGTAAATTTGTGTTCAAGACCCAGAGGAGCTCTCAGTAAGTAAGCTAGAAGGTCCTTCAAAGGATTATTTGTAAAATGCAAAATGCATAACGACAGCCAACATTTATTGAGTGTTTTTACCAGTGCTTTACATGCTTATGTTATATATGAGGACTCTACTATTATTGAACTCCCTTTCAGATGGGGAAACTGAGGCATAGAGATATTAAGCAACTTGCCCAAAGTCATACAGCTACTAAGTGTTCAGAGCTCGGTTTCAAACAAGGAGGCCTTGCACCAGTCCAAGTTCTCTGTCACTAAACCTCAGAAGAATGAAGGCAGATGCTGGTCACTGATCCCTGGAACTCACTGGCCTTGTGGGGGTCCTGTGTTCAACCCGCACAAAACCAGGTCAACTCTTGGTCCCAACTCTATTCAACCAGCTAACTCTGCCCTTTTGAAAATACAGAAACAAAGGTTTAGATATATAAATCGTCTTGCCCAAATTAGGTGACTAGGTGTGGTACCATCACAGACACTGAACCTTTTGGTATCTAAATTATCAGGCCACACCTTTGAGATCTAAGTACGTTTTGGTGAATGAGTGAACGGCTTGTATTCCATTACGTCTTCTGTGAAGCCAGCACCTCTGTTTCTCAGTCCTTCCATTTGTAACTAGAAGCAGGATTTTACTGATCCAGGGTAAAAGACTCACGAGGGGCACACATTAAACTTTGTAAATTCTCAGGTTCCATCTTCAGACTCAGGTTCACCAGGCCTGAGGGTTTTACCCTTGTAGCTAGCAAAACAAGTGATTCCAGTATCAGAAAGATACTGTCCTGTATTTGGAAGGAATACTTCTTATCTGCCTGAGGCTTGGCTAGATAGAAAGAACTTGTGTATTTTCTTTTCAAAGAAACCATGACATTGGGACGCCTGGGTGGCTCAATTGGTTAAGTCTCTGCCTTCAGCTCAGGTCATGATCCCAGGGTCCTGGGATCGAGTCCCGCATCGGGCTCCCTGCTCAGCGGGGAGCCTGCTTCTTCCTCTGCTTGCCACTCCCTCTGCTTGTGTTCACTCTCTCTCTCTCTCTCTCTCTCTGACAAATAAATAAATAAAATCTTTGAAAAATAAAAAGCATAAAGAAACCAAGACAAATCCACTCAACCTCACCGCCCCCCCTCCCACCCCCTGGCTGGGACGGGGGAGGGTGAGGGAAATGAGGAGCAGGCCCCTCTGGTAGTCAGAGCACACAGCTGCTCTGTGTAGCTCAGCTTCCTTCTCCCTGGTTTGGCTGGACTCCTAGGAAAGGCCACACAACTAAGAGGGAGCCTTATAGCCTCCTGCCCCCAGCCGTCATTCAACCATCCTGTCTGCCAGGGAGGGGGTGTGGTCTGACGGCATTCAGGCCACCAAGATGCACAGACAGGCTGGGACTCAGTTTGCAAGGCCCAGTTTCCATCCCCCGCTGGTGCCAACAGCTCACTATGGTCATAACCCTCCAGATTCCTTCAGAGGAAGCCAGTTATCTGCTAGACTTCCTTTGTTCTTCAGGGCTCTCTTTTGGCATCTCTGCCAAGGACATGTTTTGGCTGGATCCACTACCCAGGCCTCTGCACATCCCTGGGAAACTGAGCTAAGAGAAACACGGTGCAGGAGGTAGATGGGGAGCTGGAGTTTTTGTCTGCTTGAATGCAGGGCCTTACAATGGAAATGTGTACCATCGGTGACCAGGTGCTCATTGGACCAGTGACCAGCATCTTCCTGAGACTGCCATGAGCCCCTCCACCTTTTCAGAGACTCGATTGCAGGCCAGAGCAAAAACAAGGCGAGCCTTTTTGGGATCCCTGATTAACCCTTCTCTGTGCAGTGGGGAGTGAGGGTGGGGTGGAGGGTGGTTCTTACCTCTGTTAAAGACAGTCAGTTACTGTGCAATGTGCACTGCCCCTGCTGGGTTTTGCAGTGGGCGCTGAAACTCACAGATCACAGCATTCAATGATAACAAATGGCTAGGGCGAATGTGGCTCTTCCCCCAAATACCTGTACAACATAATCAATCCTGCATCCTCAGCCAATGTCCCATCTTCTCAGGAAAGCCCTGTGCATCATTGTAAGTCCAGTTCAAATTCCTCTTCACTCAGATTCCTCCTTTGAGTCCTAAAGGGTCCGTCAGCTAATGGCGATGATTACGTAGCTTGTTCAGATGTTTGATTTGTGCTGACGTCTCCCCAGTCTCTTCTAGAGAGAAGGAGGAGTGTCTTTCTTATCCTTACCTTCACCGTGGCAGCCAGAAGGGAGACTTACCTACAGTAGGCATGTAATAAAATGGAAGTTACATTAATAACAGCCTGTGGAGGGGAGAATAAATTCAGTCATGAGAACTATAATATTCAGCATTTATTTCTTGGCAGAGAGAGAAGTGAAGAAGGAATTGGCCAGATTGTTTTATTTGGAGCCCTTCTGAGCACATACTAAGTGAAACATCTAGTGAAACAATAGCCTGGTTTAATGGTATGAACTTTGACTCTGGGATAACCGATCATCATTAAAACCATCCTGGATTTGTCTTCCTGCAGAAGAGCAGGATACTGACCACAGTTCTGCGAAGCGTTCCTTTAGGGAGATTTCTCAGCACTAAATAAAAGAGTGACTTCTCAATGTTGCAAAAGGGGCCCGGCTGTTGGTTTTGGCTGGGGACAAGCGCTGAGCTGGCTCCACTCAGAGATGGCAGGATGAGATAAACACGGCTGTATGATGTCACTGAAATAGTCTTATTTTCATCAGAAGCTAAATTCAAATACCCTCAGGGAAATGGATTATTTTGTTTTGCTTTGAATTACTACAGCTTTCTAAAATTCATTTTTGCCTCTGTAAGTGATGGGATATTCCAATGGACTCCAAGTTCCATGGAGAGACACTTGGAAAACTGTGCTCCTCTGGGTGCCTGAAAAGAGCACTCAGCAGTGACTGTACAGCAGTAGATTTGCAACCCGTGCCCTGCTTTCTGCACCAGATGTTGACTGGCATGTCTTTAAGGCCTTAAGGTCCTAGATTCAAGGGTGGTGAGTCAGAGTCCATACTTGGCTCTCGCTAGAGTCACTGGATCCAGACCAGAGTACTCAGTACTCTACTGACTAAAGAAATGGTGGGTCAGTATTTAAAATGAGAAGAGGCTCCAAGAAGAGCAGTGAGGGTGCAGAGTCTCCAAAGTACCCCATTCCCCCCACTACCCCCCAACACACACACACACACACACACACACAGAGTTCTCCTCCACATCTCTCCAAAACCCCAAGCCATCTTGTGTAACCAATCTGGGAACATTTAACTTTAGAGAGAGAGGTGATCCAGACACTAGCTTGGGTCGTTCCACCCATGTTCACAGAACAGGGACTGGGGTGGGGGGGGGGCGGTTCTCCAAGCATAGCAGAATTGGGACAGATTTGTCAAATCATTCATCTGCAGAGGTGAAACCTAATGCCATCACCAGATGCTGCCTGATTGTCATATAGAGGATGGGTTAACTGAGTAGGATCAGAAACCAACTGATTCCACTCCTACTGCTGCCACTCCTCTGATTCTGCTTCCCTGTGTTTCAGTTTCTTCCTCTATAAAATGTAATTACAAATCATAACCCCATGGGACTCTCTAAAGGATTAAATGAAATATTCCTCGTAAAGTGTTTACCATGGTAAGAGCTTAATAAATGTCAGCTAATGTTATTTGCTAATTGGTCTTCAAGGAAATTCTCATTTTCCTCCATAATGCAAGGATGGATTGATCTCTCAGCTGAGGGTGATTTTGCCTTCCTGTGCTCCTAGTTTCTAGGCCTCTCTTTTAGGAATTCGAGCTCATCATTTAGTCCTAATATCTAAACGGGATTAGATGTCCATGAACTCTTTCAAGAGAGCCAAGTCGTATGTAACTCAGATCCCAGCTTTGTACAAACCACTATGTTAGTTGCTGTGGAAAATATACAGTGAGCACTTAATGTTTTAATCAAATGATTTCTGGCTTCAGCAGGCAGGAGGTTCACCAAAAGTAAATGCAGCACACTGGGCACAGTGTTTATAATAATCACACCATAACTGGCCCGATGAATGTGAAAGGTTCTAACACAGTGACAGGAATCCAGTTGTCCTTCAGATTTATTAAACTGTATGTGATCATTTCAAATTCATCTTAAACATCTTTACAGTGACTTATACTCTACATAGACAGTCGGAGTCAGTGGAAAAGTGGACACTGAGATTTGAATTTGATTAAAGTTGATGTAAAGCTTGCACTTTGCTGGACAGCATTTGTAGTTGTTAACATAGTAAATGGTCATTTTTCTGTCTCTCCTGGAGGGCCAACTGCACGACAGGGAGAACATGTATCTTAGGCCACAAATAGGTATGATTATACCTGATATATAGGGACACTGAGGTTCAGAGATATCAAGGGACTTTTCCAGAGCCAGGATGCAAGTCTCAGAAAAAGACCTTTAAGTGAGATAGTATTAGTATTAATGAAGGATAGTCCGAAGAAAGGCAAGCAGGGACAAGAGGCCCCTGCCCTAAAAGGATACCACCCTTCAAAGGATTTTACACCACCCTGGAAGGAGCCCTCCACCTTTTCCCATGTGAATAACTATCTGGTAGGTTCATGAACGAGTGGACAACCTGATTGGATGACAGGCCCATGGAGCGTTAATCAGATTAAAACAGCCCGCACCAAAGAGCCTATAAAAACCCCTAGATTTAAACACCAAATTGGCAACCCTCTCGGGTCCCCTCCCTCTTCAGGAGCTTTGTACTATTGCCCAATAAACTTTGCTTTACTATCGCTCAATAAACCTTGCTTTGCCACCCACCGCTTTTCATCTGGCCTACCTCTTTATTCTTCGAAGCGGCATGACCAAGAACCGCAGGCACTAAAGGAAAAGAAATCCTGCAACAGTATTTTTGAAAGGTCTTTGTCAGCAGCAAAGTATGAAACAGTATTCTTGTGAACCATAGGCATTTACTAAGCAGCTACTCTGCCCCAGTGGCCATGTAGGACCCTGTGGGTTGAAGATACCCCAATCTTGATGGAGTTTCCAGTGTAGGGGACACAAGTGTACGGAGGAAGTACGTACAGGACACAGCAGGGTGTGAAGAAGGTGAAAGGTGAAAGAAGAGGGTTTTCCCAAGGAAGAGACACACGAACTGACTCACAAAACTAGGTAGCTAGAGGCTCATCAGAAGAAGAGCGGTGGGGAGAAAGAAGGTCGGGGCAAAGGCACAGCAAAGGCTGGGGAACAGCATGATCAGACTTAGGTTTTCACATTCTTGGGGGCAGCTGCTGGGAGAAGGGAATCGAAGCAGGGATACTCTCCACTCTGACAGGCCAGGAAACAGATGATGACTGCTGGCCTGAGGCAGTGAAGTCATGAAGGCAAAGAGACGGAGGTGATAGAAGAGGTGTTAAAGAGTATAGTTAACTGAATTTGGTCGTTCTTCAAGCGTGGAGGAGAGAGAAAGACAGAGGTCAAGGCTGGCATCCAGGTTTCCAATTTGAGTATTGGGGGAACTCTGGTGTCATTCACTGGGAAGGGAAACCCAAGAGGGGAAGATAATAATATAGTGGGTTTGATGACGTCCTCTCAGCTACTTTTTTTGGACCTGAGTCATTACAGATGACTTCACCTTTTGATTCTGGGAAGTTTTCTTTCATTCACCTTCCTGGTGTTTTGCTAACAATTAACTGCAAGAGGGGAAACATAACATCCCAGCTCTATTTTCCAAATGTTTACCCTGCAGTAAAACATAAAGGCAACGTGGACTTCAAGTGAAAGACACAGGTGCGTGCCCTAAGCACAGTGCCCAGGCAATTTGTCTTTGGGTTTGTGTCAGGGCCTAATAAGCACCTGCTATATTTTTATAGCTGGGTAGTAGGACTTAATAGGACCTTGCTGAAATGATAATTACACTGCCTATGAGCCCAGACTGTAGGTGTGCATAATGGAAGCCTGCAGTAAGTCATGGGCTCCAGGAGCTCAAGGAAATCTGCATGTAGGATGAAAGTTCTCTTTCAAACAGCCTGTGGGCATTTTAGGTTTGGGTCCTCATGGTGTCTCTACTAACCTCTTCTGAAGGCCTGGGCGTCCCTTCTAGAGGGACGTATCACCACAGAGAGCATGGTCAGGCCAATGGTCAGTGTCTTTGGTGAACACAGCTCTTAGTCAAGCCCAGAGCTTGATAAGGGGAGCTTGGCCTGGATTCTAGGCCACACTGGTCCCCTCACATGCTCTCTCCTACCTGATATAACTGCAGCCACTATGAGGCAGCCCCAGGGCCTTGGATAATAGCTGTTAACCCCCTCATAGCCCCCAATCCTCAGAAGGGCCCAGTCATGAGAACTTACTATTGGACATTGGAGAATCTCTTACAACAAAGCACAGTGGAAAGTGTGTTGAATACTCACTATGTACCAGGCACTTGAAGAAACAAAAGAACAAGTCTCCATTAATAGCAATACTAGATAGGACCCAAAACACATCCCCAGGAAGGGATGGAAGCAGGGAGGCTAAATACCACATGATCATGCAAAAACTAAATTTCTTAATAGCAAGAAGAGTACGGTTAGGCTTTTATTCCTGGTTTTCATTCAGATCTTAATCTCACAGATTAAGATACGAGTTGCCCTGTTTTCCAGCTAGAGGAAAAAGCCCTTAAGATTTAAAATCAGAAGGTGGATTTGTGTCAGGAAGTACGCTGTGGAACCAGATTCCATCAGGAGAGCCCAATCCTGTTCCTTCCCTTTGCTTAACACCCCAACCCCGTCAGCCTCGGTTCGAAGTCCTTCTATCGGAACAGAACAGAGGATATGAATACATGTCTGAGGAATCCATATTTGAACAGGGACTGAAAAACATTAAGAACCCATTCTCTGTTGAGTCACTTTACAGGCGTTAGGCTCCACCATGGGAGACAAGATGAAGACAAACTCTCCTCTGACACAACATGTTCTGACATGTTCAAGCTTGAACCTTCCTGTATTATTATTTATCCAGAAACAAGCAAATACAGTCCCACCCTGTAATTTGCTAAGTAACCACAGAGGGCACAAAGCAGGATTTCTCAACCTCAATGCTATGGCGATTTGGGGCTGGACAATTCTTTCTGGGAGCCTGGGGGAGGAGGTGGTCTACATTGTAGAAAGTTTAGCAGCATCCCTGACCTCTATCCATTACATGGTAGTAGCATATCTCCCTCTGTCATCACAACCAGAAATGTTCTCTAGGTATTGCCAAATCACCCCTGGTTGAGAAACACTGATTTGGAGTGGCACTACATCTCAATTACAAGTTCAGCCAGATACAAGGGGTCAGCTGAGCATCTGACGGGCAACAGGGAACTACGGCCTGCTGTTGTAATGACAAGGACTTAGGACAAATGAGTTGAAACTCTCTCACTGGCTCAGACCCAATAAATTCAGGATACTGACTAAATAGTTTACTACAAATGTGAGAAGTGATTTGGTCTATCATCACTGCTGAACCCTAAGATCTTGCTGATTCTTTTTTACCAGGCGGAAAACTTTTTAAATAATTAGAGTATCATTATTATACTATATCTGTACATCAGTAGTCTTTCAGTAGCAAGTGACAGAAACTCAATTCAAGCAAAGAGAGAGAGAGAGATTGAGAGAGAGAGAAGCTTTTTATTGGGTCATGAAACAAAATCCAGGGGTAGAATTGGCTCTAGTTACACCCAGATCGAGGTATTCAGTGACACTAGGAATATTTCACTTCTACTTTTTGGTCATATTTTCCTCTATTTTGGCCTTGTTTTCAAGGTGCTTTCCTGAGATGGTGACAGAGATGGCCACTGAGACTCCAGGATGACGTTTTAGAAACTCCAGTGGAAAGAGAAGGTCTCTTTTCCAAGTGTTTCCAAGGTTAAGTCTCACTGACCTGACTTGGATTAAATGCCTATACCATCTGATCATGCAAAAACTTAATTTTTGTAGCCAATCATTGTAGCCAAAGAAATGGAACACCCCAGATGACCTCCCAGGCTTGTCAGCACATACTGTAATAGTGAGCCTCTAAGATGGTTCTTCCCTCCTGGTTTTCATGCCCTTGTGTATTCTGTTCTTTTTTTATTTATTTATTTAAATTCAATTAATTAACATATACTGTATTATTAATTTCAGAGGTAGAGTTCAGTGATTCATCATTTGCATATAACACCCAGTGTTCATCACATCACATGCCCTCTTTAATGCCTGTCACCCAGTTACCCCATCCCCCATCCCCCTCCCCTCCAGCAACCCTCAGTTTGTTCCCTATGATTAAGAGTCTCTTATGGTTTGTCTCCCTCTCTCATTTCATCTTGTTTTATTTTTATGTGTATTATGTTCTTGAGTGTAGGCTGGACTCATTTCTAATGAACAGAATACAGCCAGAAGTGATGGGATATCACTTCTGAGATTATGTTACAAAAACATTGTGACTTCTGTCTTGCTCACCCTGCCATATTGCTAATTGTCCTGTGGAGAGGCTTATATGGCAAGAAAGTGATGGTTCTATCCAAGAGCCAGCAAGGACTAAAGGCCTGCCAATAATCATGTGAGTGAGCTCAAAAGCAGATCTCTGAGTCAAACCTTGAGGTTGATTCCAGCCCTGGCTGAGACCTTGCCTGCAGTTTTACAAGAAGTCTTGGGACAAAGGCACAGAAAAGCTGTGCCTAGATTCCTGAGGCAAAGAAGTCATGAGATCATGTTTGTTGTTTTAAGCCAATACATTTTGGAGCTATTTGTTATACAGCAATAGACAACTAATACAATGTACCATTACCCCCCCCACACCCAACACACACATACATACCCCCAGGGACATAGGAGAGGACTGCTTCACCAAACACCATGGTCTGAGATTGGGGGAGGCATAGCCCAAAGGCATTCTGGTGTTCAAAAACACATATTCATTATAACATCCAATTCAGGTTGTTTGGACTGAACGAACATATAAATTTCCCATTAGGCATCTGCCTTCGGCTTGGGTCATGATCCCAGGGTCCTGGGATCGAGTCCCATATCGGGCTCCCTGCTCGGCAGGAAGCCTGCTTCTCCCCCTCCCACTCCCCTTGCTTGTGTTCCTGCTCTCATGCTCTCTCTCTCTCTGTCAAATAAATAAATAAAATCTTAAAAAAAAAAAAAATAAGGAAAACAGTCTCTGATACTCTCCCCATAGGGAGAAAAACTGGACTTTCACGTGACTGCATCGGGAATGGGTTTATACTGACCTGGCTCACAAGAGACTTTGCAAAGCCACATATCCTGAGGGTGACGGCTGAGAGCACCATGTTGACAACATTTTTTTTCTTCATTCACCCCTGGAGATGGAAACTGCTGGACACCAAGTTTGAGTGGAACCTTTTTGTTCCTTTAAACCTGCCTGCTCTGGATTTTTAGTTTCCACTATTATATAAGCCTTGACTTACTCCTTGTTGACAAGGACAGTTTATTTTCTCTTCCTATTAAACAGGTAATTGAACAACCTAAGAAGAAGCTGAAATATCAATGAATCTTGGCCATGTTATTATGAATTTGTAGTTCAATTTTGAAATAGTGGCATTGAGGTCCTGACTGAAATTTCTCTTCTAAAATGTCCCTGAAGCACTAAGATAAGGTAGTTGGGGGCTCTGAATTACTTTAGGTGCTCTAGAACATGTGATACGTAGGAGGGATTTCCCCTTGTTTGCTCATTTCTAAGTCCTCGCTTACCTTGTCTGGATCATGGTAAATACCTTGGGAAAAATAAAGCCTCCATCAAGTATTTGATCACCAGAAAGAGCAGAAGGTAAGTACTAAAGAGACTGTGACTTGCTGACATTAACCCACTGGAGCCCAATTCTGTCCACATTGCCCATGATGACAAGTCACAAGGTGGAGAGATTTTAGGGAGTGACTTGAGAACCAGTACTTGAGTACTAGAATTCACCAGTAGTACTCATGAGTAGTATTACTTAGGACCATTCACACCTTATTATTTTATGCAGCTTCTACATAGTGTGGTATCTGATGCTCTAAAGCATGCAGTTGACTGATTTATTTCCAGGAGAGTTAGATCTAGTAAAATGCTGCACGTGACATTAATAGATTTAGTCAGTGTATATTTTTAGATTAATAGTGGCTCGATGGGTTATCAGATACCCATGATCCTTCCATCAACATTGAGACCTTCCCTTTACATTTCTTTATAATGAACTGAGCACACTTTAAAGATCTGCTTACTCAAAAAAAAAAAAAAAAAAATTCCTATTGTGTTTCTCTGACCTAAAGTTAGTGAAAATTTCAGATGCTGAAGGAGTGGGGAAGAAGGACATGTCTTCAAATAAGATCTTTGAAAACCCAAAGATTCCACCCAAGGACCAGGTTGGAAAGACCCTTATTTGTCTTTCACTGTATAGTTCTCCAAAACAAAGAAAAAAGGGGGGGGGGCGGACTTTAAAAGCTTAAAAAAAAAAGTTTCATTGTTTAAATTTGCATTGATCCACATTTCCTGAGACCATCAGAATCTCACTAATGGCAACTGGACAGAATTCCTCTGGCTCCAACCCACTCACACATTTTTTGGGGTGTCCAGCTCCTTCAAAACTCTCCCAACTGATTGAGGAAGCTCCCAGTTGTATTCAGTGACTGTGAGAATGGAGATGAGTTGGCTAGGAATAGAGAGCACCGTTACTTCCTACAAGTTCTTGTAGCTGCATGTGGGACCTGCTAGCTCCTTCTCTCCTGCTTTGGAGACTGCTGACTCTGGGTGCCAGATCTAGAACGCTCCCACCTGACCTGTTTCAGAGACACACTGGCCCCTGTGTCCTGTGCCCCTCCAGTGCCCTCACTAAAGTATAGCAGTGCTGGGCTACACTGCATTCTGCTTTCAAGCTCCTTACAGAGATAAGTAGAGAGGCTCCTGGATCTTTTAATTTTATTACTTCATCTCCCTGGGACTCTGGCACATGTTCTGGGAGATTTGGAAAAAGAGCAAATCCCAAAAGTTCTAAACTGATCTCTCTCCAGACACTGGCCTCTCCTCCCTGAGCCAAGTTTCTGTAAAGGACTCTCTCTGCCCTCAAGGGTGAGTCTTGCCATCCAGACTGTCTGAAAACCTTGGATATGTAATTTAGTCCCTCAAGCTTAGATACTCCCCAGTTCTTACACCAGGAGATAATCACTGTAGATGTCTGTCAAGTGAGACTGAATGCATGTGGGAAATATAATCCAGTGTGTTTGGGGAGATCCAAGGCAATTTTCTTGTGTTTATGGGCACTATTGATCTTAATGAAAGAAAACTCAAGAAACAATTAGCATTGACTGTGGAGTGTAAACAAACTAATTAAAGAATTTCATGCATATTTTTCTCTGCTTCAAACATGGCCTAACTTTAAAATATTGTAGTTCGTCATAAAGAACCAGACTCTGAAATCAAACCACCACTTAGAAGCTACATTAAATTCACAGTGTCACTTAATCTCTCAGACCCTGTTTCCTAATTTGTAAAATGGGGATAACATCACCACTATCCCACTGAATTGTTGTTAGCATTAAATAAGCTAATGAATGTAAGCAGAGCACAGTACCCAGCACTGAGTAAGAACACAGCCAAGTGTTTGCCCATTATATGTATGGCTGTGTATGTGTACATCAGTATTTCTTTATACTATAATACAGATGTCCAAAAGCATTTTCAAACCCCTCTTGACAATGGTCAAAGTATTTATGAAAAGGCTAGTTGCTATTTTAGAGAACTGGCCTCAAATCTTGATTAAGAGTGACATTTCTAATTTTTTCCTCTACTATGTAAATAGCACAAAAGTCTCACAAATAAATAGCATCATTTTGTATAAACAATTCCTAGCTTTCTCTGCCGTGGAGGGCAGCTTCTCACAAATTCTTTAGAGAATGCTCTGGCTTGTCCCAGAATCAACCCATGCTGAGTTTACTATTCAGACCAGATTATTACCAGGCAGTTGGAGCAGTCAAATTCCCACAGCCAATTTTCTATAAAAATCCCAAGTAATTGAAATGGGAGGAAGGTACCCAGTAAAAGTCAGGGTGAATAATTTAGCACAGTAGCTGTCTGCAGCCTCTGAAGCAACATATTCAAGGCATTTTATTAGAGAGCTGATGAAGCCACTGTTGTGTCCAGAGCATCCTGGCTGCCACCCACCCATTTCATCAAAAACAAGGAGAGTAGCAAAATGAGCAGCCAGGGGATCTAGGATTAACCCTTCTCTGATACCTGAGTGATTCTATGAATGCCAGAAATGAATAGTGACATTGTGTGTGACATCTTTCTAAAGGTCAGTGTTGAGAAACATGACTGGCCACAGGGGTCACTAAACAAGGGTGCTGTGTCCCCTCTCAGCTCTATAGATCCCTTCGAAGGGGAGACCCATCTGCTAGGAATAGGGATAAGCTGGTTGCTATTTTAGAAAACTGGCCTCAAATCTCTATTGAGTGACATTTCTGATTCTTCACTCTCCCTATGTAAGTACAACAAAATTCTCACAAATAAATGCCCTCTATCTGTAAGCAGGACTAGTCAGGAGTTGGGGACACAAATGGCAGAAACCCAACTCAACTTAGATTGAGTAAAAAGGGAATTTGTTGACTAATGCTGCTGATAAGAATGCAAATTTACTCACAGGATTGAATGAAGCTCTAGATTAGAATGGAGTTCACTGGATCTAACACCTGGAAATCAGTGACCCAGGTGAGAGTCTCTGTGTCTCAAGGGCCTTACAGTCAGAGTGGCAGAAGTGGACATCCAATACCAGAAGAGGGTGTTTGGAAGAGTAATGTGATGGGTAATCAAATCAAAATGAGAGGTTCTGGAAGTTCTGTGAGCTATTCCAATTACCTACAAGTTCATAACAATCATTTAAAGAGTTCAGTGGTATAAACCCTATGTCCAACTGTTACAGGTTGAATTGTGTCTCCTACTCCTCCATCAAACTCATATGTTGAAGCTTTAACTCCCTCTACTCTTCTCAATTCTCAGTTGAGACCCCTGTAATAAAAGATAGATTAACAAGAGAAAAAACAAAGAAGTTTATTAACATGTATATGTCATGTATACATGTGAGATACCCTGTGAAAAACTAGTAACTCTCCAAGGTGGCTTAGAACTCCAGCTTAAATTCCCTCTTCAGGTAAAGACGAAAGAAAGGTGTGGGAGGAGGCCAGTTATGGGGAGGTTACCAAGAAAAGCAAGGTAAACTTTTGTTTACACCAAATTAAGGTTTTTGTTACACCCATTTAAGTGGGTACCTTCTCCATCAATAAAGTTCTCTTGTGATTTAGTCATCCTTCTCTTCCTGGTACAAAGAGGGAGACACCCTTACAAATGGAAAGTTCTTTTATAAGTGCAAATGTCCCTTACAAAGGGGTAACTTCTACTCTATTTTCAGGACTTCTACTATGCCTGCTGTTTCTCAACACAATCAGCTCAAGGGGCACCTGGGTAGCTCAGTTGGTTGGGTGTCAGACACTTGATTTTGGCTCAGGTCAAGACCTCATGGTCATGAGACTGAGCCCCACATCAGGCTCTGTGCTCAGTGGAGAATCTGCTTAAGATTGTCTCCCTCTCCCTCTGCCCTTCTCCCCCATGCTCACATGCTTTCTCTCTCTCAGGAAAAAAAAGGTTAAAAAAAAAAAAAACAACCAGCTCAAAATAATCCTTCTGCCAAAGAGGCATATTTTGGGTACTCTGTTACCCTTCAATATTTATTCCTCTGGCTCTTTTCCTGTGAGGTCATCTCTGGCTGACCATGTCCCTCAACTGAAGATTACATCTTCTCTCAAGATAGTCCCCTCCTACATGACTCTCTCCTTCTCTCAAAGTCTCAGACCTAGGGATAGTCACAGCTCTGCTGAAACCAGCCCTGGGCCACTGCACTATCTCTTCTGCTTCTTCTATGCCCACACTTCTGCAAATAGTCACTCCGTAAATAAACCCTTTCCAAATCATTCCAATTTGAGTATGACATCTGCTTCCCCAACTGATAGAGCTCTCTATAAAACAGAGGTGGAAAAAACTAAAGGACAAAGCCTCCTTCTCTTCTCCACCTGGAAAAAGGACCATGGATAGTTTCCAAAGTACATTGGGCTCTAATACACAAAGTCCATGTCAGATGAGAGATTTTTTTAACATGCCATCTGTCATTAGAAATCCCTTGCCTAAAGGTTTATTTCCTTTGGAGAACTTCTTTCACCTTTGCTTTCTAATTATACTTATATCTTAGACTCTTTGTGGCCACAGCTTATTGATTGAAACCTCTTTGTGTCTGATAATTTTGACTGTTCAATATTTTCACCTGTGCCACAGTCAGCAATGTGCCATGGTTTTGGTTTTGTTTTTTTCAGAGTTCAATATCTGAAAAGTGAAAAAAGCTCTATCCTGTGGTGTGGATTTTATCTCCTGGGGAATCAATACAAAGTGGAAACCTTTGGGATTTCCTTTCCTTTTGCCAGTGACCTCAACCCCTTCTCTCATTTCACTAGTTTTGAATTTAATCATCCTCTACTCCAAAGGCAAACTGCCCATCTATGTAACGTCTACTATTTACCAGGCATTGCACATTATTTTCATTCTCAAAGCAACCCTCTGAGGCAGATCTAAGTATCCCCTTTGTATAACCAAGAAGACAGGCTCAGGAAGGTGATCTGTCCAACAGGATACAACCAGTAAGTGAAGGCTGGGAAGGCACCAGGTAAGGGACCCCAAAGAGTGTGACCCATGCCACCTGGGATTCTGCTGCTGCCTGCTCACTTCTCCCGCTAAGTACCTTCACCTGCATCTAGAACACTCAACAGGGAATGCTGTTCCCTCCATGATCCTCCTGACTTAGACCTCATCTCCAGCATTTCCTCCATGGCTGACTACCCAATGGGGGGCTATGGCTATTGACAGATAATAAACAGAGATATGAATAAATGCTTTCCAGAATTTCATGCAGAGATATAATCATCTCATTTGTGGGGTGTTTCTGTCTCCTAAGCTAGAACTTCTGTTTCTTGAGGGTTGAAACCATATTTCCTTTTCCTTTGGCATTCCCCCACTCAATCCTCCCTACAGTCTATTTCAGTTCTCTGCACACGGGACAGTCTCAACAGATGCCACTGACTAACTGGGAGAATTAAAAAAACTAGAAATTTGGAAAACTTTTGCTTGTGAAAGGGAAGTGCACCATTCCCACCCTGCTTTTTGAAGAAAAAATTATTCTGGAGAACAATAAAAAGTATATTTTCCCTTCTTATTTCCTAAGGAACCAAATAGGAGATGTAATAAGTACTAGTGAATAGATTTATTTCCATTCAGTGCTCTGTTGTGTTCTGTCATGCCTTTATGAATTTATGAAGGAACTCTTTAGGTCAGGAATTCATCTGTTGCAAGGCTCCAGGATACAGCCTCCAGGAAAGATAGGCTTGTGGCCTCTTGGTGAAGTAACAGAGTCAAAGCACGGCTTGTGTATTTCGCCTTAGCACTGACTTTCTTTGAAGGTGGCTTTGGTGGGGTTGTTAGTTTGGGGTTGTTTAAATCTCAAAATTAAAAGAGCTCCTTCATATCTAAGGACATGGGGGACAAGACAATCGAGCTAAGTCTGAGACTCAAAGATAAAACCGGCTTAATGTGATTTAAGGGACCCGGGAGAGACTTCCTAGCCCCCTTACATCTCCCATTGGCTTGCTCCAGAACATAAAAAGAAACCTCACATTTACCCCCATCTTTGCTTAGGCAGTGAGAGCCGGGCTAAAATACAAAAATATCTAGGAAGATGCAATACTATTTTGCCTTTATTCTAAGATGCACATTTTACCCACATTTTAATGTTTCTGAATCGGGATGCATTTTTACAATGTAACTTTTTAATGTATTACTGCTTCTTTATTTCCCTTGAAGAACTGTTAAGTTCATTTGTATTAAATAGATAAGGACTCCCCGGGAAACTTGTTAAAAATCTAGACACATGTGCCCCATAAGAGCAGGTGCCAATTCGGGAGGTCTGGAATATGATAAGGAATTTGCATTTGCAGCAAGCACCCAGAGTGATCCTGAGCAGGTAGTCTGCTTCAAGAGGCCCCAAAACAGTACTTTCCTGGGTTCAGGGGAATAAGGTCTTTATGGAGCTTAGTAATGCGAGTTTGTGAGCTTTGTCTTATGGAGGCTGCTCAGGTCCCCCATCACTGGGTCTGCATTTCAGAACCAGACACTGGGGAAAGAGGCAATCTTGGGTCCTGCATTTTCAGAATTCAATTGTGCTGTGCCATTTTTCTCTGAAATGCTGATACTTTGATATTTAAACTCCATCTTTCAAAATCCTTTCACTTTCAACCATTTCATAGATACTTACATAAATGAGCTAAGTTTCAGTCCTCCAGAAACTCACACCCTCGTGAGTGGATCTTGCAAATTGACCTGAGCTAGGTTACTCAATGCTAAAATGGGAGCCACTGAGGAATTGTTAAATCGGGAATGTTAGCTACTCTCTTCTACAAACATGTTACCCGGTTATGGTAAAAGCAAGCCACCAGCCAAATTCTGCTGCACCTACAGACACTCATTAATTAAATATTTATTAGTAAACAGGAGGGGAAAAAAAGTGGTTCATACAACCTTGCACGTAAGTTTCTCGCAAGAAATTGCCAGGATTCCAGAGGCAAGGTTCTGTCCCCAGTATAGTTAGCATGAGGCAACCAGAATTTTCCAGAGTTCATGGCTAGACTGAAGGCCAGGTAAAGGCTTACCTAAGGCATCATTCTAAGAGTGTAGGTTATAATTCTAGCTAAATATATATATCCTATTCATGCAGGAGTGGAGGGTTTCTAAATTATTTAACTAATCAACTTATCTTGAATAGCTCTGTATTTACCAAGAGATCCCATTTCTCATTTTCACCATGTTGCCTATCAAAGTCCTTTTGGAAACCTCCCTTTTTCCTTACCTGCCCCAACTCCCAAGTATATAATCAGTCACCCCTCACAACCCTGGTGCAGCAGCTCTTTCTGCCCACAGGTCTTGTCCCCATGCTTTAATAAAATCACCTTTTTGCACCAAACACATCTCAATCATTCTTTCTTGGCTGTCAGCTCCAGACATCACCAACATTCCAAAACTACATCACATAGATCCAACAAAGATCAGGCTTCTTCACAAACTTTTCTAACTGGACATCCTAAACATCCATTCTATCCACAGTTTTCCCCATAAAAATCAAAGTAGAAAGACCACGGTCCCTAGAGTCATTTACTCGTTGGGTGACTTGGACAAGTTTCTTCATCTCTGATCCTCAGTGTTGTCATCTATAAAAGGGGGGTAATTATACCTCCTCCTTAGGACTGTTGCAAAGATCAAGACTATCTGGTGTAGAAGAGAGGCTCAACTAATTTTTAGTATTTGTGTCTTTTAAATCTTTGTAATTATTTTTTCTTGTTTATGAATTCTAAGGAAGAATAGGATCTATATTGTACAAGCAGTACTTTATCTCACTATCACTAGAGATCACCAATCTTTGACTTTGGCCTTAAATCTTACTCTAAACCTTTTTTTAAATTTAAATTCAATTAATTAACATATAATGTATTATTGGTTTCAGAGGTAGAGGTCAGTGATTCATCAGTCTTATATAACACCCAGTGCTCATTACATCAAGTGTCCTCCTTAATGCCCCTCACCCAGTTCCTCCTTCCCCTCACCCCCCTCCCCTCTGGCAACCCTCAGTTTGTTTCCTATGATTAAGAGTCTCTTGTGGTTTGTCTCCCTCTCTGATTTCGTCTTATTTTATTTTTTCCTCTCTTCCCCTATGATCCTCTGCTTTGTTTCTTAAATTCCACATATGAGTGAGATCATATAATTATCTTTCTCTGATTGACTTATTTCACTTAGCATAATACCTTCTAGTTCCATCCAAGTCATTGCAAATGGCAAGATTTCTTTCTCTTTTTCTGATGGCTGAGGAGTATTCCATTGTGTATATATACCACATCTTCTTTATCCATTCCTCTGTTGATGGGCATCTGGGCTCTAAATCTTTTAAAATCCAGGAGTTTAGTCCTAAGGCTTCTGACTCTAGAAAAACTCCACAGCCTCTCTTATCTGCCCTCTGGTCATACTGATGTGGGAAACAAAGGCAGAAGGAAATGTAGATAAAATTAAATGTCCTTATAACCTGCAACTGTGGACAAATACTTGAGGCAGGCAGAGTATAACCTTCCTCCAGGAAGCTTCCAACAGTCTTAATGTTAACGGCCTGCTAGAGGGAAAACCACCTCGGTTTGACGATAGCAAGACCTCCATATCCTGTGAGTCTTCTTCAGCATAGGAAAATCATTCGGAACTCCCCTTATCTTTACTTCCCCCAACCCCTAAGTATATAATCAGTCGCTCCTCCCAACCCCAGGGCGGTAGGCGGCAGCAGTTCTTCCTGCCCACAGCTCCTGTCCTGTCCTGTGCCTTAATAAAACCACCTTTTTGCGCCGAAGATGTCTCAAGAATTCTTTCTTGGCCCTCGGCTCCGGACCCCAACAACACCACTCCAAAAACACACATCAATATCATGGTGAGGCCCTCTTT
Organism: Eumetopias jubatus; assembly: GCF_037043125.1. Taxonomy (NCBI): domain Eukaryota; kingdom Metazoa; phylum Chordata; class Mammalia; order Carnivora; family Otariidae; genus Eumetopias; species Eumetopias jubatus. The sequence goes on from NW_028274811.1 coordinate 114,311,005, forward strand.
TTGTTTCCAGAAAGCCATCCTTTTCTATTTCTAGTCCCAGACCCAGCAAGATAATCACAGATTCCATCTCTAAAACTCCCTCCTTTCTGTTTTGTGTCTGTCTGTGTATATATAACAGCCCTAAGTTCTGAGCATCATGATGGCCAGTGGGCCGGCAGGGCAGCTTTCCACTACCTTAGTCAAAACAAAGTTTAACTTCATGCCCTCGGCAACTTTTCTTGTAGGAGAAGCACCTCTTTTTTTAAGGAAACTTCATTAGCCCTAACAGGATTTTCAAATGAAGACCCCTCCCAGAAAGTTCCCCCACCCATATTCTCCTCTCATGTAGCCCATCCCCTCAAAAAGCCGAACATGGGTTCTCACAAGAGGCCTTTGCTGATCTGATTCTGAATATGGGTTTTTTTTTTTTTTAAGATGTTCTTTATCTATCCAAGAGAAAGAGGATATGAGTTGGGAGGAGGGGCTAAGGGAGAGGGAGAAGCGGACTCCCCACTGAGCATGGAGCCCAGTGCAGGGGCTCGATCCTGGGACCCTGGGATCATGACCTGAGCAGAAGGCAGACGCTTAACGACTGAGCCACCCAGGCGGCCCTGAAGATGGGTGTTAAACAAAGGATGAGAGAGCAGAAGGCAAGCTGAGGTCAAAGCGCAAGCTGGCATCCTGCAAACCAAACCCTGCCCCCCACTCCCAGGTGAGATACTTGTGACATTGCCAGGCACTCCTGACTGCCCTAAAACTAAAGGAAGGGAAAACCAAATGGTTAGCTGATAGAGATCACAGTCCCGATGGACATGAGTCGCCATCAGTGCACCAATCAATGTCTTAGTGATTTACAAGGGAAAAAGCATTCTTATCAATAGCTTAACTTCCAGAGACCCATAAATCAATTTTCTGGAGCCCTAATATCATCCTCCCTTCCATGAATGGTGGAAACCAAGGCAGAAGGGAAAGTAAACAAAATTAAATTTCTTTATGACCTGCAGCCCATTGACAAGGACCTGAGATAGGCAGAGTATAACATTCCTCCAGGAAGCTCCCATCTTCATGTTAGTGCCTTACCGAAGGAAAAACAACCTTAACTCAGCAATAGCCAGGCCTCCAATATCCTGTAAATCTTCTTTAGCATATCAAAGTCCTTTTGGACACCTCCTTCTGTCCTTACCTCCTCCAACTCCCAAGTACATCATCAGCCACTTGGCACAACCCCAGCGCAGCAGCTCTTTCTGCCCAGGGGTCCTGTCCCTGTGCCTTCATATAAAAATCACCTTTTTGCACCAAAGATGTCTCAAGAATTGGGTTGGGCTTGGACCTCACCAACATTCCAGAACGACATCACAACCACTTTGCTGTTTTCCTTAAAGAGATTAGCCAAGGCAGCAAGCCGCAACCCCCACCAGCATTTTGAGTCATTTACATTTCCTTAGGTGGAATGTTGCTGCTCCCCAATTTGCACTGGTCCAAGCCCTCCCAATTCTGGCACAGCCTCTGTATCATACAGTTACCTGCCTGCCCTGGAAGACATCTGAGGAACCCCATCCCAGGCTCTCCTCATGACACCCATTGTCACATTACAGGAAGTGTATCCCATTCGCCAGTTACTTGGCAAGGCCAGGTGTGTTCAACCCACGATGGAAGTTTTGTTGTGGGGTGAGATTAATGGGGGAGAGCGGAGGAGCAAATTTTTCTGATCACAGGCCTGGATTAGAAGCCCCGGAGTAGGGAAACCAGGGGCTCGGAGCCCACAAGATGCCAGGAGAAAGAGTGTCACTCCCTGAGCTAAAGGACTGCAGATTGCTTCCCGTCACCTTCCCTAGTCAGTGCTCTCACCCTGGTGAGAACTAGAACAAAGACAGCCTTTGAACATGTCTTCAGGGACAGTGGAGAAGGAAGATGGACCATGGTTGAAAGGCTCTGCACAGAGGCAGGCTTCACCATTTCTTGTGGCCATTGTTTTGTGTCTTGATATTTATGACAAGGGTACACCCCATTGCATTTGCCAGTAAGGTTCGTTTAAAATCCCTCCTCCCAAGAGGAAAAATTGGAAAAGAATCCCCCCACCAATGACTCTTCTACCAAGATCATAACCTAAATGGTCCATATTAGAAATGGCTCATTACTGACTAATAATAATCACAATACCGAGTAATGACTAACATGAGTACAAGCAGACTTCTTCTCCACAGTGGCTCCTGATAATAAATATCTCTCACAATCAAAGCATAGATTCCGCATTTCATGATGGGTTGCCCCAGAGATCCTGCCTCACTTTGTAACACTCCATAGTCAGGCTACTTGAGTTTGGTACTTCTGCAGGGTGGGGACAGATGCAGCAGATTTGGGGCTCTTTCCATATTTTATGAACATTAACAGCATCAAAGAAATTGTGTGATATTGCCACACACCTACCAGAATGATTACGATAAAAAATACTGACAACACCAAATGCTGATGAGGATGCAGAGAAACTGGATCACTCACTCATACATCGTTGGTGGGAATATGGCAACAATCACTCTGGAAAATAGTTTGGCAGTTTAAAAACAAACAAACAAATACCATACAAATACCATAGACCCAACAACTGTACTTCTGGGCATTCATCCCAGAGAAATAAAAACTTATGTTCACATAAAACCTAACACATGAAGTTCATAGCAGCTTTATTTGTAAGAGCCAAAAACCGTAAAAACAAAAAAAAATGTCCTTCCGGAGGTAGATGGTTAAACAAACTGTGGTACATCCATACCATGGAATACTAGTCAGTCATAGAAAGGAACAAACTAGTGATACATGCAACAACCTAGATGAATATGTAAGAAATTATGCTATGGTAGCCATCCAGAGCTAGGTAGAAAGAGGATGGACTCCCACCAAAACTGTGGTTCAAATATTAATACTAATAACACTACATACATACACATCAAGGAGGTATGGAAAGGTTTATTTCTCACATAATATATTTTCCAGAGGCCAGCTAGGCAAGCTTCCCAAGCAGACCCAAAAATGGCTTGAGGGAGTTGGGAAAGAGACTGGCTTGGGGTTTTCACTGTGGTTAGGAGCTGGAGCAGGAGGAGGTCTCCTGCACATGGCAAGGGTTCACATGGTTTTAATCTCCCCCCAGTGCCAGAGGAAGAACTCGAGCTTTCTTATCAGCTTGCCCAGATATGGGACCGAGGGGAAGAGGGAGGCTAAAAAGCTGCAGCAGACATAAAAAAATGGAGTCAGCTAATCTCCAAAGGATATATATTGTCTGATTCCATTTATATAATATTTAAAATGACACAATTTTAGAAATGGAGGGCAGATTTAGTTATTGACAAGGTGTAGGGAGGAGATGGACATGAGGAGGTAGGGTGGTTATAAGTGGGCAACACAGAGGATCCTTGTAGTGTTGGAACATTCATATCCTGAACTGTGGTGGTGAATCCAGATTTACACAGGTAATAAAACTGTGTAGAACTTGCACACACACACATACACACAAGTATATGTACAAATAAAACTAGGGAAATCTGAAAAACATACATGGATTGTATCAGTGGCAATATCCTGGTTGTGAGGGGCAACTGGGTGGCTCAGTCGGTTAAGTGTCTGTCTTAAGTTCAGGTCATGATCTCAGGGTCCTGGGATCGAGCCCCACATCAGGCTTCATGCTCAGTGGGAAGTCTACTTCTCCCTCTCCCTCTGCTGCTTCCCCTGCTTGTGCTCTCTCACTCATGCTCACTCTCTCTCTCAAATAAATAAATACATAAAATCTTTAAAAAAAATATCCTGGTTGTGATGCTATATTAGTTTTGCAAAATGTTACCACTATGGGAAATTGGGTAATGGGTACATACAATCTCTCTGTATTAATTCTTAAAATTCATGTGAATCTATAATTATCTCAATAAAAATTTCAATTTTAAAAACACTTAAATTAAGGATGAGGAGTCCATTTGGATTATAGGACATTCTGGATGGGAGAAAGAATAAGGCTGAGTGAATGCCTCTGAACGGAGCCAACTGACCCATTACTGCTAAGAGGTCCTTATAAAGGCATTTTCAAGAATGAAATAGCCAACCATGGGTCAGACATCATAACTATCATTAGGACCAAAAGCTAGGTAAACTTTTGAGGGACTAACTTGGAAGGACAGAGAAAGGCAAGCTAAAATTGAAAGGAGGCCTTTTAATAATCTAAAGACCAATATTTGCAATATATAGATGAATAGCAGAAAAAGATTCACATAGGAATCCCCTGATAACTACCTATGTAAAAATATCAGCTACAATACTGTCTTTCTCAATTTTTTTCAACGAAATGTTCTCTAACCACAGAAAGAAAATGTGTGTGTGTGTGTGTGTGTGTGTGTGTGTGTGTGTGTGAATGAGAGTCTGGTGTGCACCCAGAGGCAGCCATTCAAAACCTGAAATACCTGTAAAATTTATATAAATGTCACATAACAGTATTTTTAATTTAAAATTTTTAGTTAAAATCATGTAAAAAAATTTAGTTTGAGCAAAACTGACCTTCAGGACAATGAATGCTCTGTGGCCCGTACACACAACCATCCCTGGAACATAGCACTCTACTGTGAGAAGCATAGCTCTACATTTTTCTAAGACCTTCAAATTAAATCTTTCTTTTAAAAAATGGCTAAACTCCAACTTTGAGTCTTTGCTCATACTACTCCTTCCATCTGGAACTCTTTCCTGAGGCTTTCTCCCCATGAATCTCTCTCCTGCCTATGGCTCAAGTCCACATAAAATGCTCCATCCATGAATCCCTCTCAGACTTTCTGTCAGAATGGATTTCCTCCTTCTCTATATTCCTAAACCTACCTCTAGTTTAGTCACTGTGCTCCCACTTAGGTACGTGAGCAACTCTAAAATGGAATGTGTGTCCATACCTAGTAACTTAGAAATATGGTGGTAGGTCCCCTGGCTAGGTCTATCTACACTTCTTCTCATAGGTGATCTCAGTCATGCTCACCATTTTAAATAAATACAGTCCAAATGCTGAGGACTTTCTAAGTTATAGCTCCATCCCTTCCTCTCCTGGAACTCCAGACTTGCATATCCAACTGCTTACTCAACACATCCACTTACCTGCCTAATAGACATTTCAAACTTGATTCCTCACCCTACCTGCTCTTCCTCAAGACTTCCCATCTCATTCAAAGTGAGTAAGGAAAGGGTTAAGGTACAAGCAGGGAGAGACAGGAGTCCCCTGATTGGGCTCTGAGACTATTCCTGGCAGGTAGAAACAGAGAGAAGAGATAAGGGATCAAACCAGACCACCTGGCTCTAAATGTTAGGGAGTTTGGGTTTTTTGTTTTGTTTTGTTTTTGGCAGCTACATTGCAATCACAGAAAATGACCAGACCTCAAAGAAGTAAGCCATTAAAGATGTTATCAACAGTCCTTGCTCAAACCAAGATCGTACCAGAATTTCAAAGCCACAAGCTTCCTGGTCAGATCTCAAGAAAAGATTGCCAATAAAAGCCCATGGTGGCAACCCATTCGGGACCCCTCTCACTCTAAAGAGCTTTATTCTTTCCTTCCTGTTCTCACTTTCATCTAACAAACTTTCACTTCACTTCATTCTTGTGTCTGAGATTCATTCTTCAACTCCATGAGACAAGAACCCTGCAATCCTGTAACAAAAGGGGCCATGATTCACCCATTGCCTCAGTCAGAAATGTTAAGAAGCCACCCAGATTCTCTTTCCCCTCATGATACCCCCATATTCAGTTCATCAGTAAGTCCTGTCAATTCTGCCTCCTAACACATCCCAAATTCACTCTAAGGCCAGGCACCATTATTGCACATGCACACTATGGAAATAGCTTCCAAACTGGTTTCCAGCTTCCATTTCACCTCTTATATCTGCAATATCCACATAGTGGCCATGAATCAAATGATTTGATCTTGTGAATCAAATCACGTTACCCCCTGCTTAAAACCCTCCAACAAATGCCTACTACAGTAGAATAAAGCCCAAACTCTTTATTCTGACTTCAAAAAGTCCCCATTTTGACCACACCCCCTTACACTTTTTCCATCCTTCTAGCCTTCTTTTTGTTCCTCAAATACTTCAAGCCTATTTCTACCTTCTGGTCTTTGCTCTAACAGTTTCTTCTTCTAGGTATGCTTTTCCTTCTGATCGCCCTTTGCTTGCTCTTAGTTCTGATGTTCAGATCTTAGCTTAGATGGCAACTGCTCAAAGTCCATCTCTGGCCATGTAATCTAAAGTCAATACTTCGTCATGCTCTTGCCCTCCTTCACTTATCAGCATGGCATTTTTTTGTTTCTTTGTTCACTGTGGTAAAATACACATAACATAAAATTTACCATTTGCAGCATTTTTAAGTATCCAATGGAGCAGAATTGAGCCATTGTGCTCAGTGTTGCACAATCGTCACCACTACCCATTTCTGGGGCTTCTTCATCTTCCCAAACTGAAACTCTCTCCCCATTGAACAGTAACTCTCAATTACTCACCCACCCACCGCTACTCCCTGATAACTTCTATTATACACTCTGGTTCTAGAAATGTGCCTGTTCTAGGTACCTCACATAAGTGGAATTATAAAATAATTTGTCCTTTTGTGTCTGGCTTTTTCCACTCAGCGTAATGCTTTCAAGGTTCATTCATGTTGCAGCAGGTGTCAGAACTTCATTACTTTTTAAGACTGGATATTGTGTGTAGACACCACATTTTGTTTATCCATTCACGCCTCAAAGACACCGGTGTTGTTTCCATTATCGGCTATTATGAATAATGCTGCTGTGCCCATGGGTGCACAGATATCTGTTTGAATCTCTGCTTTCAATTCTATGCAGTATATACCTAGAGGTGGCATTGCTGGTTCGTATGGTAATTCTATGTTTAACTCTTTGACAAACCACAACACAATCAGTATGGCATTCTTAATAAGTGTTTGTTTACCTGGTTCACTGGAATGAAACCTTCATGAGAGCAGGGTCTGCATCCATCTTTCCCATCCCTGCATCCCCAGCACCTAGAATGATTTCTGGCACATAAGGACCCTCAAAAGTTTTTGTCAGATGAATGAATGAAATAGGTCATCAGTAATTGTTAGTGTTCTTTCTCCTTTACTTTCTTTTTTTTTTTAAGATTTTATTTATTTATTTGACAGAGAGAGACACAGTGAGAGAGTGAACACAAGCAGGGGGAGTGAGAGAGGGAGAAGCAGGCTTCCCGCTGAGCAGGGAGCCCGATGTGGGGCTCAATCCCAGGACCCCGGGATCATGACCTGAGCCGAAGGCAGACGCTTAACGACTGAGCCACCCAGGCGCCCCTCTCTCCTTTACTTTCTATTGTCCTTACACAGATCACAAACTCCTGGAGGCCAGGGCTAGGTCTCATTCATCTGTGTGACCCCAGCACTTAGCATATTGAAGGCACTCAATAAGCTCTTGTTAAGTCGAAATAAATCCCCTTTCTTTGCTTTTAGTTCGGTTTTCTCGGTTGAACTCTGTAGATTCCACCTGATGAGTATGGAGTAGTGAAAATGGCCAGTGAGGCTCACATGACATGTGCCTCCTAGGCATCTCTGACTCTTTTTCTCTTATCCTTTCCCTTTAGTTTCTGGATTCTAGCATCTGCCAGAGCCAGGACTGAAGGAAGCACAAACAGCTGAAAAATCAGTTACATTACATCATCTGTCTCTGGGAATTGAGGCATGCTGGCAGGTTCAACTAAAAAACAAAAGAAAACAAACCTAAAATTTAAGTCTTGGGTTCAGATAAAACACAAATTCTGATATCCCAAGACTTCTTAAAAATTTTAAGTGACAGTCTTTGGATTAGAAATTTAAATGATTTTCAAAAAGCTCTGAGCCTGGTTAATTCTGATTATACATGCCATATACAGGTGACTAATATATTTGACCAACTGTATTCTATATAATAAATTAATTCTGATTATACATGCCATATACAGGTGACTAATATATTTGACCACTCTGTATTCTATATAATAAATTAATTCTGATTATACATGCCATATACAGGTGACTAATATATTTGACCAACTGTATTCTATATAATAAATTACACACAGGGGCGCCTGGGTGGTTCAGTTGGGTGACTGCCTTCGGCTCAGGTCATGATCCTGGAGTGCCGGATCGAGTCCCGCATCGAGCTCCCTGCTCAGCGGGGAGTCTGCTTCTCCCTCTGACCCTCCCGCCTTTCATGTGCTCTCTCTCTCTCTCTCATTCTCTCTCAAATACATAAATAAAATATTTAAAAAATAAATAAATAAATTACACACAGGACATATCGCAATTTATGAACATTGCCCGTAATAATGGGTTGCTAAATGTGGGTAGCAAAACCCAAGTAAGAAACACCCAACTGGCACCTGGAACCATTTCCATGAATTTTCTCCCCCAATCCTGCCAGTTTCCTTTACCGTTAAGAACACTCTTCATTTCGGGGCGCCTAGGTGGCTCAGTCATTAAGCGTCTGCCTTCGGCTCAGGTCATGATCCCAGGGTCCTGGGATCGAGCCCCGCATCGGGCTCCCTGCTCCGCGGGAAGCCTGCTTCTCCCTCTCCCACTCCCCCTGCTCGTGTTCCCTGCTCTCGCTGTGTCTCTCTCTGTCAAATAAATAAATAAAAATCTTTAAAAAAAAAAAACACTCTTCATTTCAGCCAACATTGAGGCAAAGTAGAATAAGAAAGAAACCTCCTAGAATTGCAACATGAGCAGGCTGCCAAGGCCCACCAGACCCTGACCATTTTCCCAGGGTTCCCTCCCACCCTCCCAGCTGTCTCCGGCCCTCTGTCCCGGGGCTACTGATCTTCACTCAGGCCCTGCGTCCAGAGTGTCTGCCGACTGCACGATTCCCAGACCGGCAACCTCAGGCCTTCTACCTCGGGTTACGGAGCTTCCATCATCCTTCCAATCCTGCCGCTCCCAGCCCTGAACATCTCGTGAGACTTCAGCACTGCCGGGACTCCGCCCTGGCCAGCGCCATTCTGGTAGGGCCGTGGTGCTTGGAGGAGCTGTGCTCACTTGAAGAGCACCATCTGGCTCTGGGGGTGAGGAGGATATGTGAAATTATTGTCTATCAAACAGAAACGCTGGTTTCCAACAGCACAATGGAGAGAAGAGGAACCTGTGTGAAGCCACAGACAGGCTTTCACGCCACACCCCGAATCTGTTTCCAAATCCCTACTTTCCAATGTGCCCTTTTTTCTTTCAAAAATAATTTGCAATTTTTTTCCCCCAATCATGTCATTCTTATGACCTCCTGGACTGGAGCAGATGAAAGAGGAAAGTTGACCGTGTTTCAGCTGATCAGTCAGAAGGAAGTGAGCAGAGTGAGGGAAAGGTCAAGAGCAGCAGAAGGCAGAGTGGGAAATTCTGGCAGGGAGGGTGACCCCAGGTGAAACTTCATCTGCCATCTCTTGTCCCCTGTCAATCCTAAAAGCCCCCTGCCCCTCCCAGTGCCGCTGCCAGTTACCGAGTGTGCGGGAGCAAGGCTAGCTGATGCGAACAGGATAGAACTGGGGGTCAGAGCTCTCTGGTCAGGCCAAGCTGCCCCTGCCCTCAGGTCCCATGTAGATTTGTTCTGGGTTGATGGTTAGGACAGAAAGGACTCTCAGGATAGCCCAAAGAAAGGGGTAAAAACAAATAAGATTGTCCTCATTCTTTCTCACTGCTAGAGCCTAGCAAACATTCAGGCCCAGAGGAGAAAAGCAAAGGGCCTCAGGGTGCGTGGCACACCCTGGATACTCAATTCATAGGCGTTTAATAAATGGATAGGTGGATAGATAGCAGGAAGTTTCCACAGTTCATCCTTTTTGACAGTACTCAGCTGAATCTAATCTTCTAGGGCCCTTTCTGGTGACCAGTCCAAGCTACTCACTCATACCCAAGTACACACTGTCCGGGGAGCCGCTGGAAGCCACTCCTTCAAGGAGAGGGAGGGGAAAGAAAGAAGTATAGCTGTTCCCACCGCAAGCTCCAACCCGTGATGGTTGCAGTCCCGCAAAAATTTGCACAGAGGATAAAGTAGACGTTATCTATCCCATTGACTGATAAGAAAACTGAGACATCGGAAGTAGACTGTGACTTGCTAAGACCACAGAATAGGCAGCTGGTAGCTCCAGAAGGTCTTAGGACACAGGTTGCCTGACTCCTACACTAGAACATTCTCCTACAGCCAGCCTTCACGGCCCTGGGCCAAGCACTAGCAGTGAATAAATATGAACCTCACTTAACCGTCATCAAGGCTCCACTGTCTCCCACTGCTGAGTTGGAGAAGAGGTCTCTCCTGCTTATTGTCCCATAGCGACAAACAACAGCCAAATCAGTCCAACAGGCCAGCCCTGAACAAAGTCCCAACATTGGAGGCCTTTCAGCCGCTCCGAGATCCCTCTGCCTCCATCAGGAATGCAGTCTTTATTCCTAAGAGTCTTTTTGGTAGAGAGAGTGGTGACGTAGCATAAAGGAATCCATATGCAGCTTTTTCTTTCTTCTTTACCTTTCTCCCTATCATCCCCCACCCCAACACAAGGAGAGAAGATCCAGGACTGACCCTTACTTGACACTAAGTAGGCATTTCTGGGTCTCCAGGCTGACACTGGAAATGGTCCACAGGGAAGAAATAGGAAGATGAACTTTCCTAATCTGGACATGTAGGCCCTCAAATGGCATATTCTGAGGATGTGGGTGGAATTACATTACTTACATACCCAATGGATGAAGTGGGACATATGGTTTTACATAACTTACTTTCTTCCTCAAAAAACTTCTAGTAGGTGGTACTATTTTTGTTACCATTTTATACATAAGGAAACTACAGTTTAGTAAAGTAACTTGTCCAACACCACATAGCTAACAAGTGGGAGAATTTAGAGCTAAGCCGAGGTTTGCAGACTGTCCCTAACCAGTATGTCTCATGGCTACTTGTGACTGTCAACAATGAGTGACTGACATCGTCACAACACACCTTGTCCATATGTCCAGCCCTGGACCATGCTGAGCCTGAACTCCTCCTGCAGTAAAGGGCAGACCCAGAGCCAGATCTGGCTCCTGAAATGAGCCCCACTTAGATGCTCAATGTTCCATTCATGAAGTCCTGATCAAACACCTACAATATTCTCAGGAGTATGCTCCATTATTAGGAGATAACGAGAAGCCTAACAGGAGCCATACTTTCTAAAGTACCTTGCCATCTGGTTGGGAAAACAGGAACATGCACATATAATAGCATATATACTACAAGGCAGTTAACAATGAACTAAATTGTATGGTACTGACTAGTTTTTATAACAGTTCAGAAAAGAAAGAGGTGAATTTGGGCTGTTCTGACTCAGGAAAATCTTTATAAAGAAGGAACCAGAACCAAACACTCCAGGGTGGGTGGGATTTGCATAGGGGAAGAGACTCAGACACCCTTACTAACCCTCTCTCCCACAACCAAATACCAAGTTTGGATTATTTCTTTTAAAGCCAGTGATAGTGAGTTATATATTTTGCTTTTCTTTTCTTTTTTTCCAAATTCCAAATAGATTCTACATTTAGAACAAAATGATATAAACACAAAATTTAAAAAAACATGTTGCTATTAAAAGTATCTAACTTCTGGCCCATGCTCATGGGATGTCTTGTGATTTCCTAAGACTGACTCTTCTGACCTAGTCACAAATAATTTCAATGTAGGACAAAGGCATCTGCTGCCATCTGAGAGATTTTTAGAACTATAATAAAAGATATAGGATTAGGAGGTCTACTTCCAAGGGTCTATTCTCTTTCCTAATTGTTAACAAGATGACCAGAGCCTTTAAAGGAAAGCAGAGTTTTACCCGTGAACTGAGTTTTACTCCGAAGTTCTCCACTTTACATTTGTAGGGAGGCCCTGTCCCTAGGCCTTATGCCAAAGTAGAGACAAATTCTCATATGCAACCTGAACATGTTGGCTTTCTTGGCTCTCAGATCCTGAATGACGCTCTGCAAAGGGCTAGAAATGCCACCTCCTTGGCAGGGGCCCCGAGCTCAGGCTCGTGTCAGCTGCGGCAGGTGGAATGATTGTGGCCATGTCTCTGGGTTTGTCCCCTAACACAGCATGCTTTGCATCTTTAGATATGAATGGGCATAATTAGATGTTTTGCTACATTGCAATAGTAACTGAAGAGAAACTGGGTTAAATAAAACCACCACCACCCATGTGGAGGACTTTGATAGGGAGGATGGTTTGGGGGAGGCTCCACCCGGACCAGAGATCCCCAAAATGGTCAGCTGCCAGTGAGGCTTGCTGATTGCTGATTGATGGAAGCAAAAAGCTCCGTCTGCACCCCCATCCCCAGAACAAGGCAAGGAGAAGGGAGCCCTGGGAGCAGGGGTAGGGGGTAAACCCACAGGACAGAGGAGAGAGCTCAGGCAGAAGCTGGATGAGACACTGTCCTCATTCCCTCCCAAGTGAACCCGGGCGTGGTCCTATTCTATTAACTCTCCCTGTCAACATTGTGTTGTTCTGGAATTTATAACCCCAGACTGAAACCAGCAATCCCAGTTGAATTCCCCCAAAGCACTGGTTACTTTCCTAGACAATTGCTCCTAACTGGTCCCTGTCTCCCACCTATAGTGTCTCCCACATTCTGATCTTTCCCACACAGTGGAACCAGATTAGTCTTCCCAAATATATCTTGGCCTGCAGCTCTTGTTTATTCAGAGTTTGTTCATGTTACGCCTTAGCACAAAGAGGATATAGAAGAGAACAGAGGTGGACCCTGGGCCATGGGATTCAAAGGTCCATCACAACGTGCCGGAACAAGCTGATCTCATCTCCCACAGTGCTCTTTAATTGGCCTCTGCCCCCATGGGGCCCATCCGAAGAGCTGACCCTTTCTTCCTTCCCTCCATTTTTCTAGCTCCCCAGCGCTTGCTCAGCATCTTTTTGAGTCCTACCTCCTGCATTAAGCCCCCTGAATGGCCCTTCCCTGGGGAACCCTTGGCCCCCATTTCACACCACTTAGACCAACCATGCTTACTTCTAAGCAAAGTTTCCTCCAAAGCAAAGGGCAAAAGTCCTGAGCTATGTCCTACTGTGAGAATTGCCCCAAGAAACACATCCTGTTTTTACCAGGCAGAATGCCTCTGCTGTGAGTTACTTGTGTTCAGAGACGGTGTCTCATTCTTCTCAACGCTGCTGAGACAGATTGGTACTTAGGATGAGCGCAATCAATATTTTGGGGAAAGAATTTAAAAAGTGGCCATTTTTTTCTTTCTGCACTTGTAATTTGTAGACAAATCAACACTTGCAAGGGGCCTTAGAGATAAAACTTAAAATAACTTGAAATCTTAGTACACTTTAAAACACCACTGCCCAGTCTTTAGCCAAATAGAAGGGATGTATTTGACCTAGCTAGTGAATGAATTAAATAAGTTAGGGCTAGAACTGCTTGGCTCTTAGGAGCTTTAAAATCATGAACAGGAATCATAAATTGCAAGAGTAAGCATCTAACAAAAAATGAGAGAGAGAATGCAGTCCCCCTGAGAAGTCAATTAGCCCATCTCTTTCTTAATCCACAAATTCCAACTTTTTTTTTAAAGTGCCATCAAAACAAACCTTTCAAGACCTTCTGCTAAATGTGGCAACCCTTCAAAAGTCTATCTAAAACACAGATGTAAATCTAGGTCTTATGAGGGGAAATGACAGAGGCATAGTATCTGTTAAGGCTGGACTTTGAAAAGCTGTCCTGTAAATGCTTTTTATTTTATTAACCAGCTTTATAATCTCCATCAGGCAAATGCCTCCCTTGGAACTACGTGCACGCGCGCGCGCATGTGTGTGTGCGCGCGCGCGCGAGCGTGTGCTCGCGTACATGTGTTCCGGCCAGTGTTACCTGAGCCAGCCTGTATGTACTCATTAAATGATTAAATGTCTACATGAGGAAAACAAATGCATTACTGACAAATGACTATTGGGTCCATCTGGCAGATGCAAAAAACATCTTGTTCCTAAGGAAAATATATTTCTTTTATTCAACTCCTATATTTAGAAACTACTATTTGTTTTTCAAGAAAAAAAAATCCTTAAAAGGGAGGAAAATGCACCCTGCAATATTCCTAAGGCCAGCCACACCTTCCCCAGGACCTTGCCTTGCAAGTCCTCCTGGGAACATACTAAGATTCTTCCCCATCTTTGATTAATTTTCCTTTCTAATCGACAGAGGAAGTATAGGAGGCCACATGAAGACAACAGGAAAGTATCTGGAACCAGGTCACCTACTATCTCCATCACTGTCTCTCTCCCTGGAGCACTGGGGCTTCTCACTGCAGCTGTACCTGTGAGTCATTTCAGGTTCTCCAGGGATCAAGCCAAAAATGGCGGCTCACAACGGCAGCTTCAGCTCCTCGGTCGACATAGCCTCTAGCTAACTGATCATGGCTTCCTATCCCCAAGTACACGGCTGGAAAGTCGGAAGGATTCGGCAAGGGCTGGCCAGCTGCTACATTTGGAGGTAGGGGAGCAGTTTCTGGGGCCTCTGCTGCAAGTTTTGGGGGGCAGGGAAGAAATGATTGGCATCTCCAGCTCAGAAGCCAGTGAATACACACTCAGATCCTATCTCCTGTCTCTGGTTATACAAAGGGAGAATGTCTTTGTTTGGAGAAGGGCTTAATTCTCCTTTCTTCCCTGGCAGTAACTCCCCCGACATTTGGGAAGCAGAGATGTTTGTAATGTATCACATTACAACTGACATGTTTGTTTCAACAGTAAATTAAGTCATCAGACTTGATTAATGGGCTTAGAGTGAAGACTTGTGAGTCCTGGAGCTCACCTGACATCTAGAAATAGCGCATTGATTTGCCCAGAATTTTCCACAGCTACAGATCGATCCCCTTCCTGAAGAGCTATGATTCTAGATGGGAGGGAGGTGCGGCCCAGCCAGCCTGGGAGAAAATGGCCTTTTTGTGTAATGATGAGCAACCTAACTTGCAAATCTGTGGCATCCTTCTTGCTTTGTGTCAGCCTTGGATCTGACCTAGTTTACTTTTTCACACTGTGGGCTCTAGAAGTTTGTGTTCTTTCAGTTCTTCCTCTAGAAGGAGTTCCAACAACCACACACAGCATTGTAGCAACTGGCTCAGGTCCTGCACGTACAGCTGAGAACCGGTTGGAAGGAAACGACTCTCAGTCCTACCCTGACCTTTCCAGAGCTTCAGCCACCTTTGCTCAGTCTTTCGCAAGGTTTCAGATCGGCCAAGCCCTCAGCTCTTACCGGATGCCGCTCCATCCCTACATTTACATCCCTATATAGTCTCTTACGTCCCTTCCTCCTGAGTTACTTCCTTCGGCTGGATGTCCCGGAAAAAACAGCAGAGGCTTCAGTACTGATCCGAGCTCTGCCAGAAACCAGCTGTGTGACTGTGGACAAGTTGCTTAATCTCTCTGGGCTCCAATGTTGTCCTCAATAAAAATGAGTCCTACCAAAAGCAAAAGTCCTAGGCTTGGGACTCTGCTCTGTTCCCATGAGTTGGCTTCAATGTGCACTTTCCAGGACGCATCACCTCTGATGCTTTCTCCTGCCAATTGCTGGAGCAGGTGGGCAGAGGGGCAGGTGTGTGTGTGGGGGGGATATTTTGGTATGCGTTCACGAAACATCTGTCTTCCTCATCCTCATCCTAATCCTGTGACACAGGAAATGCTTTCTGTGGATAAATGACTTGCCAGGGTATCATGGGTAGGAATTGATGGAGTTAGAGGGCTGAGGTTCGAACTAAGCTCAGAATCCAGTCCTCGTGTAGAACCACACAGCTACTTGCTCCACACCAAATAAAGCTGCCATGGCTCTGTTGGGAGGAAGGAGAACGATCCATGCCTTGTTCAGCCATAGTTTCAAGTTCACATGCCACTCTAATGAAGTGGATGGGGATTGAAGGAGCCACAACTTTGGATTTTGGGGCTGATATAAGAACTAAGGACTCTTGTTGCACTTTAGTCATCCAGTCTGTTGTGCTCAGAGCAGCTAAAGATCCCCTGGAAATGGCAAACACACTGCCAAGCGCCTTAGAATTAAAACGGGCTTGATTTGATTTGATTTGATTTTCTGTAGGCCCTTTTTGAGAAGACTCCTGGTCTGTAGAAGAAAGAAACCACGAGACTGGAAGGGCTTGCAGCCTCATCACTTCCCGAGTTGGCCACTCGGCCTGTTCCTCTGAGTTGGCCCCACGAGGGAGAGGGAGGAGACCCATGGTTCCTTTCCAGATTTACCCCATGTCTTCCCTCTGTGTCCAGGAAGTCACAAATGGGGCCAAGAAACGGAGAGTTGAACTTGAGAAGGAAAACACCGGAGGCCTCATCCAACCCAGAAGTCATAAAGGAACAGCAGGAAAGGTCTATAATGCACGGGGTAGGTTTCCGTAGTCGTCTGCCAGGCTGACATTTCTGAATCATTTCTTAACATTTGGCAAAGGGGCTTTGATGTTTAAAACTCCTTTTTTGGCCGGGGACCTGGAAGTATCCCATCTGTACACAACAATGGGTTTTAACGTTTTTGTACTATAACCACTTTCACTTTAAAATACTTGATGCTTTATGGGAACATTCTCTTAGGTTGAAGTTTTTTACCTGTTGCTCAGGTCACCTGACCAAGCAGGTTTCCAGAAGTGACAGGACTTTCTGAAAATCCTTAATATTTGGAATCCTTTAATATAATGCTTATAGGTGATCAGACTTCCTATTTTCTGACACTCTCTTGGTGGTGGTAACAAGTTCATTGATATTTTTTGAATGCCAACTCTGTGCTAACCTTGCTGGCCCTATGGGGAAAAGAAAGGGAGGCTATGAGTCACCCACTTAATTGCATAGAATATAATTTCATGCTGATTATTGGGCTAAATTCCTTAGATCTATTTAAGATTGATTAAATCAGTGATGATTAAACATTGAATGGTTACTTTGTACAACTATGAAATGACAATGAGATCTATATGGATATGGGTAACTGTGTTCATTTCCTGAGACTGTTGTGACAAAGGACAAAGTGCAAAGCCACTTTGTACTTTGTACTTTGTGGTGGCTTAAAACAGACATTTATTTTCACACAGTTATGGAGGATAGAAGTCCAAAATCGAGGTGTCAGAAAATGAAAGCACTTATTCAAAAAGAAATATGCACCCCTATGTTTATGGCAGTATTACTTACAAGAGCCAAAATATGGAAGCAATCCAACTGTCCCTCGGTAGATGAATAGACAAAGAAGATGTGGTGTATATATATATATATATATATATATATATATATATATATATAGACTCTTGGTGAAGGTTGAGGTGTCTCTGTTTGGTAACCATAATCAGCACACCGATTATTTTGCGATCAGAGCTTGTTTTAGCGATGTGACTACAAATCCCAGAGCTGAGTCTAGTCTCTTCAGGGCTGGGTCATAGAGAAGTAGCAGTGACTGAAAAGAAGGTTCAGGCACTTCTCCAGCACTGTCCTTCTTCAGGTGGCCAGGCCCAGAGCTCAGACAACCACCCCGTTCTTTGGGAATGGGGGAGGGCAATGGTTGTGCAGAGATGTGGCGGGGTGGGGGGGAAGCAGGAGGAAAGGAGAAGAGAAGTGGGAGTGAACCCTGAGGGCCTAGAAGATGGAGACAGGGTGCTGGGGCTTCCCTCCCCTGGCAAGGGAAGGGGACAGTTTACCCATCTCCCCTGGCTTGGCATAGGGGTGCCCTCACACAACCACGGAACTGGGCCTGCGCGCTGCCGATGTCATGTCTGCCCCTGCTAACAATGTTTCTAATGTAAAGTGTGTCACTGGAGTACATCCTTTTCCTTCAGAGACGTAGCATTCAAAGGTTAACAACACGTCCTGCCAAGAGCACAAACACAAATCTTGGCATGACAAATGAGGCCTTGGCCCTCTGGAATGGCCACACTTTAGAAACCAAGGGAAAGCAGAGAGAAGCAAAAGGCCACAGTTGAAAAGAACAGCCCTTGTGACTTCCACAAAAAAATGTCTGGATGGAGCCAAGGATGAGTTAAGTATTATATGCATGGTTTCTAAGGAAACTTTAAAAGCAAATAGTGCATCAGGGAGGAAGGCACTCATTACACAGACAAGTTCCCAATCCCAGGGACCGGCTTCCCCTTCCAGCTTCTACAGAACATACCATGCCAAGGATCCCTGGCACAAAGGCACCCAGTGGCCTCCACACAGGTGGAGGGAGTCTCAAGAGACCAGGCAAGAAGTAGGTGCTAAGGTGCTCTGAGCTCTGCTGGACCAACGTGAGATACCTTCTGTGTATCCTCCAAGGTGCCATCACTCTAGTAACAGCCAATAGCCTTTTCTGCTAGATTTGTGATCCTCTGTGTACCCGTTTGCCCGTCAGCAGGCACTCAGGTAGAGTTAACTACTTACGTGGCTCTGGTTTCTAGAGAGGAAGACATGCAGTGGAAAGAAAAGCAAAAACTTCGAGCTCCTTCCTTTTGTTCTTCCCATCACATTGCCCTGACAAAATGAAACATCTTCAGTTCCCAGGCAAGGCAGTTTGGGTCTGGGGGAAGCCCCAAACCCAGCTACTTTACAATTTATATGATATTCTCTGCCTGTTCTGAGACCCCCTCCGGCTGGTCTTCAGTGTTTATACACCTCTGATAGCTTCACACTCCACCCTCACTAACCTTTCCTGGGCCAGAAAAATCTCCCTCTAACTCCTTCCCAGTGACCTTTGTTCTCACTCACAATTCCTGAGAACCACAGCATATCCCATCCCACCCCATTTTAGTGTGTATATGGGTATATTCACCCTCTTCAATATTCTCATGAAATTTCATAGCTTATTTTATACGTATTGAATGTTTATTCCTATGTGTTCATTTCTTGCTACTAGTGTGATTGATTGTTAGGTTTTTTTCTCTCTGTTTTACGATGGATTATTATTTGAATATAAGGCAGCTTGGTTGAATTTCTTTAATAGATTTCTTTTCTCTACTAAAATTATTACTTTCCAGAACACAGTTGGAGAATGCCACTATAGAGTGTCAGAAAGTGGTTATTATATGGGGTGACAGTATAATTCTTTATGAAAATATGAATTCATAGTAGTGAAATCTGCTTTATTCTGCATTTTGATACATTACACTGTAAGTTTCTCTCAGCTAGAAATAGCTCCTGTTTTCTTATTACAGGACACACCATCCATTTTCATAGTGTAAACACAGCATTCAGCTCCAGTGATGGAGTTGCAAATGCCTGTCCTAAGATTGAACTTGTTTCAATATGCCTTTGCCCATTGAAATTTTGCATCTACAAAAAGTAGAATCCTAATGCACTCATGCTTTTTTTTTAAAGAGAGAGAAAGTAAGTGTGTGCATGTGCAAGCTGTGGGGAAGGGCAGAGGGAGAGAATCCTAAGCAGGCTCCACAGCCAGTACAGAGCCCAAAGCAGGGCTCAATCTCACAACACTAAGATCATGACCTAAGCCAAAATCAAAAGTCAAATGCTTAACCAACTGAGCCACCCATGCGCTCCTGCACTCATACTTCTAAGTAAAAGATGAGAAGGTCTCTATGTGGCTCATCACTCACTAAAATAAAATAAGTCATACTTAATTGTGGCTATTTTAGAACATACAGAATTTCTAGATCTGAGATACTATTCTTATTTACCCATATCAATCCTATTTCCAAAACCTATGAGGAGATCAGAAGAATAGGCACAGTATATCATCATTTGTGTAAAAAGGAGTGACACATCCTTACATATGTTTATATATGTACAGAATATCTCTACAATGATAGATAAAAATCTGGCATTAATGGTAGCCTCTGGGGGAGACTGGAGCATACAGGCAAGCAGGAGTCTTACTTTCCACTGTGAACTCTCTTGTACTCTTTGAATTTTCTATCACACAAGGGTATTATACTTATTAATAAGCTTCTATGTCAAGAAGATATTGAGAAACTAATATTTTATGCTAGCAACAGCATGGTGAGAATGAGATGGGAATATTTAAAACCTGCAAATCGGATATAAGTTGGTATAGTTGCAATTGACATGTCAGAAGCCTTAAAAAGTTCCTTTATCGGCATTTCTGATTCTTCTTGAAGGATGGATTCCCCAAAGCAGAATTACTGTGTGTGATAGGCAGAATAATGGTTTCCTCAAATGGTCCCACATGTCCTAATTCCTAGAACCTGTGAATATGTTATGTTACGTAGCAGGAGGGAATCAGGTTGCAGAGGGAATTGAGGTTGCTAATCAGATGATTTGAGAGGAGAGATTATCCAGGATTATCCAGGGGGTCCCAATGTAATCATTAGGATCCTTATTAAGTAAAAGAGGGGGACAGAAGAATCAGTGTTCGCATAATGCAGTATAAGAAGGAGTCAACTGGCCATTGCTGGCTTTCAAGATAGAAGGGGCCATGAGTCAAGAAATGTGGGCAGCTTCAGGAAGCTGGAAAAGGCAAGGAAACGAATCTTTCCCTAGAGCCTCCAGCCCTGGCAACGCCTTGATTTTAGCCTAGTGAGCTCATTTTGGAATTTCGGCCTCCAAAACTGAAAGATAAGTTTATGTTGTTTGTGGTTTCCACCACCAAGTCTGTACTAATTTGTTAAGAAAGCAGTGTAAAACTAATACGTTCTGTCAAAGAAATACTCATTTATGAGTAAAAAATCTGGAGAGAATCTAAATGTCCACTAACCAAGGAATAGAAAGTAAATGATGCTACATTTATATGAAGGAATATTACCCTACTGGCAAACATTTGATTTTGAAATTTTTAAAATGTTCATGAGAAAATATTAAGTTGAAAAAAAGCAATTTGTGGGGCGCCTGGGTGGCTCAGTCATTAAGCGTCTGCCTTCGGCTCAGATCATGATCCCAGAGCCCTGGGATCCAGCCCCACATCGGGCTCCTTGCTCCACGGGAAGCCTATTTCTCCCTCTTCCACTCCCCCTGCTTGTGTTCCCTCTCTCGCTGTGTCTCTCTCTGTCAAATAAATAAAATCTTTAAAAAAAAAAAAAAGCAATTTGTAAACTTGTATCAGATTCCAATTATAGAAATCATATACTCATATATACATCACATCAGTCAGGATTCAGCCACAGAAAAGAGAAGTTACTCAAGCTACTTCAAATAGAAAGAGACATATAAAAAAAAAAAATCAGATCTATACAAAATCACAGGGGAACTGTAGAGGAGGGACTCAAGAGGCCTCTTGAGAGGTCGGCCAGCCTGCCAAGGTCCTAGTAGCCAGATCCCACAAGGGGGAGCGTCAGATGGAGCCTAGCTGGAAGCTGTGCCCCCCAAGGCAGTGGAGAGATGGTCCCTTTTCTTCCCTCCTTTCCCCATAACGACTAGGCTACTCATATGGTGTAAAGAATGTTTAAATCTAACACCACATTTTCCTGCCTCCATATTTATAAATAAGAAACAAACACCAAAGAATCTTTGCTGTGAAGAATGTAGGCTCTGGAGTTCGAAGACCCAGATTTAAATCCCACTCCGTATTTTCCTACACAACCCTCCCTCTTGGCACCTGAGCACCTTTGTTGGTAAAGGGAGTAATGTCAATGTCTTCCCCACAGGGCTGCCTGAGGGTCGACAAGGTCAGGGGGCCACACACTTAGTAAAGTTAAACTGCTCCAAAAATGGTAGTGATTGTTTTTCTAATATTTTCCTATACTTATCAGGTATTATTTATCATGTATTGATTTTATCAGCAGAGAAACAAAAACCTCATTTTAGGAAAATCCAAGCTGGATGTTAAGCTTCCAAAAATAATCACAGTCTGAAGAAAAATACATAACTTTCAAAACTTGTTGCCTTGCATCAGGTTCTGTCCGTTGTATATCTGCTTCCTGTTGATAAGGGGAAGAATAAAGACACAAGTTCCATGTAAAAGTCAAGAGTCAGTAGACTGAGTATTTTCATTCTCGAGGCCATTAATTCTGCACAGCAAATGTCACTCTCCATCTTCTGCATAAAAAGCACCCTGTTTTGGCATTTGACAGTGAATGAATACATTTGGGGGGACAAAGGGAAGATGTTGTAATAATAAAAAGGAGTAAAGGAGACAACTGGTTTTCAGCGAAGGCTGACTATTGATTATACAGCCATCTAAATATGGACATTTATAACTGATTTAAATGTAAACTCAGATGTAAACTCAGATTAAATGTAAACTCAGGTGACCCCTTTGGTAGTGGCTACTCAGTTCCAGCCTGGTCCCCAGATTCGGGCGCCACTATCTCTCCTTTTGCAACAGGGACCCTGAGGGGATATGCCTGACAGTTCACGTTTTCACATGCATGCTTTGTCCCTCGATGCCACGGCTTCCCTTTGGGTTAGTCAGCTCCAGCTTCTCTTGCCAAAAGGAGATTATCAAGTCCGGTGCTCTCTGGTCATTGCCCTGTGCTGCAGAGGACATCTTCCAAGGGCCACGTGGGCGATTCACTTTATAACAACAGCCACCCTTTTTAATTACTTTTAAAAACCTCCCTGCTAGGATGAGTCAGGTTTTACTCCTTGCAAATCTTCAGAAGGTTTGGGAGTTGGAAAGACAGTCACCAGAGCATGGACAGTAGGTAAACCAGGACCGTCACTGAATTTCAGCGTGGCATATTTCATGGCTTGTTCCTTTTCTACATCAAACAACCTCATGGTCTCCAGAGACAAAAAAGCATCCAAGTACGTGAACTTTAAAGGATTTAAGTATAAATCCCAATAGGAAGTGATTTTACTTTTATTTCCAAAGTCCATTACACACAAGTAAAGGAAGTAAAGCTATTAATTTGGTCGGCATTACAGATAAGGACCAAGCAGGAAATGACTTTGTATGTGACATCATCGAGGGCCTGTGTCAGAGCGGGGACGGGCGGGGCATGTCCTTTGTCCCATACGGATCTTTCCCAGCCTTCTCTGAATGAAAGAATGGTACAGGCAGGACCAAATTTAATTATGTTACCTCAACATGGATTGTACTGCTCTGTGTGACCATGATGCAGACATTAATAATGAAAGAAACAAAGAATGAGAAAAGAGGGAAGGGGGGCGGCCAGGAGGGAGGAAGTTAAAGCTCTAATTATTTAGTAAGATAAACCTTAGCTGGAGAAGCCAGTACATGTTTCTAGGAATTTTATATCCTAGTTAAGTAATTGTGTCCTTGTGTCATTTTTAATAAGAGCCTTTCTACTTTAGAGAATACTTAGGAGGGTGCTCGATGGAAATAACATTCATCTCACACATGCAATCTTTAATTGTCAGGCATGAGGATGCAGAAGAAAGACAAATTAGGTTCAAACCCCAGTTTGCTTGGGTGACTCTGGGCAAATTACTTAGTTTCTTCACCTGCAACATAGTGTCAGTTATGCCTACCTCCCGGGGTGGTTGTGAGGATTAAATGAGCTGATGCTTGGAAATGCCCAGCACAGTTGACACCCAATAAATGCTTGCGGTAACTTCCTCCCCATGACTGCTTAGTAGATAACTGATTGGTTTTTGGTTTTTGTTTTGTTTTTAGGTTTTTCTTTAAATTATGGCAAAACATAGATGACATAAAATTTGCCATCTCATTCCTTTTTAAGTGTACAGTTTAGTCCCACTGTTGTGCAACCAAACTCCAGAACTCTTTTCATCTTGCAAACCTGAAATGCTTCATCCATCAAACGGTTCCTGCCTCCCCCTCTCCCCAGCCCCTGGCCGCCACCGTTCTATTTTCTCTTTGTGGGGAATTTGACCACTCTAGGTCCCTCATATGAGTGGAATTTGCCTTTTTGTGACTGGCTTATTTCAGATAATCAGTTTTTTAGGTCACTCCCTGAGACGTGACAAATTTTTACACTCAGACACATTTTGGCAATTGTATGTTATATTGCAATATTGCATGGTTCCCAACTACTTAGGTAAAAGCGTGAAGTTGTCAAAAATAAAGGTGATCCATTATGGGTTAGATCATGTGAGTTGCATGGATGGATTTTACACTAGTCAATTCTCAAATCACCTGCCATCACTTGTGACTTATCCCTTTTACTGCTTGTAAATTCCTAGAGGTCAGGTGGTTGCTGGCCTGCATTAAGAGCATGATAGATACTAAAAGACTAATTAATAAATTAATCAATCTATGAACTGCTAGCAAGAAAGTATTTATCATAGGGCATTTCCCTTACTATTGATTTCTGTGCCACATCTTTACTCATCAACTGATGGTACTTAGACAATGCAAAAAAGATCAACTTTTGGATCATGGACACTTCTGTGTCCCATCAGCTTCTTAACGTCAACACGTGTCAGATTTGTTTAGTTTTCAAATTCTGTAGTACTAATTGATTTGTAACAGCAGAGTTGACAAAGATTTTATTTTTTTTAAAGATTTTATTTATTTATTCATGAGAGACAGAAGGAGAGAGAGGGGGGCAGAGAGAGACAGAGAGAGAGAAGCAGAGGGAGAAGCAGGCTCCCAAGGAGCAGGGAGCCCGATGCGGGACTCGATCCCAGGACCCTGGGATCACGACCTGAGCCAAAGGCAGACGCTTAACCATCTGAGCCACCCAGGTGCCCTTGACAAAGATTTTAAACATTAAAATATTCAGAAGTGGTCAGGGTGAGAAGAAATAGGGGCTTGAATACAAGTGATAGTAGAAATTGAAACCTTTAAGCGGGCAGTTAAATTTTTTTGTGTGCATTCTTCCCCTCCCCACAACTCTGCAAGTTTATTTCTCGTTAATTTATTCCAGAGATGATCATACAAATGTTAAAAGATATAGGACTGTGGCAAACTGAATAATGGTCCCCTAGAAATGTCTACATCCTAATCCCCAGAACCTGAGAAGCTGTGGGTCATGTTCATGACAGGGAGTAATAAAGATTGCAGATAGAATTTAAGGCTTCCAATCAGCTGACCTTAATATAAGATGCTGCTGGATATACCAGGTGGGCCCAATGTAACCCTGAGGGTTATTTAAATGTGGATGAGGAAGGCAGAAGAGTCAGTGGAGGAGTGATTCCATGTTAGTATGAAAAGATTCAACCAACATTTGCCGGTTTTTAAGGTGGAAGGGAGCCAGAAGCCAAGGGATGTAGCTGCCTTTCGAAGCTAAAAGAGGCAAGAAAAAGGATTCGCCCCAAGACCCTCCAGAGCCTGCCAACACCTTGATTTTAGCTCAATAAAATCTGTTTTGGATTTCTGACCTCCAGAACAGGAAGGTTATAAATTTGTGTTGTTTTAAGCCACCAGGTTCGCGATAATTTGTTATAGCAATGGTAGGAAACTGACACAATGACCACAGATGTTCAGAGCAGCATCATTTGT
The DNA here is from genome assembly GCF_037043125.1 of Eumetopias jubatus. Lineage (NCBI taxonomy): Eukaryota > Metazoa > Chordata > Mammalia > Carnivora > Otariidae > Eumetopias > Eumetopias jubatus. The sequence continues at coordinate 114,336,283 of NW_028274811.1, forward strand.
GACAAAATCTGTAAGCAACCTAAAGTCCTTCAATAAAAGCCTGATAAAACATTGTGTCATCACCATGGATGTAGAAGATTTTAGACTTTCACCAAAGAGAGAGCTTTTGGAGGTAACCTCTCTCTCTACTTTGGGCAAGAGCTTGCCAGTCGATTTAAAATAAAAGAGTGGGAAAACATAGCAAAGATATTCCAGTTCATAAATTGTCCTGCTTGTAAATGCATCGCAAATATAACACAACACGGAGACGGTAGTACCTTTGGGTCACCCAGTCTTCTTTCTTAAAATAAATCTATAAATATGCCAAGCACTGTGCTAACCAGGAGGAGGTACAGAGGAAAGAAGCTGACTGAGTAGAGAAGGAGAAGCAGGCACGAGACTTCCATGAAATGCAGGAGAGGCCAAGGCAGAGGAAAGCATGGGCGTGCCGGGAGCACAGGGAGGGGTACCTCACTAAGTCAGGGTAGGAAGGAGGGACAGGGAGAGCGGCCAGGAGGAGGAAAAGCCTGAACCCAGCCCCAGAGGAGGAGTGGGATTCAGCCAGACAAAGACGACTTGGAAGGCCTTACTGGCGGAGGAAGCAGCTTGCAAAAGGCTGGCATGGTGTCCAGTGTGGTGTGTGGGTGGGCTGGCACAGGAGAAAACCAGTCAACTCAAAAATGCTACAGAATTAGCTGTTTTACGTTCTCGGAACCTGTTTCCACACCTTCATTATAGAATCTTGAAACCTTCCTTGCAGGAGAGGATGGAGGGATCTGCCCAGAGTCTCAGGGCCAGAAAAGGAAGACCTGGCTCATGGGAGTCGCTGCCCCACGCTCATTCCTCCAGGCCCAGGCCACTCCCCAGAGGAGCCCCTTGGCCCCAGGCAGGCTGGAACCACTTCTGGTTCTTTAAAACCTCGATGCATTGAAGAATGGAAAACATTTCGTGGTATATTTTAATCATTTATATTTAACAGATCACTGCTCTTAATACATACAAAATACAATGAAATAAAATTGTGCTTTTCAAATGGATTACAGACTAAAATTATATTAATTCATCGTTCATTGCAGGCCATGTGTTCTGGTAATGGGACATTTGACTTTATATAATGAACGTTTTCTTCTTTCAGTCCCTTCACTGATTTTCTCTGACTCTCCATAAAACCTCCCTGAGACAAGAGAGAACCTTTGAGCGCCTTAGAGAACGAGCAGCCTCAACAGCCTGCCGGTGCTAGGCCCTGTTTATACTGCCTTTAAGAAAGAAAGCAAAGTTGTGCATCAGAATCGTCGGGTGGGGTGGGCGGGGGAGGCTTTTTAAAACATCCTGAAGCCTGTGTCCCACTCTCTAGGTTCTGATTCAGTTGGTTTAGAGTGTGGTCCAGGCATCTTCATAGTTTTGAAAGTTCCTCAGCTGATGCTAATGTAAAGCCAGGGTTGAAAAATACCATACCTGCAAGTAGGAGAGCCTGGCAGAGGAATCCTCTGAAGTTTTAACTCATTTGCAGGTTATTTGTTAAAAGACGAACAATGGTTGAAAAAAAAAAATAGATCAACAAATGGGAGTAAAAGGACGTTTCAATAAAAAGTCTCACTGAGGACAGACTGCAGGGCACAGCACAAGCACCCTCGCCAGCAGGCAGAACACAGGGCACAAGGAAGGCCCAACCACAAAGAGCAAGAGACCAGATAGATGTTTGCACATTAAGGGGGAAGGAATCCAAAGGAATTGTGAACAGTCTGCTAAAGTTCGCCCATTCAGTTTGCAAATGTCATGTGGCAGCATCCTGAGCTGGCAGTTATGAGGTCCCGAGGGTGGATGGAGAGACACCTGCTGGGCCCTCAAGCCCTATGTTGAAGATCTCAGCACTGGTCAGAGAGAGTCACCATGGCAACCAGGCAGACAGAACTGCACTAAGAGAAAGAAAAGATTCTCAGGCCGTAACAGGACGGCCAATCTACTGCTGAAATATGGGTATGTGTCCCCAAAACCTTGGAAGTCAATTTTCTGTGTCAGACCTCTCTAGTCAGGCTTCTATACCTGGGGGCAGTGATGAGGTGGCCCCTAAGAACTTAAGAGTATTCTCTGAGAGCTGAGTTATAAAATCATTATTTAATAGATCAGAAGAGTCACTCTAAGGAGAACAAATAGCTCTTGAATCAGAGCAAGATAGATCATTTAACTACAAAGTAATAAGTTACCCATCAAAGGGATAATCCTCAGCCATGGAGGCATAGAAAACAAAGGAAGACACTGTTCTTGGGCTTGCTAAGCTCCACAATGGGGACATAGTGCCCTCGTCAAGAAATTCAACCTGACTATCCTAAGCTTCCACCTTAGTGTGGGCCCCCATCACACCTGGATTATCAGGAAGTCTCCTAACTGGTCTCCCTGTTTCTGCCTTTGCTACCCCCATTGATCAACCAAAGTGACCCTGTCACAACATGAGGTAAATCATGCTTTTTTTTCTGCCCAAACCCTCCAGGGCTCCCCAACTCAGAGAAAAAGCCAAAGTCCTCACAACAGCCTATATACGGCCTTCTATGACTGGATCCCCCCACCTCTGGGAGGCATCTCTTCCTGCTCAGGCCTCCACCACTACCACCTCTACACTCTACCCCCCACACCTCATTCCCACTCCCATCCCATCCTACCTCCCTGGTGGGCTTCTAACATGCCAGGTAAGCTCTCTGGCCTCAGGGCCTTTGCACTTGCTATTAGTGTTCCAGAATGTTCTTCCCTTAGGTAGTCACATGGCTCAAAACTTAAGTCCTTCAGGTCTTTACTTCAGGTTGGAGGCCCATTCTGGCCACTTTACTTAAAATAACAAATTCTCCCACCCCTCACTATACTCCTACCCCCCTTCCCCACTTTATTTTCCCCATATCCCTTATCACCACCTATATAGTATATATTTCACTAATTTGAATATTATATCTCTTCCCATTGGAATATAAATTCACGAGGGCAGGGATGCGGGCTGGTTTTGTTCACTGCTGTGTTCCTAGCGCCTAGACCAATGCCTGGAAATTAGGAATTCAATAAATATTTGTTGACAAATCAATCAGCCCAAGTGTCTAGGGTGTCTCTGCTGTGCCGGTGGCTTCATCCAGCTTTTTGAATGACTCAAACGTGAGTTGATGGTGGGTAACTACCTTTTCCATAGCAACCTTTCGATGATGATTTGGTCTCCCACGAGGTAAAGCAGGAGAAAATATGCTGGTCAGAAGACAGGTAGCCTGGTCCCATTCAAAGTTCCTGTAATGAAGGAGTCAGAACCAGCATGGCAATTTATTACTTGTTCATCTCACTTGAGGCTTCAGACGGCAAACAGCTCTGATGGCGGTGAGTTCCCGGTCCCGGTCTTGACCGTGAGAGGCCCCGGCCACCCGCTCAGAGGCCAGCCTTCCTCCTGACTCCCGGAGCTCGGCTTGCGCTTCTCTTTCAAATTCGGCCGGTTGTGTGTCGGGAGAGCAGACAGCAGTCACCCGGCGGGGATCTGACAGTCCAAACTGAAGCCGTTCCCAAATGGCTGGGTAGGGCGTGAGGTGCCGTCACGGGTCTCATCGCTGAGGCACAGATCTGAATCCGGCCGGCCCGCCGCGGAACAAAGCTGGCACTGTGGCTCGGCCCGGCCGCTGTCTCCTCCTGTGGCCGCCTCCTCCGTCCCCTGCAAGTACAACAGAGGTCTGTCTGTGGAAAACCGCCCGCCTGAGCAGCCCGACCACTTGTGCTAATAGTGCGGATGCAGAGGGCTAGCATTCTGGCATTTCGTTCCTTTCAGAAGATGAAGAAGTTCGGTGTTATTCAAAAACCTGGTGAGTCACAAAGATCTTCTGTTCTCCAAACCACACCTTTCCTGTCTTCACCGCCGGTGCCTAGCATCCCCCAAGGGGGAGTAAGTCAGGGACAGGGCTTGTCCTCAAGGAGACTACCACACCACCTCCTCATCGGCTCCAGCACCTCACCCCGCATTCTCAAGTAGGCGGTGGGGTGGTTGATAACACGCTGTGGAGTCAGGTGACCTCGGTTCAAATCCCAGCGCGGCCTCTCTCGGGCTGAGCGACCACTGAGGAGTGTTTTCTTGTTTGTAAAATGGTTTTGCAGGAGAGTTCTGTAGATCAAATCGTGTAGGTGATGGCAGGTCATAGTATCCAATCTAGAGCATGAGGAACATTCCATGTCTAAGTGGTAGGAATAAGAAGTAGATGTCAGCCCAGGATCTGCGGGTACTTAGCTGCTAAATGCCATCACCAAAGTGTAGGCAAAGGTTGAGACACTTGGGACTGGAGCATTGTGGAAGGCTTCACAGGACAGGGAGGAAGAAGAGGGGCTACCACAGAGAACAGACTATGGTTTGGTCATCTCTGTCTTTACATCCCACTTTAAATGTTCTCCTGAACAGCATACGTCCTAACGCTATGGTATTTCAACAAGGAGTAACATAATGAGGACTGACTCGGTCATTATTGTGAGTCCATTGTCCGTACAAGATTGTTCCTTCTATGCTTGTACAGTGGGCTTCCAGGTCTCAGAGGGATTGGTACAGAGCTAGCGTCCACCCTCCTTCTTACAACATTTTTTTTTCCTGGTAGTTTAAATTTTAAAATTTATCTTTAGTTATCTTTTATTTTTATTTTTTAAATGGAAAATACATTCAAATTCAAAAGATATAAAAGTATACAATAAAGATCTTCCCCCCACCCCTGTCCCCAGCCACCCAGTTCCCAGACCCCAGAGCAAACGATGTTACCTTGTTACCAACGGTCTCCATCTACTTACAGAAATAACCTACGAATATATGAGGAAATATATTTATTTTTATTTTCTCTTTTACTTAAAGTGTAGCATATAAAATAGTTCTGCCCATTTTTTTTCCCTTGGGAAAATTCCATAATGCTGTATAAAGAGCTTTCTTGTCTTTTTTTTTTTTTAGATGACTGACACCTATAGTTTTTAATCCTTCAGATAACTGTGCAATTTATCATGAAATCACCTGTCAGCATGAGTACCTAAAAAGTCAAATTTTCTTTCCATGGATTCCAGAATAGGAGCCATTAAAAAGCAACATTTTTCAAGAAAGCCCTTTTTCTGGGATTACAGGTTTCACCTTCCCTGTAAATACTTTGGTTCAGATAAAGAACACAGGCTCAGGGAGTTGATGGTATTCCCCAGTTGCAGCCTTGTACCAAATATGTAGCTGGCACCTGCTACTCCAATCGGCTCACAGGGGAGTTCACAAATGGGCGAGGTGATGAAAAAAATGATCAAAACTAGATGTGAAATACCAACAGATACACTGAAACATCATCAGTTTTAAGCTGAACCTAATTTGCTAAATCCTTACCTGTTCTCCAATTTTTTTTCAAGGTTTTTCTCCTCAAGGGAACCATTATGAATCAAAACCGAAAACTGCATTTTCTAAAACTACTAGGTTGAACAAAAGCAGAACCGAGTTGTCTAACCAAACTTGATCTACACTAATATTTGATTTGTTTCAGGGCACGGTTATTCCAAAAGCCACTCAGAGGCATTAAGTTCAACTTCTCAGAGTGAATGCCTTGAACGTCATTTAGAAATATCTGCAATTGGCATGAGGTCAGGGCCAAGATACTAAACACTGAGCATAGTGCCCCTCTTAGTCTTAGGCTTCAAGTACCTATTTTTAAGGTGTGAAAGCAGCAGACATCAATACAATCATCATTAATCTGGTGAACAGAAACAGAATTCTGAGCTGTCTACTGCAGATATTTCTGATAAGAGCTGCAGGACCACTTTCTGAATATACTGGTAGTTAGCTCTTTTAGACCAAGTGGGGAGCGCCTTATTAGAAAGGGGTTATCTCTGAAGAGCTGAGCTCCCCCAAGCCCAACAGGAGGAATTTGATGAGTCTGGGAAGTGATGAACGACGCTTCCAGATGGAATATGCGAGGATGCTGTGCAGGGTTCTGGGAGAAAGAACCTGGAGAGGGGTCTGGACCTGGGGCAGCGCTGGACTGGGGGACAGCTAGACAAAGCAGGTAGAAGGTGAAAGAGCCGTGCCGAAAGCAGGATCTCCTGCCTGACCAGGCCCCAAGTGTGGATTCTTTAATTTTCCACAGCACAGCTGATATGAAGTTCTTATGGCTTAAATCCTTCATCTTACCCCTTCCCTTCTCACAAAATCAAGAGGATCTTTATTGTTCTCAGTCCTGCCATGCTCTGGGCTCAGGGCTTTTGATTTGTTCTTCAGTTCTCACAAGATTTCTGTGAAGGGGATACTATATCCCTCTGCAGACAGAAAACTGTCTCAGAGAGATTAAGTGACTAGCTCAACGTCACACAGTGTTTGGGAATGTGGCTATTATTTATTAAGTACCTACTTCTGGAATTTTTTTTATCACTTCCCATGTTATTTATAAAGGGAGTACTGCAAAATGATTGAGGACTTAGCTTTCTGGTTCATCTAATACTCTCAATAATTTGATAAAATCCAATCCTGTCCTCTACCATTGAGGAAATGGAGGCTCAAAGGCAGGTTGGTGAGTTGTCCGAGGTCACTCAGTAGAGAAGTGAGGCTGTGACCCCCAGTTCCAGCACACTGCCTTTCTCACTGTAATGCTGGGTCAGCTTCCCCACTGTGCTTGCAGACAAGTCCAACAACTCAGCAGTTATTAAGCCCTGAGAGCCATTTCCTGGAGCGACTGAAAATTTAAACCACTACTAAAATAAGGTCTGATGCATCTGGCCCCTTTCAAGTTAGAAAGCATGTCCAGATAGGCTGATAGGACTCACAGCAACAGAATATCACGTTTCTAAGCCGCTCTGAAGGTAGCTTCACAGGGACAATTGGCCTTGTCCTAGGCAGACTTCTGGTACAAGTTCACGCAAGAAGTGAAACCGTTCTTCAAACCAGACAGGCCACTATAGCAGTACTGGAGCTCCATCTCTGCCACAGGAATGATAGGATTGGGACATCCTGGGAACAGAGCCAAGTGGGAGGAACCAATGATCCCTAGAAAGGCTCTAGCCATGACCCAATCCCAGATTAACTTCACCCTAGCTCAGAGGCCTAGCATGGAAGATGCTCAGCTGCCCAGCTCGTTTCTCCAGGTTCCTGCTCCTAGATCCCTAGCAGAGCATCCTCTGTACTCTGCCCAGAAGTCCGCTTCACTTCCCAGAGCTTACTACGTGAGGAGTTCTGCTGCTTCCTCCTGTGACCAAGTGGAACTTGCCGTGGCTAACTGTGACCCTGACCAACTGGAATTCAACATTCAACTTGACATTAGTTCCTGTGGTTCTGCCAGGGCCATTCTGACGGCAACTGAAACCCGTTTATATTTTCATGGAGGTGGCAGTTGGAAAGAAGGGGAAACCACTGGATTTTGGTTCTTCTCTCCTCTCCCTTCATATCGCTATGGAAATGTCACACCTTGCCTGCTTCCCCAATTGAGACAGATCAGAGTAGCACATAAACCGCTGGGGACACGGTGACAGGACCAGAGACTCTCATCTTCTCCAATGGAAGTGAATGCAGAGAGGGGAATTTCAGAGCTTCCCTTTGCACCACACCTTCATGCCCAGTGCACAAAGCAGAACAGAATACCTATCGATCTAGCAGTGGGGACCTGGAAAACAGGCTGGGGTTTCTGAGAAGCAGGGACATGGCATCCAATGTAATCTGGTTTAAATTAGCACAGATTTGAGCCAAATCCTCATTGACTCTGAGCTCCATCACTCAGTTTGTGTAATCTTGGGCAAAAGATACTAGATTATCTCTGATCCTTTTAATTCATCTATGAACAGGAGATAGAATCTCCAGGTTTATTGTGAGGACTACCGCAGGAAGTCCATTTTAAGAGGTTCCAACCATTTCCTTTCTTCCCTCACATACCCTTTAAGAGAACCTCTCCATCTCATACCCACCCCACCCCCAACCCACAGCTGATTTGTCCAGCTTGGGTCAGGTGTCCCCTACTGGCCTAAGGAACCCTGTGAACTAAAAGATATCTGGGCCATTTAGACATCCTGGACGATGCTGAGAAAGCCAAGCCACAGGACATAAAAAAAGGAAAAAAGAATAAAACAGATTCATAAAGAAAAGAAGCTGACAGAGATTACAAAGCCCCACACAGAAGGCAAGCTTAGTTCCAGATGGGACTTTGGCCTCATGTGGGATTCACCGGGTCCCTGTACCCATCCATGATCCTTTATATCTTGAACGAGGATGGTTTGAGCTGTCCGATTTCTGGCAACCAACAGTGACAGACCCCAAGAGAGGCGGTGTGAAGTACTGTACTCAAGTACCTATTATGTGTCAGGTGCTAGACTCACAGTAGCTATTATTTCAAAACATCTCACTCACAGTTTACTGCTATATGCCTAATAGTTACGGAAGATACTAACATAAGCAGATACTCAGTGGGACTACCTGAATGGCTTAGTCAAACTAGCTCGTTTCATGAACAATGTCTATGGCAACTGCAGAAGGAAGCGTAGGACAGTGAACACACTCTTCTATTTTTTTATATGTCTTTCACATTAAATAAATACCTCCTTGACTACTGGAGAAAAAAATAATTATCATATTCCACTGAAGCTGAGAAATAAAGCAACCTTTGTTTATTCTTTTAAAAGATAAACATGACTGATCTGCACTAATCATAACATTTGAATGAAATAAAACAATGTTCAACATTTTTAGTCTATAAATAATTAATACCCTATTTTACTAATTCTGTTAGCCAAAGATAAGACTGCAAATGAGAAAACTGGATAATGCTTATTGATTTAAAGGTATCAGACATGGTATTTGATTCTGAGGAAATGAAGACATAAATGGAAAAAAAAAACGCCTATAGCAACAAACTTGGCAAAGAATGACATTTAAAGGTCGAACATAAATTTCACATGCTTGACTTGACAGACTGAAACATTTTTCAAGTCCTTAATTATGAAAACAGCAGCAAGACGTAAGAGACAATTAAAACCTGGCATTTAGGACTCTGCTGTGTTGTTACGAATACATGTAGGACAACTATATCAGTGAAGCCCAGGAAACTACTCTATTCCCAATTACTACTCTATGGAAGCCAATGTGCACGGACTCTGCTGCACTTTCAAATGTGTTCCCTTGTTCTGGGTTTAAACTGTACCTATAGATACAACAGGCTGAACGTCATGGGGTTGTAATGCATGGCTGCAGACCCAGGCTCACTGCATGACAATTATTACAGCACATCAAGTCCGTTTGTAATGAAAATAGCAAAACCAGGCTCAAGTGGACGCCCTCATGTTATAAATACATCACATATCAAAATTACAAATTACAGAAATAAAGACAAATAATGGCATGAAGGGCATGATAGTTTATTTTAAAAAACTGTACCACACTGATCATAATGACCAGCATACACATTATGATGGCTTTTCTCTTGGGTATTAACATTGCAGTATACTTGTATACTGAAATGTTTTAATAGGACCAAGAACGTTAGAGAAATAAAGATCTTAGATGAAAATGAACACTAGTAATTCTGGTGTCCTACCCCCACAGAATTCATTTAAACCCCTTATGAATCAGTGGCATTATAATGTTATGTAGTTATGAAGAACAAAAGTTCTCTTCTAAGTAGGCAGCATGAACTTATACCTCCTTGTACTTTAATCTTTAGTTTTTATAATTTAAGCTATGTCCACCCTGGCTAAAGCACAATCATAAAGACACCTCAGATAATTTCCATGCTACCACTGCACAACTTTAGTGATTTTACTTAAGAAAAAAAAAAAAATCAAACCACCATCAAAATAAAGAGGCAAATAAGAATGATTTTCAAATCATTTGAAAAGCATAGTGCTTATCTGTCCGATACAGACTCAAACTTAAATTAAATGCTATAATTATAATCTCCAAACTTCTGCAATAAAGTTAACACATATATATATGGGTTTTGTTTATAGAACTGTACTTTGCAATCAACAAGAGGAAGTTACTTTTGAGAGAACAATATATTTGGTTACAATCCCATGTATCTGGAGTAGAGACAAAGCCACATGATGTTAAATCTGGCTCTAGGTTACCTAAGGTATAAAATTTTGATCAAAATTATGATAGTCTGAAAAAAGTTCAACCCATATGAGATGATTTTTTAGAGTAAATGTGCTATTGAGTAATTATTTCAACAACCGTTTTCTTTTTTGACTATCTGCAAATTGACCCTTTCTTTTTAATCAATGTGACTCACCAATATTTCAAATTGACCTCTTTACTTCCGTGTTACCATTTCAATATCCAGGGACTTCTGAGGCAGCGTAAGTCTGACTTCATAAAAACAGTAGATACTTTAACCTTTCAGTGACAATTTTTAAATCTGTAAACTCAAGAATCACATTATTTATAGCTCAGCAACTATAAAAACATTGAGATTCTGGCATCTGAAGCCAGAATCTCTTTGTGCTTTTTAAATTAAGCTGCTTTTGAATCTTTTTGGTGTTTATCAGCCATTCATATTTCCCTTATAATAATAAAAGGATATATTTAAAATAATTTTTAAGGTTAAATGTCCTGGGGGCTTATCAATATTTAAAAAAAAACAAATTTTTTTTTCCTTCAGCATTTGGAATAGTAGAAATTATTTCTGGTCCCTCTTTAGATCAACCAACACTACTTTCAATCACGTATAACACTGAATTTTACAGACATCCCTGAAAAGTTTTTAAGTAAACGAGTGAATCACAGTGGAGTCTCAATCAGTTAACAGTGTAGATCCATTAAAAAAGAAAAAACTGAATATTAAAATCTTCAAGCTAAAAAAAAAAAAAAGAAAGAAAGCCCTCCTAAGATTTAAAACCAAGTGTGTGTCATCACTGATTCTGTGCTTGTGTCCTCAACTGATTAGACTCCTCCCTCTCTGTGTTATAAGACATGTTCGTTTCAATCTCCACGCCAAGTTTCCAGGACACTTGAGTGAAGAGGCTATGCTACTACAGCATCTAAGGGTATAGAGTGGCACCATTTTCTTCCCTAACAGACTTCATGTTCAAAGATGAGCATCAGGCCTCCCTCCGCTGCACTCACCAGCGTGTATCAGGAGACAAAACTTGCTGTGCAAATCGATGACAGCTGATCCGCCCAGCCCGCCCCCAGCGCCAATATGAGGTTACCAACAGGTTTGTCATTATATGCACTAGCCTTTCACTCTTTAGATCAGAAAAGTTGTGGTTACTTAAAAAAAAGGGAGGGGGTGGAGAAATGAAAAACCAAGAGTTTAAAGGCACAAAGTCGCATAGCTGCTCTAGTTGGAGTTTGTAAACAGAGAATAGGTTGAATTTAGGTAATCCCAATCTATGAGAGTAAAAAGGCATCCACAGCAGGCTTTTATCCAGCCAGCTTCTTTGAGACCCTTCATGGGTTGTGAGGTCTACAAAGTATGCACTAAAATACCCATACTTCAAAAAGCAATAAGGCAAATAGTATAATCATTATTCCAAAAGTTACAATGGTAGTGTAGGCATACATAGTATAATTTAGTTACAATGTGTGGTACTGTTTCTATTATGTAACCATATTAACTGTTTCTTTCCTACATAATTATATATTCAGCCAAGCTTCAGTTGAACACAAAACCATCCTTGTACCACCACTGATAGTTGGCAATAGCTCTTTGATAGCAGTTTTTATTCTGCTGTAGAAATATCCTTGAACTGAAAAAAGTCCACAACCCAATGACCAGTCATTAAACACTATCATATTTGTGAAGAGCTTCTTCCAACTTCTGTGTCACTTTTTGGAAAAATATTATTTGCTGTTGTAAGAAATGCTGCATCTGTGATTTAAAGTCTCTTACTCGAATTTGATGGAAGTGGTGAATTTCAGCCAAAGTGGCAAAAGAAATAGTGTTACAGCGATCTTGAATGCCATCAGCCTTTTGCAGCTCCATCTTCCCTTCTTCCACGTGTCGCCTACTCTCCTTTACTTTGGTAAGAGCTCCTGTAGTTAAAAAAAAAATTAATTAAATACATATACACATGTATCCCAATGGCAAAGCTACATAGTAAACAGACTCTTGAGCATTATAAATACTTGCCTAAGCTATTTAAAGCCCTTTGGAACTTAAAGGGAACTTAAATGACTGTTATTAGAAAACAAAGGAATCTGATAGGGTTTCTGAAAACCCCTCCACTGCTGCGACTTCACTTCTCAAAACCAGCACTTGCCAAGTGACCAAGTATCTACAGTATGTGTCATCTCCTCCAAGTAGAGAGACTATATGGAATAGATCATAAACTGCAAGGAGCTGTCTCTAAAAACACAAACCAAGAAACTGCGATTTTAACTTAAGAGAAAGCATATGACACCATGACACATGCCTATAATAAGAAAGTTATCTATAAACACATTACCCCAAAGAAGGTATATATCTACTTCCACAGAAAGTCTCCCCGAAGAATTCTTGTTGAAGATTCTAGAACTAGATCCTGAAACATGTTAGTGCCAACTTTGTGTTTTAGAAATCATGCCATGTCATGGAGGGGCCTTGGAAATGATGGCAGTCTACAATGGAAGGCCACCCTCAATGGGGGGTTGGCCAATGAAGAAGGGGTGATTCCATGTGCCACTAGGAGACTCACACCTGGAGCACTGAGGCCCTGTGAAGTAAGAATTTCTTGAGGGGCTGTAAGGATCAAGGAGTTTTGAGTCTGCTCTAGTGATGACCTGAGAATGAAGCCAGAGGGCCCATAGCCTCTTGTCAAGAAATGTCACCACAGGGTGTGTGCAAGGGGGAAGGAAAGGGATGGTCACTCTGGCAGGTGCCACATGAGGGCAGACCTTCCCCCAAAAGCATCATCACATGAAGACAGAGAGCTAAGGATGGTTAGGGGTAGGAAACAAAGGATCTTCATGGGTTCTTGGGAATGAATGATGATAAAAGCTCAAATCACTTAAACATGGCCAGCTCAAGAATTCAGATTTCCTGACTCCATCTAGCACTTACTCTACTAACCCAAGACAAAAGGTGAGAGAGAAATGTCCAGGACACTTGGCTCTGGTTCCATGATTCCAACAGTCTTCAACATGGTGATACTAAGGGGGACAAAAGAAGGGAACCTGTTTAGGAGGAGGTGGGAAAGCTGAGGCATTCTGGTTCAGAAATTTTCAGTTTTAGCTAATGGTGAAATATACAAGGGGAAAGCCCTATTTCTAAATTTCTTCAAATCTCCTAAATAATACAGAGTTAAACCTAGCATTGCATAAAACCCTTAGGGGGTAAACAGCATGCTTTTTTGGGGGGGGGGCGTTTTTTGGCATAGCTCAAAGACCTGAGAAATTAAAAGTGTTATATATACATTTAGTGATTATGTATGTACATTTTCATTTCTTTATTCTAAATAGGGTCTTTAAGTGAGAAGCAGCAGAAACTTCCACTTGACCCCACAGCAGACATGCGGGGTCTCCTCCGTAGAGAGCAATAATTTGCATTAACATGGTTTCAAGAAGAACCCTGACCAATCCCACTAGGAAGCCATCCCTCTGAAAGTGGGCACTTGTCACCCGTCTGCCATTGCCGGCAGGACTAGTGAAGCCATAAAATCTACCTGCTTGTCATTTACACTAAAGAGAAAGAACCCTCCCCCCAAAAAGAGAAAGAAATTTTTATAGCGAATTTATCTTTCGTATATTTGTACCAGTCTCGCAATTTAAATACAAAAATTAAAGTCAAAAAGACCAGGAAAGCATATGAGACAGAAATAAAGGAAAAAGTTTTCAAAAAGATGACTGAGAACATGCAATTATGAAATACATGTTTAAAATGGCAAAGAGAGAGATAAAAGAGGAAACGAGAAGTTAAGAGAAAAGGCTCAGGTGACTTGACTATTTTATCATGATTCCACTCCCAGGTGCCCAAGCGCACTGGGCAAACAGTGAGAACATGCGGCGTCCTACCCTGAGCATCCGTGATGCATCTCTGCAGCATGCTGCAAGTATTACTCGTTCCAGTTACTAGAGCCTGGAGAATAGAGACCCGCAGACAGGGCTTCTGAAGGCTGGCCTGGCGCTGGGTGAACGTCAACTAAGCTGCAGCTCATCCAACTCTAAATGAGATCACCATATTCTTAGAAATGACCCTCTAGTATACAGAATTACAGATGTGCCTCTCTAAAAACCAACTTAAAAGTGAACAAGTCTCAAGTTCTTGCAATTTACCACACAGGCATACATTTTCAAAACTCTTGGACACAACAGCAAGTATTAAATCTCTCTGAGGCCTAAGGACCTTTGTCATTTAAGTTTTTTAAGTGTACATCCCAAAGGAGTCAACAGGAATTTAAGACTCATTTTTCTCCCAAGTATGAATTTAGTAAATAACACAAATGTTGCCACCTTCAAAGTCCACAAAAGGTTTGGCTGGGGCAAGGGTTTTAATTCGTTCAACAAACGTTTATGGAAGACCTGGTGTGTATAGAGCATACTGCTACAGCAAGATTTCACATATTTCAGCATTCAAGACTCCACCCCTGCTTCTGTCTTGAGGAAGCCACTTGGCAAAGCACAGGGGGAGGACAGGCACACAATCAGGACACGATGTGAAACAGAGCCACGAAGTACATAATTCTGCATGGGAGTTAAACATGTCTTTCTTCAGGATAATATGTGAAATTGTATCACCAGGGAAAATGCTCAGAAGACCTACTACATGCCAGGCACTGTGCTAAGGACAAGGTTGGAGGTGGGAAGTGAGCAGGGAACAGGCATATATAAATAAGTAAATGGTAGTTTCCCAAAACAGTAATACTATATGCTAGACACTATCCTAAAATGTGTATGGAACCACAAAAGACCCTGAATAGCCAAAGCCATCTTGAAAAAGAAGAACAAAGCTAGAAGTATCACAATTCCAGATCTCAGGATATACTACTACAAAGCTGTAATAATCAAGACAGTATGGTACTGGCACAAAAACAGACACATAGATCAATGGAACAGAATAGAGTCCAGAAATAAACTCACATTTTTATGGTCAATTACTACAAAGGAGGCAAGACTTTACAATGGGAAGAAGACAACAGTGCTGGGAAAACTGGACAGCTGTATGCAAAACAATGAAATTGGACCACTTTCTTATACCATGAACAAAAATAAACTCAAAATGGATTAAAGACCTAAATGTGAGACCTGAAACCATAAAATTCCTAGAAGAGAACATAGGCAGTAATTTCTTTGACATCAGTGGTAGATACTTTTTCTAGATATGTCTTCTCTGACAAGCGAAACAAAAGCAAAATTAAACTACTGGGACTACACCAAAATAAAAAGTCTTTGCACAGCAAAGGAAACCATCAACAAAAATCCCACCTACTGAATCAGATATTTGCAAATGGTATTTCTTTTTTATTTTATTTTATTTTATTATGTTATGTTAGTCACCACACATTACATCATTAGTTTTTGATGCAGTGTTCCATGATTCATTGTTTGCATATAACACCCAGTGCTCCATGCAGAACGTGCCCTCTTTAATACCCATCACCAGGCTAACCCATCCCCCCAACCCCTCCCCTCTAGAACCCTCAGTTTGTTTCTCAGAGTCCATAGTATCTCATGGTTCTCCCCCTCTGATTCCGCCCCCTTCATTTTTCCCTTCCTACTATCTTCTGTTTTTTGTTGTTGTTTTTTTTTTAATATATAATGTATTATTTGTTTCAGAGGTACAGGTCTGTGATTCATCAGTGTTACACAATTCACAGCGCTCACCATAGCACATACCCTCCCCAATGTCTATCACCCAGCCACCCCATCCCTCCCACCCCCCACCACTCCAGCAACCCTCAGTTTGTTTCCTGAGATTAAGAATTCCTCATATCAGTGAGATCATATGATATTTGTCTTTCTCTGATTGACTTATTTTGCTTAGCATAATACCCTCTAGTTCCATCCATGTCGTTGCAAATGGCAAGATTTCGGGGGTTTTTTGATGGCTCCATAATACTCCAGCAAATGATATTTCTGATAAGGGGTTAATATCTAAAATACATAAAGGATTTCTACAACTCAACACCAAAAAACCAAATAATCCAATTAAAAAATGGGCAGAGGACCTGGACAGACATTTTCCCAAAGACATACAGATGGCCAACAGATACATGAAAAGATGCTCAACATCACACATCATCAGGGGAAATGCAAATTAAAACCACAATGAATTATCACTTTTTATACCTGTCACAATGACTAAAATAAAGAACACAGAAATAATAAGTATTGGTGGGGACGTGGAGAAAAGGGAACCCCCATACACTGTTTATAGGAATGCAAATTGGCAGCCACTGTGGAAAACAGTACAGTTCCTCAAAAAATTAAAAACGGAATTACTACATGATCCAGTAATTCCACTATTGGGTATCTGCCCAAAGAAAATGAAAACATTAATTTGAAAAGATATGTATACCCCCCTATGTTTATTGCAGCATTACTTACAATGGCTAAGATATGGAAGCAACCTGAAAAGTCCTTGACAGAATGGATTAAAAAGATGTGTGACACACACACACACACACACACACACACAGACTGGAATATTACTCAGCCATAAAAATTAATGAAATCTTGCCATTTCCAACAACATTGATGGAGCAAGATGTATAATGCTAAGTGAAATAAGTCAGAGAGACACAAATACCATATGCTCTCACTCACATGTGGAATTTAAGAAACAAAACAAAGTGAAAAAAGAGACAAACAAAACAGACTCTTGAATACAGAGAACGAACTGGTGGCTGCCAGAGGGGAGGTGGATGGGGTACGGGTGAACCAGATAAAGGGGATTAAGAGTGCACTTATCTTGATGAGCACTGTACGGAATCGCTGAATCAGCATACTGTACACCTGACACTAACGTAACACTCTGTTAAGTACACTTGTATAAAATATATGTGTGTGTGTGTGTATACCTACACACACATATATATATTTTTAGGCACTTTTCATATACTATCACTATCACTAACCCTATTGCAATTTTTGCAGAAAATTCTTTCTTTTCTAAAAAAACTGGGGAAGCTGGGCGCCTGGGTGGCTCAGTCAGTTAAGCGTCTGCCTTAGGCTCAGGTCATGATCCCAGGGTCCTGGGATCGAGTCCCGCATCGGGCTCCCTGCTCTGCGGGAGGCTGCTTCTCCCTCTGCCTCTCTCTCTCTCTCTTTCATGAATAAATAAATAAAATCTTAAAAAAAAAAAAAAAGAAAAGAAAACTGGGGAAGCTACTCAACCTCTTTGGGTGTCAAATTGGCCAGGTAACCAGGTAAGATGCAGAGATGGAATGTGAATGCATGATTGACTTCAAAGCAAACACTATTTAGAAATATTTAGAAAAGAAATTGAAGACTGAATGGGCAAAATGGCAGCCAGGTGGTCCTAGGTTAGCAGGGTGCTGGGGGATAAAAGCTGGGCAGCTGAAAATCAGCTATTTGTCCTCGTTTTGGCCACAGGCCTCCCCACATGCCCTGTACCTGTGGCTGAAGCCCCTGTACCACCCTTATGAAGTCCTTGGCTTCTATTTTGATATGGAATTCAGAAGGCCTTGTAAGCATATAAAAAAACTACATAGGTTTTGAAAATTTCCCTCTGGAATCTTATTAACCTCACTGAATTCAGTAACTGTGCCTGTAAAGCAAATTAATACTTATAAGATGTCTGATTTTCTTGTCTTTGTAACAACACTTAGGTGCCACAAAACAAAACATTGGAGAAGCAGCACATACTTCATGACTTTGAAAAATCTAAGCCCAAAAGTACATGGGAGGGAAGGAGGTGTCTTTCTCTCCCTTGTTCTCACTCTGTTTAGATCCTATTGAAAGATTATATAAATTAAGAACTACAACCAAAAATAGTAACACACAATCCCTTTAGAGATACACAGGCTTGGCCTCTGTTTGCTCTGATATAGTTGGACATCCTGGCCAAAAAAAAAATTACTTTATTTGCAAACTAGGAAGGACAGAACAAACCATTAAGGACAGTAAGCGCCCAAAGGCCAATTCCACTTGGAATTTTGGTTTAACCCACTTAATGCAATTCAAATCCATTAGCATAATGTATCACGATGACAATATCAGGGTGATAGGAGATATAAGAGATTTTTTTTTAAGAGACATAGTTCCTGTTTTGGGGGCTCAAATTATTTTTTAAGGTGACTTACATGCCTGAAACAGTTAAGGACCTATACAAAACAGGGTATGAAGGTATTGAACAGCACACTTTAAATGTACAAACTCTAGTAGAATAGTGAGTGCCATGTATAAGGAGTTGTGAGACTGTACCATGAATTAAGAGCAATTTTTAAAACAACCTCCTTTTTAACTGAAATGTAGATAAACTGATTTACTCCAGATCTGCCTTCAGAAGAAAGATGATTAACAACAAAACAAATTGACAGCAGTATACTTTTTAAAAAATCATTAAGAGTTCCTGAAAATAACCTGAGTTGAAGTGACAGTTCCCTCTATGAGCTGGTTGTTAAAGCTCAAGATGACAACAACATCCTAAGCCAATTAAAAAATATATGTTATCTTTTGTAAAATATTTTACAAAGCTTTTTTTTAATATTTCCTTTAAGAAGAAAGCCATTTTGGTATTTTGTTTTGTTTTAAAGATTTTATTTATTTGACTGAGAGAGAGACAGCGAGAGAGGGAACACAAACAGGGGGAGTGGGAGAGGGAGAAAGCAGGCTTCCCACAGAGCAGGGAGCCTGATGCAGGGCTCAATCCCAGGACCCTGGGATCATGACCTGAGCCAAAGGCAGACACTTAACGACTGAGCCACCCAGGTGCCCCAACCATTTTGGTTTTAAATATTCATCTCACAACCCTCCAGCTAGCTTTTCCAAATACATTTTAACACATAGGAAGGGTTTAGCACGATTTCTTCTTTGTGAGACAGATAAAGTCGAATTATTCAGTAAGCTAGTTATAGAAGTTAATTGACCAGTTTACTGCCTAGGAGTAAACGGAAAAAAAGTGACATCTTTTGAACAGCTCGAGCTGTCCATCTGAACAAACCGCAAGGGTGTTTCAACTCTTGGGGTGTGACAAACAACTACCCCAAAAGCTTCCCTCTACCCTCTCTCCATCCACTGTGCTTCTAAACCCTGCACCCTGTCAAGATGAACATGGGAAGAGAGTTCTCCAATAGAAATGGTACTACAAATACTGGTTGGATGTAAATGAAATAGTTATCATTAGAACTAGAATTGGGGTTTTGTCATAAGCAGCTGTGTTCCCAGAGTTGATTTGACAATTCTCAAACTGGGAATTATCTGTACATGTTTTCACATGTCACACATTTTCATATTTAAAAATTTTAAATATCACAAGGAAGGTGGAAATAGCCAAATTTTCAATCCCTAGTTTAGCCTCTAAGGAGTGAGAGCCTGGAGAAAAAAAAATATTGGGACAGAGTTACAACACTACACACTTGCTACTTTTAGGACGGCTTTAAAAATTAATTTGTAGCTGCCTAAGAAGCAAGAGCAGAGGTTCCCTGTAACCAGCTGCAGAGCTGTAACAAGGCATGACAGCATCATTTAAACATTCTCTCAGCTGCACTGTTTCTTACCAAACCCAAGAGGAGTGTAAATAAAAGTCAAAAACGTTGCCCAGAATCTAAAGAACAAAGGCAACACACATTTTTATCATGGAATAAATACAAAAACAGGCAAAGGTTTTCAAAATCTCTACTTTTTAAGTGGCTAATTTAGGAGGAATCTGCCTCTTGCCAGCCCCCTCCCCTCATAAACATCATCCCGCCACACTGCCTTCCAAACAGAAAAAGGAAATCAAAGAACACAGCAGAGAAATCATACCCGAAAGTTGAAGGTCCAAAGTGGTCACTGCTGGATTAAACAAGAGCCCCCACAATACTCATGGGTAGGGCAATGGTTTTAAAACCAAAGAAAATTTAAAATAGGTGTGATGAGAAGGAAAAGCATTTTAGAATGGGAATATAAGTACACAACTATGAAACTGTTTATTGTGCTAATGGGCCGACATTAGGTAGTTGCATCTGGAATAATATATGAGCTGACTAAGATTTTATTATGAAAAGAAAACGTTGGTAGGGGCGCCTGGGTGGCTCAGTTGGGGGTTAAGCGACTGCCTTCAGCTCAGGTCATGATCCTGGAGTCCCGGGATCGAGTCCCCCCACATAGGGCTTCCTGCTCAGCAGGGAGTCTGCTTCTCCCTCTGACCCTCTTCCCTCTCGTGCTATCTCTCATTCTCTCTCTCAAATAAATTAAAATCTTAAAAAAAAAAAGAAAAGAAAACGTTGGCAAGTATTTAACTGAGATTAAATAGGAGGGGACTGACAACAGAGCAGCGTGAGTGCACTCTTTTTCATAAAATAAACAGCCAAGAGAAGGGTAACATTTCTGGTTTAGAGGAAGAGAAACCTTTAAGAAGGTAACACATGAAACAGTGCAGCTTCCCCAAGTTATGCAAGAAAATACATTCTTCTACTTGAAGTACAGGAAAAAGTATGATTGAAAGTGAGGCAACATTATTTCAACCATTCCCCGTGACCGTTCCCAAACAGGCAAGAGTAACCCAGCTGCACCCCAGGACCCCAGGCTGAGTCCAGCACATTTCAGTTGCTTCTCTGCCTCAGGGATCTGTGGAAGGAGGCAGAAAGGACCAGAGAGATCACCTCCCAAAAAGGCTTACAGATTAAGAATGAACTTTCGGTTGGCCACTCAATTTACTAAATTAGCTGGGCGAATTATTAGAATCTCTCCCCAAAACAGAGTTCACTGAGGAACTAATAACCCTAAGACTTTGTTCCAAAAGGAGAAGAAGGAACCCTGAGGGCTGATTCTGAGATGACAAGAGTAGAGCTGGTTCCCAGAGTTTGCGTGTGTGCTGCTGTTGTTTTCTTAAGAGCTGAAAGGGCCTCAGAAGAAAGAGTTTCTGGTACAATTCTCGAAATCTTACAAGAGGCTAAGTGCCTCGTCCAAAGTGCCACAGTGCAGCGTTACGGTGGTGAGCATGCCTGCCTTTCAAAGTACCACAGCTGCTTCGTGACAAAGAGCCCCCATCCCTACCTGCCAGCCAGTCCCACTACTTTCTATTTAACACTCCCTGCAGGGCCTCTGCCCCATTCTTGCTGAAGAGGGTCCCTCCCTATCCACAGTGGGAGCAGTAACACGAAAATTAAACCAGCATTTTCACCTGGTCTCAGGACCTGTTATCAACCAATCTCCTGCACTTCTCTGGCATTGTTAGTTGACTCTGCACATGCAAAATTCCTTCCTAACAGGTTCATTTTTATACTTGCTGCAATTGCCCAGGCTCAAAGAAAGTCACTCTGCCCCCTGCCTCATCACGACACCAAGCTCCACAGAACTCACGTCCTAAATTCAATCCCACCCCTCTTCTACCAGTGTCTTTGGATCTTTCCAATGGGAGCCATCTCACAGTTTTAAAGCATGCTCAGGCTGCAAACAGCCAAGCACGAAATAACTACGTCCTGGTTCATAATCCATATGTGCTCAATTTCCGAGGGTTTACATTATGCATGTTTCCGAAGAATACAAAATAATTACAACTAAGGAATTTAATCATGACAGGGTTCATTCCTATTACAACTTTAAAGGACTCAAATTCATTTTATAGATTAATTATGATCCAGGAAGCCAGCACCATTTTCAAAAGCATCCTATTGTTTACATAGCATTAAATTATTTCCATCAGTAAAAACTGTTTAAGAAGCATTTCAGTGTCATTTTGGTTTTTGTAAAATGAGAGAGCAAAGGTCTGGTGTCATGTAGCCAATGAGCACATTATCAAGAGCCCACTGGCAGCTAAACTAGGTGCACCGGCAAATGCAGTCAGTCACACTAAATTCTATCCGTTCCTTCTGATTTACAGAGAGAATGACTTTCCTGGCCACTTTTGACCCAGC
This sequence comes from Eumetopias jubatus, assembly GCF_037043125.1. Lineage (NCBI taxonomy): Eukaryota > Metazoa > Chordata > Mammalia > Carnivora > Otariidae > Eumetopias > Eumetopias jubatus. The sequence continues at coordinate 114,358,195 of NW_028274811.1, forward strand.
AAAAAAACGGGACAGGGGAAAAAAACCTCTCAAATGCTGTAATTTGCTTCAGGCATTTTAACCAGGGAGAGGCTTCAACTCAGTTGAAGAAGTTGCAGTGGCCTTTCAGCTTCCCTCTTCGTGTGCCTCTCTTCTGCCTCCTCAGGCACCCCCCCAGGGCTTGCTGGCTGCCCCATCGGCTCCCACCTTCAGCCAGAGCCAGTGTCGGCACCTGAACTCTGCCTTCCTTCCCTCAACCAAATCTCTTATGCTCAGTAGGTTCTGTCCCTCCTAAACCAATTACACAAAAGGTCTAGTCACTAAGCAACAGGGATCCAAAGGCTACATTTTCTCTCTTTAAAAAAAAAAAAAAAAAAAAGCCAGCACTTTATTTAATTTTGAAATCATGAATGTGGCAAAAACATTAACTAGAATTTCTGTCTTCCCAGGGCCTTGTCCCAGAAAACCCAAAGCCCTGGTGTGAGGGACAGAACAGGAGGTGGGCAGAAGGGCAACAGAGCTGAGTAGAAGTTGCCCAAGACTGGAGGAGGCCTGTTTTTCTTCATTCCCTCCTACACATAAAACGTTGAAAGAAAATGCTAATTTGGTCAATGTGACCAATTTGCCCTTATCCTCTCATCACTGGTCCCCACACCCTCTGGCCTGGCTAACTCCCCATTAAACCTCTGCCCCACCCCTTTCCTTCCTCCCTTTCGGTCTCCACCCACCCACTGGTTGATTATACTCTTTCCCGTCTCTGCTCCAGTATTTACTTTTCTATATTTTTCGAATAAAACATCTCAACAAAGGCCAACATCCACTTCACAGAGAGAGGCAGAACGGCTGTCCATCCAGGCGAAAGAGTCATACGTGAATCACACCTGTGTAAGCCTGTGCTCTGCACTTTACCTGTCTCATTTCTCTTTGACCTCTTTAACCTCAAAAGGAAAGGAATCACCACTCCCATTTTCAGAGCAGAAAGTGAAGTTTAGGGTCGGTAAATCACTTTACTGAAGATGTGCGGCTGCACGGGAAACGGGTCTGCCCAGCTTCCCAACTCAGGTAGTTAGTCCCTTTGTCCTTGGCCAAACTGAGGCCGCCCCACCCATCATGTCCAAGCCCCTCAGAGGAGCCCCGACGCAAGGCACAAGGGCGGCACAACGACAGGCCCCCTCGGAAGCCTCATCTCAGGGATGAGCAGCCCAAGAACCACCTCCATCCAGGCTCTCAAATCTCTGTTCCTGCATTAAGTCATACCCCGTGGGCTCCGGTTTGGACCACATTAATAAACTCTGGGGAGTGCCCATAGGAATACTGAACTCAAGTCAGTGAAAGCAATTTTTTGAAGGGACTATGGGTCCCAAAAGTCAAGAACTATCAAAATTCAAAGGTAAAATTAATGTAAAATTTACTTTCAATTCATAAATATAATAAATGGCAAAGAGAACTTTTGAGTAATTTTTAAAAGGAGGGAAGAGGGTCAGATACAAGGATAATAAACTGCAAAAAGAAAAAAATATTGATTGCTTGATGATGTAAAAATTAATCATTTAAAGAATTCAGCCCTCTAAGCCTGACTGGGTCCTGAAGATAGAGGAAGTAGTAGTCTCATTCTATCCTAATGAAGCAACCCTTTCAGCGTCCATTCAGCAATCACCAGATGTGTAAGGGCAAGAATGACAGTATAAAGGAAAGCCACTCACGTGAGTGTATCACATCTTACAAAATTTGATTACTATTATTCACCACGCACATACATTCCCACACCTCACCTTGTTCCAAAAATGAAGAGGGAAACCGTATGATTGTATCCCTTGTGGCTTATTTGGCAGAATAGGCTGTTCTTTGCGAGGAAATTTTACATAAAGTTCCTTGTGTTTCGGCTTACACAGAATATTAAATATGTATTAAAGTTAATAGGGTGATAGAGTCAAAAGAACTCTGTAAACACAGTATGTTTTTACTTCAGAAGAGTCTGGTTACAATGGTGAAAATGTTTATTTGCCTATGGCCATGCAAATATAAAAGCATGTATTGTTTCTTAAAGATTTTATACTTAGAGAATCCTAATAAAATGAGGTAGAAAGGACATCCTTGATGATCACGTACAATAAAACTTTTTAAAACAACGAATTTTGTAGAATAAAGTCCACATAATGGTTTAGATTCAGAGAACACACTTGATAACCTACAGTCTGTAGCTCACAATCCCTGATTTCCTAATTCTTTTAATTCTTTTGTAGGCTGACATATGTACATGGATATTGGTCTGTACCAATCAAGCGGCATTAGGGATACTGGTGAGCTGCCAGCACTTTGGGTGCAGATGGTCTCTGATGTACAACAACACCTATCTGAACCAAAGAGAAGAGTGAACTTTGGAAACTGCCTTTAATAGTTTTTTTTTTTTTCCTAGGAAGATAAAGGGAGACCCGTGCTAAAACATCTAACAGAAGCTGCTAAACAGACAAGCCAAGCCACTCTATCCAGGGCAGAAGGAGAGGGAAGTGGCACCAGCTCTTAGAGAAACTAGGGAGGTGTGAGCCACCCACCCGAAGCCAGGTCCTGGACTGTATGAGCGCTTCTGACAGCACCTCAGGTAACACTGTACTCAGAAGAGTATTTTCAAAGAATGGATCTCTTGCTTTCAAGTATTTTTCCCAAACAACGTCTTGTTTTTAACTTTAGAATAATTGTAAACCCCGGTGTTATAAGCTATGGGGGGGAGGGGGAGTAACTGGTGAGCAGCACAGCATTTATCATCATCCTTGCTGCCACCCATTGTGTCCACTATGACTGTGTTAATGAAATAGGGTCACTTATGTCAATGACTGTGTTAATGAAAGAGGGTCACTTATGTCAAGGGGTTTTAAAGGTGCAGTTGGGAGGCCATGAAGGAGATGGGCCTTCTGTATGTCCTCATGTCCTCACTGCGTGAGGCCAAGAACTTGTGAACTGGGCCAAGAGACAAGTGTTCCAAGGACTCAGCCCAAACCCCTGCAGCTTGCCACAGTGAGACTGTGCTGGGTGACAGTCTTAGGAACCAATTATATTCAGCCCAGCCTTTGGTTTTCTGCCATCAAAACCCAACCAAATTCTTTGTATGCAACATATACAACCATGCCCTTTTGATTTAAAAACCCTGGATTTTGTTCCCTGGGAGGCACTATTTGGGCTGCTGCCCAAATCTGTGTTCATAGAATTGTAATCCTGAGACCCCAAATAAATGCTTTTGTTTTTATTTCAGCTCGGTCTCTTTCTTCGGTTGACAACTAGTACTTCACAGCACTTTATGAGCACTAAACTCTGGGGACAATTCCTAAATCAGCTGTTTCAAACTTAAGAACACCTCTGACCCTGGGGTTTTCCTGCTTCCTCATACTGGCAGGGACCAGGTTTCCCGGGGTGATGAGTTTTTACTCTGGCTGCATCTGGACTTCCTTGAACTAGACCATAAATAACCATCTAAAGACAAAACTAAGCACTTAGAAATATGTCATTTTTAAAAAGACCTGAAACGTGTGTCATAAAACAAAAAAACTTAGAAGACCCATGCTGACATCCATTTTTATTTAAAGATGTCTTGCTGAAGACAAAAGGTAGCTTTTGTGATTTTCAAAAATGTCAGTATAACTAAATACAATAAAGGCCCAGAAAATAGGATTTCTAAGACTCCCTTCAGCCCCGTTCCTTATCTTTCCTTGTAATCCTGCTCTTCCTCTTAACCTCCCTATTTCTCTTCCTGGCATCACTACCTTCTGTCACCAAATTTAAAACCTGGAAGGTAACTCTAGACTCCTCAAGAGAGCCACTCCTCATCAAGTCTGGCCACTCTACTTGGCAGGTATCTCAAGTTCACCTGCTTACTTTCCAAAGCCACCCTCATGCCTAGAGGACCTGGTCTACTCCAGCAGCCCTCTCATCTCTGCACTCAGCCAACAGGAAGAAGCTTCCGGAAGCCCTGGCCCCGGGGGCCAGGCTGCACATCAGGGAGGGACACTTCCAAGAGCTCGCAGTTAAAATTCTGTGGCTCACCTCCTGTCTGCAAAATGGGGATAATGTGAGTATTTACCTCAAAATCTCCTATGAGCTTTAAATGAATATAATGAATATAAACATTCATGTTTATAGGCATCATGCCTGGCACATGGTAAGCCCTCAAAATATGTTATTTTTATCATGATTCAGATGTCACTCTTCAGTTTCAGACCTTCAATAGCTGTCACTGTCCACAGAACAAAAAAAAATTCTAGCAGGCATGCTACTTACTGCAGCATAACGAACACTGGCTTTAAGTTAAGGCAAAAAATGAACTCAAATTCTGGCTCTTCTTACTAGCTGTGCAATCCTGAAATTCACTTAACTTCCCAGAGCCTCAGTTTTCAAAGGTTATCACATGGGGATAATACTCCTTTGGGGAAGTTCATAGCTGTACTGGGTTGAATAGTATCCCCCCGAAAAGTCACAACCACCTACAGCCTGTGACTGTGACCTTAGTTGGAAATAGTCTTTGCACATACAACTGGTTTAGGTGAGGTCATACTGGATTAGGATAGGCCCTAAATCCAGAATGACTAGTGTCCTTAAAAGAAGAGGAGACCAAGAGTCGGGCACACAGGGAGAACATTAGGTGAAGATGGAGGCAGAGACTGGAGTGGCAAGTCCACAGGCCAAGAACAGCAAGGATGGCCAGCAACCCCCAGAGGCTGGAAGAGGCATGGAAGGATCTCCCCTAGACGCTTTATACAGAGTGTGGCTGTGCCAACACCTTCATTTTGAACTTCTAGCCTCCAGAATAAGAGAATAAATTGGTTTTTTAAGCCACCCAGCTTGTGGTGATTTGTTACAGCAGCCCCAGGGACCTAATACAATAGCTAATACTTAATGCTGCAAAGTATCTGGCATGCAAAATGATGACTCCACGTTATAAACAAGGAAACTGCAACGGGTTACACAGTGAAGCTGGCGGGAACTGCATGCCCCCTGGCCGTAGAGGGCACGTCTTCATGCCCGCTCCTAAGTGGAATCGGACACAGTATATGTAGCTGCCACACGGTAAGGACTCTCAAGCGGAGCAATGGCCATCACTCCTCATACTCCAGCTCCCAAACCGGCCTGCCCTCAAAGTCAAGGGTGAACAAACATTTTCCTTACGGCTCAGATAGTAAATATTTGAAGTTTGCATGTCAAGGCAAAACCGAGGCTTTTATACCCAGGAAAAATGTAATAATTCAGAAATGTAAAAGCCACTCTTAGCTCAAGTGCTGTAAACAGGCACGTGGGTGGGTCTGGCCTGCAGACCTCTGCTCTATCTCCCAGTATCTCTGTTGGTAACTCCAGTCTCTAGTTCGCTGGTCATTTTATTCTCCTCCCTGTCCCTTACCTCACTCCTCTAGGCAAATACCCCTTCTGTCTTCCTCCTCCCCAACCCCAAAGACACCGCCTGTTTAGGATTTCATGTCTTGACTGAATCACTGCAAGAGCCTCCTATCTCACCTCACCCTGAGCCTCCCTTTACACCTGCCACTAGGACCTGTCCATCTAAAGTGCAGGTCTGAGCATGTCAATACCCTGTTTGATCTTCCATGATGCTGCCCTCCATCCCCTGCAGCAGCAGCTGTAAACCCAGTGGCACATCAAAATCCCGTGAGCAGCTCTTTCAAGAACACCAACGTATAGGCCACATGTCTCTAACATTCTGATTAGATAGAGGGGGGTGGCCCAATTTACAGCTGTAACCACTTGAGAGCTGAATCAGAGAAGCACCCAGAATTTAATCCCTGATTTTTATACATGATTGATTCCCTCTGCCCAGAATGCTTTCCCCCATTCTGCCTGCTAGGCAAACTTCCAATTTTTTTTCAAAAGTCTTCTCAGAGTAAGACTGGGAGAAGCCACCCCTGAACTCTCTCCTCTCCCCACTCTGGCCTATTTCACACCATGGCACATGCCCATGACTGCATGTACCACACTGTATGGAGACAGCTACTCACCTGTCAGCCGGTGTCACTGACCTGAGCACGGGGCATGCAGTGTATCAGCTATTATATGCTCATCCTAAAACATTTCCAAGATCAAGAACGCACTTTCTGGGGTGCCTGGGTAGCTCAGTTGTTGGGCGTCTGTCTTCGGCTCGGGTCATGATCCCAGGGTCCTGGGATCAAGCCCCATATTGGGCTCCCTGCTCTGCGGGAGGCCTGCTTCTCCCACTCCCACTCCCCCTGCTTGTGTTCCCTCTCTCACTGTCTCTTTCTCTGTCAAATAAATAAAATCTTTAAAAAAAAATGCACTTTCTATTTTCCTCTGAAAAGTCAAAATACGACCATCTTTCAGAGGCAAAAAAACAAATGCTACCCACCCAAGCCCCTAACACAGTTGACAGTGACTCTCCATCCTCTGGACTCCCACACACTCTTACCAGAGGCACCAAGTTAAATCGACCTCCTATCTCCCAATTCTCTGTACAGACATCCTACTTCCGTTACAGAACTAAATCTTCCATGAGGGCAGGCACCTACTGCTCAACACCTAAGCTCAGTGCTTTGTGTATCCAAGTCATTCAAGAAGGTGAAATGTACTCTCTCTAGATCTTGTGCTTGGAATTCAGCAAAAGGGACTCCAATAAAAAATTACCATGAAAGCTTACCAAAGAGGAAAAAAGTATGTATATGTGCAAGTTTCAACATCAAGAATCAATATAAAGTGAAATCATGAGGTACGTAACATTAATTTTTCTGGCACATAAAGTAAAACACTTTTAAATTTCCTCCCTTCTCCCCAATAAGTTTTGTAAAGTTACTTCATAGATATGTTAAGTTTAAGACTTTTAAATCACTTTCACATTAATTAATGACTTCACCTATAAAATATATCCAGATCCTATCCTTATTGCCTATACTCTTTTATAAACTCTGGTATCCATCATCATAGGAATAGAAAAACACATTCTACAATAGAAGACATCTATTTCAAAATCAAGAAGTACTCCATTGAGTGCCTACTTTTCTCATTCAACAAGCATTCCTTAAGCATTAACTATGCACATACAAAATAGTGGAGCTACATATTAGAGGAACATAAAAACATGACCCCCACACACTCCCCCACAACCGAACAATGTATACTGTTTGGCACACCAGTGAGCATTCTACCAGCCAGGACTACTTGGAAAGGACAGGGCTCCAAGTAGAAAACTCTGAGGAGGGAACTAGATCTAAGGCTTGACTGTCTGTGTATGGGTTGGGTGGGGAGATGTCAACAGAATGTAGGAGGCCATCAATCTAAAAGGAAGAAACTCAAGTCCTGAGTCCCATTCCCACCTCTCTTCCACTCACAGCCTTCCTCATTTCAGTGGATGGAGACTCCATTTGTATTGTTGGTCAAGCCAAAAACTGCAGAGTTCCCCTTGATGACTCCTCTTCCTCTCGTGTGCCCCATCTGATTGCCTCGGAAAACCTGACAATTCTACCTTTAAAATATATCCAGACTGGGATTCCCTCCTCGCCATCTCCATTGTTCCCACTCTAGTCCACACGTGCATGGTCTCTCACCTGGATTATTGGGGTAGTTTCCTACTGGCTCTCTGCTCCTACCTTTGGGACCCTACCTCCTCTCCATTCTATTGTCAACAGAGCAACTGGAGTAAGTCTGTTCAAAGGTCCAGAAAGATGTCATTCCTTGGCTCAAAAGCTTGTCACGGCTCCCATCTCACTAGGACTTTTACTCTAGGTCCTGACAATGACCTACAAAGCCCTACTAATTGGACCTTTCAAGACCTCATCTCCTACCCAGATCCTCTTAGCTCCCATCACCTGGCCTTCCACTGCCTGGCAGCACACACCCACCGTAGCACCTCTGCTCTCGCTCTCTCCTCTGCCTGACGGGCTCTCCCCGCAGACATCGGTTTGACTAACTCCCTCACCTCCTCCACGCTTCCACTTAAATCTCACCTTCTTCACGAGACCTACGTTGATCATCCCTTTTCATACTTCATTCTGCCTCCCCATGCCCACTTGTCCTGCTCCACATTTATGTTTTCCCCTATCACATACATGATAATGTACTCATTGTGTTTTCCTTTGCGTCTCCGCCCTGCTCGAATGTAAGCTCCACGAGGGCGGTGATCTTTGTTTTGACCACTGATGCAACCCGAGCATCTTTAATAGTGCCCGATCTATAATGGGCACTTATTTGTTGAATAAAATCAGATTTATCTCTCAGAGGATCCACTGAATAAATGTAATGATCTTGGCTCTCCTCCCTAACTGCTGTCTCCCTCCCTGTCAAATAATACAAAGAATTTCCTTATCAGAAAAGTCCAATTACAGTGAGATAAAAAAAAAAGTCTAAGAAAAGGAGTAAAAATGACAAGTGAAGTTAACACTCATTCACACTCAAGTTTAATCAAGCTACAAATACAAGATTAACAATACATGACTGTTTCTACTTTTGGAGAGGAGACAGTATTTAGAGTTCAAAGTGAAGCACACTTTGTAGGAGGGAAAGCCTATCGCAATTTCTCTTTCTGGGGGCTCTACTGGTGACAGCCCTCCTTCGGCTCAGAGGGAACTCCTCCAGCTGTCCAGTGCACCTCAGCTTCCGGACACCAGGGAGCACTCACCAGTGGCAGAAGGCAGAGAACTGTCATCACTTTGACGCTCACAGCACCTGGTGGGGTCAGCCCTCAATGCATGTTTGCTGATCTGAACCAAAAGTTCATGAATTTTCTTTCACATCAACTTGCCAGGTGCCCATATCAACTGATAAAGGATGTTCATGCTCCCAGATTACAAAATCACACAAGCAGAGAGCATGCTATTGAAACCAGCCTGAAACGATATCTAAATGTTCATCGTGTACTTTCCTATTTTATTTTCAGTGTATGGATGTTGCTTTTTTTTTTAAAGTCAATCAACAAATGATACCTAGGAGATCATGAATCTCATATTTACAGATGAGGGTACTGAAGCTCAGAAATGTCAAAGTGATTTGTGCAAGGATACAAGTAATCTAGAGGAAAGGAACAGCTGGCTGACAAACCCTTAATGTGAACAACACACCAGTGACTCTAAATAACACTGGCATTTATTTCTGCTACCATACTTCTGGTGTGCAGTACACACCAGCCGTGTTAAAATACAATATTTAACTGCTATACCAACCAATGACTTATTGGGTTTTTATACTTTTGCCTGCACTTCTGGTGGCAGTAGGCTACCAGGATGGAAGATTAGATTACTGGAATTGTCTTTTAAAGAAGAGTGCTTCCTGTTTTCAAAGTATCTTTCTACTTTTCAAAATCAAGCATTTAGTGAGTAACTACTGAGAACCACAAGATTTAATCCTCAATGTGACCTTCTGAGGAAGCGTGCCCACTTTACCAACAAGGAACCTGAGACTTGCCAAGGCTAAAATAACTTAACTTGCCCAAAGCTCCTCTCACAGCCCCACAGTGGTTCCCAGATTCCAGAGTGGCCCACAGTGAGGAAGACTCTGAACATGGGGCTCTTGGTTTACCATGAACCTCCTTTGTTTGTGGGGCTAAGCTCCCTTGACAGACCCAGGCCAGCCCCATCTCTTCTGCGTCGCCCTGGGAGGGCTCTCAGCGACCTGGCACTTGGCTTCTCTGCCACGAGTCCAAGAACTCCGTGAGGACCAGAGTCCTGCCGATCCCCCTCCACATGGGCATCTAGCCTGTGCTAAGTGAAGGGCAACAGATGGGACAGGTCCTCTGAGTACGGTCTCTCCAAACAAGAGCTAAGCATTACTGTGCCATTTTACTTGTGATAATCATTTAGTCTGTGGTATCACAAAGTTTCATAAATACATGGCAAATTAAATCGAACTTCATATTAAACTTTGATTTTAAAACACTTTGAAACAATAAAGCAGTACCTTTTTATTTAGCCTGAAGAAAAAGAACATAATTTAAAGGAATTGTCATGTTTATAAGAGAATTGATACCTTCTCACAAAGAACTTCTTCTTTGTTTGTGTTCTGCCTTCCTGTTTGGAAATCCTAAGATGACCAGACAGGAACCTGTGGGATAACATTTCCCAATAAAGAGGGAAATCCAACTGAGCCCAAGAGTTATCTAAAAACATGAGTGGGAGTGGAGGTACCTGCCTCCTTTTGATTCTACTGTGATCAGTCTAACAGGCTATGATTCCCCAGTGTGATTTCTAGAAGGATTCCTAGCTCAAAAAAGAAGTCTGAGAAACCAATGACAGGGTGATACGAGCAGTATCCCCCACCCAGCTTCATGATCAAGACTGTCTGTGGCTGGTCACATTGACATTTTACCAAAAGAACTCAGTCATCTCTTTCAAAAGCCCCAAAGGTAACCTCCTTTTCATTAAGAAAATACAGATAGGGACAAAGGTTACAGCTAGAACTGAAGTCTCCTTAAAAAACAGCTGGAGGTGGAAGTAGGGGAAAGGAGAAATGGATTCAATTAAAATGGAGCTAAAACAAAACAAAACAAAAAATGAACAACCTCAATTTCTAGCCCAGAAGTTTCAAAATAAGGATGAGTTTGTAAACAGCCCACTTATTAGACCTTTTCTCTGTATTCATGATACCACCCTCTCAGGTCTATTTTTAGTCATAGAAGAATGGGGAGCAGACAGGGAAGGGCTAACTGTGGCCCAGTCTTACCTTAGGGGCCCTGTCAGGACTCTAGCTATCTTTAATTAATGTCTGAGGGACCTAAGACGGACCCTGCATGTGGTAAAAGGAAGCACAATGGTGAAACTCTACCCCGGAGAACTGACAAGCCCACGACTGGTGTACCATTCGTGAGGTCCCAGGGCTGTGTTTTGTTGAAAAGAAGGCTCCATCTGGAACGTTTACCGAAGGCAATGTGGACACCCTGCATATTTAATTTAGGAGTACAGAAAACAGGACTGCCTGTCTGTTTACCTAGTTCTGCCACCCTGCTTCACAGACTCACACTACATTTTATCAACAAATCACTTTTCCTGTACCTTGTACCTTTTCTCAGGAATAAAGAAATTTCCTTTTAAGTGACTCCCTCCTGCTATCCAGTCCACATTCCTAAATAAAGATGAAACCAACATTTCTCATCACCCCACATTTACAGTCTTTCCCTTTCACGATATCCCCCAGGAAATTAGCTTAATGCTTTTAAACCACAACTCACTGCCATCCAGATTAAGCTTTATTAAATATTAGAGATTAATCATATCTTTGGAAACAGAACCGAGTAAGCTAAGAAACTGATAGTGAAATCAATTCTATGTACTACGCCAAACTGGCCAACATCAGCATTCTAAAGGCATACCCCAGGCAAGGATGATAAATGGGAGAAGATAAAATGCTACCATTTCAAAAAAAGAAAATCAGACCACAGAGTTACAAAGCTCGGCAGTGACAGACATGTGACTAGTCAGGAATCAGTGAGCCGCCTGTGAACAAAGAATTTAAGGGACTCCTGTTAAGACAGAGCAAAGTATGAATAAAATTCAAACAGCTTCTGAATTCCCATCTACTATACTTCAGACTACAGCAAACTGCGTTCTTCCTACACTCAACTCCATTAACCAAAATAGGTCTGTTTACCTAGACTCCATGAGTTGAGGAAAAAAATTAGAATTCTAGAATTCTCTTTTCGCTAAAGAAACCATATGGCTTTCTTTGCTTCTGCAGAAAGTACTTACACTAAAACCATTATTAAGTTTAAGCAATGGTTTTAGTACTAAGTATAGTCAGAAAAATGTCAGTCGACCACATTTAAGGGCATTTGAGTTTTCCACGCTCGTTCTGGAGCTGGTTCCTCACCAGTTTCAGATGTCCATTCTGAAACCAGTTGTATTTTCTGAATGAACAATGAAGGCAGGATGCAAAGCAGATGAACATCCTCACACCGCAGAAATATTACTCACTGGTTGAGTGCCTGGGATGTTCTGTAGAGAGGGGTCGGGCAGGGCATGCTTCCCCTCCCGGTTTTTATTACTTAAGCCCATGTAGAAAGGAGGGGATGCCATGAGATGACCAAGTGAAAAGAAGACTATCTAGAGAGTATGTGCAAATATTATCAACTGCTGGAGAAATCTGAAAGGATTGACAGACTGTGATAGCACAGCACTATCCCATAGAACCCTCAGCAGTGATGAAATGGTCTGTTCTGTATCTGTTGTCCAATGTGGTAGCCACTAGCTACAAAGCACATGAAATACAGCTAGTGTGATTAAGGAACTGAATTATATTATTTTATTTTAACTAACTTATATTTAAACAGTCAGATGTGGCTCACAGACCCAGCACCGAACAGCACAGGTTTAGAACACTGGAAAAGCTGACCACAGCAGTCTCCCGGATAAGAAAAAAGCTCAGAGGAGACTAATGTTCCTAGGAATTAAGGGGGGAAAAAACTTAATTAACTCCCCTTCTTAACTGTGTTAGTCACTGAAAAGCACATTCTAATCATTTCTGTCTCATCTGAATGCGGACCTAACATCTGATTAGAACACGTCAAACGTAGGAGTGCTAAAACTGTTTTTTCTCTTCCTGTAAACAATGAGAACTTAAGAGTTGAAATAATTATTTTGAATTTTTAAATTTCTCCCTAAATTGAAATGTAAACTTTGAACCAAATACTTAAAAGATAGCTTAAGCTGCCTAAAGATTTTTTTTATCATTTTTTTCTTCTTTTTGTTCTCCTCTCAAAAGTCAAAGTAAAATCTTTCATGTGATTACACTTTGAGACCTTAGAGGAAAAAAACAACCTGTCAACAAAATCCCCAAGTGCTCAGACTAAAAAAGATTCATTCCAATAGCAACTGTGTGGTTAAGTTGGGGGGGCGGGGCAGGGAGCTTCTCTTCACAACCACAAGTTCTGAATATTCAGAACATGTTCAAAAAGCTTTAGCATAACTTATGAAATTTGTCTCATCTGTATTCCTAAAAATCACCAACACTAGCATCCTTGATAAAAACTGGTTGCAAGCAAATCCTTTTAGCGTTATGCATTGCACACTATACCTTTAAACGGCAAGTACATTCTAAAGACATGTTATCTAGGGACACTCACTCCCTGTACATTATATACCAAGGCTACAGCAGAAACAAACTATACTTAATATTAACTGATTTTCTTTCTGAACTTCCTAAAGATTATGTTTAGTGCCCTTGAATTTGTTTAAACAACATAAAATGGTACTGGTTTTAATTAAGTTTTTCAAATCCCAAGAAACTGAATACAATTTTAGTTCTAGGATTTAAAAAAAAAATAAGCAAACTACACAGTTTAATAAACTACAAAAACTACTGCTGTAAACTCAAAATCGACCTTAGAACAAACACCATACCTTTTCTAATAAATAGTTCCAATGGCAGGACACTTGACAAAGCTGTGTGTGGTCTAGTGACAGTAAAGTCAGTGAATGAACTGATGCCACCCTGTAGTAGCCAGTCACTGGTCTCTCTCTGCCTGCAGATGTCTGTACTTGTCTCCACCCTTTCAACTTTTACCAACCATTTGCATAAACTCACAAAATCCGTAAAAAGGCAGCATGGTCCAGGTTGATATAACACAACGGTATTTAAATATAAGGTCCTGCATTAAAAGCTCAAAGAGTCAGTTCCACTGGCACCAACCAAAAAGTCAAGGAGTCACGGCAATTTACACACAAAAAGGCATGAGGAATGTAGATGCGGGTTCAGTATGGTTGCTCAAACAGCTATTGAATCTCAGGCTGCATTTACAAAATGTGAATTGCCAAGAAAGTTACTATTTTCTACCAAAATTAGTACTGCAGATGCTTCAGGATACTGCATTTTAGCAGGGCCAACACCACATTCAAGGCTTTGGAAGGAGCCCCCCTTTGGGGAGTAAGAAGACTAGTCACACACTTGAAAGGGGGAGGAAAGCAGCAGAGGGAAGGGAAGGAAGCAAGACTGCTATCTCCCAAAGCGTAAAGGGCTAACGTGTGGACGAGGAATAGACTTACTGTGTGTGGTTCCAGGGAAGAGAACAACAAAGGAGAGAGGCAAATTTTAGTTCAGTGCAAGGAAAACTATGTCAGAAGTTCAGGGTTGTTCATAATTGCACTGGCCCACCTAGAAAGGCAGTGAGCACCTCCTTATTGAAGGCCAAACCTCATGACTCAAAGAGGTTTCCACCATCACAGAAGTTAGATTAGGTAACTCCCTCCCTCCCCCCCACACTGAACAGGAGACATTCACAGGCAAGACCACCTCCCTAAAGTCCAACGCCTCCCCATCCTCTCACTCCAGGCTTTACTGCTCTAATTTATTTTCTAAGAAAAAAAAAATCTGCAAATTTTAGTGCCTTAACAAAAGGGACACTAACAACTAATAATGAAACAAGCTGACAGTTGGGCAGCTAACTACTGGAATACCAGAAGCACTGCCCTCAGACATAATACTCAGATTTTGTGCATTCTTTGTAGTTTCCCTACATCATTTTCCTAAATAATACTCTTTAAATTCAGTGGGTTAATAGATTCCAAACTCAAAATGACTGAGATTAAAGAGATTTTTCTTAAAACTTCTTGAAATTAGAGTGAGCCTTTTACCTCATTCTACAAAGGTTGAAAGCAAGAAGTCTATGCAGGACATTCTTAAACTGCCCTGGCTAGAACCTCAGAGAATTGATTCTAATTCCTCTACCAAACCAGGGATTGAGAGGTGTGGAAGGTAGAAGCGGACTTACCTTTACTTGCAGATATCCAACCTTTATTTGCAGATATCCGTCCTTCCCCATTATTTCCGTGCTTCCTTAAACCCATCACTAAGTGACCCTGCAGTGTTCAAATAGATGCCTAACAGAGTTTGGGTCCTCTTCTAATTCTACCCTAGGCACAAGATTACAGATCCCAGAAGCTCATTACCCAACTATTCAAACTCTAAAATGATAGCACTGTCATAAGAAGTACTCTCAGAACTTTCTCTGAATAGTACCCACTCCCTGTCTGGAAATACTTTACGGAGGCAGCTACCGGCCCGCAATCCATCATACACTAGGAAAAACAGGCCAGCTGTCCACATCCCTGCTTGATTCCCAACCTCTCGGGCACTAGTCTGAAACAGATTATGGTATTTCTGTCCAAATTACCCCTTTCTGCCTCAACAACATATTCTGGACCATGTGCTGTAATGGCCAGGCTTTACCTTTCTGAACGTGAATGATGTCGGGGAAGTTGGCCAGGTGCCCCTGATACAGCGCTAACAGGTCCATGACGGGGTCCAGGTCCTGCCTGGGCTGCTCGGCAAAGAGCTCGCCGATGGCGTCGTAGGCATCTCCGGTGAAGGCGATGGCCTGGTTCAGGCCGGCCGAGAAGGCCTGCTGGTCCAGCTCAAAGGCCTGGCTGAGGCCGCGGAAGGACTGGCCCACCTTCTGATACTCCTTCTTGAAGCCCGTCACCTGCTTGCGCGCGAACTCATTGGCCGTGTGGTTGAGCTGCAGCGCGCTGTCGTCCATCTTCTTGGTGAAGCACTTGAAGCCATCGATCTTGCTCTCCACCTCCTGCAGGTCGAGGGCGGCGGCGGGGGGTGTGCTCAGGGTCAGGAAGAAGTTGGCGCCCACCATCTCATCTTTCTCGGCCTTCCTCTTGCCCTGTTTCCAGGCCTTCTCGTCCGTGCTGCTGGGGCAGGTCAGGAAGTGCTGGAAGACGTCGCACTGCGCCAGCACCGGGTGGCTGGCCATGTGGTTCATCCACCAGATCAGGCCCTTCCTGCGTTTGGAGATGAAGTCCTCCTCGAAGCGGCCAGTGGCCTGTTTCTCGGGCAGGTGGGGCACCGAGATGACGGGGAACTTCTCGGCCAGGCGCGCGTACAGCCAGTCGAAGTGCTTGTAGCGCCGGTGTACCGGCACCTGCGTGTGCGTGGGGACCAGCTTGTAGGAGATATAGCTCTTCATGCCCTTGAACTTGGTCTGTTTGGTGGGATCGTCGATGGTGCACTGGAAGGGGTAAGGGTTCTCCTGCCATTCGGGGCCGTAGGGCCCCAGCACCACGCACAGCTTGTCCCCATCCTTCACGAAGCCAGACGCTTCACCCAGCACGAAGGCCTCGCCGCCCGACTTGACGAAGGTGGAGAAGCGGTTGAGGTTGCGGCTTACGGTGGCCGAGCTCTTGGCCCCCGACGGGTGGTGCTGCGCGGGCGCCGAGCCGCCGCGGGAGCCCAGCGACAGGTCGGAGCGCGTGGACAGACGGTAGCGGCCGGCCGCGCCGCCCGCGGACGATGAGCCGTCGAGGTCCGGGTACGCGCCGCTGCCCAGCGCGCCCGGCTCATCGGCCACCGTGGAGCTGTCGTCCCACTCGTCGTCCCAGTCATCGTCGCTGCCCTGGCTGGCCTGGTAGCCGCCGCCGTAGAGCTGCTGAGGCGACGGTTGCAGCGCGCCTCCGCCGTACGGGAAGCCCGCGGCCGGCGGCTGGAAGGTGCTCGGCGGAGGCGCCTGCTGCGGTTGCAGCAAGGGCTGGAAGGCGTCGGGCGGCGGCTTGAAGGAGGCAGGCGGCGCGGCGGGAAGGGGCTCGAAGCCGCCAGGCGGGACGTTGGCGTAGCGAGCCGGGGCTCCCGGGCCGCAATCGCCCGCCGGGCCGGACTCGGGGGCGCGAATCACCTGCACGTACGAGGCCGGGAAGAGGCCACGGTCGCCGCGGCTGTTGACCCCTTCGAGCCAGCCCTCGATGTCCTGTTCGCTGCACAGGCTCAGCACCTCGTGCTCCCGCAGCGAGATCTCGCCCGGGTTCTCCGACCTAAAGTCGTACAGCGCCCGGGCGCGTAGCGCCATGGTCCCGGCTCCCCGGCGGGCGGTCCCCGACTCCCTATGCCGCGAGCCCGGGGCCCGCCCGAGGGGTCCGCGGTGTCGCCCGCGCCCCGGCTCGCAGAAGGAGCCCACAAGACAGCGCGCAGCCCCGCGCCCCGGCCCGCCGGTCGCGCCCTCCGCGCCGCTCGGCTCGCAGCGCCGACTGCAGCGCTGGGCCGCCGCCGCCGCCGCCGCCGCCGGCCGGGGGCGGGACCCGCGGCCTCCCACGTCCCCAGCTGCTCTAATCCACGGCCGAGAGCCGCGCGCCAGGCGAGAGCAAGCGATGACCGAGCCGCCCGCACCCGCCGGCGGGACCCACTCCGCGGCCGCCACTGCCCCCTCCAGGCCGGCGCCGCGTCGTCAGGCGCCGGGTGAAGGTTTCCACTCAGAAGTGAATTGTGTGAGAATTGGTTAAGCTCTTAGGTTAAAAAACGTATCCTAGAAAGTAAATTAATATTCGCATTCCTGACAAACGTTCTACTAACCACACCTCTAATAAAGGATTTTCAGTGACTATTAGCGACAGCACCAAGAAGAAAAACAAGATGCGTGTGCCGGGCGCTGTCCGCTCCCTCTCATCTTCCACCCGCCGGAAC
The DNA here is from genome assembly GCF_037043125.1 of Eumetopias jubatus. Classification (NCBI taxonomy): domain Eukaryota; kingdom Metazoa; phylum Chordata; class Mammalia; order Carnivora; family Otariidae; genus Eumetopias; species Eumetopias jubatus. Next base: position 114,375,559 of record NW_028274811.1, read on the forward strand.
CATCTGCAAGAAGGGGAGGAGGGTGACTCGAGCAAAGTAAGGAAGGTGTGTGTTTGACAAGTTAAGAGGCTAAGGGTGGTAGAGAGGGTGGGAAGAGAGGCGTCGGTGTAGGGAGGATTACAGTAAAATAAGTGGGCACGGAGAGGGGCATTTTGCATGTGTCCCTTCTCCTCCCCGAGGCACAGGTAGTGCAGTGGATGGGAGAGAGCTCACGCTTCGGAGTCAGGCTGCTGGGTTGGAATCTGCTTTCTGACACCACCTAGCTTATGACCTTGAGCAAATCACTTACTGTACCTCCCTTCTAGGGTTGTTGTGGGATTTCGATAATCATGTAGTCCCTACTTTACAGATGAAGAAAATGAAACAGAGAGATTAATAGATGGCAAGTACTCTACATGGGGAGTACAGTTCAGGTGTTTGCTGCCGCTGTTGCCAATGTTACTGTTATTTGGGGAAGCAAAAATCCTGTCCTCCTACCTAAAGAGAATAGGGATCCTAAAATCACAGTGTCAGGGCATGTGCACCAGAAAGGACCGCCGTGTTCACACCACGACTCCTAATCTGAGATCAGTGACCATCTCTCTCCATTCATCTTTGTCTCACTCAAATTATATTATCTTTAAGATAAGTAGATTTAAAAAAAAAGTAACTTCCTGAAATATTCATCAACTCCAATCTCCAAAGTTGCCTTGTTTCACATCTTCTTTTCTTACAGTGTGTAATTTGCCCCAAGCTTTTTCTTCTCATAATTATTAAGTTTAGCCTAATTATTCCTTTGAAGACACCTCTAATTGGGATTCACAATTCATATGTCATTAATTTCAGCCTGTCCTCTGACCCTTTTCAAGCAAATCTGGGAAATAGGCCAGAAGAGTTTACAATTATTCTAAGGAAGGGCTGTGGTATTCTGAGCATCTTGCACAAAACCACCAACCCAGTATACCAGAATTACTCCCACAGTGTTTATCCCTAATGCAAAAACCTTAATTCAATTCTGTAAGCAAATTCTGAATTACAACATTTTCAGCTGAAAATTCTGGGTTAGGATCCTTCTTACGGTAAGCAACAGAGGTCACTGAATTTCAGTGTCAACAATTTATGTGGTCAGAAACATGAAGTCAACATTTATGAAACATCTTAGAATACAATTGATTTTACTTATTAACTATGAAAAGATAACCTAGAATATTTAGGATAAATACATTGAATTTCACCCTTACTATTCATCTGGTAGTTACTTTTTTAGGTTAAAGAGTTAACGTAACATGAAACTTGCAGTGCTTCAGGTTTTAAAACAGAGAGACTAAAAATCTATTTCAGATATGGAAATTCCAGGAATCTGAGGTGATGGCTTTTACAGACAGGTTGGGCTGCTCCTTAGAAACAGTGGTTCAGGAACTACTGGACGTCAGAAGTTGTTTGCAGTACCAATGGGACATGCAGGTTTTCAGTTTGTAGGAGTCCGGTGGGAGGCCAGGCATCAGGCTTGGTGAAGGACAGAGTCCAGCTATACATGGTGCCTGGCTGTATGGCACCTGAGTGGCTGGAAATGCCCCTTAGGGACTTAGATATTTTTTATAATATGCTCAAGTATTACAAATTGGTAACTGTTCACTCAGGGACGTAGATAAACACATTTTTAAAAGATTTCTCTAGAAAACAGCATATTCATAATGTATGCAATCGTTGTTATAACCATCAACTATTTCTATTTCATTATGTGTTTATAAAAACACATCATTAGGGGACACTAAATGCTCTAAACACCCATATTTTCTCACTTCTTCCTTTGGCCTGAGACGCCTTATGTGGCCTGGCCCTTAACTCTCTTTCCATTCCTTTCTCCCACTAGAGTGAAACCACAGTGGTTTCTTTGCTATTTCTGGAACAAGCCAAGCACATTTGTGCCTCAGATTTTTTTAATAGACTTTATTTTTTAGAACAGTTTTAGGTTCATAGCAAAACTGAGCAGAAGAAATAGATTTTCCATATACCCATTCTTCATGCATGTGAGTAGCCCCCTCCCCACTATCAACATCTCTAGTCAGAGTGGTGCATTGGTTACCATTGATAAACCCACACTGGCACATAGTTATTGCTCAAAGTCCATAGTTGACATGAGGATTCACTCTTGGTGTTGTACCTTCTATGGATTTGGACAAATGTATAATGACATGTATCTGCATCTATCATTGTAGTATCATACAGATTAGTTTCACTGCCCTAAAAATCCTCTGTGCTCTGCCTATTCATCCCTTCTTCCCTCCTAACCCCTGGCAAACACTGATCTTTTCTACTGTCTCCATAGTTTTACCTCTTCCAGAGTGCCATATAGTTGGAATAATACGGTATGTAGCCTTTTTAGATTGGCTTCTTTCACTTAGTAATATGCATTTAAGCTTCCTCCATATTTTTTCATAGCTTGATAGCTCATTTCTTCTTAGCTCTAATAATATTCCATTGTCTGTATGTATCACAATTTATTATTTACCTAACTAAACTACATCTCAGTTGTTTCTAGATTTTGGCAATTAAGAATAAAGCTGCTATAAACATCCCTGTGCAGGTTTTTATATGGATACAAGTTTTAAAGTCCTTTGGGTAAATGCTAAGGAGTATGATTACTGGATTGTATGGTGAGGGTATGTTTAGTTTTGTAAGAAACTGTCAACTTCCAGGACGCCTGGGTGGCTCAGTCAGTTGAGCGTCTGCCTTTGGCTCAGGTCATGATCCTGGGATCGAGTCCCACACAGGGCTCCCCACTCAGCGGAGAGTCAGCTTCTCCCTCTGCCTGCCGCTCTCCCTGCTTGTGCTCTCTCTCTCTCTCTGACAAATAAATAAATAAAACCAGAAAGAAAGAAAGAAAGGAAGAAAGGAAGAAAGAAAGAAAAGAAAGAAAGAAAGAAAGAAAAAGAAAGAAAGAAAGAAAGAAAGAAAGAAAGAAAGAAGAAAGAAAAAGAAAAAGAAAAAAAAGAAAAAGAAAGAAAGAAAAGAAAGAAAGAAAGAAACTGCCAACTTCCAAAATGAATCTACCATTTTGCATTACCACCAGCATGAATGAGAATTCCTGTTACTCCACATCCTTGTCAGCATTTGGTATTGTCAGTGTTCTAGATTTTGGCCGTTCTGATAAGTGTGTAGTGGTATCTCATTGTTGTTTTAACTTGCATTTCCCTGATGACATGATGTAGAACATTTTTTTCATGTGCTTATTTGCTATCCATATATCTTCTGCAGTGAGGTGGTCTGTTAAGATCTTTGGCCCATTTTTAAATTGAGTGGTTGCCTTATTGTTGAGTTTTAAGAATTTTTCTGTATATTGGAAATAAATCCTTTATCAGATGTGTATTTTGCAAATATTGCTCTCAGTCTGTGACTTGTCTTCTCATTCTCTTGGCATTGTCTTTCACAAAGCAGAAGTTTTTAATTTTAATGAAGTCCAGGTTATCAATTATTTCTTTCATGGATCATGCCTTTGGAGTTATGTCTAAAAAGTCATTGCCATGCCCAAGGTCATCTAGATTTTCTCCTATGTTATCTTCTATGAGTTTTATAGTTTTGCATTTCATATTGAGGTCTCTGATCCATTTTGAGTTCATTTTTGTGGGAGGTGTAAGGTCTGTGTCTAGGTTATTTCTTTTTTGCATGCAGATGTCCAGCTGCTCTGGCACCATTTGTCAAAAAGACTATCTGTGCCTCTTTGTGTTGTCTTTGCTCCTTTGTCAAAGATCAGTTGACTGTATTTATGTAAATCTGTTTCTGGGCTCTCTATTCTGTCCCATTGATTTGTTTGTTCTTTCACCAGTGCCACACTGATTACTGTGGCCTTAGAGTAAGACTTACAAGTTGAGTAGTGTCAGTCCTCTTTGTTCTACTTCAGTATTGTCTTGGCTGTTCTGGGTCTTCTGCCTCTCTACATAAACTTTATAATCAATTTGTTGATATCTACAAAATAATGCTGAGATTCTTAAAGTTTTTAAAAAATATTTTATTTCTTTATTTGTCAGAGAGAGAGCACAAGCAGGGAGAGCGGCAGGTAGAGGGAGAAGCAGGCTCCCTGCTGAGCAAGGAGCCTGATGAGATGCGGGAATTAATCCCAGGACTCTGGGATCATGACCTGAGCCAAAGGCAGACACTTAACCGACTGAGCCCTTCAGGCGTCCCGTGCTGGGATTTTGATTAGGATTACATTGAATCTACAGATCAAGTTGGAAAGAGCTGACATCTTGAGTATTCCTATCCAAGAACATGGAATATCCTCCTTTTACTTAGTTATTTAATTTCTTTCATCGGAGTTTTTTTATTTCTCCTCATATAGATCTTGTGTGATTTTATACCTAAGTATTTCATTTTCACAAGGTGCTAAGGTGAGTGGGATCATGTTTTCAATTTCAATTCCACTTGTTCATTGCTAGTATGTGTAGGAAAACAATTGGTTTTTGCATATTAACTGTGATCCTGCAATCTTGCTATAATCACTTTTGAGCTCCAGGGGTGCGGAGAAGGGTTTAGTTGATTCTCATGGGATTTCTACATAGCCAATCATGTCATCTGCAAACAAAGACTGTTTTATTCCTCCTCTGTATACCTTTTATTTGTGGTCTTCTTCATTGCATTAGCCAGAATTTCCAATATGATGTTGAAAAGCATTGGTGAGAGGGGCATTCTTTGCCTTGTTCCTGATCTTGGTGGGAATGCTTCAGGCTTCTTACCATTAAGTGCAATGTTAGGCATAAGGTCTTTTTGTAGATATTCTTCATCAAGTTGAGGATGTTCCCTTCTATTCTTAGTTTACTGAAAGTTTTTATCGTGAATGGGTATTGGATTTTATCAAATGATTTTTCTGTTTCTATTGAAATGATCATACGATTTTTCTTCTTTGACCTATTGATATAATAGGTTATGTTAATTGATTTTCAAATGTTGACCTAGCCTGGCATACCTCCGTGATCCCACTTGGTCATATAAAAGCGTATAATTTGTTTTATGCATTGTTGGATTTGATTTGATAATATTTTGTTGTATTTATGCTCATGAGAGATATTGAACTGTAGTTTTCTTGTGACATCTGTTTGTTTTGGGTATTAGAGTGATGGTGGCCTCATAGAATGAATTAGGAAGTATTTCCTCTGCTTCTATCGTCTGAAAGAGATTGTAGGGAATTTGTATAATTTCTTAAATGTTTGGTGGAATTCAGCAGTGAACCCACCTGGGTCCAGCACTTTTTGTTTTTAAAGGTTACTCATTATTGATTCAATTTCTTTAATAGATATAGGTCTATTCAGTTGTCTTTCTTCTTGTGTAAATTTTGGCACTTTGTGTCTTTTAAAGAATTGGTCCATTTCAAGTAGGTTATCACATTTGTAGGCATAAAGTTGTTCATAGTATTCATTATCTTTTAATTTCCATGGGATCTGTAGTTATATTTTCTCTTTAATTTCTGATAGTAGTAATTTGTGTTCTCTCTTTCTTAGCCTAGCTAGAGGCTTATTGATGTTTTCAAAGAATCAGCTTTCAATGTCATTGATTCTGTTGATTTTCTGTTTTCAATTTCATTGATTTGTGCTCTATTTTTTACTATTTCTATTCTTCTGCTTACTTTGTATTTAACTTGCTCTTCTGTTTTAGTTTCTGAAAGTGGAAGTTTTGATAACTGAGTTTAGATTTTTCTGCTTTGCTAATATACGCATTCACAGCTATACATTTCCCTTTGACCACTGTTCTCACTGCATCCCATCTCTCACATTCTGGTATGTTGTCTTTTCATTTTCATGTAGTCAAAAATATTTCTTTTAATTTCTCTTGAGACTTCTTCTTTGATCCATGTGTTATTTAGGAGTATGTTGTTTAACCTCCATGTATTTGGGGATTTTCCAGCTACTTTTCTGTTATTGATTTTTAGTTTAGTTCCATTGTGATCTGAGAGCAGACATTATGTGATATCTATTCTTTTAAATTTGTTAAGGGGTGTTTTATGGTCCAGGGTATGGTCAATTTTGGTGAATGTTTTATGTGAGCTTGAGAAAAATGTTTATTCTACTGTTGTTGGATAAAGTAGTCTATACATGTCCATTACATACAGTTAATTGAGAGTGTTACTGAGTTCAACTATGTTCTTACTGATTTTCTGCTTGCTGGATCTGTCCATTTTTTTTTTTTTGAGATTTTATTTATTTATTTGAGAGAGAGAGAGAGAGAAAGAGAGCACGAGTGGGGGTAGGGGCAGAGGGAGAAGCCAACTCCCCACTGAGCAGAGAGCTCCATGCAGGGCTCAATCCTGGACTCCAGGATCATGACCTGAGCAGAAGGCAGACGCTCAACCAACTGAGCCACCCGGGCGCCCCTGGATCTGTCCATTTCTTATAGAGAGGTGTTGAAATATCCAACTATAATAGTAGATTCATCTGTTTCTCTTTAAAGTCCTGTCAGTTTTTGCTTCATGTATTTTGCCACTGTGTTGTTTGTGCATACATGTTACAGATTATGTCTTCTTGGAGAATTGACCTCTTTATCATTATGTAATGCTCTTCTCTAACCCTGATAACTTTCCTTATTCTGAAATCTACTCTGTCTGAAATTAATATAGCTACTCCTGCTTTCTTCTAATTAGTGTTAGTATGGTATATCTCTCTTCATCCATTTACTTTTAATCTATATGTCTTTATATTTCAAGTGGATTTTTTTATAGACAACATATAATTGGGTCTTGTTTTTCGATCCATTCTGACAATCTCTTTTAACGGTACATTTAGACCGTTGAAATTCAAAGTGATTATTGATTGAATTGGGTTAATATCTATCATATTTGCTACTGCTTTCAATTTGTTGCCCTTGTCCTTTTTTATTCTACTCTTTTTCTACCATTTGTGGTTTTAATTGAGCATTTAATGATTCCATTTTTTCTCCTTTCTTACATATCAGTTATACTTCTTTTTTAGTAGTTACCCTAGAGTTTGCAATATGCATTTACAACTAATTCCAAGTCTGCTTTCAAATAACACTATACAGCTTCATGGGTAGTGTGAGTACCGTATAACAAAATAATACTAATTCCCTCCTGTCCCCTGTATTATTGATATTATCCATTTCATGTATATATAAGCATACCTAAGTGTGTGTGTAAATGCATATGTAGATAAACATACATAGTCAAATAAAGCATTGATATTATTATTTTGAACAGTTATCTGTTAGATCAATTAAGAAAAATAAGAGATTTTATTTTACCTTTACTTCTTCCTTCTCTAATATTCTTCCTTTCTTTATGTAGATCTGAGTTTCTAATATATACCATATTCCTTCTCCCTGAAGAACTTTTAACATTTCTTGCAAAGCAAGTCTCCTGACAATAAATTCTTCCTATTTTTGTTTGTCTGAGAAAGTCTTAATTTCTAAGGTTATGGAATTCTAAATATTTGACTCCACTCTCTTCTTGCTTGCATGGTTTCTGAGGAGAAGTATGATGTAATTCTTATTTTTGCTCTTCTGTAGTAAGATATTTTTCCTTTGGTTTCTTTCAGGATTTTTTCTTACTCTTTCATTTTCTGTAGTTTAAAATGATGTGCTTAGGTGTAGGGGTTTTTTTTGGTATTTATCCTGCTTGGTGTTCTTTAAACATCCTGGATCTATGGTTTGGTGTCTGACATTAATTTGAAAATATTCTCACTTATTATTGTTTCAAATAATTCTTTTCTTTCTATTCTTCTGGTATTCCCATTACATGTATGTTACATCTTTTGTAGTTGTTCTTTGTGTCTTTTAAAGAATTGGTCCATTTCAAGTAGGTTATCACATTTGTAGGCATAAAGTTGTTCATAGTATTCATTATCTTTTAATTTCCATGGGATCTGTAGTTATATTTTCTCTTTAATTTCTGATATTCTATTCTGGTTATCTTTTTTTTTTTTAGTCTTTTTTTCTCTTTGCTTTTCAGTTTTTGAGATATCCTTGGTTATTCAGTTTTTCAGTCTATTGAGATATCCTCAAGCTTAGAGATTCTTTCCTCAGTCATGTCCATCTACTACAAGTCCATCAAAACATGCTTCATTTCTTTAACAGTGTTTTGTTTGTTTGTTTTATCTCTAGCATTTATTTTTAGGTCTTTCTTAGAATTTCCGCCTCTCTGTTTACATTGCCCATGTTGTCTACTTTATTCACTAGAGCCCCAAGCATATTAATCACAGTTGTTTTAAATGCCAGATCTAATAATTCCAACATCCTTGACATATGTGAATCTGGTTGTGATACTTGTTCTGTCTCTTCCAACTGTTTTTTGGGGTTTTTTTTGGTTTTTTGTTTGGTTGTTTTGTTGGGTTTTTTGTTTGTTTGTTTCGTTTTTTTGCCTTTTAGTATGCTTTGTAATATTTTCTTCATAGTCAGGCATGTTATGCTGGGTAAAAGGAATTTTTGTAAATAGGCCTTTTGTTACATATGGTAAGGTATAATGGGGAAGGGAAGCGTTTTATCATGATGATTAGGCTGCAGTCTTTTAGTGAGCCTCTGCTTCTGGACTGTGAACTTCGCACGCACTTCTCAGTTTTTTCCCTTCCCGTAGGGGGACATGATGGCTAGAGTGGGCTGGAGTTGAGTATTCCCTTTCCTCCAGGGCAGTTGGGCCCTAATAAAATCCTAGCGTGTTAGGCTCAGGTTAAATAGTTTCTCCTGAGGTCAGACCTTGTTAAAAGAACGGAATGCTCTAGCATATTTAAAAATGGTTTATTTGCCCCTTCCCCTGCCAGAAGCACTAGAGGCTTTTTCTCCAGTATTCACTGTGAAGAGGTAGAGATCCAGGGGTAAAACTCACAAAAGTGTGGGGATGCTCTAATTACTGGGTCTCCCAGGGGTTTTTACCTCTGGGTTGTCCACACTGATCCTCCAGCAACTCACCAATTACAGTTCAGGTTTTCCTACCCTAGCACTTATTTCCTATAGAGGTTTCTGCTCTGGTAAGTTGTGATTCTCTATATTCATCTGTCAGTCTTTCCACTGTGGATATAGTGGTTTGCCCTGTGACCTCACTTCTCTTATGGATCTAAGAAGATTTTATTTTTTCAGTTTATTCATTTCTTTACCTCTCCTTAGAATGGAGTGGCAACTTCCAAGCTTCTTACATGTCAGACCAGAAACCACAACTTGCCTCAGGTTTTGTCTTTGCTGGGTTTTTTTGCTTGTTTGTTTTGTTTTGTTTTTTTTCTGTCTAGAATCCTCTTTCCCCCTGAGATCCACCATGCTGCATTTCATTCACAATCACTATGGCTCCTCTATCCCTCCTTTCTTTTTCTGCCTTGGAGAACCCAGAAGTAAGATGGAGAGGGCCCGGGTCCCTGAGTCACCAACCCCAATCAGACTTTATGAGTAGAGAAACCTTTGTTGGTTAAGCCACTGAGACTGCATGATTTGTTTATTGATGCAGCTGGCTTTAATTATCTTAAGTAATACTCTCTTCCTCCCTTGCACCTACCCCCACCATCATCTAGTGCTTCTTTTTGTAGCACTGATTACCTACCATAAACACATGTATGTATTAATTGTCTCCTTTGTTAGAAGGCAGACATTTTCAGAGCAGGAACTTTGTCCCAGGCACTGAGGATAAACAATGAACAAAACAGACATGGTAGGCAACTAACAAGTATTTGTTCATGAATTTCCTCCCCGGAGTCAGCTTTTCTCAGCAACTCTTTTGGTGTTTGGGTCTTTTTGCCTCGGCCCCTCTGTTGCCAGCTGTAACTAAATGCTTCTAGGGACAATTAAACGACACTTCTGTTCAAATCAGCAACCTTAAAGCTAACTCAACAACCCAGAACAGTACTCCAGATTTCCTGAGATTGCTGAAAATTCTCCATTGGTTGATTTATATTTGTATTTGGCTGTTTGTATGGTATTATAAATTACACTATATTTACTTGAAAGTTCTTTGTAAAATATACCAAACATTACACAAATATATACATAGGATTTCGTAAGAACTCTCACTTCTTAAAATCTTATTTCCTGATGTACTTTCACCACAGCTCTTCCATGGACAGAGTAGATATTATCTCAACTGTCACAGAGCAGGAAACCCAACTGCAGAGGGGTCTCTGCTGAGGCCACATGGCTGGGGAGTAGGCCAGGGGCTACTTAGCTGTCCTGAGGACTTTCATTGTCTGTGTCATAGATCTGCCCCCCTCCTGCCTCCATAAAACCACTGTTATTGGAGAGTAATGACCACTTGCTAGAACCTTCGTACATGAGAATTAATAGAAGGCCTGGATTCAAAGGAAACGCTAGGTCTGGAAGGAAGGCTACTTACTGTATACCTCTATGTCTACTTGGTTTCACCAGAAGTATAAGCTCCATGAGGGCATGTATCTTATCTGCTTTGTTCACTACTGTATGCCCCGCATATTAAATCAAAGAAATATTTGTCAAATGAGTGAATAAATGAATGAACAAATGAAACTTTTTGAACCTTAGTTTCTTAGTCTGAAAAATGGAAATAAAAAACTCACTTCATGGAGTCATGACAGGACTTAATGACATAAATTTATATAGTGTTCAGAAGTTCACACAATGCTCAGGGTATAGAATTAATTTTAATATAATTTAAAATATAGTTCAATTATTAGTTAAAATTAATTTCTCAAATTTTGTAATTCATTCTTGAGGTGAGTAGAGAGCTCATTGACTTGGACATATTTTCATATTTGGATTTTATGATGTTCATGTCTGCAGTGCTATGAATAGCTGAGAATATACCACAAGTCTCTAAAAAATTATCCACTACTATTAAAGAAATCCCTCATTTTTCAATACTGGACCTCTTTCACACACAGCTCATTCCTACTCCAAAATCAAACTGAGGACTGATCCAATATTCATTATCTGATAGCCCCTTTTATAAATTTTCCTCTTTCCTCAAATGTGTGTTTCCTAAATTAACTCATCTAGTGGCTGATGAGTGTGTTCTTGTAGATACTTTTCTGTCCCCTTTTTGATTTGTGACATGTTTTTCTTCCCATCATCAATATATATACAATTTCATAGTTTATAAGTCAGCATTCCTTAGTGTTTTATACCAAAAGTCACAAATTGCCAAGCCACAGCCTGAATCTGGCCTAATGTTTACTTTGACTAGCATTTAAAATGTAGGAGACTTCTCATTCATTAAAAAATAGGGACTTTTGACTTCTTCTGGAAAAAAAAAAATCAGAAGATCTGGCTACACTGGGCCAGCACTTCTGCATAGCAATTATTAGCTTGTCCCCTTTAAAGAGGGCTGTTATTGCTAGTTCATCACAGTCCCCATTACTCTTTAGTGTCTTATACCCAAGACTGTCTTCCATCTCAGCCGCTATAGACCTGGGAGAGTTTGTCCCTCACACATCTTCCAGGGTGAAAACAATCACCCCATTGGCATCACCACAGGTAATTCAAATCTCTCTCTGCCACAACTCTCTTCTGAGCTCCACACTCATTTCCATATATGTTCTGGACATTTTCCACAGAATATCTGCCAGTCTGTCCTTCCCTCTTTGCTTGCTTCCTCCCATCAAGCAAATAGACACCAGGATGTAGATACCCGCTTTATCCCTTATGGAGCTGGTGGGTGAAATTGGCATGCATGGAAACCATATGCTATGTGATATGATTAGGGTGTGTGTAGTAAATTATGGAATTTAGCAGACCAGGGAGGGAGGTGAGGTAGTAGTCAGGGAAGGCTTTCTGAAGCAAATCAAAGCTAATTTGATTAACTCAGGCGAAAGTAGGATGGGAGAAGTGTAGAGGATGACATTTTTTTCCCCGGAGGTTTGATAGAAGCCAGAAACATTAAGGGCCCATTCTGCCTCCTTCATTTATTGTACCAATATTTGAGTGTCTGCTATGTGCGGGCCACCCACAGGGCTAGTGGTAACCAAGACTGAAATGGTCCCGTGGAACTTGGAATCGAGAGGAGCCTGGGAAACCAAGTAGATGGAGGGTCATTTGCTGAGATGAGGCATCCATGAGAGTCCAGGGAGGTGAGTACAGTTTTGGATATTGAGTTTGAGGTGCCTGCACCCTGGTGGAAATGCCCAGGAGGCAGTTGCACAAAAGTCTGGAACCTAGAGAGAGATGGAGGCAGACATGGAGTTAGAAGTTAGTCCATAGGTGATAACTGAGGAGCTGTGAAATAGGAAATTACCAGAATGAAAGAGCATACACACGAGATAGGAACTGCAGACCGATGACCCACAGCCTCCTTCAGTCACTCCTTTTCCTCTGCACAGGTAAGAAGAAGTGTAGGAGGGTGATGTCTGGGAAAATAAGAGAAAAAATTTCAGGGAAGAAGGGGAAAGTCATATCAGAAAACAATGAAAAACATCCATTTGGATTTAGCCAAAGAGGTCATTCAACAGATCCACAGTGTCCCAACCCTGCTGGCTAACCCCAGATCTGCTGCTGCTTGGGTTTTTTCCCCTGATGATTTTGTCAGCATGCAGAGATGCTCGTGCGGGGGGAACTTCAGGTACCACTGACTCCTACTGCTCCTTCATCTCCCACCTATACCCTGAAGGTAGCCCCTCTTCACCCTGTCCACTGCATTTCTTACTGTAATGAACTGTTGCAAATGCCCCCTGAAATGCTGGTATTACTTACTTCTCTCTTCAGCCATACTAGCTCATCCACCATTTCCTCAACAGGCTATATGGGTGTTGAGATTTGGGACTTTCACCAGGTTCTTTCCTCTACCTGGAGTACCCACCTTTCTTCATGTGCTTGGCAAAATCATTAGTCATCCTTCAAAATCCCATTCTTTTTCCCCCAAGAAGCTTCTGGCAGAATAACTTACTTCTTCCCTTGAGTTCTCAAAGCATTCTGTTCATACCTGTTTCGTGGTGTCTATACAAGTGTGTTACAGATGCATTACCAGCCTACCTATCTGCCCCCTTTACATTGATTTCAGGATGAACACTCCAAGAGTTTGAGGTGATGGTTTTCATAGACTGTCATTATCCTGGGTTTATATCTACATTCTCTGTGGTTGTCCTAATGGCAGGAATACAGGAGTTACTCAAGTATTTCATGTTGGAAGTAATCAGATGTATAGTAGCTATAGGAAATGTAAGCGTATTATAAATGTGGACATTAGTCAACTTTGGGAAAAAAATTGAGGGAGATGTTTTGGGATAAACACGGTGAGTTTTAGTTCCTAGATGCAGAAGTGGAAAGAATCTTCTGTTTTCGTCCTTTAGCTCAAAAAAGAAAAATGTCATTTTTAAAGTTAAAATGTAGGAGATTAAGAAGGGGGTGGGGGGAGCATCCTGTTACTCCAAGCAAAGAACCTGGTACTCTGAGAGAACCCTTACTTCCCTTATTGCTGATAATGTTGGCTCTCTCTGGAGCAGCTGTGTCCGTTGTTCTCTGATTAATTCTAGTGGGATATTTATCTCATTAACCTACCAGGAGTCCATTCATTCACCTTGCCTGGAGGTCAGAAATTACAGGAGAATCTAAAATTCAGAGAAGTAAATCAACAAGCAAACCTGAATAATAAACAACCAAACAAAACCTAAGTGAAATTTTACTAAAGATTGATTTTGCAATATATTGACGACACCGATCAAAACATACTAATGTCTAAGACAAGGAAATGACTTGGAAGAGAAATAATATGTACATAATAGAACATTTATCACACTAAGAACTTAACATAGCATTGTAGGAGAGTATTGCTTTTACAAATTAGATTTTGTAAGGGTAACACCATGTGCTAATCAGGCCATCTAACCTACATGGGCTGGGGACAGAGCAGACGTATTATTTAAACATGAGAGATGGATGCTTCAATATGAGATATAAATAACATTTTAAGTAAGAAGCCATCAATTCAAATGCCTGCATGGGGCAGGCAAGTCACGTGAACAGTCCTGGTGGAGGGGTCCAGAGGGGTAGGGAGTCGGGCAGGGGACAGGGCAGATATGGGCCCTATATTGCCACATGGCTTGATTTTTCTAAGAAGCCAGTAATTTTCACTTGCATATCAAGTGTCCTGATTTTTAAAACATTATGTGAGTCAAATGACATGTCTCTGAAGACATTTGCTCTACTGGCTTCCAGTTTGCAACACTCGTTTTGAAAGTCCAGGTTACTTCTTACCTGCCTTAATCCTTGCTGGAGAAAACATCTGAGCCCTTCGAGGTGATGCTATGTAGCACGAACTGTGTTTCTCCTGGAAATGCTTTAAGAGGTTCAAGGAGGTCAGGCCACAAGCACAACAGACATCTGGAGGAGAATCGCCCATTTCCAATCAAGGTACTAGAATTGATTTTCTCCAGAGCAGCTGTGGACGGCTTTAAAGAAAACCTCTGCTCCCTTTAAGATGACAAATGTCATTCAAATGTCTCCTGTCATAACAGGAAAAGGCAGGCTGCTTGGGATTAAACATTTTCCCCGTCCCATCTATGCATATTGGCGCAACGGATAGAACATGTTTATAAAAATCAGAGGAGGAGGGAGGAGTAGTGGAATGGGTCAGATGACTTTTCAGTGGCAGAGACAGCACTGACATCAACAAATTTGCTTCAAGATCTACAGAGCCGCTGAATGCCATCATGACAGTTTTCTAAACTGACTCAGAAATATACCTAGACAGGGCACGAGGGTGGCTCAGTCAATAAACATCTGCCTTTGGCTCCGGTCATGATCTCAGGGTCCCAGGATGGAGCCCCACATCGGGCTCCCTGCTCAGTGGGAAGGCTGCTTCTCCCTCTGCCTCTGACCCTCCTCCTGCTTGTGTGCTCGCTCTCTCTCTCAAATAAATAAATAAATGAATCTTTAAAAGAAAAAAGGAAGAAATATACCTACAGAAGAATTTGAAAAGGAAAAAGCATATATTGGAATCATTTAATCTAGGGTATTCCACACATACATACACATATATCAGAAGCACTCCTTTTATAACGGATAAATTTAAAAAATTAAGGTTCAGGTAAATAAAACATTTTAAGTGAACATGGACAATTTTCTTTTTAGGACATCTTATGAATGAATTCCTTAGGAAAGAATCCTTTCAACATATGAAATAGACATGTAGAGGGTCCTTATAAATTTACATTCCTATATAAATTCATACAAATTCTATAAATTCATGTTTCTATATATAAATATCTGGAGATAAGTCTGATGGCTAAATCAGGCATGCAGAAAAATTATAAACCTGAAATTTCTTTTAAACAGCATTGTTATTCTGGGAAGGACATAAGAGGCTTAAGCTTTTGCCTTGATGCAAAGAGGCAGGGTGGATTGGGAGCTGGCAGAAGACGTAACACTGTGCCATTTCTGTGTCTAGAAGGGAAGAGTATTTGCACCACCGGGTGGACTACCAAACCTGAACTCTCGGGAGGAAGAGATTTTGCCCCAGTGAGATAATCAGGCTTTCCTCGACCCCAGCAGATTCTCAGGGAACCCAGCTTCAACGGTAAGTTAAACTACTAGTAGAAGGAAATGGGATGCACATTCTTGCCTAACTAAAGTGGGATTTTTCCTTTCAGAGGAATCCAAAGAAAGCTGTTAGCATTGCCTATTTGTGCTGCTGATTAGAATCTGGGCTTCCATAAATTTTAAGCCAACTTCATCAGCAAATTGAAGCATAGTCTAGATCTGCAGTTTTGTAAGTGCAAGTACTTGGGGGAGCTGCTTCCTGGGGAGAGCCGAAGGGCAACGTGGGGACAGCATTTGTCCTCCATTCAACCTTCAACTGTATCTAATGAGAACCTACGATAAGAAAGGAAGAGAGGGCGCCTGGGTGGCTCAGTTGGTTGAGCGACTGCCTTCGGCTCAGGTCATGATCCCGGAGTCCTGGGATCGAGTCCCACATCGGGCTCCTGGCTCGGCAGGGAGCCTGCTTCTCCCTCTGACCTTCTCCCCTCTCATGCTGTCTCTCTTTCTCTCTCTCAAATAAATAAATAAAATCTTAAAAAAAAATAAAAAAGAAGGGAAGAGAATCTCCAACTTTGGCTCTGATTGGTCCATAAGTACTTTCCTGGTCTTCATAGAGGGGCAAGGTATAGGGACAGAAGGAACTTGCAATAATACCCACCTTAGGAGTTAGATGACTTGACTGAAATTTTTCAGGATATTTCTGTTGGTTTTTTCCCTCTGTTCAGAGAGTCTTAAGAACTGGCCATGCTTAGTTCATCAACAATTTAACAAATATTTCTTGTGCCAGTACTAGAGATAAAAATATTAATAAATCAGGGGCACCGGGCGCCTGGGTGGCTCAGATGGTTAAGCGTCTGCCTTCGGCTCAGGTCATGATCCCAGGGTCCTGGGATCGAGTCCCGCATCGGGCTCCCTGCTCCTTGGGAGCCTGCTTCTCCCTCTGCCATTCTCTCTCTCTCTCTCTCTCTCTCTCTCTCTCTCTCTCTCTGTCTCTCATGAATAAATAAATAAAATTTAAAAAATAAATAAATAAATCAGGGGCACCTGGATGGCTCAGTCATTAAGTGTCTGCCTTCGGCTCAGGTCACGATCCCAGGGTCCTGGGATCGAGCCCCGCATCAGGCTCCCTGCTCTGTGGGGAGCCTGCTTCTCCCTCTCCCACTCCCCCTGCTTGTGTTCTCTCTCTCTCTCTCTCTCTCTGTCTCTCTCTGTCAAATAAATAAATAATCTTTAAAAAAATATTAATAAATCATAGAAGTCTGTGGGGATGGGAACAGGGAGAGTTGAGGCAGAGAGAAATAGACACAAATGGATCACTTGATAATTTCAATGCAGTGTATTAGTCAAATGCATACGTATATGGATATATATGCTAATATAGACAAATATATATGTATGCATTTACAGGTGGTTATGCATGTATATATGTGTATATATGCATATAGCTATATATCGCTCATATGTATGTATAAAATACCAGATACTAATTGTATGTAAATTACTGTGTTAATTATTTTACAAACATTATCACACTTAATATTCACTCAGAAGGGTTGTTTTGAGGTTTGTCATTCCCAAATTATAAAGGAGGAGAATGGAGACTCAGAGGGTACAAGACTTTCCTAAGGTCAAAAAGCTGGTAAGTGCAGTTATGGGATTAAACCCAGGTGGGCCTGGTGCCAAGCCTCTGTTCTCAGCCACCTCACTGGACTTCCTCTCATATGAAAGAGACATAGAAGAGTAGAGGTAATGCCTGAGGTTTTACATTTTATTTTGTTTTAGGTATCTGTCTTTTGCATAGATGTTAAATTCACATAACTCAAAACTCAACAACATTAAAGCACACAGTGGGAAGTTTTGCTCCCGTACTGACCGCTCTCTACTGCCAGCCCTCTTCACCGTACTTGTCCAAAAGCAAAAACTCTTGTAGTTCCTTGTTGTTATTCAAGAGTTCCCTTACACAAACATGTTTATCCCTCCCCCTGCATTACACAGAGTGGTACACTATACACACTGTTCTGCAACTTGCTTTTCAAATTTAATGGTGTATCTTAGAAATACCTCCATGTCAGAATACAGTATTCTCATTCTTTCTTACAGCACCGTAACATCACATTATATGGATGTACCATAATTTATTTAAGTGTTCCATTCCCCATTTGATGGACATTTCTGGGTACTATCTTGACCATGCTACCTCATAGAATTCTCTTACTACTGGTAGTAATTTTTCTGTTTTTTTTTCTTTTGGGGTTTCCTGGATCACAATATCCTTTCCAAATATTATACTTTTAATTTCCTTTTCTTGTATCATGTCATTGGCTATTATAAGACCTCAGTTTTTAAAGGGAAAGTGCTTAGTTAAAAAGAGGATTGGTATGTAAGGCAGGGAAAACATCAAAAACACAAGAATATGAAATACCCATGGTGGGTACTGAGAAATACAGAAAATCAGGAATATTACGATATAAAATAATACAGGGTGAGGTATAGGAGCAGTGAAGGGGAGCACATGCTGTAAAGAAATGGGGCTGTATGAGGATGAGAGGTGTCTGCAATGAGGGACATGACAAGATCAAGCAATAGTAATATCCATTTAAGGTGGCAAGCCTAAGGGAACTCTTGAATGATTCCAGGTGAAACATGATCAAGGTAAACAATGTCAGCAGGAAGAGGAAAGGATAATAACAATACTTAGCAGATAACACTGTCAAGCCTTGATGATGCAGAGGCATGAAGATGGAGAATCTGGATGAACAGATGATGTCTGTAAGCGAGATAAAGTGTGCAGGTGGAGGAATAAGTTTTAGAAGGAAGAGGAGAAATTTGACTTTCAAAATGATAAGATATACTTCACTAAATAAAGGACACTGTGGTATCCCAGCTTTACTACCTGAGTGGCCAGATGGGTGTGTTGATCTCTTATTTGACAAGTTGTAGAGCTTGGACCTGAATGCAGCTTTCTTAATGCCAAAAATCAGCAATCATTCCACTGTGCATGCTGCTTGTGAAAAAAGCAGAGCATGTGAAAGAACATAATTGAAAACAAGCACAGCTGATTAAAATGAGAAGAAAAACTGCAAGAGAGAATAGTAGACGGAGTGTGCTACATAGACAGACTGGGACCACATAGCAGAATCCCAACAGCTGGGGCTTTGACCCAGTCTAGGTAACCCAAATTTAGAGAATACAACAGAAAACAATGGTTTTTTAGATTATGCATATTTTAAATAATCCCTCTACACCATCTCTGTTGAGAAGGTCATCTACCATGAGCTCTGAGCATCCCTACACATGCTTGCTTGGTGTATCAAGAAACCGAGGCCCTGGCCACACTTTACCTAGTCTCAGAGTGTGTTTGCAAAGAGCAACCTTGAGGAATGAGATGATGTCTCCCTCTGGGACAAAGCGGAGGCTGTTTACTGCTGGCTGTAAAACAGTGGGTTCCCCAAGCACAGTGTCCTCTGCTGTAATGCAATTCACTGCATGCACAGGTGGCCATCTGGGCCCCTCTGGGTAGCTCCTGTGAGACTCGGTAGGGGTGAGGGGAAGAGGAACCAATGCAGATGTGCTGGTGGTGATGCTGCTTGTTGTGCCGTGAGCATTAAAGTCCTTTCTCTCCTGAAGTATGAGTAGATATCTTCTGCCAGCATTCATGAAACAGTAACAGGCTAATTTATTAGCTTAGAAATAAGATAAAGTCATATCCTAGATCCTGACCATCCCTGCCCCTGACAGTTTTGAGTCATGGTACTCAGTTTGCCCTTATCAGCTCCTGGGAGCCCCCTTAGCAGCCAAGTGATAAGATATGTAAGGAAAAACAAGGTGAGGGAGCCCACTCGGCCCAGGCCCCTTTGTGCTTGAGCAGCCCCCCTTTTCAGCCTCCTCTCTTCATCCTCATTGTTTCTTCATGATATGAGAGGATGTCATAGCTTGTGGCACTGTCATTGTGAATTTTGTTTCTCATTAACAGAGTGAGTGAGGCAGAATTGTTCAGGGTCTTTCTAAAAGCTCAGCACTGAATTTCCACTCAACCACTTCTATACTTCTGTCTCTCCAGTTTACTGATTGTGCTCCCCACCCTGACCTTTTGCTATGCCACCGGCATCAATCAATGTGCCACAATCACCATTACTGATAGGATCAGAGAGAGCAGAGATCTGAGAGAAGAAATGCAGAACCCACTCAGGAATGGATAGTAACCTATTAATTGCTTTCTCGTTATTTTTATAACACTTTTCCCATGGTAAGTAATCCTTTGCTTTGGCCTGAGACCCAAAAGGCCTCCCACAGCCACAGGAGAAAGTGTAAATCAGAAATAAACCAGCTCATACAAGGCAGGCTTGGCTTATCACCATCTGGTGGTTCACAAAACCTTAAAGCTTGAACTTGAGTTAAGCTGACCCCAGATTGCCAGCAACTCCTCAGAAGCAAACATTTTTGAAGATGATTTCAGAAGTCTCTGCTTCAAAATACTTCTATAAACTATGATCAAGTACAACCCCAACATTCAGTGATAGCCAGAACTATGAGGAGACAAGACCATGAATAAGATCCAACAGAAGCAATAAACAACAAATATACCAGGAATCTAAGTACTGGAATCATTAGACACAGACTGTACCAGAGTGGTTTCCATTTCCTCACAGACATTTCCATGCTTGGCTGGTGTAATCTTGAATGGCACATAAGCTCTCACCGAATCAGTCTCTTGTCCTCTCCTCTCCGGTCATTCCCATCTTCTCCTAAAATTTCCCTCTTTCATTTTACCCTTTCCAGAACCTTCTCTGTCTCTTTCCTCTCAGACATCTTCTCTTCTGTTTTCCAAGGTGCTCAGATTTCCCTGTAATTGTTAAATATGAAGGCTCTGGAGACATCTTGCCTGAATTTAAATCCTGGCACTACAGTTTCCCCAGGGCAAGTTGCTGAACTTCTAAGCCTCTATTTCCACATCTATCATGTGTACCTACCTTAGAGGGTTGTTATTAGGGTGAAATTCATTAATACAGGGAAAGTGCTTATAATGGGGCAGGGCATTAGACAGTGCTCAGTAACTACTAGCTAAAAAACCCCCAAACTGCTAAGCCTTAGCGGTAGGGTTGTAGTCAGGGCACATAACCAGTTGCTTCCCTGTGCCTGGAGCTTCTGATCTGAGTTTCACTTTATTCTTGGGCTTCTGTCACGGCAATCTTCCCGCCAACACTGGCCCCAGGGACCTACTGCCACTCTAGAGCTATGGCACAAGCCTGGACAAAAACCCACCACTCCACCCCACTCATCACTCACCTCCTTAACACCAGCACCACACGTAGGGGCCCCAAATGTCTTTTTTAATTTACCAAAATACTGAAAGAGAGCAAAAGAGGAAGTATTTGAAACATAAACCCTTTGACTTATGCGGTATAGGTCTCTCTTCCTACCACAACTCGTAAGCCTCCAGCACCCAGCGTGGGTGCCATTCTGCCACCTGTCTCAGGACAGAGCAGCTCCCTCCCAGCTTCTAAAGGCAGGGGATGGGAGGTGCTCATGGGCTTTCGTCCCTCACCCTTCATTCTAGCTCCAGCAGCCTCTCAGCATGCAGAAGAAACTGCCTGGTCTACCATGAGAGCCACCATTGGACACCTTGATTCTTCTGTAACTGAGGCTAAAGAATGAGTCTAATTGGATTCTGGTAGGAGAAGGCAGGTGACAGGACTGTGGAGACTGTCGAGGAACAGTGACTTCACCTCAGGTGGGCCTTAGCTCCCCAGGACAAGGAAAAGACCATCCCCACATCAGACCAAATGTTACAAGAGTACCATGCAGGTCTGGGACGTGTTTGTCCTCAGGTGCCCTCTTGCCAGTCGGCCTGCTTTGCTGTGTATCCTGGGCCTGACCTCTGCTGGCTGCCTTTCCCTGGGTCGCCTGTCAGCTAATATCCAGCTGGGCTTGGTCACTGAAGGTGCTGGAGGGAGACTGTTGAGTGGGAAGAAGAGAAAAACCAGAGTATCCCCCTATCCCTATTCAGCTGCTGCTCTTCCCCATCCAGCTTTCCCCCAACAGGCCCACCATTACCAAATTCTACGGGTAAAATTGGCCTTTGACTTCCGGCAACACTGCCTCTTCCTTTTGACCTTCTAGACTTGGCGTAGAAGTGGTTCCTAATCTCTGGGTTGTCTCACTATCCCTTGTTTGTCTTCCCCTTTTCCATTACCTGCATTACAAATCCCCTATTTCAAGCAGTCATCATGGTTTCTGCTTTCCTGGGGGGAACTGGACTCATAACAAATATCTACTCGATAACGTAACTATGCCCTTTATACAGGAAAGAGTATATACTTATGATAACATGGGCTGACATTAACCAGACATTCCTCTCTTTACCTGATGTGACAGTGTTGTAAGGGAAGAAGCCATGTTTCATTTCCTCTTCCTTGTTTTCAAGCTCATTGTTAAATTTCCTGGCTTTGTACCAATTCTCATCTTCAACCACCTCTTTGAAGAAATTCTAGACTAGAAATTCTTCAGTCATGCAGGGGATCAGTTACCATCCACAGCACTGGGTTGCCCACATTCCCTCTCCCACCAATATTTCTCTTCTGCCTCTTTTGGCATCTTTTTGTCAGGGAGCTTCACTTCTTACAGTTTCAGCTCTTAGGTATGTATAAAATCTCAGATTCATACCTCCAGCCATGCTTGTCCTCTAGGCAGGCCCTTTGGAAAGGATGAGAACATGTGTCACCATGCCCTGCCCATCCGTGGCCCAGCCAAGACATAGAGGATCAAGCTCTCTTTTTGTTCTCCCATCTCCTCATGTTTTTACAGTGTCCATTTCCCCATACTGAAACCCTTGAAATCTTTGGACTTCATACCCGGAGTAATACAAAATTGTCCTTGAGCAGGAGCATGGTAGGATTAATCTTGCCTTTTCTTTTTAAGATTTTATTTATTTATTTATTTGACAGAGAGAGAGAGATAGCGAGAGCAGGAACACAAGCAGGGGCAGTGGGAGACGGAGAAGCAGGCTTCCCGCTGAGCAGGGAGCCCAGTGTGGAACTCCATCCCAGGACGCTGGGATCATGACCTGAGCCAAGGCAGACGCTTAACGACTGCGCCACCCAGGCGCCCCTACCTTTTCTTTTTATCTCCACCTCCAAACTCCTGTGCTTGGTTTTTCAACCCTCCCCCCCACACACACTATCCACCCCCATTAAACCAGCCCTACCTACCTTTCAGCTCAAGTTACAGCCTCCAGAGTCCAAACCTTCCTTGTAGTCAGGCTGGTCTCCTCACTGAGTACCTTCACAAGGAAAGACCACTGCAACCCCCTCTCTTGGACTGAGAAATCACAAAGCAGAGTGATATGAGAGAATGAAGTCCAGAGTCAGACTGCCGGTGTTCAAACCCAAGTTCTATCTCTTACAGACCTTGGACAGATTGCCACTCTCTATGCTTTGGTATCCTCAGCTGGGGAAAATAATAATATCTCCATCATAGGGCTGTTGTAAGGAGTAAGTGTCTTAATATGTGTAAAGTAGTTAAAACATTCCTGGCATGTCACACGTGATCGGAAAACCAGGTGGTGAGGAACTGTGTCACCTACTTCTTAGCCATAGCTTGGCTGTGTCACCATGTAGTCATCAAGCAGAGATATGACTTTCTAATTTTAGCCAGTATTTTATGCTTTTTTCCAATTGCACAGAAGTACAAACTGCTAGAAGTCTTAGAAAAAAAAACTTCTCTGCTTAGGATTCCTTTTCCTCCCTCTCCCTCCTCCAAATTCAATCCCATTCTTTAAGAGCCAGCCTAAGTCCCACTTCTGTGAAACTCTTTCCTATCGCTTCAGCCTACTCCAAATTCTCATTTCTGGAAATATTTGTATGGTAGGTTCACACCATACAAATAAGCACTGAATTGTTTTTGTGAGTCGGTATGTTCTATTGGGATCTCCAGGGGGTCCCATCCATCGATAAATAACTCCCCACTCTCAAACTGAGTTCTCAAGAAATGAGGAACTGTACACCAAGTGGTTGGCAGGTGGAGCCCAAATTATCACCCTGTTAACTGAGCTGAATTGTAGGATGTACTATTGAGCGAGAGTCAAATGGGCTTCAAACTGCATGGGAAAATGTGTCTCTTCCTCATGTGGTTGCTCCCAAAGCCACTCCACTCCAGGGAAGTCATTCCACTTCTCCCAGGGAGAACAAGAATGTGAGTGCCAGGGGTATGTTTAAGGAAAAGTCCTCCTCCTACAAACCAAGAAGTGGGATAAATCACCCCTACCACTAATCCCGCAAGATCTTCTCACGCAGACTATAAACTCTTTGAGGTCAGGACCTGTATCTTAAGCCTCTCATGCATTCTCTATAATACTGAAAAGGATGGGCATATAAAAGCTATTCACTAATAGTAAGTCCAGGCTGTGTTCTAATCACCTTCCATATTTGAGCTTAATCAATTCTTGTAACAACTGTATGAGGCAGCTGGTATTAACACTGATGTTTCATAGATGAGCAAACTGAGGCATAGAGTTCACATGATCAATAAATGGTAAAGCTGGGATTTAGACCAATTGGGCTTCAGAATTCATGCTTTTAAAAAAAATATTTTTATTTATTTGAGAGAAAGAGAAAGTGAGAGACAGAGCACTAGTGGAGGGGAAAGGGAAGGAGAGGGAGAAGCAGACTCCTCGCTGAGCAGGGAGCTCAAAGCAGGGCTCGAACACAGGACTCTGGGATCATGACCCAGGCCGAAGGCAGATGACTGAGCCACCCAGGCACCCCAGAATTCATGCTTTTAATCACTCTCTGATACTGCCCTGATGAATTTCAAGAGCAATAGTGTTGGTAGAAATGGAGATTGTGAGAGATCAGAGATGGATAGGAACAACTCTGATCATGTCAAGTTAAGAGAAGTTCTGTGACTAACATCTAATATTTAGAATCACTGGAGAAGGCTCTGTTGCACATTTATTTTTTCCTAAACTATTAGAAATCCTGTGAAATAATCAAATTATATACTACTATATGAACCTAGAAAGAACTCTGTTAATGCATCCCACTGAACTACCGAAATAATTTCTTTGTGTAATACTTAATCATAAGTGGGAAAATGAATCAAAGTGGCTCACACTCGATTGAACAACAAAATAGTTTCTGGCTCAATAATTTTGTGGCTCATATAATTAAACTACAATTTGTATTATAACAGACAAAGAAGTTTCTCTTTATTGTTGTATAGGAAATGTGAAAGTTAAGGTCCTGTCCAAATGTTAATTATATTTCACCTTATAGCTTTACATTTTATTTCTGTGATCAATTTCAGTCTGAATACTAAAAAGTAAAAATAAATAAATAAATGGTCTTCATGTGTTTTGCCTGTTTACCACTAGAGGACACTATCTAGTCTTGTATGCCTAAGAGTTCTCCTTTGTTTCCCGTGTTTATTAGGGAGAGAGGAGCCATGAAAAGAACAGAATGAACATTCTGTCGCAGGTTTATTATCATGAAGTCATGTAAAGTAGAAATGAATTTCAAAGCAAACCTGCTGATACATTTTATCTGGTGGTGACCACTGTTGATTCAGTGCTGACTATAGGCCACAGCACTACCCTCATTTCAGAGGTGAGGAAATTGAAGCTCAGGAAAGTCATATACCTTCCCCACAGTCACGCAATTGCACAAACAGGACTTAATTCAAGCTGTTAATCCAGACCAGGATGGAATTTAAAAAAAAAAAGAAAATTTCCATAATGCTGCTCACTGATTTCCTGACCCAAGAAGAGGCCCAGGGGAGTTTATTTCTCCTAATAGAGCATCTGGCAGTTCAGTTTGATGATGGGAGGTTATAAGGAGTGTAAGATAAATACCAGCAACAACTCTAAATGTCATTTACAGCTAAATAGATTCCACCAAAACAGCCAGCTAGATAGCTTTGCTTTAAATTGCACTTAATCTAATTTGTCCTCACCCTGTTGGCTTAAATGTAGTGTGATAATTGAAGGGGCCAGGTATTACAAGATGTTTTATTTCATAAAGGAACTGTGTTTCTGCCTTAGGGTGACCATCATCCACTACTCTTTCTTGGGGGATCATAATATAAGTGTATATGCCTGGGAAAGGGGCCATTTTTACATGTATAACCGACATGTATACATGTATAGCATTATTTCTGGCATGGCATGAAATTGTGCTGTAATTCATTTTTCCATAAGCATAACTATATTTGGCAGTGATGTGCATTAAATTTATCCCATATACAAAATAATGACTGTTGAAATTGATCAGGCATGCACTTGATGCCATCAGAGTTAGTAAATATCTGTTCCAGTATTGTCCTGAATCTAAACCTATTCACTAAGATCATAATGAGCTTAGGATTATTCATTATAATGCCCGTACGTTTCCTGGTCTAGGGGCTTTTAATATGCTGCTTATATTATTTTCATATGAGGAAGTGGAAAATAAAATTTCGGTCTCAATTGTACCAATTATATATAGAAAAGGGGCATCTAGATTCATCTGTATGAAACATGTCCCCAAGATGAAACCACTTAAATCTTCATCTTCAAGCATAGGAATAAAGAGCACATAACATCCAACAGTGAGATTCAGGATCAAGACTTCTGTTTGTTCTGTAACCTTAGCCTACGAAGCCATTTCTATATTAAGTCTGTGAAATGTAAAGTCATAGAGCTAAAAGAAATCTGGGGGAAAAAAGTACAAGGAAACTTGGAAACTATATATTTCACACATATTCCTAACACTCATTTCAATTGAGTTAGACGTCGGGCAACTTTCAATCTAGAAATGTCTTAGACCAGGATCAGATTTGTAATTCCCCTTCTCCTCTGGAATCTTGGAGCCAACTGTCTTCCCCAAATGAGCCTATTAGCATAGATTTGTGTTTGTTTGTTTTTTTAAGATTTATTTATTTGAGAGAGCATAAGCAGGAGGGGCAGAGGGAGAGAATCTCCAGCAGACTCTGTGCTCAGCGTGGAGCTAGACATGGCGCTTGATCTCCAAGACACTGAGATCATGACCTGAGCAGGTATCAAGAGTCAAACATTTAACCAACTGAGCCACCCAGGCACCCCATAGATTTGTTTTTTAAATTACTCCTTATTCCAATGATAAATAAGCTAATTCCATTAACTGAAAGCCTCTGAAAGAGAGCAACAGCATCTGAGGATTTTTACATCTGTCTCTAGCAGAGCAGCTCTATCACAGTGTGGGTGGAAGAAGTGGACCCAGGCATGTGCAGGAGACAGACTCAACTACAGTCCATTTTGTTTCCTGGCTTTCCAAGGCCTTGGGCCTCTCTCTTGAGCCTGCAAAGTATTCTTCCTTATTCAAGGCAACAACAGTTGTGTTTGACAGAAGCAAGATCCAAGTCATAGCAGATCAGGTGACTTGAAGCTCCAGGATGTGTGTCAGGATTTCCCATGACGTTGCAGGCAAGCTGGTCATCTGAGGAGGGGCCTGGAGGATCCTCTTTGCTGTTGGCAGAAGGCTTCAGGTTCTCACTACTGGGCTGCTCCATAAAGTTGCTCATGACACGGCAATAAGTTCTGTGTCAAAATCCCCTTTTCCATAGAAAGTGGACTTTCTTAATGTTTTAGCCCAATGCTATAACTTTTCAGTCACAGTTATTAGAATAGTTACAGTAACATTACTGATTACTGACAGCTGTTAAAAGAATGACTCCAGGGCGCCTGGGTGGCTCAGTCGTTAAGTGTCTGCCTTTGGCTCAGGTCATGATCCCAGGGTCCTGGGATCGAGCCCCACATCGGGCTGCCTGATCTGCGGGAAGCCTGCTTCTCCCTCTCCCACTCCCCCTGCTTGTGTTCCCTCTCTCACTGTGTCTCTCTCTGTCAAATAAATAAAATCTTTAAAAAAACAAAAACAAAAACAATGACTTCGTATCATCAAGATTCAGTGATTTTGTTTCAAACCTTTATTTTCATATCCAGTGAATGACTCTCTTCTCTCCCTCTTCCCATTCCAACCCCTGCAGCAAAATGGGGGTGTGAGAGTGTGGCCTGGTTCACCCCCTCCTACCAGTGTCTTCCCATCACATACCTTGCTGGTAATGGCCAGGGAGGAGGGACAGAGAAGGGAGAAGTGCCCTGGCGGGACCAGCGCATTGTCTTTGTGCTCAGTGTGGACAGATGGAGACTGTCAATGTCATCTGACAGGTGATTTGCTCCCAAGCGGAAACTCAAGGTGCTAGGGGGCCCTTATGAGAGAGATTCATTCTCAATTTCAGTCCCCGCTCCTGAGGGGGCAGCCTGGTGTCCTATTTCTCTGATATGTACCCCTCTTCACCCAATGCTGTGTTTTCCCAGATAAAACCGAAGCTCTAAATATGATCTACTCACCACAGCCAACTCCTAGGTCTTCAGGCTTACGTAGGATCCATCTTCCAAACTTCTCAGACCTTGACTGGGGGCAGTCTTGCCCCCACCACACCTGGCAGTCCCCCTCTATGCCATCTCTTCCAATGTACTTTTCCTCTATCCGGGCAGCACAGGGGCTGGACAGTGAGCCTAGAACCTCATAACTGTCCCAGAAGGGACTAGCACATCAGATACCCACAAACCTGTCAGCAGTCCTCTCGACAGCTCCCTCCCTTGACTTTGAGGAGGAGAGGTAGCCCAGCCCCACCCCTAACCTTGTTGGAGGAATAAATAGTTCTACATGAGCAGTGTACTTCTACAAAAGGCAACGACCTTCTCCCTTTCAACCTCATCTTCTATTAGGGTGTGAGGTGGTAGTACTGGTTCTGCTTCCTGGTCTCTCTTAACAAGCACTGTTGAGATATGGATGGCCCCAGTAGCTGTCATCCTAGGAATTTAGAATGTGGGGTCGTTAGCCCATTTGATCCTCAGCTATGAGCTTTAGGTTGGTGTTAGTCACCAATACTCAGCAGCTGTCACCCATGTTTAACATTAATCATCTTTCTCCAACTGCACTCTGATCCTTCGCTGCCTATCTTGGATGGCAGTGCTTCCCTGGAGGGTCACCAACTCCCCTGGGATGAGGGACCTGATTCAGTACAACACCATGATACTCCTTGGCAAAACAGGAAGTTTGGTCACCCTACCTCCCAATTTCCATGACTCCAACTAGAACCTGTAAGTAATTCAGTTCCTTCCCTATCTTCATTGCTCCTGCTCTGTTCACTAATTATGCTGTTCTTCTACAACTAACAGCCCTTGTGTCTGTGCCCCCTTTTCTCATTCTGCAACTATCTAAACTTCTGTTAGTCATTCTGAACCTTGGTTTCTCATTGGAATCACCAGGACAATTTAGAAACTTCTGATATCCGGATTCCATCTCCAGAGATGATTTAAATGGTCTGAGTTTGGCCCTGGAAAAGTACCAGGTGATTATCCTGTGCATTGTCCTACCTGAAGTACTACTACTGATCTAAATGACCTTCTCGGTTCCTAAGTCGTCCTCCTCTCATCCATCCTTGACACTGCAGCCAGAGTTACCTTGCTAAAACACAGAGCTGATCATGTCACGGCCCTGGTTAAAACTCCCCTGTGGGGAGTGGGTCCCCACTGCCTTCTGGTAAAGCTCAAACTCCTCAGCATGAGAGAAGGGGAGCAGCGCATGGGAGACACAACTGGGGAGGGAGGCAGGGGCCCAATCATGCAGAACCTCGAACCCTTGGGCTAAACTACTTGCACGGCCCCACATCCACCATGCTCTATGGCAACACCATAGAGCATCTATTGCTCGTTTAAAAACTACTTCCTGAGCACCTAATTAAAAATATCTGGGGACCACCACAGAGAGAATAGAGACAGAGACAGAACAAACACAGTGCATGCCATGTTGATGAGCAGTGAGGAGGGAGGAAATGGAGAATAAGACTTGTTAAAAACATACCTTTCTACACAGTTATTTTTTTTCTTTTAGAATGTCTATTCTGGAAGGACCAGTATACCTCTTTCCCTGGTGTTATATTTACAGCATAGCATTGGAATAACGTTTGAAGAAAATAATAGCAGGAATAGAGCAGTTAAAAATAATTACTTGCCTGAAAGTAGTTCTCCCTTGTCCCTCAAAGAGGGTGTTATCATCCGCTGGAAAATTACCAGGTCAGCCTATATTTAGTCTAGCTCCTTGGGATATCTATAATTTTGTTAAGTTAACAAACATTAATGAAGTGTCTAAATGATAGAGTTCCATTTAAAATTCTACACAGTGCTGTCCTGTTTTCGGTGTTTTATTTTCATGTGCTGTGTTGGCTCAAGCACTGTGGAGTATTTAGCACTAAATGCTGAGAGGCACCCGGGCATAGGTTGAGAACCATTTCCAAATTTGCCCCATCATAAACATCTCAGGGGACAGCAACCAGTTACAGATTCAAGGGCTCCCCACCCTCTACCTGATTCAGAATCTCTATTGGAGGGACCTGGAAATCTATATATTTAAAAAAAGCCCCAGGTGATTCTTAAAACCAGACAAATTTAGAAAACAATGACTAGGCTCTGGATCCCTTTTCCTTCGTTGTCCATGTGACCCCAATTACTTTTGGTCAGCCAGAATTTGGTTACAGTCTGAGGTCACCTGAGGAGCCCCCGCCTGGGTCTCTGCAATGCCAGTGAAAAAGGACAAAAGAAATTTATGTCGGTAAATGAGATTGACAAGTAAGAAAGACAAAGAAATATGCTTAGTCTGCCATCTTAACTAGAAATGTTCCAGATGGGAATATTGTCTCCAAAAGCTTGTGTTCCTTAAATGACTTTTTATTCATTGTACTAAAAAGATTATTTTACAGTTCATTTCTTATCATGACAAAGCTTTTTATCTTGCCATAGGTGCACTTTTGAAAATATTTTGCTCTTGCATACTAATTCACAGAACAATGTGAAGTTTTTTAAGTGTTGGCTTCAGTGAGCAAAAAAATAGACTTGTAGAATTTTAGAAATAACCAAGTAGACCTTAGCATTGGACAGTGATATTGATTCACTGATGAAGCTTTTTATTTTTTTAATTGTACCTGTTAGTTTCTTTATAAAAGGCAAAATCAGGATGTGTCTAATTAATGTATGTAGAAAACGTGTCCATGGAAATGTTCTCAAAGATACTTGTAATACATAAAATAATGGCTCTTATTTACTGATACCAGGCATTGTGTAAGTACCTGACATTTTATAGGGTGACCAACCATCCCAGTCTACTCAGAATGCCCCAATCTTAGCACTCAAAATCCTGTATCACAAGGACTCCTCAGGCCTGGGCAAATCAGGCTCGTTGGCCACCCTACATCTTCATCTCACTCTTCAAAACAACCATATGTGATAGAGACTATAATTATCCCCATTTTACAGATGGGGAAACTGAGGCATAAGGGTGTTACGCAAACTGACCCAAATCACCAGACTAGAAAGTTGCAGAGTTGGTACTCATACCCCTGTTTTGCTACAATTATTTGCTCTCAAAGTCTACTTTGCTAATTACTCTGTTTTTTGCCAGGAAGCTACAATCCTTAGAGGTTTATCCCCGGGATGATAAAGTTTATTTATGGACTTAGCACCAAAATAGCCTATTTAGAATTTCCTGGCAAATTAAAAATCAGTTTCACAAGAAATTAATTGTATCCCATTCAACAGCAACAGAGAATTAAAGCCACATTGAGTTCTCTAAGACTTTGAAGATTTTATTTATTTATGTGACAGGGAGAGACACAGTGAGAGAGAGAACACAAGCAGGGGGGAGTGGGAGAGGGAGAAGCAGGCTTCCCACGGAGCAGGGAGCCCAATGCGGGGCTCGATCCCAGGACTCTGGGATCATGACCTGAGCCGAAGGCAGATGCTTGACGACGGAGCCACCCAGGCGCCCCAAGTTCTCTAAGACTTTGAATGTTGCTTGGAAAACTGTGTTTAGGGAGACAAAACAAGGGCACGGGGAAATTCCACCCTCTAGAAGGGCAGTGTTTCAGGAGAATGGTATGTGCCTGACAGCTGCTTTGAGGAGCACAGCAACCCCAGTGTAGCATTTCACAGAGGGAAGTGATGGTGGCTGTCTCATCCAGTCAAGTCCACCAGGGGAGGGGAAGAAAGGCGATATGCTTTCCTGGCCTGCCATTCAGCCAAGACAGCTCATTGGATTTTCCTCACTAATAAACTCTCTGAGCTTAAGTGAAGTTCTGGGCTGCAACTACAGTTCAAATTGGAAAATAACTTGCAATGCACTGAAATTTAGATTTTTAGAAAGTCATTTGTGCTGCTTGCATTGTATAGAATCATAACCTCTTGAGATTGTTGGTCCTGAAAGTTCTGATTTCTTTGGAATAACTAAAGAGAGATGGGATATGTTCATCAAATGAGTAAAACACTTGATTTCTGCCAGTATTATAACATCCTATGCAGGTGCAGCTAGGACTTTATTTCAAGACACTGTGCTGTTTACTAAATGTTACATTTATAGACTATTTATTCTATTTCTTTCCTAATTATAAAATAATTTGTCTTCTGTATTTCTACAGTTAAATATAAAGACTCTAAAATCCCAAATATATAATCACTTGTGATATTTTTAGATTACCTTTGATTCTTCCTTCCCTACATATAATAAGTTATGGCATTTCCATATTGTGGAGTGCAACACTGCCATTAAAATCATGTCCTAAACAAAAACATATTGACATGGAAATATGCCCACTGAAATTAAAGGTGGAAATTTGGTACGACTTTTGTAGCTTGCTTTCCCTCCTTAATTTTAGTGAGCATTTTTCCACTCCATTTAATATTTTTCTAGAAGATGATATTTAGTGGCAGTACAGGATTTTATAATATGGATAGACTTTAGTTTGCTTAACAAATGTCTCATATTTTCAATACTTCAAATTAAAGAATGCCTCACAAATATTTGTGCAAAGTTTTTATTGTATCATTAGAGTAGATTCTTTAATTCTTGCTCTTTCACTTCTAAAATCATATCAAGAGCCTTAAAACTACCAACAGAAAAATTGTGCTAAATTTATGGTACAGACCAGCAGCCAATAATATTGTTTTGTTTTGTTTTTACCATACTCAGCAACACAGAAAATCATGCTTTTTGGTCTCAAACACAAATGAGACAAAATCCAAAAAATTGCAAATATTTTTTAATTCGTAAAAGTTTCTTTGTTTTCCTGGTTTGTCGTTGTTGTTGTTGTTGTCTTCTTGTTTGTTTGTTTAAAAGGGGTCTTTCTCATGCCAAAAGAAGAATACCTTGGTGGATACATCATTCAGAGTCCCAGAGGGAAACAAAAGGCATGCTCAGATTGGATTTTTAAAAAATGTATAATAAAGTGATGATTTACAGAGATGTGGGCAGAGCTGAGGAAACAACAAAAATGCTGAGGCACATGGTATTATGATTATTATGATTTCTAATAAGAAATACATATTTGGTCTTCATCCCAATTTCTGGCACAGAGCTCCTAAGACCCTTGGAGTTTTCTAAACCTCGAGTGCTTCAGAGATGACTTTTGTTATGTTAATGTGACTTTTGGAAAGCCGCTAAGTAACCTAAGGATGGGGGCTTGTTGCCAGGAGAGCCAACCATGTGATTAGAGGGTTGGAACTTTCAATCCCACCCAGGAACCTCTAAAGGAGAGGAGAGCGGCTGGAGATTGAATTCAGTCACCCATGGCCAATGATTTAATCAAGCATGCCTATGTTATGAAGCTTCGTAAAAACCCAAAAGGGGTGGTTCAGAGAGTGTCTGGGTTAGTGAACACCTGGAGATTTGGGGAGAATGGTGCACCTGGAGAGGTCGTGGAGGCTCCACACCCTTTCCCCATATCTTGCCCTATGCATCTCTTCCATCTGGCTCTTCCTGAGTTATATCCTTTTATAATAAACCGGTCATCAACTAAGTAGAGTGTTTCCCTGAGTTCTATGAGCCCCTCTAGCAAATTAACTGAACCCACGGAGGGGGTCTTTGGAACCTCCAATCTGTAGCCAGTGGGTCAGAAGTATGGGTGACAGCTTGGGTTTGTGCCTGGTGTCTGAAATGGGGGGAGGAAGGCAGTCTTACAGGACTGAACCCTTGACCTTTGGGATCTGATGTTCTCTCTGGGTAGAATTGAGTTGAACTGTAGGACACCCAGCTGGTGTCACAGAGTTGCTTGGTGGTACCGGAAAAAAAAAACCCACAAGTTAAAATTGGTGCACAGTTGTAGGCACCCAGAGACCAGGAACAGTGGGAAGCCCTTACCCTGCTGAGCCAGAAGGAACAAGGGAAAGGAAATAGAACTACTTTCCAGGGTGGGCTAGAGCCCCAGTGGGGAGAGGGTATGCCTCATCACAGCTGTACATCAGAGCAGTTCAGTTCCTGAACCTGGAACCAAAGCAGCAACTCAGAGAAAACTACCCCAGTATCTTTTTCATTCTACGTGCTGCTCTCTTGCCGGCACCTTCCATTGGGTGAATCCAACCGAAAACCAGAGTGCGGTCCCCTGGGACACAGAACAGGGCTGAGGTGAAATAACTGTTCATCCACAATTTTATACCTTCCTAAATATTATCCAAGAGTGAAGCAGTGTAAAGACTGAGAATTTTCCACTTATAGACCCTTGCAAAAAAATGAGTTGCCTTAGGAAGAGACAGAAATCCAGAAGGAAAACTGTGGAAAATAAGAAACAAAGAGGGGCACACAAATGCATAAAAAAAAATTTTAGTAGTGGGATTTTACAACAATCAATAGTTAAAGGTAAAAAAAATTAACAATGGCAGCAAGATGGGGTGAAGGATTCAATGGGTAGTAAGGACACAAACGTTCTCCAAATCCTCAGGAGAGTAGAAATGTTAAAGAATTTTAAATGTCTACATTTTTATGCTTTTATTAGTTTCCTTCAAACATGTATATTAACCTATACATTTTCTAACAGTGTTTAAATTTTAACACCTTAAAGATCAAGAGAAAAAAACAAGGAGGTAAGCTTAGAAAACTTGATAGTCCAAAGACAGAAAAGGGAAAAAGCAAAGGGAAACCATGATAAATAAAGACACACAGTAAGAAATACATCTAAATATTTCAGGCAATAAGTAATGGAGTTAAATTTATTAAAAGTGAGATTATCAGACTATATTTTTTAAATCAAGCTACATGCTACTGCTTCTAAGAAACAAACTTAAGACATAGTTACATTGACTATATAAGAAAAAAAGGTGTCACAGTGTAAAACAAAAAAAAATGATATTATCAGATAAAACAACTTAATGCATTACATGAAGATAGAGTTAGCCTACATAATAATATAAGACATAATTCAACTGAAATAAACTATAAATGTATAATCACATAAAAACATAACCTGGAGGGGCGCTTGGGTGGCTCAGTAGTTAAGCGTCTGCCTTCGACTCAGGTCATGATCCCAGGGTCCTGGGTTCGAGTCCCACATCGGGCTCCGTGCTCAGGGGGAAGCCTGCTTCCCTCTCTCCCACTCCCCCTGCTTGTGTTCCCTCTCTTGCTGTGTCTCTCTCTGTCAAAATAAAGAAATAAAATCTTAAAAAAAAAACATAACCTGGAAATATACAAAGGAAAAAATGGAAGATAATTTTTTTTAAATTTTCAATTGTCCTTTCATAGGGAAACATTTTTTTTTGAGAGAGAGAGAATGAGAAAGAGAGAGAGAGCACATGAGAGGGGGACGGTCAGAGGGAGCAGACTCCCTGCTGAGCAGGGACCCCGATGTGGGACTCTAGGATCATGACCTGAGCCGAAGGCAGTCGCTTAACCCACTGAGCTACCCAGGCGCCCCCCATATGGAAAGATTTTTGAATGCCAATCTTTATGTTTCTAGTTGCCATAAACAAAAAAAGGAAGAATATTTGAACCAAAAAATAGCAAAATTAATTACATATATGCAAAAAATATATACTCCAAATAGAAAATATACGTGTAAATTATTTTCACATATATATGGTACATTTTTTAAAAATAACTGTGCACCAGGTCATGAAGAAAATCTCAACAAATTACAAAGAATGGGATCAAATAGACCTTTTTATTTTACTACAGTAGATTTCATTGTATTTGTCCTTGAAGTTAGAAGACATTAATAAACAGGATTTTATATTACATATATACACGCATGCTCTTGTGTGTTAAACAATGCTGAGGAAATGTAGAAGAAAACATTAGGATCATTTATTTTTCAAATTTAAAATACTGTCTCACATTTTGGGGAGGACATCAGAATTGCTAAGACAAAAGTTATTTTCAAAATATAATATGCGAGCTGTACTTGGTATACCAAACCAATTTGGTACATAAATGTGTAACCAATTTTTATTCTTTCCAACTAATTATTTGAGAATCTCTGAAGAGAACAGTGCCTTGTGAAAAAGAGATGTTTGTTAAGCTTGAGGAAATGATATGTATTTTTTTCCCTTGAAGTTGTATGCCATTTGTGTTTTTTAAAATTACTTTTTTGTATGTGCGACGGACCACTAACAGTAATTTTCAGACAATCACAAGTAGGTGAGAAGTAAGGCAACAACAGCACGTTCCAGATCCCAGTGCCGTTTGGACTCAGAGAGGTCAATGGGAAATAAAGTCTTCAATTGATATAGGAAAGACATTAGGGTCCAAAGCTGATGCTTGAGACGCCTTTGTTGCAGAAAGGTGGTTTTATTAAAGCCCGGGGACAGAACCTGTGGGCAGGAAGAGCTGCACCGGGGTCATGACGAGTGGCCCATTATATACTTTCAAGCTGGGAGGGGGTTAGGGATAACCTAAGTCTCTAAGGAATTTTGGAGGCAAGGTTTCCAGGACCTTGAGGGGACTAGCTGTTGTCGGGAAAAGGTCATTTATTACCGTCTAATAAAACCTGAGTCATGAAATCCTTCAGATGTATATCGGTGGATCATATGCTTGGGGAATGGTTGCCAATGTGTATCTTGGGGAATAGAGATAAAGGAAGTTTCCAAAGGAATTTTTATATGTCAATGTTGACATAGGATTTTGATTCTGGAGGGTCAGGCTGAGATTACCTTTTGCCCTTAGCAAAGTATTAACATCGAGGCAGCTGAGCTCCTAGAGGAATGTCACTCTGCCTGTTTCAAGGACTTGTCAATGGGCTGTAAGGAGTAAGGAAATTTATAATTTTTCTTTTGCCTTTGTTTCCCACATCAGAATGACTTCTGGGCTTCCAGGATAAGAATTAGGCAACTTAAAACAAAAACAAATCTTTGATCCACAGTCTATAGGAAAAGAAAAATCCTGGAGAGGTTTAAGAGAACTGACTTTGCACTTGAGCCAGTAAAAAATTAGATAAAAATATAAGGATATTAGAGCCCATAATATTTGAAGGCAGTCTGGAGTACATAGGAGATAATGCTATAAGACTATGTGATTTGCCTGGCTCCCCCTTCCCGCAGCTCTGAATTTGGGGTTATGGTGGATACAAACCCTGTGTGCCTTTCCATCTGCCTTCTTTTTTCTGGGGGTATCACCTGCTTTGCAGACCATGCTGGTGCCATCAGAGCCACTGCCAAGTCTCCTAAGGTGGCTGGAGGCCAAGTTGAAACCCTGAGCCTGTGTTTCTCACCCTGAGTGAGCCCTAACCCATGCTGAGTCTCCTTTTGCTCTCGGCATGGATGAAACGTCACACCGTGGGGTATGGGGCCTGGTTTTCTGAGCAGCCACTAAGGGTTTGGATGATACACCCCAGAAGTGCAGGAGAGTCTAGTCCCTGTGAGCTAAACCTTGACTAAGCGGAAACAGAAAGTAGTAGGGACCAGGCAAACAAATTCCCTCTTTTTTCCTTCCCTGTGGATCGCTTTAAGATTTTATTTCTTCCCAAAGATCTTCTGGAGAAGTTCCAGGTGCTAAGCCAACATCCTTGCCAAGAGCCTGCTGAGTTTCTTCGTGACTCATTGTGAAGCAGTGGCCAGCATGGTGACACCTCACCTCAATTGGCTTCCTGTTTTTTTCTCGCCTCTTTTCCCCTGTCTTCCCACTTTTACCATTCTGGGCTTGTACTTCCCAAATAAAGTGTCAGCACTCCAATCCTTATTTCAGGCTGTATTCTGTAGGAAAGTTTTTCTGAAAGAGCTGAAACAACAGTACTCACTTTACAGGAGGGCTGGATATTTTCCCCTTGTCCCCAGGAGTAGTCACTGTCCACTTTTTTCCCACCCTGCCCCCTGCTCGGGGAGGCTTTGGAACTCTATCAACAGGGCACCCACACCTCCAGCTGCCACTTAAGTCCCACCAGTGGGGGTGCCCTGGTAGGAGATTAGAGGGATAAAGCATTTATTGTCCTGGCTCCAGGGAGAGGTCACCTGGGGCTGCTTGTATCATCAAAAGAAAGTCACAGGTCATGGTCTCCTCCATCTGACTTTCTTGATTTCTGAGACCTGCTTCCTCCTCTCATCTCTTCGGACCTACAGAACAGAACAGCTCCACACCGCTACTCTCAGCTTATACACCATCCCTTGCAGCTCTTCTTCACCCCACTTCTTCACTTCTTCTTCTTCACGCCCACTCCTTTGGAATGTATCTCTTCGTAAATAAATTATTCCAATTTGAATTATTCTAATTTTGACATTGCTATCTGTTTCCTTTTGGGACCAGTAGTGAAAAGGAATGGTTAAATTATAATATGTTTTATCTGTGTTGGAGTAGTGCATAGCCATTACAAATCAGTTTATGTTTGGTAGTAAAAGCAAGTGATGCACTTTTTTTTTTAAAGATTTTATTTATTTATTTAATTGACAGAGAGAGAGAGACAGCGAGAGAGGGAACACAAGCAGGGGGAGGGTCAGAGGGAGAAGCAGGCTTCCCGCCGAGCAGGGAGCCTGATGCGGGGCTCGATCCCAGGACCCTGAGATCATGACCTGAGCTGAAGGCAGTCACTTAACCAACTGAGCCACCCAGGTGCCCCGCAAGTGATGCACTGAAAAAAAAAAAAAAACATTCAAGAAGTCAAGCAGAGTTCTGGAGGGAAACAGAATTCCGTCATCTGAAAGAGACTCTAATGAAGGGACCCATTGATGGGAAAGCAGACAGAGTAAAAGGAATCGATAGAGGATGGTGAAGACCAGGGACAAGAAAGGGCAGAAAACATGATCACGCCAACTGCTGACGGGGCAAAAGGAAGAAATACGGCATTAGAACACCCGAACCCAGTCCGAGTGGGAGGCCTAGACTACACTGCTTCTCCAGAGGTGTAGTCATGGAGGGACACAGACCTGCTGGGACCTAGTCCCCAGCAGGTTGATAGAAGGAAATGCCCTGACCTTTCTCCCCTCCTGCCCACCAGTCTTCTCTCTCCAATCTCTGGTCTCCAGTCAGCACTCCCATTGTCTGAACCCAGTTAGAAACTAGAGTGATGGAGGCCCCTGAGGGTCAGCCTGCTTGGGTTCAGAGTGGAGCTGGCAAGGGCGGAAGGACGGGTTTGGGTTGGCATGAAGTGAGGCATGCAACAGACAGTAACCAGTACTATTGGGGTATCAAACTCCATGCAAATATAATCCTAACTTTGTGAAAAGTGATACATGTATTTATGGATAAGGGAAGACTGAACTAGAAATTTAAAGTAGCAACCTCATAGTAATAAAAGAATTTTTTTTTATTTGTTACAGTGCTTTATATATTTTCCAAATCAAAAAATGGTTGTGTAATACTTTAAAATATATCTTAGGGAAAAAATGCTAATTGGATGATGTGGTTATTTTAGTGTTCATTTTTAAAGGAAAAGTTTCTATCGGTGGTTCCTCATGGTAAGAATTTTACTTCCTGGGGCACCTGGGTGGCTCAGTCGGTTGAGCGTCTGCCTTTTGCTCTGGTCATGAGGCTGGGGTCATGATCTCAGGGTCCTGGGATCAGCCCCATGTCAGGCTCCCTGCTCAGCAGGGAGTCTGCTTGTCCCCCCACCCCGACCATCCCCCCAACCCCCCCGGCTCCTACACGTGTGCGTTC
Organism: Eumetopias jubatus; assembly: GCF_037043125.1. NCBI lineage: Eukaryota > Metazoa > Chordata > Mammalia > Carnivora > Otariidae > Eumetopias > Eumetopias jubatus. The sequence goes on from NW_028274811.1 coordinate 114,414,873, forward strand.
TCTTTCTCTCTCTCTCTCTCTCTCAAATAAATAAATAAAATCTTAAAAAAAGAGAAAAAAAGAATTTTACTTCCTGAATTTTTCCAGAAGTAGGATCTCAGCTAGAGTAGGGTTAAGGCCAAATGAGAGGGTTTTGTTTGTTTGTTTGTTTATTGATTGGTTTCTCAAAGCACTACTTTGTTTTCACACCATCCTGCCAATCATTAAGAAAGAATTATCTAATGTGGGACAAGTGGTATCCCAGCTGTAATCATAATAGATAGAATCCCATTAATTATGATCATCTTTGTAATGTAGCAGAGCTGGTCTGTGATACTCACTTTGTCAAACAAAATTTCTTAAGTTGCACAAACCTCAGTGAATAAGCATTAACACATAGTTTCAAAATCCTTTCAATTTAATTACATTGTAAACAAATCTCTCCAATCAAGTTTGCTTTCAAAACTTCTTTGAGAACTGTTTGATTTCTTTTTCTCTTGCTTCGTGTCTCTTGCATTTTCACTCAAATGACAAAGCCCTGTGGAGGAGCACAGGGGTGTGGTCAGTGGCCTGCATCCACCCCGGCTCTTTGCACACTCAGCCCCTTCTATTCCCAGTGCTGTGCACGGGCTCACCAGCAACACATGTGGGGTGTGGGGTAAAAGTGGCTACTTCCTCCCGAGAAATATTTAGCATGTACAGAATGAGATAGCAAATCTTTGGAATGTCACAGACCAGCTATAGATGGCAATATTCCTTAAGCAAATCCTTAACCTACACCAATGTCTCAGCCCTTCTTGGCCCCTGTGCAAGCTCCAGCCCAGGAACCTCTACTACCTGCCAGGCTATTTAAAGCTAAGGATTATGCAGGGAGCAGATGTGGTGCATTTTGCCATCTTCTGAAATCTAAAATGTTAAGTAGCATCAAAGAATGTAGAGTAAAACTCTTTGAATTCAGTAATTACACTTTTTAAAGTGGTCTCCTAAACTTAATACAAACTTATATGAATATGAGTCAACACATATCTTTGTAATATTGCCTAAATATCCACAGACCATATGCTGTTGTTAAAAATACATTCAAACAGGACTCAAATAGACTTTTAAAAAATGAGGTACAGATTTAGAACTTTTTAAAAATAGAATTTACATCTGAAAATTCCAGTATTATGTTTAAGGCAGTAACAGCTGTAATGAATCAAATATATTTCAGGCCAAATTTCTAAGTGCTACATTTTAATCTTCAGACTCTATATTTACAAATTCCACTTCAATTAAAATTCATTAAAAAACTTGTCAAGTGAAGGGAATCACAACTTTTTTTAGCAATACAAGAGGTTTTCATAAAATGGATAAGAAATTCATATGGCTCTTTTGCCATCAATTATTACGAATGCAGTTTCTGGGGCATTTTTTGGAGTAATGAAGAAATAATTCTGAGTCTTCACTAGTATCCGAGTCATCTCCTAAACTGTCGTTTCAGGTATAAGAATAGCATCCCCTTGAGCTATAGGAACATTTAACAATTTTCCTCTCTGAGTAAGAATAACAAACACAACCTCAACATACCAGGAACTATGTCTCTATTTTTAATCTTCATAAAAATCATTTCAAAGGTGGTTAATACAAACATTCCTGTGGTACCATTGGCTGAACTATAATCTTCCTCTTGCCGTATGAACAAGAATTGATTAAGATTTCACTGAGTCCCAACTGGATCCTTTACTTCCACCACCAGAATTCCATCATGACAGAGGATGGCAGACAAATCTTTGGTTTCGATGCCATCTGGCAGTTTATACTGTCGGGTGAAGCTTCTTGAGATAAAACCATGTTCATCCATTCTGGTTCCGTGCTGAGCCTTGATCAGCAGCCAGCCTTCGAAGGTCTGAATGATGATATCCTCAGGGAGGAACTGGACCACGTCCAGCAGGATCTGGAAGTGGGATTTGCCTGCTTGGGCCAGCATTTCCGCCTCTGAGTCCACCGGAGGAACCTGGGCCGCCCTGGCTTTTCTCCGGTCCACAGTGGTTGGCCCCGGCAGTGCGTATAAAGCGTGATCCAGCCTGCAGTCTTCCAAGCCTCGAGCTTCAAACTCCTCCTCATAGCGCACTGGAGTCTCAATGAGGTGCCTCAAGATGATTTTTGCCATGGTGGGAGGCAGAACCAGTATCGAACGGCTTCCCTTCAGTCTATGTTTGGTCAGAGGCGAACCTCTCAGTTGCCTACTGACTAGATTATCAGCTGGAACAGCTACTCCTTGTAACCCTGCGCAGACGCAACTACTTAATTAAGCCTGAATCATACCACCACACACCCACTCTTGTCTTTTCACACACGCTGACAATGAACAGCTATTTATAGAGCATGGTTCGAAGTTTCATTTAGCACACAGCCCGCTCAAGCTGCCCAGGCAAGGATCTTCCTTACATTCTCGGTTATTCTTGGCAAGTGTGTCTGCTTTGCTTGCCTCAAGAGAAAAAGAGAATTAGAAACAGAAACAGTATTTTGAAAAAAAATCTCTGAGGGAGTGTCTGTCCTTGTGAACTGCAGTGATCTAAGGGACTGTGGCTTCTTAGAACAGTCCAGAGATATGCACTCATCTTATAATATGAGCTAAGACTGCATTCGTCCTTGTCTCCAAGTGCAAAGCTGGGAGGGATGAAGGTAGCTATAACTGACACAGATACTCAAATCTCAGACATGCAACCAACTCTCAGCCCTCTGTCCTATAGATTTTCTTTTCTTTCATCTTTTCATCATTTGTCCTTAAGGGATATCTGAGCCAAGTCATCTGGGTTTATTACATCTGACTCATCAAAAATGAGATCAGATGACTAAGTTAGATAATGATGTCAAACCTCAGATGGGGGTTGAGGAAGGCATAGAATGGGGAACTTAGCAATGAAAATAAAGCCACAGGGGAGAGAAAAATGTTAAAGCGTTGGAACTATTTGATAGTAAAGCCCAAAAAACTAAGGATTAATCTAGTTGTGGTTCTGCTACTAAATTGGCAAAATTAATGACACATAATTTCTTAACTATCACACCCTTTATATTCAATTTACATTAAAAAAAATGAGGCAACTCTCTACCCATTGCTGTAGAAGGATCTCCAAGACATGCTTAGTAAAAAGAAAAGTCCAGAACAGCATATAATATGCTACTATTTATGCTTTTTTTGTAAGTAGGTATTTGCTTATATAAATAGAGCCTCTCTGAAAGATATGTGGCTGGGAACAGCGGCTGCCTTCTGTGATGGTGACAGTGATTGGGAGGCAGGGGCTGGAGGGAGACTGGCTTTTCACCATAAACACATTTGTGCTTTTTATTCCTACAGTGTGTGTAAGGTACAAATGCACAAGAAGTTTTAAGATATAGAAAACTTCCACTCCACAGAGGATAGTATTTTCTAGAAAGGGTAGACTCAGGAATACTTTTCCTTAAAAATCATACATCCATTTTCTTAGAATGAAAGAAAAATGTCTGAAAAATTAAACATCAGAAACAGAAGGGAATGACCTCCCTTAGCTCCTTTTTACTCTAAAAACCTCTGCGGACATTTTGGTATGTACTTAAGAACATGCCTTAATAATGCTGTCCACACTCAGCTTTTTTGACCTGCCCTTTATAGGTAGGTGGCCCTGGAGGGGAACATGTACTCTTTCAGATATTTTAATGTCCTCCAACTCATAAAATATTGAGAGCTGTTTTCATCAGTGCCGCTCTGAGGGGTAAGTCAAGAATAGAACTCACTGCCGGTGGCAGGAAATAGATAAGATATTAAGGATTTGGCCTTAAAATACTTGCAACAGTCAAGGCAAAACTGAGAAGGTACAGAGGTTTTTCATCTAACCCCTGCCCCCATACAGGCATAGCATCCCCCATTGTCAACATCCCCCACCAGAGAGCTACATTTGTGGCAACTAATGACTCTAAATTGACATACCATGATCACCCCCAGTGTACATTAGGGTTTGCTCTTGGCGTTGTGCATTCTATGGATTTGGAAAAATGTTTAATGGCATGTATCCACTGTTATAGTATCATACAGAGTAACTTCACCACCATGATAATCTTCTGTGCTCTACCTGTTCATCCTTCCCTCCTCTGACCATGCTCTAAAAACTGCTGTAAAAAATAAAGCCTATTTAAAAAACTAAAACTGAAAACCTAAAAACTAAAACTGTTCTAAAAAATAAACTCTTTAAAAAATACTGCAAAGATACTGTTAGGGTGGGCAGAGGAAAAACGTGTCTAGTAATCTTATACTTTCTCGCCTCCAAGAACCTCTAAAAGAGGCAAGGAGGACCAGATGTGAGAGGTGTTTCCATATGGGATTGTGTGTGTGAGTTGCTGGGGTTAGAAATGAGCATCCACTTTTCTGATCAACACCCAAGACTTCTCTCAATGTTTTCCCAAAACTGCCCTTTGACCCTGCCCACCCCTGAACTGCCCTCCTCCTCCTCATCAACTGCCTCGACCCTTTCTCCCTTTGGAGAATCTACCAGGCTTCCAAACTGGTCTTTCTGCCCCACCTCTTGCCCTACTGTCCATCCTCCCTGGGTTTTTTTTTTTTTTTCTATAAACCCAGTCTAATACTGTAAATGTATTTTCTCTTCCTTGTGACTTTATATTCCAGTTGGGGAAGGCAGACAATAGCAGACAATGGCAGTTTGAGGTCAGAAACTTAGGGTTCACTGCTGCATCCCCAGCACCTGAGACAGCACCTGGAAAGTGATGGAAAAAAGACGTCACACTGCTATAGATTTTGTACTTCTTATTTCTGTTGGTCCTTGATGCCGTTTGGCCATCCTTCTGTGTACTTCGATCAGCTTCTCCTATTTCTCCAAAGTGGAGGCTGTAGATGTCTTCCACTCCTCAGGTCTTCCCTTGTGGCCTGGTCTCACTCTCCCAATGAACTGACTTCCCCTGAGGCCTTGTAACATTCACACCCAGACATCTCAGAGGGAGAGAATCTTCCTCTACCCCTTTATCCCTGCCCTATTCCCTTGTTCCCTTGTTCCCTTCCTCCTCCTCTGGGCTTTCATCCAGCCACTTACCCCTTCCTGGGTATTCTCCAGTCTCTCAGGATCCACGCTCCATCAGCCTAAAGTCAAGTGTGCCTCATCTTTTTAAAACAAGACCTCCTAGACCTTTTGTCACCTATAAGCTAGTTATTCTCATCCCCTCACAGCCCAGCTCCTTGGGTTTGTAGCCTGGATTCAGTGGTCACTCTCCACATTGCTGCAGAATAACTTTTGCCCTACCACCAACTCTACCTTTAGTTAGGTCAAAGTCAGCCTCTTTGCTAGGTCTATACTTTAACTTTATCTTCCCGCACCTCTTCAGCATTTGACATAAGCATCTCATCAGGAAAGAATGTGAACTGCTTTTTTCTTAGCTCTCTCAAGAGGACTAGCAGAGTTTTATTCTATTCCATGTGTTCTTAGTGGGGACGATATCACCCACAAGGGGACAAAAATTGGTCCTCATGGAGAAAAAAAAATGCATATAATTTAAGATTATGTAAAATCTTAGCTATTAGATAATGGTCTGTGGCCCTCCAAAGGGCCACACATACATAAACAGACACATAGTATATCTCTGGTATTAAAATTTCACAGGGGAGAGGGAGGAGCATTAGGTGAAAAATGTCTTAAAAGACTCCTGGGGGGGGGGGCACGGTGCAATAATAAAACAGGTGGGAAAGACTGCTCTAGTCGGCTTCATGAATTGCTCATCTGGACCTCCATGGACAGGGAATTATTTGGGGGATTCCAGTAACAACAAGGCTTGGAGTCTGAGAAGCTTCCCTAGGAAGAGTTATGTCTCACGGATGAGATGGACAACAGAGTGGGGCAGATGAAGCTTTGGGCAAGGAAGGGAAGGGGGGGACTTGGAGTGTTCCCTGCTGCAGAATGGCATGTGGCAGGGCCTGGAGCCAGAACTGTGTGACTGCAGGACGCAGAGGACTCAGTGTGGCTGCCATGCAGACTATAGACTATGAAGCAGGAACATGAGGCTGGAGAGGTGAGCAAGAACCAGATCGTGGAGAACCTTGTGTGTTATTTTTGTTGGGACAAAATAACATTGTCAAAACTGTCTGAATTTTTACTAGTTGCTCTAGGAGTGAAGCACAATTCTATTTTAAAGTAAACACCGTTGGGGCGCCTGGGTGGCTCAGTCATTAAGCGTATGCCTTCGGCTCAGGTCATGATCCCAGGGTCCTGGGATTGAGCCCCACATCGGGCTCCATGCTCGGTGGGAAGCCTGCTTCTCCCTCTCCCACTCCCCGCTTGTGTTCCTGCTCTTGCTGTGTCTTTCTCTGTCAAATAAATAAAATCTTTTAAAAAAAATAAAAATAAACACTTTTTTTTATCTCTTCAAAATCAAGATTTTTGTGAAAGATTTTTGTTTTGTGTTTCCAAATTAAAACTTAGGTTCTATTCTGGAATATTGGAGTTACCTTCATGAAGACCCAAATCAGTGCCTTTTTTACTTTTTGCTTTTCTGACTAGACCCACAATAAGAAATTTGGTTAGTATCCCCACCCACTGAGCACACATATGCACATCCTAGGCACAAAACACTTAGCTTTAGTACTGTGATCCACTCTGATGGTCTCTATTCAATTCCACTGAGCTTAACAGTGAGCCTTGCAACTCACTAAGTTGATTTCACAACCCCCAAATTGGTCACAACCCACGGTATGGAAAACAGTTAACATTTTACGTTATCAAGGAAGGCAGTTTACCGTCTTTGTGGGGTGAGTTACTTCTCTGCAGAGAGACTGTGATGGTCTGAACTGGTTTTCCTTCTGTGGCCATGGTAAGACATTGAGTAGGTAGGGAAGTGAGAAGTGCACCAAGGCCGAACAGTATGGCTTCTGTCAAACTCTGATGAGGTTAAGGAAGACAAGAATGGGAGCATAGAATTTAGCGGCAAGGGTGTCTTTGACTTAACTAAGGGGAGAGTCAGAGGCAAGGCAGGGGCAGAAGTTAAACTGCAGTGGGTTGGGGAATGAATATCGCATCCAGACTACAATTTCAAGGAGCCAGGTGGGAGGGGGATGGAAAGAATTCCCTAGAGGCTGACATAAGGCCTCAAAGGCTTGTTTTGTTTTAATTAGATGCTTTTAAGAAAATTGCCCATTAGTCTGATGGAAAGGAGAGAACTGGTTAGCAAGGCTTTCTGAGGGGGGCATGGCTGATAGAGCTGAGAACTGGATGGCCAATATCCTGTTTTAAACTTTTTAAAAAAATTTTTTTTATTTATTTGAGAGAGAGTGAGAGCACAAACAGTGGGGGAAGGGCAGAGGAAGAAGGAGAAGCAGACTCACCGCTGATTGGGGAGCCTGAGGTGGGACTCAATCCCAGGACCCTGCGATCATGACCTGAGCTGAAGGTAGACGCTCAACTGACTAAGCCACCCAGGTGCCCCTAAACATTTCTTTTAAAGAATTTTCCTTCTGTCATCCTAAAGTCACGAATAAGGTTTTGTTCCACATTACAGCCTGGTATCAACTAGGCTTTGGGGGAATTAAGAAAGGTACTGTACACATGCTTTGGGTAAACCAGAGTCTAGGGCCTTGGCTGCCCAGAGAAGCAGTCATGAAATGACAACAGACCATAGCAGCAGTCTGGAAGGAGGTAAAGTGACAGCCAAGTTGCAACATGCACCCCTGCCTACAGAGACCCCAAGATATTTAAGGGAGATTTGATTGGACCTCACTGCAATCTTGTAGGCTGGATTCAGCTCTGCAATGTTAGCCTTATGGCTATTAAGGATTTTACTTTAGATGGGAGCCATAAAAAGCACAAATACATTTTAACAGGGTTTGAGAGGCTGGAGAACGCAGTCTTCCTAAGACACTGATTCGATCACAGGGTCCTTCCTCTGATCAAGTACCTGCGGTGGTTTTAGGCTCTCTCATGTGAAAACTGTTGCCATTGTACAATCTGATCTTGATTAATTCTGTCTAAACCTACATTTATAGGACTTCCTCCATCATATGTTCCAAACTCTTTGGTCTCCACCAAAAGGACCAAAAATATAGGTCGGGAGTGTTGCTCTGGATGATCCCTATCCTCTAGACTAACTACTCTGCTGTCCTCCAAACACTCCTTCTGCTTCGCACCACCTCCCATGCTATTTCTTTCAGCTGAGATGCTGTAATAATATAATGAGATGCTAAATAATAGCCCTCCAAAAGATGTCCATGGCCTAATCCCTGGAATCTATAAATGTTCCCTTACTTGGTAAAGATGTTACAGATGTGATTAAATTAAGGGTGTTGATATGAGGAGATTATTCTGGGCTCCAAATGCCACCACAGGTGTCTTTATAAGAGAGTGGCAGAGGGAGATTCCACACACACACACACACACACACACACACACACACACACACGAAGGCAGGCACAGAGAAGATGAAGCAGAGAGAGATTGCAGATGCTGGTCTTAGAGATTGGAGTGATGAGGTCACAGCCAAGGAATCCCAGAAGCCATTAGACACTAGAAAAGGCAAAGAACGGATTCTCCCCTGGAGCCTCCAGAGGGAGGCAGCCCTGCCGTTGGACTGCTGGCCTCCAGGACTGGGGGAAGATAAACACCTATTGGTAAACTAGGCAGTTTGTGGTAATTTGTTACAATAATCACAGGAAACTATACAGATGCCCTCAACCTCACCTTACTGCTGATGCTCTGATGTCCTTCCTTTAAGGGTCAGTACTCCTCCCTGTAGAGTGCCCATATATCTTCAGCTGAAAATAATTGTCCTGTACTTGCTAGGGATGAGGTTCACCTGGAACCTTAGTTCTAAACTCTTGGGTCTAGTTTTACACATTATTAAGTTAGGTACTAATGCTAGGAATCATGGGACATAGAGCAGGTGTTCAAAAACTAGTGAAGGAGGGGCACCTGGGTGGCTCAGTCATTAAGTGTCTGCCTTCAGCTCAGGTCATGATCCCAGGGTCCTGGGATCAAGCCTTATGTCGGGCTCCCTGCTCAGTGGGAGGCCTGCTTCTCCCTCTCCCACTCCCCCTACTTGTGTTCCCTCTCTCGCTGTGTCTGTCTATCAAATAAATAAAATCTTAAAAAAAAAAAAGAAAAAAACTAGTGAAGGAGAAGAGCTTTGAAAGATTCTACTAATTCAATTGGTTCTAATGTGCTCATGACCCTTCGGGTCCACAGGTCCGAAGAGACCACTTATGTCTCCTGATGAGAGTGTTATCATCCTAGATTCAGGTTCTTCTGGCACAGGAATGGACATGTGAGGGGCAGGAGTTCAGATTCAGAATGAATTCCCACTGTGTTTACTCTGCCTTCCTCAAGTCCTTCTTGCTGGGTTCACCAAGGCACCCACTCTGAGGCTCGTCCCTGCTCCTGCTCCTGAATCCACTGTAACCGAGGCGGATGACTCATCAACAGCCTGGCCTCACTGTTACAATGAAGCCAACCTCCCCAGACCTTGTGGCAGAGCCACACAACTGGGTCTGCCTGCCCTCTTGAGTCTCCAGCCAGATTCCAATCATAGCCCTTCCTACTCTTGGAGTTAGCCCAATTTGTAAAGCTGAACATTGGCCAAGATTTTCTCCTCTCATTGCTTTCTTCCCTGCCAACTTCCACAGTCCTTCTTACAGCCTGGATCCTGTCCTGAATCTTAACCCCATGGCTGGGGCCAGCGTACCCCTCTAGAGCCCACCTGTTCTTTCTGTAGGCACAGATACTAGTTTCTCTGCCCTCCACCTGCGAGCCAGGATCCTGCCAGACTGCCTGCCTTCTGAGTTAAAACAGCACCGGGATCATGGCCTGCCATGGAATGATGGTCTGTAACCATTGCTCAAGCAGCTGTGCCTTGGACTCAGTGGAACCTGCAGTGCAGCCAGTGAGAGCAGACAGGTAGCCTACCCACACCAGCTCATCCTCCTTTTCCTGACATTGATTTTCTGAGCACCAGTGGACCTTGATCTTGAACCAAGTGTCTGTCCTTGGACCCATCTCATCTCTTACAGATCTTCATGGTGGTTAAGAACATGGAATAAGGGTGTATCCTTTGGCATGTCACTTCACCTGAGTATATTGCCATTTCTTCATCTCTACTATGGGTATAATAACAAAACATACCTCCCAGGGATGTTGGGAAGTTTGGATTTGATTCAGGCCATAAAGCATTTTCTCTATAAGGCATTGTGCTAAGTGATCAAAAAATAGAAGTGTTTCTAGTTGCCTCTCTAGGTCATAGGCTGGACACTTGAAAAGTTATTTGTTGTCTATCAAAAACTTCAATCTTTTTTCTCTGCTAATCTTTAGAATCCTCATGAAAAATCATATAAATCCAGTTTTCTGGAGCAATACAGGTTACTGAAACCCAGATGGTATTTAAATGAAATAGATTATAAACTCTTGGACACAGAAGAATGCTTTTGACTGTCACTGAGTATTTGGTACGAGATTTTTACCTCCAAAATAGGACACATACCAGCATCTGTCTTTGGCCCCATATTAACTTTCCCATTTGAAGAGATGGTTTCTAAGATGTCAGAAGCTCGTTTCAGTTGCTAGGCAAAAAAAAAAAGAAAAGAAAAGAAAAGAAAAGCAAGGCATGACATATTAGCTTCATACTTGAAAGCAGCAGAGATCTTCTCAGGATCTGTACTGATCTGTAAAACTAAATCCAGATGTGATGTGATTTGGTGGTGTGAAAGTGAAGCCAGGAGGGGTTTCATATTTTTATGTGATAACTGCCCTCTGGTGGGAGAGACTAGAATTACACAGATAAGAGACAACAGTATCTGAAATGATAAATGAGAAATTCTTATTCCTCTTGTCTTTTGACTTCATATTCCAAATAAAAGTCCTCATACACTAAGCCCATTTCCCAGTTTGGTCTAACCCTTGCAGCTTTTAGGTCATTCTTATTTTGAGGGGGTGCAGGATGAAAATTGGGAAATTTTTGAAGAATAAATGTTTAACCCTTGCTTTCCGATTGAAAACTACCAAGCGTAAACTATGCTGGTTCTACCTAAATATACCTAAAGAGGCATCATACTAATGTGAGTAAAGTTTTTAGGGACATAAAGACCTGTATTGAATCCTCACTCTGCCCTTTATTCTCTGCTTGTTCCAGAGCAAGTCACGACATTTCTAAGGCTTAATTTCTTCTTAGCCAGGAAAAAAGGGGAAAAATACATACATCTTTTAAGGTTGTTTTGAGGATTAGAAGAGATATCAAACACTTAGAACAGAACCCTACACATAGGAAGTGTTCACGAAATGTTAGGTGTTATTATTGGTAACACACAGGAGGAATGAAGCTCTTTGAGGGGAAAGCTGACCCATTTCACTCAGTAGCAGCAATTTTGCAAAGAATAGCATGTACCATTGCCCATATTTCTTTAAACATTAATCAAGGTCTTGGCAAATATAAGATGTTACTGGGTAACTCTACAAGTCACTAATTCTGTGCAGACAAGGTTCAGACCAAGCCAGACCCCCGGAGGAAAGTACTAAAGCTTCCCTGTCATACCAGGACTGTCTTTATCAACTATGATCAAATTATTTTTTCCCCTTTTCCACAATTTGCTTTTAAGCCCTTTGGTGGTATTAACATTACTTTTTAGTTGCTGAGCTACTAAGCTTGAGAAACTCGAGGCTGCTTTCTTAACCTGAGGGAAATTCCCAAGAAATATTTACTGTAGCTTGCTCACAAATGGTTCTTGGGGGTTTGTGAGTGATTTCTTCCACAACACAGTTTAACTGAGAGGTCAGATAAGGATGTCAAGTTAAAGAAAATGCAGGATAGGAGATAGGTAGGGCAGAGAGTAGCATGAAGGACCAGCAGTCAGGGGCAGAGATAAAAGTCAGGATCCTAACTAGCTTTGTAACACCAGGCAGATCATTATAACCTCCATGAACCTCATTCTCAGCTGGAAAAGAGAACAAGGGACTGGACTAAATTTACAAGGTCTCTTTCAAGTTAAAAAAAAAATGGAGAAGAATGGAAAAAGAAAAAAAAAGACTTAGGTATTATGCTGATTATATACAGCCTGCCAGAGTGCTTTCCAAAATGTGATCATTTTCCTCCATGTGCACCCCCACTTCTCAACTCCAGCAGCTCCTTTCCTGTCCATTTCACGAGACCATCCAGGATTGCCTTATCTCCAGCACTGAAGGCTGGCAAAGGGGCGGGTGCCTCAAAAACACATTTTTTTATCTGAGGGCCCTGCCATCAGATAAGAGGAGTTGGTTAATAGGTATCTGTCCTCATAATGTTGTAAAAGAGATTCCCATGTCTCTACACGGTTCCCCCACACTCTTGGAAAACCTGCCTTGCATGTCCCCTTCTATGGATGCCTGATCCAATGGCACCCATGGCTGGGCAGCTACCGTGTGGCGTCATTCCCCAGTCCAGGGGTAGACCCCTGACCAGAGCTGAGCCAACCATGTTCTCATGGAGATATGGAATTGAGATTCTGAAACATTAGGCCCTGTTGACCCTTGGACTGAAGTGGGCACAGAGTTGAAGTGGCCATTTCCTTCCATGAGAGGGCCAAGGCAGAGAAGGTCCGTCTGTATGTCTGCCTCACTCTTCTCTGTAGGGAATATCAGAAATGAGAATGCACACAACCTCAGAGAGGATAGTTGCCTTGGAGTTAGGAATTCTATAGAAACCAAAAAATTACCAAGAACCAATTCCCAAGCTGCTCTGTACCTTTGTGTTCTGTGAAACATTTGTATCATTTGGATAAAATTGTCTTTAGTTTTAGAGCTAGTTTGAGTAGGTTTCTGTTAGCCTTTAAAAAGCAAATACCTACTGGAAAAAGAGCTTTGAGGCATTTATTCTGGGGCTCAAGACCCCAAAGAGTCATGACTTGAAGGACTAACTCTAGGAAAGAGTACTTCAGACACAATACAAGCTATTAGAGACGTATTTTGGGGCAGAAGGCTCTTCTTGGGGTCATTCAAATTTGTAAGCAACTTCCTGAACCATCTTCCTGGCCTTGGTGGGAATTCTAGAGGAACATGCTTCACTAAGCTGTCTATGTCGTTTGTAAAACAGAGCATAACCAAGACCTTAGATCTCATAGATGCATAGAATAATCAAAACTTAAGGTTGTATTAGCTTATTGATCACAGGAGAAACTAGAGAGACCACTAAGAAACTGGATGTGTGGGTTGTGTCCATGTGTGGAACCCATTTTTAATCCTTTAATTGTAATATCCAGTGGGGATTAATGAAAATTTGTATTAGAAATTTACCACCTACAAGAATTTGTCCATAATAATCAAAGAGCAGGAGAAACCTCAAAGGTTTGCACTGGCATGCGGAAGATACATTCAGCCAGTAGTCCTCATAGTGGACTATTCTGATGATGTCTTTTTCTTAAGTTCCAAAGCAAAATGCACCATGTCGTGGCAAATTCATGGGCTTCGTAGACTGAAGGATGCAAAATCAACAGACTTGTCTCCTTAAGTGCAGTGTTATGTCAGCACTCTAGCACAGAGAAAACACTCAAGTGTTCATTTCTTCTACAAAACATTAACTTTTCGGAGCCACCATGTAGCATTGCAACAATCTAGCCATCTCTTAAGCACCTCCTTGTGATAACATCTTGGTAGTTACAGCATGTGCTTTTATGAACTGCATTACATTCATTTCTCACAGCACTGTACAATACTTCTCCCAACCCCTGAAAAATGTACTTTTATACTCTACTGCCTTCAAGACTGTACCCCTCAAAACCCATCTTCATACATTCATCACCCGAATCTCCTTCTCCTTCCTCCTGTTCCTGCAAGCACACACATCCCACTTGACCTTTACCCACTGAAACATTTACCCAGATTTCAAAACACTGTTCCTAATTCAAGTCACTGCATTAGGTGTGTCAGCCAGGTTCCCAGCAGGAAATATGTCATCTGCGAGCGGGGTAATTTTAGGAGAGTTCAAAAAATGGACTACTACAGAGGTGGGCAGAACTGGGGAGAAGCACGGAGGTAATGCGATGCCCCTAGGGCTAGCAAGAACAGGACGTTCTTATGAGCGTTAGGCCTGGAGAAGCCAAGGAGAGGAGGTAACTGTTGGAACCGAGAGTGAGAACTATAGACAGGTCCATCTGACAGAAGGGAGGCCTTTCTAGAGACACATAGGCAGACTACTGTGACCTGAGAGGGGAGGAGCTGGGAGAAGAAACACTCTAACCTCACCACCCAACCCCCACCACATTGCCTTGCAGTGGCCGAGACTCTCAGGAAACCAGAAGCAAGGGACCCTTTGATGCAATCCATGCGGTCAGTCTCTCTTTGAGCACAGAGCAGGGGAGAGTGGCTCTGGAGGGCAATGAAAGAAATCCAGCAGGTATTCATGGTGATAAGGTTTTGCCCACTGCCACAGCAATAATAAGTCAACAACACACTCAAGTTGGGACACATGTGTTCCCAGGAAGCTGACCCTGACATGGGCATTAGCATGCAGGAGATATATTCAGAGTCAATACCTGTGGTTCAAGACCTCTGAGCATCAGCACCCGTGGGAGATAAGGGCCTGAAATCTATCTTGCTGTTCCTTTGTCACAGTGACCCAAGGTCTCGACCTGAGAAGATGTAGCTTTGATTCCCAATAATGGAGTATATTTGCCTTGGCCCTTTCTGGGCTTCCAGGTCTTATCAGTTTACAAATGTCCACATTCTCCATGCTTTCCAGCACAAATGGACTACAGTATGCAGAGCGTGTGTGATATCAACCCCTAGAAGCTAAAAAGTGATCCTTGTGGGGTTAGGGGAAGGTGAAAAAATCTTAGATATTACTATGACCCTTCAAAGGGCCATAGCACACAAACAGTTGTACAGTGTATCTGAGATAGTAAAACTCCATGAAGTGGGGAATGGGAGGAACAGAATTAGGGTAAAATATATCAGAAAAGGCACACACCACCACTGGAAAGGTACGGTGTAACTGCAGAGCCCTCCACAGTGACCCAGCAGGCACAAGCAACATTTCCAACCCCAGCCTCCAGCATCATCTGCAGGACTTTCTAGGGGCCTAAGTAATAAAGCTTTCTTCTGTTTTATTCCCTTGAGTAGGACATATATGGCCAAGCCAGAATCCACAACTCTGTAGCCAATGTGAAGAGGCTAAAACTGGCCAAACCTATCACATGATCCCATTAATTCATGAATTCTTGCTCTGTGACACAAGACATCTGATACTTTCCATGACCCAAACTTGAAATAAGCCATTACCCCAAAGAGCCCATTTTCTTTTTTTTAAGATTTTATTTATTTATTTGACAGAGAGAAACACAGTGAGAGAGGGAACACAAGCAGAGGGAGTAGGAGAGGGAGAAGCAGGCTCCCCACTGAGCAGGGAGCCCGATGCGGGGCTCGATCACAGGACCCTGGGATCATGACCTGAGCCGAAGGCAGATGCTTAACGACTGAGCCACCCAGGCACCCCTAAAGAGCCCATCTTTAATTGAGTAAGTATTAAGAGATCTGGGTCTAGGGCTGAGGTTGCTCATCATTTCTAGGCCATTTCTATAGTCCGTACTGGAATACACATAAATTAGTTTTAGAACGCTTTCATCATCCTCAAAAGAAAACCTCATATCCATCAACAGTCACTCCCCATTCCTCCACTATCATTCTAGATAAATTTTTATTTCAGTTTTACATTGTTTAGATTTGTTGAATGTGGCATGCAAGAACACAGCCTAGTTTTAGGAGGAGTTTCTTTCTGGGCAAATTCTAGAGTGCCATAAAAGAGATCATGAGCACTCTCATTCCTACCCAGGGTCATTTTCACTCTCTGCTCTACCCCACCCTCCAGAAGAAAGTCCTCTTTTAGAATAAGAGACAAGCAGGAGGTAAATCTCTTAGGGGCATCTTCCCAGCCCCCCACCCCTGGCTTCCCAACCACACCAGTGGGCCCTCAGGAGCCATTTTACACATGAAACCGTGCCCCTGACCGTAGTTGATGGAACCAGAATTGGGCATCCAACCCAGCTAGGCCAGAGCCCTTCCTTGATAATTTGGAGAATCTGAGGGGAGTAGATTGTCATAGAGAAGAGGTAAGATAGAAGGGAAGGGGATTTTGTCAGTTTTCCAGCATTCAGACTGGGTCCATTTGTGGTGAACAGAATTCTAAAATGGTTCCTAAACTTGCTGTCCCTGGTGTCCACTTGTATAACACCCTCCTCCTTGAGAAGGACCCATGAATATGAGATATCCCTACCATGATTTTTTATATTATATAGCAAAAGGCATTGTACAGATGTAATTAAGGCCCTAAATCAGTTTGAGTTAAAAGGGATATTATCTCTGGTGGGTCTGTCTTAATGTGGTGAAGAAGCCTTAAAAAGAAGGAAGAAAGCAAATATCACACTATGAACTTCCCGTAGAGTAAGGTGGCCTCTAGGAGCTGAGACCTCAGTCCTACAACTATAAAGAACTGAATTCTGCCAATAAACAACAAGTGAGGATGGAGGAAGGCCCTGAGCTTTAACTGAGAGCCCCAGCTGACTAGTTGATTGTAGCCCATGAGCCCTAGCTCATTGGAAGCTAGATTCTTGACCCACAGAACCTATGAGAGTATCAACTTGTGTTGCTCAAGCCATTAAGTTTGTGGCAGTTGGTTACACAGCAATAGGTAACTAATATACCATTAGTGTATTATTGGTTTAAAAAAAAAAAACATAGCTTGGCACACTTTCATAAATCCTGACATTCTACTTGAATTAGTTAACAATGGTTTATTTTCTTTCAACCAGAGTCTTACTATACTTCTAGTTCCTTACTTAAGGTTCTCCAGAGAAACAGAACCAATAGCAGATTATCTATGTACTATATATAATACCTATGTAATACATATACATACACACACATTTGTATGAATACATATATGTGTTTATGTGAAAAAGGAAATTTATTATGAGGGATTGCCTGACATGATTATGAAGTGCCCCCCATCTATTGTCTGTAAACTGGAGACCCAAGAAAGCTAGTGGTATAATTCAGTCCAAGTCCAAAGGCCTAAGAACCAGGGAAGCTGATGGTGTAAATCCCAGTCAGAGGGCAAAAGAGATGAGATGTCCCAGCTCACAGTGAGGCAGGAAAAAAAAGGAGTTAATTCCTTCTTCCTCTGCCTTTTGTTCTGTTCAGGTCTTCAATGGATTGGTTGATGTCCACCCATAATGAAGAGGGTACTCTACCTTACTGAGTCCACCAATTCAAATGCTGATCTCATTCAGAAACAATCTCTGCAGACACACCCAGAAATAATGTTTAATCTGGGTACCCCAAGGCCAGCCAAGTTGACACATAAAATTAACATTCATAAATTCACCCTTCAACTTGGCCTTCATATGTATCTCCTTAAATGGTACTTAATCTCCAAATGAAGACAATGATAAGATCATAATTCCACAATTCCATTAATTGCATAATTCCATAATTAACATGATACAGCTAACCCCTTTCCCAGAAGAGGAGGTAAAATAAAAAATGCACTAACCCCTTTCCCAGAAGAGGAGGTAAAATCCTTGAATGATGTTTATTCTTCTCCTTGATCTCCCGTAATTTAATTAGTGTGATGTAAAATTAACAATACTTAGATACTAAGAATATGATATATAAAATCAATACATCTTTTGTTACATGGAAAGGAGATGAGAAAGAAAAGAAAACAAAGACATACACACACGTACCTACATACATACACTCACAAATGTATTTATAGCAAAATAAGGAGGAAATACAATTACAGGCCTTGTACCTGTAGCTGGTATTTATAACTACTTTCTTCCACTACCCATTCTATATTCCCTTTGCCTTCAGCAAGTGCCTCAGCTGGTTGTAGTTCTTTACCTGGGAGGGAGACCCAGACCTTCATCACTGAAGGATCTGGACCATCAGTAGTCCCACCTGGATGGGGTTGTAGTTTTCCACTGATCTTAATCAAAGGACATGGTAAGACTAAGAGATGCCCTAAGAGATCTCCTGTAATCCAAATGTACTCTTCTACCTCCATTATGAGTGGTAGTCCAGTTTCCCCTGGGAGTCAGGATCAGTCATCCCACTCAGTTACTTCTTTCTTTGCTTATTGATTTGGAGTCATGAGAAACCCAAAGTGGCCAGGTGGCAGTTTTAACTTCCAGTTCGATAGGATCATTGTTGTGTGTCCTGGTGAAAGCCTCTGGATTCTTCCTTCTGGAACTGAGATCTCTAGGCCAGCAGACAATAGAGTTGTGAGAAAGGAAACAAAATTCTGCTAGTGAGTCAATAGTGGGAATAGTGAATTTTGTCACTCCCATTTCATCCCCTCGATCCCTGGACTTGTTAATCTTGGCTATTGGTGAAACAACACCATATATTGGATGCTGATTCAGAGCAGATGTGGTCTTCTGGAAAACCTTGCCCCAGCCCTCAAGGTATTGTTACCTAAGCCAGCACTGTAGACTCAGTTACAGGCCATTTCACCATTCTGCTAAGCCATGTGCTTCAGGATGGTGGGGAAACACAGTAAGACCAGTGAATGCCTGGAGAATGGGCCCATTGCTGCGCTGCTTTTGCTGTGAAGTGAGTTCTTTGATGAGAAGTAATGCTGTGTGGAATACCATAATGGTGGATAAAGCACCATATGAATCCATGGATGGTAGTTTTGGCAAAAGCACTGCATGCAGGGAAGGCAAATCTGTTTTCAGAGTGTGTATTCCAGTGAGAACAAAATGCTGTCCCTTCCATGATGGAAACGGTCTAACATAATCAACCTGCCACCTCACTGCTGTCTGTGGGAAATGGTGCTATATCAGGGTTTCGGTGTTGGTCTCCGCTGCTGGCAGATTGAGCATTCAGTGGTAGCCCCAGCCAGATCTGCCTTGGTGAGTGGAAGTCCTTGTTGCTGAGCTCAGACATAACCTCCGTGTCTGCCACTATGGCCCCTTTGTTGTAAGCCCATTGGGTGAAGACAAGGGAGAGAGGCTGGTATCCACATAATGGGTCATCTCATCCACTTGATACTAAAATCCTTTCCTGCTGAGGTCACCCTCTGTGAGCATTCCCATGGGACACAAATTGTTTCATAGTTTTTGCCCATTCAGAGAAGTCTATCCTCATACCTCTACCCAAGAGTTCTTTGTCACTAATTTTCTAATCATGTCTCTTCCAAGTCCGTGACCATCCAACTGAACCATTAGCCATACCCCATGAATCAGTCTATAATTGCACATCTTGTTATCTCTTCTTCTAAGCAAGGAGAACTACTAGGCATATTGCCTGAAATTCTGCCCACTGGGAGGATCTCGCTTCACCACTATCCTTCGGGGATATCCCAGGGAGGGACTTTAGTGCTTCTGCTGTTTACTTTTGGGTGGTGTCTGCACATCATGCAGAAGTATCTATAATCCATTCTTCTCTTCCTCTGTCAACTATCAAAGGGAACTTCCCCATGAGGCAGGCTGGGAGAGAGAAGGAAGTACAGCAGGAGTGGGGACCATGGGCCTTTGGGCCACTTCTTCATGTGCCTTCTGGACATGCTCAGACCCAATCACATACATACTATTTCCATTTGTTGATCGAGTATTGCTGTGCATGCCCAACTTCACGATGTGGTGGGTCAGAAAGATAGCACCCAGTTCATGTTGAGCAGCTCAGGTCACATGGTAGCTTAGTGGCCCATGGTTACATGCTCAGTCTCTACTAAGGCCCAGTAGCAGGCCTGGAGTTGTTTCTCAAAAAGAGAGTAGTTATCTGCAGATGATGGCCAGGCTTTGCTCCAAAATTCCTAAAAGTCTGCACTATGATTCACCTATAGAGGCTTGCCAAATGCTCCAAAGAGTATCAGTATCTAAAAGTGATACTTTAGGCACCACCTGGTTAAGCTTATGATAATCCACTGTCATTCTCCAAGATCCCTCCATCTTCTGCACAGGCCAAATTGGAGGGTCGAATGGGGATGTGGTGGGAGGCACTACTCCTGCATCTTTCCAAATTCTCAATGGTGACATCTTTCAAATTCTCAAAAATCTCTGCAATTCCTCCAGGAATGTGGTATTGCTTTCCCTTTATATATTTCTACCAATACTTACATTTAATTTACCTCTGCTCTCCCTTGCATGATGAATGATATAAATCTGAATAGGATGGGTCAAAAGAATCCTGGAAAAATTCTAAGAGGGGGACATGGGGCCAGGAGTAGAAGAACTGACTATTTATGATTGAAGCAATTAAACAAAAAGTCAAAGATAATTTTCCATAAGATTACTATCTCAAAGTAACACATCTGAACAGAAGTATGCTTTCTTCTAATGAGGTTACAAAAAGAAAAAAATAGGTTCTTTTTTTTAAGATTATTTATTTATTTATTCATGAGAGAGAGAGGCAGAGGGAGAAGCAGGCTCCCAAGGAGAAGGGAGCCCGATGTGGGACTCGATCCCAGGACCCTGGGATCACAACCTGAGCCGAAGGCAGACGCTTAACCATCTGAGCCACCCAGGTGCCCCCCAAAATAGGTTCTTTTTAAAAAATATGCTTCATCATGCCTTTTGGCACCAACTGGATAAAGTGGTGAACATGTTCCTCTATTTGGTGACCTCCAACCTTCAAATTTTAACCAGGTTTATAAGGACAATATCTTCTGGAGAAAATTCCCAGCCCCTCATCTTCTTAACCACAGCAGTGGGCCCCAGAGGCCATTTTGTAAAAGATGAACCCACCCTCCTGGGCCCAAACCCTCCCTTGGTAATTTGAGGGGCAGATACACACAGGCCCTCCCATAGGTAAACTCTCTACGGAGATGCTCACAAGGGAACTTTGATTTCTTGGTGACCATGGCAGCCATGGAAGTATACTATTCACTTCTCAGTTCAAGAAAGACCTGGAGTCAGGAAGTGCAAGAGTAGAGTCAGCTGACAGCGTGCAGAATCTGCCTCAACTTTTGGGCCCAGGCCAACCTGGTTCCAGGCAACCACTACCTAATGACTAAGCACTACAGGGTACTGAAGCCTGGACATTCCTGCCAACACAGAACACCTCTAACAGATAATCTTCACTCTGGAGCTCCCCTCATGTCTGCATTATGGTCCGAGGCTCTTCCTGCCGGATCCTGCTTCCTCCCCACTCTCCTGTAGCAGGTGTCAGGTCTGCATCATGTTGTGAAAACTTCCCCCGCCCAATCTAGCTTCCTCTTCCTTTTCTCCTTCACAGGTCTTACATCCCAACAAACCTTATGCTCCTAACTCCATCTCAAGGTCTCTGTCACAGAGGACCCAGCTAACTCAGTGGCCATACTTGGCCATAGGATTGAAGAGAAGAGGAAACCAATCTGTATATAGATAAAAAGAGAGGAGAGGAAGAAGGTGAGTACTGTTAGCTTCCCAGTACCTGTTTCCACTTCCTTCAAGAGATCGGACTGCCTTGTCATCCATGAGTTCCATGGGACGCTATAAATAAATTTCTTTATCTTTTCTTGAGTTAAGTTTTTACTCTTTTGTCATAAAGATAAGTAACTGATGTGTCTTAGATAACCTCTTGAAAAAAGAAGGGAGAGTTAGGGTCACAAAACCACCACCCTAATTATACCCCTTACATAGGTCTTTCAATATTCACCCCTAGCCCACCCACCATCTATACCATTAAGTCTGAAATGTATGGAAAATCACCAGGAAAATTCCTCCAAGACAAAGTGGAAGAAGGGACATGGGGAAGGAGACCATTAACACTAATTGTGATAATCATCTTATACTATGGAAGAAAGGCGCATTTTCAGCTATGTTAACCAAAAAAGAAAAAATATATAAAGGTATAACTGTGAAGCAATTAAAAATAAGCTATTTTAAAGAATGGCTTCACTGGCTCTGCAGGCAGCAGAGGGGATAAGATACAGAATGTATTTCTATGTTCAGTGACCTTTAATATTCAAATATATTTTAGCAGCATACATTAATTCAGTACCTACTATGTGCCAGGTCTGGAAAAAGCATTGGTTACACAAAGATGAAAGGCTGATCCCTTAAAAGCACAGAAGCATTCAGGAGCAAATAATGAAAAAGAAATCTAGAGATAAACACTCAGAATGAAATTTCCTTTACTTAGGTTGTATTATTGTTAGTAAAGAAAGGCAGGGACAAGAGAAGTTTTCCAAAGGGTTACTGAAGCATTGGAGCAATAAAAAATACCATTTTTTTAAAAAAAGAATGGGAATTCTTTGAAAATTAGGCACATTTTGAAATGAGCAAGAGGAATAACATACTAAATGTAACTACCAAGATTTATCAAGAGAAGAATGAAAAGATCCCACACCAGTGTCAACAGGAAATTACCTGAGCCATGTCTCCTATGAGACATGAATAGAAAATAGCCAAACATGAATAGAAAAATACTTTTTGTGATCTCACAACTATAGGAATAGATCTTCCCAGTATTATATGAAGAATGATTTCTAAGAATATTTGTATTACAGTATACTTGGTGGATAAACAGAAAGAAAGAATGAGTAAGAATGGGCAGGTCTTCTGCTAGTGTTACCTTCCACTCTTCTTGTTGGTATTCATTGCTTCTGGATACTTCAGGGAGGCTGCCCCCACTGCCAAATATCCATAAGAAAGGATGATACAAAGCTAAATGACCCAGACTCCTGTAATTTTCAATTACTGTAAAACAAATTGCTCCAACACCTACTGGTCTAAAACCATAAACACTTACTGTCCTAGTTTCTGTGGGTCAGAAGTTCAGTAGTGGCTTAGCTGAGTGCTTCAGTTCCTCCCAAGGTGGATGATGGTGGTTGCAGAGTGAATGGGATCACATTATTATTGTTAAAATAAATCCACCACCTCTCCTCTCACATCCCCTATGTCATGAGAGGGAATTCTTTGATCTGAGAGGGCTGGACAAAGCCTGCATCATCTGCCCCTGACTACCTCTCCAGGATCATCTACTTAAAATGTAACAGGTTCATATACTTTGCCTCAGTAACAATAACATCTAATGGCCTATAGCCCTCAAAATGTCCCTAGCACTGTTCTTGGGAATTTATAACATCTCATTGAATCCTCACTCAAATCCTATGAAGATATTTTACTATTATCCCAATTTAGGGGATGAAATTGGAGATTAGTTTTCAATATATGAGTGGGGGGTGTATAAACATTCAGTCCATTGCATTAAGATCCTCATTCATAAACTACAATAATCTCACATAGTTAAGTAATGTCCCTCGTTGGGCTTTATAGAAGCAGATGCTGAGACAGAGTCTGGGGTACAAGATACTTACTGGGGATCAGCACCTGTGAAAAGAGGTGAAGCAAGATTGGACAGAGGGAGAAGTCAAACAGCAATGCAGAGCTGACAAAGCCTGGGCCAGCCTGCTCAGCAGCTCTGCAAGAAGCATGTGTTGTCAGGGTTAGACAAGAGGATGGGCCCCTTATACACACTTTGCCCAGCCACCAGATGGTTTGCTCATAGAAGGGCAAGGAAGCTCTTTTCAGCTGAGGCAGATTCTGAAGAAGCGGGCAGCTGAAGATGATCTGTTACAACATTCCCTGTACCTTGGCAGCAAGTCCTACCTTGAAAGGAGATCTGGGTGGTGCTGCTCCATGTCTATCATATATGACATTTTTGAAATTATGTTCTGGAGCACCAGCCTTCTGCAAGATGTCCTGGCAGTATCCCAAAGTTATTTGTCCATGGTGTACCCATTCATACTCCCCTGTTGGGGAAGCCAGACCACATTCACAAGCACATCAAAGTCTCGGAGAGGTAATCTTGCAGTAATCGAATCTGTTGGACATTAACTCATTGATTCACTCATTTAGCCATAGAACACTTTTGGGGAAACTAATGACATTTCTTGAAACACCAAAAGGAAAATGCTGTCAAGCACCATGGACCCAGCAAGTATCTTGGCTATTGTGGATAGAAACTTCAGTTCTTTTTGATAATGGGAATATGCCTCTGGTTGGGAAGAATGTCAAGGCTTTGTTTATATATTCTCTAAACCTCTAAAGATAAGTATGGGTTGTATTTTTTCCTTTCTCAATTGATTTTAAGTAAAGTGGTAGTAAAATAAAACAAGTTGGTTAACAACCACTTTCTATAACTAATCATCATAATTATAGCTACTGCCTAAAACCTGGAGCTCATGAAGAAAGGCCCCATGAAAATAAGCCAGACGCTCAGTAGAGCTTCTCTACTGAGCTGCCTAAACCCACACAAATGAGCCAGTTTCACACAGGATATTCATATTCACTCATGATACCCGCTGATTTTAGTTTAAGGATTAGAGGGAAGGTAATCCCTAGGAGACTGTTTATTCAGCATGCTGGAAGTTGATTTCTTTTGTGCATCTGATCTATATTTGGAGAGTAACTAAAAGCAGCAAAGAACAGAAGTCAACAGAAAGGGAAACAGATTTTATGACTTTCATTTAGTGAAGTTGCTAAAGACATGTTAATTTTCTGATTTCAGCCAAATGTTCCAGGCCTCCTATATTCCCTCATCCCTATGCTGTCAAGCTTAGCTTTCTTCCCACTTTCCTGGTTCTTTTGCCCCCATCTTCTCCTACAGGATTTGAGTCTTGAGCAAACCCAATACCCCTTGGACTCCCCCAAATATAATCTTGGAGATATGACACGGTGGTGGGCAGGTCTTCTGCTACTGTTATCTTCCACTCTTCTTGTTGGTATTCATTGCTTCTGGATACTTCAGGGAGGCTGCCCCCACTACCAAATCATTCCTGGGTTCCCAAAGCCGCAAATCACTCCACACGCTGAAGGGGATGCGTGGCTTCTGGTCCTTATTCTCCCAAACACTGTAAAAAGCACAGCACAGAAATAGAAAAAAATATTTCTCCATCTGAGTCACACTTGGCCCTCTACATCTGGAGATAGTGCTGCTTTTTGTACACCAAGTCTCAAAATCCCTGTATCAGAAGCTCCTTCTACTGCCACTTAATACCCCAAAACATGAACCAGACCTAGTAGTAATTTCCCACCATTGCCCTTTTTCCCACAGAGAAACATCTTCTCTTTTTTCTCTCTCCATGCAAGTCACTCATAATTTGAGGCTATGGGACCAGCAGTAGCTGAAACAAACATAGTGGGGAGATTGTACCCCTGCTCAAGTGGTTCAAAAAGAGTTTTTCCCACCATAGGATCCAGCAACCCCTTTTCTGGGTCTATACCCAAAGGAAAGTATCTCATCTGCATTCCCATGTTCACTGCAGTATTATTCACATTAACCAAAATATGGAAACATATCTAAGTCTCAATGGATGAATGGATAAAGAAAGTGTGGTATATACTTGTATATAAGTATTTTTCAGCCTTAGAAAAGAAGGAGATCATGCCATTTGCAACATGGATGAACCTGGAGGACATATGCTAAGTTAAATAAGTCAGACGCAAAAAGACAAAAACTTCATGACCTCACTTATATATGAAAGCTAAAAAAATCAAGTATGTAGAAGCAGAGAGTAGAATGGTGGTTACCAGGGGCTGGGGAGTGGGGGCAATAGAAAGATGTTGGTCAAAGTTGCAATTACGTAAGATGAATAAGACTGGAGATCTAATGTACAGCATGATCACTACAACTATTAATATGGTATTGCATACTGGAAATGTGCTAAGGGAGTAGATTTCACCCCACGCACGTAACTAAGTGAAAGGATATGTTAGTCAGCTTGACTGTGTAATCATTTCACTACATATATGTATATCAAATCATCATGCTGTACACCTTAGGTATATCAAATTTTATTTTAAAAAAAACAGACTTCCTTCTCAATGGGAGGGAAAATTAAACTTTTCTTTTCTTCCAAAGACTCAAAAGAGTGATTTCCATTATCGCTGGGAGAAGGACTGGGTCTTCTGTGGGCATGTCCGCTCTGCGGATGCCATTCTGCTGCATCTGTCAATGAAGAACATTGGAAATTCGGGGGATGTTGGGCCAAGAGTTTTCTGTGGAAGAGGTTACCAACTCCTACACGTGACAGTCACTCACAATTCCCTGATTATATCTTCCTTCCCATCATGTGAACCATGAGAAGCAGCTGGTGGGGAAAACATTTAATTTCCAAAGTTTCCAAAGATTAACATGTTACATTTTTTAAACGGCACATTAGAAAAGGATATTTGTTTATGCTTCTTGGAAAGAAGCATAGAACTAATGACAGTGCCCAGCCCAGAACTCAGCTGCCAACAACTCCCTCAAGTGCTGATGGGCTCCTGCTTGGCTCTGCTGAGGGTGATCTCTGGGCAAGGGAGCTTCCATATGTGAGGCTGGCAGGAGGGGGAAAGGAATTAACCTCCCCCCTCCTGGGGATGTACCTTCAACCAAAGAGGGGCCAGAGTTTGTAAATACCCCAAATTCCTAGCCTCCCTTTGGGACAATTCTGAGGGGTGTTCTCCAAAGTTGCTCAAAGCCTCATACTCCAGCTGCCCACAGTAGTAACCTCTTTAATGCAAACTTTGTTTTTGTCCTTTTCTATGTCACTTGTCCACTCCCTCATCATATTTCCTAGAGTCACCAATCAAATTAATAACCTCCGTCCAAATCCTTGTTTTAGGGTCTGCTTTTGTGGGAGTCCAGAAACCGCATATAAAAATCTAGGATTTCAGAAATTTTATATGCAGTCCCACAGACCTCCTATGGTGTTGGCTTCTGGAAGGTGTTAATAGAATCAGCATTTGATTTTACAGACAGCTGGAAAAATTCCTGTGTCTGCACCAGAGTCTCCACAGACCAGGAGGAAAGAGGTGGATTAGCTAGCTACAAATGGCCTGCCGTTGCTAGCTGGGGAGCAAGCTAGTAAGGCTTAGAAAGCACCTTCAAGAGAGGGAGGAGGCTGAATGCACTTTTATTAGGCACATTAGAACCCCGGAGAGGGGCTGGCTGGGGCAGGAGACTGGGCCTTCTGCAGGTCCTTATGGTTGGCTCCAACTGGGCTAATGTCTTAGAGTCATGGACAGTTGCTTCACATCACTGAAAGCTATGGAAAAACATGAAGTATGCATTAAAAGGAGAGGGGAGCAAGATTTTGCAAGGCTGTTGCAGAAGGCAGTGCAGGAGGGAGCAATAGAAAGGGGTCTGACAAGCCATACCATGAGGGAGCAAACTTGGAGGTGCTCCTGACAGGCACCATGGGATCTCACTCTGCCTGAGAGAGCAGCCTGTGACTTCTCACTATGCAGTGGAACAGAGAAAGGACCCTTTGGAAGCAGAGGCCACTGGAAACAGACCTAGGCATTAATATTTTGCCACCAGAACTGTGAAGATGGGCCTAAGAACATCAGCTCTAGCTGCTAGGCGAACTGCTTCCAGGTTTTGAAGGCACCACAGCTGAGATGGGGAACATCTGGAAAGAAGCTCAGAGCTCCAGTGAGACTAGATTTGCAAGGGAGTCAGAAGCCACAGCAGAGGCCCTGCTCTGGGTGTGGGGGCCTGAAAGTCTGGGAAGGGACATCATCCAGTCCAGAAGAAGGGGAAAGCTCCAAGATCTGATGTAGTCCACCTGGCCATAGTTATATTTTAACTGTCATTCATGGAGAGGAAGACTATTAGGTGGGAAAATGAGTGATCATGCCCCCAGGATCTTCTCATGGGTAAAGAATACCAGGTAGGGTCAATACACAGCCACTTGCTCAATGTTAAGTAAGTTTCTATTGTTTTTTCTTTCTCATGAGCTGTGAGGGCCCTGTGTTTGCCAAATACCTCCGGCTAGCCCCTCCATCCTGCTCCTGGCCAGGAGGCTGAACAATAGGGATTACAGCAACAGACTTCCAGGCTCTCTGGCTCCAATTTGGGTTTGGCCAGTGGGAGTCCCTGGCAGGATATCAGAGAGAGAGTAGGGAGGACGCTGGGATGCTTATTTCCCTGGCTGCCTTTCCGTAAGGCCCCCCCAGGCTGGCTGTGTACCTCACTGGAGATGACAACTTCTCTCAAGGGCACCTGCTCTACAGGACTCCATCCTTTCAAGTTGGAATCACCTATCCCTTCCGTGTCTTGTCAGTCCTTACCTTGTCAGTTAACAACTCTACTGCTGCTAGCTCTGGGTGTCAGAGCTCGACCTGCGGTTCCTCTATATCCCACCCACGCCTTTATATTTGGTCCTTTTGTAAATAAACCCAGTTTGAATCATCCCAGTTTAAACATACCATCTGCTTCCTGGTAGAGCTCTAGCTCCTATGTGGCATGATGGCGGGGAGGGAATGACCAGCGGTAGGAGCAGGGCAGAGAGAAGTGTCACCTTGTCAACACCGAGGCTCTTCGTAGACCTCAGAAAGAGCAGACCGGCAACTCCGTGTCAGCTCCAAAGCAAGAACCTGGAACAAGGTCCAAAGCAGAAGCTCTCCCACGCCGATGCAGCTACTTCGGGGAGAGCCAAGAGTGACACCCAAACCTAAGGATAAACAGGGTGGGTCTGAAGATGAGAACGGAAGAATGAACCCAGCCATGTGCTGTTCACTTGAGACAGCAAACTCATCCCTTTCTTGCCACACCTACCTCTTACACACACACACGTGTGCACACACACGCACACGCACTCACACCTCAGGGGTTTCCCCAGGATCAGGAGAACCCCTGAAGGGCTCCAGTCAGGAATGGAAGAGGCAATACATGGGGGTCAGCTTCTCAATGGGAAGCTTTGAACTCTCCTCAGAAACCAAACTCATTTTGTTGTTCTTAGAGTCTTCGAGAGCCTACCAGCTGCTGACCAAGTCTAGCCCAGGAGATGCACCTTGCCCTGGTTATGGACTATTCATCTATTTGTCCTCTGACAAGAGACCCATGTGGCGGGGCAGAAAATATCCAAGGGAAAGTAAGGACTGACTGGTGAGACAACACAGCAGGGGAGGGAAGGCTTAGCTGAGGCTGGCTAAGAGGTTGAGGTTCATCTCCCAGGTGGATGCTTTGCATGAGAGGCAGAGCGAGGGAGGTGCTGAGAGAGAAACCATGGAGGAGAGGTAGGACAGTGGTGGCTCAGTCTGGCAGCAGGCACCCAGCTCAGGCTCACAGACCCTCTGAACTCCACGGAAGTGCAGCAGTTGGCCCTCTCCTGGTCCAAAAAGGACTGACAGGCATTGTTTTCCATTTGGCGCCTGGAAGCCCTTGCAGCCCAACACTCAGCACTCCAGGCAGGGCAGCAGGCTCCAGGAAGTGACACAGGACAAATGGGAGAAACGTGACCTACCCAAGGGGGCGCAGCAGGCACAGGCTGATTTGCACACAAATGAGACACTGCCCGGGGTTCCCTAGAAAGGTATGGTAGAGGAAATCCTCTGTAGGGGGATTAAAGTGTCCCCGTAAATGAGCAGTCAGGGTAATGAGCCAACAAGTATTGGGCTTAGATGCTAACAAAAACTGTTCCCGTGGGCTGACGCTACATAGAAGCACCGTATGAGAAAGGTGTTCTCCCCTCCAATACATTGGCATGGAGAGAAAAGAACTAGAGAGAAAGGCATGATGGAAAAGAAATGCACAGTAATAACCCCAGTCTTTTCTAACAGTGTCTGACACGAATGGGGGCCTAGGGGAAAGCCCCTTTCATGGGCTGCCCAGAAGCCATCAGACTTCCTCAGATTCTCATTAAGAAAAGCTCCTCAAGAGCTTCAGAGATCCTGGCTCCAGCTTCCAAGCACCCGGCCTCCACTAACACTGAAGAGTAGAAAGTAAGTAACTCAGTTACTTGCTATCTGATAATTACAGTAAACAAAAGTTCATTTTTCTAAAACTTCACTGAAAACTTCTATCAAATACACAGAAAGTATAACTGACCTCCAAATCCAAAGTTTACCTGCCACTTTTCATTGTCTTGTGTTGTAGTTTCCTATCGTGATGACACTTCTTTAGGAGCCCTGTGAGAGAATGCGGTCTCTGCAGCGCCTGAAACTAACACTGTAGCAGCTTTATATGTGTTAGCCATACCCGAAGCTCTTTCTGCACAGCTTTCTTCTTTCATCTGTACAACAACCCTGTGACCTAAGTACTGTGACCAAGCCCATTTTCCAGATTTGAAAACTGAGGCACAGAGAATATAAATAGCTGGCTTTAGGTAGGGAGCTGGGATATGAGGAGCAGAGCCCTAAAGTCCAAGCTCTTAATCACTGGGCTACACCCTGGAGGTGGCTGTTTGCTTCCCACACCCCACCCACCTCATATGACATCAGAAAGGTTTTGATAATGGGGAGGGGGAGGGAGATGCCTGGCAACTGGCACACACATTTCATGGAAAGTTTCAGAAATAAAATAAGGGAGAATGTATGCTTAAAATGCATACACACGGGCGCCTCGGTGGCTCAGTCTTAAGCAGCTGCCTTCTTCAGCTCAGGTCATGATCCCGGAGTCCAGGGACCGAGCCCCTCATTGGGCTCCCTGCTCAGCAGGGAGTCTGCTTCTCTCTCTGCCTCTCCTCCCTGCTCATGCTCGCTCTCTCTCTCAAATAAAATCTTCTTTTTAAAAAAAATGCATACACAAAACCATTTTAATCTAGTAAAGACTGGTTTGAAATCTTCCAGAAGAACCCTCATCATGACCTCTTCACTTGCAATTCCAGAATAGCACAGGTGACCCAGGGGAAGAAAAGCCCACTAGAGCAGATGCCATCTAGAATTTGTCACTTCCATTCTAAATGTCATTTTGTTTGTCTTGAACACAATGTATTTACACCATTAGTGCAGCACACAATATGAACTACTAAACAAGTAATTGAAATCAACAGTGATCAGGGCACCTGGGTGGCTCATTCGGTTAAATGGCTGCCTTCCGCTCAAGTCATGATCTCAGGGTCCTGGGATCGAGTCCCACAGGGAGCCTGCTTCCCCCTCTCCACCGCTTGTGCTCTCTTGAGTTCTCTCTCTCACTCTCAAATAATAAAAAATCTTAAAAAAAAAATCTACAGTGATCAATGAAGTATGGGGAAGGGGGAAACACAAAAAAGCACATGAAAATACTTGCATTTGTGCTATGGCCAGAAGTGTGCTGTGAGTTGCAGTGAGCAAAATCAAAGCTGTTTAAGCCAGGTTTTCTCCAATTCTTTTTTTTTTTTAATTTGAAAGAAAATAGCAAAAGGAATAAGAAATTAATACTACTAGATATTTTATGTAAATAAAAATCTAAATATACCTCAAATCATTATTATTGGGGGTCAAACTCACCTTCAGGGCAACAATACTGTTTTCTCAGAATTAGGGGCAAAATTGGAAATGTCCCTTTCTCTCAAATGTGGCAGAAGAGAAAAAGGAGAGTGGCTTTCTGTCAAGAGTCCTGCACCCTTTTCCTGAAACCTAACCCTAACTTCTCTGTTTTCATTCCTTGCTCTCCTGGACTCCATCCCCTTCACCGTCCTCTCTCTTTTCTTCTGCCTCTGCACCGTTCCCTTACAAGGGAGCTGTGAATTGGTGAAAATTGAAAGATTGCATTCTTCTTTCCATCTCATTCGTAGTAAATAGTGAACCAAGAAATTGATTTATAAAGAAAGAACCAGCTCTGGGGCGCATGGGTGTCTCAGTCAGTTAAGCATCTGCCTTTGGCTCAGGTCATGATCTCAGGGTCCTGGGATCAAGCCTCGGGCTCCCCGCTCAGTGGGAAGTCTGCTTCTCCCTCTCACTCTCCCTCTGTGCTCTCTCGCTCTCAGTCTCTCAAATAAATAAAATCTTGGGCGCCTGGGTGGCTCAGTTGGTTAAGCGACTGCCTTCGGCTCAGGTCATGATCCTGGAGTCCCGGGATCGAGTCCCGCATGGGGCTCCCTGCTCAGCAGTGAGTCTGCTTCTCCCTCTGACCCTCCCCTCTCTCATGCTCTATCTCATTCTCTCTCTCAAATAAATAAATAAAATCTTAAAAAATAAATAAATAAATAAAATCTTAAAAAAAAAGAAAGAACCAGATCTGATTTAATAAAGCATCAGTTTATGACCTAAAAAAAGAACTAGAGACCATATTAGTAGCATATTTAAACATAAATCTTAATTAGAATATTAATACTCAACCAACACAGAGGACATCTAGACCAGTAAGAAAAGCCACCTAGGTTTGCCTGGTTATTTACATAGGAGCAGCAAGGATATTAATTTATGATATGGACCTCCTTAAGTTTGGTTTCCTGGAAGTTATCATAAGGAATCTAAGATGGACTCTATCATTTGCTATCCTGAGATTAGCCTCTTAGCCAAGCTGAAAAATTTCTCTCCTCCAGATTTCACTGGCAGTACCTATGAATGTGGACAAATTCTCTTTCTCTGTCGTGGAGGTCCCCCAAATACCCCAAGCTTCCTAGCCTGCCCAGAAATGATCTTCCTGGCTCACCTGTAGGGCTAGACCCTATAAGACAGATACCAGGACAGTCTTTCTTGGAGGCTCCCTTAGCTCCTCAAAAATGTCTGGTCATATCTGATTAAATGGGCATCTTTCCCAAATATGACATTCTAGGCAAGGCTTTAGGAGCCTCGCTTGTTCAATCAATTTTCCCAGTTATGGCCTGGTTAAAAAACAAAAAACAAAAAACACAGATTCTTATTGAACTTTTGCAAGTAACTATATTGTTGTGAAAAGTAGGAATACACAATAATAGTTTCTGAATTCAAGACACAGGAGATGGGGAGGTTAGTGAGAAAAATATATCATTTAAAAATGTTTTATTTCAGTTTACAGATAAAGGCAACGAAACTGTTATGGGGTACAGATAAGCTGAAGAGGAAAAGGCTTCCTTTCATATCCAGAAAATATAGCATTAAAGCAACATCAATAATATTCCAAACACACAACCACAGTCATGCTTCATCAGTTCTTTTAAGTTCCATATGATCAGTTCTTGCTCTGTCATATCTTGGGTTAGCAGTTCTATGAAGCAATCTGCTTCTCAACTACAGAATTCTGGTAATCCTCACTCAATCTTCAGGGACAGACTAAAATCTGTCTAAGCAATGCCAACAGAAGCCTGTACCCAGAGTCCCTATTCTTTGAAGTGCCGTTAGTTCAAAGTACCTGGAATAGTCCTTCTATGGGGTTCTGAGGCAGTCATTGTTTTTATTATTAAGCAAATATGAGAAATTCCAGAATATTCAGCTATGTAATTGTATTGTTCATTCATCTCCTATAGTGAAAGAGTCATGCTTTTCTTTTTAACTGTAGGTTAAATCTGTTAAATTTGTACAGGTAAAATGTTATCAGTACAATACTTTAGAAGTTTTGTACTTCGTGGGAAGCCCCAAAAGACATGTCAATATGCTAATTTTTCAAGAATATATGGGAAGCACAGGGAAAGCACAGAAATAATATGAAATTGTTCTGATGAGATTTCCTATATTTATCAGAATTTGTGGTGGTATATACCAAGAATATATCAAGGATACCAAGTAAAGTGAGTCAGTAAGTCTGGAGCAAGTCTTAAACACTACATTTTAATAAAACTTCAGACGTAAGTCTAACGTACATCTCCAAGTAAAAACCACTGGCCAAGAAGATGCTAGGTTCAAATTTTTATTTTTTTTAAATTTTTTAAAGATTTTATTTATTTATTTATGAGAGACGGGGGGGGGGAGAGAGAGAGAGAGAGAGAGAGAAGCAGAGGGAGAAGTAGGCTCCCAAGGAGCAGGGAGCCCGATGCGGGACTCGATCCCAGGACCCTGGGATCATGACCTGAGCCGAAAGGCAGACGCTTAAGCATCTGAGCCACCCAGGCGCCCTAGGTTCAAATTTTTAAAGTCAGGTCATAGCCAAGTTTTAAATAAGAAATGAAATTATGACTGATAACCCTATCGCACCTGTTGACTTACAACATCAGACAGAGAACCACTATGAAGGTTTTCATTAATATGTTGGAAAATAATATAAAGTTAAAAGTGAGCTTTGCGTTAGAGAATCGCGCGGAGCCACCAGTAGAGGGCACAATAAACAGATTACAGAACAAACCTGAGTGTCTGTCCTCCCATACAGAGCTGACTGCAGCATTTGTCTTACAGAATCTTAAACTGTTAGTAACAAAAGTGAGAAGGTGCATCTGAGACTTGGTGAATTTGTACCTTCATATCCCATTGCCATACCAGCTTCATGGATATTATTTAGGGGATTCCTGCCAGGGGTAGAGATGCCTAGAGTATTGTTAGAAGACTCCTCTTATCCAACGTCTAATTTGACTCTTCACCTCAGGCTTTATTTACATCAATAGCTTTTCAAACATTTTATTATACAACATCAAATTAAAGAACATACACATCTATATATTCATCCCAAGATTTAGTAAGGAGATAAAGGTACTTGCTTCAGATATTTTCAAGAAACCAAAAACAGTACATAGAGAGCTGAAGCCTTTTTGAACCCTGTCCCAGCTCCATTTGCTTCCCCCCCTGTGTTTAACAATTCCAGAATAAACCACTATTCTATCATCAATAGGGGCTGTTCCCCCATATGTGTAATGCTTATATCACATATAAGGAAGTACCGTTCATTTTATAATCTATTATTGTGTTCCAGTGTGCACTATTCCTTCCTTCCCCTTGGATTGTTTTTATTCCTGCTACTGGATTGGAAAATATATTTCTTCTCATTCTTTCAGTACTATATTTTCAAGCCAGTGTACACATCACATTTAAGGACCTTAGAATCTTAAATCTGATCCTCCCAATTCCCATTCTTCATGTCATCTATCATATTGTTCCTTTTTATCATCATTGTCCATCACCCATTAATATTTGATCTCACATTTCTGAGTAGTGGGAGGAAGCATCTGTCTGCATCAGCTCCATTTATTATGCTGCTGAGAGTCTGCAAATAACCTTCTAATGGGTCTTTTTCACGTCCATCTAAACATCACTATCAGATTAATTTTTGCAAAGTTCAGCTTTCTTTCATTACAACTTGCTATCACCTGTGAACTCTGTAATATTTTCTAGCTCAAGTGTCCACTGATAATGTTTGAAAACATGTAATATGTCACATCATATTTTTTCTGCCTTCTCTCACTGTTGCCAAACATCACATGCTTCCCTAATTTAGATCATGACCCTTCTCCCGTAATAACTTCTGTGTGCATTTCTGTATCTGCTTTTTATTATACCTGGAGGCACTTTTCCTCTTCAAATCTTATCCTTCCTCCTAAATCCACTTGGAGGCCCATTTGTGAGAAGTCTTATGCCAACCACTCCATTTTCATCTATATCTCTTGCCTCATCTCTTAGACTTTTAAAGTCTATCAGACAATTTAACAGTGATCATATATTCTTTTAAGCTCTCTGTATTCCTTAAAGGACCATTCCCTCTTGATTGGAAAATAGCATTGGTTGTTTATAGGCCCTTTCATTTAACTGACAGATGCAATAGTATTTATTAATTTGAATTCGACTTCAAAACACTCTAACAATTAAATACAAAGCATTTGTCTACTGTGTGTAAGAGAATTTGCCTGGCTAGTTTTATAAAAGATCTCTGATTAAATCAGTGCTATCTCCCTTCCTTGTTATTTCAGATCACCGTTAACGGGCATTCAAATATTTAGTGAGAATGTATTGTAAGTCTCTATGCTACACATCATGGGGAAATGCAGAGACATACCTACCCACTAGAAATCATGCATAAGAGATGGTAGAGTCTGGTCTGCCTGAGTTAAAATCTCAGTTCTACCACTTACTATGTGACCTTCGAAATTCCTCTTCATGCTTTAGGTTATCATTCAAATAAGGGCAAATGGCCAACCATCTGAAGTCGGTTGGAAATGTCTATAGGAAAACAGCTAGGTGTATGGGTCTCCAGTTACTCATTCTAGGATAGCACACAGCAATCTGACAGATCTGGACCCTGGATTTCAGGAGAGGGGCCTTCTACCCTTGGGTTGTGGAGCTTTCAAGCTAGGTAATTAGGAAAGCTCCGGTTCCTCTCTGCTGTCATCAGAGGCTGGAGCACACTAGCAATATGGTGGGGTAGGTCTTGCCTCTAGCCCTGTTCTTCTAGCTCAGCAATGGTAGTTGAAGGGAGAACCAGCCCTTCTGTCTGCAAGATCAGGGAACTAGGGTATATGCCAGTGGCAGGATCCATCACCTTAACAGTGATGGTTGGTAAAGCACTGGTATGGAGAGCAAGCCTTGTGTTCAGCGATGGCCCAGAGTTTAAGGCAATCAATCCTTGTCAGTTTCCAAGGAACTTTGCAGTAAGCCAGCTCCTTTCTTCCATGTCAGCCGATAGAGGATCAGTCTCAGATAAATTACTCTTATCTCTCACTTTCCTCATCTGTAACACTGGCATAATTAGTATCTACCCTCATGGCATTGATGTGAGTTCAACTGGGTTACATACAGTATGCATAAAAGAGTAACTTGTGCATGCTAAGAGCTTAATAAGTATTAGCCCTAATTATGTGTGCATATATAATTATAGCACATGTGCCTTTCAAGTGAAACCATGCTATACAAGTTTGGAGTGAGTCACTAACTAGAATTTCCAGAGACAATAATCTACATCAATCCATAGTTTGCCTCCTCTCAAATCTGCCTGTACAGAATCTCACATCATGTTGTCAGCTTT
Source organism: Eumetopias jubatus (assembly GCF_037043125.1). Lineage (NCBI taxonomy): Eukaryota > Metazoa > Chordata > Mammalia > Carnivora > Otariidae > Eumetopias > Eumetopias jubatus. The sequence goes on from NW_028274811.1 coordinate 114,451,355, forward strand.
CCTGTCTGGATTTTATACTCTCTATCTACTTGTTTTGATCCCTGGATCCCAAGGCCTGACCACATCTGGACCTCACTTCTGCCTATGAGCTAGCTGGTCTGAGTGACTAAGTACCACCTGGCTCCTCCTTACTTGTGGACATCCCGGACCTCCCAAAGACCTTAGTTCTTCCCCAGGCCCTTTACTGCAATTTGTGTTACCATACCCTAGGACCTCCCATTCACTCTCAGACCAGACTGAGGTCTGCCATTTTGTCCTCCTCTAAAGCTTTGTCTTTTACTTTCCCTTCTCTCTTCTGAGATCATGTGTGACCCTTCAGTGAGGCTTGTCTTAGCTCAGGCTGCTGTAACAAAATACCATAGACTTAAACAACAAACACGTATTTCTCACTGTTCTGGAGGCTGGGAAGTCCAAGATCAAGGTGCTGGCTGATTATGTGTCTGGTGAGGACCCTCTTCATGGTTTTCAGATGGCTGTCTTCTTGCTGTATCGTCATATAGCTGAGAGGGAGGTCATCTCTCGTGTTTATCCCGTAAGGGCACTAGTCCTCTTGTGTTTATCCCGTAAGGGTGCTAGTCCCATTATGAGGCTCTACCCTCATGACTTAATCACCTCCCAAAGGCCCAACCCTTCATGTTAGCATCACACTGGGGCCTGGGGCTTCAACATGTGAACTTGGGGGAGGACACAACAAAGTCTGTAGCAAGGCTCTACCACCTGATATAACTTTTGTTCCTATTTTTTCTAGTCTCTCAATCTTGTCACCTCTTACAGCATTTCTTTTGTGAGCAATAGAACTGAATCATGACATATTTTATAGGTTATTATTAGACACAGTAATGCTCAAGAATGACTAAGACAAAGCCCTTACTATCAGGGGACTCACAGCTCGCAAGAAAGACAAACTATAACAACATTATAAATTAATTTGTAATAGTATGTATAGGGTAGCCAGCAAATACACTGAGAAAGGGATATATGGGTCACAATTCGATTTTTGGCATCCTTCATGTGCCAGATCCTGGGTTGAAGAAAAGGGAAAAAAAAGACTTTTTCTTCAGGAGTGACAAAATTAGCACCTGAGTACACAAAGCAGCTAGCATTAAAGAAGAAAATCCTGAGACGGCGGGAGCTCTTTCGCCATGGCGGCCGGGCCGATCTCCAAGCGGAACCAGGATGCCACTGTCTACGTCGGGGGCCTGGACGAGAAGATTAGCAAACCATTGCTGTGGGAGCTATTTCTCCAGGCAGGGCCAGTAGTCAACACCCACATGCCAAAGCATAGAGTCACAGGTCAGCACCAAGGCTATGGCTTTGTGGAATTCTTGAGTGAGGAAGATGCTGACTATGCCATTAAGATCATGAACATGATCAAACTCTATGGGAAACCAATACGGGTGAACAAAGCATCAGCTCACAACAAGAACCTGGACGTGGGGGCCAACATTTTCATTGGCAGTCTAGACCCGGAGATTGATGAGAAGCTGCTTTATGATACTTTCAGCGCCTTTGGGGTCATCTTACAAACCCCAAAGATTATGCAGGACCCTGACACAGGCAACTGCAAAGGTTATGCCTTTGTTAATTTCACTTCCTTTGATGCTTCGGATGCAGCTATTGAGGCCATGAATGGGCAGTATCTCTGTAACCGTGTCCTATGCCTTTAAGAAGGGCTCCAAGGGTGAGCTCCATGGCTCAGCAGCTGAATGACTTCTGGCAGCCCAGAACCCACTCTCCCAGGCCGACCGCCCTCAGCAGCTGTTTGCAGATGCACCTCCTCCACCCTCAGCCCCCAATCCTGTGGTATCATCATTGGGGTCCGGACTTCCTCCACCAGGCATGCCTCCTCCTGGGTCCTTCCCACCCCCAGTGCCGCCTCCTGGAGCCCTTCCACCTGGGATACCCCCAGCTATGCCCCCACCACCTATGCCTCCTGGGGCTGGAGGACAGGGCCCCTCGCAGGAACCCAGGGGCTGGACATCCTGGAGGACTCACCTCACCCCAACGGTGGGATGCCATAGGGAGGCCTCAGTGGAGGAGGTTCACGCATCCCATGTGGAGCATAGGACCTGGGTGACCCCATGGGGAGATCCCCAAAACGGAGGCCCTCGAGGGGGCATGCCCATCAGAGGAGGTCCAGGATGAGGCCATTCCCCTCATCCTGGACCTCCTCTGATGGGCATGCCCCCTCGAGGGCCTCCGTTTGGATCTCCCATGGGTCACCCAGGTCCTATGCCTCCACATGGGATGCGTGAACCTCCTCCACTGATGCCTCCTCATGGATACACTGGGCCTCCACGACCCCCACCCTATGGCTACCAGCGGGGGCCCCTCCCTCCACCCCGTCCCAACCCCCAGCCTCCAGTTCCCCCTCGTGGCCCACTTCGAGGCCCTCTTCCTCAGTAATTTCTCATTCTCTTGCCTCCTGTTCTATCTTCCCAATATTTTTTCAATTCCTTGGACCAGTCAGAGTTGCTGTAGCTCCCTATGGCTAAGGCACTAATCCCTCTCAGGCCTTTTTTTTTTTTTCCCCTTACGTGTAATATTTTTCACAGGAGGTTTTATTTTTTTTCTATGTTGGTCCTAAGTGTTTTGCAAATGCACAGAGAAAATAAAACTAAACTCCTTGTTTAAAAAAAAAAAAAGAAGAAAATCCTACAAGCTTGTTTCCATATTTGCTTCAAGTATCTATTCTTTCTTTCTTCCTTTCTTTCTTCTTTCTTTCTTTCTTTCTTTCTTTCTTTCTTTCTTTCTTTCTTTCTTTCTTTCTTTCTTTCTTTCTTTCTTTCTTTCTTTCTTCTCTTTCTTTCTTTCTTTCTTTCTTTCTTTTCTTCTATCTATCCATCCATCTACCTACCTATCTGTTTGCCTGAACCATTTCCCAAAATAAAACATCATCATGACATCTCATCCCTTAATATTCTAACATGCATTTCAAAAAACAAAAAAAAAACCTAAGGACATTCTCTTATATAAGCACAACACCATTATCAACATCATACCTAACAATTAACAAAAATTCCCTAATCTACTCTACCAGCCAACTGTGCTTTATTGTTCCTTTTCTCCCCACCTGTTACCCACCTTCTCTTTTGGGCTCAGAGCCCAGAGAGAGACTGTCATATCCAGGCTCCCAGGTGGGTTCAGCCAACAGCAAGCACCCACAGGTATTGGAGGCCAACAGGAAGCACCAGGAAGGGATGAAGGGTGGGAGCATCTGGGACGCTTTTACTCTGCTCCTCCTTGCCAGATTGCTGGTCTGGCCTTGGCTGCATCACATCAGGCTTCCCTATTAATCCCCAGGTACATCAGCATCCTTTGTTAGTTGGTCTGGCCCTGAACACACCTCTCAATAGTATCGCCATTAAATACTTCATGATTAAGTTCTTTTGAGTTTGTCATCTGTTTCCTGTGAAGATCCTGCCTGATATTTGAATGGCCCATATTCAAATGTTCACCATTGGTCCAAAGTATTTTTAAAGCTTTATTTTAAAAACCAAAATTCAATCAAAAGTTCCACATTGGACTTGGTTCTGCCTCATTAGTCTCTTAATCCAGTAACTCCTCCTTTTTTTTTCTTGCCATTGACTTTTTTTAGGAAACCAGTTATCATAGAAGTCCCACATTCTGAATGTGTCCAATTGTTTCCTCATAGTGTTACTTAATTTGTTCTTCTCTGTGTCGTATTTCCTTTAATGTGAATCTAATCAAGCCTTCAGATCCAACTTCCATCATAAACACTGTATAATTTATAAGGCATTGTCATCACTAATAGTGGGAAAATTGGATAGTAAGTTTAATTACCAAGTGATGATACCCATAGTTCTCTATTTCAAAAGGGTTTTTTTCCCCACATTTGCTATTAGCAAGTAATTTGTGGGGGTGATATTTTGGTACCAAGTGAATGTCTAGGGCTCTGTCACCCATTCTGCTAGCAGTTTTAGCATTCATTCTTGGTCTTTGTCTGGATTAATTATTTCATTATGTCTTGTAAACTTATTATTTTCTATTTCTATCATTATTTCTACATTCATTGCTAATGTTCTTCTGTAAATAAGAGCTTTACTTTAATGACAAGGACTATTTCTTTTTCTTGACAACAGTTGCTACAATAAAAGCAGAATACACTCTAAGTTTTTCCCCCTTCAGTTCCTTACTCTGAAATCAGGCAATCGATGAATGTGACTTCTAGTATAAATTCTCTATATTGTGTTTCATTAATGAGACCTCAGAATTCTGTATAATTAAGCTTGAACTGGTTATCAGGGAAACTGAATGCTATGCCATCTGCCTTCTTACCTTAAGTTACTGTTGCAGAGGTATCCTGGCTAGCCCTGATCATCCATACAGTTCTAGCCCTAAGAGATGCAGACCTCAGGTAACACAAACCAGAGAGAAGAAACCATTATCAGTAGCTGGCAATTACACCCCAATTAGATTGCACATCTCAGAGGAGCACTCAAAATGCATTCAAAAGGGCTATTATCTCTTTTCTGTGTTAGCTATTAGTTTCACAAGTCTTTGATCAGAAGATCGTGAAGCTTTGCTCTATTGTTACATTGCTTTCTCTACATGTATACCAAAATAAGCCATTTTGCTCCCCTAAGTGCTTCTGTCTGGAAGAAATAATGGATTTTTAAAAGCTAGGCAATGAGACTTCTCTGTTCTGTTTGGATTTTTATAAGCGATCATTAGGGGCCTGGCTTTTTGTTCTACTTAAATGCACCTCTGGTTGCCTCCGTCACTCCCTCTGTGCTGTCACAGGTATTTGCGGTGGGTAACAGCAGCTCGTCACCAAGCTTCCGGTAGGGAATACTCAGTGCTGTTCATCTGCATGGCCCTGGACTTTTCTGTGCAGCCTCCACCTCTTGGTAGCTGTTTCTCAATTACAAACATCAAAGTAAATGGAGAAAACCAGTTTGGGGTGAGGGGAAGGCTTATATGACCATCATCAATTAATAAAGTCCTTTTCCAATAAGACTAACAATAATCAAGTGAGATGTCTAACATTCCTGTTGTCATCACAAATAAAGCTTCATTCAATAGTTGATGAAATCTTTATAGTTATTGAGAAAACAGAATAATTCATATTTGCCAAAAGCCTCTAAGCTATAGGATGTACTCAAAAAAAATTGTGATATGGTTCGTCTGGTCACTGGCTTCTTTGCTCTCAGATCTATTCTCTCTTTCCCATCTGCTCTGTGTCACATGGGTTGTTGTCCCCTGCAAACAAAAATTCCCAGTGTATTCATTTTCTATTGTTGGATAACAAAATTACCATAAATGTTGTGGCTTAAAATAGCACCCAATTATTATCACATAGTTATGTAACTCAGAAGTCTGGGTGAGTTCAGCTGGTTCTCTGCTAAGGATCTCATAAGGTCCCCCTCAAGGTGGCAGCTGGGCTCTTAATTTGCAGGCCCTCTGGAAGGATCCACTTCCTAATTCATCCAGGTTGTTGGCAGACCTCCGTTCTTTGCAGCTAGGTCCCTTTCCCTTGCTGGCTGACAATAGGAGGCTAGACCCTGCTCAGTCATTGACTGGGGGCTGTGCACGAATAGTACAAACTGGGCTCAGGGTTAAGGAGGACTGTGATGAAGCTAACCATTCAAGGCCATTAGAGAATACTCCCCACAGCTGGGCAGCATGTCCTTCCTTACAGGAGGATCTAACCAGTGGTTGGCAAACTGTGGCCCATGGGCCAGGTCTGAACGGCTACCTGTTTTTGTAGAGTCCTGCAAAGTAAAAATGGTTTTTATAGTTTTAATGGTTACATTTCAAATGATTATGTAAGTAACTTCATAGCATCTTCATTATGTTGTTGCCCAGCATACAAAGGCAGAAATATTTACTATCTAGCCCTTTACAGAAAGAATTAGCAGAACCTTGAATTCTGTGCAGAGTATATTTGTTGTCTCTACGAGTCTGGCAGGCCAGAAGAGAGGGCTTGGGGGAGGTGTCAGGGAGCAGGGAGTTCTGATACTTGGGGGAGTAAATAGAAGACACCCCAAGTAGAAAAAAAAACAAATCTTGGAATCACGATAGCAGAGCCGGCCTAAAAAGTGAGACTGTCATTTAAATCTCCCTGGAACACAATATAATTTTTTAAGTCTTTGTTAATTTGTTGTAACAAAAATGCTCTTGTTTTAATTTGCATATCATTTGGTTACTAATAAAGTTGGAGTTGGATTTTTTTCATGTGCTAATTTGAAGAATTGCAAATGACTGCCACAAATAAAATGAACAGACTTTTCAACCAAGGACAAAAACAAAATATTCTTAAACTACAATAATCTATAAAATGGAAAATATATCAACGTCCCAACCAAAAACTGAGCAAATGTGTGTTAAGGTTTATTCTTTTAAACTCAAAAACAAAACTAAAATTTGGAGCATAACTTCTGAGTCCAAAACTTCGTAGCTGGACATTTTGAAATACTTGGGGTAGTTTCCTAATATTTGCTATAAGTCCACTTCTCTATCAATTTGACTAAACTGAATTGTATTCCTAAGACTCATGTTATCAAAGAACAGAAAATGTTTTTTCATAATGCAATTGGAGTCAAACAACCAAGTTTAAATTTGCAATAAGGATATTTTCTCTTGAAGAGATTACAGTACAAAGTTTTATAAATGTTAGTGCATAATTAGAAAACTTATGTCTGATTGCATTCAGCTCTTGTTTAATAGTAAAATTCTCTTTAATGACCAAATTGTGATCTTTAAGTACTATTTTCTACTAAAAGTCGTTCCTTTTGAGAAATAGTTAATTTCAGGTCCACAAGAGGACATTTACAAAATGAGTCAGACATGTTTTTGTGCCAGAAAGCAAGGAAACAATTAGACGCTAAAGAGGTCACGTCAACAGTACACAGTAACTAAGCTGAAAAGACATCTGCTGGCAAAGTTGGGGCAATTTGAGCAAAAAAGAATGACATGGGTGTTTAAAACATCAATATAGAAAAATTCAGTAATTTACAATGACTCTCAGGGAAAGACTGGTCACTATCTGAATCTGCTAAGGTACCGACTCTACGCCAAAAATTGATAAAAAAAAAAAAGAATCAAGACTCCACCTTTCCTGAACCAGCTATGTTTCAGCTTATCTAAGAGTTGATGAGGTCAAGTTCTTCATAAAAATACAGAAGAAATAACAGACCTAGAAAATCACCATTTTTCAATCTTGGAGAAACAGTGGATCTAAGAAATGATTAATGGCTAACTAATCAATAAGTGCCAAGTTGCTGGGGACTTTATAACAGAGAGATCCAGTTGCTACCTCCTAATACACTGGTCTAGCTCAGCATCACTGAGTTAGGCCTCAGCATTGCACTTCAAGGTACAAGGCAACAGGAACTATAAAAACCCATTTTTGAAGTATTTTTACTGATTAAATGGAAACCAAATCTAAATCATGCTTCAAGATCTAACAACCAGTTTACAGGTAATAAAAATGGAGAATAGAGGAACTCCCCAACACCATGAGAAAGCAATCCACCAAATTCAAAATGTGGAATTCTCCATAATACAAAGGACTGGTTCCTCTAATAAATGAACTGTATTTAAAGGGGGCAGGAGGGTATAGAACAAAAGACGTAATAGATGTAACAAACAAATGCAATAAATGGGCCTTGTTTGGATCCTAATATGAACAAACCAACTATAAACAGCATTTGAGACTATCAAAAAATTTTAATATGGGCTGGATATTAGGTGAAATTAAGAAACCACTGTTAATTTTGTTAGGTCTGATCATGATGTCATGATTATATGAGGAGAAAAAAACAGACCTTATCAGTTAGAAATGCTCCAGCCAGTATAAACTTTCCTCAAGTCCAGTGAGGCCTCTCTAAAGCAGGGAAGAAATTTGCATGGGCTTTGAAATGGGATTTTCTGATCCAAAATAGCACTTGCTTCTTTTGGTGCAATGTACCTCATAAATGACCAGGAATTTGGGGGAGAGAAAAATGTGAGTCAGAAGTTATGTCACTGAATACATGATTTTTGCAGTCATGGTAAGCTTTCTTACATTTAGCGAGAAGGTCTTAGAAATACATGAAGACTTCGGGGTGCCTGGGTGGCTCAGGTCATGATCCCAGGGTCCTGGGATTGAGCCCCGCATCGGGTTCCCTGCTCTGCGGGAAGCCTGCTTCTCCCTCTCCCATTCCCCCTGCTTGTGTTCCCTCTCTTGCTGTGCCTCTCTCTGTCAAATAAATAAATAAAATCTTAAAAAAAAAAAAGAAATATATGAAGACTTCAGGAAAAAAACTGTGTCTACACATGAGGACCTTCAATGAAGTAGTGGTTCTTAAAGCCAATAAACCAGCCACCTAAGTTTTCCATTATAGAAAAGTCTCTGGTAGAGTCGCAGGTGCAGGTGAAGATACATCAGAGATGCACCCCTCTGTATTCAAACCCAGATCAGATTTCCAATGCTGATGCAAACATTCTCTACTGGCAGTGAATGCCCTGAGGTCAAGCACGGTAGCTAGGAAGAAGTCTGAGCCCCAGGATGTTAAGGCTGTAAAAAGGACCTGTGTTCCAACTGTAATGCTAGTTGCAAACACTGAAGGGCATTCAGATGGGCTAGTATTTGTTTGTATTGTTATTGGGGTTAGAGTTTCTAATAATAAAGTTTTCTAGCACCAACCCCATTTCTCCTATAAACTCTATTATTTCTGGTTCACTATTTTGCCAACTGCAAGGGTTTTTAGGGATGCATATGACATTGTAGCAAAAATAACTGTATACTAGAGTTGAAATGTTGACCACTTAGTAGATGTTCAACCTGATGTTGAACCACTAAATTTCTCTGGACTGCCCGACATTTTATTTCACAAATGGGAATACTACCTGACTCTCTAGATTGTTAAGACTGTGTGTGTAAAGCACCTAATGTTGTCCGGCACATGAGAGGCAGTGAAGAAACAGTGGCTATTATTGTCCAAGGACCAGCTTCAATTGTCTACCCACCACTGCTCAGTGACGCAGCTTCAGAAGCAACCAGGCCAACGGCAGAGATTCTGACACGAGCACTCAGCCATTATCCCACAGGCTCCTCTCCAGCTGAGCCAAACCGCAGAAACACAAGCAGTCTTTCCTTGTTCCTTCCTCCCGTCTGCAGCTCAAACCCCAGATGGAGCCACGCCCTGACCCATTGTCTTGACTATTACATGCAAACTGAGCTAAGTTCAGAAAAGTGGAAGTTTCTGCTTCTGGTGCTGGTAACTCAGGTTGGTATCTGATATGCTGAGAAGCAGTCCTGAGGGCCCATCCGTGGCTCTTTCAGGTATCCCACTGCCAGTCTGTGGTAAGCCAGGGCCTGACATATCTCCTCAGAGGAACTCCCAACTTCAGAGTCCAGTGGCCAGGGCCTCAGTATCCATCCTGTCACCCCTGTGCCCTCCTCATGGCTTCTGGTTGCAAAAGCTTAGTCGAGGGCAACCCCAAAGGGGTTCACTGCAAATTCTTCTGGCAGAGGAAGGGTATGCAGGGAACCTGGTCAGAAACTTTAAGAGTCCTTTCATCTCTACCCAATATGGCTTTTTCATATACATGTAGCCAGACTTGAGGAGAGTTTAAAAAACACAGTGTTGAACTGACAGTAGAGCCCTGGATCTTCCTTCGTGGCAGCTCATGGCAGCTCTCCTGAGACCCAGGAGCAAGCTGCTGGGAACAAGAGCCCATGACTTCCCCGGTGAGACTTCTCAGACTCACGCCCCGTCTGCCCCCACTGAGGGCCTGATAACTGAGCTGCCTGTCTAATGACACCTCCCTTCCTGCTCAGCCCCTTCTGACCTGGGGCATCCCGCAGACTGCACCCAGTGCCCGATCTCACTGAGGGTCATCTTCAGGAGGGCAGCCTAGTCTAGAAAAGAAAGGAGAAAAAGAGAAGAATATAGGATGAAGAAAGTAGGAAAAAGAAAATAAAGGCAAGGATGAGGCTCAAATATTAAGAAATGGCAAAGAACTGGGCACCTGGGTGACTCAGTTGGTTAAGCGACTGCCTTCGGCTCAGGTCATGATCCTGGAGTCCCAGGATCAAGTCCCACATCCGGCTCCCTGCTCAGCGGGGAGCCTGCTTCTCCCTCTGACCCTCCTCCCTCTCATGCTCTCTCTCTGTCTCATTCTTTCTCTCTCAAATAAATAATTTTTTTTTAAAAAATCTTAAAAAAAAAGAAATGGCAAAGGATTTATTCATGCCTGGGAGTGTCACATATTGACTTTATCATCATATATTGCCTATATTTTAATTTTTTAAAAAAAATCTAAAAACACTCAGGAAAGAATTGCAAGGGCGTAACAGGGAGTAGGGGGAATGAGTGAAGGAGGTCAAAAGGTACAAGCTTCCTCTTAAAAGATCAGTAAGTCCTGGAGATGTGAGGTCCAGCATGGTGACTCTAGTTAACAATGCTGCATTCTATAGTTGGAAGTTGCTAAGAGGAGAGAATTTGCAGGATTATATCCTGAAAGGATTCATAGTTTTGTTGTAGAAATTTGGCCCTTTGGGGGTTCATAATGAAAATGTATGAACTGTGAGGGAGAAAAGATTTTGACCAAGTAAAGGATCTTTAAAGTCATTTACATTGTTAATCAAACCTAAGTGAGGTTTTTCCTCATTCTGTCTTTATTTTTCCAAATGCTATTGGTCACCAGTTATTTAATGTTAATAAATGAAATGACATTTAGCGCCATCCATGCTGTCCATGAAAAAGTGGCCTGCACAGAGCTTTTCTTCCCAGACTCCCGTGGAATGTGCTAACAGAACAGACAGATCTCCAATTGTTGCTCATAAAGTGCTTCCAGACTTGGATCCTCAGAGCGAGTGTTTCGCTTGCAAGGAGTCTGAGAACAAGCTTTCACATGCTCCAGATAGGAGGGTTTGAAAACACAGGAGCAGCCTGTTTTCCAAAAAGGGAGAAGAAAAGCAGATGTCCGGTTGATTGGACAAACTAGTTGTAGGTAGAAGAAGAATGTGAAATGCGTAGGAACTTGAGGGTGAACATCACTCATGAGGTGAAGGTGGATTTTGATTGCTGTGTATGGGCTTTGTGGAAGGAGAATGCAAATGTTAGAGCTGGACCATTTAAAAATTCATTGTGTTCAACACCACTCTCTACGAAAGTTAAGGATCAAAATACAATATCAAAATTCACATAAGAACTTAGAAAAATAGGTAAAACATAGACAAAGAGAAGTTATGAGTGACACTCTCCTATCCTGTCTCTGGAGCCCATTTGGGTGTTTTAAAGATACCTCCACAAAAACTAAACCTTAAAAGAATAGAATTTCCACCAACTCACTAGGCTCTTCTTTCAAGAAACTAAAGGAAATCGAGTAAGATTATTGCTTAGAGATTTGGATGAATTCCAAGTATATTCATATTGCTAAGATTAAAGCCAGCCCAACTTAAAAGTTGCGTGAAAACTCAACTGGTATTGATTCTAAATTAAATCCAAGAAAATTCTCAGGTTGATTTCATCCATTTAGAACTGTCTAAAATAAAGAAAAAGTGTGAATAATATCTATTAGGATTTCTGCCAGATTCAAGTTTTCACTCCTATCAGAAGGATTATATTGAAGGAAGAGGAAGAACCTTCTTTGCTCCTTCATGCATGAAGGACTTGTTCTGAAAATATAAACTATGCACGCAAATTTAAAAAATTACTCTTCTGTGAGAACTTATGGTATGTGGTAAAAGTATGATGAATGCATTAGAGCTGCATATAAATTATCTATTATTGCATTTTAAATTACCCCCAAATTTAAGAACTTAACATTTATTATCTTACACAGTTTCTAGGGTCAGGAATCCAGAAATGGCTTAGTTGGGTAGTTCTGACTCATGAGATTATAGTCAAGCTGTCAGTTGGGGCTACAGACTTCGGAAGGCTTTACTGGAGCTGGAGAATCTGCTTCCAAGCTTATTCATTTGGTGCCATTCCTCGTCACTTGGGATGCTAATTATATGGGATAATGTTCATTACCCAGTGGCTGTCTTCCTTTAGAGTGAGTAATGAAAGCACAGAGGGAGAGAGAGAAGCCGCAGTGTCTTTTAAAACCTAATCTTGGGAATAGTGGTATGTTGCAGGTGCATCCTGGCACAGTGTGGAAGGAGACTCTCCAGAGATATACCAGGATACCAGCAGGGGACTGCCTTGGACACTGGCTACCACAGTCTGCCCTCTGGGCCCCAGTGATTCATGTCCCCCCCAGCACTTATAAAGTATACTCACCCCATCCCAAGACTTCTAAAATCCTCTTTCCAGTACAGCATCAGCTCAAAATCCAGAATCATGTCATCTAAGTCAGGTCCAGGTTCACAGAAGGCTCCTTGGGTATAGTTCCTTTAGTATGGTCCTGCTTAATCTAAAAACCAGTAAACTAAAGAGAAAAGTTAGCTGTCCTCCCTACAGCCAGCGTACAATGGTAGAACAGATGTAGGGTAAACAGCACAGGCATTTATGTCCTATTCCAAAAGGGAGGAAATGGGAGGAATCATAGTTACTCTGAAATTCAGCCAGGTGAATGTTGGAAGTTCCTTAGGACTCAGCACTATTCCTACCAGGAGTTTTTCTCCAGGGCTCTTGGCTACACCTCCTGAGCCATCCCCCCCCCCTTTTTTTTCCTGAAAATTAGTACCTGTAAACAGGTGAATAATTTTCCAAACTTACAGTAGAATGTGTGTGGTGGGGGTTGGGGGGGGAGGTACAAAGGCCTTTTTTCATTTTATACTTTTTCTGTCCCTTTGAGCTCTAATTGGCAATGTTTCTGCTGATATTATTCTTTTTTAGAAATTTTGTGAATCTCTTACAAATTTTATCAGATCCATTCTATTAGACAGAAGTCACACCCACAAATCTCCTTGAGATAACCTCTTCTCTACCTAGGGATTCTGCTGAGGGCCCAATTGTTTGCTTGAGAGGATCTGTGAGCTATACCCTTATCAACATTAGAGGACGTTTTATGTGACTAAATTGGTACTCCAGGGCACAACTTTTGATCTTTCTGGGATAATAACAAAGGATTTTATAGTCACACCCTCAGCTTCATCTTTAGACCATGTTCGCCTGACCGTGTCCTAGATTTAACCTTCGCTCTAAAGACATTTCTTCCTTTTAGCATTGTTTGTCATAGGTAGAGACTACCATTCTTAAAACTAGTAAGTCCTGGCTCCTTTTGCTTACCATTTCTTCCTTAACTGTATCGCTCTCTTCTTGATGTTGTTATAAAGGGCTCTGAGAAACCAGTGGCACCTTCAGCACTCTGGCTGGAAATCTCCTTAGCTAGATCACTCACTTCTTTAGGTACATTTTCTATCTTCCACACTACTGAAGATAACAATGTTGCTAAACTCTCTGCCCCTGTATAAGAAGGGTTCTCTGTCCTCCTTTTTCTTTTTCTTTTTTTTTTTTTTTTTTATAAAGGTTTACTATTTATTTGAGAGACAGAGTGCATGTGCAAGCCAAGGGAGGTGCAGAGGGAGAGGAAGAGAGAATGCTAAAGCTGAGCTCAGAGCCTGGAGCAAGGCTCAATCCCAGGACCCTGAGATCATGATCTGAGCTGAAACCAAGTCAGATCCTCAACCGACTGTGCTACCCAGGCACCCCATACTCCTTTTTCAATAAGATTTTCCTCGCTTTTTTTTAAACCCCAACCAGCAACCTGCTCAAAGTCCAAAATTCAACTAACAGTCTGTTGAAGACTATTTAGGCTTTCACTAAGGCACTCTTTAAAATCCTTCCAGCTACCATCCCCTGCTCAGTTCCAAAGCCACTTTTCAATTTTAGGTATTTGTTTGGTAGCACCCCACTTCCAGGTACTACAATCTATACTCGCTATCTATTGCTGTGTAAAAAATTACCCCCCAAACTTAGCAGCTTAAAGCAACAAATATGTACCATCTCATAATTTCTGAGGACCAGGAATCCAGAGCAGCTTAGTTGAGTTATTCTAGCTCAGGGTCTCTCATGAGGTTGTGGTCAAAGTGTCAGCCAGGCCAGCCATCTCCTGGGGGCTTGACTGGGGCTGATGGTCCCAAGTAACAGTCTCACTCACATGGGTGTTTGTCATGTAGGACTCTCAATCAAACTGCTTATTACATGGCAGCTGGTACCCCCCAGAGTGAATGATCTATGAGAGAGAAAGAGAGATGAGAGAGAGAGAGAGAGAGAGAGAGAGATGGAAGTCACAGAATCTCATAACCTAATCTTGGAAGCGACATACCATCACATCTGACATATCGTATTGGACACACCAACTCTGGAACTGTGTGGTAGGGTGTGAATACTTGAAGCTGGGATCACTGGGGGTGGGGGAGATTTGGGAGGCTATTATAGGCTATAATTTGAAAAAACACTCCTTTATATACCCTTGCCAGAATGAGTTGAAAAGTAGATACCATGCAAGAATTAAACAGAGATCAAAATATTAACTTTATTATTGATAGAAGCTAAATGGAGGAGGTGGCTTAACTATATGGCCATAAACAAGGTTTAATACTTGACTTCAGAATTAGACCAACCCACCCAATCATGGAAAGAACAGAACACATAAATAGCAAAACAAAAGTGCAGGGAGAAGTGCTCTCAATCAAAGAGAGGAGTGGGACAGCAAGGTTCCTCTAACTATAGTTCTTCCACACAGACAAGAGGATAAGAAACGGGGGCACCCACCATGGATTTCTCTGGGTTTCAGTTTCAGGTGTCCCTCATGCCACACATCTACCAAAATCTGTGCTGCCTCTTCTTCATCTGCACAAGAAGGTCTAACACAATTGTTCTCAACCTTGAGCATGCAGATTGCTGGGCCCCGCCCCTGGAGAATTTGCTTTTCTCTTTATAAGTTCCTAGATATGCTGATGCAGCTGACCTAAGAACACACTTTGAGAACCACTGGCCTAACACTGGCCAAGTAGCTATGTTGCATAGGTGCTTCATATGTATCTCATTTAAAAAAATTTTTTTAAATAATAAAAAATTAAAAAATTTTCAGTAAACTCTACCCCCACCATGGCTCAAACTCACGACTCCAAGATCAAGAATTACAAGCTCTTCCAACTGAGCCAGCCAGGCGCCTCCATGTATCTCATTTTTCATTCGCAGTTTCATTAGTCTTCATAACAGTGTAAGCTAGATTTCATTAGCCCTTTCCCTCCATTAGACAAAGAGACTAAGGCTCAGAAGTGAAGTTGTTTGGCCAACTTTACATCATCCTAGTCCTCCAAAGGCAACATTCAAACCCAGATCTGAGTCCAAAGCCTGTGGTCTTTCCTTTACACAAGATTGCCATCACTTACTAAGGACTGAATATTGGTAGGACCCAGGGTGTAGCCTAAAAACTAAACAGTAATTTCTTGCCATTGCTTTTCACCAACTCCACCCTCATCCTCTTGACCTATGGTCACAAGCACGATTTTCTCCATTTTTATTTGTCAACATTAATTATACACTAGGTACCATATATTCAACTTGGTCTCATGTCCCCGTATATGCATCTTAGAGGCAGATTAATATGTTTACACTTAAGGAGAAAGAATAAGACTATATCAATTTACAACATACTAGTATTCTAAAAGTTCTACCAAAGAAGTTAGAAAACGTCCAACTCAACAACTCTCTGACTGTTTGCCCTCCAAGTCCACCCTTCACCCTCTCACTGCCCAGGAAGTAGACCTCCATGAACTACAACAGGATTCCTGGCCCTCAGGCTTCGCATTGGGTTCATCCTCCCCAGAAGCAAGCAGAGGAGGAAAGCAATTTTCCCAAATCCCTTCTTGTAGGGTCACCTGGACTGACTGCATTCTTTCACAAAAAACACTGGTCCTCCCAAGCAGCGGCTCTAAGGAAACTTTTCCTTCCAGCTTTCCGGAATTCTTTCTTCCCTTGTCCCTTCAAGACCTAGGGGCAGTAATAGCTCTCAGAGTCCTGCACTGTCCATTTGGTTTCCTTCACCCTGTCCACACATGTGTAAACAATCCCTTAGAACTAGCTCCTTGAATTATCCTAATATGAGTGTAACACTTCCTGCTGGGACCATGAGTACACACCTGTTTAGGCACAGTTTACCAGTTTGCTTTTCCAGACCTAGCCCAGGTGACTTTGCTTGAGGCTTGTGGCATCCTCCCAAAAGCCAGTAACCTTTTGGAATTCTTGCTGCTGTCCAGATGGTCAGGCTCACACCACAACTTTGATTTAAAGGCAAAACACCACCTTCTGGCCATCATATGTCCTGCTCTGTAGGTATACCAAATGGCAAGAGGCAACTTAGAAGGATCTGCTGGCAAAATTCCTATCACCAAAATTGCTGCTACACTTCAAAACTCCAGTTTTGTCCCTTAGATAATCATTCATTCCAACAAAAGGTAAATTATCCCTGGAAGAAAGATAGAGGTAACGTTGGCAAAGACATTTGTGTTGAGTTTCAGATGTTTTCTATTTTGGCAGCTAGTTATAAGCCTGGTTTGAGAAAGGAGTAGATAAAATTCAACTAGGTCATAGATTCTAGAATAATGGTTCTCAAAGTATGTGGGGAACAAAGTTTATATTGTCTACTGGAAGGCATTTTGGAAATTGAGGAGAGTCGTTGATTATGGGCCATGGTCCAGGGATGCTAGTTTGCCTGTAGTGAAAGGGATGGTTTCACACAACAGAAAGTAAACCCACAGGAACTTTAATGTGCCAAGAATATTCATGTTGCTAAAAAACCTGTTTATAATTATTTAGGCAAAGGACTTATGTTTTCTTTTACGAGAAAAAGAAAGAAAGAAAGGAAGGAAGAAAGGAGGAGGAAGGGAAGGAGGAAGGAAGGAAGGAAGGAAGGTAGGAAGGAAGGAAGGAAGGAAGGAAGGAAGGAAGGAAGGAAGGAAGGAAGGAAGGGAGAAAATTTGTGTATGGTTTTAATATTCATAAAATTTCCAAGAATGCAACTACCACATAAATCAAGGAACTATTACACATTGTTTTGTTTGGATTTTACTAAGTTGGTCATAATATGAAAAAGTAACATAACTATCAATCTGCATTTGTATCTGTAGCATTCAAGATGATTCTACAAAAATATTCTTACAATTTCATTATGTCTTCTAGTGCAATTGAGCTCTACTGCAATACTGACATTTATCAAGAAAATCTCCCTACATACAATTATAAAAATCAGCATAATGTAATCTACTAATGGAAATATAAAAGATGGATACAAAGAAAGTAGTTACATTATAAATATTTCATCTAGGGATAATCAGAGTATTTACAATAGAAATGGGTGTTGGGTCTGATAGATTTGAGACCGACAGATCTAGAGCCAAGTGTTCCGATGGCTGAGGGTACTGCCTTGGAGGATGTACACTGAAGGAAACCCCTCTTCGGGGTAACTTACCCTGAAAGAAGCTATGTGGAGTGAACTAGAAGGAACACTGGGCCTTATTCCTTATTGATAGTACTATTAATTTTTAACTACCAGCTTGTTTCATCTCCCATTATCACCATCTAATAGATGCTCAGTGAAAATGTCAAAAAGAGGCACTCAACAAAAATCTCCTTTGATAAATTCAGGATACTACCACTTATTTCTTGAAACACTGGTCAAACAAATAACAATGATTTGTAAGTTCCATGCAAAATGATCCTGTAATACTTTTTATCACATTTTCCAATTTTGCTGGGTATAATTTCCTATATAGCTTCTAATCTAAATCTGTAGTGTGAGTAACCTAGTGAAGTGTTATCGGGCCAAAATGAGGGCCTCAAGGGCCCAAATAAATCAGAAGCTGTCTTATTTATTATGTACATTATATTTCACTTCTCAACAGGTTAGGAAACATCTTAGGCATTTTTTTATGTACTGCGTGGGATGGTAGAGATTGATAAATCATCTGGAGACAGAGCTCCTTTATTAAGAAAGAAAACTCAGTGAATTCTGTACCCCAGGCCCCACTCCCTTCACGTGACACACTCCTATTGATGCTCTAAGTTTCAAGACCGTTCCCAACCCCCCAAGTTGGGCATAGGTACCCTTCATCAGCTTCTCTAGCATCTACCACACTGTCACAGGAGTCACAGTGAGGGCAACTGTTGGGTTACTTATTTGCTTTTCCCACTAGACTCCAAGCTGTGTGTGGGCAGGGATCAAAGCTTATCCATTGCTGTCCCTCATGCCCCACACATAGTAGGTCATCAGTGCTTAGCCAGTCATTCAACAAGGTAATTAAGCACTTAACAAACTGCGTCAATGTTGGCTTCTATACCAGTCCACCGGGCAGCCAAGAACAGGACGAATCTTCAGGTCTGGTTCCCATTGACCACCGACTGATGCAGCGTCTGTGCTTTCTACACCTGCTCCTCCAAGGCCCTAAGGCTCTTCTGTTTGGTCTCTCAACTTCACTTCCAATTAAGTTGTAACTCGGAGGTGTGGAAAGCTCTGATCTTAGTCATTTGTTTGTTCAGTTTAGCACAGTGGTTCTCAGATTTCAGCATGTCGGGCCTGCCTTCAGAGTTTCTAATTCAGGAGGTCTAGATGGGGGTCAGGAATTTGCATTTCTAACATGTTCACAGGTCCTGCTGGTGCTGCAGATCTGAAGACCATCTTTTGAGGATTACTGGCTGAGCAAGAAGTTCCTGCCACTGTTATCCCAGCAACAGATCTTAAAGACGTCTCCAATTCTGATTTTTAAAAAAAAAATGTGTCTCTAGTTGCAAAAGAGTTATAGACATCAGAGGTAGAGAGAATATGGGGTACCAACAGGCTCCTGAAAATATTCTAAACTCCTAAGAGTTGGGATAAACCTGAGAAAAGGAAAAAGAGAATCAGAAGGCCACTTCCCATGGAGCAGCCAAGCTAAGACCTGGCAAGGCAGAAGATGATGGTCCAGTAAAACTTTCTAGACCTGAGGCCTCCACCATCTCTCTGGAAGTCTGCCCATACAACTACACCCACCTCTTAACCCTGCTTGAATTGAATCAGGACTTCACAATTCTAACAGTCTTAGCCAAATCTGAAGATATTCCAATGCATCGGCATCTTATTCTATTTGGGCTGTTATAACAAAGTACCATAGACTGGGTGGCTTATCAACAACAGAAATTTATTTCTCACAGTTCTGGAGTCTGGGAAGTCCAAGATCAAGGTGCCGGCAGATTCAGTATCTGGTGAGCCAGTTTCCTGGTTCATAGATGGCCATCTTCTCTCTAAAACCTCATATGACAGAAGGGACAAGGATGCTCTCTGGAAATTTTTTTTTTTTTTTCTCTCTCTGGAACTTCTTTCATGAAGGCACTAATCCCATTCATGAGGGCAGAGCTCTTCTAAGGATCCTGCCTCCTAACACCCAGTGTGATGGTATTCTGGGTGTTAGGATTTAATACCATCACACTGGGTGTTAGGATTTAGTACATGAAATTGGTGGGACAGGCACACAGCATTCAGTCTATAAAAATCTATTTTTTTAAAACACGTGTTATTGGGGCACCTGGGTGGCTCAGTCGGTTAAGCTTCTGCCTTCGGCTCAGGTCATGATCCCAGGGTCCTGAAAGCGAGCCCCACATTGGGCTCCTTGCTCAGCAGGGAGCCTGCTTCTCCCTCTCCCTCTGCCTGCCGCTCCCCCTCCTTGTGTTTGTGCTTGTGCTCTCTCTCTCTCTGTCAAATAAATAAATGAAATCTTAAAAAAATTTTAAAAACATGTCATTTAGTTAATAGTTAGCTTTTATTATCTATTAACTAGTAGGAACAATGTTTCTGACAATATGTGGAGTTGAAATGTAATGTTTTTTAGCTATCTTGCAATATGTGTACTTTTTCTTAAATAAGTGAGCTCTTAAAAATTACTGACCAGGGACACCTGGGTGGCTCAGTCGTTAAGCATCTGCCCTCGGCTCAGATCATGCTCTCCAGGTCCTGGGATTGAGCCCTGCATCGAGCTGCCTGCTCAGTGGGAGTCTGCTTCTCTCTCTCTCTCTCTCTCTCTCTCCGCTCTGCCCCTTCCCACAACTTGTTCTCTCTCTCTGTCTCAAATAAAGATATAAAATCTTTTTAAAAAATTACTGATCAGATAAGTCTTTAACTCTTGCCATGTTTACCTAAGCAGTTACCTTTCAGGTGTCAAAAAAAAAAAAAAAAAGCAGTTATGTTTCCCCCATCTCCCGTATGTCACTTTCATTTTGTAGAGGAGGAAAATCTTTTTTCCTCTACCCTTTTAGGTTCAATCCCTGAGGCCCTGCTAATAAAAATGAGGAAAGACTGATTAATAGGAAAAAAGACATACAAGCTTTATTTGATGTCAATACTTTTATGTGGCTTGGAGGGCTACATATAAAAGAAGTGAAAATCCCAAGAAGCAATTAGACCTGAGAGCTTATATACCATTATAACAAAGGGCAATAAATTGTGGAGAAATAACAAGACAAAGGAAAAGGGGTTTGGACTTCCAGGAGCAGTAAATTTGGGGAAGGTAAATATATGGGAGAAACTGGGAGAAGAGATAAGCATTATTCAGTAACGTTTGTTTATGCAGATTCGAGTTGGTGTTGTCTTCAATGACAATAATCATCTTCTCTTCCAGGTACAAGGGAAAGGAAGGGGACAGATTCACAAAGGGAAATGTATGCCCTACCCTCAGACAGAAATGAGAGGATAGAGATCTTTTTGTGTGTCTGCTGTTTCTCAGTTACTTCCAGCTTAAAACAATCCTTATGGCAAAGCAGCATACTTTGTGGTGGCATATTCTAATCCCCTTCACTTTCTAGACTGTAAGCCCACTTACAAAATGAAAGTATATAATAGGGTACTATTCTTGAAATAGCAATTAATGCTTCTCACTCCACCTTCTGCCCATGTAGTCAAGGCCAGGTCAGGCGTTTTCACAGAAGGATTTCTGCACCCAAAACATGTCTGGGGAAGAGCATAGAGAGCTACACAAGTGGAGGGGCACATTTTGCAACAGTCAGTGACAAAAGGCCAATCAGGATGGTGAAGCCAGACAAAGATCTCCAGGATAGATTACAACCCAAACCAAACAGCTTCCTCTTTGTCACTAATGACAAGACCCAAATGGTAGCCTGAAATAGAAAAGATGTTTATCTTTATTAAAATTAAGAATTATTGCCTGCACACCTGTGTTTTGGACCCAGATACATACCCACCACCCATACAAGCTTAATAACCATTGGTTATATTGTTGGATATCTGAGAGTTCCTTAAGTTGGAGTCTGAGAGTTCTCAAGTTGTAACTTGGTTGTTGTTGTTCCTTATCACCAAAATCTTATCATTAAATATTCTTTGGGGGTGCCTGGGTGGCTTGGTCAGCTAAACATCTGATTCTTGGTTTTGGCTCAGGGTCATGATCTCAGGGTCCTGGGATCAAGCCCCATGTCAGGCTCCGTGCTCAGTGGCAAGTCTGCTTGAAATTCTCTCTCTCCCTCTCCCTCTGCCCCTCCCTCTGCTCACGCTCTTTCTCGCTCTCTAAAATAAATAAATAAATATTTAAAAAAATAAATATTCTTTGGAAGATCATCGACCTACTGCCTTTTATCTTGCTGAAGCATTTTGGAGATCCAAACTATGTATAACGAACATCTGCAACTCCACCATTCTGTTTGATAAATACAACATTTTGAATATATTTAAAACCCTTTGTGTTTTTTTCCCAAATCTCATCCTACTTCCATATAGTAAATGAAACCATGAATGTTTTTAATAACTATTTACATATGTAGGACAATTATATGTAGGTAGTTTTATGTAAAAATAATAAATTATTTTGTTTTAACCTTTATATAAATAGCACATGGAACATCATTCTGCAACTAGTTTTCACTCAGTCTTAACTTGAGACATTTCTGTACTGACACCCACAGTGCTAACTCACTAATTTGCAGAGCTATACCACAACTTATCATTTTTCTGATTGATAGCAGTTTTATTTAATTATTTGCTTTGATAGCGAATACTGAATGTCTATTTCTTTAATATCTCCTTCCACGTGTGCAAAAATTTCTCTAGGATACATGCTCCAAGTGATATTGCTGGGCTATAGGATATGCGCACCTTCAGACTTTCCTAGGTATTGTCAAGTTGCTTTCCAAACCATCTGATTCTCATAGCAGTGTTTGATGGTTCCCATTGTTCAACTTCCTCACCAACTCTTGATATTGTCAGTCTTTATACGTTTTGTCAATTTGATGGGTATGAAATGGTATATTACTTTAAAATTGGATTTCCCTTGGGGCGCCTGGCTGGCTCAGTTGGTAGAGCACGTGATTTTTGAACTCAGAGTCATGAGTTCAAGCTCCACATTGGGTGTGGAAACTACTTAAAATAAAAAAATTTTTTGAAAAAAAATAAAATTGGGTTACCTAATTAATGGAGAGGCACGTTTATTGGAAAATATGATGCCTTCATCTGTGAATAGTTTGTTTGGATTGTTTGCCCATTTTTCTTTTGGTCTTCTTGCTTTGTAAGAACCTTCAGTGTTATCAACTATGTATTGCAAATCTATTTTCCCAGTCTGCATTTTCTTCTTTTAATTTTGTTTTTTGCTATCTTAATATGTAGAAGTTTTAAATTTTGTGCAGGGAAATTTCAAATTTGTTTTCTATTGGCATTTTTGTCTTATCTTTGTGATTTAAGGAGTAGAGAATAATTTACATCCTACAATTTTTCTAAAAGTTATACTTTTCACATTTAGATCTTTAATCTTCCTGGAATTTACCAGTCTGTTGGTGTAAGGTAGGGATCTAGTTTTATTTTATTTTTATGTATACATAACATTTTCCCAGTGAGATTTATTAAACAGTCTTGTCCTCAGTGATCTGCAATCCCATGTCTATCATACCAAATGTGTGGTGATAGGTGGAATCTGCTGTCGGGTTCTGTTTGGTTTCATTGGTCCATTGTCTGTTCTCTTATTTTAAAATGATGGCAAATAAAGCAATCTGGTAAAAAGTGATCCTGCCTCTCTCCCTTCTCAGTGATCTCTAACATTTGACTACATGTAGTCCTTTACTCTTCAATGTAAATATCAATTAGTCAAGGTCCTCAAAAAAAAAAAAAAAAAACCCTAGTTATGGGTCAAACTGTCTTTTAAAAACAGAAGATTTAAAAAAAAAAACTGAATACTCACACCTATTTCACTCACTCTTTGAGGCATTTATTAGCTAGAATTATATGTTTGTTTGAGGCCCTAAAAGTTCTGGGGACAACTGTCCTGACATTTTCTGGAATCACATCTATGGTAGCTTTGGAGAGAATGACCTGGCCAAAATCTTTGTTTTTCTAATCCCAGGGAAGATACAAACTCAGCAGTTGCTGTATGGTGCTCCAAGTGATTTGCCCAAGGACCTCCCACTGAGATCTCCATGAACTTGCAGCTTGGATAACTCAGTGAGGTCACCCCCTGCAGTTTCACAGGCAGATGGCCAAACCCTGACACAAGGCTGCAGTCAGAGTCCCAAACAAGTACATACACATAGCTTCCTGTCTATAGCTTGAACCCATGGTCTGCATCAATTAGGAAAAACTACAAAGAAGAGTATATCAGGTCAGCCTGGTTTAAAGTTTTCAAATAATTAAGGTTTAGGTAAGTTTTAGGATGAACAGCTTTTGCAAAAAGCATATATCCATAGGTAATTTTCTACTGAAATTCTAAAGTAACAAGTGCTCTATTTGCCTAAAGAATTCTAAATTCAGTATAATTTGCAGCTAAACCTAGAACTGGAAGAGAACTTAAAAGATAATACATTTCAGTGTTGGTTCCCAATCTTGACTACACTTTGTAATTATCTGAGTGACTTCAAAAAATCTCAATGCCCAGGCTGCACACTAAATAGCACTGGGAAGAGAGACCAAACACTGGTATTTTCCAAAACTGCTCGAGTGATTTCATTGTATAGCCAGTGTTGAGAACCAGTGGCTTAGGTCAAGCCTTTAGCACATTAATAAAATGAGATCTAGAGAGGTTAAATCACTTTTAATCATGTTCTAAACTTACACCATCCAATTGGTAGGCTTGGCCACTTGTGACTTTTTAAAGTTAAACTTATTAGAATTAAATAAAATTAAAAATTGAGTTCCTCAGTTGCACTAGCCACTTTTCAGGGGCTCAATACTCACATGTGGCTAGTAGCTACCATGTTAGGCAGCATGGAAAACAGACACTTCTGCCATCACAGAAAGTTCTTTTGGTCATTGCTATAACAGAAATAATCCCACATGTATTTTTTAAAAGTCTTTCTTTGAAACATGGCAGAAGACCACCTATACCTTCCTATGCATTGGGTTTTGATTTCTTTCTAGTTATTTGGTAACTTCAGAAGCATTTTCAATTATTATCACAGAATGATCAATATATAAAAAAATTTAAACAAGCACAACTCAACATTACGGTGTATATCCATAAAGCACCTAATACTACAATAAAAGCAACAGCCTCTTGGGCAATTATAGTTGTGGCTCAAATCCAAGAGATACCCCCACTCTACGTCCACGCAAATCAATGGGTAATGATCCAGGAGGCCAGTTTTTTTCCTTGATTGGTAAAGAGAGCACATGGAGGAAGAGGAAAAGGAGAGCTCTACTTCCCCAGTGACTGGTCCATCAGGCTCAGAGCCAACTCATAAGTGTGTCTAGGCACAATCTTGGCCCACGGAGAGCATAAAGGAAGTTGACAGAGGACAATCTCCTCCTCCTTATGGATTGAAAACAAGACACAGTACAAGAACTAAGCTAAAGTAAACTCTATTATAGGATTCCTTACTACCACAGTCCTTTTTTAAATTATAAGACAGATTTTTATCACCTAAAACTTCTTCGCCTCTTATAGTAAACATGCCATGGAACAGATTTCATAAAGCGGCCTTGGTGCTGAAGGGATTCAAATCAATTTGGGTTGGTTGTACTTTTGTCACTGCAAGCATCTAGAAAAGTCTCAACATTTTATTAAGTTTTTCAGTTGTGTTATGAAATTGAAACTTAATACCACCATACCAGAATACATTGTTCCTTGTCTTAGGGCTTAAATTTCGTGTTTCCAAGGGCATTATATCAAGCAGTGAGATAGCCATGCCTGGGTCTAAACAAGAGGAAGTCAGAAAGCCAATAGTAACAACCATAAGCCAACTTGGATGATTGCAGCATGCGAGGTACTGTTCTGAGTGTTTTACATGGGTGACATCATTTAATTCTCACAACTCACAATGAGGTGAGTGCTATTATTATCCTCATTTTACAGATGAAGAACCTGAGGGACGAGAAGTTAAGGAATTTGCCCAGGGCCACCTAGCTGTGAGTGATAGAACTGAACATCAACCCCTGCCAGTCTGACTCCAGAGCTCCTCTTAATTGCTCTTCTCTTTTCAACATGTACATACTTTCATACCAACGTCATATTTTTAGCCTGTCAAGGTCAAGATCACAGACACTGGATTGGACTGGTCCACTTGGGTGGGAAAAAGTTCCCCAGGGTGGCAAGATGTGGGTGTGAGCATGTGCCCCCTTGGCCCGAGGTTTTCCAAGATAGCTTTCTTGGGGTGGGGGAACCCCTCATCCTCACTTTGACACCTATCTCCTCCACTCCCTCGCACTACACACCCCACTTTCCTTGCAAGGGCAACCGTAATAGCTGCAACAAAAACTATTACCAGGGACTGGGAAAGAGAAGGGAGGGGCCCACAACAAACAGCTGAAATGCAGACGCACCTCGAGAGGTTACACAATAGTCCCTAGTGTCTGGGGCCTGGATAGACACGGGGGAGTAAGGTTTCCTGGCTCAAGGCAGGGGGCCGAGATGGATAGATATCAGCATTAATTAGACCATTATATAAAACATCACCTTTCTTAAGGCCATATTCTCTTCTTTGTAACCTTTACAAATCTCAGCATGTTTCTACATTGCAGCCATGAATATAAACAAGAAACACAATCTAATCCGAGGGTGACTAGTTTCCCAGCCCACGTGAATCAAATTATTTTCTCACCCAGAGAGCAACGTGATGTTCTTAAAGGCAGCAGAGTGTTCTTTGGGTTTTTCATACCCATTGGGCTTCTGTTCTGATTGTGCTACAAACTAGTACAACTTCCCTACGGTCTTGCTTTGAGCTCTTCAGATTTGTCCCCCCCACCCCCCACCAATGATTCCATTTACTTATTTATTTGCTTATTCATGTATAATGTTATTATTCAGAGCAGTTTTAGGTTCACGGCAGAATTGAGCAGAAAGTACGGAGTTCCAGTATATCCCTTGCTCTCCACACATAGCCATTATCAGTGTCCCTACCAGAGAGGTACATTTGCTACAACTGGTGAACCTTCACTGACACATCTTAATGACCCAAAGTCCATAGATTACATTAGGGTTCACTCTGGGGTGTTGTACATTAATTTATGAATTTTGACAAATGTATAATGACATGTATCTGCCACTATAGTATCATTCAATTATTTACTTTTTAAAGTATATTATGTATATACTTTGTCCCTGAGAAGCTCCACATGCTTTTTTTTTGATAATTCAGAGATGGTCCCATTGTTTCTGGAAAGCCTATAGAGTAATTCTCTATTCTCACTGTGAATTCACTACCAAGGCCTTTGCATTTGGTCTGACAGTGAGTGACAGCCCAGGAGGCTGGGGCTCTGAGATACTCCTCAGGCAGCCAGTCTAGGAGCCAGAATCCTACAGTTGTCTTGGCAACAGCTGAAGTTTCCTGTCCTGGGCTGAAAAGCGTGTTGTCTCTTCATTTGTGAAAAGTCTATTTTACACCCTCAGTCTGCCTGGGGCATAAATATGCCAGGAATGGAACCCTCAGGATTGGATTTCCTTTTTCTGATTTCAAAACAGAGGGGAAATATCCACAGTAGGAATTGAACAGGAGGATTGCATGCATCTTGTACTGGGTATTTCGTTCAAATATTCCAACATAGCCAGAATCTAAGCTAGGCAAAGTGTTAAGCTTGCACATAATTTTATTTTAGATGCAGCAACGTTTATAGACCATTACAGAGAGAAAGCAATGGCGATCCTTTTGAGGAACTCTGCCATCACTTGTATTTTAAAACCCTAAAACAGAGAATTTTAAAGAGAAAAAAAGTTTAACATCCTTAAGTGACTACATATTTGATTATGTCTAATATAGCCGAACTATTATTTAAAGAGCTCAGAGCACTTTTCAAATGTGGGCTTGTTCTAGTCTAAAACACTTAGGAAGTCCATCAGCCTTGAATTAGACAATAGACATTCTCTCCATTTCTGGTTTCTTCTCTAATTGATGCTTCCGTTTGAGCTGAAAGAGTTGCAATTTCCTTGATTGTCTCTCTTTCAAAATTCCCCAGACCATTGCTTATTCCAAAGCCCAAATGTCTGCCTACCCCAGTTGTAGGTATGTAAATAACATTTAATCTTTCTTCCTTCCTTTGAAGAACGAATTATGAAGTCTCTAACAAACATCCGCCAGATTTTATTTTAGAACTGGAAGGATAACTTGATTTCCTGGAGCAACGAGATTCACGTATTTCTACTCTCCTGTAACCTAAAATCACTAGGGGTGGCCACCCACCCAAGTGGTTATGTGAACCTGGGCAAGAACAGTTTGGGCAACAGCCAGATAAAAGAGAGTGTTTGGTACTGAGTAGATCCAGGAGGCTCCCCCAAGTCTAACTTCGGGAGGTCAGACCTACTCCTGCCAATTCTTTGGTATCAAGGGAAGCAAAGCATAAAGACTAAAGACCAGATTTTATGCTTTGTCTCCCTTCCCCTAGCAGAGGATGTCAGGGGTCCCAGCGCAGTGAGGAATATCATCAGAAGTGCCCCACCCGGCAGTGACAAAGGGCTGTGTTGGAACAGGTTGAGAACCCAGAGAGATTCTGCTCACTGGCCTCGCACCCCTGACCTGGTCTGAGATAAGGAAACTCATCACCTGTTATCTTTTGAGACTCCATACGTAATGCTCAAGAAAGGATTCAGTGCCACAAAGGATCCTACATTGAGTTAAAAACACCTGGTTTTTGCCTTTAAGGAACTTCTGAAGTGGTTGTGGCATATTTGTTTTCCAATAGACACACTGTGCTTGGAGTACAGACAACAAGCTCTTCGGAGGGAGGTTTGACTAATTCTAGGGAGGGGACAGGGTGACTCAGGGAGGAAAGCCTCACAGAGGCAATGTTCAAGCTGAGATCTGAGGGAGCAGTAGAGATTGGCCAGGTTGAAAATAAGGGTGGGAGAGGCATTCTACCCTAAAGGGACAGACCTGGCAAAGTCACAGAGACCTTGGGATATTCCTTAGGGAATATCAGCTATCAAGCTGTTACTAAGGTAGGAATATCGTTATTGATGGGGCTAGAGAGGCAGGATTCAGCTGGACGGTAAAGGCTTTGCTTACTCTAAAGCTAGGATGAAAAACTCAAATGCCTTCAGGAGATCGGGCAGAAAATAAAGTGGTGATATTCTATAATACATAGCGAACACTAGTACTGCTTAAGAGCAATGAATTTAGATCTAAGAACACCAAATCACTCAACCAAAATACCTCAGCAGACAATACAGTCTGCCTCCTTGGCCATTCATATAAGGGTACAGGCCCCAGGACAAATGGAAACCCCTAGGATACAGATTCCTAGGATACAGATCAGTCCGCAAGAGATACCATATCTAACCTAACAAGAACACATGAGAGTCGTCGAAGTCATTCAGGCAGCAACATGGCTGATGCTGAGACTGGGAGGTAGCTAGCTGACTGAGAGCTCAGCTCCTTTAAGAGTCCATAAAGTGGGGCTCCTGTCTGGCTCCGTCGGGGGAGCATGCAACTCTTGAGCTCAGGGTCGTGAGTTTGAGCCCCCTATTGGGTGTAGAGATTACTAAAATAAATAAATAAAAACTTAAAAAAAAAAGATTCCATAAAGCAAAACCCCTTGTTTATAATCATAACACACCCCTTATGATTCATATGCTGAGGGCCAGTGTTCCCACCCCATGTACCCCAAAAAGAAAGAGATCACTCCATCGTTTTTATCAATAAACTTTCTATCCCCCCATGATAGCTTTTCTCATCATCTGTTCTCTTTACTTTTTCTTATCTGTTTTCTTTATTAAGGCCAAAAGTACAAATGAAGAAGCTTCTATTTGAGTTTTATTCTTGTTTCCTTAAACTATATGCTATAAAGTTTTCCTTAAAACTTTATATATGAATAAATAAGGCCTTGCACATATATGCAAGAGATTTTTCCCACCTACCTACAATGCCTGCAAGGGGTTGGGGAAAGTACAGTCACTTTCCGTCAGGCTGTCGGAGGCCCAGGACTCACACTTTGGTAAGACTTTAATCCCCTTGAACGCAGGTTCTGTCGGTGTGTGTGTGTGTGCGTGTGCGCGCGCACATGTGTTTTCAGAGGGCAGGAACTGTGCCGAGTCACCGTGTGCCCTCCTCTGTGCTTACTGCAGTACAAGCCGCACACATCTGCCCAGCTGTCCGGGCGACAGCATGCCGGCTTGTAGAGTGGGTGCCCTGGGGATTTATGACTTGATTATAAATTCCTTACTGCCACCCAGGAGGAGGAAAAAGGGATGAAGAGCTTACTATGAACATGACTAGTAACTGCTAGGTGTTTTATGTACTGTTTTGTACCTATTCCTCACAGTCTTAGAATATAGTTACTTTTTTTCCATTTTATGGGGGACGAAATTGAGGTTCAGTAGCTTCCCCAACATCACAAACTATTGTACCTTTGGTAGTCTGATGCCAAAACCCAAAATCTGAACTCAAGAGGGGGAAAAAAATTCCCTATTGAGAAAGGAAAATATTGACCTGGCCTACCTGATAGGTGCTGTTCAGTGGAAATTCTTAGGTTGACTTTTCATTTTCCTTTCTTGTCTTTTTTCCTCTTTCTTTTCTTTCTTTTCTTTCTTTCTTTCTTTCTTTCTTTCTTTCTTTCTTTCTTTCTTTCTTTCTTTCTTTCTTTCTTTCTTTCTGTCTGTCTTTCTTTCTGTCTTTCTTTCTGTCTTTCTTTCTCCTTTCTTTCTTCTTTCTCCACCCTCTTTTTTTTCAAAACTCAGGCTCTTACAAGTTTGGAAGGTGAACAAATCATGTTACACACCTCTGATAAAATCAGATTTCTGAACCTGCAAAATGTGGTGTGATGGAAAGAAGTATTCCCTTGCCCTGTGATGACCCTGCCAGGACACATCGCTCCTGTGAGGCACAGCCCCAAACACACGGTCACCCTTACAGCACATTCACAAACGCAAAATGAAATTTTAGAAAACTCTCTTTGAAACCCCTTCTCTGCTGATAGGATCAGCTGTCAAGGCGCAGTCCTGAACCCATTCCCATCCAGCCTCTCAGTAGAGTTCCCAGACGGTCGTCCTGCCAGGGTGCCTCTGTCATCCAGGACTCTCAGGACTCCGTTAGCCTTTCTTCCTTCTAACCCATAACTGCATGTCAGCATGGAAACAATGTGCTCAGAAGGAGCCGTACAAGTGTGGTAAGATTCTGAACTGTGGCAAATGGCGCTTTATTGGCAAGAAAATCCCAAGCTAATTAGGGAGAAATAAATGAAAGCTTCTCAATTAGCCAGAGAAGAAGATAAAATAATCAATAAGGGAAATTTGCTAACATGGATAAAGTTGAGCAACAGACCTGTAATAAAAGGAAGGCTAAAGAAACAGCCAGATAACAAATAGATTTATTTAATGCCTTTTCATTGTTTATGGGCTTCTGTCTCACAATACTTGATAGACTAGGGATGCAGGAAGCAAGGCAAGAAAGAACAAATCTGTGTGAAAGAGGATTTTAAATGAGTCCTCCCATCCCCCATTTTATTTATTTGTTTGTTTGTTTGTTTATTGAGCAACGTCTTACCTTTTAGAAAGGGAGACTCAAATTCTGCAGTAAAAAACCTGAGAGACAGAGATCGAGACAGAGACAGGGATGAGCAACCACACTAAGAGACCTAGTTGGAGAAGTCAGTGGGTCTATAATTCAAAGTTCTATGACTTCCTCAAACCCAATCAGAAGATGTCCATCAAATGCATTACTATCAAGGCATTAAGAATAATGTATTCTAGGGGCACCTGGGTGGCTCAGTCGTTAAGCATCTGCCTTCAGCTCAGGTCATGATCCCGGGGTCCTGGGATTGAGTCCCACATCGGGCTCCCTACTCGGCAGGAAGCCTGCTTCTCCCTCTCCCACTCCCCCGGCTTTTGTTCCTTCTCTCACTGTCTCTCTCTCTCTGTCAAATAAATAAATAAAATCTTAAAAAAAAAAAAAGAATGTATTCTACTTGACATGGAAGGATGTTCATGATATTGAGTAAAAAGGTTGGTTATGCTTTTTTTTAAGTTTTTATTTTGATTTGTTAGTTAACGTATAGTGCTATATTAGTTTCAGGTGTACAATATAGTGATTTAACACTTTCATACATTACCCGGTGCTCATCACACAAGTGTGCTCCTTAATCCCCATCACATGTTTCCCCCATCCCCCACCCACCTCCCCTCTGGTAACCACCAATTTGTTCGCTATAGTTAAGAGTCTATTTCTTGGTTTGCCTCTCTCTCTCTCTCTTTCTCTCTTTCCCTTTGCTCATTTGTTTTGTTTCTTAAATTCCACATATAAGTGAAATCATTTGGTATTTGTCTTTCTCTGACTTACTTCACTTAGCATAATATCCTCTAGGTCCATCCACGTTATTGCAAATGGCAAAATTTCATTCCTTTTTATGGCTAATATTCCATATCTATCTATCCATCTGTCTCACATCTTCTTTATCCATTCATCAGTCATTGGACATTTGGGCTGTTTCCATAGTTTGGCTATTGTAGCTATTGTAGATAATGCTGCTATAAACATCGGGGTGCATGTATTCCTTTGAGTTAGTATTTTTGTATTCTTTGGGTAGATACCTAGTAGTATGATTACTGGATCATAAGGTAGTTTTATTTTCAACTTTTTGAGGAACCTCCATAAAGGTAGGTTATAAATTGATATTTTATATTAATATACTTTTATTGTGGTAAAATATACATAGCATAAAATTTACCATTTTAGCCATTTTAAGTGTATAATTCAGTAACATTAAATAGATTCACATTTTTGTGCAATCATCACCATTATCCATCTCCAGAAATTTTTCATCATCCCAAACTCTGTACCCATTTAAACAGTAAGTCCCCTTTACCTCCTCCTCCAGTCCCTGGTAACCATTATTCCACTTTCCGTCCCTAGGAATTTGATTAGTCTGGATACCTGTGTAAGTGGAATCATACAATTTTGGGGGTTTTTTTTGCATTTAGATTATTTCATTTAGCATAAAGTCTTCAAGTTTCATTTGTGTTACAGCACAGATATAGATCAGAATCTCATTCCTTTTTAAGTCTAAGTAATTTTCCATTGTATGTGTAGTCTACATTTTGTTGATCCATTCTTCCATCAGTGAACACTTGGGTTGTTTCCACTTTTAGGCTATTGTGAATAATGTTGCTTTGAATATTCGTCTACAGATATCCGTTTGAATTCCTGCTTTTAATTCCTTTGGGTATATACCTAGAAGAGGAACCGTTGAATCATATGGTAATTCTATTTAATTTTTTGAGGAAATGCCATACTATTTTCCACAGAAGCTTCTATTCCCATTTTATAACTATTTGTGAAGTACAGAAAAAGAGAGACAAAGATTATATACCAAAATGTTAGCAGTAATTTCTGAGTTGTGAAATTATGGGTTGATTTCCCCTAAGTATTAGTTATGTATTAATAAATAACAAATTTCCCCAAAACTTGGCTCTAGAAACTACAAACATTAATAATTTTTTGCAATTTCTGAGGGCCAGGAATCTGGAGGAGCTGAACTGGTTGGATCTAACTCAAATTTTTTAGGGAGGTTGTGGTGAAGGTGGGAGCAAGGGCTGCATTCTCTGAAAACTGGACTGGGCCTGGGGGGATCTCTTCCAAGTCTCACTCCTATGGCTGTTGGCAAGAGGCTTCAGTTTTCACCATACAAGCTTCTCCATAAAACTGACTATGACATGTTTTCTCTCAGAACCAGTGATGAGAGAGGGGGTGGGAGGGAGATGCTAAGGCGGAAGCTGCCAAGTCTTATAACCTAGTCTCTGCAGTTATATGTCACTTTTGCACATTCTATTGTTCACACAAGACCCACTCTGGTATAAAGTGGTGAGGCACTATTAAAAAATATGAATATCTGGAGGTGGCAGCCATCTTGGGGGCTGCCTACCATATCCCAGTGATCTGGATTTTCTTCCTCTGCTCCAACGTTATTGAGAGTACAATTGACATATAAGGTTGTGTGAGTTTAGGGTATACAATGTGTTTATTTGATACATTAATATGCCACGAAATGATTAGCACCACCTCATTACCTAACACTTCCATCTTGTCCCATAATTACCATTTTCTATCGTGGTTAGAACATTTAAGATCCTCTTTTAACAACATTCAAGTATATAATACAGTATTATTAGCTAAAATCACCATGTTGGACATTAGATCCCCAGAATTTATTAATCTTATAGCAGGAAATTTGTACCCTTTGACCAATATCTCCCCATGTCCATCACCTGTTCAGCCCCTGGTAGCCACCACTTTATTTACTGTTTCTCTGAGTTTGGCCTTTTTAGTTTCCACATATAAGTGATATCATACAGTTTTTCTCTTTTTCTTACTTCATTTAACCTAATGGTCTCAAGGTTCATCCAAGTTGTCGCAAATGGCAGAATTTCCTTCTTTCTCATGGCTAAATAATATCCCACTGTGTGCTTATATGTAACTAAAACATCTTTATCCATTTATCTGTGATGGACACTTAGATTGTTTCCATTATCTTAGCTATTGTGAATAAAGCTGCAATGAACATGGGAGTGCACATATCTCTTCAAGATAGTGATCTTCATCACCCAGGACTGGGATTGCTGGATCATAGGGTAGTTCTATTTTGAATATTTTGAGGACCCTCCATACTGTTTTCCAGAGTGGCTGCGCCAGTTTTCATTCCCACCACCAGCGTGCCAGGGTTCCCTTTTCTCCACAGCCTCGCCAACACTTGTTATTTCTTCTCTTTTTTGACACAGCCATTCTGACAGGTGTGAGGTGATATCTCCTTGTGGTTTTGATTTGCATTTCCTGGCTGATGAGTGATGTCAAGAACCTTTTCATGTATTTTCAAATGTAACTAAAATGTGTATCTTTGGGACGTAAAAATTATACAGGAAAATTCCAATAGCCTGTATAACATTCGGAAGCATTAAAAGACAAAAAGACCCATAAAAAATATCTGGATTTCGAGCGCCTGGGTGGCTCAGTTGGTTAAGTGACTGCCTTCGGCTCAGGTCATGATCCTGGAGTCCCAGGATCGAGTCCCGCATCAGGCTCCCTGCTCAGCAGGGAGTCTGCTTCTCCCTCTGACCCTCTTCCCTCTCGTGCTCTCTGTCTCTCATTTTCTCTTTCTCAAATTAATAAATAAAATCTTTTAAAAAAATATCAGGATTTCTCCAACTACTGTCTGACTTCAGAAAGAACCAATTGGTTAGAAGACATTTTCACTGAGGGACGTTTTCCCACTGGTGCTCAGCTGGGTTTGGCCCCATCTTCAGTGCTAGTTTGAAACAGCAACTCCAACAGTGGTGCAGCAACTCCACGGCAGTGGTGAGCGTACAGAATCCAGGAGGCTTCCATGGGGGCTGGAATTTCCAAAGCATTTCTGGGTAGCCTGCTGCCATGGTCCCATCTTTGGTTGACCCTTTGTTGAGGACTGAAATTGGACAGTTTTACTGAAGGAAGAAAGCTAATGTCTTATCTATAAGATATACCTGCCTCCGGAAGAGATAACATATCGCTTTATTGCTCATGGTTTAAAGATATTAAAAACTTCTTTCAAAGTTTTAAGTGACAAAACATGTGCTGTAGAATGTATAGAAACAAAAATGTGAAGGGAAAGAATTAATCTCCTGATTCTATTGTCTAGCAATAAATAGAGTGGTTGGGCTTTGGAGTCGGGTAAACTTGGATGCACACCCTGACTCTGACATTGAGTAGCTGTGCAATCTAGGGGGAGTTCCTGAGCCTGGGGGAGTCAGTTTCTTCATCTGAAAAATGGGTGTATTCATAATATTCCCAAAGTGGGAAGCAAAATATATGTCCGTTATCTGGTGCACGGATAGACGAAAGGTGCTGTATCCATACAATGGAAGATTTATTCAGCAATAAACTGCCAACATATGCTATGGCATGGGTGAAACTCCAAAATGTTTTGCTAAGTGAAAGAAGTCAGATACAAAAGGCCAACGGATTACATGTTATATGATTCCAATCATATGAAATGTCCAGAAAAAACAAATTTTAGAGATAGAAAGTAGATTAGTAGTTGCCTGGGGCTGGACGTGGGACTGGAGATTAACTATAAATGGGCACGAGGAATCTTATTGTGGGAATAAAAATGTTCTAAAACTGGATTATGGTGATGATTACACCATTCAGTAAAGCTACTAGAAATCACTGAACTGCACACTTGAAATGGATAAATTATATGATACATAAAATATGCTTCCATAAACCTTTTTTTTCTTTTTTTTTAAGATTTTATTTATTTATTTGACAGAGAGAGACACAGCGAGAGAGGGAACACAAGCAGGGGGAGTTGGGGAGGGAGAAGCAGGCTTCCCACTGAGCAGGGAGCCCGATGTGGGGCTCGATTCCAGGACCCTGGGATTATGACCTGAGCCGAAGGCAGACGCTTAACGACTGAGCCACCCAGGCGCCACAAACCTTTTTTTTTCTTAAGGATGGGAACTAGTCATCCCACTAGGAATGGTCTGTGCTAAAAAATAAAAGCATTAGTGGTAAGGGTTAGGAAAAAAAGATAAAATCTCATCTTATATTTACTGTTTAAAAGAGGATATCTGTAAAATGTTCTGTAAAAAGTGCGGTCTGGCACATGGGGACACTTGAGCAATTGCCTGGTATTATAACAGTTAAATATCAGCGACTGGAAATAGTTAAAGGAAATATGATGAAATACATTTTTCTACACATGTATTTTTCATATAAGTCAGATAATCTTGTATAAGTTCTATTTCTTGCCTTTATTTGTCATCGTTTCTGCCTTATTATAAGTCTTTCTTAGGCATCCCACAATGACATGGAGTATGTCTGTATGGCTAAACGTAATATGAACATTTACTCATGGATATTAGTTTTTTAAATTTTGCTTTATAAATAAATTTAATGAACATCTTTTTCCTTAAGTCTTAAGGTATTCATAGAAATAGTCAAAAAATTCAGTAAAATTGCAGGATACAAAATCAATGTACAGGAATCTGTGGCATTTCTATACACCAATAATGAAGCAGCAGAAAGAGAAATTAAGGAATCAATCTCATTTACAATTGCACCAAAAACAAGATATCTAGGAAATAACCTAACCAAAGAGATGAAAGACCTGTACCCTGAAAACTATAAAATACTGATGAAAGAAATTGAAGATGACACAAAGACATGTAAAGACATTCCATGCTTATGGATTGGAAGAATAAATATTGTTAAAATGTCTACAATCTACACATTTAATGCAATCCCTATCAAAACACCAATAGCATTTTTCACAGAGCTGGAACAAACAATCCTAAAATTGGTATGGAATCACAAAAGACCACCAATAGCCAATGCAACCTTGGAAAAGAAAAACAAAGCTGGAGGCATCACAATTCTGGACTTCAAGTTATATTACAAAGCTGTAGTGATCAAATAGTATAGTACTGGCACAAAAATAGACACATAGATCATTGGAACAGAATAGAAAACCTAGAAATGAACCCACAACTATATGGCCAATTAATCTACAACAAAGCTGGAAAGAATATCCAATGGGAAAAAGTCTCTTCAACAAATGGTGTTGGGAAAACTGGACAGCAACATGCAGAAGAATAAAACTGGACCACTTTCTTACACCATACACAAAAATAAATTCAAAATGGATGAAAGACCTAAATGTGAGACAGAATACCATCAAAATCCTAGAGGAGAACACAGGCAGTATCCTCTTTGATATCAGCCATAGTAACTTCTTTGTAGATAATGTCACTTGAGGCAAGGGAAACAAACGCAAACGCAAAAATAAACTATTGGGAGGGACTTCATCAAAAGAAAAAGCTTCTGCACAGCAAAGGAAACAATCAACAAAACTAAAAGGCAACCTTGGGAATGGGAGAAGATATTTGCAAATGACATATCTGATGAAGGGTTACTGTCCAAAATATATAAAGAACTTACAAATCTCAGCACCAAAAAAATGAATAATCCAATTAAAAAATGGGCAGAAGACATGAATAGACATTTGTTTCAAAAAGACATCCGGATGGCTAACAGGTACATGAAACGATACTCAGCATCACTCATCATCAGGGAAATACAAATCAAAACTACAGTGAGAGATCACTCACACTTGTCGGAATGGCTAAAATCAACACCACAAGAAACTAGTGGATGTGGTGAAAGGTGAACCCTCTTACACTGTTGGTGGGAATGCAAACTGGTGCAGCCACTGCAGAAAACAGTATGGAAGTTCCTCAAAAGGTTAAAAATAGAACTACCCTATGATCCAGCAATTGCACTTCTAGGTATTTACTCAGAGAATACAAAAATACTAATTAAAGGGGATACATGCACTCCGATGTTTATTGCAGCATTATCTGTAATAGTCAAATCATGGAAACAGTCCAAGTGTCCATTGATTGATGAATGGATAAAGAAGATGTGATATATACATATATACATATACACACACACATACACACGCAATGAAATATTACTCAACCATCAAAAAGAATGAAATCTTGCCATTTGCGATGACATGGATGGAGCTAGAGGGTATTATGCTAAGTGAAATAAGTATAAGAATAAAAGTAAGAGGAAGACAAATGCTGTATGATTTTACTCATATGTGGAATTTAAGAAACAAAACAAATGAGCAAAGGAAAAAAAAGAGTGAGAGGGAGACAAACTGAGAAACAGACTCTTAACCACAGAGAAGAAAGCTAAGTGAAATAAGTCAGAGAAAGACAAATACCATATGATTTCACTCCTGTATGGAATTTAAGAAACAACAACAAAACTCAAGGGAAAAAAGAGAGAAGAGAGAGACAAGTCAAGAAACAGACTCTTAACTATAGAGAATGAACTGATGGTTACCAGAGGGGAGGTGGGCGGGGGATGGGTGAAACATGTGATGGGGATTAAGGAGAGCACTTGCTGTGATGAGCACTGGGTGATGTAGGGAAGTGTTGAATCACTATATTGTACACCTGAAACCAATATTACACTGTATGTTAACTAACTGGAATTTGAATAAAAACTTAAAAAAAACACAAATAAAATTATAGGATCTGAGCATACACACATGGTTAGAGCTGCTGTTGCATGTCACCAAGTCACTGCCCGGGAAGTTTTTGCCATTTATACTGCCACCAACACCGTATGGAATCCCAATTTCATCCTACAGAGACATTGAATACTATTTTTAAACCTTGGCTAATTTGATAGGTGAAAGTGATATTGTTTCTTTCAGTTGAAGTCTCTATGGTTGGTTACTAGTGAGTCTGCCCATGTTTGGTATGCTTATTAGGCATGTATTATTTCTGTGAATTGTTGGCTCATGTCCTTTGTGCCTATTCATCTTTTGGGATTTTGTTCTTTCTGATCAACTTGTATGAATAGTCCATTGAGGACTCTGTCCTTTGTTGTATTTTTTTTCCAGATTGCCTAGTTCTGTTTAATTTTACTAATAATGGGTTGGAGTTTTAGTCACTCATAAAGTAAAGGTCACTTTGTAAAGCAGATTTGTGGAAGATTCAGAGATGGATACATGGGTGGGGGGAGGGAAAGAGAGAACACCACATTCTTTACCTGCTTTATAATTTAGCCTGTGTGATCATATATGGACCCGATCACAACTGTTACCTTCTTAGTCACAACTTAGCTGTCCTGGTTCAACAACCACTTCCTAATTTAGTTAACTGGGAGCTCCAAGAGCCCTCTGGACCTCAGGACTGACTCAGGATTAAATTGAAATCCAAGTATTGTGGTAACATTGTTCTCACATTAAATTTGTCCTCAGGCTGGGCTCCTAATACCAACAGATCAAATCACAGTTCAGTAATATCTCTCTGATCAACAAGCAACTTGCTAAAAACTTTATTACTCTCACTCTAGATCAATTGAAGACTGGAAATGTCAGATAATCACTAAGGAATTTGTCACATGGATATATTCCGTAGGTGTAAACCCAGGGGGTTACCATCATTCATTATGAAACATCCCTACTTGCTGCATTGGTTGCTAGCATAGGTAAGCATTCCCCCCCTAGACCTGTGTTCTCTAAAAACATCTTGAGAACCTCTTCCCAAAAACAATATGTTAACATGGGGGGAAAATGGTCACCTTTTGGAATCAGTGTCAGTAAGTATTAAAGATAGTTGAGGGCACCTGGTGGCTCAGTTGGTGAGATAAATAAAATCTGCTTTTATTCCTCTTTTTCCACCTTCCTTTCTAGTAATTCCTTTCTGCAGTCCTAGGAACCCCAAATCTCTTTATATCTTACTATGTGTCAGGCACTGTTTAAAAATTTTTAAAAATAGGGGCGCCTGGGTGGTTTAGTCATTTAAGCATCTGCCTTTGGCTCAGGTCATCATCCCGGGGTCCTGGGATCAAGCCCCATATTGGGCTCCCTGCTCAGCGGGGAGTCTGCTTCTCCCTCTCCCTCTGCTGTTCTCTCTCTCTCAAATAAATAAATACAATCTTTAAAAAAAAAAAAAGAGTAAAGATAGTTGAGAATGTCCTTAAATATGCAATTGTTAGTTTCAAAATAATGGGAAAACCAATCTTCGAACGTGGCCCTAACTGTGTGACTTTGGGAAAGGTCCTTTATTTTTGAATCTGTTTCCTCTTCTATAAAAGAGAAATTTGATCTTTAACCCCAGGCCCATGCGATGGCTCTAAGGAATTGTAAGTCACCGAGCCCATCATAAATACTCAGGTATTCTCTGACGTGTAGGCCAAGGAAATTAACTAGTAGG
Source organism: Eumetopias jubatus (assembly GCF_037043125.1). Lineage (NCBI taxonomy): Eukaryota > Metazoa > Chordata > Mammalia > Carnivora > Otariidae > Eumetopias > Eumetopias jubatus. Next base: position 114,491,415 of record NW_028274811.1, read on the forward strand.
TCAAGTGGCTTAATTTCTTGAAGATTCCAGTTACGCAGGAGAATGAAAGAATATTACTTGCTTTTTGTTGCTTAAAGTACAGTGCTAGGTATTTTTATCTTCTTATTAAACCTACACAACACTCGCTGTTATTCCCATTTCAATGATGAGGAAACAGGCTTGAAGAAATCACCTTGTTTTTGACGCAGTGAGCCATATGCTTCCCTATGACTCATTTCTGGTGTTTCTTCCATTTGATTAATGCTAATTTGTTGGACTTGTTATCCAACTGCCTACATGACATATCCATTTTGATGACTAATTTTCAGCATCTCAGACAAGATGAAATGCAGGTTTCTGACATTGCTCCCAAAGCATACCTTTCCCACAGTCTTCCCCACTCAGTAAATGACAACTTTACCATCCCAGGTGCTGAAACCCAAAACCTCAGTTGTCCTCAACTCCCTCAAACCCCACTCTGATCTTTAACAAGTCCTGACAACTCCATCTTCAAAATCTATCCAGAATCTGGACCACCTCTTACATTTCCACTACCACTCTGGCCAAGACCACCAGTGACTCTCACTTGTATTATTAAATATCCTCCTAAGTGGTTCATTTCTGCTCTTGTACCTCTTCAGTCTATTTGCACAAAGCTGCCAGAATGATCCTGCTAAAATGGAGGTCTGATCAAGTCATCTCTCTGCTCAAAACCTTCCAATGGATTCCACTCTGACTCAGAGTAAGAAACAAAGACCCATAGTGGCTTCAAGACTCCACGTGACCTGCAATCGATACCACCGACGATCACACTTTCTATCCCTCCCCATGTTGCTCACTCCACTCCAGCCACACCAGCCACCTTGCTGTGCCCTCTGACAGGGTGATTCTAACCACAGATTCCAACCTGGCTCAATCCCTCACTTCCTTCAGGCTTTTATTTAAAAGCTACGTTCTCCATGAGGGCATCATTCACCATCCTGTCTAAAACTTCAGCCTCCAATCATTTGTGTTCCCATGCCTGCCTTCATGTGTTTCTTCTACACTTCTCCCCAATATACTACATACTGTGCTCATTTATCTTGTCTCCCCTCACTAGAATGGAATCTCCATGGGACCAGGGATTTTGGTCTGCTTGTTCTCTGCTGTATTCCCAGTGCCTAACACATGGTGAGCCCACCATAAATATTTGCTGAAAAGGTGAATGAGCTTCTAACTAATACTTTCTCTGCTCCACCCATGATGTCCTCCACCTAACATGAGAGCATCCTTTGCAAACACTTAAACTTTTCTTCATGTTACCACTTGTGCCGTTTATCAGGTAGAACAGAACTTCCTTAAAGTTCTCCACACCCCTCTCTAGGCTTTCCTCTCTATCTTCTTGACCAGTTCTGGGTCACATGACAATCTCTAGTGCAATCACTGGCAAAGGGGATGGGACCACCATTGGCTGCCATGATTTAAGCATGATTTGTTCTCTGTGACTGGGTATATGGCTGCTGGAATAAAGTGACGTTAGTATATGTGCTGCCGAAGCGAGCACTAAAGTGACGTTAACAAGGAAGAAGAGAATGAATTTTATATAGAGAAATAAGTGTCTGCCATGTCCACTGAATCACAATTTCATGTCTGTGATCACAGTTGAGTTTTACCATCCTTATGAGGAAGGATAAGTGGGTATTCTAACCATTTTCAGAGGAGAAAACAAAGCCGTAGAGAGATCCTCCAACATGCCAACATCACTTAGTAGATCAGAGGTGGGACCAGTGTGGTCTACCCAAGTTCTGGGTTCTGGAGAAGTAGGGTGCTTTAGAGAAGAAGAGTAACAGCAGAAATCAGAGACTCAGGGATTCATTTTCACTCCGTACAAAAGAACTTTATGACCTCAAATAGGTATTTTGATCCCTCAGGGCCTCAGTTTCTTCATCTGTAAAATGAAAATAAACTCCCTTTCTTGCTCCAGAGCTGTGCTTGGGCTGATTAATCATTAAGACTCTCTTCTTATCTGTTGAATTCCAGCTCAGGCAGAGAAACAGGAGTGACTTGTTGGACTTTAAACCCTGCACAGCCAGAAGAGAAGAATTAGCTTTCTTTGTAATGATCTTTAAAAAAAAAATCCCCTATTGTTCTAAAAATAAATACATAAGAATGATCCTTTTAAACCTTAGTCTGTTCCTGAGGATTTCCTTGCACTGCATCTCTAAATCCTTTTTGCTCCAGTTTTGACATTTGAGGAACACAGGTATTCCTGGCAGGTTGTCTGTTCCCCATTTAGAAATCAAGTCCTGTGAATTCAGAGTTGGAAGGTTCCATTGCAGAGCCTCTTCATGGAGCCAACTGCAGATGCCTTTGTCGCTTGAGAGCTATGAAACCCCAGTATCCTCCTGGCCAGGGTCCTAGTGCACACAATTGCCAGGTGGTGGTCATTCCAAATTCTGCTGTTGGGCTTCTCACTCCCATGCATTGTTCCCAGTACGTCACCTGCCTGTGAAATTCAAGGTTTTTCTTGCCAAAGGAGTGGCTTTATGAGGGCAGTGGGAGGAAGATGGTTATTCAATAATTTGCTGAACATTGCATGTTAAGCTCTATGCCCATATGACGCATTTTCCAACCTTTTAGCTTCATAGATCGAGTTTCCTTTCCTGCAGTGTCAAAATTAATATTTAATAACTCTTTATTTTGGATAGAAATTTAAGGTGTTCCATGTATTATCTCATGTGATTTTACAATTAAGAAAAATTAGGTAACTCTCACAAGATTGTTAAGCTAGTAAAGAATGGAACTGAGCTCAGATCCTAGGATTACCAGGCTACCTTTCAAGTGTCATACATACCAAGTGTTATAATTTTGGTGCTTTCAGTATTTGTGCTGCTGAAGTGAGCGCTTAATTTTGGTACTTTCAAAATGGGACATTTATTTGTACTTTTAATCACTCACCATCAGTGTCTGGGGTATGTCACTTCTGAAAAACCTGGATAGGGAATTTTACTCAAAGACAGCTGCTTACACATCTTAAGCCAGGGGTTGGCAAACTTCTTCTGTACAGGGCCAGATAGTAAACATTTTAGGTTTTGTGGGCTGACATAATTTCTGTTGCAACAATCAACTATGCCATGGTAGTGAGAAAGCAGACATAGACAATACATAAACAAATCAGCATGGCTTGAGTTTTAATAAAACTTTACAAAAACAGGTGGCAGGTTGCATTTGGCTCGTGGGCCATTGTTCATTGACTTCTGACCCAGGCTTGGTGCTATTAGGACCACGCACTCTTTTACATGGTGCTTTCAAGAGCATTAGTAAAAATAATTATCTCTGATTTTCTTAGGTGGGAAGGTGAAATTTGTTTTGCAAAATATTCATCCCAGTACTTCAGAGAAACCTACACATTTACCTCAATTGTTATTCCACAATTTTTTTTTTTGGTTGTCAAATGATCCTTTATTGAAATATTTTCCTTTGTAGTTCTTAGCTAGCTGGGCATTGTACTGCACCACTATCGATGTCATCTATGATTTCATAGGGGTGACGGCCGCCAACATTGCAGCCCACAGATTGGGCAGTCCCCAGAATCTCTTTAATGGTTTCAGAGAGTTCTCTGGCTAAAGATCTGGAGGCACATCTGTCAGGCAATGTTGACAATCTCATCAACAGTGACATTTCCACGGTTCTTAATGTGTTTTTGCTTCTTTCTGTCTCTTGGCGGTTCCTTGAGGGCTTTGATAATCAGGGCAGAGGCAGAACGTCCCACTTCAGTCTGGGCCTGTGTGTTCTGAACGGTCAGTCTCACTGTGATCCTCAGACCCTTCCAATCACCAGTTGCCTTGGTGATGTCATCACCAACCTTTTTTGGAGACAGATCCAGGGGGGCTGATCTTCTGGACCAGGACAGACGTGTCACAGTCTTCCCTACCAGTGCACCTCAGGTATGTGACTTTGATCTCGTTGGGGTCAAATGTAGGCAGCATGGTGGAGGTGGCTGGTGTTGGATGAACCCAGATTGAGGACAATCGAAGAAGACAGTTGCACTTTCACCTCCCCCGAGCCAAAGGCCAGGAAGCCATATTTCACGAATTTGACTGAAACATCATAGACTTATAGAATGTTAGTGTACAGGGATAATTAAGATAATCTAGTCTAAACCCCTCATTGTACAGGTGGGGAAACAAAGGAAGTTTTTCAACCTCCCATCTAAAAGAAGTACAGGTATTCTCTTAGAAGACCAAGAATTGCTGAGTGTAGAGCTTAATGTGTGGTTCAAATATTGACATTTCTTTGCCAGAGAGAAAACTATAACATATAAGATGCATCCTGATAACTTTCTTTCTTACCTTAGTCATATTACAGAGTTTGTTGTTCCAAGACATCGTAAAGGCTTTTAAAAAATATCAGGCAGAAATATATGAAAAGCTGCCTAGACTTGAGCAAATATCTTCAAAATGTTGCTCCTCTGTCCTTCATTATTGGCCAGGACACTCAACAACCTCCTGTTTTGAGGTAGCCCTCCCACAAGATGCCAGTGGGCCCAGTGTCAGGGTCGCAGTCAAATGCAGTTGGCACGCTCACTTCAAGAGCACTCAAGGGAGTTATTAGGGAATCACAAGGGATAGGGCAGCCACCTGAAGGTAGGAGTGGCAAAGCTGTCACCACTCCTAGACCCACAAGGATGAGCAGAGTGAGCCAACGCTGAAATGTGCAGTCATGACAAAAAGCAGTGGTATTGGGGCGCCTGGGTGGCTCGGTTGGGCGACTGCCTTCGGCTCAGGTCATGATCCCGGAGTCCTGGGATCGAGTCCCGCGTCGGGCTCCCTGCTCAGCGGGGAGTCTGCTTCTCCCTCTGACCCTCCCTCTCTCATGGGCTCGCTCTCTCTCTCTCTCATTCTCTCTCTCAAATAAATAAACAAAATCTTAAAAATAAATTAATAACTCTGAAACTCTTTAAAAAAAAAAAGCAGTGGTACTCAGTCAGTACTCTAATTTCCATATTAAACTCTTCTATTTAGAGTGATGCCCTTTTCCTGGCTCAACCCCTAGGCTACCTCGCAGGTGAATAAATACCCTGACCCTGATCCAGTCCTTCCTTCTAGTCTCTACCAGAACTCTCCATTCCAGACTTCTTAGTGCAGACCAGCAGGTCAGAGGGCAAAGAGCGGGGTCTAGGGGAAGGGAGGGGACTGAAGGGGCAAAGGGGGCATCTCTGGCACAGGCCACAGAACAGCTACTGTCAGACCATATTTCCAAGAAAACTTGAGAACTTCCTACAACTTCAGCTCTCAATAGGTAGGAAACAGTAAAGTAAATGACTTTCTCTGTACCCTCTTTCCTAATAAAAAAGTAGTTGAAGTCTTCAAAATGAGTTTCTACGAGAAGGTAAAAAACTAAAAAGCAACACATTTGCTGAATGGCTCTTTTGTTTTAATGGAACTGAGTGACATTTAAACACATTTTATAAAAAAGACTCTCCATGGAATAATGGTCTCTATGAACCACCTGTGCTTTGCTTTTATGGGGGAGAGGGAAAAAAAAAACGGATCCCGAATTTTTACAAAGAATTTTAAATTAGACACTAAAATAAAAGAAGAAAACCTTCACACTTATGTAGCTACTTAGCTATAGGAGCAATTAAAGTCATGATTCATCCTGTGGAGAATTCTAGCAGAGATTGGTAATTCTTTATCTCTTTCTATTAGAAACCCTCTCGGGACCAAGAGAACTCTCTAGAGCAGCACTGTTCAATAGCAGTATAGTGCAAGCCACAAACACAAGCCACACACAAATTTTTCTAGAAACCACATTTTTTAAAAAAAATAGATAAAATTAATAAGTAATGATGTATTTTTATTTAACCCAATATTTCAAAAATATTACCATTCCACATATAATCAGTAATGAAAATCATGAATAAGCTATCTTGCATTCTACTTTTTGTGCTAGGTCTTGAACTCTGAGGTATATGTTACATGCGCAGCACACCGCAAGTCACATTCAGGTGCTCAGTGTGGCTGGTGGTGACTGTGACACGGCACAGCATTGAGTATGTCCCAAGATTGGGAGAGAGTTTGTCTCTCCTACAAAGGAATGCAGCATAGTACAAAAGAGGGTTTACTCTCTGCTGGTGTTTTTCACCAGTGTTTCCAGTTCTCCTTTCCTTTCAGGTGCATATGAGGATTCTTCCCCAACCCCTTGTAGTTGGGCAAGGCCACATGACTTGCTCTGGCCAATGAGATGTGAGTAAAAGTGACCCATCACCTCCAGTTAGCTCCATTGAAGAGCTGGTGTGGGCTTCTCTGTGCTCTCTCTTCCCCTGCTATGAGGATTGTGGACACTTGTGTTGGTATGGCGGTGCCCTGACATGGAAGCTGCCTGAAATGCTGAGCCAACACTTGGAAGAGGGTTGCCCCACATGACCGGTATGGTGACTTGTGTCCTACTGAGTCCCGGCATCTCTCAGCTGGCCTTCTCAAGGTTCAGACAACAGCTCCTCCTGCTCATTCTTTCAATCTCTCTCTGATACTGCTAGCTAGCCCTGATGTCGGGCCTTTCCTGAGCTTTGCCCACATCTCTGTAAACGGTCCCTTTGTTCTCCTCTCTTCACTTACCCCATTCGTGCCATCTGTTTCCTGTTGTGATTCTCACTGATACAGTTTGCTATCTTGCCCAAATGTGCAGTGAGCCTAAAGACAAGATAAAATGAGTACACTGAAGAAATAATTCCTTGAATGAGTGTAAACCAAGTTTCGAAGCAACGACCTAAAATCGTTCTCTCGCCAATCGCTCTGTATTATTATACAAATGATTCTCTTTCTCTTCCTTAGGTAAAGATACACACTCATTGTTCATAGTGATTTGTGTCTATCTGTTTAAGAAATCCATTTGCTTGAAACTGAGTGGTCTTCATTCTTTCTTTAAGTATGTTCCAAGCATTTGCTTACAAATTAATGTTTGGCAGAAAGAGCAGGAAATCAAAAATAACTAACTTGTGGCTAAAGGCCACGCTCAAGTTTTTTACCTACAGGCTTGAGCTCTTCCTGAGAAGCCTGAAGCTTGTGAGTTGTTGTGTCACTTGTTCACTGTAGAAAGATCAGAAAGCTACAAATAAGCACAAAAAGGGTAAAAATAACTTGTCCCACAAAGATAATCACCACTAGTGTATGTTACCTCCAAATGTTTTTAAAAATTGTACCTTATTATCTGAATACAATTTTTTAATTTGTGATTTTGACTCAAGTTTGGACTTAATTTCCTATCAGTAAGTATATTTTTATACCATTTTTCTTTATAGTAACTGCTTTGTCATTATTATCCCTTTCCGAATTATCAGCTCATGCCAATTTTCCAATACTCAAATAACACTACAAATGAACTTCTCTGTATTTTTAAGTATTTGCCAATTTCTATGCCAAATTTTCTGCAAATAAATTCTTGGAAATGGGAATGCACATTTTAGAAGGTATACATGATTTAAAAGCTTCAGATAGATTTCCAATATGTCCTCCAGAAAACAATTGATCATTTTATACTCTTAATGGGAATGTAAGAGATTGCTCTATTCCCACGCAGACACCTTGCCAACACTGAGTATTATCTTTGATTTTGTCTCTTTGATAAGAAATAAACAGTAATTTGCCTTAAGTTTGCATTTCTATAGTTACAGTGAAAGAGAAAATATTCCCATATTTTGGACAATTCTATTTCTTCATTTATGCATTGCCAGTCTTTGTAATTTTCCCATTTTGCTATTAGTGAATGTTTAGACTTATAAAACTCTAAATGCTAACGTTTGGGTGTTTTTGTTAGACAATTTCCTGACATATACTATTCCAACCCAATGGCATCACTATGTTTTCATTATAAATGAGGAAATGAAAGCTTCAAAGAGTTAAGTAACTTAATCAGGATGACTTGGTTATTTTAGAAGATGTGATATCCCCGAATCGCCCTGTCCACCTAGTGCATCCATCCATCCTCTAGCTGCCATAATGGTCGGTGGCTAACAACTCAGAGTTGCACCCTTCTCTGGAAAATTGTCCTCAGTCTATCCCAAATGCTCGGACGGCCTGCAAACAATGACTGACTGATGTAAGTGGAGATACAAAGACCCACTTGCTTCAAGGTTCTTTGCGGTACCATGTTTGCTCCAGACCTTCCAGTGAGGTCAGACTGAGGTGAGGCTTCATTTGAACCTTTGTCTTTGCCTAGATTATCCCCCTGTCTTAGCCTGTTTCCTGCATTCCTCCAGATTTCACTGAAGAGAACATCTTTGATAAGTCACTTATATAAAAATCTTCCTCTCAGCCATGCCTTCTAGGGAACCCGACCTAAGACAGCTGGTAAGTGGGCCATTTCATATTCAAATCCAAGCAATCTGACTCCAGGATCTGCACATAAACTCAATAGAATAAAGCACACCTTGTTCTTATCAGACACTGCCTGGGACATAATGAAGATAGCAAACACTGTTTCCTAATTTGTCATTTGCCTTTTAATTTTATGATATTCACCACAGAGAAGTATTAAATGTATGTAGCAAGTCTATTAATCTTTTTTATTGTGATGTCAATTTTTAATGGCATGCTTACAAATCTTAAATTTTAAGGTATATATTATTCTAGATCTTTTCTGATTTTTTTATTTATTTTTAAAACCCAATGTTCAGTTAAATACTGATATCACAATCATTCTAGCACCATTAAAGATTCTATAATTAACTCACAATCTGAAATGCTACATTTATCATATTTATTTATACATGTTCTCATGAGCTTGTTTTTTTGCTGTCTATTCTTTTCTGCCAACTTCTATATTAGAGTACCAGCTCCAAAATTTTAGTTTTTTAAATTGAAATCTTATGGGACATTTTGCTCCATTTTTACTTCAGATAAACTTTGAACTTAAACCCATTTAAAAATAATTAAAAATTTGCTGAGATGTACTGTACATGTACTTTTTGTATGTATGTTATTTTTCAACAAAAACTTTACCAAAAAAAAAAAATCTTCGGTGTTTTATTTGAAATTTCAGTGTTTATAAAACAATTTGGTGAGAATTAGCATCTTTTAATATTGAAGAATCTTTAAAAGCACATGCTATTTCTCCACTTATTCAAGTATTTTTATGATCCTCAGTAAAGTTGTATAGTTTTTAATTATGCATATACCTTAAAAGTATTCTTAGATTTTATTATGCTTTAATGACTATAAAGGAGTTGTTGGTTATTTATTTTATAAGTAAGATCTTATTAGTACGAATAGTGTCAATGTAACTGCTTGGATTGTAGTTAAAAGTATCACTGGTAAATTATTTTCCATCTTGGAATATTCAATTTAATCTTAATTCTTCATAGATATAGTCACCATATGTTTAGCCTATTAATAAGTGCTCTGTTGTGGGGGCAAGACAAATCATCTCTTCTAGGTAGAAGGCCAGGCTCTTCTGTTCTAATTGATTGGGCATCTGCTATGATGGTTGGCCAAATTGTTAAATTTTCACATCGCTCCTAATTTCATCTGCATAGGTGTTCCCACTGTACTGCAATATTCAGTATGCTATACTGTTCTCAGATTCTAGGGTTATTTTATGAATCATAAAAGAAAACTAACAAGAAAAAAGTATTGATTGCTTATGTGCCAAATACTTTGCATATATTATCTTAGTATTCATTATAACTTCTCATTCATTCATACAAGACTCTTTATTAAACACATACTATGTGCCCAGCTCTCAACTTATAGTTTAGTGGTGCAGAAAGACAAGAAAGCAGTTATAAAACTATGTGATAGTAGAAACACAGTGTTATAAGAGTTCTTAGCAAGAGTACCTAATCCAGATCTGAATTCTCAGGGAAGTTTCAGGATGCAAGCTCAAAATTGAGAGGTGGGGGAGAACTGGAATTATGATAAAGTTAGTAGAAGAAAGGGAACTTTTCTTCCTGGTAGAAGAGAATGTACCAGGCAGTGGTACTAAATTTGCAAAAGTTAAGGATGGGTGGAGCAAGGGAAGGAGAGTAATGAGATTTCAGGTTACCCCAAATTTCCAAATCAATGCACTGATCTTAGAGTGCTGTTAAGAATTTGGCTGGTACAGGGCGCCTGGGTGGCTCAGTCGGTTAAGCCATCTGCCTTTGGCTCAGGTCATGATCCTGGAATCCCAGGATTGAGCCCTGCATCAGGCTCCCTGCTCAGCAGGGAGTCTGCTCCTCCCCTTGCCCCTCACCCTGCTCATGCTCTCTCTCTCTCAGATAAATAAATGAAATCTTTAAAAAAAGAAAAAAGAATTTGGCTGATACAATGTAGCAAGACAACTATCCAAGCAACAGTGGTCACAGATCACTGGTTATGAGCAAAAAAGTATTTTCTTAAAGCACACTCTGTTGTTCTCTATATATTTAGAGGTAAGCCAGCTTTAACTGGAAATTAGTTTTCCTAAAGAGAGAACAAAATAAATGGTGGATATCCTGAGTTCTACTGAAATATATTTTTTAAGATTTTATTTTTAAGTAATCTCTACACCCAACATGGGGCTCAAACTCACAACCCCAAGATCAAGAGTTTCATGCTCCACTGACTGAGCCAGCCAGGAGCCCCACTACTGAAATCTTTATAGGCTCATGGTCCTCAAGAGACAATAGATAAACAATCAACTGCTTTGTTACTACATAACTAGGAATATTAGCATTCAGCTCAGGATCTCTGAATCATTACTGCTCCCCACCTCAGCTTTACTCAGCTGTTTCTATCTTTTAAGATTTGTTATTTTAACATTTCACCCTTGATTGCAATTATTGATATCTCCCCTTTCCCCTAAAAGGGTACCTGAAATAAACCAAATTGAAAAAGGGAAAGATGGGGCTGGACTTCAGGAACCTACAAGAACCAGGGGTTTGAATTCCATTGGGGTCATCTTATCCTTATTCCTCCTCTCAAGATGGACAACCTTTTTTTTTTTTCCATATGATCAAGATATGACTACATCTTTCAAGCTTTGAATCTTACATCTTTAACCACGTGCAAGGCATTAACTTGATCCCCTAACCCCAATTCCAAAGTTCCCAGGGAAAAAGACTTTTTAGATTAGATACCCATCTCAGGTCCAATAAACTGTAGTCGGGTCCTTTCATAAAATATAGCTGCTCCTGTGGTAACCATGTGGGAGAGGAGTATAGTTCTCTGAAAAGGAGGCGCTCAGAAGCTGGAGGATGGTACTTATGAAGGAGATGGGCAGATATTGCCACCACATTTAATATGAAGCAGCTGCTTACAAAATGAGATTTTGCCACTCACTTGATATCCTTAAAATGTCCCCTCCACCCAGTTTCCCAGAACCAAAACTATACCATTGTGTCAAGGCATTCTGAAAAAAGCAAAATGACCTATAACTTGTTTGACTTCATGTTCTACTCCCTCCCCTTACTCACTGTACTGCAATCAAGGAATTTCTTTCTGTTCTTCAAATTCACTCTAATAATTGCCACTTTGGACTTTTAGAGTTACTGTTTGCTCTGTCTAAAGCATCCTGCCTCCCAGATCTTTGTATGGCTGGCTCCATCAGGCTCAAATGTCACTTTAGAGAGTCTTTTCTATAATGATCCAATTTGAAGTAGTCCTGCATCATATTTATTGTCCTAATAGCATGTATCAATATCTGCAAATCTGAGGTTCATTTCTTTGTTTTCTCATTATCTATAGGAAGTTGCAAGTAATAGAACACCCAGATAAAAGTTTATTATCTTAATGAAAGTGTTCAGAGGTAGGGAGTTTCAGGCTGGTTAGGTAATTCAACAATGTCGTCAAGAACCCGCAATCGGGTCTTTGTGCTCTGCCACCTTCAAAGTGTGGTCCATGTGGCCTCTCATGAAATCAAGACTGCTGCAGAAGTCTATGCATATCCCAAAGTAGGACAGAAGAAGTGGGAACTTCTTACACAGCTAAGGGGCAGGCAACTTGGAAGCATATTTTCACTGAGGTTGCAATGGCCAGAATTTGGTTATGTACCAAAAGCATAGCCTCCAGAGGGACTGAGAAAGTATGTCTGGCTTTTTCAGCTCCCTTCGTCATGGAGGTGAGCTCTGTTAGGAAGGTAAGCTGGGAGGGCAGTGGCCAAACGGCAGGTAAAGAGCAAGGTCTATGACATGGTCTGTCTGTCTTTACCTGAAGAATGGAAGTTTCATAATGGAAGGTGCCTGACTCTAAGCCACGTCAGTCTCTGAACTTAACCAGCTCTGTGAGCCTATAAATTCCCCTTACTGCTTAAGCTCTGAGTTTTATTCCATTATTTACAACCAAAAGCATCCTGGTGATAACTCAACACAATCTAAAACACTAATGTAACCCAGCCAATCTTTGGGCAGCACTAACAGGCAGGACAAGGTATGCAGGAGACACAGTAGGTACAATGCCCAGGGCCTACAATATTGGCAGGGGCCTGTACGAATGTTTCCTTTTTACTTTTCTTAAGATTATAGGGGAAAAATAATAATGAATCCAGTCTGGATTATATTTATTTTTCTTCCAATGCAGTTGTACAATGTAATTTTTTAATATTTTTTAATGGAGTAAGGGGCCCACAAAAGTAAAAGTTCCTACGGCCCTCTAAAGTCATAATTTGGGGTGCGCCTGGGTGGCTAGGTCAGTTAAGCGTCTGACTTGGTTTTGGCTCAGCTCATGATCTCAGGTTCTTGAGATGGAGCTCAGAGTTGGACTCCATGCACAGCAGGCTGTCTGCTTCTCTCCCTCTCCCTCTGCCCCTCCCCTGGCTCGAATGCTCTCTCTCTCTCTCTGAGAAGAGAGAGAGAGCATAATAAATAATTCATTATTATTCTAAATGAATGAATGAATGTCATAGTTTGGTCCTCCTTCCAAAAACCCTGATTAGATTATAAAATTATCTTGGGAAGTCAACATAGGACACTTTGGGTTTTTGTTTTAGTTTTAAGATTTTATTTATTTGTCAGAGAGGGAGAGAGAGAACAAGCAGGGGGAGTGGGAGAGGGAGAAGCAGCTCCCCACTGAGCAAGGAGCCCGATGCGGGGCTCAATCCCAGGACCCTGAGATCATGACCTGAGCCGAAGGCAGACGCTTAATGACTGAGCCACCCAGGCACCATTGGTTACTTATTTTAAAAATGGGATGTCACTGGGGCTCCTGGGGGGCTCAGTCAGTTAAGCACCTGCCTTTTTTTTTTTTTTTTAAGATTTTATTTATTTGTCTGGGGCACCTGGGTGGCTCAGATGGTTAAGCGTCTGCCTTCGGCTCAGGTCATGATCCCAGCGTCCTGGGATTGAGCCCCGCATCGGGCTCCTTGCTCAGCGGGAAGCCTCCTTCTCCCTCTCCTTCTACTGCTCCCTCTGCTTGTGCTCTCTCGCTCTCTCTGTCAAATAAATAAATAAATAAATAAAATCTTTTAAAAAAAAGATTTTATTTATTTGTCAGAGAGAGCGAGAGAGCACAAGCAGGGAGAGGGGCAGGCAGAGGGAGAAGCAGGCTTCCCGCTGAGCAGGGAGCCTGATGCGGGGCTCAATCCCAGGACCCTGAGATCATGACCTGAGCCGAAGGCAGACGCTTAACTGACTGAGGCACCCAGGTGTCCCTAGAGCACACTTTGGAATTGAGAACGATCATAAGGGATTTTGATAATGGAGAGAAATTCAGGAAAATAATCCTATGACTCATAGGCTTTTTTAGAAACCCAGCCCTAGCCAGGATGTTCTAACGGGAGGTCCTGAAAACCCAAGGGCAAGCAAGATGCTCCTGGGAACCGAGAGAGGAGGAAATAATAGGAATGTAGGAACATGGGCCACCGAAGGAAAGAAAGAGGAGGGAGGAAGCTGAGAATGGACAAAGGGCATAAATATGAATAATTTCTGTGTATCAGGAATGGCCTTGGTTACAAGCTCTATAGGGACATTTTAGCTGAGGGCTATGACTGCTATTCTAGGATCTCGTTTCCCCACTTCTGAAACAAGCTCTCAGCCTGTGCTGTGGAAATCAGCCTGCCATCAACATCTGGGTTAGATTGCATTATATTGTGAGTTACTGTCTTTGTTCCTGTTCCTTATTATAATTTCAGGGTCCATATGTGGTAAAATTAAAGGGAGAGAAACCCCACCAGATTAGAGATTTCTAGCTGTGCTTTTATTATTCCTGGGAGGTTCTGGCTATTCAAAATAAAGCAAAAGAAAAATGTTTTAAGAATTTAGTCTCTTTAATTTTAAAAATGAGCGTAGCTGCTGCAGGATTTTGCAGCTCTGTGACGTCACCCTGCTTGGGCTTCTTGACCATTCCTGATTCTGCAATTGGACAGTGAGAGGGTTTGAATACGTCACCTCTAGGGTCCCTTCCAGCTCCAAAATTATACTAATTTTGCAGATCATGCAGCAAGAGAGTAGTTTTGGAGAATCAAACCAAAACCTAAAGAATTGCAGTTCGGGGGAAGGCTAGAACCACCATCATGCACAGCAGCTCCTTCACAAGGTCCCGCTGCAGGCGGCCTCTCTTTAGGACCAGCACAGCAAGTCCAGGTGCTCAGGACCTACCAGCACCGGGGCAGAAAGGCTGCATGTGGTGATCACGTGGTGTCTTTGCCGGGCTAGTCAGTGTGCAAACCCGTGTGCACCAGGGGACACTTGCTGTCGCTGTCCTCTTAGAAAGACACGCCCCACCCCCAACTGTTGTCTCCCTCCCCATGCATACAGACAAAATTTCTCTCCTTCCTCCATCTGTCCAAAAAGGATATCAGACTTGAGATCCTGTGCCCATATTTGACTGTTTAAAAATTGATGATTCTTCTGCAAATGGATAGTGGTGATGGTTGCACAACATTGTGAATGTACTTTAATGCCACTGAATAGTATACTGAAAAATGAGACAATAGTCAAAAAAAAAAATCAATGTTCAAAAATCAATGATTCATTCTTGTTTTTTTTTTTTTTTAACTTTCTCAGCCCATTTACTATCAAAATCCTTATTGTGTGTTTTTCCTAGAAGTCTGGTTGGCCATATCTTCCCAGGAGCGTTAGAAATGCAGAGCTGTTAAGCAAGAATGCTTGTGACAACCACCACTCTGTGCGAGTGAGAGGTTGCAAAGGGCTATTCTCCACACAGGGGTATCCATAGCTAATCTCCACGTTCTAATTGTGAGGCCATTTTAGCATCTTTGTTCCTAGGCTCCTTTGTTCTGTCTTCAAGCAATTGCTCATTGAACCTGATGATCTGTCTACATTACTTTCCTAGCCTTCAACAAAGAAACCAAACTTCAACTGGCTTTACTTATCATTTGTTGTTGTTAAATATAACATATGGAAAAGTGCATAGAACAGATGTGTAGCGTAATGACTAGTTACAAAATGAAAACCGGTACTGAAGAAATAGAAAGTTGCCATGCCCCAGAAGACCCGTGAGTCGCTACGCCTTCCCAACTTCCTGTCCCCAGAGTAAAGACTTAATACCATAAAAGCAAAAAAAAAAAAAAAACAACTTGTCCTTTTTTAATTTTACCACCTGTGAATACTTCCCCTAACATAATTCTTGAACTTTAT
Source organism: Eumetopias jubatus (assembly GCF_037043125.1). Lineage (NCBI taxonomy): Eukaryota > Metazoa > Chordata > Mammalia > Carnivora > Otariidae > Eumetopias > Eumetopias jubatus. The sequence continues at coordinate 114,506,926 of NW_028274811.1, forward strand.
AAGTGGAATCATGGTGTTGGGATTCAGCTTGTTCTTTAGCCACGTCCTTTACCCTGTTCTTAACACATAGAACTGTTTTGTACATTCATGCTCCGCTGGTGATTTCTTTGGAGAAAAGTGTGCTATGTCAAGCATTTTGCAGTGCTAAGAGATTAACTGCTTCCTAGTACTTCATTATTAAAAACTCTGTCTCCTTCTGTTTTAGCTGAGCAGGAAATGAGAAGTGCCTTTGCCCAGGGGTGACATTCAGAATAGCTAGTGTGTCAGCAGGGGCGCCCATCAATCAGAACAGACAATAGGGTGAGGCAAGGTGCTAGTATAACTGATAGTGTCTACTGACTGAATATCAACCCTGCCTGGGCCCTTACTGTTCCCTCTACTGGAATTTGCCTATCCTTCAGGGTCTCTACCAGGATCCAATTCCCAGCTGAGTTTCAAACTTAACAGCATAAGGTAGAAAAGTGACAAACTCAGTTTTCTTATCTATAAAAGGAGGAGACTGGGTTAGGATATTTCTGAGGATTCTTCCAGATGTGAAGTTCTATGACTGAAAGGGTCTCATTATTGTGTCTGTTATTATGACACTCATCACTCTCTACATTCCTGCTATGTTCAACGAGACACCAGGCAAAAATAAGCATCAGGATGCTAGAATCAGGCCCTGTTTTAAGTCCTTTATATCTTTGAATCCTTGGAAGGTACAATTCATGGCATTTGTTAAATGAGTGTTTGATGGAATAAGTCCCACTTCTCTGATGCCATCCCCAACTACTCTGATCTGTTTTTTCCTGAAATTCTCTCTCAGTCACTTGACTTTTAATCTTAGGCTTCCTCTTAATTTTTCATTCTATGAAGTTAAACTTTCAAATGCATAATCTTATTTCTATAAAGCAAGACACAAATTCTCTGGGAAACCTGCATCCTGTTTTTTTTTTTTTTTTAAGATTTTATTTATTTATTTGACAGAGACAGCGAGAGCAGGAACACAAGCAGGGGGAGTGGGAGAGGGAGAAGCAGGCCTCCCGTGGAGCAGGGAGCCCGATGTGGGACTCGATCCCAGGACCCTGAGACCATGACCTGAGCCGAAGGCAGACGCTAACGACTGAGCCACCCAGGCGCCCAACCTGCATCCTGTTCACAACAATACCAGAACCTAGACTTCAGAAGTGTTCTATGTTTATTGAATAAATGGTTGGCCCTCTGCCATAGAATGATGACTCCTTCACCTAGTAGGGCAGTGAGCACTGGCTTAGTCCTTCTGGGCTGCTATAACAAAGTACCATAAGATCAGGGGTGGGTGGATGAGGGGATCGGGGGGTGGGAGGGCTCTAAACAGCAAACATTTATTTCTCACAGTTCTGGAGGCTGTGCCCTCATATGGCAGAAGGGGCAAGAGACCTCTTTTATAAGGGCACTAATCCCATTCAAGAGGGCTCTATCCTCATGACCTAATCACCTCTCAAAGGCCTCATCTCCTAACAGCATCACACTGGGGTTAGGATTTCAACATATAAATTCAGGAGGGACACAAACTTTCAGTATTTAGCAAGTACTTACAATAGGACTTAGGATAAGGGCCTGCTTTGGTTTTTCCGTTTCAGGGCTTAGCAATGTATGTCAGTCTGGGCAATGGAAGTATCATTACATGATGTTCTTGAGGTGGGGCTGGGAGTTTCTTCTTCATTAGCAGAACTGAAAAGAATGTTAGCTCAAAGTTGAGAAAACATTTCAGAAGTTCTGGGTTTAAAAAAAAAAAAGAAGAAGAAGTTGTTCTGGGTTTTCCTTGCTGTGGGAGTAGAGAAGTTGTGCAGTCTCATGCTGATTCTTAGTACTGCCCTGACCCATGTCTCAGCACCTTCTGGGTGTCTGTGGGGTGACTAACAAAGTCAATCAGCCTGGTGAGGCAGCTGTGTGCCTGCTCCGGCCAAGCACTCAACTATTTATGCAAATTAAAAACAGAAGTCTATAAACTGACCCCAGCTGTACTACCTCTAACGACTGCAAGCTGGACTCGTGAGGATGTTGTTATTTTTAAAGTCAGTTGTTTTTCCATGCCTGCATTTTGTTTTGCCCTAACACATATGCAACAAGAATTTTTCCATAAACTTTAAAGACAAATGTAATTACCCTTAGGCTAGTCTCTTCTGTAAAATTGTTGAGATAAGTTCAATGTACGGGATTATCCTCTAGCCCCTCATCATGTCTCAAGTATTTTCATTCTTTGTGCTAAAAATGTTGGGGGAGATTGTGGTCAAGATATTTAATCACAGTGAATGGAATGAAGGAGTCACCCATCCCTGGTTCCTGGGTTGTATTATTTAGGCTTAGTTTGGTTTGCTTTTGTAAAGTCACCTTTGGTGCTATAACATACAGGATGGCAGGTACAAGGACTTAATATGGAAGCATCTGTTCAATGGCAGAATCAACTAAAAATAATACACCAACCAAGGATCCTGGGGAGAAATCAGAACTTAGAGGGTGTAGGAGCCATTAACATGGAGTACTTTTTCTTTTTCTTTTTTTAAGATAAATAAGCCACCAGTTTGATGCTAAGCAACTGACTGTGGCCTAAACTATAGCCCTGACTGAAATTAGATCTCCCTGGAGAAGTTACAGAAGTAGTATGTATTCGTTGAAGACAGTTGGGAAGATAGGAGGAAGCTATTTTAAAAATTTATTTTAATTAGAAATCACACCCAGATACAGCCATCATGTCTATGCACTCTGTTCAGATTACTAGTCCTTCTTAAAGATTTTTTCCCAGAAAATTGTGCAGTGCAGATGGAGATTAACTTAGCAGGTCCAAGGAGAATGGAGATTGGATGGGAAGACTCTGGATCGAGAAATGTGTATAGTGGCTCTCCCACAGTCCATGGACTCTTTAGGGCCGGCCCTGACAGCGATCTAACAGCAGAGCCGTCCCACATGCTGACCCACCTCACTGCCTCACACTCCAGTCCTATCCCTTGCAAACCAAGGACCCTGCATTTTAGCACCCTATGGCAGACTGATGATTCAACTGGGAAGCTCTTAGAAGACCCCAGCTCTGCTCCAAACTCAGCAATCCTTCAACAGTGAGTCCTACCAAACTCAGTGTGAGCTTTTATGATGCTAGTAATAGTTAACAATACTGTCTTGTATACTTGAAAGCTATGGGAGTAGAGCTTCAAAGCGTTCCCCATTTGTAGCTCTTGTCCTGCCTTATGTCAGCACTCAGGAGCTGTGAGTCCTTCAGGTGGTTCTAAGGACAAACAGCTATATTGAGGAGCACTCCAGGGCACAGGAGTTGCTCTTGCAACACCCAGAAGTCTTGACCCTCTTTTCTCATTCTCAGTGGCATTTAGAAACCTTCAGATAGGGTGCCTGAGATGGCTTAGTTAAGCGACTGACTTCTGCTCAGAGACCCAGGATCAAGTCCCTCATCGGGCTCCCCACTGAGCCAGGAATCTGCTTCTCCCTCTGACACTCCTCCCTTTCAGGCTCCCTCACTCTGTCTCTTAAATAAGTAATAATAATATAAAGAAAAAAATCTTTAGAAACCTTCAGATACATAGGGCAAGGTCAGCTCCTAAACTCCCTTTGTATTCTATATGAATATGTCCTACCATCATCTACCTAATACTGCCTTATCTCACCTGGATACAATAATAGCCCATGGAGGCATCCTCAAAATTCTGGAGCCATTTTTGTGTCCTTTGTCCATTGCCTGCACATCTAATCAGTTAACCACTTCTTGGTTTTGCCTTGGTAGTTGCCTTCCTCCTCTACTCATGCCTGTTACCCTGGTCCAGAACCTCCCCTAGGTGGGCCTCAATACCTTTAAACTGAGCTGTCTGATTCTAGACTTTCCCCCTACATTCTGTCCTGTTTTCTAGAAACCAATACTATTTCTACAACAATTCCTGAGGAAACTATAATAGGTCCCTCTCAGAGTTTGAGCTCCTCAGCAGTGGAATTTAAGCCTTATCAACCTGCCATATCTTATCTGGTCAGGGTGTTCTCACAACCTTATTTGGCCACTCCAGTCTGGCTGGTTCTTCCTTAAAAGCCAGGCTCAGTCCTGCCTTTTCCAGTCACTTAGCATGTCCCATCCCCTCCTTTAAACCAAGTCCTCTATCTCAAGGCCTTTTTTCTATGTCCCCCCTCTTTCCCAAAGTTTGGATTTTAGGACTTAATAGTGTTTCATTTTTATTGTGCCGTCTAGACCTTAATTGCCCTTCTGCTGGGACCCAAGTAATCCTTAACAGTTGTAGGTGTAAAATTGCTTAGAGGACTAACCCTGTGCCACCTGCCATTCTCAGTGCTATACAGCTTTGCATGTATTAACTAATTTAATCCAAGCAATTCTATGGAGGTAGGTGCTATTATCAGCATTTTGCAGATGAGGAAATTAAGACATGGAGAAATTCAATAACTTGTCCAAAATCACTCAGCCAATTAAAGGTGGAATGTGAGTTTGAACTTACATGAAGTTTGTCTCCAGAATCCAAGACATTCTGCATCCCTTTAGGAGCAGAGGACTTTTTGTGAGCCCACAGCAAGCCAGAGCACGAATCACATAGCGCATCCTAATGTTTATTGTTTTCTCCTAATTAGCTAATACTGTGAATCTGATGCAAATTTATGCATCAAGTATTAAGCCACCCTATTTTATGAGGTATGGGATTGAAACTGTTCACAATTTTGTAGAAAATCTTATACCTGGGGTTCTTCCAAGTGAAGTCTTTTCTGAGCACAAGTACATTCAAGTAGTATAAACTCTTGCCCCCTGAAAAGATTACTCTAGATTTTGGTCATTTGATGGATTGTCTACACAGCATTTTTCTTTCTTTAGGACTGATTTAACTTGCTTAATTTTGTGCTTGTCAAACACAATGAGCATGATGAATCCTTCTGAGTTACAGATTTATCAGAAACATCTGTTAATTTACTAAAAATGCACTATGGCCTGAATTGTCCCTTACAAAAGCAGGCTCTAGTTCCTCTGTGAACAGATTTCAGTTTCTTTCTCAAGGGTTACATCCATGATCTGTGAAGGTTGGGACATCACTCAGTATCAACTTGCATGTTTAAACAAGTCATTCTTGTTCTTTTTTGTTTTCTCAGTGCAAGGGATGTTTTAGTCCTTTGTAAAATTTAGCATATTGCTTTTGATGCAAAACAGTATTTCTGCCCCGTGGGTCCCCATTTCTGTTTTAGAATTTCAGACAATGATACAAAGTTTTGTTTACTGGCAGCCCATGGTGCATTCTACACAAAATAACAGGAAATTTTAGTAACTCAAACAGAACTACCAAAGGAAAAGTAAGCCTTGAGGAGACAACTGCCCCTCTCCCATCCTTATAAAATATAAATAAACATACCTTCAAGTGACCAACTATCTCATCCTAGACTCAAGACAAAGGCCTTTCTGTGTAATAAGAATATTCCTCAATAGAGGCTTTCCTGTATAAAAATAGGCTTGTGTTGTCACATGTGTTTCATTGCTTCATTTACTTCTTAAACATTTTGAGAATAATTTACCAAGTTGAGGATTGTGTTTTGTCAAATCATTTTCACAAAATGATCTTTCATATCCTGAGAACTGAATATTTTGTTATTGCTTTGTGCCATAAAATACCCTACAAACAATATCACTCATACCTGTGCCTGATATTCCTCCATACATTCAGTAATTGTAGTGTTTTCTTGAGAGGTTTGAGGAAAGGAACAGAGGCCCACTCTTTCTCTCACCAGTCATAATAACCAAGCGTTTAATAACTGTTAATTATTTCTCAGAAGAATTTTGAGGCTGAGAGAATGCAATACTCCATTTCTTAATTTTGAATAAGAGTTGCGTATGGTTTCAATATTATTATAATTTCCTTTTTTATCATAAATAGATGGTTGACTTATTAAAGTTTACCTCTGTGGGAAAATAAAATTGTTAATCATGCTATGACATGACTGAGTTATCTGAGCCTCCAGCCTACTTGTCAAAGAGTTATCACATCTGGGATCTAATACTTTTTAAAAGGGTACAAACTGAGTTCTCACTTAAAATTAGTGAACAAGATTCTGTACTATTATGGACCAGGCAACATTTACTACTTTTCTTCCTTTCTTTCTAAATTTGTCGTAAAAATTTGGGACCAGTGAGACTACTGATAAGAGACGAAGTAGGTATTTGTCCTTGTTAAATCAAGTCAATCATCTTGATACTTTGTACGTGTTCTGGAACATTTAATCTAGAGGCCTAGACATTATTAAAGTAATATGTTATATGGAGAACATTTATCAAAACAAGTGACTATGAGTTTAAAATTAAGAGTATTTTTTTTTTAAGATTTTATTTATTTATTTGACAGAGAGATAGAGAGCACAAGCAGCAGAGGGAGAGGGAGAAGCAGGCTCTCCGCTTGAGCAGGGAGCCCGATGCGGGGGCTCAATCCCAGGACCCTGGGATCATGACCTGAGCCGAAGGCAGACACTTAACGACTGAGCCACCCAGGCGCCCCTAAGAGTAGTTCTTCTCACAGCTCTTTCCTATAATAACTTATCAGTTATTTCACTTGGACAGAATGTGAGCTCTACCTCAGGACAGCTGTGTGTCCACAGCAACAGTTTCTGCTACAAAGTGCAGCAACCCTATACTTCTGTGCATGGGCATCTGTCACAAAGAGACACAGTCTTGTGTTCATTCAGGCTTTTGTTCACCTGATGGGGTGCAGATGTGGTTTTCACCAGTAAAAGTGAGCCAATGAGTCACACAGCCAAATGAAATGTGTTGGAGAAATGTAATGGTTAATCACTCACTTTAGTTGCAGCAGCGGGTTTCCTGATACACTTGACTGGTTTCACATAGATGGCACAAAATATAGAGCTTAGTGGCTCACAAAGCCAGCCTGCTTTTACTGGACTGCCCAGCTTACAAATTCTTTTGATTCTATTTTGAACCACACTGGTGAAAGCCAAAGAACAAGTGACAAAAGCCATCTCATCTTTTCTCTGCTTTTTGGCTTAGCCTTTTGCTTAATTTCATTTCAGCAACATTTTAAAAATGACACTGGAATTCCAAAATTGAGTAATTTTCCTGAGATCCTAGGTGGTGTTGGTGGTGGAAGCAGAATTCTTCCACTTCTCCAAACTAAGTCCAAGGCATGGTCTTTGAAATATACAGCAGCACCCTGACAAAGCTTTCCACACAAAGAAGAATAACAGCTAGTACCTGAGAGTCGCCCGCATTGATATTTAATCCTCACAACTTGTAGACAGTTACCTATATTTTATCTCCATTTTAAAAGTGGGGAAACTGAGTCTCAGAGGTTAAGTATCCTTCTCAAGGTCACATAGCTAATAAAGTACCTGGGATTGAAACTTAGGTCTGTCTGTTGCCAAAGCTTGATCTTAAGTATTTAGTTAACTGGATCAGAATTCTATAAAATAGAATTTTATAGAATGTCTCACGGCATGTGATTGTGGTGTTATAAGTTAGCCATTGCTCTTTCGATCCCTTGACTTTAAAGCAAAGGCTTTTTAAAAATGGAGTTATAATTCAAGTCAGGAAACGACAGATGTTGGCAGGGATGCGGAGAAAGGGGAACCCTCCTACACTGTTGGTGGGAATGCAAGTTGGTGCAGCCCCTCTGGAAAACAGTATGGAGGTTCCTCAAACAGTTGAAAATAGAGCTACCATACGATCCAGCAATTGCACTACTGGGTATTTACCACAAAGATACAAATGTAGGGATCCAAAGGGGTACGTGCACTCCAATGTGCATAGCAGCAATGTCCACAATAGCCAAACTGTGGAAAGAGCCAAGATGTCCATTGACGGATGAATGGATAAAGAAGATGTGGTATATATACACAATGGAATATTATGCAGCCATCAAAAGGAATGAGATCTTGCCATTTGCAACGACGTGGATGGAACTGGAGGGTGTTATGCTGAGCGAAATAAGTCAATCAGAGAAAGACATGTATCATATGACCTCACTGATACGAGGAATTCTTAATCTCGGGAAACAAACTGAGGGTTGCTAGAGTGGTGGGGGGTGGGAGGGACGGGGTGGCTGGGTGATAGACATTGGGGAGGGTATGTGCTATGGTGAGCGCTGTGAATTGTGCAAGACTGTTGAATCACAGATCTGTACCTCTGAAACAAATAATGCAAAATATGTTAAGAAAAAAGAAAAAGAAGAAGATAGCAGGAGGGGAAGAATGAAGGGGAGGAAGTCGGAGGGGGAGACGAACCATGAGAGACGATGGACTCTGAAAAACAAACTGAGGGTTCTAGAGGGGAGGGGGGTGGGGAGATGGGTTAGCCCGGTGATGGGTATTAAAGAGGGCACATTCTGCATGGAGCACTGGGTGTTATGCACAAACAATGAATCATGGAACACTACATCAAGAACGAATGGTGTGACGTATGGTGATGAACATAACAAGAAAAAATTTTTTAAAAATGGAGTTACACTTGACATACTATATTATATTAGTTGCAGGTGTACAAAATGGTGATTCAATTTTCTTACACATTGTGAAATGATCACTACGATAGGTCTAGGTACCATCTATCACCATAGAAAATTATTACAATATTATCGACTGTATTCCCTATGCTATACATTACATCCTTGTGACTTCTTTAGTTTATGACTCAAGTTTGTACCTCCTCCCATCCCTCCACCTCCCCTCGCCTCTGGCAACCACCAGTTTATTGTCTGACCAAAGACTTTTAAGTGTTTTGCCATTTGCTGTATGTTTTTTGTCAATGTCCTTCATTAATCTGAATAAAGCCCTTTTTATTCTTAGATTTCCCACCCGCCCCCCCCATGAATGTTGTTACGGGGTGAGTTGCCTCTTCCCACTTCCAAGGTTATTTGTTCAAGCCCTAACTCTCAGTACTTCTGAAAGTAGATATGGAGCCGGGGCCTTTAAAGAGGTAATTAAGTTAAAATGAGGCTGTTGGGGTGGGTCCTAGGAGAGGGGAGGCGGCCAGAGAGATAGCAAGGGTGACCAGAGGAGAGACCACCTCAGGACATAGCGGGAGGTAGCCATCTGCAAGCTAACGACGGAGGTCTCAGAAGAAACCAACTCTGGAGTACTTTTAAGGTTGGAATTTTTTTGTTCCTGTAGTGTTTGATAAAATTTGATGGTGGCTCTGTCGGAGTGGGGCTTCTGTAGGAAGGTTTTTAACTGGTTGTTTCTTTAATGGTAATATGTCATTGTTCTGGACATTTGTGTTCTTTTTGGTCTGGAAATGCATAGTTTTGGTTTGTGGAATGTTTGCTAAAATTACTTCATAATTTCTTCTCACCGTGGCTGTCGTTTCTCTTTGTTTTGAAATATCTAATTGGGTATTAGACTTCTGAGCTGGTATTCTAATGGTCTTTGCTCAACTGCTTCTTTATCTTTTTGGGTGGTTTCCTGAGCTTCATTCCAGCTCTATTGAATTTGCTCTTTGCCTTTATCTGCTGTCCCTGAGGTCAAGCCCTCTTTAGTTTTCACTTTGGTCTTCTTTCAGGTAGTCACTTTGTGGAGTGAGGCACATCGGTGAGCTCAAGTGTGCATTTTAAAGACTCCCAGCTACTTTGTATTTTCAGTCTCTGCCAGATCTGAGGACCAGGTGCATCTTATTTCTGAGCTGATGGGAGTTCGGCAGGAATCGGCTCGCTTCTTGCTGGCTTTCCTGATTCCAGGACTTAGGCTTCAGCTTTGTTCTACTATGTTAACTGCCAATTCTTTACTCATTTTGTTTTCCAAGATGGTTGATCTCTCCTATACAAGCGTCTTTAGTTTTATTTGTGGGCCCTTTATTCCTTAATTGGCCAGTGGGGTAGCTGAAATATATTTAATGTCGTGGTTAAATGGAAGACCTCCATATTTTGACTTCATGTCTTCATTGTCTAATGATAGCCACTAACCACATGTGGCTACTTAGATTTAAATTAAAAACAAATCAAATTCAGTGCCTTGGCCACATTTCAAGTGCTCAGGCTCCATATGTAGCCAATGCTACCATATAGGACAGTGTAGATAGAGAACACTTCCATCTTACAGAAAGCTTTATTGGACAGCACTGCTTAACACAATCCAGAGATGCCATCTATGACTACTAGTCTATGACATCCTTCTCATTACTTGATAGTACATCTCTTTAATTCTGTGTAGCATTTATCACTAGTTGATACTTGTCTCTATCCACTAGAGATTAAGCTCCTTGTGAGCAGGGACCTTGTTTTCCTAGGATTCCTAACATACAGCAGGTGCTACATAGGTTAGTTAGAATAAATGAACCCGTATTAACCTGCCCAAAGTGCCTACATGCTTGTCTTGCTTAGTTTAAACTACATAGACTCAGAATCTCAAGTTGGGATAAGATAATTCTTGATGGCACAATTGCCATGCTTTTCACTGGCTGTATATTATAGCTTCGTACTGTTTCAGGTTCTCAACTCCTGGCAAGCTGTTTTGAGCCAAGTGCTAACTTTCTTTTTTTGGTTTTGTTTGTGTGTGTGTGTGCGTGTGCATGTGCGCTACCTTTGAATTAAGATATTTACACGTAAGCTTTCAAAGAGACCAAGTTGTAAATCAGAAGCACTCCAAGTGTCCAATTTTTAGTGAAATACCTACAAGAAAGCAACTTGGAAAAATCACTCCAGTAGATGGTGATCTCATAAAAAACAGATAAGAAAGCAAATGTCTACTTCTTGAGACTTGCTCACCTATGCAGCTGCCATAGATACGTTAGTTTTTGGTACCACAACAATTGAGCAGATTACAGATACACAGAATGGAGCTGCAAGTTGACTTGTCACTAACAGCACATGGTGGGTTAAGAGGCAATAACCTGTAGAGAAGATCCTGGGTGAATCTTAACTCTCAAATTATACTTGCCCCCACATTTAACCATCTTGCTCGCATCCTACACTTAGGGCTCAAACACCCCCTCTGCTTTCAAGTAGAGAATATCTTCTACTACTACCCATCCATCAGTCAAAACTGATCTTTTTTTTTTTTATGAATAAGCGACTGCCCATATATAGTTCTTCTCAGTCTCCAAAGCACCTTTATTTTCCAAAGGGCATTTCCCCCCCCCACTTTTTGAAATAAATCCCTGTGAAGTGCTTATTGCTCCTTGACAATTAAAAGTACATAGTTGATTCTTCTGGTTTGCCATCCTGATATTTTTTTTATAATCTGGTTATCAAGCAGGGCTTAGATTCTTGGTTACTCAAAGACTTTCAAGGAACTTAATGTACTATTTCTTGTCGTGCAGGATAAAGCAATTCAGACCTTTCATCTCACGGAAGTTTCAAAACCACCATGGACATAATACAGTTAAAATATGTTCATAAATTTATCCTTCTGGGTCCTAGAATAGAAATAAGAATATAATAGAAAAAAGCTAATGTTCAAGAATTTGGAGAGTGAAGGACTAATCAGACTACAAGAAACAAAATTTTAAAAGAAATACCATTCATATTTAGACCAACTGCTCTAGGACAATATTACTATGAAGAAAGTTTAGCTATGGACAATAAAGGAAGAGAAATGAAGAAGAGATTTGGAGAAAATATTGAGCAAAAGAAAAGGAGAGAAAAAGTAGAGGGACAGCATGAATCAAAATTAAAGGTAGAAATCATCCAAAGTTTCATCAATGGATGATGGATGAACAAAATGCAGTATGTCCAGGGATGCCTGGGTGGCTCAGTCAGTTAAGTGTCTGCCTTCGGCTCGGGTCATGATCCCAGGGTCCTGGTATCGAGTCTCGCGTTGGGCTCCTTGCTCAGCAGGGAGCCTGCTTCTCCCTCTGCTGCTCTTCCTGCTTGTGCTCTCTCTCGATATGTCAAATAAATAAATAAAATATTTTAAAAAAATAAAAATGCAGTATTTCCATACAATGGAATATTATCTGGCCATAGGAAAGAATGTATATGCTACAACATGGATGAAACTTAAATACTATCAAAGTGAAAGAGCTCAATCCCCAAAGACCACATACTATAGGATTCCATTCATATGAAAGTCCAGAACAGAAGTCCATAGAGACAGAAAGTGGACTAGTGGTTTCATAGGGCTGAAGGTGGAGGTAAGGGGTGGAGGGTAATAGCTCAACGGTTCAGGGTTTCTCTTAGAGGTGATTAAAAATGTTCTAGTGGTGCCTGGGTGGTGCAGTCAGTTAAGCGTCCAACTCTTGGTTTTGGCTCAGGTCGTGATCTCAGGGTCCTGAGATCGCGCCCTGCATCAGTCTCCTTGCTGAGCAGAGTCTGCTCCAAAGTCTCACTCCCATTCATGTTCGTATTCTATAAAATCTTTAAAATTCCTAAAAATGGTGATAGTTGCACAAATCTGTAAATACACAAAAAACCCCACTGAACTGTATACTTTAAATGGGTGAAGTGTATGTGAATTCTCAAGGTTATTTTTTTAAAAATATGAATAGGGGAAAAAACCTCAAATGCCACATGAGAAGTGAATTATAAACTGTCTGAATACAATTAGAGTACCCCAGGGCTGCCTCACCAAGTTTTAATTCTTTCTCAAACTGGGAGTTTATCTCATTCCTTAGGCATTAGTAAATTGTGCTTGTCACTTTGGATTTCCATGGAAGTATTTGCTTTTCCTGTATATCATAAGATCAGGGTGTTAGGTTAGATAATGGCTCCAAAGATACCAGGTCTTAATTTGTAGAACCTGTGATTGTTACCTTGGATAGCAAAAGTGACTTTGTACACCGGCTGTTGTATGAAAACAATGAATCATGGAACACTACATCAAAAACTAGTGAGGTACTGTATGGTGACTAACATAACATAATAAAATTAAATTAAAAAAAGAAAAAAGTAATTTAGAAAAGTGACTTTGTAGGTGTGATAAATTAAGAATTTTGAGGCGGGGAGATTATCCTGGATTATCTGGGTAGGCCCTAAACGCAATCACAACTGCCCTTGTAAGAGGGAGGCACGGAGAGGTTAGACTATAGAAGAGAAGGCAATGTGACCATAGATGTAGAGACTGGAGTGATATGGTCACAAGCCAAGGAATGAAAACAGCCAGAAGCTGGAGGAGCTAAAGAACTCTCCCTTGGGATCTCTGGAAGGAACCAGCCCTGCCAGCACCTTGATTTTTTTTTTTTTTTTAGCCCCGAAAGACTCAGGATTTCTAACTTGCAGAACTATAAGAGAATAAATTTGTGTCTTGTCATCAAGTGTGTGGTAATTTGTCACAGTGCCAATAGGAAACTAATCAGCAATGCAGTACTGTCTAAGATTAAATGATCCTGGGGAGGTATCAAGAGGGATTGACAGAGCTTCTTAATATGTGGTGCTTGGGTAGTGTTTGCTTGTGAGGTCTAGTTCTGTCTTTCTCCTAGATTTACCACATTAAGTGATGAGTCTTCATTTTCAATGTCTTGTCTTGCTTTCATACTCCAAGACCCAACAAATTCTTTTTGGAAGAGGGGAGTTAATTGGTTTAGAACAAATCCATGCTCCCCAACCAGGGGTAAGGTTTCTAGATCTGAAAGGGTCCTTAATCATCTAGTGATTAGTTCAACTCTATCTTGTAGCTGAGTAAACAGAAGCCTGGAAGAAACAAGTGACCCACCCAAGCTCATCTAGTTTTGTGGCAAATGTTCGTGATTGCCAGGCCACTAATCTTTAAAAATTAGACATGTGGGACTTTGATATCAGCTTGCTGGAGACAAAACAAGTTTAAGCTGACATGGAGATGTTTTAGACTTAAAAGTTTCTAGTTGCAAGAGTCCCATCATTACAGCTAGGGTTCCCTCTCGTTTTGTAGGCCACCATGCTAGGAACAGAAAATTCTCTTAATTAAAACCTCTAACCTTCTGACCTCTTCCATTTATGGAAGTTCTGTTAGCAGCTTCATAGGAGGTTCATCTTCTAGGACATAATGGTACTTTGTTCAAGTGTAGGAAGCAGAGAAGGGGCCTGGGGTAAATCAGAGGTGGCTGGGGGTGGGTGTCAGGATGGCCACCTGGAACAGGAAGAGTGGGGCTAGGAAAAAAATGTTAAGGTCCTAGAAGTCATGGGAGGCAGTAAATAGGCAAAGTGCACAATGACCTCTGCAGAATTCAGTAGATACCACTTCTGAAGAAGTGTCCGTGGTTTAAGAGTCTTTATTTATTATTTATTTGTTTGTTTTAAGTAAATCAGTTTTTTAAAACTTTATTTTTTTTATGTAGTGTTCCATGATTCACTGTTTGCGTATAACACCCAGTGCTCCATGCAATACATACCCTCCTTAGTACCCATCACCGGGCTAACCCATCCCCCCACCTCCCTCCCCTCTAAAACCCTGTTTGTTTCTCAGAGTCCGTAGTCTCTCAAGGTTCTCCCCCTCCAATTTCCCCCCTTCATTTTTCCCTTCCTACTTTTTTTTTAACATATAATGTATTATTTGTTTCAGAGGTAGAGGTCTGTAATTCAACACTCTTACACAATTCACAGCACTCACCATAGCACATACCCTTCCCGATGTCTTCACCCAGCCACCCCATCCCTCCCACCCCCCACCACTCCAGCAACCCTCAGTTTGTTTCCTGAGATTAAGAATTCCTCATATCAGTGAGATCATGTGATACATGTCTTTCTCTGATTGACTTATTTTGCTTAGCATAATACCCTCTAGTTCCATCCACGTTGTTGCAAATGGCAAGATTTCATTTTTTTGACGGCTGCATAATATTCCATTGTATATATACACCACATCTTCTTTATTCATCTGTTGATGGACATCTTGGCTCTTTCCACAATTTGGCTATTGTGGACATTGCGGCTGTGAACATTGGGGTGCAAGTACCCCTTTGGATCACTATATTTGTATCTTTGGGGTAAATACCCAGTAGTGCAGTTGCTGGGTCATCGGGTAGCTCTATTTTCAACTTTTTGAGGAACCTCCATACTGTTTTCCAGAGTGGCTGCACCAGCTTGCATTCCCACCAACAGTGTAGGAAGGTTCCCCTTTCTCCACATCCTCGTCAACATCTGTCGTTTCCTGACTTGTTAATTTTAGCCATTCTGACTGGTGTAAGGTTGTATCTCACTGTGGTTTTGATTTGGATTTCCCTGATGCCGAGTGATGTTGAGCATTTTTTATGTGTCTGTTGGCCATTTGGATGTCTTCTTTGGAAAAATGTCTGTTCATGTCTTCTGCCCATTTCTTGATTGGATTATTTGTTCTTTGGGTGTTGAGTTTGATATGTTCTTTATAGATTTTGGATACTAGCCCTTTATCTGATGTGTCATTTGCAAATATCTTCTCCCATTCTGTAGGTTGTCTTTTGGTTTTGTTGACTGTTTCCTTTGCTGTACAAAAGCTTTTTATCTTGATGAAGTCCCAATAGTTCATTTTTGCCCTTGCTTCCCTTGCCTTTGGCCATGAGGAAGAAGTGGCTGTGGCTGAGGTCGAAGAGGTTGCTGCCTGTGTTCTTCTCTAGGATTTTGATGGATTCCTGTCTCACATTTAGGTCTTTCATCCATTTTGAGTCTGTTTTTGTGTGTGGTGTATGGAAATGGTCCAATTTCATTCTGCATGTGGCTGTTCAATTTTCCCAACACCATTTGAGACCGTGGTTTAAGATTTTTTTTTTTTAAAGATTTCGTTTATTTGACAGAGAGATACAGTGAGAGGGAACACAAGCAGGGTGAGTGGGAGAGGGAGAAGCAAGCCCCCATGGAGCAGGGAGCCCGATGCGGGGCTCGATCCCAGAACCCTGGGATCATGACCTGAGCCGAAGGCAGACGCTTAACAACTGAGCCACCCAGGCGCCCCATGTGGTTTAAGAGTCTAATGAAAGACACTATCTCTCAACTATGCAGGCATATACGCAAAGCAAGAATGAGGCAAGATAAACATCTCCTACTTTGGAGTTGGGGGCAGGGGACAGAAGCCTATAAGCTAGTACAAAAATGAGTATTAAAAGTGCTCATACCCTTTGTACCAATAATTCATTTCTAGAATATTCTTAGGATAATTCTTATAAGGAGATGTTAACAATCCTACAAGCCAGCATTCACTGCAATATTTACCAGAGTATCTACTAAGGAATTTATCCTAGTACATTTATATAGTAGAGCTTTACATAGCTATGAAACACTTATGAAGTTTCAGGATATAGTGAAGTTTATATAAAGTGAGTGCATGATACAAAACTAGTAAAGACTATACTTTTCCATAAGTTCTATCAAACAACAAAAACAGTAGATGGAAATAGCCACTAATACGTTGATTTTTCTGGATGGTAGACTTTGGGAGACCAAGTTGCAAAAATGCATTTGTTTCCAAGTGATGCTTTAACAAACTTTCCTCTAAATCTGGCTAGTTAGTGGTCTTCATAGAATTGTAGACTATGGCCTATCATAAAAGAATTTCTCCTTGCTTTTGACAGGCAACAGTGACACCCTCTTTCCCAAAATCTGTGTAGTAATGCAGTTGCCTTATGAGTTTATACATGTTAGGTGTCTGGAAGAGGGTCGTTCATTTTATTGAGAGCAAAGGCAGGGGCCTACATCAATAGACAATGTCTTATTCAAGACTGCAGCCTGTTAATTGGCATATGGTGAAGTGAATGCATTCTAACCCCTACACGCTTTATAAAGCACCTTTGGAGTGACTACCCAATAGCAATATCCATCAGCTAAGACTGCAGCTTCACATAGTAGGTAGTGTGGTATCTGTTCATCCCAATTAATGATGTTAGCATCTTTCCTCTGCACAATAGTGTATACACATCCCAGGTGACTAACATCTAACTGGAAAGATGTGCTCCACATGGAGTTCTGAAGCTTCAGGTTTTTGAAGATTCTTTTCCAAAAGGTAATATAGGATTTAAAAAAATTTTTATTTAAATTCAATTAACACACTATTATTAGTTTCAGGGGTAGAATTTAGTGATTCATCAGTTGCATATAACACCCAGTGCTCATTACATCACGTGCCCTCCTTAATGCCCGTCCCCCAATTACCCCATCTCTCCCCCACCTCCCCTCCAGTAATCTTCAGTTTGTTTCCTAGAGTTAATAGTCTCTTATGGTTTGTCTCCCTCTCTGATTTCCTTATTTTTCCCTCCCTTCCCCTACGATCCTGTTTTGTTTCTTAAATTCCATATGAGTGAAATCATGTTGTGTGTTTCCCTGATTGACTTATTTCACTTAGTATAAAACCTTCTAGCTCTATCCACGCTGTTGCAAATGTTAAGATTTCATTTTTAATGGCTGAGTAATATTCCAGTGTGTGTGTGTGTACGCACGTGCACACACCACCTCTTTATCCATTCATCCGTTGATGGACATCTGGGCTCTTTCCATAGTTTGGCTCTTGTGGACATTGCTGCTTGGGATTTTTTATTTTTATTATTTTTATTTAAAGATTTTATTTATTTATCTGACAGAGACACAGTGAGAGAGGAAACACAAGCAGGGCGAGTGGGAGAGGGAGAAGCAGGCTTTCCACCGAGCAGGGAGCCCGATGCGGGGCTCAATCCCAGGACCCTGGGATCATGACCTGGGCTGAAAGCAGATGTTTAACCAACTGAGCCACCCAGGCGCCCCGCTTAGGATTTTTTAATACATCAAACACAAGGTTTTCCTTGGTGTTAGAATGTACAAATATTGTGGAATATGGTGACTACTATGGTGCAGCCTTTGGAACTTGAAGTAAATTCATCTCCCTGCTTTGAGCTCATTTACTCATTCCTGGAAGTAGGATGAAACATGTTTAGCCTAATGACCTTCTGTTGAGGAGTCTTTTAAGGTTAGCTTTTAAAGGAAGGCAGAAGCCAGTGGCTCCTGAGCGTTATCCTCCCCTGCATAGAAACTGATAGGCTGTTTAAGAGTCTGACTGGGCAGTAGTCAAGACCTCAATTTTTTAAGACAATGAACCAAAAGTGTCTCTTTGCTAACTCAAGCCCTTTATCTTATTTGCAGTATGCTTTTTCATGGAAAGGAAAAACAACAACAACAAACCCAAAACGTTTCCAGTCTATTTGAATTATTTTTGCTAGCAAATTTGAGAGGACTGCGACTTCTGCAGTCAGTTTCAACCAGTTGTGCTGTAGGTTTAGGGAAGCTCATCACTTTAGAATCCAGGTCAAAATCTCTTCTAAATCGATGTTCTTGGCATTCTGATAAATCAATCAAAACTGGATCTAATGGCTTAATGCAATTGAGTCAAATTAGCTCCTGCATAGGCAAAAGTCATTGAAATTTCTGAAGTTTAATTTACACAATTTTGTGTGCAAATCTGATCAACAAAGTCAAGTTCTGTACTAAGTGTATATTTGTCCTTCAGTTCCTTAAAAAAAAAAATTCTCTGGCCACAGGAATGCTCAATGTTTAGTAGAGGAAACAGGTTCGTTCATTCAGAGAGATGAGACAGAATACCCCAAATCACATGGCTCACTAACCTGAAGCTCCCTGTAAGGGGCTGCATTCCCTTCCTGCACATTTAGGGTGAATTCCATTGTTTGGCAGCTGCAGGTAAACTTACAGTAAGGAAATGCATTCTTGAGGATGCAAAAAGAGAAGATGCCAAGTTAGGGGGAAAATAAAAATCCAATCCCTAAACATTTATACAGTCGGCAGTCTCTTCAGAAAGATTTCAGTTGAAGTTTTTCTATTAAAACATTTTTGTAGGGGAGCCCTAATAATACAGGTGAGAGCGATCCTTTCCGGTCTCAAACTATTTGGGGGGTGGCTTGGCTGCAGTACTTCAATCATGTGAGCCTAAGTTGGTATGTCTGGCATTGTGTGGTCGTTCAGCCTGAATCTTAAACAAAATCCAAATCCTGAGTGAGTGTTCTTATCTGGCTTCTTGACTGATTCAGACCTCCCTCCTCCCTTCATGGAATAGCAAAATCCCAATGCCAATTTCGAAGTTATTTACCAGGAAATGCACAAGTCTCAAATGCACCTGCTTATACTCTTACCTCTTAACCAGGATAGCGGGTCACAACAGTGTATGACATAGGTCTTGTCAGAAAGCTGCTTGTTCTATTGCTCATTTTCTTTAGGGATGATGGATTTGTGCTCAGTGTAATTGGACTCTAAGCCTGTGAAGAACTGACAGCTTCTTTCCGGTGTTTGAGGTCTACCGTGTCCCTCAAATTTTTTCCCCCCCTTTCACGTGGTGGACAGGGAAATCTGAGGGCAACCTGGCGTTCTAAGGGAGCCTCCTCTGTTACCTCTGGCTGTGTCCTGAGCTTCTGTGTACCCTGAGGGATATCAGGCTGGAGCTGTGCGCTTCGAAGATTCACATCCTCAAGGTGGGGGGGGGGGGAGGTCACAGGCCTGCCTGTGCAGAGTACATTCCTTAGGCGCCCCCTCGGTGCTGTCTAGAGGCCGCGGAGCCCGCAGGAAATCACTCCCGAGAGCGGCGTTAGGTGTCGGTGGCTACCACGCCTCCCGCTTCAGGGCTCGCTTCCTACTGAGGACGGGAGGGGATACTACGGCTCTCCAGCACTGGAGCACAGTTCTGCTCCGCTCTACCCGAATAGGCTGCTACGGAAGCACGCAGAACTCGGGCAGTTGCTGCGGCACCAGCCGATTTTCCGCTCTTCCCGGTTCGCTCTTCCGCCCGCGCAGCCCTAGCCCCCGCCCTCCGCGCAGCTCACAGGAAGCAGCTCCCTCGCCGCTCCCGCGCTTCTCTCCTACCACCCGCAGTGGCCTGCTTTTTATAGGCACCGTAGCCAATGAGCGCTCTCCTTTCCTTCTGCCCGCCCGCCCAGCCAATCGCCGCGCCCCTTGTGTAATCTTCGGCTGCTCGGCTGCTCTCGGCTATTTTCGTTGTTGCTGGCTTTTTCAGGGGCTGCTCGCTCGCAGCCAGAGAAGCTGCTTTTTTTTCCGGGTTCGGAGCCGTTCCGGATGCTTTAGGCTGCCGGATGTCTGATCTCCGGATAACTGAGGCGTTTCTGTACATGGATTATCTGGTAGGTGCGGGACAGGGGTGGCGTGTCGTCTCTCGCACCCCGACGTGCCCGGTGTCCCTCCGCCTGGAGGAGCAGCCTTTTTGCTTCCTTGCTTTGGGATGGGATGCATTTGGGGTTCTTTCTCCTGCAGCCTGCTCTGGAGCTGTGCTGGGACTCCGAGTGGCCGCCGGCGGGGCGGAGGAGGGGGTGGTGGAGCTGACAGGTAAAGGTGTGGCCCCGGCCGCCCCCCTGCGGGGAGAGGGGCGTGCTGGGGGTGCGGGAGAGATGGGGCCGCGGCGGCGGGGCGTCCTCTGCCTGCGATCCGGTTCTTTGCTTCTTCCCTCTGTGCTCCCCGCAAAGGACTTTCTTTCCTGGGAGGCAGGAGTTTTCTGCTCTCCCTTTAGCAGAACTCCAGGTACTATTAAAGAGCCATAACCAGAATGGCTTACTAAGTGCCCGGCAGCCCCGGTCATTTGGTTGTTATTAGATCTCTAAAGCTATGACCTCGGTCGCGGCGAGGTTTTAAAAGCACATTACCGTAAAGTAGACGGGACTAAACTACATCGAAGCCTGGTCGGGACTGGGTAGGGGCAGGCATTGTCCCACCGTTCCTGTCGTGGGTGCCTGTGGCTTTTACCCTGGATCCCAGCTGTGTTTTTAGGCCAGGCTTGTGCTGAGAAGTTTAGGTGGGAAGTGTCCCCACAATGCTGGGACTGAACATTATTTTAATAATGCACTCGTGTTTTTGTGGAATTATGCAAGCATCATGTATTGTTCCAGAAATTCTATTTCCCCAGAGCTGCATGTTTGTGTTCAGGGGGAACCTCACTGACATTGGCTGTGTTCGATCCTATACAATTACCAGGTTTACCTTGTTAGCTCTTCATGTAGAGTTGCAGTAGCTGGTTAAAAACATTGACCCTTCTGTGATCTTGTTGGACACATGCAGTCGGTTTTACTGTAGATTGTCCTGGCAGAGATTTGCCAGTGCCTTCTAGGAATTAAACTTACTGCTGTTCTAAGAAAGACTGTGAAAGCTATCATGATCAAGAAACGCTGGACAAGGACGGGTTTTGTACTGTTTTCTTGTCTAGGACTTACTCTAGTTTATGTGAAGGAAATGTTTCCCCTAAAGCTTAATGGCTTGTTTTTGTTTTTTTGTGGGGAAGGATGGTGATTGAAGTAAATGCATGACCTTGTGAATGGAGCAGAGATTAAAAAATTGAGTTCAAATTCTGTTTTGTTCATTTGTTGATGTCAGTTATCTTTGTGATAAAGGGACATTATCCACCCACACCTGGAGCTAGTTAAGGAGGTTATCTGATTATGCGTGTCCTTTAAAATTCAAAGTGCCATGTAGGTTAAGAGTTGCCAAGTGGTTTAGATTTTCTAAATTAAGTAACTGATTATTTTGTAGCTTGTCTTATAAAATGCAGTACTATGGTTTTGTTTTGCAGTCCACTCAAAGCCAAAGTTTGTTGAGGGTAATTCCAAATAGGAAAGGGTGACATTACCTGTACTACTGAAAGCTAATTTTGGATACTTAAGTAGTTCCTAAAAAGGAAGTCTGGTGGTTCTGATCATTGTTATTTCTTTAGTGATTGAGTTTTAAATTTACAAATAGCATCACAAAGCGGAGGTGACAAAACCACCAAACCACTTGGGATTCAAGGATTGAAAACTGGTTGATTACTCAGGTTAATTTCTAGGTGGATTATTTAAAGGTGGTGAATGATTGTTAGTGGGGCTTTAGGGTCCCTTAAAAGCAGATTAATTTGTCAGTTTAGTAACAGTTTTGTGTTAAAATCAATGGGCCCTAAATTTGACACAGCCTTTTGGTTTCACCTGCCATGCCCCCACACGCCCTATTGCATTGGTACTAAAAAATAACATTTTGTAACTTTAAGCTTTAAAAAAAATCATAACTGCAGTGAAACTGTTAAATAAAAATCATTGGCCAATCGTTGGGGATGAGAAAATCTTAAAGGAAATAAGTCCCGTTTTTATGAGTGTGCCAAGTATCGCCTGTGAAAATACTTAAGAAAATCCTTAAACATGAAGTCCAATTTTCCTGTCCAATTTCACTTAAAAGACAACTCTTCAGAGGCAGGTTTTTGTGTTTACTTCTTATCAACTCTGAGAAAATGAAGTGCCACATATCATTCCTCTCTTGCCTTTCAAATTGACTCTTGCTTATACATAATCTTTATATGGTGTTCATTAAAAACCGATTTCTGGGAAAAAAAATCAATTCTGTTGACTACATCTGCCATCTTATTTTTAAAACCAATTCACAAGTTCTTTGACTTCCAGAAAAAAAAAATGCCCCTTTCCTGACAAGATTGGCTCTTCAGATTTTGCTGAGCTTGTGGACTAGAGCTCCCTGTCCACGCGCTTGACAGGCATACTGGTGTATGGTATCTTTTCTTTTTTAATCAGTGCTTGACTTTCCTTGTTGCTGCCATTGGAAGCTGGAAGAGGGAGCTGTGTGTATGTATTGTTCTTTGGATGGGATGTCATCACTTAACCTTTTTTATGTGGAGGAGATTAGAAAGGAAGGGAAATGGGAGAAAGGTAGGTGCTATTTTTAGCAGCTTATAATAGGACTGTGGGTTTTGAAACGAATGATGTAGCTGCCTGACCTTTGAGGTTGCAGTTGATTTTCTTAAAAGAAATGTTCTCAATTAGAGGTGACCAATAAGGTGAGGGACAGGGATAATGCCTTAATATTTAAGACAGGGCTTTTTAAATTCAGTTCAGGGTTATAGTGGTAATTTGCTAATTCTGAATAAATATCACCCAGTGCCCAGTATTTGTTGAATGAATGAGACCGAGGGACCGTCCTGCTTTTCTCACCAGCTTCTAAACTGAGACAAGATAAAATCTGTTTGGATTAGGTGTTTTGTTCTGGGGAATGCAGAATGTATCCTTTACACTTGAAGATTATCAAGATACTTTGTGTAGCCTGGGTGGCAATTTAAATATAAAAACCTCTTGTTTTCTGGTTAAGGGAGTAGGCTTAGGAGGCCGCACACCTTTTCTCCATCTTCAGGATGGGCTTTAAAGGCCAATGTTCATACCGTTGGGTCTATGGGTGAAGATTTTTCTACTGTTCCAACAGGCAGTACTGGCATCTTACTTTCTCTTGACAGGTAGAACTAGTGAGACTACGTGCAGAGCTTTTGAATAAAGTAGGAGAAAATCGAGTTGTAATGAAAGAGAAACACATCTACCAGGTTTTCCTGCTAGGTTGGTTGGACAAAATCAACTAATAGATTCCTTTCAGTTTCAATTTTTTTTTCTGTCCTAGCTCATGTTAATTGGTTAGGATTTTACCCTTTTCCCCCCTTCTGCCATCAAAACAGTAAAAATTCATTCTGCTTTGTGTAATGCCTATGATGATGGTTAATGAGATAATGGAGGGAAAAAAGGGATTTATAAACACATTTTTTTTCAGATATAAAATGTTACTGTATTGTGATTACATCTCTTATTCTTCTACCTAAAGACTTTCATGATTTCTCACTGGTAAATGCTGGGCTAACTTAAACTAATGCTAGTATATGGAAAGATTTGGAGTGGTAATCAGCAAGCAGGATGTCATAAGACCCTTGATTGTTTAATACTATCACATGTTGATATTTTCATCCATTCAACAAATATTCATGGAACCCACTGCTCTGTGGATGGCCCTGAAGGTCGTGAGAGGATGAGCTCCCAGCTGAGGTCCCCTGGGCTATAGGACTGCCAGGCATGTGGCTCTAGAGGAGTCCGTGGCAGGACAGGCTGCACAAGGAGCATTGGAGAGAAGGCAGCTTCCGATGTGCTCCCTGGCTTTCTGGTAGGCTTCTCATTTTACATGTTTTGTTTTATTGTGAACTAAAGTGCAGAGTTAGACTCGAAAATATGACGACTGAAAATGGTTGATTAGTCTTGGATTCTAATTGTCAACTAATGATCACTGCATTTGTATGTTGGGTTTATAATTTAAGGCCAGGGTTTTAGTTTTTCCATATAGATTGGTGAACCTGGCCTAGTTTCTTGGTCTGAGGCTGTACCTGCCATTATAAAGATTTGTGTGTCGGGGGGAAGATCAGATGAGAAGGTAGATAGGTCAGCAGAAGTACATAACCGTCTATAGAATAAAAGCCAACTGACCAAGAACAGAAACTCATGATCTACTTCAAACAACAGAGCCTATAGGTACTAGTAAGTTGTAAATGTGCCTGTTTGAAAAGAAGAGTGAAGGCACATTTGGATTTTATCTGGTGCTCAGTT
Organism: Eumetopias jubatus; assembly: GCF_037043125.1. Lineage (NCBI taxonomy): Eukaryota > Metazoa > Chordata > Mammalia > Carnivora > Otariidae > Eumetopias > Eumetopias jubatus. Next base: position 114,531,119 of record NW_028274811.1, read on the forward strand.
AAATTTAAAGTGTGGCGTGTTTAACCCTGAATGACTCTGAACATTATAAATTGTATAGTCAAATTGACTATAACATACAGGCCAAACATTTTTTAGTCTTAACTGCAATTGGATTAGTTATATAAATATTCTTTGAATCATAAGATTAAAATAATGCAAGCACAGATCTACCATCTGGACTTGTCATGACACAAAAGTTTGAAGAACATCTGTGTATTGAGCAGGAACTCTGACGTGGAGGCATTAGCTATTTCTCCAGCTTCTGTTGCTGCAGTCTTAGAAGTCTGGAAGTGGAAGTCCTAGGAAAAGACTCACAGGAGAAATGATTCACGTTCTCTGGGAGCCTAAGCCATGCGATTACTGGCATGCGGGGGGAGGGAGGGGGAGCGGGAAGAGGGAGTGAAGCCTGAGTTTACTTATTGAGCACTTACCTATGTGCCAGACGACGTCATAAATGCTTTCCTATGTAATGTCATTAAAATGAGGCTCAGAGAGGTGGTGTCATTTCCCCAAGTTCACATAGCTAACAGATAGGAAGCCTTCCTTCCAGCCTGGCGTTGAAGCTATTGGGAGACTGTTGAAAAAAAATTTTTTTTAAAGATTTTATTTGACAGAGACACAGTGAGAGAGGGAACACAAGCAGGGGGGAGTGGGAGAGGGAGAAGCAGGCTCCCCTCTGAGCAGGAAACCTGATGCGGGGCTCGATCCCAGGACCTGGGATCATGACCTGAGCCGAAGGCAGATGCTTACCGACTGGTCCACTCAGGCGTCCTGAGACCGTTGAAATTTGTACGATGTATTTCTTGTGAATACTGTGCTGCTGCTTAACTAAAGGGTAAACAAACAAATGAAAAAACCCAACCCAGGGGCCTTGGGGCTGACCAGCGTTCCCTGTTCTCAAGGGCTTGGCTTTGCTAAATGACTGTTAAGGAGAAGGCTGAATATAAACAACTGTGTTGTGTCCTGAGCTTCCTGTCCCACAATGTCCTGACTCTGGTCCCTGAGGTGACTGCCCTTCACCATCTAATATTTCATCAAGTGACCACAAATGGATTTCTTGGCCACCCTGTTAGCCCCCTACTGTCACTGCAGGGGCACCTTCTTGCCTGTCACAGCCCTAGTTCTTTTTTGAAGAGGTCACTGAAATGGAGGACCTAGTTGTCAGTTTGATGTCTGCTGTGCTTCTTTATCACATGCTGCCAGGGAAGCGAGGCTGTCCCAGCAGACACTAGGCCCCTAGTAGCCTCTTGCTTACAGATTTTAGTTGGGCAGACTCCCCTGATACTTACTATAAATAATTTGTTTCTGAGGTAGACTGGAAAGAAGGAAAGATTTTTAGGGAAGTTCTGGTTAAGTGCATGGCAGAGAACAAGGAAACAGCAGTTTCCTCTGATAACTTCTTACAAGTTGAATTAAGATGGGCTTTTATTTTCAGGTCTACAGCCCCCTTTAGTTCTGCTGTGGCTCTCCCCCTGGCATCTGCCCAAATGCTTCCAGTGTTTGGATGAGGCTAGGAAGCTGAGTTCTTGTTGACCTTAATTTCAAGTGTCTACAAAGTGTCTGAGCATGTTCACTTCTAGCAGGGCTGCCTTCAAGGGCACGTGGCTGTGGGGGGCCTAGGCTTCGAAGGGTCCCACACTTGGCTTAATGCTCTGGGCTTACCATCCTCTAAATCTTTGATGCTTTGCAAACATTTTCATTTTGCACTGGCCCTCACAAATTATGTAGCCAGTTCTGACTTCCAGTGCTAAAGTAAAGACATGTGGAAAGCCCTTGAATGGCCCCCGGGTGATGGCTATCATTGGAGTCCGTCCCCTACGTCAGGGCAGACGTAGGGGACGGATCTTGATCACCACCACCAGAATCGGAGGGGACTGTGTACCAAGTATGGTGCAAAATGTCTTGCTCCTGTCGCCTAACTTCATCCTCCCACCAGTCCCGTTAACCAGATACTACCGACTTCAAAAACACAGCCTTAGAAAACAGGGAACTTGGGGTCAGTGAGGTGGTTATTGGCCAGTGGAGTGTCAGGGCTACCCGGTGGTAAGCCTAGCTTGGTGGATTCCAAGCCCATGCTCGCAAGCATGTAGTACTGCCTACCTAATAGTTGTTGAGAGGACGAGTGAGGGGGACAGCAGAAATCACAGACACAGTGCTGGCAATTGAGGGGTCACTTGATTGCTGTCCCATGGCTTCTTGGGGGAAGCCCTCCCAGGAGTGTAGGGACAGCCCAGTTCCTGCTGGGGCAACCGCGTGGGTTTGTGCCTTCAGGTGAGCCAGCTTACTTAGGGATTTTGCTTTAATTTGTGTAACTACTTTCCTCCCCTCTTTTTGCATAAACGTGTGTGTTCTGCTTTTTGGCTCACAGCCAAACACACCTACATGGTTTTGAGAGGAACCATTTGAAAAGTTGGATTTGTAGGCCAGTCTCATTTATCAGGTTCCTTTGTACCTAGATTTCCTGGGCACTGTTCTGACCTCTGGACTGCTTCTCTCAGGGTTGAGGACTTATCTCGAGTAATTTTGTTCCTGTCTCCCCCGAGAGGGATTCCTGGGTGTTTTTTCAGTATGGTAGCCACTTCCCTGGCCTCACTCTTGGGGAAGTGGATGACCGTCTAGAGTCCTCCTAGGACCATTGACTGAGGCACAGAAGGACTGTACCGGTTCCTAATCATGGAGTCAGGAGCTAAAACAAAATACAGCTCTTTCAAAGTTTTATTTTTAATACAAGTATTTGAAGTACAAGTATTCAGAAAAGTACAGAAAATAATAAAACCTACTTCTATGTACCTACCTCTGTGAACAGTTGTTAACATCTTGCCATTTTAACTTCAAAACTGCTTTAAAAAAAAAACAATAACACAACTTTAAGGCTAGAGCTAAAGCCTGCTCCTCCCCCTTCTCTATACTGAAGTTAGTGGGTGTCATTCTCATGCAGTGTTTTTGCAGTTTTACATTTGCATGTATGTATAAAGAATATACTAACAATAGGTTAAATATAATTTTACAGAAATTGTAACCTACCACCCTTCTTGAAACTTTTCTGTTTCTGAGATCAATAAATGTTGCTCGTATATATCAGTAGATACTTGTTTTTTTTTTTTTTTTAAAGATTTTATTTATTTGAGAGAGAGAATGAGAGATAGAGAGCACGAGAGGGGAGAGGGTCAGAGGGAGAAGCAGACTCCCTGCTGAGCAGGGAGCCCGATGCGGGACTCGATCCCGGGACTCCAGGATCATGACCCGAGCCGAAGGCAGTCGCTTAACCAACTGAGCCACCCAGGTGCCCAGTAGATACTTGTTTTTGGTTTCTGGTTTGGATATTACCATTTATGCTTCTATATGTAGGGATCTTATTTGGATTTTGTGAGCAGCTTAGAAGAGAATAGGTGTTGGTTTTGAGGCATGCTTTGTATATGTTTACTTGTTAGTACTACATGGTGAATCCTATAAATGAAATTTTATTTGTACTTCAGTATTATGATTCCTGTTTTACAGTTGATGACAATCATTTTGTAATACTGTTAACATATCTACACGTATATACACCTATTCTTGCCTATGTAAGGACAGATTATTTTGATACCATATTATTAAAGTAAAAGGAAATTTGGAAAGCACAATGGGGGGGGGGGAGAAATTGTAATCCAGTAACCCAGAAAGAACTAGTTAACATTTTCAGCCCTGCATCATAATGAAGATAGTTTCATAACCTGCTTTTTACTTCTATGAATACTTAAAATTTAAGTTTCTCTTCATTAGTTTCCTGCATCATATACTGACAAACCATAATTTTCTTTCTTTTTTTTTTTAAGATTTTATTTATTTATTCATGAGAGAGAGAGGCAGAGGGAGAAGCAGGCTCCCAGCTGAGCAGGAAGACTGATGCGGGACTCAATCCCAGGACCCTGGGATCATGACCTGAGCCGAAGACAGATGCTTAACCGTCTGAGCCACCCAGGCGCCCCAAACCATAATTTTCTTAACTAGTCACCTTTCCATTAAATATTTTATATTTGTTCGATTTTTGGCTGTTATAAATAACACTGAAATGAATATTCTGCATAAATTCTGGATATTTTGTGCTAGTCTATTGTAAGGAGTGGTAGTTCTATGGTACTTAAATGAGTCTACTACCAAAAGCAGTTCCAGTGCCAAGTAAGTTTAAAAACTGGGTCAAAGTAAAACAAGTTTCTGTGTTGTACAGCCTTTAATATGCAGATTACATGGTGAATCTCTCAAAGAGGGATTATTACATACAGCGTTTCTAATCATCTGGAGTGTTTTTGCTTTATGATCAAATTCTAGAAATAGAGTTGTAGGGTCAAAAGATACCTGCATTTTAAAGCTTTTGATACTGATTAAATAAATCAATATTAGTAAAGTGCTTAGAACTGTGCCTCCATAGAATTAGCCAGTGTTTAAGGCAAAGTTACGTAATAAAGTTTGTGATGATTATGATTAATTAATACTTGAGAATTTGCTCTCTGGTTCTGCAGGAAGTGCTTAATACGGGATTCTCATGTTCCTTTAGCCCTTTCATCAACCCTGAGCAGTGTTGGAGTATTTATTCCTGTCTTGTGGTTGAGGAAACTGAGGGTCAGGGGGAATGGTGTCCTCACAACTGCCTCACTGGTCGTAAGGGTTGGTGACATGTCCATGATCTTAATCTGTACCTACTATTGCGACAGAGAAGAAAAAGAACTTTGAAGTTCTTTATTTGATTCCTAGGCATTCCACCTATTACTTGGGTGATCTAAGGTGTGTTCCAAATATCAGTCCATAGCAACATGGAAAAATCAGGAAAGAGTTGCAAAGTAATCATAAATTTAGAGACTTAAACTTGAAATATTGCTTCAACTTCTTGTAGATGTTAGAATATATGGTCTACTCTAAAATTAGTGAATCATAGTGTCTCTCTCAAAATGTTTTTACCTAGCAGAGTAAAAAGATGGCATTCCTGTATTAGTACTCAAATTTGTTTGGATGAATGTGTATATATATTTAGAATGTACTTATTTCTAAAATGCCAAATCCTGGGAAGCTGGTCTAAGACAAATTACTCTGAACCACAATTTTCTCGTGTGCAAAATTCAGACAGCATCAGAGGTTGCCTCTGTGATGATTAGCACTAATAAAAACATAATAAAGTGTACTTAAAAAAATCACATTAGATTTTTCTATACTGATTGGTAGGAGTCCATATGACTCAATGTAATGGTGTCAATAGAATGTAGAGAGAGCAAGTCTTCTAAGTCCTTGATTTCTCCCGCCTCCTGCCCTGCATCAGTGACACCTTTGGGATTTTTTTCCTCTTCAGAACTGGCAGTGTACAATCTTTGTGGAGTTAACTAAACATCATGTAGGAACACATCCTTTCATGTACATTTTAAGAGCTGGACATTAAAAAGTTGTCCTTGACCTTGGATAAAACACGTTTTTTGGTCTGTTGTACAAAAAGAAAGGTCCCAAAAAGAATGTTAAAGTTGATTTTTTTTTAAACTATCACTTTTTGTTCCTTCTTTCTTCCTGTTATGATTCAGAGGTTTTTTTGAAGATCTCAACTGTGACTAGTAAATGATATTTATAAAACTTAAGTGCTTTTTGAGGGTTGAATGAGATACTGTATTGCACTGAACATAAGGTATTCTATAAAGCTACAGTGCATCTATCTTTTTTCTAATTTTTTGTTTACTCAATTTTAATTGTGCACTTGAAGTTACACCTCAAGTCTTAAAGTACAGCTAAATTTATATGTACCTGTATCTTGTTATCACCCCCAAAATGGAGATGTAAAACCTTTCCAACACTCCAGAAGGCTCTCATGTCCCTTCCTGTGCAGTACTGACCTAGATTAGTTTTGCCTGATTTTGAACGTCACATAAATGGAATCACAAGTATACTTAGGATTTCTTTCAGCATGCCTGTGTAATTCATCCATATTGTATGGATCAGTAATTTGTTCTTTTTTGTTGCAGTGTAATTATGAATATGTTATTACTAGTCCATTGTCTTATTGGGCATTTAGACTATTTTCACTTTGAGGATATTTGGAATCTTCTACAAACTTTCTAGCGCATACTTTTGGTGGATATATTAATTTCTGTTGGGTAGAATGGAATTTCAGGCTCATTGGGTACATGTATGTTCAGGTTTACTAAATACTGGCAAACATTTTTCCGAAGTGGCTGTACCAACCAATTGGACTTCTACCAGTATGAGTTGCAGTTATTTTATATCATCACCAATACTTGTATTGTCAATCCTTCTCTCTACCCATTCTGATGGGTGTGTACTCCAAAGAAATTTAAAGTTGCCCAAAGCTACTTCCATATGTTCAGGCATGAGAGTAATGTAATACAAGAGGATTATAAGGCAGATTTCTAATTTCGTGAAGTTACTGGCCATAATCTGAAATGACTGCACTGTTCAGCCTTTGGTTCACTTAAATTCTTTTTTTTTTTTTTTTTTTTAAGATTTTATTTATTTACTCATGAGAGACAGAGAGAGGCAGAGGGAGGAGCAGGCTCCCAAGGAGCAGGGAGCCCGATGCGGGATTCGATCCCAGGACCCTGGGATCATGACCTGAGCCGAAGGCAGACGCTTAACCATCTGAGCCACCCAGGCACCCCTCACTTAAATTCTGATGTGCTACAGTGGTACCATGGGAGTTAACTGACCTGATTTTGTTCCTGGCTTTGCCACCAACCAGGTGTGGAGGTTTGTGCAAGCCAGTCAGTCTCATTAACTTGTTTCTTCATCTATAAAAAGATGGGATTAATTAGGTAATCTCAAATGTTTATTTCATTTCAAAAGTTTTTAGTCCTTTTATATCCTTCCCGGAATAGCTGTCTTTCTTCCATTCTTCTAATTTTATTAAGTGATAGAGTTGCTTTGATGTAATTTATCAGTCATTCACCGAAACAACTAATTTTTATGAGCCTTTTCGGTTCTGATGTGGTCCTGGCACTAGGGACATATAAGTGAGCCATTGGCCTGTTGTCAGGGAACTTACACTCTTAGAGATGAAAAATAGGCAATTACATTTTGGAGTGGCATATTCCATTTAGAGGGAAATAAAGGTTACTGAGGGAGTGTCTGAAAGGAAACTTAACCTAGACTTGAGGGACCAGGAGAGCTTCCCAGAGGAGTCATTTTTAATCTGCAGTGACAGGGCTAGGCAGAAGGAACAGCTTGTGCAGAGACTCAGGGGTAAGTCACCCCATCACTTCAAGGAACTCCCAGGGCTCGGTGTGGCTGGAGCAGAGTCAGGAGCAGTAGACAGACAGGGAGCTGCAGAACCCAGCTAGGGTCACATCATGGGAACCTTCAGAGTTTGTCTGGACTGACCTGGGCAGATCTGGCTGCCCTGTGAGGGATGGGAAAGGGAGGCCAGACTGGAGCAAGAAGACCAAGTTAGGAAGACGTTTTCCTGGTTCAGGAATGAAATGATGGTATTCACCACCAGGTAAGAGGAGGACGGATCGACAAAAGGAGATGCTTTTAAGAATTGCTGGAATTCCGTAATTGGATGTAGGAGGCGAGAACAAAGATTTTAGAGAATCCTTAGGTTTTTGGTTTGAGCATTATTATTCTGGTTCTCTATTATTGCATTAACAAACCACCTTCAAAGAGTGGCTGCGCACAATAACTAGTCGACTCATGAATCTGGCGGTAAATTGGGGCCAGCTAGGCCGGTTTCGCTCAGGATCCCTTATGAAGCTATAATCAAATGGTGACTGGGGTCATCTCAGATCTTCTTCATACACTTGTCTTGCATTTGGGCTTGGGAACAGCCAAATAGCTGGGGGCTTGAAGAGCGTGGACTCCTGGGGCGTCTCTCTGCATGTGGTCTCTCTCCATGCTGCATCAGAGTGATTGTACTTCTCATGCCCAGGCTGAAGGCTCACTGTGAATGTACCAAGAGAAACTGGCAGAAGCTGCCAGTCTTTTCTGCCCTAGCCTAGCATCTTGTTCATCAAGGCAGTCCCACAGGTGAGCTCAGGGTCAGGGGCAGGAGACAGACACCACCTCTTGATAGGAGGAAGGTGAAGAATTTGTGGGCACCTTTTAAAACCACCACAGGTATTGGGGTGGCTAGTGGGTTCATGTACTGGGATAGGTAACCCTTGAAGGAATGGCGTGATAGGGGAAAGTGAGGAATTTGATTTTGGTTGAGTCTTTGAGTTTTTGCTGCTTGTGCAAAATCTGAGTTGAGGTTTCATGTAGGTTGGTGGGCACTCAGAGAGGACTTCTGGAGATGAAGTAAAAAACAGTAGGTCACATTTATTATTACTTGCCGTAGACTGTATTATATTATCATGTGGGAGTCACAGTGTTAAGTGTTTTTCATGTATTTCTTATTACTGTTATTTTAGAGATTAGAAAAAACAGGTGTAGAGAAATGGAGTGTCCTGCCCGTGGTGCACGGGAGCTAGAACTTGAACTCTGGTCGGGCTAATTCTCTGACCTCCCAGTCTTCACCACTTAGATGATACCTGAAGCCACAAACGAGCCCGCCCTTGGTGGGGGTGGGTAGGGGGGATCGTGCAGAGTGGGAAAGGAGGAGTCCCCAGAAAGCCCAGTGTCTCGGTTAATGCTGGCAATAGCAGGCAAGCAGTTTTTGTGGGTTAGGAAGAAAGGAAAGGAACCAGAAAAGGAGGCCGAGAGAGAAATGAAAGGTTGGGAAAAAAAAACCCCGGGGAGTGTGGAGTCAAGCAGGCTGAGAAGGGAGACCCTTTCCAGAATGAGGAAGTGGCCAGTTGTGTTAAATGTTGCCCTGAGATCACGAAAATAAGGAGGGAAAAGTGGCCACTGGACTGGAGTCTGGTGACCTGGGCCAGGGTGCGCTCAGGCCTAGTGGGAGCGAGGTGCTGACCCTGCTGCCGTGAAGTCTGTCAAGGAACTGCACGGTGAAGGGGGAGAGGACAGAGCCAGAGCTGGAGCGGCTGGAGGGCGCGAGGGGCGCCCCCTTCCTCTCTACCTGCGACCCAACTTGAGACGGATAAATGCTGATGACGTAGAATAGTAGGTCCCTTGGCTGATGGTGACTGAAATGTGATGGGGTAGGGGCTTGAGCTGCGTGGGCTTGGAGCTCAAGAGCCAGGGCGACTGCTGACCAGGGAACCGGAAGCATTGGTCCCTGCGCACTGTTGAGATCAGAAGCCATGACTGAACAACAACCCGAATCTGGCGGGGTTGTGAAAACAAATTTTTTTTTTCTTCCAGATGTTTAGGACAATAGCAAGACCATGGTTGAAGTGATAGGCCATGAGCTGAGTTATTGGAAGGAAGGGCAAACAAGGTAAAGGATACATAAGGGACTGGTGGTCTTGATGAGGCTTGAATGATAGGTGTCATCAGGAGTGCTCAGAAAATTGGAGGGAAGGAGAGTTCAATGCGGTCAGACAGAAGGGTGTATGAGCTTAAGATCTCAGAGGTAGAGTGTCTGAGGGGAAGCTCTAGTGTGGCTATGGTTGGCAGTGGAAAAGATGGGAGGTTAGGAGAAGAAGAAATACAGCCAAGGCTTTGGATAGAGTATGCTCATAGATGGCCCAGTTGCTAGGACCATAGTAGGACTCCAAGCAAGAGTTCAGATAGCCTCAGTGAATGAGGTGAAGGTCGGTCCGTGTCCTTGACAAGGAGAGGTAGAGAGCACTAGATACTAGAACTCCTTGTCCTCAGTCTTTTTTTCTTTTTCTTCCTTAAGATTTATTTTAGAGAAAAGGAGCATGCATGGGGGGAGGGGCAGAGGGAGAGAAGCAGACTCCCCGCTGAGTATGGAGCCTAACAGGGGCTCTGTCTCAACACCCTGAAATAATGACCGAAACCAAGAGTCAGATGCTTGAGCCACCCAGGCACCTCTCCTTGTCCTGAGTCTTGAGAGGAGTAGGAGTGGTCTGGAGAGCCTCGAGGATCTCAAGGGAATTGAGGTAGGCCACACGGTGGAGGGGATGTTTCACAAAGCTCTTGTGGGTGTAGAGGAGTTTCATGGTTCACCTACTGCTTCAACTGCCAGGTTAAGCTACCCGGATTCACCTTCACTGTATCTTTGGCAAGTTACTTCTCAGTGCTTCACTTTATTCCTCTGTGAAGTGGGGGATAGGAAGAGTAATTCCCCCTTGGGTTTGGTGAGGATTCACTGAAATAATGTATTCTAGAACAGTGCCAGACACCCTCTCCTCTGGTGCTTTCTCTTGCTCATCGTCAGAGCAGAAAATGCCTGCCAATATCAACAATGAAGGTATTTTTTTAAGTTGAGGTGTAATTGAGGTGTACAACACAATGATTCAATATTTGTATAGATTGCAAAATGAACACCACGATAAATCGATAAATCGAGTTAATATCCTTTACCATACATAGTCACAATTTTTTTTCTTGTGGTAACTTTGTAGATCTATCAAATATTCAATACAGTATCATTCACTAAAGTCACCATGCTGTACATTTGTCCCTAGGACTTTTTAATTTAATAACTAGAAGTTTGTAGCTTTTGACTCTTTTTACCCATTTGCCACCCTCCAAAGGCTGCCTCGGGCAAATACCATTCTGTTCTACATATCTGTGCACTTGTTTTTGCCTTTTTTGAGTCCACATAAGTGAGGTCCTATCATAGTTGTTTTTCTCTGACTTGTTTCACTTAGCATAATGCCCTCAAGGTTTGCAGGCGCTTTCTAAGGGCCCTATGAGGTAGATACTAGTATCAGCTCCATTTTTCAGATGTAAAAACTGAGACCTGGAAAGGTTAATCAACCTGCTTCAGGAAATACACCATGGCAGAGGGCTCTCTGGAAAGGCTGGGGAGGGAGACTAGTGTGAGGGTGGCTTGTTGGAGAGGAGGCACAGAACAATGTGGGGTCAGGGTAACTGTAATGTGAGGTGCTTTCCCAAGGTAGGTGCTTTCCCAAGGTAGGTGCTTGCCCCAAAAGACTTTGATCTAGCAATTCTCTGGTTAGGCGGTTGGGAGAAGGTTAAGTCCAAGCTAGTTGTGCTATGGAGGGGGTCCTAGTTCAGATAAATAAACCCACAGCTCAATTCTTAAGACCTTCTGCCTATAATTTTCTGCTTAAGAGGAGTTGAGCTTCCAAGGGCGTCCTGATCCCTGGAGGGGGAGGAGACTGGACTCTTGGGGGACTCGGTTGCTGTTATCTGTCACACAAACCTCATCTTCTTAGGGGGCTCCCAGGGCCGGGATCCCTGCTGGCACCAGGCTCCCAGGGCAGAGAACTGGTGGTATGAAGGGCCGAGTCCAGAAGCTGTTGAAGATGGTCCAGGCTGAGGCCTTTCAACTGGACTGAAAGCTGGTCTCAGGCAGCTTGTGGAGCCAGTTTTTCTGAAGGCAGCCTGCTTGGGGCTGTTTTGCTAGAGCAGCCTGGGAGGTTAGTCTGCGTGTGCTGTGTCTGGAACTATTGCGTAGTAATCTGGATGTGTTTGTAAAGCCGAGATGGCCCGTATGATCCTGACTCCACCTCCCCCCAACCCCCGCTTCAAGAGCTAGGATTGCAGAAATAGTTTTTGGTTGGCGAGTTCCCCTTTTCCCTCCTAGTCTCATTTAAGTCGCCTTCTCCCAGCCTTTCGCTACCGAAACTGAATTGAGGCTCCTTCCAGGGCTGCTCTGGGGGCTGCCTTAGATAGTTAGACATACTGGATGCTGCAGGGGTGTCTGGCCTAGAGGGTCAGTGTGGCTGAAACCCAGCTCCTGATCGGCTGGCTAAGGTATCCATTGTGCCCAGAGGTACTAATGGGCCAGTCACAGCCCTGCCTCAGGCCTTGGTTCCTGGATCTGTTACAGGACAAAGCATGGTGTGTCATAGTGCAGGGCTGGGTTGTGGGCCTCATTGTTTCCAGAGGTACCTGTGTACAGGTACACAAGACGGCTGCGAAGTCAGTGGTTGGGCTGAGAGGCTGTACAGAGAATGATAAAGGACCTAGACCTTGGGGGCCACACTGCCTGCTTTTGCATTCTCTGGTTGTCACCTGCTGTGCATCTCTTTGCCCCATGTTCCTCGTATGCAAGATGGGCATAGTAATAGTACCTCCATCAGAATTAAAATATAGAAAGCATTTAAAAGTCTAGTATCCTAAGCACTGTTAAAGTGCTATTATTGAACTACTCTTCTGCCATTATTCGACTAGGACTTTTTTTTTTGTATGATAGATTTTTTTTATTAAAGACTTTATTTATTTGACAGAGAGCATAAGCAGGGGGAGTGGGAGAGGGAGAAGCAAACTCCCCACTGAGCAGGGAGCCCAAGGATCATGACCCGAGCCAAAGGCTGATGCTTAACCGACTGAGCCACCCAGACGCCCCTGGACTGGAACTTTCTTTCTTTCTTTTTTTTTTTTTTTTAAAGATTTTATTTTTTTGTCAGAGCACAAGCAGGGGGAGTGGCAGGCAGAGCAGGTAGAGGGAGAAGCAGGATCTCTGCCAAGCAAGGAGCCCGGTGTAGGACTCGATCCCAGGACCCTGGGATCGTGACCTGAGCCGAAGGCAGACGCTTAACCCACTGAGCCACCCAGGCGTCCCTGGACTGGAACTCCTGTCACTGAAAAAATTCTAGTCCGGTTCCATTCATTTTTCCAATGCCAGCTTTTCAGAAATCTTCCTACCCCATCTAATAAACACTGTACAGAGTACTGGGTTAAAGATATTGTAGCTGCTTAGTTAGTGTTCTAAGTGGCTGCTATTTCTGATTTCCAGGGGAGAAAGGTCCTGGCGTAGCCCACAGTGGCCTGCACCTGTCTGTAGACCAGCTGTGCTTAGAGCTGCGACCTGAGTTTGGCTAAATGAGATGATTCCCTTTAAACTTAGCAGGCACTTTTCTGAGGTCCTTCTCTGGACTCATGGTTCCAACAAAAGTTGAGAATTCCAAACAGTTTGAAAGTCAAGTTTCTGCTTTTGAGAACTTGTCCCCCTAGCATGTGCTTGCTTTGCCAGCTCTTTTATCCCTCCTTCCTTAGAAATGTTTCCAGAAAGGCCGTGTGTGTTGTAGAGGACAGAGTACTGGGCTCACTTACTAGGCCACACCTGTTGTAGAGAACAGAGTACTGGGCTTATTGGATACTGTTGCAGTTCTTTGTCATTTGGAATTTTTCTTGACTGCAGCTAGTTCTTTGTTCAAGTCCCTGTGCTAGGTGTAGGAAACCTCTTGGAATTATTGAATTTCTGTTCTATTTTGTATAGAAATTGTACATCCTGCGGTTCACCAATAAAATTTCTTAGTGTAACGTAAATGTCCCCATGACTTGTTGGGTTTTCAAGTTGCATTTTTTAAAGACTTGTCGTTTAGATATGATTATTTGATCCTTCCCGGGTTTCCTTTGCATTTCCTGACTTTTTCAGGGCTCCTACAGACCTGGCCTTGGGCTGTGGGCAGGATTATATCTTGAGCTTGAAGTACAACTGTTCTCTATTTCTGTGGACTCGGACTGCCATTTTTCTGTAGCCTGAGTGTGTAGGCAATAGTGTCCTGTGTGAGTGGTGCTTTAGTTTTCCCAATACATCTTGATTTGAGGAGAATGCTAACTGTATTGGTTATCCTTGGAAATACCCATAGACAAATATTTTCCATTCCTTGTCTTCTCAGTGCTCCTAGTTTTATCATAATTATATGAGCTTAACTGTCATCTATTTTTTTTAAGATTTATTTATTTTTGAGAGAGTGAGAAAGAGAGAGAAAGAGTACATGGGGTGGGGGGGGTCAGAGGGAGAAGCAGACTCCCTGCCGAGCAGGGAGCCTGATGCGGAACTCGATCCCAGGACTCCAGGATCACGACCTGAGCCGAAGGCAGTCGCTTAACCAACTGAGCCACCCAGGCGCCCCATGAGCTTAACTGTCATCTAAATAGTTGCATAAAACAGACTAACGCTTTTCTCTTTTGATTCCATGACGAGAATAGATCTTCAATTGCTAATTTTAAAACTCTTGAAATAAGATTCTTTGTTATATAGGAGAACACAAGTATAATGAAATGAGTTGCTAAAAAAGTCATAGAGAGCTGTGTAGGAAGTGATGCGTATTTTAATTCTTCATACAGAAGTCTTGAAAAACAACATAAAAATGCATGATTAGGAAGAAATGATGGAGATGAAGAATCAAGATGTAACAAGCTCATTGAAGGCTTGATTCTCTCCTCTTTTTTAAAGCAATTCTCTTCCACTTCCCGAATCCAGAGTGCTGAGTTCATGTCGGAGGCAAAGATTATTTATCCCAGTTGCTTTATAGTATTGCGGTAAGTAATATTAAAACAATAGTAACAAATGAATATTCTAAGAGTAGGTGTGGGTAGCCTTTTCCTGGGTGTTCAAAATTAATGACTTCCACAAAACAGCATTTTAATCCCTGTTTATTTGCTTGAATTGGAACACTGACTTCACATCCTGGATTTTAATTCAGATGTACAGCCCTGTGCTCAATTACTGAGCTACAACAAGAAAAGGGATCTGTTAGGTTTTAAAATATCCCATGAAGGATAAATGTCAAATTAGTTTTGGGAGAAGAAAAGCCCTATACTTCTTTCCTCCCCACCTCTCCCTTCTATCTAATGTTCCTTACTCCAATACTTGAGAGCTTAATGTTTGGTAGGTACTTGGGCACCATAGATAACACAAGGATAACCCTATATCTGCTGAAGTATAGCCTGAAACATCGACTATAATACAATTCTTTGCTTGTGGGGAAAACTCCAGTTGGTGGGCTAGAACAGGGTGGACACACCTTTTCTGTAAAGGGCCAGCTAGTAAATATTTTAGGCTTTGTGGGCGCTACAGTCTGTTTTAACTATACAGCTCTGCCATTGTGGCAGAAAAGCAGCCAGACATAATACATAAATAGATAGATGTGGCTGTGATCCAATGAAGTATTATTTACAAAAACAGGCAGTGGGCCAGATTTGGCCCATGGGTGATAGTTTGTCTACTTCTGGGCTAGTAGTATAAGATTTACCTCCTTGAAGGGAGGTCGTTCATGATTTTTTTCATTGGCATCAGAATTTTGGTTTTTGTACTTGCAGGACACCTTTAAAAGGAGACCATAGGATCAGTGGCTTCAGTCATTTGAAGGACTGTCCTGTGAATCTTCAGAGGCAGACTATAATAGGGTCAGAATTAAAGGAAGGCAGGTATTGGTTCAGATTAAGGAACCTTCTTGGAAGGTTTAGCCATTGGCTGTGAATAGGAAATGACAAAGCAGAGGCTGCTTCTGACTTGTTAAGGACATTATAGAAGGGGTTCATGGATTGAGAAGGCAAAGTAGATGCAAGATTTCTCTGTTTTTCCCCTGCTTATCAGTTGGTCCCGTCTCTCTGCTTACCATGAGTTATTTAAAAATCACTGTGGTGTAGGGGAGGATTTCAAATGTTTCTTTTCATTTAAATGGTGGAACTCTTTCCTTCTAACCCATTTTATGCAGAACTCAGATATTTAAAATTATTATACATGATTTTTACAAACTTACGATTCCTCTCTCCTTATAGTGTGTTCTAGATCAGTGAGGACAGTGAAGCTGTTTTGATAAACACAAAACTGAATTTAGATTTAGATGATTTTTAACTTCAATCCATTTAGTTGGATGAGAACCGAGGGATTACCTTCCTGGCTCATTTGGTTCTACGTTTCTTTTTTGTGACATTAAGGGAAAATAGGATTGTAATGGAATCACAGTTGCAAAGTTTACAGATTTTAAAGTAGCTTCATCTTAAATCTTCCATCAGAAGGCAGAATACAGGTTTTATTCTGAGGCTTGACCCTCCGCCCACAAAAACTCCTTACCCTGGCAGCACAGGGAGGGGTGTGTGGGTGGTCTCCAGTGTGTTAAAAGTTCACGTACAGTACATTGGAGTATGCTTTTCTTCATTTCGGTCTCTAATAAAAATTCAGTTCTCTTTATAGAAACATTTCTTAAATATCCAGCTGCCTCTTTAGAAGCCCTGTCAGGGGTGTAGTTTGAAAACCACTAGTTCGGAATCAGACCTAGGTGGAAATCGAAGTTCTGTCCCTTCGCAGCCATGTGCTGGTAACTCCTCCTCAGTGTTTCATCTGACGGGCCTTAGAAATGCCCCCGTTGCTCAAGTTGTGAGGACAGAGATGACCTTGCAAAACACCCAGCACATAGTAATCTCTTAATAAGTGTCATTATAAGATAATCACGGGCATGGTTTTAAATTGTGTGTGGCTCCATATGATTTCAATACTATGGTTTCATTTGCCTTTATTAACCATCTTAAAGGCACCCTTGACTAGAAACTCTGCCCTCAGAAATGACAATTACTCAGCTGAAGAAAGTGGCTTGCAAGGGGCTGTACCCACTCTTATTTGTGGATTGTAATTCCGTCATCTGGCCGGAGACTGAAAAATGGGGTTTAGGGGAGACCAACCCTCCCAGAGGCAGAGGATAGGAGTTTAAGAGGCTTGCTTATCCACACAATCAGAAACAAGGGCGAGGAGTATGCAGACTTCACTTACAAGGACTTTTTTTTTTTTTTTGGTTAGCTGCCCTTATCTGCCTGTCTCTTATTAATTAGCTATAGAAGCCATGCAGTAAGAAGGGCCAGCATGCACACCTTTGGAGAAGGTGGGCGGCAAGGTTGTGAACAGCAAGGAGAGAGGGCTTGTGCTACCTGGCAGTCAGACTTTAGGGACGGAGATAAAACCTACAAGACAAAAAGTAGTGACCCTTGGGGAAAAAAGGGAACTAGGTGGAGTCCCTGGAGACCAAAAGTAGGTAGATTCTAGCCACCTGAGTTGGGCACAGGCAGCCCTGGGAACTCCCAAGTAGTTCCCCCAAGCACCTTGATTGGGGTCATTTGTCTTCAGCAAATGTAAGAAAGTGGTATGTCTGTTCATAAAAGTCATGAATTTGGGGGGTATCTGATGCTGAAGAGTGGCCCAAAGAAACTGGTCTTGAAGCCAGATTCCAGAGGGAAGCTGGGCAGGATCCTGTGGGGCCAGGAGGTTATCCTAGGGAGTTGAGTGAGTGTCATTTAAGATTACTCTTAAACTAATAAGTGGTTTTAAGCAGGAAGCGATAGGACCTGATTGGCATGTTGAATCTTGTTCTTTCTGCAACAGCATGGAGACTGGATTATTCAGAGGCGAGGGGGCGGGTGGCTGGGGGACCTGTCAGGGACACTGTCCAGCAGCAGATGTAGATGGCTTGGCCTGGGCTTCAGTGAGTTTGAGGGAATGTCTCTTCTTTGCCAAGCACCTGATGCTTGTTTACTTGGTCCAACAAGGTTAGTAGTAGTCTTTTCTCACATCTGAGGACCAGTTACTAAAGCTCAGAGCATGTAAGTTTTCTAAGGTCATGCCCTGAATTATTTAAACACAGGTCTGTCTAAACTCAAAAGTCATACTTAGCTTTCTTCCCTTTCCACAATCAGAAAAATGAAAAGTCCAGACAGTCTAACTCATAAACCAGTAAGCTTTTTGACACTGTTTTTTATTTTTTTAAAGATTTTATTCATTTGACAGCGAGAGCGTGCAAGTGGGAGCAGGAGAGGGAAAAGCAGACTCCCTGCTGAGCACGGGAGCCTAATGCAGGGCTTAATCCCAGGATCCCAGGACCCCGAGATCCTGACCTGAGCCGAAGACGCTTAACCGACTGAGCCACCCAGGCACCTTGCTTTTTGACTCTTTAAATGGTTGGATCACATTCTCCTGTAACCCGTGTTTCTGGGCAGTACAGTAATTTTCATAAGTTACTATGGAGGTATTGATTTAGTGAAAGGGCTTGACCACTTGCATATTTTGAGGACTGGAAGTATACATTTGACAATATAAGCATTATGTTCAAGGTAGAGGCTTAAAATAAGTTCAAAAACAGAATCGCTGACAGCAGAAGGGTAGTGCTGAAAGGTTATATTCAATTACATCCAAAAAAGAATGGGGGAGGAGGAATGGAGCATAAACCCACATAATTTAAAATATAATTTTCCTTATGACTAACAATATTCCTAGGTGTCTAGTTGGGCAATGCATTGTCACCTGGATGCCTGTCATTATAAAATATCCTAACATGTTAATACTGAATGTTAAAATGTTGTGATAATTGACCATTAAAATTTAATATAACATAGACTAAAACCTCTTCTGTTTTTGTATAGATGGAAATTCCTGGCTGAACAGCAATATGGGGTCTGGCTGAAAAGAATGATTTTTGGTTTTGGTTTTGTTGTGTTGCGCTCCCCCCCCCCACCCCCCCCCACCCCCGGTGCCAGGTCTTCTGGGGGAGGGTGCATGCTGGGAACTAAGCCCTCTGGCCTTGGAACGTTTTTTTCCTTTGGAGGATCTTGAGTTAGTGTCCTGAGTGACCGTGTTTGCAGTGAGAAGTCATAGTCCTGGAATGTGAAGATAAGCAGGAAGAGACACCAGAAAAATGCAACCAGGCCTGGATCAAGGGTGTCCTTAGAAGCTGATGGCAGAGTTCATCTCCTGGGGCCTCCCAGGTCTGGGGTCTGAGTGCAGATGCCTAGAGGAATTTGTGTGCCTGGAGCATAGTAGACACTCAATTTAAAAATAAGCAAACACAAATTTGGAGCTTTATGAGGTTTCCTTCTAGAACTCCTTTAATCCTCATACCCTTTGAAGTAGGTACTACTGTTATCCTCACTTCACAAATGATAATTTAAGATGCAAGAGTGGTTAAGTAACTTGCCCAGGGTCCCACAAACAGTAAGTTGTATGGCTGGGATTTGATTCCAGGAAGTTTGACCCCCCAAATCTATACTCCTAATGGCTCCCCAAACTGTTTCTTATCTGTAGGCTATTGGATTGAGCGTCTGTGATGCTGTGACTTTTCATGGCAGAATACTGTCTGCCTGTGGCAGGGATTTTTGAAGCAAAGTTGTTGAAAGCTTTTTTGTCTTCCCTTATTTTGTCCATAATATTAGAATTACCACATCTGCTCTACCCCAAATCCACTTTCCCTCGCACCTTCTACTCAGGTAAGAGCACTTACCCTCCTTTTTTAAAGATTTATTGTAGAGTAGTACATTGTAGTACTGTAGTATTGTAGAGGGGCTGGGGCAAAGGGAGGGGGAGAAAGTCTTCAGCAGACTCCATGCTGAGTGCGGAGCCCAGTGCAGGGCTTGATCCCACAGCCTGAGCCGAAACCAAGAATCGAATGCTCAAAACCAACTGCACCACTCAGGCGCCATCTAACTTACTTGCTTTTGCTGGCACGGCCACTAGAGCATAGACCCTGTGAGAGCAGGAGCTCCGTGCGCTGCTTTAGTCTCCAGCACAGAGGACACTGCCAGGCACAAAGTTGGTGCTCAGTACAAAAATGTATCTATGTAATGAAGAGGATTAATGCCACGTACAGTGCCTTTAACTTGGTCACCTAAAGTCCTGAGCCTTTCAAAAGGATGACCATGTTACCACACTGCAGCAGTGAAACATCCCATGGACAGCCATAACCTGGGGAGTTGAAATATGAAGGCTGAGCTCTTCCAATTGTCACTGTATATGGACCATTCTTTTGCTTAAAGTTAATGAGAAACACTTCTTTACCACCTTAAAAAAATACACTGCAGGTCTCCCCAGAATCCTCTGTGCTCTTAGAAGTCCATTCCACTGCTTAAAATGAGAATTTGGCAAGGTTCTGCCATGGACAAGGGGCTGGTTATTCAATTCCGGTTGCCATGCGCCTTTTCCCTGTGTACTGAGAGTAGAATACTTGTGTTGGGAGAAGCCTTTATGTCTAGATAGGCTAGAAGGTCATGGAGATTTGTCAAAGGTGTTGTTTGGGGCGCCTGGGTGGCTCAGAGTCCTGGGATCAAGCCTCATGTCGGGCTCCCTGCTCAGTGGAGAGCCTGCCTCTCCCTCTGCTTCTCACTCGCTCTCTCTCACTCTCTCTCAAATAAATAAATAAAATCTTAAAAAAAAAGTGTTGTTTGTCGTTGATAAATGGTACTGCATTCAGCTTTTTAAAATTGGCTTTGGTAGTATCTGAATCATAAAATACTTGTGAACCTGCCTTTCTCTCTTTGACTTCATTTGCATTCATTTGTTCTTAATGATTGAGAGTGTGGGCTCCCAAGTCCAGAAGATTTGGGTTCCCAAATCCTAGTTCTGTCACATGCTAACTGCAGTTTCCCCATCTCTACATTGAGGAAAATACTAGTGTAAAGTGGAATGCATCACACTTCCATTTAACTGTCTTAAGGGACTCTCCTTCTTGAGATTACATGGTTTCAACAACTTGTCCCTTAGGATTGGAATTGTTTGGAAAGTAGTGGTTTTGACAAAGTAGATATTTGTCTTTTTTCTCCGGTAAGTTTGGACGTTGTTAGGGCCCTATGATGCTGCTGCTCAGTGTGTGGACTTTAAACTCCTAGTTCAGAGTCCTGCCAGAGCACCTGCCATCACTTCTGCATTCCCGGCTGCCAGATGGAGAAAGTGTGGAAGAGTATATCTCCCTGTGGAAGACTTTCTGATGATCTAATTGACCAGAACTCGGTCACATTGCCGTATATAGTTGCAAAGGAAGCTGGAGAATATATAATTTTTTTCACTTAGAAACAGACCTCTCTGTAGCTCTGTTCAATTATTCGAATACCTGTGTTTGTCTATGTCTGCTTCTTGAGATAACTAACAGGGTTATTCTTCTCTGCTTTGTAGATCTCTTTTCTGTGTGGTTTCTTTTTGTTCATACTTTTGGCTTCCTCCTAAATGTAGGTCACTGTGATTCTTCATGGTCATGAAGTC
Organism: Eumetopias jubatus; assembly: GCF_037043125.1. Classification (NCBI taxonomy): domain Eukaryota; kingdom Metazoa; phylum Chordata; class Mammalia; order Carnivora; family Otariidae; genus Eumetopias; species Eumetopias jubatus. The sequence continues at coordinate 114,551,829 of NW_028274811.1, forward strand.
ACTTAATAGCTTTGCTTTTCATATTCTTTCAGCTTCACGTCCCTCTACTAACTGCTTCATCTTCTTGGTATTTTTCCACTCAATTTTGGAGAGCAAGAATGATTGGTCTAACCCAGCTTTCCCTGCTGGGCCACACCGTGGTTGTCAGCCAGCTTAAGGATCGACGGCCTTCTAGTTTAATCAGCTGTGGCAAGCTTGGTTGTGAGCCTTTTCTATCTGCAGGGGTGTAGAGGCAGAGCAGACTTTGTAACATGACGGACTGCTTAATTCTTGACAAATGTAACTTCCTTTGGTGCAGGGAGTTAGAGATAAATCTTAAAAGGATGTTTTGTATATTTGAATTGTAGATAGTATGTAGGCAGTAAGTACCAGTAACAGATTGAGAAGTGACTATTTGAAAATAGGATGTTTAAGGCCTATACCATTAGCCCTCAGATGGTTGCCCATCCTTTGATGGTTCATGATTCTACTTCTGTCTTTTCCATCTGGAACTATCTTCTATACTTCTTTTCACCTAGCTAGCTCCTAATCTTATAACTCTATTAAGGAGGTTTCTCCCTCTAGAAAGTCTTCAGTGGGTTCAGTGCTCCCACCGTGTCTTCCTAAAACCCTTTGTACATACCTCTTATTATGCTGAATACATTTCTGTATATTGCCATTGTCTGTAGCAAGTCTGTTAAATTACTCTTTCCTGCATTAGAAGACTATTGATGCCAAGGTTTGGTCTCCTTTATCTTTGTATACCTAATATTTGCCTAGCAATGCCTGTCACGTTAATGATGCTCAGCAAGGGTTTTGGTTTTTTGTTTGGTTTTTTTTTTTTTCCGATTGAGTTTATCCCCACTGCCTCATAAAAAGTGAAGGAATAAACTCCCCAAGGTAAGTGGTATTAATTTTTAATCTGGTAAATTAGAAAGGCATTTGTTCCTTCTTATACTGTTCAGTTAGAATTTTCAGAAAGGGAATTGTTCTTCAACACTGAGCCAAAATCTGCTTTTGTGTGGATATTACCTGTGACTTGCAGTGCTGTTTGCAGAAGATTGGCCAAAACGTTGCTGTGATGAAATCCATAAACTTTGATAGGACGATTTATGCTTGTTTTGGATTATTTCTGCTACATGACTTCACAAATCTCTGAGGTTATTTCTGCTAGATGGCTTTTCAAATCTTTGTGACTGAATTTCACAACACATGCATGTTTTTTTTTTTAAAGCAGGTGAGGGCCGGGATTCCTTTTTAAATTACCAGTTGAACTATATCCCATGGCCGGGTAACTGGTGATCGTTTGGGAGGCATAGGCGCTCTTGGGGTGATGGTGGCACTTTTAACACCTGAAAACCGTGTAGAAAATGTTGAGAGGCTAATTTTGTTAGCTTTGCTTTAGGTGCAAATATTTCTTTCCAGGTTCATGATCACCCTTTTTTTTCCCCCTGGACTGAAGAAGCTATAAAATAGATGCTGAGGAACAAAATCCTCTGCGTTTTGGAAACAAAATTTCATGTAAATAAACATTTATGACTTTTTAAAAAAAGTTATTTCCTATTTAGAGAAAGTAACCTGTAGAGCGTACTGAGGGAGTCGTTAAGTAATTCACTGTTAATGTTTTCAGTGCCAACACTCATAGAAGGAAATACTGTGTTCTGAAGTAAGTGGCATTCCCAGGGGTTTGTTTCTGTCAGGCTGGAGGAGTGACTGAAGCATAGGGAGCGACATGAACTTTAGTGAGGGAGGATTCCACCCACTCAGCACTTTGAGGCTCGCATGCACCTTGGAATGCACTAGAACGGGTCTTCTCTGTCCACAGTTCCCCAAATCTTGCATCTTTGCCTCTAGCGCATTTGTTTTGGGATGCTGTCAGGAGAACCTGCTAGATCTTCGCTTTCTTTGGCAAGATATGATCCAGGCGTGGGCCTCATTCGAAGGGCTTCTCACTACTGTCACTCCTCTCTCGTTGCCGCCGTTCTGATGTTACTCCTAGTACTCCACAGAGTTGGCTGGGCTAGATTAACCTCTTACTCTCCTCACACGCAGAATTACAGAGGAGAAAATAAGGAAACATTACCATTTTTACGTCAGGATGGGTTACATAACACATCAAACTATTAAAATAGCTTTTAGAAGAAGAGAAATAGTGTGTTTTTACACCCTCTGGAACTGAAATTTGTTACACCTTGAAATCCTATTTGGACTGTTGTAGTAGATAACATTTATTTTCTGCCATCTTGTTGAAGATTTTTTTTTTCTCCTTTATTTTCATGCTCACCTTTGAAATTTCTTAGGGAAAACACCAGTAAACTGTAAGTAATCCTATTTCAAATTGAGTATTCTTTTTCTTCTGGATTACACATGTTATTCTATAGACCTATCTTAACAGATCTTAACCAGTCTGTGACTTGCTTTTGACAGCACCTCCTTTTTTGCACTTTTGTCAGATGAGACCACAAAGATGAGATTGCGCTGAAGGTTATTGTTTGTGAATAACATTCTTTAGTTCTTAGGCAAGTCTACATGTAGACTTTATGCATGCTGATTTTGAGGCTACTCGGTCAGAGTTTATCTAGGGTAGAGCTTCATTCTTTAATTGGAAATAATTACTTGTTTTTCATTCCAAGCTACGTATTATGTCCCATGGGTTTGCCATTAAAATGAGTTCTTGCAAGTAGAGCATCTATACAGGGAAAGAATATGAGCTAATCCGTTTTAAGTATACTACTGGTTCTTCTACCATGGCCAAAGGAAGTTTGGTTATGCTTTTAAACCATCTTTATCGGACTCCTTCTAATTAGTGGGGACGCCATTCATGAGAACGATAGTGTAGAAGGCAGCTGGAGCTGGAGGGTGGTCCTGCTACTTGGTCTGAGGTGGGCGGCCCCGTGATGAGGGAGTACTGATAAAGGTAAGAGGGAGTGAGGTAATAAGGCAAGTTAGAAGAAAACACAGTAAGTTCAGGATTCTCAGGGTACTGACTTTGGCAATCCCAAGAACAGTACTTCTACGTTTTGGGAATGTAAAAAGGAAGGAGTGGAAAGTAGATTTTTTAGTCACTAAACAACAAACGTGCCCCCTTTTGAAAGGTAAAAACTTGAGTCACTCTAATGACAAACGCCAGGACTCCTTTATGGCACTGGGGACATCTACTTAAAAATACTGCTCTGTAGCAGTTAGGATGAGGAGGCTGAGAGACACCGAACAGTTTTTAAACAAGTTCAAGGTTGATCTCTATTCCACGTGCAGTGTGGAGGTGGGTGGTGTGGCAGCTCCACTGTCATTTGTGTCCCCAGGCCCACTTGTGCTTGGGCTCCGCTTCACGTGCCTGCCATCGAGTGGCTACAGCAAGTCTCACAGATGACAGCAGGTGTTTGCACAGAGTGGTAGAATTGCTCAGAAAGGCAGAAGGGCCAAGAGGGTCCCTCTTAGAGTCTGTTCCCATTGTGCATCCTTTACTTACATCTTGTTACACGGAGAATTTAGTTACATGACCATCCCTAGCTGAAGGGATGGCTGGAACATAGGATTTTTTATTCCAAGTGACCTAAAATAAGTGAGTTACTTGTCACTTGGGGGGAAATAACCTTTTCAGCTTACTGAGGGTGGTTAAATCAATTTGTATAAAGTGCAAAGGTGGAAGGGAAGAATGAATGTGGGACTAGGTGTGATGAGCATTCTGTCTCCCAGCTCCGAGGAGGCCTGTAGCATTGCCCCGGGGTATTTTCAGTAACACATTTCATTCAAAATAAAGAAACCTAGTAGTGTTGATGATAGCTTAATGAAACATTGCCCAAGATTAAGTCATCAGTCACTTGTTTTGAACAGTAGCACCAGTGAATGGAACTTTCTGAAAGTGTAGGTTAAGTTTAAGAACTTCACCCAACAAATTATCTTCTGAATTTGATTTTTCAGTTTTTCCAGTGTTATTTTTATATGGAGGTTCATGCATATAGCGCCTTTGGCGTTAAATCTTTTCCTTACCGATATTCTTTTTTTTTTTTTTTTTAAGATTTTATTTATTTGACAGAGAGAGACACAGCGAGAGAGGGAACACAAGCAGGGGGAGTGGGAGAGGGAGAAGCAGGCTTCCCGCTGAGCAGGGAGCCCAATGCGGGGCTCGATCCCAGGACCCTGGGATCATGACCTGAGCCGAAGGCAGATGCTTAACGACTGAGCCACCCAGGCGCCCCTTACCAGTGTTCTTTAATCATACAGAGTTTAATTTCTTATAGTCAGACTTTTGCAGAATCAATCTGAGAGGACTTCTTGGCCTTCAGAAGGAATACATCTTTAAAAGCATTTTGGCTACCATGGGAATCGGGGATCCTGTATCTCTGCTTCCTTGGCACAAGAGATTACAACCATAATTGAGATTTGTGGCATTATAAACTTTTATGAGGAAGCTTTTACTTTACAATAAACCATAAAAACAATGTCAAACTGTAGAGTTATTTTGAGTATATACCAACTTAATGTGCAAAAATTTCTCCAGTTAAAATAAATCCATATTTGTGTTTGGTATGCAAGGTTTTGCGAGTGGGCATGAGTTTTAGGAATCTGAACTTGATTTGGGAGAAGTGATGAATTCTAAAGGGATTGCGCATTGATACTAGAGACTGAGGACCTCAGTCTTCCCTAAATGCAGCCCATTCAAAATGTTCAATATTAAGCTAGGAGGTTTTCCTTTCTGCGAAGTTACTTTTCTTTTTTTAGGGAGGGGCAGAGGGAGGACGCACCACTCCCAGTGCAGAGCCCTCTGTGGGGCCCAATCTCACAACCCTGAGATCACGGCCTGAACCAAAAACTCTAGAGTTGGTTGCTTAACCGACTGAGCCACACAGGCACCCCTACAAAGTTAGTTTTCTATAAGGATTGTAGACATTTATGATCTCCTAAGAATTGAACTAAATAGATGCTTATAAAACTACTTCTAGCAAAGAATTAAAAATTGGATATTGGAGCCGAATTGAAATGAAATCAAGCCGTTACAACTGATCCCATTTCTTAAATGATACCGAATTGAATTGTTACTGCTATTGAATGATCTGCTTTATAGTCCCATGATAAAGCACTATGCCACACTATTATTCAGGTCTTACTTGAGCTGGCCTAGAAAAAACAGACAGGAGGGGAAAAATTCAGCCACCTGCTCATAAGGCAGATGTCAGAATACAGCAGATTTTCTTTAAAGAGGGAAACAAGTCAAGGGGGGAGAAGTCAGTTCCGTGGGACAAACATTTAGTTGTAATTTCTTATTCTTAATCTCGTAGAGAATGTCTGAATGTATCCAGATCTCATTTGCCGTTTGTAGAATTGGCATTCACGCGGTAAGCTCTGTGTATTTTTGTAGTACCAAATGTCATGAAAATATACACGAAGAACTGAGTTTGGGAGAGCACGTGGGGCCATGGGGATTGTCCTCCACTGCTGGTAGGAGTGTAGATTTCTACACCCACTTGGGAAAATAATAAAGTTGAATGCCAGCATATTCTGTGATGTGGGCAAATCTCCTTAGGTATATGCCTCAGAGTAAATTGTGTAATTATAAGATGACCTATGCAGGGACTGTCCCTAGAAGTATTCATTAAAAACAGTGTTAGAAATGTCTGTCAGTAATAGACTGGATTAATTGTGGAATTTTAATTCCCTAGTATGCTCTACAGCCGCAGAAATAGATGATCTAAAAAATGTACATGAACTCCAGCTATACAATTAATAATGAATACATTTTACAAGCATAATTTTGAATGAAAAAAGGCAAGTCACAGGAAAATACATGCAGTTTGATTTCATTTCTACAAAATTCAGAAACAGCAAAACTAAGCAACACATTGTTGTAGCACTACATGTATTGGTAGATAAACTAGAAAGATGAGCAAAATTTGAGATGTTACCTTTTAGGGCAGCGGTTCTCAGCAGTGAGTGATTTTTGCCGGTAAGGGATACGTGGCATTGGCTGGAGAGCTTTTGGTTGCCACAGCTGAGCCGGAGGGGGGGTGGACAGGCGGGGGCGGGGTGGTGCTATTGGCTTCTAGCGGATTGAGGCCAGGGATATTGCTGAGCATCCAACCACACACTGTTTAAGCAGGTAAGAATTATCTGGCTCAACATGCTCATAGTGTTGAGGTTGAGAAACTGCCCTAGGAGATTGGAGAGAAGGAGGAAAGGCTTTAAAAGGTTCAGTAATAGTCTACTTAACTTGAATGGCATACACGGGTGTTTGCTTTATAGTTACTCTTTAAACTGCATAATTCCTTTATGTACTTTTTTGTACATAGGATATATTTTGCAGCAGAAAAACAAAATCCCAACCCACGTTAGCATTTTTCCCCCCACATCCATCTGTATCAGTTGACTCAAATGCCCTGGGCCAATTTCTTAATTCAGAAATATGGGGTGGTATCTGTGTAGAAGACCATGAAAAGACTTTTCCAATCTTAAGATTCAGCAACAAAAGTGTTGACTTCTCCCTTTGAAGGCTTAGGGGGACGGGTTTCTGAGACTAGACAGGAAATACAATGATGTTTACTTCTGAAGACCAAATTATTTCCTAAGGAAGGATTTAAAAACTCAGTGATTTTGTTTCCCATCTTGCACAGAAGAGTCCTTCATATGTGTGCACAAAAAGTTTAAGGAAATTGTTAAGTGGTTAAAGCAAGAATCCCGAATAAATGATAACAGCCACAGGTTGTAGGGTCAAGGGCAGGGAGCCTAGCCTGCGTTTGTCCTTGGATCTTCCACGATAACTTGTACACTAACTGGGACTGGGAAGTGCTCAGTATCTGTAGGTCCCATTACATTCCATTAAAGTGAGCAGTTTTCAGCCTTAGATTGAATTTTAAGAAGAATCAGATTTTTATTCTATTGTTTTAGCTGCTTGTCTCTGCTGAATATCTTTTTATGTGTTTTATGTGTTCATTCAAGGTGCTGGATTTCATATATAACCTCTACAGTCTCAAAACAAAATTGGGTGATATTTGGCTGCAGTTAGACATATAGGTTACTTGGAAGTTAGACTTTTTCTTTTTTTTTTTTTTTATGTAAAGTTACTATGTGAGCCTGACTTTTTTTGTTTTTTGAGTCTTTGGAGGAGCAGATGCCAAACTGGGATTAGGTATGCAAGAGAAGAGTTAGGGAAATGTCTGTGAAGAATCAGGGGGAGGGAACAGAAGGTAGAGCGCCTTAAGACCATGCTGCGGGGTTGACTCCCTTGAAAGGAGAGTAGGAAGAAGGAAGGAGGTTTGGTGATGGTCGAGCTTTAGAGGGCAGGGAGGTCCTGAGGAAGGCTTGGGGCTGATGGGGGCCTCCCTGAGCGAAGCTGCCTGTTGGAGGAGCCCCGAGATGGGCAGGAAAGGCTTGACTCCGGGACCTCTGCATGCCTAGGCACTAGCTAGCAGTGGCCTAGGGGAAGCACAGCCTCCCACGTTGGACCCAGAGTTGTGGCCCTTGGAGGCTCGGTCCTCTCTGCTTCTCTAGATGAGAGGTTTGAGCCTGGCTGCCCCAGGGAGTCCACGCAACATGGTATTGACAAGTGGAACCTATGAATCCGGGCACTGTTGATGTCAGGCATTGTTCAGTTATTCTGGAATGCCTAGTGCTTAGCCTGGGCTGCGACCAAGCAGGTGTTCAGTCTCTGCTTATTTCATGAAGAATCTGTGGCTGTGGACTAATTCTAAGGCAGATAAAAATTGTCCTTCAAAGGAGAGGGCTACTGAAATGTTCCCCTCCCCCATTTCATATGTTAATATGAACTTGATGGTATTTGGATATGGGGCCTTTGGGATTAGGTTTAGATCCAGTCAGGAGGGTGAGGTCCTCATGAGGGGATTAGCCCTTAGAAGAGACATCCGAGTTTGCTTTTTCTGGGCTGTAAGCACAATTCAAAGAAGGTGGCTTTCTATGAGCCAGGAAGAGTGCTCTTGCCAGAACTGGACCATGCTGGACGAAGACATAAATTTTAAGCCACCCATTCTGTGGTATTTTGTTATGGCAGCTGAGGCAGACTAAAACAAGGAGGGGGAAAAACTTGTGAATTGTAAATAATACAAACCTCAAATCTTCTTGGCATCTGTTGGAAATAAGTTCTAATAAAAGATTATGGGTGAGTTTTTATGGGGTGAGAAATGGTGTTAGGTGACTTTTTATTTCTATGTGTTTCTAATATGGCCAAATAACTGATTAAGCCCTTAAAAATAAAGTCATAATAAATATTAGGAATCCATAATGTGAAATGAGCAAGACCAAAATGGAATATTTACAGGACATACATGCTGAACACTTTCAAGGTATAAATGTGTTGTGTATAGGTGAATGCATACTGAACCTTAAGCATTAAAAACTTGAATAAAAATCATTACTGAGACAACAAACGCTATTCTGTGCATACCGTCCACTCTTCTCCAACATTTGGTATAGACAGATCTTTCTCTAGGAGTTGAAAGGAAATGCTTATTTAGAGTGCCCTAAGTCAGGAGACTGAAGAAAAATCGTAGGTTAGTCTTCTAGGCAGAAAACTTAAGCCACAGGTGGAGAAATTTACACTTTCTCCTATTTTGGCTACCAAACCCTAGCACAAATTGAAACAGTGAATCAGCAAAGTGTTTAGAACCAGGCCTCTGCTTGGGGGAGCTAACTCCTCTGTCCTGTGCAGTGTAGCACAGGAGATAATGTGTGTTCTCCAGATGTAATATACTGATGCATTACAAAGAAGTAATTTAGTTTTTGAAACAAAAGGAGTCCTGTTACATGGATCTAAACTATTTTGGGTATTAAACAACATGCATTGGGTTCTGGTCAGGAGGAAGGAGGGGAAGTAAGGTTCAGTCCAGGAGTTTACATGACATTTGTGGGTCTATGATTTTATGAAATCCTGGCAGTGGAAACAGGCCATACGTGAGAATGTGATTTTGAAATGAACCTTCTGCGGTCACTTGCAGATTAACTCGGGGCTAAAGGGCGTGCCAGGGCATAGTTTAGGACTTCCCTTTGGAATGTCAGGGTGAGTGCCCTTCCAGGAAACTACATACAGCTCTGGGGACTTCTGAGCTGGGAACTATGACCATCATAGAGCCAGAAGCAGGATTGAGTGGTAGTCTGAGCATAGAGCCACCTTTCTGCTGGATGGTGAACCCCTTTGGTCAAAACTCAATGAGGAGGCCTGAAGGGAATGAAGCCAGGTCCATTAATCAGCCCCCCAGGATGGTATTGGTTAAAGCACACAACCCTACTGGCCTATGGTTGCGTCTTTGTATCCATCACCTGCAGGAACTAAAATTCAGTCTAGTGATGAATGAGATTTGACCTAAAGAATATAAGTAACATAACATGCATGGTTAGTGCTTTTGCTTAGTAATAAAGCTCTAAAAACTCTTAAGTTTGTCTGACTTTGCAGAAAGTGTCAAATGCTATTATTTTACTAGCAAGCATTCATCCTTTAGAACAGTAAGTTTGTAAAAATGGGATCCAGATTCATCCCGAGATCAATTCATTCTGTAGTGGGTAATGGTTATCCTCTTACTGAGCTAGGACATTTGCTTGTACCTACCACACTGCTCATGTTCAACTTCTATGACCCCCCCCCCCCCAGGAGGGGACAGGGAGAGCTACCTTTGCTAGTACAATAAAATGGGAAAAACACATGTATATTAATACTACTAATACTGAATATTTTTTTATTTTAATTCAAGTTAACATACAGTGTATTAATTTCAGGGGTAGAATTTAATGATTCATCAGTTGCATATAACACCCAGGGCTCATTACATCCAATGCCCTCTTTAATGCCCATCACCCAGTTACTCCATCCCCCCCCAACTTTCCTTTCATGAAACTGCTTATTTCCAGCTGGCTTTTTAGGTCTGAACAAATGCTCCCCTAAACTTCAGTTGAGTTCTTATAATGGACAGTGCCACATTTGTTTCCCATTGCTGCTGAAGCAAATTACAAATTTGGTGGCTTGAAAGGACATACATTTTATTATTGTTCTGGAGGTCAGAAGTCTGAAGTAGGTTTCACTAGGCTCAAAACATGATGTTGGCAGGGCTGTGTTCTTTCCCAAGGCTCTAGAAGAGCATCTGATCCTCGGCTTTTTGGGCTTCTGGTTGCTGCCTATATTCGTTGGCTCGTGGCCCCCTTTCAGCAATGACAGCACTCCAACTCGGCTTCAGTTGTCACATCGATTTTTGCCGTCACATATCCTTGGACACTCCTGAACCTCCAGTCTCCCTCTTTGTAAGGATCCTTAGTGATTCATTTGGGTTCATGTGGGTAATCCAGGCTAACCTTCCCATCTCCGGATCCTTGACTGAATCAGGAATCACATCTGCAGAGGGCCCTTCTGCCACGTAACAGAACATGTGCGTGGGTTTCGGGGACTGGGACATGGCCCTCCTGTGGAGGAGAAGAAGGGGAGCATTCTGCCTCCCACAGGCACCAAAGAGAAAAGTACAGAGCACGCCGTACAACTGCTCCTCGTTCCTGGAGGGAAAGCAAGTCAACAGTAGGCAGGTCCTCATGCTGGCTTTAGGAGGCCCCCATCATGTATAACGCCAAGGTTAAATAATTGTCAGATGGGCTCAAAGTCCTGTATGTGGGCTCTTCAAATATTGGCTCTAGCAACAAATTCAGGAGCAGGTTGAATACATGACCAGGTGGAGAGGACTGGTGTTGACCATACCTGTTGTGCCTTTTGTAGACTCCAGCCTAAATATTTATTGTAAACTGTGTGGGATGCAGCAATGTGTGCAGTTATGATAAATGAAAAGCTCCAAGACAAAATGAGGCACTCCTTCACTGAAGAAACTCAGCATAATTGTAGGTGTTAAATGGAACAGAAGTTAATGAAGACAGTGGTTTGGCTATTTTAATAAAGATCAAAGTAACTGTGACTTAAACAGTAAATTTTTATTTCATGTAGAAATCTAAGCTGGCAGTCAGTTTGGAGGCTAGCCTTCTGCAGCATCAATCCATTAGAGACTTGGACTCCTTCTGACTTGTTCTTCCATTGCCCAGGTTCTTCTGCTCAGGTGCCAGCCAAAGACTGCTCACTGCTCCTGCCTCTTTGTTAGTCTGTGGGAGTGAGGAAGTAGAGGACAAACAGTTCCCTTTATGCCCATGACCTGGAAGTTGCACACGTCACTTCCCTTACCTCCTGAGAATCGGAACTTGAGTCACACATCTACATCAGTACAAAGGAGGCTTGGAGATAAGGGACTTTAATAAGGATGGAAGACTCTGGGGAGGCTATACCTGAAAGGTAGAAGAGAATGGACATTGGGGGATAATTTGCAGTGTCTTCATGAGGAAATGAGCTAAGGCAGACTGTCTGATGGCTGGAGCACAGACCAGTGCAGTATATCTTCAGGGAAGTGTGTAGAACAGTCACTGTTGCCTGTAACCAGTATCCCTACACGCATTGAATGAGCACATGGTGTCGCAGCGAGAGTGATTTTGTGTTTGTGATGATGAGTCCAGCTTCTGGTTGGATTGGTAATTGATACTTTTTTTTTTTAAAGATTTTATTTATTTATTTGAGAGAGAATGAGAGATAGAGAGCACGAGAGGGAAGAGGGTCAGAGGGAGAAGCAGACTCCCTGCTGAGCAGGGAGCCCGATGTGGGACTCGATCCCGGGACTCCAGGACCATGACCTGAGCCGAAGGCAGCCGCCCAACCAACTGAGCCACCCAGGCGCCCTATACTTTTTGTGCCAAGATTGAATCTGATGTTTTATTTATAAATATCAACACAGGTGTTTTTACGGTTAGCGTTGCTCCTGGCGACTTTATTTTGAAGGGTGTAAGTGGGGGGGTGTTATATGCTTTAAAACCTAGGAAATGAGGGTTTAGGATTGCTTTCTTCAATAAAGTAATATTTTCAAGTAAAGTAAGAATCTCTGGCAAATGTTGCTGACTTTGCAGGCAGGAGAATTTAAATTGTTACTTCTAATGAACCTGTTGAGAGCCACAAATATCCATCTTAAAAGTCTGTTTATACAGAAAGAGTTACACCATGGAATGTGTGAGATAGGACTGCCCTTTAAATTTTTTTTAAACATCTTTTGCAATTGGAGCCCAGATAAGAGCAAGATAAAATCTGTTTGGTTTAGGTGTTTTATTTTGGGGAATGAAGAAGGCATTTTTTTTTTCCCCTCTTCTCAAGATGAGACTGGTCTGCCGCAGACCTGAAAGACTCCAGCATAACTCCATTGAAGTGAGCCTTCCCACTGAGTACGCCCAGACCAAACCCACTCTTTCTACCCTTAAAACCACCCAAGGCCTGTGCTTCCTCCCTCAGTGATGGCAAAACAGCCCATCCTGCTGCCTTTCACAGAGACTGTACTCTGTCCGGTCCATAGCTCTGTGCTTCTTCCCCATCGTCTCAGTCCCTCAGTCCACAGATTCCGACCTCTCCTCTCTGCCACTATTCCCTGGCTTCTAGCCACCTCCGGCTGGCCTGGAAAACCCTAGCTGGGCTTCCCTTTTCAGTCTTGCCCCCTCGCAATCCATTTCTCCACTTTGCAACACAGCAGCATAGTGAAATGCAGGTGTGCTTATGCTAAAAACTTCTCAGTAGTCTTCCCTTGTTTCTAAAGTGAAAGCTCAGAATCTTTAACATAGTTTCGAAGGGGCGGTGCATGAGCTGGCCCTGCTGTCCAGTTTAGGCTTCTTTCTACCTCCTCTTCCACCTCCAGCATTCTGTATCCTGGGCGCAGTCCTGTACTCTCAGCCCCTGGTCTGTTCTTTTTAACTTCCAGCGCTCTGCACATGCTCTCCTCCCATCCTGGAATGACCCGCTGTCACCTCTTCTGGGAAGCCCTGTATGACCTCAACAGCTGGGTTAAGTGCTCTTCCTAGGTGTTCCCTTTCCTCGTACTCTAGAGCCTTTCACCAGCCAAAGTGCTTGTATCATGTTGTCTTTGAATTGTGTTAATTTTTCTCTAGCTGTAAGCTCAGTGAGGGCAGTGCCCATTTCCGTTTCTCTGTTCCCTGCCCCCCAGCATTGATGGCTCTTTACCATCTGTATCACCGCTGATATTTACTGAACACTTACTAAGTGTGCCAAGGCCTTTATAGATTAGCTCCTTTAAACTCCATTATCCTGCAAAGAAGGTACAGTTATCCTTTATAGTAGCAGAAATTGGGGCATGGTGTGGTTAAATGTTTTTTCCGCCTGGTGGAGACAGGATTTGGAGCTAGAATTGAGTTGATTTATGCCGAGTTCTAAACCCTTAGTCCTCACACTTTACTATCTTCCAGATAGTAGATACTCCATGAGTTTGTTGAATTTAATCTAGGAAAGTTTGTCAGCACTTTATTTTTTTTAAATTCAATGACATTTTTGAAAAGACCAGGCTAGTTATTTTGCATAATGTCTTTTAGATCTGTAATTGTTTCTTCATGATTAGGTTCATGTTAAACATTTCTGGCAGGACTTGAAGTGTGTCCTTAGTGCAGCTCATCAGGGTACCTGATGCCATTTTCTCCTCCTTGATGACTGATATTAAGTTCATAATTATCCAGAATTCAGACTGTGTCCTGTTTAGAGCCTATAGTATCTTTTGTAACTTAATGCATAATCTATGTCTTTGGATGATAATTTTGTAGCCTATTTTGATGTCAGGTAAGGGACTTTCTAAGTTCATTATGGCTTGCTGAAGCTTTGGAAAGTTTTAGGCCTAGAATATTTTGATCTAGATGGAATCTTAGTATTTTTCCCTTGGGTTTAATAACACCTCATTATTTTGATGTTAATATAAAATGCATTGTATCCCTAGTGGTTCTTTCCAGTTGAAAGCAGAGTTAAGAGTTCAGCTTTGCTATGTTTGTTCCATTTCGCTGTTAAATGGTCCTCGTTAGCTAGTTGCTTTTCAAGACTTGATGGTGTGAAGTAATGGCTGTAACGCAAGTTATGTTATCAATAGCAGAGAGGAAATTCTAATTATATAGTCTGTATTAACTAAATTTACATATGAAATATAACCTTTCTCATCTCCTGTAGATATCTTAACTTTTAAAAACAAAACAGAAAGGCAATAAAAAGTGGACTAGTTACATGAGGATCATGCTTTACAAAGGGCCTTTGTGAAATTTCTTTTGGTAATTATCAACTATAGCTGTGTGGTTGGGTGGAGAGGCTCTTTTCTTGATAAGAAACATTTAGAGTCATTGAACTTGGGAACTGAAAATGTTTTTAATTTTCCAAATTAAATGACATGATGGCCATTAACAAAACTATATCTAGTTGATGGAAATTTCCACCCTAGGAGAGGTGCATTTTTATGTTGTCTCTTTTCACGGGTGGTTGACTTTGTTTTCTTGAGAAAGGTTTAGTGGTTAGTCCTCAGGACTAGTAGTTTTCTCTTGATAGGGGGAATAACTTGTTTTTGTCAATGATTAAAATTTCCTTGAGAATGCGGTCACTATCCAGGATATGGTTTACCCACATTCATAGCTTGGGGACAGAATTGTGCTTTAGACTTTAAGCAGTGCCAATAGATGAATATTGTGTATATAAAGGAGAAGATAATTGACACCCTGGTGATTGGTCTTTGCTTTGTAGAACTCAAATTTACTTAAACACGAACTTAAGATAATACAGAAAGTGAATCTGAACAAAAGGCTTTTTTATGCCGATAGCGTTCTGGAGAGTCCATCCGTCTGTGTCCTCCGTTGTTCCTTGGGGTTTAGCTAGGCCCTGGCATGCAGTAAGTGCTCAGTCACTGTTATGACCAGGGGGCTATGCAGTTGTTTGGGTTGGGGAAACAGAGTGCCTTGCCCAGATGGCGTCCCTGGTCTCACAGATAGAGCACTTCTACTTGGAAGGTCCGCGAAGGCAGGAAGTGTGGCTTATTTTGCTCACTTTTGTGTCTGCAGGACCTGGCTAAGTGTCTGGCACGCTGCAGGTGCTCTGTAAATATTTGTGGAATGAAGGAATAGAGCTCCAGTCAGTGTGTTGAAACTGTTATATATCTGCCCCGGGGATACAGAAGACTTTCTAATAAGAGTTCTTTGGGCCTGATATGACTAAGGAGATCAGTGTCCATGTGTGTAGACTCTTATTTCACCTGCCCTTTCACAATTACCCAGCTTTTCCAGTTAGGAGGACAAGTCACTGTTGTCACTTTTCAAGTTTATCACGGCACATTGGCCTTGGGTTAAAAAAAAAAA
The DNA here is from genome assembly GCF_037043125.1 of Eumetopias jubatus. Taxonomy (NCBI): domain Eukaryota; kingdom Metazoa; phylum Chordata; class Mammalia; order Carnivora; family Otariidae; genus Eumetopias; species Eumetopias jubatus. The sequence goes on from NW_028274811.1 coordinate 114,566,982, forward strand.
AAAAAAAACCTCCAGGGCACAAAACAAAGGAAAAACACACTACGGTGTCAGTGTTGAGAAAGCGAATGACTGTAATGTGGCCAGATCAGTTATTTTCAGTTCTTTGCTTTCAACAGAATTGAAGGCAAATGTACTCTAATTGTCAGCTGATCATTAAAAATAACATTGATAAGTCACGATATGATTTGTCATATAATTAAAAGGAAGTTGAAAGAACTGAGTGATACCACTGTAGCAAAAATGCCTATTCCCATCTATTTATAAGAACAAGTTTCTCAGGGCTTATGTCTGTATAAGAAAGTATAAAAATGTAGAAATAGAGTTGATATTGAACCATATCTCATTCTAGTGATAAGAATCATCCATGTTCTGTAAAAAAAAGTGAAATAAAATATAGCCCATCCATCTCATTAAGAGATAGATTTCCAGAAAGTTGTTTTCTATTACAATGGACTTACCATCCTTTATTACATATTTGTTTTGACCAGTTGTAGACCAGTTATAATTTTATGACTCAATTCATAAGAAAATTTTTTTAAGCATTTAAAACCTATGGTCACAGGAAATTTAACATATGAATTATATGCACAATTCATTTGCAGGGAAGCTGGGTAGAGTAGTAAGAGGTTTTCAAGCATAAAAACATTAAGATTAAAATTCTCTTGGGAACATGGAAAAGATATGAATTCAAGAAAAGAATAAAAATGATATAAGGCTGAAGAGGAGCTTGTTCTTTTGTTTTTTTTTTTTTTCAAATCTCTGATATTTAGAACTTTTCATGTAAGACATCAACCATTTTGTTCATAAACGTGGATATTTACAAGTTGGAGTTGGATCATGGCTTGCAAGTTAGTGGCCAGGAGAAATGGGTGGATGGTGTGCCTTCACCTATGACAGGAAACACCCGGAAGGAATAGTTGGGGAGCAAAGACGATCATGGCTTTAGGTATGAGTTGGAGGTGCCATGTTGGAAATACATTCTTAGAGTCTAAAGACAATGTTAGAATTGGAAATTTGTAAGGTAAGGGGCTCTCTTTGGTCCACTGCACTACCCTTGTTGCTCAGAACACTGCCTGACCCAAAGTAAGCATTCTTTAATTTGGCAGAGGGATGGATATAATTTTGGAAGTCTTCCAAATAGGATTGCTGTTTTACTCTTTGGCCCCATTGGTTCATTAGGTGCCTTCCTTCAGTTTCCTGTTTCCTTTCTCCATGGGGCCATAGGGTTATGGACAATGGGCTAGGAAGTATATGTCCATGAATTTGCTTTATTATACTCCATGACTAAAATGCTGCCCTTTTCCCTTTTAATGCTTATCTCTTACCACTGTGATTCCTTTTTGCTATCTGTGCTGTGGGGGTAGAAAAACCTTCAAACAAAATTGCTTCATTGTATTTCAATATTCTATAATTTTGTGTTTTTTTTATTCGCAGTGACAGTGATGGGTAAACCAGGACATTTGACCTGCCATTCTTCAGCTTTATCTGGTACAGGTTCAGAATGCAAATGATGATATTTGGGTTATCGACAGAACTGCTAATGCTTTTTTTCTTCTTTTTTTGCAATTCTATTTTTTTAAAAATGCAAAGTTCATTTCAGCCTATGATTAATGTTCAGAAAAAAAAAATGCTATGCTATTGACCCTGTAATCTCTGCCTTACTGTTTCCCCAACCATCGTAAACAGCAACTGGAAGACTTGCTATATTGTTATCCTGCTTTCCCATTCCATCCACATGATTTCAACCTGGATGAGAAGATAAGCCAGAAGTTTTACTGCCCATTGGCCCTGCAAATGCCCATTATATTCCCAAATGTTACTTGTTGCCAGGGCCTGGCAAAAGGAATTGAAGTGCGTGCCTGTTCATTTCACTGAATTCCATTTTCTCATTTTCTGTGTAAACTTCTAATTTGAAGAGAACACAAACTGAATTTTTCTGCATGGGGGTGGGAGAGAGTAAGCTAATTTAGGAATTTAGGTAAAACTTTTAACAGATTTAGAAGTGAAAAATGTTCATTTTCATGATCGCATGAAGAGCACAAGAAGGGGCTCTCAGCTGTGTTTGGCAGGAAAGAAGGATCAGTATACTTTACCATTATTTGTTAGAGACAGGAAAAAAAAGTCTGGGTTTAGTTTGTTCTTCTCATGACTGCCAACTCTAGATATAGGATATGAAATGGACCTCACCATGAGGTCCTTTGTCTAAAAATTCCATAAAGGTAGGCAGATTTGTGGATTGCCAAGGAAGGTTCTGATTCAGGCCCTGCTCTTTAGTTGAATGATATTGAGCAAGATATTTTATAATCTGGGCCTTGTTCTCTTCCAAAAATGAGTTTGAATGAAATTCTGACTGGATTCACCCCCCTGTTCTGCTTTTTGTGAGTCTAGCTTTAGTTGTAAAGCAGCATTGAAACCTGAAGCTTTAGATGGTGGCTTGAATCTTAGGAAAAAAGGTTGTTGAAGAGAATCAGGAATACTCATTTGAATTTAGGATTTTGCGTGGGCGATGATGTTTTATGTATGTTGTATGTTCATCTCAGTACTTATTCTGTTGACTTAATGATTTGGTGGGGAGGCCTTGTATTGAAAACCCCAGATTAACATAAAACATTAAGAATTTATTAAACTATCTCAGTTGTTGGGCGTCTGCCTTCAGGTCATGGTCCCAGGGTCCTGGGATTGAGTCCCTCATCGGGCTCCCTGCTCAATCAGGAGCCTGCTTCTTCCTCTCCCACTCCCCCTGCTTGTGATCCCTCTCGCGCTGTGTCTCTCTCTGTCAAATAAATAAAATCTTTAAAAAATAAATAAACTATCAATTTAAATGTAGATTATCCTCAGACACATGAATGTGAAACTCTGGTCTGATGAGAACCCAATTTACTGGAGTCTTACTGCTTGTTCATTCCTAGATTGTAATAGCAAAAGACATCCTCCAGCCCAAGCTCCCTCCAGAAGAGGGTCTGCGTGTGTGTGTGTGTGTGTGTGTGTGTGTGTGTGTGTGTGTGTGTGTGAGAGAGAGAGAGAGAGAGAGAGAGAGAGATTCAGCTCTGTAACCTGTATAATAGGTAGGTATGGAATAATTCACCTACCTGTCCTGAACCTCAGCTTTCTGCTCTATAAAAGAGAACTAGACTAGATAGCCTCTAAGGATATTTTCAGTGCATGTGCTGTATGATTAAAAAGGTAATAAAATTCAGGCTTCTGAAGTTCTCTGGCTTTATTGCCAATTTTACTCCCAACATTTCTATAGTCAGCAAATGTCCAGTTCAGTTTGAAAAATACCTATTGAGTATCTCTGTCAAAGTGCTATGCTCTAGAGAGCATAGAGCGTCCTGACCATGGAGGGATCTGTTGATTCTAGAAGGCCTTTCTGAGTTGGCTTGATAAATTTGAGCACAGTGAGACATTTTGTCAAAAATCTACCTCGTTAAGTCATATGGTCCAAAATTGTGAAGAATAAATTCCAAACATTAAAAACAAAATGAAGTCTGTTAATAGGTGTGCTTGGCAAGGAAGAAAGTGTTCTCTCCTGTAGGATATCATGGTCCAGGCATCTCCCACAAGATGGATATCGCTGGCAATGCTCTGCTGTTAATGACCCAGTTAGACTCTGGCTCGCTTCTGTCAAGTCTGTAAGGAAGTCATGTTGGAGTTATCTTCTGACCTGGGAAACACTGTAGACCCTTGCTCCTTGCAAATGAGAATAGTAGGGATTGCTTCTCGTGGGCTGTCTTCCTCCAGGAGATAAGATCAGAAGCAGGGGAAGCTTGTTTCTTTGGCTCACACGGCTAAGGCCTATCCAGAGAAACATGGGGTTTACTCATTCTAAGTTCTGAACTTGAGTGGCTTGGGGGGATTGGTGGTGTCATGAATTGATGACTCAGATTGGGACTATAGTGAAAAGTCATGATTTTATGACTTTGGGCACATTTCCTTCTCTCTCCTGATCTGCATATCATCTGTAAAACAAAGGGTTTGGACTATGGCATCTGAAAGTTTCTTCTAGCTCTATGATTCTATGTCCAGAAGGATGACCCTGAGTCATTGTCAGGACCTCAGTTTGACAACAACCTCAGTCTCATGCTGTTTAGATAATCAGGCCCCTGTAAAACCGGAAAAAATAAGCTGTGCATTTTGTAAAGAATGTTCTCAAATAAGGGTTTGAAATCAGGAGGCTTTTTATTTCTTAAGTAGGAAATCAGCTTAACCAGAGCCCTATGTTCTCTTGGTGTTAGTATCTATTTCAAGTGGGCATTGCGGTCTTTGAGTTGGGTTAATATGAGTGGGAACCTCTAGGACTTCTTGTTTTACTTAGTTCCTGGGGTACCAAAGGTGAGAGACCAGACTCAGAAGCAGCAGACAGCAGATCGGTGTGTTTGCCCTACAGAGTCCATGACAACCTCTGGAATCATGATTTTCTCATTCTGTAATGCCTCCCTCTTCCACCTCCTCTTGGCTTAGGGGGCTGTAGCGGGGACTGCGGGCCTGCTGTCCTGATGTTTCTCAGCAGCTCTGGCTTCACACAGACTCTTAGGGAGAACCTGGGCTTTCCATCCCAAACCCCTCTCCCTCCATCCCACTTCTGATCTGGGCAGCTTCCATTGTTCCAGATCATCTTGAGCTGCCTTGGGAACTTTGGCTCAAGACAGCGTTCAGGTACCCTGGGAAGTTTGTACGTTCTGGAGCTGTTCTAGGGACAGTGTGGGAATTATTTTTGGATATAGGATCAGCTTATGATCCAGAACTGGCAAGAAGAGAAGGTAGTTGCTCTTAAGAGTGTAGCTCTTCAAGGATTGGTAATTGTTTCTTTCTCAACACTGCAATTTTCTCTTTAATTGTAAACTGCTTCAGATCCTTTTTTTTTTTTTTCAAATGGGGCTAGTTGGAAATAGTACATGAATAAAATAAAAACACAATGTCCTCCTGTGAGCCTCCATCTGTAGTAGGAGGATGGGTTGATTTCTGAAGCGCTTTAAGCACCAGCAGCCTGTGGTTCTCATGGTCTAGCTGACTTAGCTGGTGTCTACAAACAGTTCCCCTGCCTCCACTTAAGTATGTTTTGCAAATACAAGGTGTTATTGTTAGGGCAGCAAATAATGTAAGTCAGTACTCCTATGTTTATATATATGGCTCTGGAAAGAAATGAACAAGAGAGAAGAAACCAACAATTGTGGTTAGAAAACAAGTACTTATCCCGGTTTTGCTGGAGGTGCTTTCTTTGTGTGGGCTTACAAAGCAGTCAGGTTTTTCCCAACAGGAAACCAGTAGCCTCTTCTGTGACAAGCAACCAGATACTTGGGTTATTTCTTACCAAAAAATATTTAATTTTGGAAATAATAAATGATAAAAATGCATCAAAGAACTTAGGTGCTTCTTTATGTTGAGCTTGGTTCCATGTAGTCACTGGCTCTGAGTCATAGCCCCTTAGACCCAAAGCCTGCAGGCATGGTTTATTTTCCAAAAAGGAATCTTCAGCAGAGAGGGATTTGGTGCAGTTGATCTTTCCAGCACAGGCCTCAAGTCCCTCTTGGGTGAAGTGTTGCTTCTGGATCAGTCTGCGGGGGTGGGATTATCCTAGTGGGGGGTATGGGCAGGGTAGGCAGTAATTCATTTCTAATATAGACATGTATGATTATTTCCTTAAAATAAGTTCCTGGGTGTGAAATTGAGTCTAAAGTATAGACCATTTTTAGTTTTTTTCCCTCCCCAATATGTATCACTAGTATCTTTCTAGAAACCTACTTTGTACTTCTACTAACTAGGTGTGAGAGTGACTACCCTCTTGTATACCTCATCTCAATCTGGATATAAAGCAAAGCCAAACCTTTACCACTTAAAATAGTACCATGTTGATTTTATATAGCTTTTTGGGTTAGTAGTGATTTTTATTTTGCCTTTTTTTACTAGTGAATTGAAATTTTTTCATGTTTATAGGGTGTTGTGTGTTTTAAACTCCTTTCCCTGTTTTTGTTACATTCTTTTTAATGTCTATTGAAAGATAAACTGAGGCATATTAAAATTTGAGTTTGAGCAAAAATCAACTTGAATCAGGAAGTATCAAAGATTTTTAGAGAGAAGGGGAGAAAGCAAAGCAAGAAATTATTTGATTGGCCACAGCTTAAGTAGTTGCATTATTTGGGAAAGCGTAGTTGGCTGTTTATGATCAGTTGACTTTAGGTTTTGATTTTTTTTTTTTTTTTTTTAGAGATTTTATTTATTTGACAGAGAGACACACAGCGAGAGAGGGAACACAAGCAGGGGGAGTAGGAGAAGGAAAAGCAGGCTTCCCGCGGAGCAGGGAGCCCGATGTGGGGCTCGATCCCAGGACCCTGGGACCATGACCTGAGCCAAAGGCAGACACTAAACGACTGAGCCACCCGGGCACCGCAGGTTTTGATTTCTTAACCTTGAGATTAGGTTTTCGGCTGCTAAGGCATTAAAGCCACCTTCATCTAATGGCCTTGTTTAATTAATTTAACACTTCCCCTTCCAGCCATTGTAATAAAGAGTAAGTGCAAGAATAAGAAATGATTGGATTAGTTTGGGGAATTATCTAAAGTGGTGATATGTGTGTCCATATCCATAACTATCCTTTCTTGGGAACATAAGTTCCTAGAATTGAAGAATTCAGGTAGTGAAAACAAGGTTACAAGATCATGGCCTGAACTGGCTCAAGGTCACTGTTAGCTTTTCTCTCCAGACCTTGACTCTATAAACAGACAGGATAGACATTTTGAAAGGCCAGCAAAGAGCTGGGAGCTGGGAAGACGAAAACAACTGAGCATTGCTGGTGTCCAAAATAGAAGAGTGCGGTGTGCTCTAATGCAAAGCAACCTGTGCTAATGTGACTTGCCAATGGTATCTTCCTGTTATATTTGGTATCAACAGTTTTGTTAAGCTGGGTCACCCCCCTCCCCTGCCACCTGCCATGTTGATCTTTTCCAGATAAGGAAAGCAAGGCCAAGCAGGCCAGTAACTCATGGGCACACATGTTCTCATGTCTCCATCTTCAGGACAAACCACTTTACTAAGTTCCTACTCTAAGGGCGGGAGAAGTTTCCTTCTTTCCCCCACCCAGGGTTCTTCTCTCTGGATTAGGAATTAAATTGACACGAGACAGATCAATAGGAGAAAAACACCAAAGTTTTTATTTGTGTATGGAGGCCCAGTAATGAAACTAAGACCCAAAGAAATGATCTAGGCAGGCAGTTTTACAAATTTTAGACAGAGACAAATTTGTGAGGAATTGGCAGGATAAAGAAAACAAGTGTTTGGGAGCTTTAATTAGTAAGGAATTATGAGCAGGATTTAGGGTGAAGTAGTAGATTAGGAAACACACACACACACACACACACACACGTGTGTGTGCGCACGCATGGTTTGTTTCTATAGCTTTCTTGACTGAAGTCCCTATCTCTGGGGATAAGGATGTCTTTTTTTTTTTTTTGTAGTACAGGGAGGGTGTTTCTCATATGGGAGATTTGTTTCCTGCTTTAGAAGGGACCGAAGAGGGTCTAAGTGTCCTTCTATTGGTTTCCCAAGTAACTTAAATTCAAAATAAATACGCCATTGTGGTACATCTTGGGGTGGCCTACCCTGGGCCCCTACACTATGTGCCAAGCACCAGGCTAGGAACTGGGGATCAGAAATATTTTGCAAGGATCCTTTATGCAAAACCATCATGAGATTTTGGAACCTCATGGAACTGGAACCATTGAACCAAACGAGGCTTTTACTCTTGTTGAGTCCTTTTATGATTTATGCGTTCAGATTACCTGTAAAAGAAAATACACGGGTGCCTGGGTGGCTCAGTTGTTTAAGCGTCTGCCTTCGGCTCAGGTCATGATCCCAGGGTCCTGGGATCAAGTCCGACATCGGGCTCCCTGCTTGGCGGGAAGCCTGCTTCTCCCTCTCCCACTCCCCCTGTTTCTGTTCTCTCTCTCGCTATCTCTCTCTGTTGAAAAATAAATAAAATCTAAAAAAGAAGAAAATACAGACCCACAACTATTGCTCTAATTGGTCCTCAAACTCTAGAAGTTACGATTCTTTCTGGGACACCCCAAAATGTTGAAAAACCTAAGCCTCAAATAATTGTTAAATCAGATTCATTATACAATAGAAGCTTGTGTAGGCAAGCTATATAGAAAATACCCAAGGTTAAAATGTGAGCACGTTGAAATCGAGAGCAATCTTGTTACCCCCCCCCCCCCCCCCCGTTGGCAAAAGATCTTCATTATCTGATTTGGGTAGCGGAACAACCTCTGTTGAAGACACACAACATCAGCGCTCCGTGAGAACAGAGTTTGACACTCCCTAGTTTAATCCACAGCAGATTTTATTTCAAATAGAAACTTCGTGTGTGCTAATCCCAGGTTTTTGTGACTATATTCCATCATCCCAGCCTCCATCTCCCAACTTGTTGATCTTGAAAGATTGCCAAAATTTGGGAAGTTAATACTGATAATTTCTGTGGTGGTTTAACCTGATGCAGTTACTTATGTCATTTTAAACAAACCAAACCTCTACCTCAATTATACAATTAACCATAAATTTAAAATTAACCTACTTCAGTTTTCTCTGTGGCTTAAACCCTCCTGCCCCCCCCAGCTGGTGTTGATTACATGTTGATTGCTTGCACGTGGATGCCCAGTAGGAGTGGTGTGGTCCAGCTTCATGATCTGTCATGTCATCCTGACCAATCCTGATTGACCCTTCTCCCATGACACAGAGCCTCTCAGTGGCTAAACTGCTGAGGGCTTGTCCTTGGTTACATGGATTTGTCTTTACTGAGACTTACTGAAACTGAAGTATGTTCAGGTATTAAAAACATAGGTGGGGCTCCTAGGCAGCAAACATATTTCCTCTAAGGAACAACACAAACATCTAAAAACCTGGACTTTAGAACTTTCCTGATACAAAACTTACCTTTTGCAACTGAAAGGGTTTGAAGAAATGAACGGTCTCTTTGGGGTTTTTGGGGGGAGGAGGGTTGTTTTTGTTTTTTGCCCAAACTGACCTACTGAGGCAGTCTTTTCTGTAAAGATTTCCTTAACTACTACATCAGTGCATCTTTTCTTTGTGTGTTGAAGTCCTTCATTGACTGGTCAGAGCATCCTGGAGTTTCCTAACTCGTAGTCACCTGCTTGGTTTTGTTTCTGAGCTCTGCCTGACAATTCAGAGAGTGGCACTGATTATTCCAAGGGCCGTAGCTTCAGCGCTATCCTGCATTTTGATGATAGTGTGGAATAACATTTGCTTTGTTCAAATATGGAGAAATGCAGAGAAATATAAGAATTGAACACTCATTACTGTTTTTCATTTATTCATCGAATAGTTGCATGGGCCAGTTCTTTGCATATATAAAATTACAAGCCATTAGCATGCATTTAAATAAAACCTGTATAGAAGTTAACCCTCTGCTTTGGCAGTTGTCAACATTGACTGGCTATTGGAATTGCATGGGTAGTTTTAAAATAGGCTAATGGCTAGATTTATCCTCAGAGATTCCAATGTAATAGGTCTGCCGTGTGGGCTAGGCATTGGGGTTTTTAAATCTTCTCCCCTGTGATTCCAGTGTGCCGACAAGGTAGAGAACCATTGCTTTAAGTTGATTGTATTCTTAACTGGGGACAGTCTGGGTTTACCTTACGCTACAGGTGTTCTTAAATAGGAAAGCGTGGTAGACTCTGAGGAACTTAAGATAAAGATCTACTTGTTGGAGTCCTGTCCCTGCAGACTCTGAATCAGTAGGTCTGAGGTATTTAGGAGAAGCTCCTAAGTAAGGGTGCAGATAGGATGCCATAGGAATTCTGACAGTAAAGTTGATCAGAGGTCTGAGTTTTGGTTTGCCACCCCTGAGCGCTATAGGGAAAACATCACATCAGACTTTTTGGTATTGACTAGTGTTAATATTCATTTGTTTTTAAAAAGTCTGGCTTTCCTTGGTTTATGTATATGGAAAAGCATCCTTAAGGAAGAATGAGATAATTAAAATACTTAGATGTCTGTCAGAAACCTATAGATGTTTATCTTCTTTGCTTCAGTTCAGAACATGCTTGAGTATTTTTGGCCACCTTAGAACTTTTGATGTATGTGTTTTATCATAAAAAGTATGAGACACTAATTAAATCCTACATCATTGTTTGCTTTTCTCTTCTTACCTAAATTGGGAGGGGGTTTTAAGTGAATCACTTCCTTAGGCCTCTGTGCAAATTGGCAGTGTTAGGTTTTCTTTAACTTTTGTAAGCCGTGCTTAATTTGGGGAAAAAAGTGGTTTAATACAGCATTTGGTTGAAAATACGAAGTTAGATTACTAAGTAGAGTAAAACTAACTTTTTAAAGTTAGTTAATTTTAAAAACTCACACTGTTGGGAGGGAGGTAGACCTTGTGTTTTATAATTTCAGAGTGAATGGTTTTAGCCAGAGTAAAATAGTGGCCCCAGTGACCTCTTATGGGCCCATTTGTTATTCTAGAGCTCTCCACAGCCAGTTGGTCCTGGGAGCAGATGCCAAGTAGGGAGGAACTTCCAGTCCACTCCACAGCCAACATGGCGCTCTCCCCAGTACCTCTGAACTCCACTTTATCTTTAATGGTCCCTCCGTCACCCTAGCCAGCAATTCATCTGTGGTCTCTTGGGGCCCTTCCCTACTACCCATGTCCCTACATTTACCCCCTTGACACTGTGTTTCTCTCCTCAAGACACCCAGGATTGCAGTCTCTCTTCTGTTTAGTGACCTTCATGTCTCTTCCTCAGAAGTCATTAGACTTTGATCTTTCCCCTTCAGAGCTGGCAAAATCGGGATTTACTTCTCTTAATTTAATCCAATTTGCTCTTCCTTTTGATGATTTTGAATATCTGGTCTCTTCCCTTTTGTCCAATTTTATCACCCCCATCCACACACCTGTTTCTGCCCTGATCAGCCTGGACCCCTGTGGTCATCATTGAATGTATTCCCATGGCCATCATTGAATTTATTCCCTAGAGATCCAGTCCCTAGTCCTGTACTCCAACTCGGTTCCTCCTGGCAGACTGCCAGACTCCACTATAGCCCCTAGGGCTAGCTTTGGTACACATTGATTTACAAGCTCTTCAGAGCCCTCTGTGGCTCCTTAGCAATCCTCTCTACCCCTTAGACAATGAGGACTCTTCTGTTAAAGATCTTATCTATGAACTTCAACCACATGCCTTCCTCCTTTATATGCTCAGGAAGTGGCCTTACTAACGCCTTCACTGAGAACCTAGAGCTAGAAACTCTTCCATGCTTCCTCTCTAAAGTGTCTGTGTATTGCTATCTCTCCTCTCCACTGTTCCCTTCCAAGGCCGATTGGCCAACTGTGCTCTCCTGGTTCTCTCTTGAACTTTTTTTCTGTTACCTTTACTTCCTTGTACATGTTCTTGAGTCTTTCCTTTTCCATCGACTCTAGTCTCCTAGTGTTAACAAATATCCTACTTGGTTTCTCTACCATTGCCTAACTCATTCTCCCTTTTACTGACAAGACCTCCTAACTGAGCAGTCTGTTGGGAGTTCTACTCCTGTTTCTCTTGCAGCCAAGTGCAACTGGATCATGGTTTTACCACTCCAATTCAACTAATCTTAACATACGTTCACTTGTTTTCAGTCCCCACCTCTTTTGCCAACTTTTGACATTGTTGATCACTTTTCCTTTGGTTTCCATAATATAGCTCTTTATTTTCTTAATTATTGGATTACTTTTTTGGGGATGGCTTCTTTTCTGTTATTCATTCTTTAAGTATAACCAGTTCCTCAGTGTTCCATGCTTGGCCTTTTTTACTTATTTCTAGCTTGGGATATGAATTCATCCATTCCCATGACTTGCTTCCTTTGAACACTTGTTAAGTTTAACATGTCCCCAGTGAGTACCCCGAACTAAGGATTCAGAGATGAGCAAGGCAAATTCATTTCCTTTGAGGAGTTCAACATTTATAGAGCACTGAGTATGTGCCAGACTCTGTTTTTTTTCTTTAAGATTTATTTTTTTTAGAGTGCAAGCATAAGTGGAGTAGGGGCAGAGGGGGAGACAGAATCTCAAGCAGGCTCTCCGCTGAGTGTGAAGCCTGATGTGGGGCTCAATTCCACAACCCTGAGATCTTGACCTGAGATCAAGAGTCAGGTGCTTAACCGACTGAGCCACCCAGGTGCCCCACCACACACTGTTCTAATGAGTCACACAAAGTCCCTGGCTTCATGGGGCTTACATTCTAGTGGGGGAAACCCACAATTAGCAAATAGTAAATGCAAGAGTATCAGTTGGCGATAAAAGCTATGATAATTATAAGGCAGTGAGAAAAGGAGCACATAGGCCATGGGAGTCATGAAAGAAATTCTCTATTAATAAGAAACCTGAAGATGCAGGAGTAAGCCATGTAGCAATCAAGGAAGCAAATTATTTAATTTGTGTCTGTTTCCTCGTCTATGAAATGGAGAGAATAGCACACCTACCTCCATAGGGGTGTTTTGAGGATTAGAAAAGGTAATACTATCCATGCAAAATACTTCATAAGATGGCCTCCCTGTGGTAGGTTCTGTCTCCCCTCCACCTCACCCCTACTTTGTATGTCTTCCGCTTCTCAAACTCAACAGGGCCAATGAGCACTTGGTAAAAATTAATAGAAAAGATGTACTAGGAATTTGACTTTAAGATGGTATAAGAAATGAATGTAATTATAGGAGTTGATGTAAAGACAGAATTGGTAGCCTTTGATGTTTTCTAAAAGTTTCAGCATTTTTGGGGTGCCTAGGTGACTCAGATTGGTTAGGCATCTGCCTTTGGCTCGGGTCATAATCCCAGGGTCCTGGGGTCAAGCCCCACATTGGGCTGCCCGCTCAGTGGGGAACCTGCTTCTCCCTCTGCTATTCCCCCTGCTTGTGCTCTCTCTGTCAAATAAATAAATAAAATCTTAAAAAATAAAAAAAAAATTTCAGCGTTTTTGAAATGAAACATTAACTATCTTTTTTTGAAGCAGGATCAATAATTTTTTTTTTTAAGATTTTATTTATTTGACACAGAGAGACACAGCGAGAGAGGGAACACAATCAGGGGGAGTGGGAGAGGGAGAAGCAGGCCTCCCGCGGAGCAGGGAGCCGGATGCGGGGCTCTATCCCAGGACCCTGGAATCATGACCTGAGCCGAAGGCAGACACTTAACGACTAAGCCACCCAGGCGCCCCGAAGCAGGATCAATAATCTTAATGTCTGGGGCGCCTGGGTGACTCAGTCGTTGAGCATCTGCCTTCAGCTCAGGTCGTGATCCTAGGGTCCTGGGATGATCGAGCCCCACATTGGGCTCCCTGCTCAGCGGGAGGCCTGCTTCTCCCTCTCCCACTCCCCCTGCTTGTGTTCCCTCTCTCGCTGTCTCTCTCTCTCTAGTCAAATAAATAAATAAAATCTTTAAAAAAAAAATACCTGCATTGTTTTTCACATTGCCTGTGAGCTCTAAGAAAAACTAGTTGTAGCTTGGCTGTTTTTTCTTGACCTGGGAGAGCCCTAGTTAGAACATTCTTAACAGTTTTAATAATTCAGAATGTCCTGAGAAATAATAACACAACTAGAATCTGGACTGAGTATGAAGGAGGGAAGATTTTTACCTGGACTTTGGGACTAGCAAACTATGTGGATCCAAGACCATTTCTTTGGACTGCCGTTTCCTTACTTGGGCAGTGAAGAGATGAATAAAGATCTGGATGATCTCTGGGCTCCATCAGTGCTATGAGTCTGATGTTTATAATCAGAGCCCATTTGTTTTCATGACTAGTGCATCCCTGGCAAGCAGGTCACTCGTGCTGATTGTCCCCTGGTGGCTGGGCATGCCCTCTGACAATTCTTGTTACCGATGGACATTGCTTGAACACCGGTAATGGGAAGCTGTTGATGACCAGGTGTAGGAGGTCATCTGTAGGATTTTCAAATGAGCAAGTAAAACTTCTGAGAAAGGAGGTATGCATGTATATTAGGAAATATTGAAATGAGTAGACTGGCAAACTGTGAAGTGCGGAAAAGCAGAGGTACCAGGGATTTTCTTTCAAGACCAGTCTTAACCCTGTAAACTCTCTAGTTTCATTGCACTGCGGTTGTTAGAGTTCAAACAGTTTTTTAGTACACCTGCATATCAGACCTATGCTAGATTCTGGGTTGGAGGAGAGGGTTTCTGGGAGTAAAGACACATAATTTCAAGATAATGTAGGAAATGCTGAGCTAGAGGTACAGGCTCGGGGTGGGGTGCCGGGAGAGAGGGAGCTGGGCACTGAGGCCTGAGGTTAAAGACTGGCTTCTGGGGGAGGCTGCTGATGGAACTGAGGTGTGAAAATGTGTTCAGTCAGCCTGGTGAAAACCACTGGAAAGCTCACTTGTGAGAGGAACATCCCAAGCAAAGGCACACACAGTCTGCCATGTAGAGGGAACTTGGTATTACTCAGGATGAAGTGCACGGCAGGACGTAGCCTGGGAGGGCGGCAGGGAGAGGCCAGGCCTGGGAGACTGCATCTAGCATGCCGAGGAGGACAGCGCTGTGTGTCCAAGAGCACCACTCTGGAATGAAACTTCCTAGGGGTCCATTCTGGGCTTCTTTCCCAAGTTACTAAGTAACTTCTCTACGCCATGGTTCCTTCATTCATGCAAAGGGGACAATAACTTCTACCTCACAGAGTTAGTCCTAATATAGATCAAGTATGTTGAACAGTCCCTGACGATAAACACTATGTATGTGTAGCAAATGTTACGACTTGGGAGTTATTAACAGCTTTGGAGGAGGGCCATGAAACCAGTCCATCACTCTGCATTTAGCCAGATCAGAGGCTCCTGTGTGGGGGCTAGATTTTGCTGACAGGGAGACCTCTAAGAGGGACTTCAACAGTCCGGGTGTGAGGCAGGGAGGATCTTATACTAGGACATTGGCAGTAGGGATCAAGGGTACATGGAGTCAAGAAATATTTAAGAGGTAAAAATGATGTAAAGTGCGTGGAAATGAGAATGTTCAGCAGGATTCCCTGATTCTGGCTTGGTGATGGACAGTGGTTGTGAGGTGTTACGAACTTAAATGGAGAATACACAAGGAGGGATGTGTTTGGGGAAGGTTGGTCCTGGGCATGTCAAGTTTTTGAAGTATCTAGGAGATGTCAATGTAGATGTGTGCAGTGAATGAGAACCTGAGGCTTGGAGGAGAGGTCAGGGCTAGAGCAAGAGATTGGGGAGTGACAACTTATAAGGTCATGGTTAAATGTAGGAAGTGGGTGAGTTTGCTGGAGGGAGTGTGTAAATGAGCAGAGACTCAGAGGAGACTTTGGGACCAGTAATAATTGAGGATCGTGAAGAAGATGGGAAAGGAGGGGCCAGGGAAATAAGACATTGCACATATAATGACTTGGGAGAAATGGAGATTTAAGAAACAGGGAGTAGCTTCAGTGTGGAAATGTAGAGAGCATCCAGTAAGATAAGGGGTGAAAATTTCAGGCTGTTGAAGTTGGCAATATAGAGATGGACCCGAAATGATCTTTTCTTGTAGGGTTCCCCGAGACGCTCCACTTTTGATGGCATAGCCATAGGGTAAAACTTGTTCCTCACCATCAGCTCTCCATTCCCATCCTTTTTGACAGTGTGCCCCAGTGTTTCATGGGTCCACTTCAGAAATCTTGCCTCCACCCTGTTAGCCCCATCATCTTTATCTTTTCTCTGTCCCATTATCAACTCTCATCGTTTCAATCACAGCAGTGCTCCTTCTGATGTTAGGTTTTTCTTTTATTTCATTTTACTTGATTATGTTTGCCTCTGATTTGAGCTCTTCGTTTTCATAGTTGCCCAACCTGACAAACATGAGCCCTTTTTGTAGGGTAGAGGTGTTCTCTCCACACCAAAAATGTTACAGATGAGGCATTTCTCTCATCTCACGTAGTCCATTCTTCTGATTGTGAAAAGGAATTTATGGTTTAATTAAAAAAAATAGGAAAAGACTAATGTTCCTCATAACCTGCCTCTGTTTCTAAACACATTCAGTGTTGGTTTTTCTTGACTTTTTCTTTTCCTTTTTTTTTTTCCCTTTCTTTCCTCCTCTTCTTTGTGTTTGGGAGTTTCAAAATAGGGTTTGGCAGAGGAAATGGGACAGTGACGTTTTTGTTTTCTGGTTTGAAGTTGTTGAGTTTAGCAGACTGTGTTCGCAGGGTGTGAATTGCAGGATGTAGTTCTGGGGTCCTCCCTACCAGCAGACCCCACATCAGGGTTATTCTGGGAAATCTTATCCAAAGCTAACTATAAAATACAGGACCGAACTTTGTCAAAAGGCTAAACAGGAAACAGATATAAATAACTATTCAATCTTAATTCAGTCCTAGCTACTTTCTCACACATCTTGTATAATATATTTTAAAAAGCCATTTCCTCTTTTAAAACAAAACCTTTTTAATTTTTAAATTTCTATTTGATGGGAAATGCTTTACTTTAATGTTTGTCCAATGGTACCCTCCCTTTAGCAGGGGAAAAAAATAAACGTTAATCACTTAACAACCAAAATGTAAAAATTTTTGAGAACATGAAAACACAAAAATAATTTTCATTTGAATTATCTTCTAGGTTTGGTTGATGTGCATTTATATGATCTGGGAATGCTGATACAGAGCTATAGAGCTTTAACAAATTTAGCAGAGCCGACAGTCCATTTGGTTTAAAACCGCATTTCTCAGACTTCATTAGGCACCCCCCTCCCCAAGAGCCTCTTGAGACATTTTTCCATCTCTCTCTCCTCCCAATGGCATCTTAATACCACACAAGATAGTGTATATGTAATGTATGTATTTCTGCTCTATACATAAGATTTTTTTTTTTTTTTCTTCCCAAGAACCTATTTTACCCCTATGTGGGCAGTATTACCTTGTCAAAAATGTGTGGCTTAAACCACAGAGAAAACATTTTCAATGCTGAGGTCTTTTGGTTTCATCTAAACCACATGTAAGTTGCTTGAATCCATTTATAAGACTAATATTACTGAAAGGTTTTCTTTCATGACTGTCCTCTCCTTTCTCAGACACAGATTTTCCCTCACTTCCAGAACAGCCAGAGTTTGACTAATAGGTGATAGGACCTCTATTTTTAACCCAAATAGTCTTTGTAGGGCGATTGTTTTAGCTTTTATCTGTTGGTTTTCAGCATTGACTGGCTTGTATCAGACATATTCTGTATACAAGGCACTATGCTAGGCTTGACAGTAAAGTTGCCAAAAGGTATTTAAGACCTTCCTGATTCCAGAAACCTCGTGACCTTATTGGACAAAATGAACACAGCCAAGGGAAATGATCAGAGTTTAAGTACTAGTGGAGGAGCCCAGGGAATAGGTGGTTGCCAAATGAGAATGAGTAGAAAGGCAAGTGGTGTGGTTCTTCAGAGAAGGGTGAGATGTGCCAGCTAGAGTGGTCCACAAAGATCTTACGCAAGAAGAGAGCTGGGCCAGAGGGGCTGTTGGGTGGAATCGTGATGTGGAGGAAGCAGAGGGTGAGCCAGAAAAGCAGCATTGCCAAAATATGCCCACAAAGTTGTCTGTATGAGTATCTCCATTATCTGCAAGACTTATTTTTTTCCATGTGATCTAAGTATTTCCCATGAAGATGACTGCAAGTTATTCAAGTGGTGCCTGATCTCACTTTCTAGGTCCTCAGCTGGTTGGAGTACACAAAGGACTTTGGTAGCCACTCTGAATTCAGGGATTCAGGCAAAAGAATGGAACGTTAGGCTGTATTCCATGGGGAGCCTGATGGCTTTAAGATTCTTAAGGCCATAGTGTATAAAACGACTGGAGTGGGAAGAGAACAGGAGCCAGGGGTCCAATGAGAAAACAGTTGCCAAGTGAGAGATGGCGAGCACCTGAAGTGGATGATAACTCTGTGGATGAAAGAAAACTTACCTGAATTTGGCAGTGGGGTCAGGGATGGAGACAGAGGGGGTCGATTAGGAAAACCCTGAAGAGGTCAAAATGGCCAGCCTTGTTTATTTTGTGTAAGGGAGATGGAGGAGTGGAAAGGAGGATTCCCCCTTTGCGGCTTGGTGACGCCGATGGTGGCTGGGTGCTGTGAATGGAGATGGAGAATACAGGAGGAGGGACATGGTTGAGGGAGGCTAGTATTGCACATACGAGTTGTGTGCCGGTGTGTGTAGTTGCATGCGGTGAGAGTCTGAAGCTTGTGGGTAGTGGTTGAGGCCAGAACAAGAGCTTAGGGAGTGACAGTGCCAAGGCCATGGTTAGATGTAAGAAGTGAATGAGCTCCCTGGAGAGCGTGTGCTTGTGAGAAGAACATTCTCCATGAAGGAGATTCTGGGACCAGTAGTCTACGGAAGGGGAGGCGGGGTTGAAAGGATAGGCTGGATCCTAGTTCTAATCAGACATGAAAGGCAATGGCTGAAGTTCTAGAAATAGGTAACTGAATGAATGATATGGTTTTTAATTATTACTTAAAACTCTTAAATCAGAAATGGACTGAGTTACTTGGTTCAACATCTGTTCCACACCCAGGATCAATATCCTATTGGCCAGCCAGCCCAGTGATTTCTAGAATTTCAAGGAGGGGGTGGTCTATTCATCTCTCCAGGGATTTTTGGATAATTACCTGTTTATATCTGTCTCAGGGTTGTTTGTTCCAGAGACTGGTTTCCTGTCTTACTCAACACGTGTAAACAGTGTCTATCTAGCATGGTATCTGCCTTGCTGGCACTTGAAAAGAATTTGTTAGATGTGTGAATGCATGATTGGATGACTGATCGCGGTCCTATGTATCAGGAAAATCCAAGAAAATTAAGACTGAGGAAGACGACTTTGGAATTTGAGGATTTATAGATCATTAATGATCTTCAAGGAGGCCAGTTTCAAATTGAAGAATAGAATCCAGAATAAGGGGAAGAAGGGCTTGTGAAGTTTATCTGGAGAAAACTATTTTAATTTGGCAGTGAAAAAGAACAGGATTGGGTGGAGAACTGTTAGTTTCAAAGCAGTGAGTGAAGATCTTTGTAGATCTTGTACACCTGTTAAATTTTAGTTTAAAAGAACACTTGGCTCAGGAAATGTTCCCTCAAAGAATCCGTCAGCTTTCTAGGACATGCCTAATGTCTCTGCGACATGGTTATGATTTAAGGGATTAAGATTCCGCAAACTATCAATTCTGCTTCCCCTGGGGGGAGGTAGAAATGAAGAACTGACAAAGGTGTGTAGTGTTGATAATCCATTTGACCTATTTTAAATACCACATGAATTAGATACAGGGTTATTAAAAGGGCCTCATCATAGAATTAACAGAATAGTTATGGGTGGACTTTAGAAATCCAAACCCTTTTCTTCTTCTGGACCCAGGAGGCTTTAGAGAACTTGCCTGGGGCTGCAGGATAACCATATGGCATCATCAGTATCTAAAGTCAAGATCACCACGTTCTGTTTTGTTGTCAAGACACAAAGGTGTCAAAAGACACTCTGTGTCTTTGAACTCATTTTAAAATCTAGGAATTTGTCTATTTGAAGTTTCTTTGCTCATTTAATCTCAAGAAGTTTAAAGATTTTTTTTCATTTAGTCTGACTTCTGCCCAGTTCCAAAAGACAAGAAAGATATATCTGTTTGCTTGACCACAGTATATTCTGGAAACTTTTAATAATTTCTTGTAAGATAGATTGGCTGCTTGTTACATGTCCTGAATGACTAGTTTCCTTCGAATATCCTCAAACATGCTTAAAGACTTTTTTGAAACCTTATTTGAGAGACTGAGTAAAGGAATGGAACACTATCTTCAGGTGATACTTATAGAAGGATAGCAGGAGGGAAGATAGAAGTTAATGAAAGGCAGCCTCAAACGTAATTACAGCTAGGCAGAAGGCAATTCCTCTGCTCCTGACTTCAATCTGGTTTCGTACAGAAAATTTATTTGGGATCATTATTAGAGTGTGTTCTTCTTTCATTTTAGAAATACAGTGTTTTGAAAATTAATATTGAGATTAATAGCATTTACTGAAATTTCATTTTTTGTTTCAAAATTGAAGTAAAATACTGAAAAAATGCCGGTGGTTAACCTTCTGATATTTTTATGGCTGCCTTTTTCTTTGTTTAATTGTGTGGGATTAAGGAAACCATTAATGGGGGGAAATGATGGGGAGGGACGGTGTTGGACTGAGGCAGATAGTGCCCACCCTGAACTCAGTTCCCAGAGCCTGGCAGGGGGGTGTTTGGATCAAATTGCATTTCTGATTTAAAATTAAGCCCTTTACTCTATAGAACAGGAAGTGATGGTATTGCTGCCCGTGTAGATTATTTCTTAGCCTGACCTTTATTGTGTTTGATTTTTATGATCCCAACATTCTGTTTTTCTTTTTAAACTCTGGGTGTAGACTGGAGAGAATTCCTTCCCATGTTGAGGGAGTGGTATTAAAACACACTGATTTTGTTCAGTAGTTCTGTTTCACACTTCCTTACAGATAAAGACCCTTTCTTTCTGTGTGGTTGTGACAGTGTTGAGTTTGAGGTATGCCTTGCTCTGATGATACTTGACATAAAAAACTTCATAAAAATTCATGAAACTACTCATGACACAGGTCCACAAAGTACATTGGTGTCCATTTGTTTTTTTTTTTTTTTTAAGAGATTTTGTTTATTTGAGAGAGTAAGAGAGCAAGAGAGAGAGAGAGCACAAGTATGGGGAGGGGCAGAGGGAGAGGGAGAAGCAGGCTCCCCACTGAGCAGGGAGCCCAATGTGGGGCTTGATCCCAGGATCCTGAGATCATGACCTGAGCTGAAGGCAGATGCTTAACTGACTGAGGCACCCAGGCGCCCCATTGGTGTCTGTTTTTATGCAGACTAGTCTTGTTTCCCAGTATGAACAGTGTGCAGGTAGGTGGGTGTTTTCCTTTTGTAAAGTTTTTTTGTGAATTAGGTATGAGTGACATCTAGAGTTCTTTCCCTTTTAAGGATAATGTTTTAGGGAACTGTTATGGAAAGATGAATTTGTATTACTGAAGGGAACTTCCAGACCATTTTATTCCTATTGTCATTTGGTGGAGACTAAGGCCTGGAATGGGGGGATGACTGGTCCAAGCTCTGAGAGAGCATTGCACCGAACTTGGAGATCTGCTTTTTAACCATTACTTAAATTCTAGCCCACGCTTGTGAGTCCTTGCTTCCTGTCTTTTTAGTTCTTGGCCTTTGTATCAGAAACATGGGTCCCAAAGGCCTCTACCATTTTTTGCTTGACCCACATACTGTTTATAATTTCTTAGAATTTGTCACCAACATTTGAGAGGATTTCACATAAAACTTCAGCTTTCTGGCTTCTTCGGAAAAATTAAGTATTGGGAGGCCTGGCAAGGTTGGGTCCCCATTCATGAGTGACTGCTGCCCCCTCTGGATGGCACTCGTACCTTCAGCTTCCTCACTTGATCCTCAGTTAACACTTTGTTGCCCCTCTTTGTCTTGTGCGACTCTGCAGGTATTTGAATTTGAAACCTCCCCTAGTCCTAATGAGATCTAGTTCCTGGTTATTTCCTGCCTTCCATGGGTTCTAGTGTATATTATGTCCCCTTGGAAATTTTGTGTTTTTACACAGAGGCATTCTTTTTCATATCTCTCTGTTGCCACAGTGGCCTACCCACTCTACTTCCAGAGCCTAGAGCATAGTCAATGATCAACAAATACTTAGAACCATAGAACAGAGGACCTCAGATTTTTCTGTAAATGAGCCAGATACTAAATATTTTCGTTTTTGCAAGGCTATCTGGTCTCTTGAAATCATTCAGCTCTGCTGTTGGGGTGTGGAAGCAGTCAAAGACAAAACAGAACAACAAAAAAATGGATATGACTTGTAGTCCAATAAAGCTTTATTTACAAAAATAGCAGGCCAGATCTGGCCTAGGGACTGTAGTTGAGTGATATCTGCCGTGGAATTTTAGTATTATAAGAAAACGTTAACACTTTCAGTTACCACGTATTTTTCTATTTATATTGCATACTTACTGTCAAGCCTTTACAGTATCCCCAATTTTTATGAATCTCAATTGCTGCCTACACTAGCAAGAATTTATGGACAACAGTCTCTCCGCTGGTGAGGAGAATAAGGAAGGATGGATAATTTCAGCTTCTTAGTTTAAATACATACTAGTATTTAGGTAAATACAAAAGCTTGTTATTTATATCAATTACTTTAGACTGTTAAATTCCCAAGAGTGTAAATTTAGATTTAACAGTGTATTTTCAGAAATTCTGTGACACCTATTTTCTCAAGACACTACAAAACCACTTAAAATGGTTTTATTTTTATTTTTTTAAAGATTTTGTTTATTTATTTGACAGAGAGAGACAGCGAGAGCAGGAACACAAGCAGGGGGAGTGGGAGAGGGAGAAGCAGGCTTCCCACTGAGCGGGGAGCCCGATGCGGGGCTCCATCCCAGGACCCTGGGATCATGACCTGAGCTGAAGGCAGACACTTATCGACTGAGCCACCCAGGCGCCCCTTAAAATGGTTTTAAAGAAGTGAGTTGTCCTATTGTCTCCAGTGTCCTGCCACCTGCTTGTTTAAATCTTTCTGAACCTATCCCTGAGCAGGTAATATTCTACCATTGTTAATACTTGACCTGTTCCTAAAAGGATTAAATGACTAAAAATGTCTTCACAGCCATGTTTGCAAGAGGGTATTTTTCGTACTGGGAGGGGTACTCAAATTTCTGAGTTCATAAAATTGTGTACATCTAGAGATGTGAATCCAGAGCTTCATTTATGTACTCATTTTATTGAAAAGGTATGGGCAACTTTTCATCCTCTTGGGAGGATCACAATCTTAACATTATTGGAAAGTCCTGAGGAGAATGTATTAGCATTCTTGGTTACAAATTGGTCTGGGGGCACCTGGGTGGCTCAGTCGTTAAGCACCTGCCTTTGGCTCGGGTCGTGGTCCCGGGGTCCTGGGATTGAGCCCCACGTCGGGCTCCCTGCTCTCCCTGCTCAGCGGGAAGACTGCTTTTCCCTCTGCCTCTTCCCTCTGCTCATGCTCGCTCTCTCTCAAATAAATAAAATCTTAAAAAAAAAAAAAACACAACAAATTGGTCTGAGGAACAGGTTACAGTAGCCTCAGGCATTTCTGGGTTCGGAGGCACAGTCATTCTAGGTGACTTACTTACCTCCCTTTTCTGCTCTGCTTTCCTTGGTGTTGACACCATCTTCAGGCAGGAGCTCCTCTCCTGCTGACAGGATGGCTGCCAGAAGCTCTCCATTGGCCTCTACACAATCCCTTCCAAGAAAACACTTTTTCCTAATAGTTCCAACAAAAATCCTGTGCTAGACTCTCATTTCCTTTGATTGTTCTGGCTTAGGTTGTGTTCATTCATGAACCAGCTGCTGTGACCATAGGTATGGGGCTGTGATTGGCCAGGCCTGCTTCTCTGCCCATCTCTGGAGCTGAAGATGGGCTCGTCTTCACCCAAACCATATGGACGTGGTGGGAGAAGTGGTGTTGTGCATGATAAATCAGGGTATAATTGCTGGAACAAGAGTAAAGAAGGCCTTTCTCAATGTAGGATTGTAAAAATTTTTCCCTATATATATATTCCCAATACACTTATTACTGTTATCAAAATTGTTTTACTATTTAGCCCTTTAATTTATCTGGACTTAACATGTCATTTAGAACTCAATTTTCTATGGTATTTCCCTGGGTAGATTGTGTGTTCCTTCAGAGCAACTCTTTTACATGCTTCTCCATCTGCCATTCTAATATACAGTAGGGGTTCAGTAAATATTTAGACTCGTAGAAATTTAGAATTGGAAGGAATCTGTTACTCCCCTGATAAATACTATTTCAAGCCCAACAGCCTTATTTTACAGATAAGAAAGCCAAATCTTTGAAAGGACATTTGACTTGCTCAAGGACTAGGTCTCATTAGTGCAACTGACTCAAACTCAATTCTCCATTTTGTGACAACAAAACTAAAGCCTGGTTCATGAATTGATTGATTAAAGAACCAAATAATGCGTTCTTTTCTAAGGTCCAAGATGCCTTTGGTAAGAAACCAATAATAATAAAAACTCCTCTAATTGTTTCCTAAGTTTGGATTTCTAGAGACCTATTTTATCGTGGACTGAAACTCAGCAAATCGTTGGTCAAAGTATGGATGGGGAGACTAAGACCCACATGACAGATGAATTGAGTACAGTTGTCTAAGCATGCTCCGAGGAGGATCTGTGCAGATGGAGAAGCAAGGGAGGAAAGGGAGAAGGGGGTAGGAATTGGAAGCTGTGTTCTCAGGAAGGTTTAGAGGATCTTTGCGCTCTCTGCTACATGGCCGATGGTATAGGACTCTGTCCTCGTGTGGTAGTGGATTCCTGAGGAGAAAGACACACACCTTTCTCTGGCTTACCACTGTACTGTAAAACCTTGAGGGGCTTAAAGTGGGGCATGGTGACACGGCACACCCCTACACACATCTGCAGGGCCTGCAGCCTGGATGGGTGTTCTGAACACGTCACATAGATCAGGGTTTGGCAGTGTCCTTGAGAATGAACCCTATGCCACAGTTGGCAGAACACATAGAGGGAAGGAGGCCCAGCTATCACAAAAGGAAGTCCTCCTGTTGTGGACCCTGAGCCTGTACTTTTTCTTGAGAGATTTATTTTGTTTTCCCCCTTTGGAGATTGGTAGAAGAGTGATAGAATAAGAAACAGAGGTGGGGGACTGGAAATTCATCTTTGAGGAACATATCTTTGGCTATAGGCCTGTTGGATTTTAGGAAATGGTATACATCCAATAACAAATAGAAAACAACTCAAGATATTGGTTGAGGTAATTTGGCTCCAACTTTCGGAATACGTATGTTATACAAAAAGGTTACAGGAAAGAATATAAGGTCCACACTAAAGATGGTTGTGTTCATAAGTCCTGGGTTGCAAAAGTACGTGTGTGTGCGTGCGCTCACGCGTACATACAAGTTGGTTAATGTACTCTATTAAAGAAGGCAGCAGATAATATAATACGATTATCCTGCCATTTATTGAGAGATAATTCTTTCAGAAGCATATTTAAAAAATCATATAATTTTGAGTATCTTTTCATGTGTCTATTGGCAATTTGTATGCCATCTTTAGAAAAATGTCTGTTCAGGTCCTCTGCCCATTTTATATATATATATATTTTTTTTTTGGGGGGGGGTTGAGTTGAAGTTCTTTATATATTTTGGATATTAACCCCTTATCGGATGTATCATTTGCAGATATCTTCTCCCATTCAGTAGGTTACCTTTTTGTTGATTTCCTTCACTGTGCAAAAGCTTTTTATTTTGGTGTAGTCCCAACAGCTTTTTTTTTTTTTTTTTTAAGATTTTATTTATCTGACAGAGACATAGCGAGAGAGGGAACACAAGCAGAGGAAGTGGGAGAGGGAGAAGCAGGCTTCCCGTTGAGCGGGGAGCCCGATGTGGGGCTCAATTCCAGGACTTGGGATCATGACCTGAGCCGAAAGCAGATGCTTAATGACTGAGCCACCCAGGTGCCCCCCAGCAGCTTTGTTTTTGTTTCCCTTGCCAGAGGAGACGTTTGTAGAAAAGTGTTTCTGCAACTAATGTCAAAGAAATGACTGCCTGTATTTCCTTCTAGGAGTTTATGGTTTCAGGTCTCACATTTTTTTGAGTCTGTGTTTATGGTGAAAGGCAATGGGCCACTTTCATTCTTTTGCATGTAACTGTCCAGCTTTCCCAGCACCATTTGTTAAAGAGACTGTCTTTTCCCCATTGCATATTCTTGCCTTCTTTGTTGTAGATTAATTGACCATATAAGCATGGGTTTACTTCTGGACTCCACTCTGTTCCATTGATCTGTGCGTCTGTTTTTGTGCCACTGCCATCGTGGCTTGATGACTACCGCTTCATGGTACATCTTGAGATCTGGGATTGAGATACCTCCAGCTCCGTTCCGCTTTCTCAGGATTGCTTTGGCTAGTCATGCTCTTTTGTGGTTTCTTAAAAATTTAGTGTTCTAGTTCTGTGAAACTTGTTGGTATTTTGATGGGGATTGCATTAAATCTGCAGATTGCTTTGGGTGGGTAGTATGGACATTTTTAGTGATGTTCAATGTTACTAATCAACAGGGGAATGCAAATCAAAACCACAGTGAGCTATCACTTCACACTAGTAAGAATGGCTAAAATCAAAACCACAGGAAATAACAAGTATTGTCAAGGATTTGGAGAAAAAGGAACCCTTGTGCACTGTTGGTGGGAATGTAAATGGCGCAGCCACTGTGGGAAGATAGTACAGAGGTTCCTCAAAAAATTAAAAGAATTACCGTATGATCAGTAATTCCACTACTGGGTATTTACCCAAAGAAAATGAACGTACTAATTCAAAAAGACCTATGCATCCCATATTTATCACAGCATTATTTAGAATAGCCAAGATCTGGAAGTAACCCAAATAAACATCAACACACACACACACACACACACACACACACACACACACACACACACACACACACACACACACACACACACACACACTGGAATATTACTCAGCAATAAAAATAATGCCGTCTTGCCGTTTGTAACATGAGTGGACCCTAAAAGGTATAATGCTTAGTGAAATAAGTCAGAGAAAGATAAATACCATATAATTTCACTTATATGTAGAATTTGAGAATCAAAGACAAAACAGACTTTTTTTTTAAAAGATTTTATTTATTTGACAGAGAGAGCACAAGCAGAGGGAGAGAGAGGGAGAAGCAGGCTCCCTGCTGAGCAAGGAGCCCAATGTCAGACTCGATCCCAGGACCCTGGGATCATGACCCGGGCCAAAGGCAGCTGCTTAACCGACTGAGGCACCCAGGCATCCCGACAAAACAGACTCTTGAATAGAGAAGAAACTAGTTGTTGGGAGGGGATAAATGGGGGGAAGGGTGAAGTTGATAAAGGAAATCAAGAGTACACTTGATGAGCACTGAGTAATGTATAGAATTGTTGAATCATTATATTATACACCTGAAACTAACATAACACTGTGATAATTATATCTCAAAAAATGAGTCAGGAGAGGGCTGGTTGGAGGGTCAGGAATTAAAAAACAAAAAAAAAGATCTTGGAAAAAACCAACCTGTGATGTAAGTATAATTATCTTCATTCTATATGTGAAGAAATAAAGCCAAGTAAAAATATGTTTAGGGGGGCGCCTGCGTGGCTCAGATGGTTAAGTGTCTGCCTTCGGCTCAGGTCATGATCTCAGGGTCCTGGGATCGAGCCCCGCATCGGGCTCCCTGCTCAGCGGGAAGCCTGCTTCTCCCCCTCCCTCTGCTTCTCCCCCTGTTCATGCTCGCTCTCTCTTCTCTCTCTCTGTGTGTGTGTCTCGAATGAATTAAAAATAAATAAATAAATAAAATAGATAAATCCTTTAAAAAATATGTTTAGAAAGAGTATCCAAATATCTAGAGTGGTTCATTTCTTTGATTCTGAATAATGTAGTGTCTTTTTATTAATACCGCCATTGAATGAATTATATTTAGATTACCAGACGTGGTTGCGGTTTTGCAGGTTTATTGTTAAAAAAAATTTTTATTGAAGTATAAATAACATGTGATGTTATATTAGTTTCACGTGTACAACACAGTGATTCAACAATTCTGTACATTACTTAGTGTCCACCATGATAAGTGTAGTCACCATACGTTGTTACTATATTACTGACGGTGCTTACTGTGCTGTGTAGTCTTTATCCCCATGACTTACTTTAGGACAGAAATTTTGTACCTCTTAATCCCCTTTATCTATTTCTCCAATCCCCCCACCCACCTCTCCTGACAACCACCAGTTTGTTCTCTGAATTTAAGAGACTGTTTTGGTTTGCTCATTTTTCTTTTTTAGACTCATAAGTGAAATCATGGCATTTGTCTGTCTCAGCATAATGCCCTCTAGGTACATCCATGTTGTTGCAAATGGCAAGATTACTTTTTTTTTTTTTTTATGGCTGAGTAATACTGTACCGAATATATTTACCACATTTTCTTCATCTATGAATAGTCACTTGGGTTCCTTCCATATCTTGGCTATTGTAAGTGCTGTGATAAAGATGGGGGAGCCTGTATCTTTTCCAGCTAGTGTGTTTGTGTTCTTTGAGTAAATACCCAGTAGTGGGATTACTGGATAACATGGTAGTTCTATTTTTAATTTTTTGAGGAAACTCTATGCTGTTTTTCAGTGGCTGCACCAATTTACATTCCCCCTAGCAGTGCATGAGGGTTCCCTATTTTCCACATTCTCACTAACACTTATTATGTCTTGTCTTTTTGATACTAGCCATTCTGATTGGTGTGAGGTGATCTCATTGTGGTTTTGATTTGCGTTTCTTACAGGCTTATTTTGAATAGAATAATTAAGGATTGGGGGACTTTTAAGTATCATTGATAGTATTAAGTATCACCAGTAATTCAGGAGTTTGAAGACTCTGTTAATGTGGCTGTATATTATCAGATTACTGATAGGACTGGGTGGTTTCTAACTAGTGTTGCTGACCCAAAAGGAAGGCTTGTTCCAAAAGACCAGCATCTAGCTGTTTAGCTTGATAATTCTTAATTGTGTTGTTATAATCAGTGTTAAGTTTTCCACCAGAGAAGAACACTTTAAGAGAAACACTGTAACTTCCTAGAAGATCTTTAAAATGCTACCCCAGATAGCCTGCAGTAAAGACCCTAAAAGCTTTCTGAACCTGTAAGAAGTCCAGTAAAATATTAAATGACTATAGACAACATTGGGGAAACCTATTTCAGTTATGTGGGTAAAATAAAATATGGAATGTGCCTTTATTTTTTTTTAAAGATTATTTATTTATTTGACAGAGAGAGAGAGAGAGAGAGAGAGCAGGAACACAAGCAGGGGGAGTGGGAGAGGGAGAAGCAGGCTTCCCGCTGAGCAGGGAGCTCGATGGCAGGGCTCGATCCCAGGACTCGATCCCAGGACTCTGGGATCATGACCTGAGCCGAAGGCAGGCACTTAACCACTGAGCCACCCAGGCGCCCCTGGAATGTGCCTTTAAAAAACACTTCAAAGTTGAGCGCCTGGGTGGCTGCCTTCGGCTCAGGTCAGGATCCCAGGGTCCTGGGATCAAGCCCCAACGTCCCGGGTCCCGGCTCCACGTCGTCGTCGGGCTCCCTGCTCAGCAAGAGGCCTGCTTCTCCCTCCCCCTCTGCCTCTCTGCCTACTTGTGCTCTCTCTCTCTCTCTCTTTCTCTGTCAAATAAAGAAATAAAATCTTTTAAAAATAAAAAAAATAAAAAACACTTCAAAGCTGACATTTATTATAAGTATAGGGTTCTGAGAGTGGTAACTAATAATTGATGAAATTTTGAATATTAAGAAAAAAATGAATTTTAGTAACATTGCTTTGAACTGTAGGATGAAGTCTTCAGTGAAAAACTTAAAATTTTAACAATTCCAGGGGAACCAAATGTTCCTTATTAGCATTTTTTATTTTAGAAATACATATTTTAAGAGAAGGATATAAGGAGGGATTTAAAAACACTTTGACAAAACAGTGATTCAGTAATGTAAAAGAAAGAAAGAAAGAAAATCAAGGGGAGAGACTAGGAAAGGTAGAAGTTGGGCTATATTTAGAGGCATACACAGAAGGGCCACAGTATTTTATAGGAGCAGGACAGCCAACCCCAAAGGAAGTAGAACTTCCAATGATAAAAGGCAATGGGCAGTTTTTCACTCTGACTCCAGAGAGCAGCATTTCCCTCTCTCCCCTATGCTAACCTCAAAACCCGTAGGATTAAGTTACTCTTCTGTTCTCCTTCCTTTCCTTCCTTGAAAATGTCAGTTGTCACATAAACTAGGAAGGTCTTATTTGTGTACATGCCTAGAATCCATCCCACGCAGATCTGATTCAGTGATTTTTGAGGGCAGGCAGGATTCAGAGATCTGTCATTCTTAAACATTGCCTGTGGTTGGGAATCACAGAGTGAACTCACAACTCAGTATCATATCTAACTAGCACTTGGAGAGGATCTCGAATCATGACTGGGAACCCCGTTATTAAGGCCAGTCTTTGTCATGTTCTTTTATTGCACAGACATTTTCTGAGTGTACTGTGCCTGGCACTGTGCTAGGCATTAGGGATTTGACTGAACTAGAGAGTTTCTAGTCTAGTTGACAGAAGTGGGGTGGTCTTGGCAAACTCCTAAACAAACAGTTAAAGTACAGTGTTCTACATGTTGTAGAAAGGATATAGATAACGTTTTGCAACAGAGCCCCCCTTTCTTGACATATGTGCTTTTGGAAAACACTTATTTTTCGATTTAAAGGAAATGAAAAATTTGATAATTTGATGCCATCTTTTGAGATAATAAGATGCTTGAATGTTGCAAAGTAGTAAGAAGCAGGGATGGTATGTAGAATTACATTCTCTCCAAGGTATAGCAGCTTAACCAAGTTAGGTTATTTCTGTAAACAAAATTGGAGATGAATAGTCTGGGGGGCTGTTAATCTGGTGGCCACCATCTTCCAAGATCCAGCCTCCTATCTTGTTGCTTCATCCACAAAGCATGGCGTAAACCTCATTGTGCAAAATGGCTACTTGAGCACAATCCATTTTCCCGTTTTCAGACAGTGGAAAGGAATAAGAGCAAAGAATAGTATGTCCCCTTCCTTTAAGGAAACAAACTAGAGTTTCATCTCGGTTTTGCTTCTAATGTTTCAGAAGTTTGTCACATGGTCATACTTAACTACAAAGGAGATTGGAAAATACAGCATTTCCCCTACAGGGCCGGGCACTCAGTTTTCTTGCTAAGGAAGGAGAGGAACCCCTGACTATCTCAGCCAGAGGGACAGATGCTCTATGCCCCAGAGAAACCAAGGACTTTGAGAAACTTTTTTTCCTCAGTGATTGTGTACCCACAGAAGTCATCTTACCATGTGGATCACCTTAGCTGCACGCAAATTTGGGGTAGAAAAGAGAATTTTTCCCCTGATACATACCAGTATTTTACTGTAGAAGGGATATTTGAACTGTACTTTATACATGCCATTTTTTTAATCATAAAGCTTTATGTCTTTGATGGTGGGGCAAGTTGCTTCTAGACAGGATATGAAAGAAATTCTCAGGAAAAAAAAATGGTATTGATTTAAAAGTCTTTCCCCTTGCTGCTGTCCCAAGATAATGGTTTCTTACCTAGTAACAGTTGTATATCTAGTGCTCAGTCTTCATATGTTAGAAAATGACCACTGAGAGTGCTGTAGGGTGGAGCAAAAGGCCTCTGAAAGACCGGGATTTGAGTTCTGATTCAGCTACTTCCTAACCTCATTTTAGAAGAATCACTGTTGGCCTACTTCCCCATCTATAGAAATACCACAGTATTTTACCTCAGGATTATTGCTATGGATTAGAATAACATTTGCATTTTTAAATTTTGTCTGTCCGTTGCCAGACATACACACATCAGGGCCAAAACCTTTGACAGTTATATTCAGTTGATCTTGGGTCCAGTGTTCTTAGTTCTAAGAATACCTTTTTGGTTCACGAAATGTGTTGATTGCAGTATTCCTTATTATAGTAACATGATTTGTTTCATTTGAGGGTGATTTGGAAAACACTTGCCATTTAACCTTTACTCAAGGTTTTTCTTGTTTTGTTGAAGTGACAGTTGATCTATTAAGTTGGCTTAATGTCAAGGTCAAATTCTTGAGTCAGAACTGCTGAAGAGTATAACCTTAAGATGACTGTAGAGATAACCATTTGTTCTAGTGGCTCATGTACCTGAAAAATATTCTTTGGTGGAGTAGCGTGGGAAGAGTGGGGCATCCTTTTGTGTCTCAAATTCATAGTCTTCTGTCTTGTGTTGCAGGCTGCTTTTAGAAGTCAGGAAGGGGACACTCACAGTCAGCTTCCTTAATGTTCTAACAGCTTCTGGATTCTTTGTTACTGTTTTTGTTGTTTGTTTGAAGGCCACGTTTGGGGTAATAGCTCAGGCTCGGAATTCGGGGCTGGCTGTTCTGGGCACTGGTTAAGTGGACACGTGTGGTGTTTCCAGGGCACAAAGGTTCACCCATCCCTGAATCTGGGCTTACTTTTGGCTGAAAGATTGAATGACCACATTGTTCCCTCTTCTTGCATTCCTATTTTGGTTTTCCGCTTTGTTAAATTTAAGGGTGAGGCAACCATATCAATAGGAGGGATGTTGGAGAGTTAGTAATATGGAGAGAATGGCTAGGTGCTTTTCCTTTCATTCTTCAAATGTTCTTCCACACCTCTAAGAATATAAAGATACTGTTATTTATTAATGTCCTCTGGTGCTCCTGTGTTTGTTTTGTTTTTGTTTTGTTTTTTTTTTGACATTTAAAATTTAGACCAAATTGGACTTTATTTTGGAGTAAGTTGGAAGCAGGGCTACAACTTGACTTGCTTTCCCCATTTGATTAGTCACTGCTCAGTCCCATTTGCAGAATAATCCACATGTTCCCACTGTTTCAGATGCTACGTTAACCACAGATGGAACAGGGGCTGTTCCTGGTTAACAATGTATTTTTGAAGCCTCACCGTATTCAAGACATCTTGCAGAGAATCACCTCCATTTCTTTTTCTGCTTTATTGATCTGTCTAATGTGCCATCAGCATACTGCTTTAATTTTGATAATTGTATGTTTTAATATTGTAGGATACTTCTCTGCTGCTAGAGAAAGTAAAGAGAGCAGAAAAGGAGGCAAACAACAAATTTCCTTCCTAAACTGCTTTCTAGTTGAGGAGCCATGAGCCCAGCCAAATCCTATTAGTAAGAAAAATGCTAGGGTTCAGCATGCTCTCGTGGGGCACTTTTCAGTTTGAGAAAGTCTGGTAAAATCAAGTATAACTTGCCTGCAGCTACTCTCGAAAGGTGCCAGCTGCTACTCACGTGATGCGGATCTCACTTCTCCAGGGTGGGGTGTGCTGTGTGTAGCAGAGTGGTCTGTGTGGTAGCCGTCAGGGAAAACTGGTTAGCAATGGCACTGCTTTTTTGACCCCAGTCTTAGTATTTTGAGCCCTGAGTGCTGTTGTTCTGTGCTTAGGAAAGGGCTTCAAATGGAGATGACCTTCGATAATTTTGCTGCCTTTGTATTGGGGGTGATAAAATTTCCTGTACTTCTCACAAATACTACTCTTGGCCAAGATAATCTGGGTCCACCACCAGGGTCCTTTCATTGATCGCCAACCTTAGCTTTAATCCTGATGAATTCTGTGTTTCCTCACCCACACTCCCTTGTCCTTTTCTTTTGGCTATTTTTTGGGTCTCCTTGGTCATTTTCACATAGAGCACATCTGTAAGCCTGCTCTTGGCCATCTTACTTTGTGAATCTTCATTTTCATTTTGGCATAATTTGATGTAATTTCCATGTTTTTATTTTTTTCCACTTTTGAGATGTAATTGACACATCACATTGGTTATAGGTTTAAGTTTTTAATATATGTACGGATATGAGAAGTGATTACCACAGTGAACGTATCTGTGCCCTCACATAATTACAGGTTTTTTTTTTTTTTGTGGTGAGAACATTTAACACTTTTCACTATATAATACAGCATTATTAGACCATGTGGTTTTCTGTTTTTAAGATATATTAGAGAGCAAGCATGTGGGGGGAGGGGCAGACGGAGAGGGAGAGGCAAATTTTCAAGCCAACTCTGCACTGAGCATAGAGCCTGATGTGGGGCTCGAACCCACAA
Source organism: Eumetopias jubatus (assembly GCF_037043125.1). Classification (NCBI taxonomy): domain Eukaryota; kingdom Metazoa; phylum Chordata; class Mammalia; order Carnivora; family Otariidae; genus Eumetopias; species Eumetopias jubatus. The sequence continues at coordinate 114,600,675 of NW_028274811.1, forward strand.
CTCCCAAGAACATGACCTGAGCTGAACCCAAGAGTCAGACACTTAACCGACTGAGCCACCCAGACACCCCTAGACCATGTTTTTAAAAAAGCATGCTGGCACACCAAAACTTGTGAAGAGACATTCTTACCTCTCCGATTCAGAGGTTGAGAGGTAATCTCAAAAGTATTAAGAATGTGTCTTATGGTGACAATTAAGAAATGTGTAACAAAGGTTATTTTCCTTTAACTCTGGGCCTGACAACATGGGGGCACCCCCGACCAACGGTAAGGAAGCATTATAAACAAGCAGTTTCTCCTATAACTTGAACACAGTTGTGGAAGGATTGAAAATTGAATCATGATTCATATAACCACTCTTATCCTTTTTATTGAGGTACAACTAACCTATAACATACTAGTTTCAGATGTACAACATAATTATTCGATATTTGTATATATTTCAGTTTTTTAGACTTGATCTGCCTGTGCTCAAAGAAACACAAAATTTAAATGTGAGGCAATTTTAGTTGACTAATGGAGGAGGTTGTAGTTCTTTGCGCACAGACAAGATTTTAGTAAAACAAGACAAAAGGCTAAAAAGTTGTTGGAGTAGGTTTTTAAAAAAATGGGATAGGAGATTAGAGTTTTAATTACTTGAAGAAAAGGGGTTTTCCCATAGCCAATGTCCTACTTAATGATGAAAAAATGAGAGCTTTTCCCCTAAAGTCAGGAACAAGACCAGGATGTCCACTCTTACTGCTTTTATTTAACATAGTACTGGAAGTCCTAGCCACAGCAATTGGACACCATAAGGACCAGGCATCCACATTGATAAGGAAGAAGTAAAACTCTATTTGCAGATGACATGAAACCATATACAGAAAACCTTAAAGACTCTACCAAAAAACCACTAGAACTGATAAATGAGTTTAGTAAAGTCGCAGGACACAAAATGTACAGAAATCTGTTGCATTACTATACACTAATAATGAAACAGCAGAAAGTGAAATTATAGTTGCACCAAGAACAGTAAAATACCTAGGTATAAACTTAACCAGAGGTGAAAGACCTGTACTCTTAAAACTATAAAACACTAATGAAAGAAATTCAAGATGTCACAAAGAAATGGAAAGACATTCTATGCTCATGGGTTAGAAGAACAAATACTGTTAAAATATGCGAGCTACCCAAGCAATCTACAGATTTAATGCAATCTCTATCAAAATGCCAATGTAGCATTTTTCACAGAACTAGAACAATCCTAAAATTAGTATGGAACCACAAAAGACCTCGAATAGCCAAAGCAATCTTGAAAAAGAAAAAACTGGAGGTATCACAATTTCAGATTTCAAGTTATATTACAAAGTGGTAGTAATTAAAACAATATGGACCCAGCAATTGCACTACTGGGTATTTACCCCAAAGATACAAATGTAGTGATCCGAAGGGGTATGTGCACCCCAATATTTATAGCAGCAGTGTCCACAATAGTCAAACTATGGAAAGAGCCAAGATGTCCATCAACAGATGAATGGATAAAGAATAAAGAAGATGTGGTGTACATACACACACACACACACACACACACACACACACACACACACACACACACGGAATATTATGCAGCCATCAAAAAAAAAAAAACAAATCTTGCCATTTGCAACAACGTGGATGGAACTAGAGGGTATTATGCTAAACGAAATAAGTCAATCAGAGAAAGACATGTATCACATGATCTCACTGATATGAGGAATTCTTAATCTCAGGAAACAAACTGAGGGTTGCTGGAGTGGTGGGGGGTGGGAGGGATGGGGTGGCTGGGTGATAGACATTGGGGAGGGTATGTGCTATGGTGAGCGCTGTGAACTGTGTAAGACTGATGAATCACAGACCTGTACCTCTGAAACAAACAATACTTTGTATGTTAAAAAAAAAAAAAGAGTAGGAAGGGAAAAATGAAGGTGGGGGGAATTGAAGGGGGGAAGAACCATGAGAGACTATGGACTCTGAGAAAAAAACTGAGGGTTCTAGAGGGGAGGGGGGTGGGAGGATGGGTTAGCCTGGTGATGGGTATTAGGGCACGTATTGAATGGAGCACTGGGTGTTATACGCAAACAATGAATCATGGAACACTACATCAATAGTGTTTCTAAATAAATAGTGTTTCTAAATAAATAGAAAAAACCTAAATCAAAGGAAAAAAAAACAATATGGTACTGGCATAAAAATAGACATACAGATGAACGGAATAGAACAGGAAACCCACAATTATATGGTCAACTAATCTTTGACAAAGGAGGAATGAATATACGAGGGGAAAAAGACTCTTCAACAAAGGATGTTGGGAAAACTGGACAGCAACATGGGGAAAAAAATGAAACTAGACCACTTTCCCACACCATACACAAAAATAAATTCAAAATGGGTGAAAGACCTAAACGTAAGACCTGAAATCATAAAACTCCTTAAAGAGCACAGGCAGCAATGTCTCTGACATTGGCCATAGCAACATTTTTCCTGATAGGTCTCCTGAGGCAAGGAAATAATAGCAAAAATTAACAATTGGGACTGTATCAAAATAAATTTTCTGCACAGCAGAGGAAACAAAGGCAATGAATGGGAGAGGATATTTACAGAGGACATATTTGATAAAGGTGTAGTATCTAAAATACACAGAGAACTGACGTAATACCCCAAAAAACAATTCAGCTAAGAAATGGGCAGAAGACATGAACAAACATTTCTCCAGTGAAGACCTACAGATGGCCAACAGACACAGGAAAAGATGTTCAACATCACTGATCACCAGAGAAATGCAAATCAAAACTACAGTGAGAGATCACCTCACACCTGTTAGAATGGCTAAAATCAACAACGCAAGAAGCAACAGGTGTCCGTGAGGATATGGAGAGAAAGGAACCCTCTTGCCTTATTGGTGGGAATGCAAACTGGTACAGCCGTTGTGGAAAACTGAATGGAGGTTCCTCAAAAAAATAAAAACAGAACTGCCCTGTGATCCATGAATTGCACTACTGGGTATTTACCTAAAGAATACAAAAGCACTAATTCAGAGGGATACATATACCCCTATGTTGATTGCAGCGTTTTTGAGAATAGCCAAAATATGGAAGCAGCCCAAGGGTCCATCAATAGATGATGGATAAAGATGGGGCATATATGTACAATGGAATATTACTCAGCTATAAAAAAAATGAAATCTTGCTTTGTGCAGCGACATGGATAGAGCTAGGAGTATAATGCTAAGAGAAATAAAGACAAATAAGATATGATCTCACTCATATGTGGCATTTAAGAAACCAAACAATGAGCAAAAGGGCGGGGGAACCCAAGAAACAGACTCTTAACTGTAGAAAACAAACTGATGGTTACCAGAGGGGAGGTGGTGGGGGTGGGGGAAATAGGGGATGGGGGTTAAAGAGTATGCTTATGATGAAAAACATGACCCCCCCAAAAAAGAAGAGCGGTTTTGTTTAGATGGATATATCCAGTGGGCAGTATATGAGAGAGTGAAATACTGGCAAGTTATGAGGATCAGAATTTCACGTGAGTGTTGACAACAGATTTCTTCTTGGCCGGTCTGTCCCATCTGTGTAAGTTACTGACTTGGAAGTACTGTGTGTTCAGATAAGAATGACTGCGGGAGCAAACGTATCCTTTATTTTGTACTTGATGCTCAAATTATAATTGGAGATGTGTGCTCCTAAGTGACTGTTGTTTGGTAACACCACTGAATTTCCAGTTTTCAGTCAACCCTCCCACTTCAAGTTGAGGCTAATCGTGCCATTTAGTTGCCTAGGCACTATCTATACCAGGCCGCTGTGCTGAGGCTAGCTCACGGCTGGAAAATGATGCCCAGGATTGCCCTTCAGCACTTCATAGGTCCTAGAAGTCGAGTGTTAAGAAAGGGACATCATGACTCTCTAGTCAGGTATCAATTGGAAAGGAATTCCTGTCGCTGCCAGAATTGGGAGAATAGCCAAGAGGGTTGTATGTGCCCTTACAGCTTGTGTCTTCATTGAAGGAGTCAGACCTTCTGTGTTTTATTGATGAACTCATCAAAAAAACTCCTTTTCCAAATAAGTCTCATGATTTACAATCCAAACAGATCAAGTGTGTTATTACATAAACTAATAATACCCTAGTTGATGAAATAACTCTGCCGTTTCATGAGATGCTCTGAATCAGTTATTCTCCCTGTAACTTCATAAAACTGCCCATCTGATTATTCTGACTTAAGAATGCTCATAACATTTAAACAGTATAGAAGTATAGTAAAAAGCTCTCCCATTACTTTTTCCATTAATGCATGGTTCTTAAAAATCACCTGTCAGTTTATGACATATTAACATATATTTGTGTTCATAAACATCGGTGCACATGTATACATTTTTAAGAACATAAATTAGACCATACCACCCATTATTCTGTAACTTCATTTTTAAAATTTAACTATTTCAGACATCTTTCCATGTCATTGCGTTATTAACTGAAGAATACATATTTTCACTTCTGTTCTCTTAGGTCTTTATAGAGGAGGATGTAGAGAATTCTTTTAACATGAACGTACAAATGTACACCCCAAGTGTTGGTTCTTATCCTTCACCAGGCCCTTTTCAGATTTTTGGCAGGTCATTGGAATGCTAGGTTTGTGAATTGAGGGATGTTTAATATCTGGAGATTGAACTAATTTTAAAAATCCTTACTTTAGGGGCTCCTGGGTGGCTCAGCTGTTAAGCGTCTGCCTTTGGCTCAGGTCATGATCCCAGGGTCCTGGGATCAAGCCCCGCATCAGGCTCCTTGCTCGGCGAGGAGCTTGCTTCTCCCTCTCCCACTCACCCTGCTTGTGTTCCCTCTCTCGCTGTGTCTCTCTCTGTCAAATAAATAAAATCTTTAAAAAATCCTTATTTTATCCAGTAGTGCTAATGTTTCTAAATATTTTAAGTTATAATTAATACAAAAATATTTAAACATAGTATTAAACATAGTCTTTTGGGTATCTGATGTATGGTCAACTCATAAGAACTTTTCACTAAGTGTGTAGAAATGGACTTCAGGTCCATGTTTGCATTTAGTTATTGACTAAATTCAAACGAGATTTGGTTTCACATTGTCTTTTTTTAAAATATTCCATCAAAAATTTACAGTTTAGAATTTTCCTATGCTCATATATTACTATTTTCTTATCTGAATGGTCTGGGATAAGGCCAGACAGAATTCTGGCAATCTAAATTTCTCTTGTGTCCTGAGCTTACATGTCCACTAGAGGGTGCATTTTACTCTTTTTTGACACAAGAAGTTTAAATCTATAATTTTGTTTTCTGTTTTTTAGAGCTGCCTGTGTTAACCATCAGAAAGCGAATTCCCTAAAATTCTTAAACACAGTCATTAGGAGTCTATCATATAAAAATACAACTCATTAATATAAAAGCATATCACTATTGAAGTAATGGCTTGGCCGTGAATGCTTTAGGGGAGCTCCAACGGGGTGAGCGAGGGATGGTTAGGGAAGCTTCATGGACAAGCCAAGACTTGATGTGGCATCGAAGGACCAGCTAAGGTTGAATCGGGTAGTACAGTGGTTTCCCAAGCTTTTGGTGTCAGGACCTCTTGACTAAAAATTAAGGCCCCAAGGAGCTTTTGTTTATGTGGGTTATAGCTATCGATATTTAATAGATTAACAAACAAAACAGATAACCTTGAAAATATCTGCTAATTCACTGAAAAATAAGCTATCACCTATTCATAACATTTTTTCAGTGAAAAGTATATTTTCCAAAACAAAAATTAGCCTGAAGAATGGCATTGTTTTACATTTGCATAAATGTCTCTTTAATGGCTAGCTTAATAGAAGACCACTAGATTCTTCTATCTGCTTCTGCATTTATGTTCTGCAGTGTGTTGCTTTGGGTGAGGTATTAAAGAAGATTAAGCCCCATGCAGAAGAGAAGTTGGAGAAGGAAGGGGTATTTTGATAGCCTTTTCCAATAACTGATCGTTCCATGGCTCTACACTAACTTTCAAGTGGCCCTTTCTTAAAGATTGATTGCAGTGTGGAATCTGAGACCGTACCAGGAAACTTAGTCTGTTTTGTTAAAAATCCATAGGTCTGTCTTGGGTTTTGAAAAGATCTTTACCCACGCATGGTTTTGTAACAAGTATTGATCTTGGAAGATGTTGGTTCATTACCTACGTAAATCTTCCAAATGTTGACACAATATAAGAAAAATCACATTTGTTAATAGCTCTATTAATCTCATCAGAAAAGGCTTTCAATATTGGGACTTCATCAAGGTTCATGATTGTAGATACAGGTTTTCCAAAAATGTATTTTCATTTGAAAGTTTAAATTTTATCACTGGCAACAAATGCTAAGTTTTTCTTGAATTGACTGGCTCATGTCATTTATTTTTGAGAAAATGTTTGTAAAATACCCAAGTTTGAATAATTGTAGTTTGTCTGTTAGGCATTCTTTCAAATCAAAATAGTGTTCTGTGAAAAAAGGTGCTGAGGTCAGTTAATACATACTTTTCCTTGAGGCAATCCTCATGCTTTGGTATACGGCAAAAATGCTATATGTGTAGTTCCCTTTTATCACACAGAATAATAAAATAATAAAAATAACACCTAATAAAAGCATGCCATGATAATAATAAAAAGAAATAATAAAAAATCATGCGTGGGTAAAAGATCCTTTCAAAGTCTAAGATAGACTAATGAATTTAATAAAATCAGTAATTTTTTTAAATAAAAATAAAAAAATTAAATAAAATCAGTAATGTTTATTGCTTCATCAAGGCCATTCTTAAGTGAAACTGACCTCATTTTTACCAGTGTGTAACAGTGAAAAACACAGTGGCTGTTAGAGTTTGATGCTGTTGCCATGATTTTTGCCAAGGGGCCAGTAGTTGTATTCACTTGTGCTTTGGCATCATCAGTGCAAATGTCAACACAGTGTGAGAGGTTAAGTACTGTCCTGGTACTAATATGAAAATAGTTTTGACCTTGCAGGTCCTTTCCAAGGGTCTTGGGGGACCCTCAGGAGTCCATGGCCTGCACGTTGAAAATGACTGGTTTAAGAGAGTAGAACTGGGAGTTGTGGAAGCCACTGCAAACAAGGACTGTGTCTGACGAAAGTGGGAGAGCAGGAGTGGGCTGAGCGGGGACTGGAGAGTGGGCTGCACGTGTGGGGTCTTGTGGGGATAGAGGGCCATCAGAGTACAAGAGAATGTGTCTCGAAAGTGGAGCAGACAGAGGTGCTGAGACTCTCTTGAGGTTTTCCTGGTAGGAGGGCATACATCTTTAACACCTCCCCCTCTCTCCACTCCACCCTGTTTCTCTTCTGCCCATCTCTTCTATTTTTTTTTTTTTTTTAAAACCCGAAGGAGCACAGGGCTCTGTTTTCTTCTTTGTAGGCCTTAAAATATGAACATTAGGGTCTTGGCTTCCAATAAGGATTGGACCTTGTGTTATAGACAGTAAGGAGCCCTTGCTTGCTCTTATCCTACCTCCCTCCCTTCCTGAGAATGGCTCTTGACAGTGATACTTATGGAAGGTGTACTGTATGGTAAGTGTTAAGGATACAACAGTGAACAAGATGGCCCCGGTACTTGCCTTCATGGAGCCTAGGGTCTACCTAGTAAGGGGTATAGTCATAGTCATATAGTCATATGTCATCAGTGTTCTGGGAACCCACAATGGGGACCTCTAATCCCAGAGGGGGAACAGGGATGTAGGTAGGGCAGACTTTCTGGGGGGAAATGAGGTTGTGTAGGCTGAAGCTTAAAGAATGAGAAAGAGTTAGTCAAGCAGAGGAAGAGGGTTAGGGAACAGGAGGAGGAGGAGAGGGTTTCCAGCATGGGAGGAAACTGTGCAAAGGCACAGTGGTAAGAGGCAGCACAGTGGGCAGCTGGTGTGGCTGGAGTGCAGAGTGCTAAGGGTCTGGGGTATTCTGTTACAGCGGCCTGTGCTGGCTAAGATGGGGAGTCACGGGCCAGAGAACTGGAAGGGGCCCTGTCTGCCTTGTTCAGGAGCTTGGTTTTGACTGAGGGTAAGGGACCTGGAAACATTGGAAGAAGCAGAATGAAATGGGCTTGGGGTGTGCAGGTGAGTGTGAGAGAATGTGAGACGTTAATGAGCTAGACAAGGCTAGCAGCATTGGGTCGTGGGATTGAGAGAAACTGGTTTCCAGAAGTAGTATAGTAGTCATGTAGACAGAAATTGCTGACTGGCTGCGCGGCTGAAGGAAGATGCGGAGTCAAGGACGTGGGGTTGCTGGCACGGGCAACAGGTGGATGGTGGGTGACGTTTGCTCACTGAAGTGGAGAACCCAGGGGAGTGACAAGTTCAGAAGAGAGAAGGCTGCATTTGGTTTGGGAGATGTTGAGTTTAATATGCCTGTGGGGTATCCAGGTAGAAACCAGGTAGAAATGTTCCCCAAGCAGTTGCTTTACACAGCTCTGGAGATGAGGAGGTGGGGCGGGGGAGGCGGGTGAGAGAGGGCCAGGTTGCTGATGGTAGGTAGAAGTGTTGGCGGGGTTATTCCAGTGGCTCTGGCCAAGTCACTTAAACCTTCTGAGTGTTTCATCTCTTGTTAAGTAGAAACAGTATTTTCCTTGCCTACCTCACCAAGCTGTGGTGTCACTCACAACTAAATTAAGAAAATGTTAGCAAAAGCACACAACTGCAGAGGACAGTCTGCACTTAAGTAATTACCACACAGGGATTAATAGGGACAATGCTGGACCCTTGAGAGCACAGAAGAGGCGCTGCTAGCGAGGGGAGTGAGGGCCTGGACCATGGGCGGACCAAGGGAGGGTGTGGGGGCACAGGGAGGACTTGGGGGTACCACGCAGGGAAGGGAGGGGTCCTGGACCATTGTCCCAGTTCAGCTGGCAGGGCAGGTGATCATTTCCTCAGGAGAAGTACAAACATCAAGAGAAGGAGCTGGTTTTGTTGGGAAGGTAACATCTTATGAAAAACCTAGTCACTTTGCATTTGAGGTGGTTCCGAGTCACCTGGTTTCCTGTGTCCATGGGTTGGTTGGGACATGCCATTCAGGGCGCCCTGGCCTTCTGTCTTCGTCCCCTTGCAGTTCACCTTTTGTTTTCTGTAGCATTTATACACAGCCGCCTCAGAACCGTTGACCAGCCAGTGTGGTGTTCGTTTTAGAAAATGGAGTTGGAAGGCCTTTAGGAGGGTCATGCACGCTTCTCTTCACCACAGGCCTCTTGGGTCCCCCTTACCCCTTTCTCCCTATTGCTGCTTCACAGACGGAGCTTTTTGGGCCTGCCCCGCAGGTATGTACGTTTGTGGACCCACGTGTACAGGTGCACTGGACTGCTTGGCCAAAGAGGGGAGATGGTGAGGCGGGCGTGAGGATGGGGGTCAGAATCAGAGCAGTTAAGGGAATCACAGAGGGAACCCCCGTGGTGTGGAATAATGATCACTGGGGTCAGAGGAGAATGGATTTAAGCTTTCTGTCTCCCCCTGAGAGCTGCAGGATGTGGGGCAATTTTCCTATCCTACAGGATTAGTTCCTCACCAGTAAAAGGCACTCCTTCAGGGTTGCTGTGGGAGCAGAAGGACAATGGGAAATGCTCGCACCCTGTATGGCTGGTATGCCACAGCAAATGCAGGCACATCTCTGGGCGGTTTTGATTGGAATGTGGGGTTGAGATTTTGAAATAATCGAGTAATTCATGTGGGATTGTCAGGAGTTAGGAAGGTTCTTTGGTTTTTATGTTTTGTCTCTAATGTAAACTGCTTATATTTATTCAGCCCTTCTAGGGGAGGTTCCATTTACAAGTTGTATAGCATGTGCTTCCCAAATAGTACTTATCCAGCCATTGGCTTTTATAAATCTTGACCAGATATCATTAGGGTATTTCAAAAGGGCAAAGCTAGGACAACGTCCTAGAACTCTTGTCAGTGCAAGTGATTGATGAGTACCATCCAGCGCCCTTGGGTCTTTTGTTAAGCCACTCAGCCCATGCGGCCTTAGAAGTTCTACACTCCAGGGACGTTTGGTGGCTCAGGACATCTGCCTTTAGCTCAGGTCATGATCCCAGGGTCCTTGAATCGAGTCCTCTATCGGGCTCCTTGCTTGGAGGAGAGCCTGCTTCTCCCTCTGCCTGCTGTCGTCCCTGCTATTGCTCTCTCTCTCTCTCTCTCTAACAAACAAATAAAAATCTTAAAAAAAAAAAAAAGTTCTACACTCCAGCCCAACTCCCACCATACCCCAGGCATTCTTTTCCAAGGCTGTTCTACCACGAGGGAGGGCCAGGATGCCTGTTTTACTTTGTGTATGTGTGTGTTGGGGGGCGGGGAGGGGCAGGGGAACCAGACCATTTTGGTATTTTACAAAAGTGCCCCAAGAAGGGTATTTTCCAAATTATTATTTGGAATAGTAAGGATAAGTCAGTGAAAAATGAAACTGCTAGATGCCGCTTTACAGCTCCTGGTTTTGAGGGGGTAGGGTATGGAAGGCTGAAGGAGGGTGGATTAGAGAGGGCTTCCCAGTAAGAGAGAATCTTAAACAGCCACATAGGCATGTGGGGGCGGGGGGGGTGCTTTCCAACCAGTTCTGTTGAGTCTATTTGGCTTGTCCTGAAGCCTTCTCCTCCTACTAGACCTTTGTTAATGTGGCCCTAGACCCCGCTGAGGAGAAGCATTAGTTTCCAAGGTCACTTTGTCTTGAGGCAACTTGTACCTTCACCACTAGGAGTTACCCAGCCCCAGTCCTTCCTGTGTACCAGCAGTTTCTGCAGTGCGGTTGCTTAAGAATTCCTTGGGAATCCTGGGATCGAGCCCCGCATCGGGCTTCCTGCTCAGCGGGAGACCTGCTTCTCCCTCTCCCGCTCCCCCTGCTTGTTTTCCCTCTCTCACTGTCTCTCTCTCTCTGTGTCAAATAAATAACTAATATCTTAAAAAAAAAAAAAAAGAATTCCTTGGGAAGATTGAGAAAATGCAGGGTATAGGGCCCACGTCTGGTGATTTTGATTTCGTAGGCCTAGTTCAGAGTCTGATTCTGATCCACGTGGTTTCCGAACACATTGTTAAGAAACATTGCCCTAGAGCAGTGGTTCTGAACCCACGCTGTACATGGGAATCACCTGGGAGCTTTAAAAAAGTACCAGTGTTTGGGTTCTATCCTTAAGATTGTGATTTAATTATTGAAGATAACAGTAGGTGAACATAGACATGTAACACAGTAGTTCATAATTTAGCATGAGGGACCCAGGTCATTATATCTCAAGACAAGAAATTGGTGCTTTGTCTCTAAAATTGTCCTAGTACCTTTTTTCTTATTATGTTTCCTTCCATTTTATAATAGGTCTTCATATTTCGCCTTTAGGATTTTTGGTTTATGAGCTTTCTTCCATCACTTCTTAATTCACTGTCTCAGAGTGTTGGATATACCCAGAGGATCTCCTACAGAGTGTCCTTCACCCTGCCACCCGCCAGGGGGCAGGCACACTCAAATACTTGGGATGTTACTGTTGTGAAGGTTGTAGCTGGCAGGGGAAAAAAAAATACTGAAGAATGGACAAGCAAACCTATTTAAAGAGATCCTATTGTGACTTGAGATCCTTAGCTGATGACGGATTTTTGCTGCTGCCCAAGGATTTTTTTCTAGGAAGGTCATAGTTGGGTGCGTGAGTCTAAAGGTTGTGTCACCATGGTTGAAGGCTTGCCCATAGCTCAAGGACTGTTTTAATGAATAGAGACAACTCATTAGAGCAACGAAGAGTAAGGAAATGTGTGTGTGATCACTGACAACCAAGGTGACAAGAGGGGCCCTTGCTTTCCAAGAGTCACACATGCCCTCCTTGTCTCCACCTCACCCCCTCCCTCCAAAAATAGAAAAAGCCCCTCACAAATACCTTGAAATGCTTTTCCCAACAGCAAAGTTATTTTTAGGGATGGTATATTTGGTGCTTTTAAATTAATACTGTGGCATCCTTTTCCTAAGATACAGTTCGTTTCAAAGAGAGGAGGGGATAAGGAAAAGAGACCTCTCTCTAATTGAAGAGGTCTTAGAATCCTTCAGAATGGGATCTGTGACATTAGTTTTCTTCCTGATTCCATAAATTTATTAAATGGAAATAGTTTTCTGAAGGTTGCATTGGTATTTACATGGGCTGGAGGAAGAGAATGAACAACTTCTAGAAGAGGTTAGAACAATTTCTGATACGTGTTAAGTTTTTATTGTAAAATCTGATAGAAATGGCAAGATACAGTAATAGAGGAGGTAAGAATGACACTTGATATTTCATTCATTGACTTCTGTTGTCTTGGGGTGGAGTTCTTGTGGTGGTCAGGGACCTTGAACGTGAGGAGCTTGCCCTGGGTACCAGTAAGGCATTTTTTGTTCGTTACTGAGCTGTTGAGTTAATCAAGCTCTTGTCTCTTAGCCCCACATCTGCCCTTCTAAACGGGGCTGTCAGGTGCTCCCGAGTAGATTCTGCCAGGCAGCTCGCCTTGCCCGAGGGACACTGCAAGGCTGGAGGAGAGAGGAAAGGGGAGGAAGGAGGGACTTGTTCTTCCTTGCTCTTCGACTCTGTCACCCCAGCAGTGGCCCTTTCCCTTAGCAGCGGTAGTTAAACAGTTGAAGTCCACCTTTTTTTTACACACTTCCGGAACTAGCCGTAGTATGCCTCAGCAGAGGTCTCGTCCCAGCTAGCAGGGCACGGCCCCCTCCTCAGACATCTGCACCCCAGTTCCACGGGGCCGCTCCTCCAGGCTGCTGAGACACCAGCACCAGCCCAGCAGTGCCCTCCCCAGAGGGCTCCCCAGCTCCCTGCAGCTAAGTCTTCTGCAGCTCAAATGTCCTTGCATTTTCAGTTCTCTGTCAAAATGAGTGTGGTTTCTGTTTTTCTGAAAACTCCCTTAACAAGGTTAAAGTTTTAATTGGTCCTGATTCTGTATCTCTTTGTTTCAAGTTCTTCTCAAACTACCTGTGTGATAAGTTTCTAATTACACATGTTCTCGCTCTAGTCCCTTTCATTGATTGAGGCAAAGCTGGAATTGTCTTCAGAAAGTAGAAAGGATCTACCTGTTAGGAGGACAAATTACAGTTTAGTAAGAGTTCCCTGGACATAAGCTAGATGTTCACTTTCTAATAACTCACAATCTGAATATTGGAAAAGGAAATTTAAATGGATGACTTTCCTCAAACTAGGTTTATAAATATGTAAAGTAATACTCATAACAGTGGGTACGTAAAGGAGGAAGGTTTTCCAGATGTATATGAGAGAGGCAGAATTGAGAGACAACACCAGGGCATTAGCCAGCAGAGGAAACCCACATGTTCCAAACAGTCAACCAAAATAGAAAGATGAATTCTGAAGGTGGGACAGAGGAATGGGGAAGTGGCATTTTCTAGAAAATTAAAATGAAACCAAAAAATACTGCTAAAAAAGATTTTGTCTGAGAGATAAACTGCAGTCTCTGGGGATATACTTTTTTTTAATGCATCTATTGTCCAGTTTACTCATAGAAAGTGTGCGGTTCACTGGTTTTTAGTATGCTTGGCGTTGCGTGGGCCTCATCTGCTAACACACTGCTGCCTATACCTTGCCTTACCCTGGCTGCCCACCATCTTGTTACTATTCACAAAAGATGAGATTTGCCTGCCCACTTGTCTGAGTAAATGAACCTATTTGAGCTAACTCTGAATATTGAAGATACTCCGTCATGTGCTTTGTGCAGAATTCAGTTATGGTTTGGGATCAACACTTCTGTAGATCAGCAGTGTGTTTCAGGTAACCTTGCCAGATCGTGTGTTCTGTGATAGAATTTGTCCTGTCACAGTATGGTTTGCCAACACTGGGCTGGCTTTCCGTGGATATTTTTTCCTTTTTTTTTTTTAGACGGTTCAAAGACTGTATGAAGCAAAGACTGAAAGCAGAATGTATTTGGAACCAGATACCCTTTAGAAATGAGCTCTCTGATAATTTTCTCTTTGGGCTAATTCTCATGTAAGAGAATTAGGTGAGTCTCTGGCTCTACAGACCTATTGGTCCTAAGTTTACCTCTCTACCTCTGTCTTGTCTCTCTCTTGGCTTGAGAAGATGTTGTGATTTGCTTTTCATAGTCCACCCTCTATCTCCTGCTTCTGTCCAGGTCCCTTCTCAGAAAAGTGTTACTCTGAGGAAAAGTTAACCTCCTCCTAACACACCCAGGGACCACATTCCCTGTTTTGTACCTACAGCTTTGAAGTGGTAATGCTGTTATTCTAGATTTCTGTGTTGACTCTGGGTTTTCTTGTCTTCTCGCTGATGGGAGCACATTGACATTTGTTCATGCACTCCGTGTAGGTATCTGAAGTGATGTATCCCTGAGGGATACTTGATGGCAGTTCTGTTGCCTATAGCTGCCTCGTGTGACCTTGAGAGTGACCCCAGAGCACTCAGGCCTCTGTTGTCTTGCTTCTGGAGCAGAGGGCAACACCTGGCACCCAAGATTCATAGGGCACAGCAAACCTCTGCCCAGCCCCTATTTACATGGGCAAGGAAGGTGGAGGCCATCATGCGGAGGGGACTGCTCTTCTGTTTGTTCGCCTGAGCTCTCCCTCATCTGTCTGGGCCCTTGGAGTGACTTCAGGCAGCATGATTTTGTGGAAAGTGCTGGACTCTGGAAGACTCAGTAACTTCGAGCAAGTCTTCTTGCCCCGGAAGCCTCCCTTAGAAACATGCTCATAGTAGTAATACTGGCCTTCCAGAGTGCCTGTGAGGATTAAGAGAGGTAGTAGATGTGGAAGAGCTGTGCCAACCCAATGGAGAGATAAGGTCTGTGTTAGTCACGCCGTCTTCCTGGAGGTGGGATGACTCGTGAACACATTTTGGCTTTAGGAGGCCCTTAGGATCCTGTTACCTTCTCTCTTCCCTGGTGCAAGAAGGCAGAGGATGAGCTCAGATGAGCTGGCCTCAGTGCTGACAAAGTCAGTGTTCTTTCACTCAGTTATTGTGAGCACTTTTGCCATGTCACTTGAGATGGGTTGTGGTGTAGAAAAAAAGTTTGGATCCTTCAGTGTCTCGCTTCAGTTGAAGGCATATGAATGGTGGAATGGCTTTCCCGAATGTGGCTTTGATTTGAATTAGATTTCATTCACGTTAACTTCTTAAAAACCTCTCAAACAGACAAAGTGTTATCCAGAAGAACAGTTTTAAATAGTGTTTAAATTCAGAAAATGTTATGTCTATTTTTTCTCCCTTGTTTCCTTCTCCGGATTTGTTTCTCTTGGCCCCATCTGGTCTTCCGGCATTACTGTAGGTAACCTCTCCTCCTACTTTCATGACTGGCCGAATGCCTGGCCTCTCCATTCCTATTACTCAGCCAGCTTCTGCCCGTGTGTGGCCTGGACTTGCCTCATTCCCAAGGGTCCAAATTCTGAGCTTTCCTGCTCACAGCCTCCGGTGCTTTCACCTCCCTGGTCCTTTACTGCCTCTAAACCCACCTGTTCTTCATCGTCGGTCTAGGGAACGGCCATTTGGCTGTCCCTTCCTTCCATCTGTCCCATCCTTCTCTTGCTGGTTCCTCGGGCCTGAACCCTAGAGCCCACCATCTCAGTTGTTTGCTCACTGGGATGCCTGGAATCCCTTGACCGCCTCCCCCTCCCCGAATGGCTGCGCTCTCTCCCCCTCCCCCGCGGTATAATAGATATGTCCCCTTGCCCTGCTGACTTTTTCTCTACCACTCTTCTGTCCTCTCCCAGCCTCCTCCCCACCCCCCATTTCTACCTACTAGGCCCTTGAGAGTCACTGGAGAAAATCCCATTCTTGGCCCAAAAGCTTCTAGGGTGGATGTTGGTCAAGTGGAATTTCCTTGCCCTTCTTTACAAGTCACTATTTATCCACATTTTGCACACATTTCTAGCCTTTTCCTGACTGTGTGTCCTTACTCCTTTCTGAGGTCAGCCTCTCTACTTGGGCACCCATTCATCTCCTTCAGGACCTCACAGTTAACTCTGCCCTCTCTTCCCTGTCTGCACTCTCTTTTCATAAACTCTCCTTCCTTCATTCCTGAATCACTTAACTTTGCGGAAGCCTTATTTTTTAGCTCTCACCCCCTCAGTCACAAATTTCTCAGGAGGCTGCCTCTTCCCCCTTCTCCGCTTTTCACCACCTTAGCCCTCTGGCCAAGTCGCATCCTTTCCTGTTCCGCTGGATCTGTTCTCTCAGGAGGACCGCTTTCCTAGCTGCCGAAGAATACTTCTTAACCTCTCTACTGCCTTTCACATAGTTGTCCACTCCAGCACCTCTCGGGGTTCATTTCCCTGAGTGGATGGATGAATGAAGGAACTTTTTCTCCCTTGGTTTCTTTCTTACCTTGGTACCTTCCTCTTTCACCTACAGGCTCCAACCACTTCTTTTTCAGTCTTCTTACTCTTTTTTTTTTTTTTTTTTGTCTGCTTGACTCTTTTATTTTTGGGTTTCCCCAAGTGGGCAGAACGATGGACATGAAGGGAATCTTAACTGAGTAACTACTGTGTGCCAAAGGCTGTCCTTCAGGTACTTTTTAACTACGCTGACTTTCCTAATCTTTGTAACAATCCTAGGAAGTATTTTTTTTTTCAGTCCCATTATTACAAGACAGTAGCTAAACTTGAGAGAATTTAAGAAACCCATGTTGTTACTAGTCCGTGGTAGAGCAGAGGTTTGAATCCTGTTTGATTCCAATGTTTGTGCTTTTCCCATGGGACTCTCACAGGACTCAGGTGGGGATCACCCTCCTGTTTTGCACACTGCCTAGCCTCGTCCTCATATATATTAAATATCCATTAAATATTTGAGGAGGAAATCTGTGATAATCGTCTATTACTATGGCTTCAGTCTTCTTGCATTTTTTTCTTTAAAAAATACTCGAAAAAGTATGTGTTTGATAAAAATACAAATAAAAGCATGTTATAAAGTTAAAGAGGAAAAGAGGAAAAGAAGAAAAAAAATTCCTTCCCTCCCCTACTCACCGCTCCTACTCTCAAGGGGCGGTGACAACTATCCTTTTTACACTGATGTCCAAGTTTTCAATTTCAGTCTCTAGATTCCTCTTGAGTTTCACAATCTAAGCTCTAACTGCTGAGCCCAGATGCCGAATTATGGCTATTTATATTGTTTCCATATAATTGTCTGTACTCCCATTTTCGAAATTGTTTTGGATAGTGGCAGATGTGAAATCAGTCCATCAACCAGTTAATCTCTTGTACTGCCCATTGGCTCTGTGTACGTGTCTGACCCACTGGCCCCTCAAATTCATATTCTTCAAAATTAAACTCCTTTTCATTCTTGAATCCTTCAACTCCGTTTCCTGTGCCTTAGTCAATTGCAGTGCCACTTTCCTGTCATTCTTGTCTCAGCCCTCTTCATATGGCCCTTCAGTGCAGTGGCAGGTCCTTCCATTGTGGGGGGATCACCACAGTGCATTTGCTGAAGTTCAGCCACATCTCTTCCGTCTTAGACACTTAGACCCTGGCCCCCTCGCCATCACCTTGCTCTCCTGACTGCACTTGGCTGAGACGAAGCTTCCTAAAACATAATGGCCATCGTGTCTCTTCACTGCATTGCCACAAGCACACTTTATCCTGGTATAATTTAAACTCTGGCCACATCTTTTTCTGGACTCTGCCCTGAATTTTTATTCATCTGCTTGTACTTGAGCTTTCGTCTTCGCTCAGAATGCACCCAACATTCAAGGCACTGCTCAATTGCAACAGCATTGTGCTAACCTTCTCCTGAAATGCCTCCAGTTTCCAGTCCAGAGAAGCTCTCGCCATCCCCCATGCTGCCAGAGTTGCTGTTTATTCTCAGTCTTAGCACTTGATCTGTTCTGCCTGGTTGTAAGTTTGTAGTCTTAGATCTGTTGCCTCATTAGATAGTAAATTTTTTGAAAGGACTGCGTTGCAGTTAAATGGGTGTTTTGTTTGTACGTAATTTCTCAGCTCAATGCTATTTGGATTTGTTTTCTTGAAACTTTGATGTGAGACCTTAAAATGGATCAAGTCCGTTATTTTCACATTTAGATAATGCAGTTCAGCAAGTTTATCTCTAAAAGTCCCAGTCTAAAAAATGGAAGTCTGTGCCAAGTGGCCTAAATAAGTTCCTATTAGTTATCAGTCAACCTATAGACCTTTTTATATCTCTGGAATTACTTAGGTAAGGTATTTTAGAATGTCAATAGGATTCAGCCTACCATGCCTACTGTGTGAACTTTCAAATGCCTCAAGAAAGGTACCATTAAAGTATTAGAAATATTAAGAATTTTAATTTTTAATCCTAACATAAACATTTCCTACAGGGTCTTTTTAACCAGGCCATTTTGAATATAAAATTTTTAAATGGGGGCCCCTCAGTGGTACAGTCGGTTAAGCATCCAACTCTTGATTTTGGCTCAGGTCATGATCTCGGGGTTGTGGGATCAAGCCCTGAGTTGGGCTTCGCGCTCAGTGAGGAGTCTGAGATTTTCTCTCCCTCTCCCTCTGCCCCCCCACTTGTGCTTTCTCTCTCTCAAATAAATAAATCTTAAAAATTGTTTTAAATGATTTAGGTTCTAATTAAAAAATGTAGTTTTTAGAAATGAGAGGATGGTTTACTGTTCTCATGAAAAAAGGATGAAGGCCATTTATCTCTCACCCAACTGTCTTTAGATGACATGATGCCTGATAATTTCAAGGCCCAGCCTCACTCCCAAAGGACATGTCTCCTTTCATGAATTATACTTAGTCCAGGCCTTGAAGTAAAAGAATGGGAAGGGTTTTCCCATATTTTTACTAGTACCCTCCAATTTTATCCCAATGGGTAGATGAAAAGTTTCTTATCAATCCCCTTCTTTGGGAAGATAAGAGAGCATTGGGTGGAAGGTGAAAGAGGGAGTATCTGTCCCTGCTCCCCCCACCTCCCATTCCCTACCTTCGAACAGTACCAGTACTTTAATATCTTTTAAGGTGCTGATTTTACGTGCTTGTAAGACAAACATAGCTTTGATTTATTGCTGACTGGCGGTGTCAGTGTTAACTTAGATGAGAAGCTCCTAGAACACCATGATGACTTTTGTAGAAAAAGCACCATAGTGTCCAGATTAGTGGCTTTAATATTTTTTGTTTTGTTTATGCGGTGAGCCCTAGCCAAATCATTTATAAACTGGACATCAGATCTCAGGGTTTGGGGGATTTTTTTTTGAAACATGGTGTCACTTTATTGCCATATTCTCTATTCCTGAATCTTTTAGGTGAAAATAATCAGTCTTCTGTTCCCTCCCCCCCCACCCAGTAAAATGCCAAGGAACTGACTTAATTGTGCTGTTTCTTTAAGTTTTTGTCCACAGGACACCTCAAGGAACTGAATGGTGCCTCTCAGAAGTGTGAGAATCATTTGGGTTCAAGAGAAACTTGCTTACTTTCCTTTCAGGATTGAGCTTTCAGTTCAGCTGGGTTCATGTTTACTTCCCATCCACAAGTATATAAAATTCGCTTTTAGAATTTATTTTGTTTATGCTTATGTGGTGCAGAAGGAGTATTTTCCAAGTCACTTGAATTTCTCCTGCCTTTTCATTGTTCAGAATTTTTCCAAACTTCTAAACAAAAACCATTACTGAGAAGACACACACACACACACACACACACACACACACACACACACGTTTCTGGCCAAATAACATAAAAATTACTTATTTGGGCCTCCATGATTTTTGGGGGGCATCCTGTTGTAAGCTTGACAGAGACTTATTATTAAATGTGGTTTGTTTATATCTAGCTCTTTGTGTGAAATTCGTACTTAAGAAGAGTGGGATTGTTTTAGATATATTTTCTCTTAAACCAGCTGGGCTCTTATTAGCCCTTGTTTGAGGATGTGTGTGTGTGTATTTATATGTTGGGGGGGCAGCATGTGTATACACATGCCAGCTTCTTGAGTGGTTTTTCAATCATAAGATTTGAAAGAAAAAAAAAGATTGCTGAAGTAGGAAGACAAAGGAATGCTGTCCTAACCGAGCTGGAATTGAAGTTTGTGTTTCATTTAAAATGACAAATCAGCAAATCCCTCTTCAACTATGTTGCATCAAGGTGAATTTTCCCTTCATTCTGGGCTTTGGACACTGTTTGCCTGGACATCTTCCCAGGAAACCCCCTGTGTAAAACCCCTATTAAAGCAAAGTCATTATAAAATCATTTCATTTTTGTAATGCTTGTCTTCTGACCCACGTGAAATGTATGTACCACAACTCTTGAGGTGATATTCCGGGTCTTAACCTTACTAAACAAGAAAATGGAAAGGGAACACAAATTCTCCTAGATGCCTGGACTGATACAAAATGCAGATAAAAGGTAGTGATTCTTTCCTTCCATATGGTGAAGCAATTTGGGGAAAGAAATTAGACTTTAAGCAGCAGGACAATGTCAGATGGGGGGGCCGCTGCTGGTAGAGAATGCTTTTTCACTGCTCTCAATTCTGGAATTTTATTCAGAATTAAAGGAAAAAAAAAAAAAGGACAAGTGTCTATGATTTCACTCCTAGGACTTACCAATCTTAGCGCCGAGGCTGGAGTCAGTGCCGTGGGTCTCACCAAAGCAGGGCAGGTGACCCAGGCAGAGAGCACAGCTTAGTGGCCACCATTAGTTCCCCAAACTAAACAAAGAATAATAAATGACATGATATGCATTGTTTCTTACCTCTTGCTAGAGTCCATTGCTAATTTCAGAGGGAAAATAAATGGGGTTTACTCTTCTGTGTAATTCCAGAATAAGCCCCATTTAATCACACTAGTAAACGTGGCAGAAGTGGAAGGAAGCACTGTTCCCATATCGCTGCTTTTTAAGGTCTCTAGTACCTAGAGTGCTTTGGATGGGGGTTAAGGTGCTGATTATTGTCTTAAACATTAAGAAAGAGGAAAGTTTCCAACCTAAGGCCACTGGTGTCTGAATTCCATGCCATTATATTTCCAGGTAATGAAACCTGTGAAACAGAAACCTAAGTGAGGACACGCTCCGGGGGGGGGGGGTGGGGCGCGGGGCGGGAGGGGGTACCAGCTGAATAAAGTTCAGTAGCAGATTCCACTTAGGTAAACCATGGACTCTGAAAAGCTGTATATCTCCTGCGGAAGCTTCTGTGTTTCCTCCTTTCCTCTAGAGCAAAAACAAACAAAATGGAGGAAAAGGGAAGAGAATCATGTTCCTATGCTAGATCAATTTTGAAGCCAATTTTGGCCTTTATAGCAAACTATTTTCCACACCTGCTGACCACAGATGTCTACGTATGGTAACAGGTAACTTGCTTTTGTACCATATAATCTGCGAGACATAAATAACTAGGCATTGTAATTACATGTCAGTTACCGTACAGTTGGAGTAGTTACATGGTTATTAGTACCCCATAAAATAACGTGATAGTGTCTTGTGTTTACAATCTATTACAGGAATTTCTTTCCATACTTTCAAAGATCATAAATAATTTTGGTATCCTTGGACCCATCAATGAGAGCACTGCAAAGAAAGGTAGTTATTCCTCCAAGAGACCTGCTAAGTTACTCTCTTCCTGAAGAAATTCATATGAAATGTAGGGCTAATTTTGTGTGAAGGTTTTGATTTTTGCTAGCTAGTCACCCATAGCTTTGAAAGAAGTCATTTCTTTAGAAATTGAGTTTAGTCATTTTTTAGAAATTCCTAAAAATCACATTATGAAATATTAGCAGTTACTGTTATCGTTCTGTTCTTTTTTCCCTACCTTTTTCTCCTTCTCTCCCTCCTCTGTTTTTCTTTTTGTGACTACTACCTTTTTTTCACAGAGTAACCAGTACAGTCTGTATCATATTGGTTAAAAACAAAACCCAGGCTTATTAAAGGTACCCCCAAATAACTTGTATTCAATTAATATGTAATTTAAAAATGAGCTCCCCGCCTCTTTCTTTTGCAGACTGTCTTGGTTGCTGGTTCCTGTTTTTTAAACAGGGAAAGTTTTAGACCTTCTTGGTTCAACTCCTGTTGTCTGCTGCATACCTCACTGTCCCTACCAAAAAGGAGCATTGAATTTGAGATTTGATGCTTTTACTCTTTTTTTGTTTTCCTTCCATTCTGATCCTCTATATGTGGCTTCTTTGCAAAACAGTTTTGTGCAAGCAGACATGACTTAACTCCATTCCCTACATAGAGAACTATTCAACTTTACTTTTATGTGTTTTGAATACTGCCTCATCTGAGACTGTGACAGCAATAAAGTATGCATGGCCAACCTTATTTTAATAGCGTAAGAGAGCTGCTTTTAATTAATAAGTGGATCTCTTTATGTCTGGGGTTTTCGGTTTATTTTGTGGTTCTTTAGAGTTCTGCAATTATGTGGCCTAAAACGGCTATGTTAGTGAAGACTATAAATCCTTTTAAAAATCTGTCGTTTACATGTTTTGTGTCTGTAATGTGTTTTCGGATTACTGTCTTTAAGAAAAGAAAAAATAAAAAAACAGCAGTAGCAGTTTCTCTCTAAAATGTTAAAATCCATAGCCTGTACTTGTAGATACTTTAGCAGTCAAATGCAACTAATGGAAAGCAGCATCCATGTACAGGGATAGAAGACTAGCCTCTCTTGAGTTGTTACATTATGCAGATCCAAGTTTACTTTAAAGAACCCTCATATTGTATATTTCCCCACTTGACATATACTTGTAAACTACTAAAAAATTGGTAGAACTTTTATAAAGCCTCCGCTATGTATCTTTGAACGTTAAAAAGGTGTGCAAAGGTTCTTCCACGCTGGTGATGTCATTGTAGGCTTGTCTGATACGCATGGATTTTTATTTAGGTCAGTCAAATCTAGGATTTCAGTGTGCACCATTGCTCCCTCCCAGAGGGGCTTTAATGGTACAGCAGGAATCCAGAGCCAGACTTGGATCCACAGTGACCCCCAAGTAAAGTGATTTCCTTGGTAGTAATACGGAAGGAATGCTTTTATGATTGGCATATGAATGCTGATATCTTGGCCTGCTTATGCTGGTGTGTGATCTGCGTTCGTCAGAAGATAATGCTCCTTATACAGAATTAGAATATTCTGTGGCGTTGAAAAGAATTATCTGTAGGAGCACATGAGCATTCCATAGATACAGGTGTGACTGTTTTCTTGGCTGGATATTTGTTACTAGGTTAGTTCAGTCTGTGCGTCACTGTATTTAAAATTTTCAAAAATAATAAACACTGCTGCGTACACTTTGAAAGGAAAAAGAGGCTCTCTCTCTCTCTCTCTCTTTTTTTTAAAGTCAGGTAAAACTGAGCCATCTGCCTCTTCCGTTTTCTTTTTGGTTCCCTGTGCAAGTGAACGGAAGGCTCCCTCTGGGCAGCTGAAACGGGAGGCTGCTGGTGCCCGCACTCCCCAGGCACGGTTCAGCGCTTGCCAGTGGATGGCAGTACTGTTCCACTGCAGCGGCTCTCAGTGCCTTCAAATGCTGCCTGACATGAAATCCCCAGGCTAATTTTGAAAAAGCCTGATTAGCTACATTAAGCAATGTTTGGGTGATTTTCTCCACCCCTTTTAAACTTACAGAATTATAGCCACAGCCTGAAAGAACGCCATTCCTGCTAGACAACATGATTATCAGTTGTAATGTAGTCAGTCCAACATGGGAATGGCATAAAGGTTTTAAACTGTATTTGTAAAAAGTCTGTGTAAATGTATAAAATGGTTAACAAGCGTGATTATGATTTCTCACTTATTTTGTCTCAACTGTTTTCCCTTAATTCTATCTAGGGTAACATCTGATCATTATGGTGGATCATCTGAGATGTGCATTTGTGTGTAAATGTTACTTCTTTTTATGCCTGTGGGTCTGCACATATGCTTTGCAAATGAAATATTTTTAATCTTGTTAAGATGTCTTGGTGTATATTAACTAACTTGTATACCAAAATGGCAAATATCTTTACAGTTTATTTATTTGGAGGTTCAGGGAATAAGGCTCTCTTTGTGGAAGGGTAAATTACCTTCTTAAAGTTTTTTTGCAATTCCTTTTTGGAAACCAGTACAGGAAAAAAAAGCTGCTCTATTTTTCTTTGTGATCCAGATTATGTTGTAATATATAATAATAATTAACTCTCTATTTTAGGTTGAATATAAAATAACAATATATGATCATTTAAATGGAAACCTGCACAGTCGGTTGGCAGAATACATTTCCTGAATTTTTAAAATTTTAAGATCTTCCTAGGGAAGATTTCGTACTATGGGAGGGTGAAATTGGCGGTTTTTCCTTTTTACGAAACAAAAGCATCGCTACTACTACTCCATTTGAGAAGAAGATAAATATATTTTGTGAAGTACTTGGCGAGAAGTCTTTCAAATTGAACTGAATTTTAGGAAAACTGTGGCTTAACTGTTTACCTTTCATTTTCTCTTTACTGCATATGTATCTAGAAGGGTAAAATGACTAATTATATAGTTGAGCTTTTTTTTTCTACTTCAAGACATTTTAAAAACTGGAAGGTAATGTTTTATTCTTTATTACCTTTAAAGCTTTAGCAGGTAGAGTAGAAACAGTTCAAATATCTGCGTGCTGCTAAGTGTTATAAAAGTCCTATTTCAGTTACCATCTTTTGCTTCACTTGTATGGATATTCCAGGAGTCTTAACCACCTTATCACCTTGAAATTTGCAACATAATCCACAACTAGTGATACAGCATGTAATTCCCCACCAGTTTTGTCAGTCTTTTTAACCCCATGACATGATTAATACATTTTTTAAAAATTGACTTACGGTGTATGTGTGTGTACATGCGCCTACATAGTAGACACGCGATGGAGAAATAACTATTACTGCTGTCATAAAATATGTTGGTGGGGCTTTGTGTAGCTTTTGCTTAGGATGTATGCAAACTGGGGACATGACCTATTTACCGTCTCCCAGCAGACAGACTAATAACAAATTCATGAGATCGTTTTAGTTATGTCCTTCCATCAGATATGAGCCAGCCAAGAAGCAAATCAATCGAAGTTTCTTACAGTTGTTCACAGTGGAGCGAAACACTGCGTGTAGGAAGAACTTCCTTATCTCCCTGGGAAGTTTGGTTCACAGGGTGGTGAGGATTAAACAGTGCTTGGATGGTTTGCAATTGAAGTGGTGCTGTTGAGTGATCCATTTTGAAAGAGTAGCTTAAAGTTTTGAAGGAGTAATAGTTTTGAAGGAGGACTGAAAATTTGCTATCAGAGTGAATTCATAAAGACCCGTATTCATTTCTGCCTTGTTAAGTACCCTGGGACAAGTCAGGATTCTTCCCATTTGACTAACAAGTGAGATTTCTGAAACAGTGTTTCTCTCCAGCCAGCTATAGGATGAGGGTGGACCAAAAAAAAAAAGGCTTTGTTTCTATTTTATGCACAGCCAGACTTGCTCTTATGTTTGTAATATTTAAAGGAGTTCAATAGGAGGCCCTTGATTCTTTGATCTAATGCCACACTGCTGTTTAATGAGAAAAGTTTTTAATATTGTGTGCAATATTGAAAATTTCTGCCAGCTCAGACCAATATAATATAATGTTAGATTTACACCTTGGATCCCTTCTTTTATTTCTTGTTATGAATCCGCTGTGCCCCCCCCCGCCCCTCCCCGGCTGAAACAGGTAATTACAAAGGTCCTCAGATCAATTTTTGTAAAGGGGCACCCTGACGGGTACCATGACTGAAGTGTGACATGAGCCTTTTCCAATACAATGGGTGGCCTAACATTCCTCTGGAAGCCCAAGCTCATTAAATATTCGGTTCCTTTTTTCCCCCCTCTCCCCCCTTCATGCACTTAGCTTGAGTCACACTAAGTCTGGGGTTTCTTCACTGAAGACTTAGGAAAATTGCTTCGAGTTCTCAGATTGAATTTTTTATGTGTATGACTTCATGATAGCATTAGCATGTGCTTTGATCCATGTGTGAATGGCGCTGGGTCGGCGCTTATTGCCATATCCAGATGGTGTTACAGGGAACAAACAGTTGTGTTTTAGGATTTCTCAATAGGCTGTCTAGACTGGCCGCGCAGCAGACAGATACAGCCACCCATCAAATTAGCGTTTGTCAGATTTATGGTAATGGTTCACCAAAGCCTTCCTGTCATTGACATTAAGATTTACGCCTCCAAAGTTATTTTGTCTTCCACAGAATATAGCTTGTGATTGCTTGGATTTAAAAAAAAAGAAAGAAAGAAAAAGTTTAAGACAGAAAAGTCTTGCTGAATGTGAGCTGTTTCTGAATGAAAAGAAAAATATAAAAGGAATTAAACAGTGGCTGTGGCTCAGGGGCTGTATTGATTAGGGAAGGGCACCCTGCCCACCCCCACCCACCCTCAAGTGATAAGAAGGATGTTCTGTTCAGGTCAGTGTCTCCCATTTGCCCTTGTTGGAAAGAAAAACATGTATGTGGGTGACTATGGCCAGATTCTGCCCTTTCATGTTGTTACTCTGGGGTAACGTGATCTGCTGCCCCAACGCGGTGGGAATAACCTTTTGACAGGCAGTATGTCCATTCGCAGTGGAAATGTTTTCCCAAGTCTGGCCAGGCTGCCTTTGATCATACCTCCTTCCAACGTGGGGTCACAGCTACTATGCTAGGCGAGAGTCACCAGTTCCTGCGTGGAAAGTGAGAGACATGAGGGTTTAGAATAAATAAATAAATATGACCCAAACCCTCTTAAATTCTCCATCATTGATGTGATAAAGCTGGAAGTATGGAAAATGCCCACATGGAGTATTCAGGACATTTCAGGTTAAACTTCGTGTGCGTCTTTTTGCATAAATGGATTAAGCCATGCGTTTTGTACATTTTGTCCAAAGCAGTTGGAGTAGTGAGGGTCCATCCCATCCCTGGCATGCTGAGGCATGTCTGAAAATGTGTTTTCCTATTGTATGTTGGTGTACATGACAAATGGTGAAGAGGCTGGGGGTTGATTAAAACTCCCAGACGGCCATGGCAGACAACATATAGGGAAACAGGCTTTGCAGAGGTGAAAAGCTCCAGCATTTTTCAAAGGAAGCTCTTTCATCTGTCTGGGAACGGGCATTTGGGGAAACCCCTGCTAACCCCTTTGGTATGTCAGGATTGAGAACTGCTGCCTGTTCTCTTACAGGGCAGAATCCTCACAGAATTCTCACTTGCGGGGTATCTCTTATCTAGCCTGGTGTCTGGCGCGAAGTGATCTCCATTCCTGGAGAAAGCGCTCTCTGTTAAATGTGCACTGGACCGAAGGCTTCCTACTAACCTCCAGTAGCCCCTGAGTCTCTTAGGTGGTTTTTACCTCCTTTCTGTCCTTCCTTCCTTTTGCTCTTGTGCCATACAGTAATCATTTGATAGACTCCTTTGGGCTCTTTGTAAAGGCTTCGCACTCACATATGTGTTCACCTTAGTGATAAGTGTATTTTTACCATCGTAACAATGACAGAAAAGGATTGGTGTTTTTGTTTTGCGCACCACTTACAAGTCACATTCTCTCCAATATGATGCGATAGTTTTCAGTTCTGCCCATTTTTCAAGTCTGTAAATATTGTATGAAGTGCACTAGATAAGAAAAGCTTTCTGTAATAATTTAAGTGTTACAGCATTCACTTGGTTTGGGGTGTATTTTTAATGAAGTTAGGACCAACTTAATGAAAAGAATTTCTCTCTGTCACATGGATATAAAACTGGATTTCTCAGAAAAACATGGGAACATGTTTGCTCAATAGAATTTTCCTCCAAAACTTCCTCTCCCCATCCCTTCTTGTCTGTTCTTTTCTTTCCTGTTTTGCTCAAATTGCTGAGAGTTACTTGTTTGGATTCCTCTTGCAAAGCATATTTCTTAAGGACTCTTAATGGTTTTTACTTTGTTTTGATTAATTTCCAATTTATTGGTAGAAGGGTGATCATTTGAGCAGTGTGTCAAAAACAAATCTGATAACTGCTTTATCTTTTGCAGTGCTTGATTGGAGTTATGGGAACGGGTGGGGGGTTTCCTGGGGGTCATCCTATGTTAGTAGTGTATCTAGAACAGTTACCATCTTGGATTTGAACTATTTTATGTTTGTTGTAAGAAACAGTATAGTCTTTACAAGACACATTTATAGTGTTTTTAAAAAGTTAACTACCCTTTTTACATGTGTGTTTTCTTGGAAATTGGAAAGGTTGAAGGGAATGCCAATCTTTTAGCAATGTGTGAAATGTTATTTGAATAAAAGCCTTTTTCTTTAGTAAGACTTTACTCTCTCTGGGAGTCCTCCACATTTGTGGGTTTTGCTATTTTTGAATGAAATTTTGACTGTGTACCTCATGCTATATTTGCTTGATCAAATAATATAAAGAACTCATAGGATGTTAGACCTTAGAGAGCATCTCATTGAACAGTCTCATTTTTCCAGTTCGAGACGGAGGCATGCCTAGGTTAAGTATTTTTGCTCAGGTTGCAAAGCCAGGCTGCAGGACTGTCATTCAGGTGTCTCAGTCTCTGCTTTCCCATTTAACTCACAATTTTTATGGAGCCAGAGATAGATTTACTTTGATTTGATTTTTTTTTCTTCCCCCATCAGACATGCTTAATCTTAATCTCCATTTGACTAATTAGTTAAAAGCTAAGAAAGCATGCTTAATTTTCTTGGAGCAGATTATACTAATAGAGAAAATACAAAAAATAAAGTCTGATGTGACAAATACTGTCAGTTGTATACCCAGTAACTGTTCATCCATTTCTAGTATAAGAAGCCTAGTTTTATTTGAGGTAGCAGTGTGTCTAGGCCTAGGCAATGAAAGGATCATGATTTGTCTAAGATGCTTATGAGTCTTGGGTTGTGCCCATCTGTGTTGCTTTGTTCTAACCAATGATGGGGGGGGCTGGTGTCTGGTTGAGGTGCTTTTGGGAAAACTTTTGCTTTCTTGTGAAAGGGACAGATGTGGTTGCCTCAGCCCCCCTACCTCTCCACCCCCCATTGCTCTTCCTTTTACCTTGAACATGGATGTGACATCTGGAGCTGCTGTAGCCTTCTTGCTACCTTGGGGTGGTTTTTTGGTTTGTTTGTTTTAGTTCTGTCTCTTTAAACCGGGGGTTGACATCTTGATTAAACTGGTGGTTGGCAAATTAGGACCTGTGGACTGGCTGCCTTTTTAAAACTGAGGTGTTGTTGGAACACAGCCACACACATTGATTAGGTATTGTCAGTGGCTGCTTCCAGGCTACAAGGACAGAGTTGAATAGTTACCACAGAGACTATTTGGCCCAAAGCCTAAAATGGCTACTCTCTGGCCCTTTTAAATTTGCTGACCTTTGGTTTAAAGCACCATAAAGTGAGATATTGGTTACTTGCAGCCAAACACATTCCTAGTGGAATCAACCAGTAACCAGAGAGCTCTGAACACATTTGTGACTCAGCATTTCCACCTGTTGAGATGAATCTTGTCTGGTTAACCAGGTCTGCGCCAGATGAGCATGTTCCTCATTTTGGGTTTTGTCCACTAATCTCTCCTTCCTTCCTTAACTTTAATTGTCTTTATATTTTCTTTTTAAAAGTAAGATGAGAATGTAAACACATTTCATTTAAGTGCAACCTAAAACTCCCATCAGCTCTCTGATATTGCAGTATTATAACTGTCCAAGGAATTGCTTTCTGGAGCACAGATAAGGAAGATTGCCTCGGTTTTCACTCAGTGAATAGGGCCTGTTGATGGATCTTAAGGTCTTAACTGATATGATAGCCTCCCCCCCACACACACACACAACTTGTTGCCCTCTATGATCTAGTAGGACCAGAGAAAACTGCCAGTTACACCCAGTCTGCGACCATGTGTCCTACTTCATGCACATCAAACAAGTCACTAACCTGATAGGGGAAGATAACCTGGAAATACAGGTTTGGTTTCAGTAACAGCTGTGTCTTTTGAGCAATAAACAGAATCCTAGTTTGATTTTGCATGAAGGTAAAACATCCCTGAATGTGTGAGTACAAAAATAAAAGTCACCTAATAAAAAATATTTTCCTGCTGGTTGCTAAAAAGTATCAGGTAGTAACTGTATCATGTAGTGTTGCAGAAAGAGCATTAGATCGGGTTCTAGGAGACTCTGAATTAACCAGGAGTCTTGTCAACCGAGTTAACTTCATTGTGCACAGTTTTATATGGACAAGGGCATTTAAGGTCTCCTCCAATTCTAAGGTGGTTATACTTTTGAAAATTCTTCAGAGTGGTTGGAACCTACTTAAGGAGTCAATTCAGACAACAAAACAATAAAAAAAATATTGGGAAAATCAAGGTACTTTATTCAGAATGACCTCTAATTTTGAGGCCCAGGTGCCTCAGATTTTGCCATTGCTCAGGTATCCTTCAGCATCAGAGGAATTTTCTGGAAATGGAAACTCCTGGGTGAACTTGGGTTCTCTAAGGGTGATTTGCAGTACTATATTTTGACAAATAACAATATATTTCACAATAAATTTATTTTTTGAGTAAGATTGAGTTTCTTCAAACCAGTCTTGAAAGCATATATTTTCAAGGAAATAATGGAAGCAAAGTAGTTGGAAAATCCAGGGAGTCCAGTAAAAAAATGGGTAATACCAATACATGGCTAATTCAACCAAAATTCTCTTGCCTTGCTTAAGAAATGACAGTTCATGAAAGACAAAATTTTAATTGAGGAATTTTATGATTACAATACTTGTGTCACAGAATCTTAATACTATTTTGAAGTAGGTACGTTGAGACATTTCTGGCTTTTTAGTAAGAACTACTTGATACAAAGAAAAAGCTTGTTTTTTTGAATTAATGCTTGTTTTTCTTTGGCTTTTCAATTTGCAGGAAGACATAAAGGGACAAATATTTTGGTATAGGGTTCAATCTAAACATTAAGAAAGAAAAAAATTATTTCTACTACTTCCTTTTTTCCCTTTTTCAGAGAAGCGTCTCTCTAGCTGTTCTGGAAAGTATGCTCTAATTAACACTCTGTAATGCCCCAATTCACTGTGTATCTCTCTACTTTTAAGAGAAATTTGTGATGTTAGAAAAAGTTAACCAGTTGACTCCTTTGAGGAAAAGGTGAGTTATGAATACATAACAGTTAAAAAATAAGAAAGGCTGCTAGTTTGAAAGACTCTGAAAAATGTTGACTTTGCAAATAACTGTTCACAAATTAGCCATTATTTATGCAGCGTGTCTGGTCAGTGTCTAGGTACTAACAAATGATGCATCGGAGGTGAATTTTTTTCTTTTTCCCACAAAATGTGCTTTTGAAAAAAGGCCTCAGAATTGTCACTTAAAAAGAATAGCATTTTCTGTGCTATAATAGACAGGCACACATATTTTTCTAGTATGATAAGGGATGCAGAAGTGAATATTGAATTCTATTCTGTATCTCTTGCTTTTTTATTTAGTTTTTGTTCCTATATAGCCCTGATAAAAAATAATCTTAAAAGGGCCAAATAATTTTTTTAAAGTATATTATGAAAACAAGTGGTGACTTTTTTCTCCCCTTCCAATTCCCTCTAACTTTCCTCTAGTTTTCTTCACTTTCAACCATTTAGCTTTTTATCGTGTGTGTGTTTACCTCTGTCATTCTAAATACTGTGCTTATGTGGCTGCTTGGATTTTTCAGTTTCTGGTGCTCTCTCTTGTAAATGCTATTCGTGGCTCTCGTGAAATATATTAGGATTACTCTTTCTTCTTGTTCAGGTCTTCTCCATGGAGTTACTGATTGTCCTGTCTTGTCACTTAAGCTGTATC
The DNA here is from genome assembly GCF_037043125.1 of Eumetopias jubatus. Lineage (NCBI taxonomy): Eukaryota > Metazoa > Chordata > Mammalia > Carnivora > Otariidae > Eumetopias > Eumetopias jubatus. Next base: position 114,632,357 of record NW_028274811.1, read on the forward strand.
CTCATAAATTCATTCCCCATTCCTCCTGGTAATAATTTCAAACAGGTATGCTGTGCAAGTCTATCTGGTCATCTTGGTGGCATTTCTCCCAGAGTTCTCAGTCTGCTCCCATCTGGACTGGTTGCTGTCCAGGTTGCTGCGTGGCTGTCCTCCCTCAGCCCCCTGGATTATCATGCCAGGGAATCCCCTGACTTCTTGTGTAGGATCCCTGCTGGGCTCCAAGTCTCCGTCTTTCTTGGCTTACTCCAGGGTGCACTGGAGGTCAGTTTTTTGACGTTTTTGCTTATCAAACTCATGATTGATGGTCTAGTTGGTGTAGAATTCTAGGTTGGGAATAATTTTTCCCTCATGGTTTTGAAAGTATTGCTCCATTTGCTTCTAAGCTTCCAGTTTTGCTCTCTAGAGGACCAATGTCATTTTGATCCTGAACTCTTCTGTTTTTTTTGTGCGTGTGTGTGTGGTGGTGGTGGTGATTTTCGTTGTTGTTGTTTTTTGTTTGTTTCAGAATCCGGTTTGGAAACTCCAGTCTTCTGAAATTTCATGGTGTCTGAAATCAGTGTGACTGTTTTCGTAGCCAGATGTTTTAGGCCCTTACAACTTAAAAACTCAAATCCTTTAGTTCTGTGAAACTTTCTTGATTTTTTTTTTTTTCTTGATTGGCTCTCCTGGAGTGATCCTCTAATCTTTGTGACTTATATTTTTCATCTCTTTGTTCTTTTGCTCTGTTTCCTGGGAGATTTTTCTTAAATTTATCTTAAGTCTTTTATTGAGTTACAAATTTTTGCCCACCCATTTTTTCCCTTACTTCGATTCATTTTTGTTTTGTAGTATCTTGTTGCTGTTCTTTCATGAACACATTATCTTCTGACTTTAGGCTTTTTTGACATTTAACAATAGAGATCCGTTTTCATCTCCCTGTACAGCTCGGTTTTTCTCAAGTTGCCTTTTGTTTCTGTTAGGTTTCTATTTTTTGTATTAATGACTTTTCTTAGATGCTCGGCAATTCTCGCCTGTTAAAAGTGGGGCATATAAAGCTAATTCAGTTCCCTGTGCCCAAGTGGGACTTGTCTGCTCTGAGTTCCACCCCAGGAGTGTTTGGTGATTTTATCTGGGAGGTTCTAGTAATCATACCTTTAAGTTTTCTCTCTTGGGCTTGTCAGATACTCCCATCAAGAACCTTTCAAGCTCCCACCTGGAGAATATAAGCTTAGTTCTCTGCTCAGGGAAGCGTGTAGGCCAAAGGGCCCAGGGATTTGAGAATTCACTATATTCAAAAGTTTCCCTTAGTTCTCTAGGGCACCTGGGTGGCTCAGTTGGTTAAGCATCCTATTCTTGATCTCAGTTCAGGTCTTAATCTCAGGATCAGGAGTATAAGCCCCGAGTTGGGCTCCACCCTGGGTGTCAAGTCTACTTAAAGAAAAAAAATATTTTTTTTTGCTTGATTCCCCTTTTCTGCACATACCCCTGCTATAAGCTGTGCCTGGTGCTCCTCAGTTCAGATACTGCGTTCCATGTCTTCCAGGGACAAAGCCTCTAGTCTTCTACTGGGGTAGGCAGGGACAGTTTGCCCAGCTAGTGAAATGGGGAAGCAGATCAAGAACTACAAGTCCTTTAAAGGGCTTGAAGCCAGTCCTTCTGTTTTCAGCTGCACCTTCACTCTCCCATGTAAGGGATCTTGGATTCCACCAATTTCTGAGCTGCTCTGGAGTCCTGTGAGCTAAGTGTGTTGTCTGACCCTTCCCACACTGCTCGTAGAGCTGGAATTCTTCTGGTCTGCTGGGCCACAGGTACCACTCCTTCTGCCGGCTACTTTCCCGAATGTTGTAGTTCTTTTCTTTGTCCAAGTGTGGCTGTTGTTTGAAAAAGATCTTTTAATCATTTCAGTACAGTTGAAGGTGAAGGTGGAACTAAATGATTATGTTTTATCTGCCAATTGAATCGGACGTCTTTCCTCATTTTTCTTACCATATAGATTGCCTTCTTGACAGTTTGGCCAGAAAGTCTGTGTGCAGTTGACCGTTCCACAGAAGTAAGACCAAATGCAGGCAGACTCTGCCTGTGTTTGGATGCTTGTGCCTTTCACTTGTTGTTGTTGTTGTTGTTTTTAGATCTATTTTAGAGAGAGCACAAGTGGGAGGAGGGGCAGAGGGAGAGAGAATCCCAAGCGGACTCAGCCCGAGCGCGGAGCCCCACGTGGGGCTGAATCCCAGGACCCTGAGATCATGACCTGAGTGGAAACCAAGAGTCAGATGTTTAACTGACGGGGCCACCCAGGTGCCCCTGTGCCTTTCATATTTTTTTTTTTTAAGAGGTAACATTGGGCTACAGTGAAATGTCTCTATCAGAAGGGTTTTCAGTGCACGTGGGCTGTTTTCTTACTCTCCCTGTGCATATGACACCCCCACTCTGGCATATTGAAAGGAACTCTGGGTGTAGGCGTGTGCCACATCCTGTGCACCTACACAATAGTGGCTTAGAGTCCATGTATGTTTTGTATATTCTGATCATGTGGTTTAGGGCACCAAAGAGCCGTGGTAGAGGGGCATGGTTTCTCTGAAAAAAGGGCAAGAAAACATAACAGCATCTGATGCATGGACCTCCTTTCTTAACTCATTTGGAGGGATTGGGGTTTGTTGGATTAGATGAGCCTTTCCAGTTCCAAATTGGCCATCACTTAAGAATTTTGAAAGTCAATTTATGTTATTTAATATTGCTAATTTTCTCAGATGTGGGATTTGGATATTCATCATTTGTCTTTATCTGAGATGTTGGTTATAGACAGTTGTAGTCTATCTTCAGGGGTTATTGGAAGACTTTTGGTTCAGGTGTATTCATAGTTTGGCTGCCCCTTACCTTTTCTTGGGCCTCTTTCCTGCTTTCCGCAATGGCTACTTCACTACCGCATGGGCCTTTTCAATTTCCATAACAAGTCAAACTATTTTCTTCCTCAAGGCTTACACAACTGCAGCTCCTTCTCCATTCTTTTCCTCATTCTTAGTCTGGCTAACTTTTATCTATCTTTCAGCTAATATTGCCGCCCCCCCCCCCCAGTTTTGTCTTCCTAACTCCATTTAATTGGACTAGCTCTGTTAAACTTTAAAAAAAAAAACACCCTGTTGCGGCACCTGGGTGGCTCAGGTTGGTTAAGCAGCCAACTCTTGGTTTCGGCTCAGGTCATGATCTCAGGGTCCTGAGAGCGAGCCCCGCATTGGGCTCCATGCTCAGTGTGAAGTCTGTCTGAGTTCTTTCCCCTTCCCTTCCCTCTCTCTACCCCCTCTGTCCCCTGCCCCACCCCCCGCTTGCATGTGCACTCTCTTTCTCACTCTCAAATAAATAAACAAAATCTTTAAAACGCACCTTATTCTTTTCCTTCATAGTATGTCTTACTGTCAGTATTAAAATGTATTTCTCCTTGTTTAGCATTTAACTTCCTCTCTGGACTATTAACTTCCATGAAGGCAGGGAGCATGCCTTCCTGTTCCTCTTTTGGCACCCATGAGCCTCTAATGACTGTGCTTGAGATGCTGGAGTTTGTTGTTTTTGCCACTGTAAGTCTTAACAACTGTACATAAACGATAAAACTGCTAGGATTAAACAGGCTCAGACTTTCGGGGCCAGTTCATTGTAAAACTCGTTGTCTATTACTCCCACTATTTGGTTTCTTTTCTTTTTCCTATTGAGGTCTCTTATTTGGTGCTATTAATCTGGATTCTCCAAAGAGAATTTAAAAACTATTTAAAGGGACACCTGGGTGGCCCCGTTGGTTAAGCATCTGCCGTCGGCTCAGGTCATGATTCCAGGGTCCTTGGGATCGAGCCCCACATTGGGCTCCCTGCTTGGCGGTGAGCCTGCCTCTCCCTTTCCCCCTGCCTGTTACTTCCCCTGCTTGTGCTCTCTGTCAAAAAAAAAAAATAAAATCTTTAAAAAAATTATTAAAAAATAGCGATCATCAGGTATCTCTAGTGGCTGTTGCTGGAGACGGTCTTCTTCATGCCTTTGTCTGGAAGTTCCTAGAGGACAAGAACCTGCCTTTCACATATTTGGTTCTCCATTGCAAAATGTCACTTGCTTTAACTGTTACCTAAATATGGCGGTGCTCACATAAGGTTTGTTGAATGATTAATCATATGTAAGATACCAGGTTTGAGTTCCTCACTGGGTCTTGGGTCTAATAATAGTTGAAGTGGCATGTCCCTCATCTCCTAGAAGATCACACCTTGTAGTCAAAGAACAGATCTGCAGTATGTTAGATGGGCCAGCCAGTGAAGATGGACAGTAATTCTGGGATGTCTGATATTTGGGGATCCAGGGCCAGGCCCTAACCTTCTGTTGAGAAGAAACAACATAGAATAACTTTGTTACCTGCTGTCTTTTCCCTAAGAGGTATACAGGGCAGTGGTTAATTTTTTTAAAAGCAGATTAGGCCTGTGTTCAAATTCCAGATTGTGTTAGCTGTATAATCTTGGGCAAGTGTTTTCTCTAAACTGCAGTTTCCTTCAGGGTCACAGGGGCTGATTAAAGTGTGTACCTCCCAGGGGAGTTGTGAGGATTAAATGCGATAATCCTCCTAAAGTGCTTGGGAAGTACTTCACCCAGACTGAGAGCTCTCCACACCATAGCAGTTACTAGCTATTTCAGGGGTGTGCAATCAGGGGAGTTAGAAAAGTGCAAGGGAATTAGTAGCAAAGATAATTATTAGTAAATGACTCCACATTTCTCCGGTATTTCATGAAAAATACTCCACAAGCTACATATAAATACATGGATTCCGAGTGGTAATTACTAAATGAGTTTTGCTGGCTCTAAAATTAGGCAGAAATGTTCAGAATGACTGCTTTAATTTTGACTTTGGACCCACAATTCTGAGAAATTTTAAGTGTTATACCTTAACTTTACAAATTTTATTGTGCCTACACTGCCATATAAAAAGGTAGGAAAAAAGTAAAAACTTGTCTTGAAACTTCTTTACCATTATCAAAATTTTAGGGTGTGTGCATTTTCATTAGTTTCTAGAAGGAAGATTGGGTATTGGGCAATTTGTCAGGGACTTTAAGAAGGCCACAGTCTGGAATCAGCTTAAAAGGGAACAACAGAAATTCATGTTTAGGTATCATAGGTACTGATGAACAATTCAGAGCAATGTACATCTGCCAAAAATCTTAGTTCATTTATGACAGTTTAAGACTAAGTTCTTAGAAGAAGTGTTGGGAGAGAAAGAAAAGTGAAAGTCTTAATTCTTGAAAATATGGGCAGTGTGGAATTTCTGCAAGTCTCCTGCGGGAATTACAGCAAATACAATGGAGTCTGGCATAGATGATGGTCGCATGGGATTTGTTTTTTTTATCAGTGCTCATAACAGTGGATGGAAAAGTTGTCTTTATCCCAAAGGACATTTTGTGGTTTGATTAACATATGACAAATACATTGATGTCCTTCTCAAAATGAAAACTGTATATAACCTAATATATCCTTTATTACTTGACTTTCCAAAGATTTTTATGTACTAGCTTCCAGATTTAGGGATTTTATGGAACATAATAAAGACAAAAGCCTGGTTATATGGCTTTACTTTGCCGTAAAGACATTAGAAAAACAATGCTTATGTACTGTCACTAAGTTCATTTCATGACAGAGAGAGCTTTCACCCCTCCTACCCCTCGGCCTCAGTAGCAAGTTTATAAAGGTAACTTTTTATAGAAAGAAAAGCCCTATATTAACTTTCTCAGTTCACTGTGGATCACTGACCTTCTTAGTTCTGGGGATCATTCATTTGTATATGGAATGGCCCTAGTTGATGGCTCTACACACACAAAGGAATTGCCATGATTAAAATTGTCTGTAAGAGTCTTAAAATCAATGTTACTGAGCTAGATGTCGAAGCTTGTGTATATGACCTGTACATCACCAAAAAATACCATAGAATTGACAATATGAAAATCATTGGATGTTGGCTTTTACTTTCACAGACTTATATATTAGCAAATAGGAACAAGATATTGGACTTGTGCTTTAAGAAGAGAAATCAAATGGTGTTGAATAGTTTATCGTCCAGAAATCTAATAAGGGGAGTTGTGATACTAGGAAATACTTGGGAAGGTTATCCTCTAACAATCGCCCCACCTTGCCTTCCAATCACTTTTCAAGTATGCAGTGGGTACATTCCGCAGCAACAAAACATTTATCCAGCATCATTGGGATTGGCAGGTCTACGTAGATAGCCAACTAGATGGAAAAATTTTCAAGTTTTTATCGCAAATTTAGTCTTTGCAAGAATATACTGAAGACAGTGTAGTTATCGGTCACTGTGCTATGGTGCAGGGTTGATATAAGAAAAATGTAGTACTTTAAAATGGGCAAAAAAAGACTTGGATACTCTTTCAATGCCAGGATAAACTTTCAACCCTGTCTGAGGGGATTTCTCTACATTAGGGCCTGAGTTTTTGTCTTTGACTAGACTGTTTTATAACTCTGTAGAACTAGAAGTTGTAGAAAATTGAAACCCGTACAGATAATTCTTGTCCATAGAGATGCAAATTAGTTATATCCTGGGGAATGCAGTTGACCAGTGTTTGCACATTTGTTTCAACATTCCTTTGCTACATTAAATTTGTGGTTCTTTGGCTGCTCTTTTGAACTGGCTGTGACATCTCTTTCCATTCCCTCAGTTAATTAATTAATTAATTAATGAGTTAAAAGGAACTTTGGATACATATTTTGTATCTGTAGGAATCATGATTTTACCTTTCTTGAAAAATCCTTTTATATAGGGATGCCTTTAAGAGATTTTCAGTATGCATGAGTGTCTTTTCAGCTTTATGTGACCCTCTACAATGGTGCTCTTGCTGAAATCTTGGGCTTGTGTTTTGACTCATTTTTTCATTCAGACCCTTACTGTCAAGAAGCAGTGTTTGTGTTGATTTTGAGGTGATACAGTTTGGTGGAAAAAGAGTTCATTTCTGAATCAGATGGAGAAAAGATTGAGTTCTCTTCCTGCTCATATATATGTATGTACATATATCCCCTTTTTCTAATTCTGGGCCACTTAGCTCCAGGGAGAGCAAAGTTTCATCTTCTGTGTCGGATCAGGTGGTCAAAGTGCTCCATACAGGCTAAGCATTTGGTAAGTACTCCGTAAATGGATGTTACCTTCCCCTCTTTTTAAAAAGATATCTGTCCTTCCTCTCTTCCTGTTTTTCACCCTCATGTTTTGAATCTGCCGAAACTAGATAATCTAATCTGTTAGAATTCTATCTAAAATGAATGTCATTAGATTGGGACTACGAACCTGGGGAATTTTACTGTGAATGAAGTATATAAATTTAGAGTTGATACACTTTGGCATATCTCCTTTGACTACCCAGATGCCTTTTTTCTCCATTTTATTTTCTTAGCTATGTCTTAGATATAGTTGAGATTGATGGTTAGGTGACCAGAAGTTAGATGTTACCCTGTTTTGGTTTTAAAATATATTAACCTTTTGTATCTACTTGAAGATAATTATATTTTCTCTTGGTTGATATTAAATCTATGCCCCCTGAGGTTTATATCAACAAGTGAGAGGTGTGTATGTAAAAGACAGAAGAAGAGAGGAAGGTAAAGTGAATTGTGTGGGAGGGATTGAGGATTCAGGAGAGTAAAATGAGGCCAGGTGACAGGGAGGAAACAACCTACGATTTTTTTTCTTTTTTTTTTTTTTCTTAAGATATTTGGATGGACTGTTCCCACGTGGGGTGATTGCCTGTGGAAGATAGGGAGCCTCCTGAAGCTGTGGCAGAGAATGGGGAATCACGTTAACTTTTCCTGCCCTTAGAATGGACAACCACTGCTTCTCTGACTTCACTACATTGCTTTTTAATTCAGAAATTTGTTGAAACTTCTTTTCTCTTGATTTCACTCATTCATGGAAGTTGATATGCCAGATATTAATCTGACCTCAGAAAACCCTAATAAGGAAAATGAAAACAAAAATATAACATCCTTTCTTGCAAATACTTCAAGGATAATTACAGACAAAATGATCTTCTGTATAATTTAAAAGAGCTGGGCCATTCTTCAGCATCTCTGCTGCTATAACAAATTACCACATGCTTGGTGACTTAAAACAACATACATTAGGGGCACCTGGGTGGCTCAGTTGGTTAAGCGTCTGCCTTCATGAAGCTCAGGTCATGATTCTGGTGTCCCGGGATTGATCCCTGCATTGCGTCGGGCTCCCTGCTCAGCGGGGAGCCTGCTTCTCCCTCTGCCTGCCGCTCCCCCTGCTTCCTCAAATAAATAAATTAAAAAATAATACATTACTCGACGGTTCTGGAGGTGAGAAGTCTGACATGAATCTCACCAGGATAAAATCAATGTGTCGGTGGGATTGCATCCTTTTCTGGAGGCTCTGGGGGAGAAGCCATTGTCCAGCCTTTTCCAGTGTCTGGAGGCTGGTGTGCCTCAGCTCCCGAGCCTTTCCGTCCCCACAGCCATCGATGACTAGCCCTTCTTTCTCACAGTGCTCTGTCTCTCCTCCTTCCCCATTGAAGGACCACTGTGATTACATCGGGGCCACCTCGATCATTCCAGCGTATTCTTGTAAAGGTCAGCTGGTTAGCAACCTCAGTTCACCCTCTTTCCATGTAACGTAACATATTTACAGGCTCCAGGGATTAGGATGCGGACGTGCTGGGGGCAAGCCATCGTCCTCCTCAGCACACCTCTGTATCACACAAACACCGTTTTTCTGCCTTGATTGTTCTACGGTGTAGGAGGATGCTCCTTTGCTGTACCTGCCTAAAAAAATAAACATTAAACCTTTAAGGGGCTGGGAGTCATTAAACTGGGGCAAAGGAGAACTCATTCGAGTGACTTTAAAAATAACACCTTTATAATTCATTTGTATCTACTCTGGCTGGTACCAATGTTTTGGGCTGTGAGGGAATCCTTCCTTGCTTTGAGTTTTTTTTTTGCCAGTCACATGTCTTGCTTGCCTGATTATAATCCACGTGACTTTAAATTCCTGGCTTGAAACTTTCTGAGGAGCCCCAGTTACTCAGATGAGAAGATCAGGGACTTTGGGGTACCTCACCCTCTTGTTTCTGGAAAGCTGTAGATGTGAATGGAAGAGGAAACCAAGGAAAGCTGTTGAGGTGATGAGAATCACTAACCCTGTTTGCCTCCCCTACTGACTTGGAGGCATTGAGATAAGAGACCGGGGCGCAGGGGTGGTATATCCCATGATAGGCAACTGAGCTGCAAAAAAGTGGTGAAAGTAAATCCAATTTGGAAAGGCAGGATTTTTGACTTTCTAACAAGTAATGTTTAAATAAAATAACCGTGTGAGAACAATCACTGAAACAGGATAATCGTGGCTCAAGTTATTTAGCTGTTGTTCGGGCCCCTCTGTCAGAGTGCGGAGAGGAAGAAAACTGCATAGACAGTTTGTCTTCAATGGTCAAAGTGTGTGTTGCAAGAGTGAAATGTCTCAGGGCGCCTGGGTGGCTCAGTCGTTGAGCGTCTGCCTTCGGCTCAGGTCATGATGCCAGGGTCCTGGGCTCGAGCCCCGCATCGGGCTCCCGGCTCCGCGGGAAGCCTGCTTCTCCCTCTGCCACTCCCTCCTGCTTGTGTTCCCTCTCTCGCTGTCCCTCTCTCTGTCACATAAATAAGTAAAATCTTATATATATAAAAAAAAAAAAAGAGTGAAATATCTCTCCCGCGGCACCTAAGTCAAGGTATTCCCTGTGTTTTCCCTTCGGTTCTGCCAGGAGGGTGATGTGAGGACAGAGCAGGACTGACCTCTCCCTCACCCTAGCACAAGGTCACCCTTCTAGGGAGCTGGTTTATAATTGTATCAACTATTTCGTGAAAGAGGGTTTTTGTTGTTGTTTTTTTTTTTCTCCCCATCCTCCCTGTGTAATTTCCAGCACCCAAAACTGGTTTGTAAACATTGTTGGTTCTACAGCCTGTTTCTTAATGCAAGTCATGGCATAAATTTTCCCTTCTCCAGGGTTTTCATGTCTTGGCTATGTCTCAGAGCTTGAGGTAAGCAAGTTTTGGATGCAGGGCCTCTGATGAGGGCTTGTCATTTTGCTACACCATTATGCTCTGCGTGTTCTAAGCCTTTTAAAATAGCTGAATGTTTTCAATAAGCGAATGAGCTGCCGCTGTTGGGACTTGCATTTTTCTCCCCCAAATGTCGAAGTACTGATTGAATCTTGTCAGTGCAAAGCATCCAGACCTTTTTATGCACTGCGCTAGACAGATTGCTTGTAAGAAATGTAGGCAGGTAAAAGGATTAGTTTTAATTATGCTGAGAGCTAGTGTGATCATGAAGCAGGGGCAGCCCCTCCTGTTTAGGTGCTTTTCTGTGACACCGGCCTTAAGACATTCCCTGAAAAGGCGAGTTAAAAGAGCAATCACTTAAAGTTCTTTCCTTGGCCTTTGTGAGATGTTTCTCATTACCTGAAGATACGCAGGCAAGTTCCTGCTGCCTTTTCACCATGACACTCCAGATTAATATTTCCTCCCTTTTTCCTTCTGTCTTACACTTCCAATTCCGGATTCTTCCCGTCAGCATAGTCTCAGAGTGGGTCTTCTCAGGTGAGGTGCATTTGGGATGTAAGTGAATTTCACATACAGTAACATACAGAGAGACGAGAAGGACATCGTCCTAAAGCAGGAGTCCACTCAGGACCTGGGAATGACCTGCCAGAGTTATTCTTGTCTGGGTGCCAGTCTCTGGGAGACACAGACCAAGTTCAGTTCTTTGAAAGTGGGATGGGGTGAGACCCAGACATGATCTTTTCCAATTTCATGCTTGTTTTCTTTCCATTTTCTATCACTAAGAAGACTATGCATTAAAATTTTAAAGAGCTTATATGTTGCAAAGCTGGGCCAGCAAGTGTGCTAATCGACTACTTTATTATTTCTTTTTGCTGTTGATCTATATTCAAAGTAGAATTTCCCATGATGTCACAAGAATGTTTAATTGCTTTTTCTTTAGGGTCCAAGCTATATAATTTTAACAATTGAGGCTTGTTTACCTGATTAGGGGGTGCAGGCCTGAGAAAGAAATATGGTCTGAGAAATTTTAACCTTTGATCTGAGTCCTGCTTGACTTTTTATTACCAAAGATTCCTTTTGAAAAAGTGATGAAAATATCCCCTGATTCTTAAATATTCAAATTTAAATTTTAAATGGCTAAAGTGACTTTAAGTGTAATAGTGATGAGTTCAGTCTAAAATAAGTTTCCTTTAAACACCTACTTGACCTCCTAAATTTTAGTCTTGAACCAGCCAAAATGCTCTATAAATTTTAACTTCAACAAGTAATTTGTGTTCCACATGCTGACTCTCTTGGGCCATTCTGGTGAGCTACATACTCAATCTTTTAAGTTTTGAAATGAACTCTGCTTTTTTTTTTTTTTTTAGTAAAAGCTGTTAGATCATAAAAAAGTGAAAAGTATTCTGTGACCTAAAATTTCATTATTTTGACCAATGAAGAAAAATGTAACATGTAGCTGATGGGGATATAGAAGGGAAGAGCATTAGAATGAGAACAGAGACTCTGGTCCTGGTGGGTTTCTTAGGCTTTGCCGCACAGGTATATAGTGTGTTGTTCTTGCTGTTGAAAGGTGTTCAAACGTTTTGGACTATGCTAATAAACTTCAGGCTGATGTGTTTGAGGTAAAAAAAAAATAAAGAATAAAACAGAAAACCAGTAATACCACCAATATTAAAGGAAGTGCAAATCTTACCAGTCACAAAGAGGTAAAACCAACACATCTGTTTCCTGCAAATGTTAGCCTACCACTGGACCCAGGTGTCTTTACTGCTCAAGAATCAATGCAGTATATTTACTGGCATATTCTTTGGAGCTTAAAATTTTCGCCCTTTACTGTAAAATTCATATGAATGAAAATATAGTTGGACTGTTGGTTTTGATTTCCTTTTCTTCCTCCAATCCTCATTCCCAGGAGGCTTATATGGGTAACTAGTAACCCTAACATAAATAAATGTTTATTCACATTTGTAAGAGTTCTATTTCAATTGGATATACTTAAATCTCATCACTTACAATTCAGTATATCTCACTATAGCTGTTAACGTAATTTCATGTTTTAATAAGGAATGATATATCAACATTTTGAATAACAACCAGAATCTTGGGCTTTCTATTCTCTCCATACGAACAGAAATGTTAATATTCTATAAAATAAGCTTGAAGTAGCATGGTATAATGATAGCAACAATATTGTCTTAGTGCAGGCTGCTATACCAAAGTACTATAGAATGAGTGGCTTAAACAACAAACATTTATTTATTTATTTATTTATTTATTTTTTACAGTTCGAGAGCCTCGGAAGTCCAAGGTGAAAGAGCTAGCAGATTCAGTGTCTGATGAGGGCCTGCTTCCTGACGTTCATAGACAGCCCAGACTTTTTGCTGTGTTTCCACATGGTGGGAGGGACAAGATTGTTCTCTGGCATCTCTTTTATATAAGGGCACTAATCCCACTCATGAGGGCTCCACCCTTAAAGACCTGATCACCTCCCAAAGGCCCTACTTCCCAATACTGTCCTATCGGGGGTTAGCATTTCAAAATAATGAATTTGAAGGGGGAGACATAAACATTTAGCCCACAACAGTAGGATTTAGCACTTACTGCTTCATTGCCAGTGTAATACTCTGAGCACTTTATATTAAAACAAACAAACTTGACAAAAAACTATATAATTATCACCATTATGGAGATAAGAAAACGGTCTCAGAGAGGTTAAAGGATTAGCAAAGGTGGCTCACTCAGCTAGTAAATCATGAAGCTGGGTGAGAGTCAAACCCGGAAGTCGGATCCTCGAGTTTGAGCTCTCAACTTTAGTAGAGAAAGCTGCAGTCCATATTCCCTGCCTGTCTCCGAGCAAGCCTGTGACCTTTTTGATGAATATGCTTCGGTATTTTGAGGGTTCAGTATTTTAATCTGTGAAATGACAACGTTGTACACTATAAGGTCTTCTCTAGCTCTAAAATCTAAATTCTGGGGGTACCTGGGTGTCTCAGTTGTTAAGCATCTGCCTTCGGCTCAGGTCATGGTCCCGGGGTCCTGGGATCGAGCCCCGCGTCGGGCTCCCTGCTCCGTGGGGAGCCTGCTTCTCCCTCTCCCACTCCCCCTGCTTGTGTTCCCTCTCTCGCTGTGTCTCTCTGTCAAATAAATACATAAAATCTTAAAAAAATAAAATCTAAATTCTATATAGTTTAAAATTAACCATGTATCAGCCAGTTGGGGACTGGTTAAATCCATTTTGGGGTGATCATACAGTGAAACTTTGTGCTGACATTAAAAAGAATCAACAGAACAGAGGATTGTCTATGAGAAATCAGAGAAACAATGAACTAACTAGTTGCATAACTATGCATACAGTGATCCTGTTTTTGTGTAAAAAGAAAAAACAGTGCATAAACACTAGTATAGTATAGTATAAACACTAGTATATATGCATAAAAAAGTTGAAGAACCAAACACCCATAACTTTTTCGGAGGTTAGAGTATGGAGGGACTTTGACTTTTCTCCCTTACACATTTGATTGAATTATTTTTTACAAGTACTTTAAGCATCAGAAAAAAATAGAAAAAAAGTCAAATGTACCTCTATGTGTGCCTATAACTGGACTAGACATAACAGAACTTTTCCTGAAACATGAGGGGTTGGACCAACCTTTAGATTAATGGAGACAGCAAATTATTTCCTTCTCTAGCCTGTGGAAGAACTTTATGGCCTCCATTTGTTTTTGTAGTTATTTAAATCATCTTATTTTGTATCCTGGTAAAATCTTCTTTGTAGGATTCCTTATGAATAAAAACAAGGTAAGGGGTTGGATTCATTTTATTCCACATCTTTATTGATTGTCTGAACACAAAATTTTAATTTCTTTTTGTTGAAATAACCCTCTCGAGTCTTGTTGCCTCGGGATATATTGACCACAGGTTGTTTGATTTTTGAGAGGGACACCCCAATTATGGGGATAGGGGTGGTTATAAGAAATGTATAGCTCTGACTCAAAACTCCTGGTTCCAGAAGCTTTCAGTCAGCTTTATCTTTTTTCCTTATATAAATCAAATGATTCAGACAATTGTTTTCATTCTTAGCCCCAAAGAGCTGTTAGTATGTAAATGTTCATATCTCATTTAAATTATTGTTCTTAAGGGGCGCCTGGGTGGCTCAGTTGGTGACTGCCTTCGGCTCAGGTTATGGTTCTGGGGTCCGGGGATCGAGCCCTGCATCGGGCTCCCTGCTTGGCGGGAAGCTTGCTTCTCTCTCGCCCACTTCCCCTGCTTCTGTTCCCTCTCTCGCTGTCTCTGTCAATTAAATAAATGGATAAAATCTTTACAAAAAAAATTATTGTTCTTAAAATATACTTTAAAGTGAACTCCCCTGCATCTGTTATTCTTAAAAGATAATTTTCAAAGTCTGAGACAAGGAATACCTTTTTTAGATTTTTCTGAGGCTTGCAAGTAAATTACCAGTTAGAATATGGGTAGTGAATAGAGAATCTACCTCAAAAAGTGAGACTAAAACCTTCATATTTTCCATTAATCCAATCTAATCTTGATTCTGGACTATTTTAATGGATCTGTTCAATTTGCTTGAGATTAGCCATGATTAATTTTATCCATTGATTGACACATCTCACAAACACGCTGTCAGGCATAATGATGCAAAGTTGAATAAATGATTGCGTTAAACCGTACATTTAATGGGAGAGACAGACATTCAGTCATATGTTGGCTCTAATGCAATATAGTAATTGATCATGAGCAACATGAAATAATGAGCATACAGAGTGCAGTGTGAGCCTAGAGCAGGGAGGAGGAGTTAGGAGGGGTATGTGGGCCATGAGAAATGAGAACAGTATTGCCTCTTGGACAAAAGGAATATGGACTTACTTTCTGAGTAATAGTCATCCTGAGTGCCTCAGGAAGTCTGTATATCGTTTCCATCTACTATAGAGATGGGGACACCCTACTGTGTGGGACACCCCACTCCAGGCCAGCCCTTTGGGAATCCAAATAGCATGACTAGAGATCCCCTTGGGAAGTGTGTACAGCTGAAAGTAAAACTCTTCCATGGTAAGAGTTAGGTAACAGGGGATTTGTTTTTTTGGGTATGATATATCAGGTATGCTGATAGTAGATTCTTTCCAGGCTTTGGCCTTCTAGACTGTATTTAACCTATAAATTACAGTGCTTAGAACTATGTAAAGTTATTCCATCTTCTATTACCCAACCCCTCTCCTCACTTTGACAAAGAGGTAGATAATTTTTTGTTTGTTTGTTTTTTCCTCCCCTTGCCAGGTCAAAGATTTTTATTGGAGTAAGACTAGAGAAAGATTTTTCATTTTAGGTGACTGGAAAGTACATCCAGCTGAAAACCATCAACCATTTAGACTACATGCTTCATTTGAGTTGTGTTTCTGGACGTGAGTCAAGTATGACAACTGTGAGTTTCATAACTTTTCTAACTTGCTTCAAAAATGTTTTGGGGCCAAAATCGTTCTGAGGTCTTTTCTATGCTCTCCTGGTGAGGCCTTCTGAAGGTTATCAAGGTCAAGACTATGTAGCTGGGTCTCAGAACATTGCAGGAAGTGAGCAGTCATGAGTCTTAGGCTTGCATCCTCTCCTCTCCTTGCCTGTGTTCTCCCAGTCATGACTTGTCACTTCTTGTTCAAGATGAACATCTCATTGGGTCCACGTCTCAACAAAGAGAAACTAATAATGTGTTACCTATTTTGTCTGTCTTAGCAATGCTCAGGTTCTTTCATTGGAGTTACAATTTGTAGACAATGGAGAGTAAGTTAGGAAGGCGAAATACATTGTGGAAGGTCGAGTGGACAAGGAGCAACTATGGAAAGTAATAGTGGGAATAATTCCAATGAGTGACAGTCATAGGCAGGATTCTACAGTGTTCACGACCATAATCTCCCAGTGAACACTCAAATCCAGATGGTACTTTCCATTCGGTGCTTTATTTGTGGTAGATCCATCAATGATATCTCATCGGTGATATCTCAGACTGATTTTATAACCATAAATCTGAGCAACTTTAATAGAGCCCTATGAGCACTTCAGTGAATCAACAAGTAGTTGATTCAGCAGGTGTGATGTGCTGGACATATGTTGAAGTAGTTACAGTGCTGTCAATAAACAATGAAGGCTCTGTTGTAAAACAGTAGGGATAGAACATATATACATTGCAGAAAAATTTAAGAGGTAGAAGCAGCACAAGTGGGGGCCTTCATCAATTGTGAGCAGTGTGAAAGAGAAAGGAGTGAGGATGTTTAAATGGTTTCTGGCGGTAGATGGTGGGTTGGATGGTGCCATTTACTAAAGTAGGACATACAGGAATGAGGAACAAATGGGTGGGAAGATTAATGATGAATTTGAGTTTTTGAGTGCCTAAGGGATATCTAGATAGAGATGTCTAACAGGGAACTTAAAAACACTGGCTTGAGTATCCAGAAAGAGATTGAAGCCTGTACATAGAATTTGGAAGTCCTCAGTATAGTTGGAACAATGAGAATTGAGGGGAATGGCCCAGGTAAAACACCTCAAGTGAGAAAATGCATATTTGGACGTAAAGACACACCCTGGATTTCCATTTCTACTATTCCTCTGAGATTAGCAAGATC
The DNA here is from genome assembly GCF_037043125.1 of Eumetopias jubatus. Taxonomy (NCBI): domain Eukaryota; kingdom Metazoa; phylum Chordata; class Mammalia; order Carnivora; family Otariidae; genus Eumetopias; species Eumetopias jubatus. The sequence continues at coordinate 114,649,021 of NW_028274811.1, forward strand.
ACCAACATCCTGCATATTCCCAAATGTAACGGTTTTCTGTGTGTTCTGATCTTAAGTTACTACTTAGAAGCATTTATCTTAGTTGATCACCTTCTCCTCCCTCTTGTTGAAGCACTTAATCTTTCTTGACTTTTATGACCCTGTTTTCTAGTTGTCCCCCCCCCCCCCCCAGTTAGACTGCTTGGTTTCTCCTCTTGTACCCAACTTGGAAGGGTTGGACAGCTCCAGGATTGCCTAGACCTACCCCCTCTTTGTCATTGGCATGATATTAGTGTTGTAATTCTAGAGCAAAACAAAACTTCCTAAGTCAGGTAAAGGTATAAGATATGCCAAAACCAATAAGATGTGATTTAAGAGGATATGTGTTTATGTTCAAGGAAAAGATGGATAGAATATAAACTCCATTGACCTCAATCTAATAAGAGGTTAGGAAATAATCCAATATGCTTGTAGAGGATCTATGGAAACCATTCAACAAATCAGTTTAAAAATATTTATTGCTGGGGGGAACGCCTGGTGGCTCAGTCGGTTGACCCTCCAACTCTTGGTTTCTGCTCAGGCCATGATCTCAGGGTCATGACATTGAGCCCTGTGTTGGGCTCCACGTTCAGGGCAGAGTCTGCTTGGGTTTCTCTTTCCCTCTCCCCCTGTTCCTTCCCACCACTCACGTGCTCTCTCTCTCTCTCTCAAATAGATAAATCTTTAATAAAAAATGTATGGGATGTGTGCTCATGTTCTAGTTACTAAGGATGTATCAGTCAAAAGCCTGCGAAACTCCTGCCCTCATAGGATTTCCATTCTAGTGAGGAGAGATTTCAAACCAATGAGTAAGTAAATTATTGAATATCTTCTTACGAAGATAAATGTTATGGAAAAACATAGCAGGAAAGGGGGATAGGGAATGTTGTGAGGAGGGAAGGATATACTTTTTAATAAAGAGTAATTAGGGCACGTCTCACTGAAAAGTGATTATGAGCAGGGACCCAAACAAGATAAAGGAGTGACTGAATCACCTGTGTATCTAGGGTGAGAGATTTGCAGGCAGAGGGAATGGCAAGTGCAAGGGTCCTGAAGTAGGATTGTGCCTTGCATGATCCAGGAACTGCTAAGACACCAGTTTGCCTGGGCAACTGGGGGATGAAATTGTAGGAGGGGGAGGGATGGTAGGGACAGAGGTGGTGGCAGATTTTATAGGATCATACAGTCCATTATAAGGACTTTGATTTTTACCCTGAGTTAGATTGGTGGCCTGAGAGGACTTAGAGTGGAAAAGAGCTATGGGTGTGTGTGTGTATGTGTGTGTGTGTGTGTGTGTGTGTGTGTGTGTGTGTGTGTGTGTTTAAAGGAATGTCCTCTTTAAAATTTTTTTTTAAAAGATTTATTTTAGAGACAAGAATGTGCACACGTGAACTGTGGAGGGGGGTGGGAGGAGCAGAGGGAGAGGGGGAAAGAACTTCCAGCAGACTCCTCGATGAGTGAGGAGCCCTACACAGGGTTTGATCCCATGATGCTGAGATCATGATCTGAACCGAAATCGAGTCAGGTGCTCAACCAGCTGAGCCACCCAGGCGCCCCAGAGCTATGCCGCGTTTTAACAGAACCGCTCCAGTTGCTGTGCTGTAAACAGATTCTGGGGAGGCTAGGGCAGAAGCAGGAAGCCGGCTGTGAGACTGCGCAGTCTCCCTGTCCCCCTTTAGCTGCTGGGGATACGATCTAAGACCCCCAGTGGGTACTTGATACCTCGGATGGTACTGAACCCTGTATATATGTTTTTTCCTGTATGTAGATGCCTGTGATAAAGGTTAATTTATAAAATAGACACAGTAAGAGATTAACAACTAATAAAAAGATAGAACAATTATAACAGTATACCATAATAAAAGTTACGTGAAGTGGTCTCTCTCTCACAGTCTTATTGGCCTGCACTCACCCTCCTTGTGATGATGTGAGGTGATAAAGTGCCTGTGTGATGAGATGAAGTCAGGGGAATGACGTAGGCGCTGTGACGTAGCATTAGGCTCCTATTGACCTGCTGAGGATACTCTTTAGAAGGAGGATCACCTGCTTCTGGAGTGAGCTTCAAAGTGCATAACTGGAATAGCAGAAAACAAAGCTGTGGGTAAAGGGAGAGTAATCCAGACAAACGGTGATCCTGGCTTAGGCCAGAGTTGTAACGGTAGAGGGCAAGCAGTAGTTGGATTCTGGATATATTTTGAAGCTATTACTGACAGAATTTCCTGATTGATTAGTTGTGTGGTTTGAGAGAACAAAAAAGATACCAAGGATTATCCCAGGGTTTTTGGCCTGAGCGCAAACGGAGTTGTTGCTAATGGAGGAGGAAAAGGTTGGGAACAAGTCAGGAGTGCTATTCAGGCTATGTTCAGTTTGAGACGCCAGTTAGATATCCAAGTTGGGATAGGCAGGATAATTTGCTTGCGAGTTCAGAGGTCCATGCTGCAGATACAAATTTAAAGTTAAAAGCTTCTAGAGACACGGAAAGCATGTGACTGGATGAGATCAAGCATGTGAGTGTAGATAAAAAAGAAGCTTTAGGTCAGCCTCAGATATCCCAGGAATAAGAGGTTGGTGGGATGAAGCAACTAGAGAGGAACCCCCTTCTCGGTGAAAATAAGAGAAAATCCAGAAGAGTGGGTGGTGTCCAGGAGTTAAAGTGAGAAAGCTGTAAGGCGGAAACGGTGAGAGTTGTGTTAAAAGGACGTGTAACATGAGGGCTGAGATTTGACCATTGCGTCTATACCGGGGACTTCCCTGATGACCTTGAGGAGAAGAGAGCAAGCACGCGGTTAAAGCCTGCTAAGAGTGGGTTTGGGAGAGAAAGGAAAGAGAGGAAACAGAGATGATGCTTTTAAATCGTTTTGCTCTAACAGAAAGCAGACGGAGGAAGAAGTGGGTCCTGGAGAGAGTCCTTGCCTTTCTCCCCTTCCCTCGGCCCCCTTCCCCTTTTCCTCTAATCCCCCTTTCCTGGTTCGACAAAAAGCCGCACGCTGTATACCGGGGGGCATCACCCAGTAGGAGGGGGAGTTTTAGGGACAGGGAGGAGGAAAGCTGCAGCACTTTCCCCGATTAGGCTGAAGGGATTAGAATCTGGTGGTAAGACTGGTTTTCCAGAAGAGCAATACCGCAGCCCACAATATTGGCCTTAATGTGTCCTTAGAGCTAGATAGGAAGCCATTAAAATGCAAAGAAATGCAAATCCGGTGAATTAATGAAATAATTTAGGTACAGCCTAGGAGGGATGTTGCTGATCCAGATCTCAGGGAAGAATTATGTGATACCAGCTTCACTCTGGGGTACCTGCTCCTTAACAAAACCATTTTTAAGGCCTGGCATTTCCATTATAGGGACTTGGCAAAGAATTCTATACATCGCTGATACTTTACAGAAGAATCCAAATCATGACTTGCTGTCAGAAGTCTTTGGATGAAATTTAGAATTGTGGATGGACATAAAGTAAATCAAACTTTAATTATTGATATTTTCGTGGTAGGTTTGAAATAACTTTAACTTTTGTAATTAAAAGATTTTTTCCTATAATCATGATTTAATTGTGATTCTAATTAAAATGATCAAATTGAATAATTTAGACTTGTGATCTTGTATGTTTTTGTAATCAGAATTGAAATGTTTGAGAACTTAAGATCTACCAAGTTTTATGTTTGATTTATTGGTGTTACAAAGAATTTAGTACTTTGAAATGTTTGTGTTAAGCAATTGAAGTGCTTTAAAAAAAGTAAATATATTAAGTTCATAAATACAATTTAAAATTAAAGGGAATTTAATAAATTAAGTTTGTTAATGGGACCAAATGTTAAAGTACAATAATGGGATTTATAAGACAAAAGCATAAGAAAGTGAAGTTTTTACATTTTGCCTTTAGTAATTTCAACATTAGTTTACAAAAGGAGTCATTTCTTACAAGAATACCAAGAAAACTCACATTCCCCTCCGGACGTACAGACTCCCTAGGTGACCTCACCCGTGGCTTAAGAACTACCCAGTGATACTCATATTTATATCAATACCGACCCCTCTTCAGAACCCCAAATAGGCATCTCAGAGATAACTAAAACCAAATTCTTAAATTTCTTTCTCCTCCAATACCCCCAAACCTTAATTCCTTAGTTGTTAAAGCCAAAAATATAGGTGTCATTCTTGATTCCATTTCAATTGCTAAGAAGACTCTATCAGGGTTCTGGCAGGGAAAAAAATGATCTATTCAAATTGGGTAATTTGAGGAGCTTTAACTAATGAGAATATACAGAGGTGTGGACACTGTATGAGGAAACCATTGCTAGTCCCAAAGGAGCAAAGTGAGGGAGCCCTTATGGGAACCCAGAGGCAGAGAGGGCTGAGTGGAGGGGCTAGCCTGATTGGAGCTGTGGGTCTCACTCTCAGGCAGCTGAGGGAATAAACACCCAATATCATTCTTTCTGCCTTCTCTTAACTGGTGCCTCTACTCTGTGCAATCGGACTAGAAGCCAAGTCCGGGGTGCCCAGCTGTGCAGTCCCTACAGGTCAGCCTGCGGGCCCACAGAGCAGGGAGAAGAGCGGAGGTAGGCACCCAACACAAAGGCTGGTGAAGCCTGCAGTACATTATCTGGGACATATCCTAAATAAGTATTTTCTTTCCCCCATGTATTTTCTGCATTTGGTGTCCATTTCCTGTTAAACCTATCTTTGAACTCTCCTTTTCTTTGTGGTTTATGACCCTCTTTCTGTTGTTTTTTGGGTCTTTTTTTTTTTTTCCTCTTCAGTAATGATGCCCCCATCACACCTAGAGTACCACTGTTTCCTGAAACACTCATCTAGTCAGACAGAGGTCTTAGAAGGCTAGCCAGAAATTTTGTTAACTAATATGCTTTTTATAGCCAGATAATTTGAATGTTAAGTTGTTAGAAATTGTATTAAACCTGAATGAACGTATGTGAAGTGTAATTATCAGCAGTTGACATTTTAGTATTGTGTGCTTTGTTTTCTAAATCTTGAACCTTTTTGAAATCTCATTTATTGTTGGAGTAGAAAAAATACTGAGTCTTGTAATGAAAGTGTAGGAAATGCTCAAGCTAAGATTCAGTAGAGTATTTGAGGCGGCAGTTGCAACTACCACTGAGGCATATCCTGTATGAAGTTACAGGTGAGCGAGCCCATTACGTAGTGTGCTCCGTGTGACCCCCCCCCCTCCTTTTGGCTCCTTTTGCCTTTCTGTCCTTGGTCTGTGAATGCTGGAAATCCCTACTTTAACCTGAACTGAAGGAGATTTAGAGTATATCTTTTGCTCCTATCTGATCAGATTTTATTGGATCTCTTTTTATTACCTTATTCACTTCTTATTTCTTTCAAAGAAGGACTAACTATGGCTTACGATAAAAAATCTAAGAAAGCATATAAGAAATACATGATTTAATATTGCATAATGTAGCATTTCAAAAATCTCAGGGTTGAAGATTTCATATCATCTGTACTTTTTTGAGGGTGAATAGAAATATGTGAATAGAAATTACAGGAAATTGTAAGTCACAGAAAACTAACGGGATCGTGGAGAGCTGTGGTGTTCCTGTGTACTTGATTTGGAAGTCTTGCTAGTTAAGAAAATCTCAAGGCAATTTTGTATTCTCTACCGTATCCCACTGCCACCAGATTATGTGACCGTGAGGTCTTACTTTAATATATACAGAGTTAGTTAAGACTGAAATTCTTTGTTTCAGATTTTTACGTAGCAGAGAATACTTGCATTTTTCTAGTAATGTCTTACTCCCCTTGTGATTCCCAGATGAGTCCTGATCCTCTCAGATACATTTTATGTACTCTTTTGGTGATGAATATTTTATCTCTGCCAACAGTGTCTCTAATTTGTCCACGAACCGTTCCCTTGAGGACCTTTGTATGCACTATTATTGTAATTATAAAATCGATTCTAACACTAGATTCAGAGAATCATGAGTGTAGCCTTTCCTGCTTCTGGAGAGCCATGGAGAACTACAGAGTCCATTCAGGTGGGGTCATAATTCCTTGTACAGACTGCCATAAATTATTTCCACAGATTCACCAACTGAGACAAAACGTCCTTTAACAAAACAAAACAAACAAACCACGCTGTTATCTAATGCTCTTCCTTCCAACCTCCTTCTCCATATCGTTAGTTGTTCTTTAACATGCTTGTTTACTGCAAGCATTCAGATTTTATTCTTTTGGGAAAGCTGAATTTGTCAGCCAAAGACCATGGTTTTTAAAAATTTTTAATTTTTTGCAAAGCATAAATATGATTGCTCTTTTTGTGTGTGTATGTTCCAGATGAGTAGTTTTTTGTTGTAACAGTTGCTTCTCGATTATGCTGTAATTTGCAAGCCAGAAAAGGGAGACCGGAAGAATTATACGTTGGAGAAATATGTTGACCACCAGAATGATCTATGAAAGAACAAAAACAAAAAAAACGGCCCAGTCACACATCATTAGGGGATTTGTGTTTCTAGTGACAAGCTGTAGCACAGACAACTACCTGATTGAATTTTTGTTCTTAAGTAACAAAAGCTACATGCTGTACACATCTCCAAGTCTGCCCTGTCCCGTTTTCCACCAAGATACTAAAGTGAAAGGAAAGCGAGAATATGCAAGTGTGGACATCAGAGGTGCCAGGCCTTAGCCTTCTGTACATACACAGCCACCCCCCACCTTCATACATGTAAGAATGGAGTGGTAGGATGATAGAAGGAAAGCAGAGAAGGCACGTAGGACAGAAGAGCTGTGAGTGCATAAGTGGGACATTAAGAGGGCAAACGTGTTTGCTCAGGAAAATCCCAGCCAGATTTTCTGCTAGCTTCCATCCTGCCCTCTGCCTTGAGTCAGCTGGACTCTTCTTGGCCATTCCTAAGACTCTGGCATATTCTTTCAGAGTAAATCCATGGAATTGGAAGATCAACAAATGCTGTTGTATTTTATGTTCTTTAAATTGTAATAATAGAAAAAGTCTTCTGTCTGTTGGGCCAAGGGACAGAATGTGTAGTTGGTGTTGTTTTTGGCTGCCCTACAAATGAATGCTCTATTTGCCATCCCACAGGAGCTTGGCTTCAGGGCTCCCTCCTTTCATTGCTGAAGGTAGGGGACAGCTATTTTTTCTTCTCTGCTCCCTGGCAGCCAGAACCCCAGCATGAAGCCGAGGTTCGTCTAGTTGGATGCTCCAGCCTGATGCTCATTGGCACCTGGCTGGTGCAGTCGGAGGTCATTCTTACACCACAGTGGAGTTGGGTGCAGGGTGCCAAGTAGTTAGTACAAATGGAGACTCCTAAAGTAGCGGTTGCTGCCATGTCACCATGGGCTGCCTTGGTTCTTGCTGTCCTTTAGCTTCTCATCTATTCTGTGAATTATCAGTATGCTGCTGTTTAGAAGCAGACTCCTGTCTGGTGTAAAAGAAAAAGGACACTTCTTTGAAATTATTGTATTTTCTTGGTAGCTTCAGAACTCCTTTGATGGGAGTTGGTGCCTTATTTGATCCCTCAAAAAAGAAAAAAAAAAAGTTGGTCAGACTTTGTTGTAGGAAGACCCCAGTTAAATAGGTCAGGCCCACAGAGCCCTCAGACATCTTCACCAACCTGTTAAATGGGACCCGTATTGTCTATATAACCTATATGGGGACATAATTTAAGGCATTTGTGCTCTATCCCAGGGAATTAAATAGAGCAAATAAGAAAAATGTTTTTAATATGAAGTGCACATGCTACTGCTATTGTGAGGGAATGGAAGGTTATTTTTGTGGGTATTTCATTTTTGATCAGTGACGTGTGGGGGCTGAGAGAAACCTGGTGATGGCTCCGATGACCTCAGGTAGAGCTGCCTTCATCTGTGTTCAGCCTCTGTGAAGTTTGACAGTGGCTGGAAAGCGCCTCTTTAATGAAACGCACCTTTAAATAACTCTCTCCGATTAATTCCAGCTTCTAAAGTGAGAAGATGACTTGAACTACCACTGCTGCCAGCTCAGCTGTGGATCTGAAATACCCAGCTGTGCCCCCCGCCCCCGCCGCCACCAGTGCAGACTCCAGTCAGAATCTGTCTGACACGGGTGTTGATGTGTGAGGCGAGAGCACATCTCGCGCACTGTATTGGCTCCTCAGTGCTAGACCGTAGTAAACATTCATCTTTGTCAGCAGTTAACAGCAACGAGATTTGAGGGTATACATGGGTTACAGACTCTTGACTCCCTATTATGCTTTTGTCTAGGTCCACATACACGTAGGAGGAGATTCACATTCAGATTCAGAGAATTGGTTTAGCTGTTAAGATATACCAGTAATGTTTAAAAGCCGTTTCATAGGAGTTTTCTCCTCTCAGGTGAAGAAAAAAAAAAAAAATCCAGTGATGGTCCCACAATACATCATACCGTGATCCCCTTTAATAGCTATTATTATAGCAAATCAAAGGACTGTCTACATGTCCTTGGTCACCGTTGGCATTTGGTATATCATATCAGAACTTTGACCAAATGGATAATAAAATAAATCCAAACGCTGGATTAATTCTTTAATTATCTACTCTGAAAAGAGTCCTGATTGGCCAGAAAAATCTGTTCTCTTTAGGAAAACAACTCTAAGTGAGAAATCTAGTAAGTCATGATGGTAATACCTACTGATTGAGCACTATTGAGAGCATTTGGTATAGAGTATCTCACTGACTGCTCCCAGCAGTCTGGGAGATGATCCCCACTTTCTGGATTGGGAAACAGATATCGTTGAAATAACTTCTCCAGATCCCAGTGGGTCTCCATTTCAGGCTTGTCAGACTATGCACTTAATAAAGCCATGTACTGAATCACGGGGGAGCTTATCAACCACGGGGTGGATGCTGTGTCAGACACTGAAGTTCCAAAGCTGAATTAGAAGTGGTGCCTACATTCAAGGGCTCCAAGTCCGGTGGGGGGAGTATGGACTGGAAATCAGCTTCACAGAATGAGAAGTGTTACAACAGTGGAATAGAAAAGGTGCTAAAGAAGTTAAAGAAGATCATCTAAGTCAGACTGAGGGCACAAAAGTCTTTCTGGGGAAAAAAAAGATCATGGAGCTGCATTTCGAAGGGTGACTAGGAGCCAGCTAGAGGGAGATAGTGGAGAATGATGTGTAGGCAAGAGGGCCAGTTCCTTGCACTTGGAGCATGAAAGAGACTGGAACACAACCTGTGCACACAGATCCGTATGACTGCCATGGGGGTCATTAACGTGGTGGAAAATCATCTCCTATACATTATAAACTTAAAATATAATTTTAAATTTTGTGTGTCGAACCCTGGTTTAGGTGCTTTACAGACATTACAACCATTATCTCACGTGATCCCTCGAACAGCCATTGGAGACCACAAATGAAGGCAAAGTCCAGATCATGAGGAGCCTATCTGCTTAGATAAGGAGCTTGGACTTTATCCTGACAGTTCTAGGTGGTCGTGGAAAGATTTGAAATCTTGGGAATGACTTGGATGTGTTTAAGAAAGGTCATTGTTAGCATTTTGGAGACTGAACTGGAGTGTGGTAAACCTGAGGTAAGGAGACCAGTTGGGAGAACAGACTGTGTTATCTAGGAGATGGTGGGGATGTTTTCTGAACAAAGGCTTTAGGGCTGAGAGCAGCAGGGAGATCACAGAGACCAAGTGGGGCAGACCAGGAATTGGTGACTGATGGGGTATGTGGGCCTCGGGCCCCTCTTTGTGGAGCCTCAAGATTGTTAAGTGAAGGAATGCTCTGTTGCTTCCCCAAATCTGGGAGTAGGATTTCCACTGTTAGGGGTTACCAGGAAGCCAGCTTGAGTTTGATTTGTTTTGCTTTCTTGTGTTACAAGTCTCCCCAGCTCCAGTTCCAAAAGCACCCAAAGTACCAAGAGCAGAGAGAATTTGCTTTGTTAGGATCTCTTCTGGGGATTTTTAGAGGATACTTAAACCTTCTTGAAGGTCCACTTAGGGAGCCTAGCTCTTTTTAAATGTCTTCATTTCCTGACTCTTCCAAATGTCTTCATTCCCTGACTCTTCCTAAGTGTACAAAGTATAGGAAAATGCCCTTGGTAAGGAATATTAAACTGTTTATATATTTTTTTGCCCCACTTCCCATATAGAAGTGTTATGTTCAGATAGTGACCAAAAATGGGATTTGATACAAAATGCATTAATCGTTCATTTTCAGCTCAATTTTTTATTTCTTGGCTCTATAGGAGAAAAAAAATACATGGTCTGAAACTGACCCAGGTGAAATCCTAATTTGGGTACGTGTGTGAATATTCATATAAAGCTTGAATCTTATTACAGTCATGCCTGGGAAATTTTCTGCTAGTTCTACTGGATAATTCTGTTATTTTCAAAATCTGTAGTTAGAAATTAGATCTTCCATCTAGCCATTAGAAGAATTACATAGTAAAAGTAAGACCTTTATCTTCTACTTAGCTACCTTTTTGAGTTTTAGTTTAAAAAACAAAAACAAAAACCCACCCTTCTCCCCCTTGACCGATTTTTAATATGAAAAGTCCTGAAATTGTAGAGAGCTAGGAGTATAGGAATGTCTTGAATTAGAGTCTGTTTAAATCTAATTATCAGATACATGCCCTAACTTTTAAAAGCCTACGTTTGGTTCATCTTGAGATGCTTGTCCCAGGACTAGTGAATGCCGCCCATCAGGGATGACTGATGCACAGGCTGGGAGCCACGTGGGTCCCTGGTCTGGCGCAGCACAGCGGCACTCTTTTCCATTCAGGGTCTCAGATGTCTGCTCCTCTGCAAAGCCAGGAGGCCAGTGTCTGTAGTGGCTAAGCATGAAATCCCCTGCTTCTGTTTGTTTCTTTTGTTGCCACAAGTTAATAGGGACAGAGACAGGAGACAGCCCAGAACAAAGCAGAAATAATGGAGTATTTCACCCCAAAAAGGAATGTGGATTGAGAAATACAAAGGGTAAGGCAAAGACAGACTTAGTGTCCCGAGGCAGTGTGATGTATTGGCCAGAAGCCTCAGCCCTGGGACAATTCCAGGCCAAAGCCTTCATCAGTGAGCTTAGAGCAGCCCACATGGTGGAAAGGTTTGACCCATCTTCTATAAAAACAATTTACTGTTTTTCCCACTAGGGTCTTAAAGGGCCACAGGATTTTTCACCTTGAAAAGTGGATTGCTCTGGTGACGTGGGGAAGAGTCTTCTGCTGGGGTCTGCCTGGTGGTCAAGGGGCCTCTTCACAGTCGGCGCCGACTCCCTGCTCCTTCCTTCTCTAGCTATCAGTGCCACTTGAATTTCCATTCTCTTGACTTGTTTCCAAGAACCGCTGGTTTATTCCAAGACATTGGGGCAAATTTGAAATTCGTTTTTCTTGCGTGTATTTCCACACATCCCAGTTTATTCATGTATTTTCTCCATACTCTCCCCCAGTACAGTTTATTTGGTTTAGTATTTGCTTACATATTTACTTTACTGAGGGATAATTTACATATACCTATATTTTAAGGGAGAAAATTGAGGACTGTTCTTTAGAGATGTTCTCCCCCTTGCTACCGTGCTTAGATTCCGAAATCTCTGCAGCCAGCATGGGCTTCTCTTAATAGACCAGCTTTGTCCTTGCCAGAGGATAAAAAATGGTTACATGGAAGCACCAGACGGCAGGGCAGAGAAGCCAGCAGCTCTTCCGGGGCCCTCACCTTCCTCCCAGCCCATCCACTCGCCCCCTTCCCTGCTCCCCATCTCCGCCCTGCAGGAAGCAGTTCCTCCTGCTCTACTGGAAGATGCGGGTACTTGAGCCGTAAACTTGTCAGGTGCAAGGAAGGAAGCAATGTCAGCACTTGCGCCATCCCCTTCCCCTGCCGGGTGTCTATTCTCTCACATGGGCAGATGTCCTCAACGCGCTCTCATTCCCTCGAAACCACGGAAACACCCCACTTCTGGGCCTCTGATCCCTGAGTCTGGCCTCGGCGGTGGCGGTACCGAGGCTGAGAGGACATGAGTAGGTGCTCTGGAGCCAAGCAGCCCTGGTCGGAGCTCCCGCTCTCCCGCTCTGTCCCTTCTGAGCTCTGTCGCACTGTCATATCTCCGTCTTCCCTCTATACCGGATGCTGCTAATGTCTCCTCCATGTGGCACCCCCTCAGACGTTAGCAGCTTCTGGTTCTGGCTCCACCGAGGCAAGTCATTTGGGCCTCAGTCACCTGAAAATGGGAAGCATATAGTGCCTTTGTCAATGGGCTGTTCAAGGAGTAAGTGAATTAGTACATAGGTCACTTGTATCGGGTGTTAAATAGTATTAGTGACATTTGTGTTTTTAAGTTTTGGGGGCACCCATCCTTCCTCATGTCTTTCCCAGAAGTTTAAGTAGCTTTATAAACCTTATGACACATTTTGGTTGTAGTTTCCAAAGACAGATCCACATTTGACTATTATGGACTTAGAAAATACTGTATTTTAAATCTTACAATTTTAGATATTTAAATACTAAATATTTTATTAATTGGACATGGTTAGTGTTAGAAAACACTTGTAGAAATTGACTTCCTTTTAAAAGCTGCTTTCATCGTGAGAGTGAGGGTCAGAGTGTATAGGTGCCTCTTTTTGGTTTTAAAACCAGTCTGAGAAATAAATCCACTTCAGGATATGGGTGAATTGTCTCTTAGTTTTAGATACCAACTAATTGGTGTTGCCTGCCTCTGACGAGTATTTATGGAGTGCAGTGCCAGGACCCACCCTGGGACTCCACCAAAAGGCTTGGTTATTTGCTATCGGAAATCTCTGGTTTTTAGTCAGTGAGACCCGTATTTAAATACGGAAGAGATAGTGTGTGGGGTTTCGGGCAGTGACTGCCTGGCCCTGGGGAAGTCCCAGAGCTGACTGAAGAACATTCTCCAGCAACTGTACAGAACTTCAATCAAATTGAAATCATGCTCGGAATAAAATCATGTATTCATGATGAAAAACAGAGCCTCGATTGAAACAAATGCCATGTCCCCAAAGGCTAGGGATTCAGGGACATGAGATGGTAGGAAGTCCTGGCAATGCCGGGGCCGCTGCCCGAGGGGGAAGATTTTGGGGAAGACTCGGTCCAGGATTGAGAAATTGTAGGACAGCTGTACCCCTCTGCTCTGGTGCCTGGCCACCCTTGGTAACTGTAAAGTTAGACTTTATGAATCAAGGATGAATAGGTCTTTGGGTCGATGAGTGTAATTCTATCATCTACTAATTCTTACAATTAGGAAAAAACAGAACACATGTGGCCTGGCATTTACTGCAGCGATAGAAGTGTGTGTAACAGACCTGGGAGGGAAAGAAAGGATTAATTCTCTGCGGGAACTGGAGAAGACGTCCCAGACGAGGTGCTATCTGAGCAGAACGTTGGATAGGAATTTGCCAAGTAGAAACGAGTGGGAAGAGCCTTCCTTTCTGTGGGCGCACAGTCTGAGCATGAAGTGCCCAGGCTGCTGGAGGAACTAGTGAGTGATTGGGATGGTAGCCGGGGCCATTAAGGGGGAGATGGATAGGGAAATAAGATCTACGCTTCAGTGCTGAATTAGTGCTTTAGAGTGCCAGTTCGTGGAGCAGTTACTCACTGTGTACCTATTGTGTATGGTGCTCTACCAGACCTGCCAAGACGTCTGCCACTGTCCCCGACGGAAATGGGGACATTTTAAGATCATCTTGCTGCCTTGGTGCTAGGCCACCCATCTAAAATGCAAGTTCTCATTTGACCTTCACAATTTAATCTTTGGCTCCCCCTGACACACCACCCCCGCTGTACACGTGATCATTCTCCTTTAAGCAAATATTGCTAAGGCTTTTGTTTATCTTTTTAGTTAGTCCACCTTTGAGCTAAAGATTACATGATTATATGATTTGTCTGAAACCTACGACACAGATTTCTGGTGATTCTGGTCTCTGCCCTCTCTCAAGACCTTTCCACACTGTGATTTCCTCACATACAGCATCGGTAGCAGCTTATAGACACATGCTAAGGGGAAACATCCTGCATCCCAGATACACTGGGTCCTTTTGAAAAGGAACAAGTCATAACAGACCCTATGTGAAAAGACCTGTAAACTGAAGCAGTCTAGACAAGAGACCATGACCTTGGTTGCCCACGCACGTGCGCGCCCCCTCCCCCCACCCCATAGTTACCATGCAGACTCACCCTGTTCTCTGTTCCCTGCTGCAAGTGAGAGCCAAGGGTTGTGTGTCTGTAGTGTCTTGGGTTGGAGTGGAAGGGGATGGAGCCTGTGGAAGCCACTGTGGGTCGGCGAAGGGAGGTACCAGCATGTGGGCTGCCAGACCCTTGCCCAAGGAAACTCTCACCTAGGATACATTAGGATAATAAGCATCCCGATGAACAGTTATTTATTTGTATGGTGCCTTTCTTGTAGCAAAATGCATTGAACTGATGCCTCACAACATCCTCCTGAAGAAAGGAAGTGGCAGAGAGTGTTGAAACGTTACTGGTTAATCATGGGGAAACTGAAGCATGGATAGGTTTATGGAGCCTGAGCAGAGTCACACAATGCCTTAGTGTCTGGCCTGGGAATGAAGCCTGAGTTTGCCGCTTGCTGTCAGGACTGCCGCCGGCATTGTGTTTAGCATTGTACAGCAGTGAAAGGGGCTTACTCCTAACAATGCGAGAGCTGCTTTAGGAGGCAGACACAATGAACTTTGGTACAGTATAGTCTAGAGGCCAAAATGAGTAATTTTAAGTAAATTGACTATGAGATCCAAAGCTTCATTAAGTTTTAAAATGAAAAACAAGTGACGACTGTACAGTTTTTAGGAACTGACTCAAAAAACATGAACATTCTTTTCCCGTTTGAAATAGCATATTTTTAAAAGCCTTATTTTGTTGGCTCAAAATCTGACACTATTCCTGCCAAGCATAGGATTTATTTATTTCAAATAAATATTCAGAGGTTCTGTGATTTATTTCAAAGATTCTGTCTTGTAATGATTGTCAATCTAACCTTTATGCCTTTTGTGTTCCAAAATACCTGATTTCCATAGACTGTGTTTTGGGGCGGCTGGGGAAGGCTTTTGTTTTATTCAGATTAAGTTTGGGTTCTTCCAGAACAGTTGAAAATACAGAGCCTGGAATTCAGGAACGAGACTGAGGGGAGAGGAGAGATGTCACGTTAGGTGTCTTAAATATCACTGTGGAGAATCTAGAGAGAGGAGATGAAACATACACGTGGATTACAGTGTCACTGCTAAATTGCTTTTCATGTCCAAAGTGTCTTGGTGACCTAGAGAAAATTAACAGGTGATCTAGATATTAATGAGTTTGGCTGCAAACGTTTTTACATTCTGGATTTTAAAAAGAGCATGAAGGTGAAATTTTGGAACTTCAAAGTTATGTTGAGTAATACTGGTATATGAATAACTTAAACAGGGCAATATAGCAATCACCTACAATTTTATTTTGTATTTAAGATTTGATTGGCTGGACCAGGATAGTTGGGTCAATCTCCCTCCAGGAGATAGTCTGAGGGAATTCTGGGAGAGGAGCTGAACAAGAAAGGGGCAGTCGGGAGCAGGAATAGGGTCTCTCCCTTCTTTCCCCAGTGAAGATCAAAGTAGCCCAATGAGAGAAACCACAGTGTGGTTAGTGGTGTTGCCTGACGTAGTTGAACATGGCAGAACTCTCCCAAGTGAATAGCTGCTAGTCAGTGGTCCTCTTTGAGGGAACACATGTGTATATGCATGTACGTGCATATGCAATACATCTGCTTCTTCGAAAAACTCACCATGAGTCCAGGAGACTTGAGGATAAAGTCTGCAAGAAGTCACACTATCAACCAACCTTCATGCAAATCCAGGATGTGATGTGTTGGCATCTAGGGCGCTCTTTATAGTTGTGGTCATTAATTTTGTAGGAGAAGGCATAATGGAACTCAAATAATGCCAAAGAACAGCAACTAATACGAGGGAGTCGGAGGGGTTGCTATATGCACGCAGACTGAAATAATTAGGGCTCCTCAGGCTTGAAAAGACGGAGCGGAAATAGGATTAGAGTTTAATAAATTTGTGAAGAATATGGATTAGATGATCATAGAATTGTTTACCAGAAGTAGGCAGAACCTCTTAAAAGCCGAGAAGTGAACTGAGGACAGCAAAAGCTCTGTTATACTGGGCAAGTAGACCCTGTACAGCAAAATCACTCTTGAAAACTGGACTGACTTCTGGCATTGAAGGGAACTGAAAGGGTCAAGGGTTACTCTTATTTTGATATTATTTTCTTGAAATGTGAGGGTTCCAGGAAAGAATAGATGAAGCTTCCTAGTAGTTTTTACATTTTTCCCCCCTTAGGTGAAATGTCAGTGTTGTGGGTTCTTGATTGAACATTTATTCATTGAAAGTAGATTCTATGCTGTGTCTTCCGCTAAGCCCTGGGGACACTGGGATGAAGATGGAAAGAGGTGGTTTAGTGGTAAATAGGAAACTGTGATGGTCGGTGTGGTGACTTGACAAATGTGCCATAAGAGCTTGAACCAAATTGCTAACATCCTCCAAGGATCAGATCAGGTGCCCGTGGAAAAGGGGTGCTGAAGCTAAGACCTGAAAGCTGACAAGTTCACTGAGCCAAGAGCTAGAGGAAGAGGGCATAGCATCTCGGAGTGCCTGGAGGTGTGAGAGGGGGTCAGTGTGGCTGGGGGGGCAGAGTAGAGGGAGGAGTGAGTGGCGAGGGGTGGGAGAAGAGGCTAGGTGGACGTGAGGGGGTTGGTGGGGATTGGTGGAGCAGATTATGGAAGACTTTGTAGATCATAAGGGTTTGGACCCTAGAACAGTGGAGGTCACTGAAGGGAGTTAAACAGATAAGACCAGATTTCATCTTTATAAACAATCATGGTGGCTGTCGTGGAGAACAGGGGGCGAGAGTGAATATACTGGGGCCAGTGGGAGAATGTTGGTGTTGTCCAGGTGATGGAGGCTTGGCCTAGAGAGAAGTGGACATGTTCTAGAGCTATTTCAGAGGAGGTATGGACTTACTGAGTGACTAGGTAGGAGAAATATGAGAGAAAACCAGTCAAGCTTGACTTATGAGAGCCAATTAGGCCTCAGATTTTACCTGAATGAGAATTAGCACAGACTTTTTATAGGACTCTTCTCTCCTGGTCTCCAGATGATCTAGCAGTCAGTAGGTCTCTCTCCCTCTCCCTCTTTTTCTCTCCTGAATTATCGGGGATCTAAATATTTCAGGCCCTACAAGTCGGCACATAATTGGCCCCTAATAAATGAATGTCAAATAAGTAGAAAGATCATACACTACCTAATTTCCAGTCTCCTAAATCTTCCTGCCTTTAACTCTTGCAGAGCAAACAGGTTCTTGCTGTGCCCAAACTGTACAACAGTGCATAGTATCCTGAGGTCATTTGACCTGAAACAGAATTTGGCCCAGGTCAAGATGGCAGTGATATATACGGGGACTCCGTTGAATGATTTCTAAAAGCTTTTTATTCTCAAATAATACCAGAGTTGGAAGACTAACAGAAGGAATTTTCATCAGTCATTAACATTTTACCATGTTGGCCTTATCACAGTCCTCACCATATAGAGCTGATGATGGACACAGATTTAGAAATTTTCTTAACCCATTAATTATGGACGTCAAGACCCTTCATCTCTAAATACTTGATTAGTACATGTTTTCTCAGAACAAGGATTTTCCTTTTATAAAGCACAGTACAGTGATTAAATTCAGGAAGCATGACCTCATGCAACACTGCTATCTATTATGCAGTTGCTAGGCAGCCCTCACCTGTTGTCCAAATCTCACTTCTGCCATTTTCCTCCACCTGTTCCATGGGTCCAATTCAGAAGGCATTGCATTTGTTTATCCTGTTTCTAATCTTCTCAAACCTAGAACAGTTCCTCAGCATTTGACTTTTAAGACATTGAGATTTTAGAGAACGGGCCTGCTGTCTCGTGGAATGCTCCTCAGAGTGGTTTTGTCTGAAATTGTTTCATGCTTGGATTCAGGCTGTGCATTTTTGGCAGGAAAGCTGAGAAAGGATGTCATGCTCCTCACAGGGTGCCTGTCGCAGCAGGAGGGGAGCCGTGAGGTCTACGTAGCTCTCATTCCTTAACTTTGATCACTTAAGGTGATGTCTTCTGGGTTTCTCCACCTTGAAGTTACCTTTCCTCCTTATAATGAATAAGTTATTTAATTACTTCATACTTAGTCATTATAAATGTTACTAAGCTTTGTGTCCTGTCTTATTTAAAAGAGCCCCATTTCCCCCCTTTCTTGGCAGTGTTTTAGAGCACTCTGCTGCAAGGGACCACCACCTGCACGACCTGAATATGACCTGGTTTGCATAGGCCTCACAGGCTCTGGCAAGACCAGTCTATTGTCAAAGCTCTGCAGTGAAAGCCCTGAGAACGTCGTGTCGACCACAGGTGGGTACTGTGCCAGGGTTCTACCCCTTTCTCTTTTTCACCCCTCAAATATTCTGGTTTCTTATGCTATTTGTGGGACCTCTCTCTTCTGTTTGTGGTTAAATGCTTCAGTCAGCTTATTTTTGGGTGTTCTGTTTTTCAAAGTAGAGTAGGGGGTTAGAGGCATTAAGTTTCTGTACCCTGTATCTCTCTTGTTGGATATTTCAATGCCACTGGACAAGTCAAGCTCAGGAGAATATTAGTACAAACTAACACTGAAACCTGGAATTCTAGTACTGTAACAAAATAGCTTCCTGTCAGGCTCACTGAGTGCTAGTCTCCCTTGAGGAGTCGCTCTGGCCTACTTGTGTTGGTCGTACACTCCCTAAACGGTTCACCTGGTGGTCTGACTCTGCTTTCCTCAGAGCTCCTGTCTGGAGGAGAGTCAGTGCAGGAACCACTGATCAGGCTATGTTGTTTCTAGACATGGCCAAGAAGTCAGTTTAGGCAGTGGTTCTCAATCAGGAGAGACTTTGGGTTGTCCCAAGTAGGGGAGGAGGCTGCTGGCTTCTGTTGAATGGATGCCCAGGATGCCACCAAACATCCCACAGTGAGCAAAACAGGCCCTCACCACAAGGAAGGAGTGAGAGCTCACTTAGTGGCTGACTGGGTTTGAATGGTGAGCAAGAACGAAGCCAGAGATGACTCAAATCCTGGTTTAGGTGATAGGTGGGTAATGGAATCATTAACTAGGATTTCCTATCAGGTAGGAAAAATACTGATGACCAAGAAGAGCCTTACCTCAGTGAGGGTCAGTATTTACCATCAGATAAGTTGGGTTTTTAGAGCTTTCCAGATTTTAGAAATGTAGATGAGAAACTGTGGACTTGTAAAGCAATAGAGAGAGCGCCATTAAAGGATGAAGGAAAGAAGGTGCCCGGTGGCTCAGTCGGCTAAGTGGCCAACTCTTGATTTTGGCTCAAGTCATGATCTCAGGGTCCTGGGAATAGGCTTCGCACTCAGCGGGGAGTCCACTTGGGGTTCTCTCTCTCCCTCTGTCCCTCTGTCCCTCTGTCCCCACCCTCTCTCAAATAAGTACATCTTAAAAAAAATAAGAAATAAAGGATGAAGAAAAGAGTAAAGGTGTTTATGATAATTGGTTGAGATGACAGAGGGTGAGCAGAGCTCAAGACTGGCCTTTCAGGTGAAGCCATTCCTGTTTCCCCTTTCCCCAGGACAGAACTGAGGTCTCCCTTCTCCCCCACTATACATTGTCCGTATTTCTGTTATTTCGTGCCTACAGCACTGCTGGCTACATTTATGTCCCCCAGCCTGGGGTGTAAGATCCTAAGGGCAGAGATAGCACACTTTATTTGGCTGTATATACCCAGAACCTGGCACAAGCTTTGGGCATAGCTCCAGATGTTTTTTGAGTGAATAGGAGGCAATAGTAACTTGAATTCTGTTTTTGCATGAAGCATCAAAACTCTGTGCGCCTTATAATGGCCTTACATGGCAGGTAAGATTTCTTTTTTTCCCCTCCAGATTCTGTCTTTAAATCATCTGAGGCTTAAAGATATGGTGACGTGGCTGTTGCTGCCCAGCTAGTGATAGAGGTAGGGGCGCCAGTTCAAGTCTTCAAATGAAGTTTAGCTGTACCTAAGGCTTAGGATTTGTGATGAGAGTAGTATTTGCTGATTGTTGGTAAAATTATGGATATCTTTGGAGAAGTGGGTTATGAAATTATACAGACCTTATTAGTAATTCTTCCCAAGCAAAATACCGTTCCCTAAAATGTGTAAAAGTAATACAAAATATAGTCTTCTTCACTTAACCAGAGGTATAAATCAGAAGCACTCTTGCTAGAAAAGCAGTTTTGATTTGTAATGTAAGAGATTATTTGAAAATAATACTATAATTATTTGTAAATTATAAGTTTTATATCATTATTAAATTTTTAACATGTTCCTTATACTGGAACCAGTAGTTACGTCGTGTGCTAGTTGATTTTTCTGATACATTAGATGTTAAGTTGCCTAACGTTTTGGATATCAAGCTTCTGTAAATTGTCATCATCCTGAACCAGGCACAGTGACTTTTTGGAGGCCTTTTTGAAGGTCTCTGGCAGCAAGAAGTTTACACCCAGGTTAGGAACATAAGTTTTCTAATGACAGACATTTGATACTTGTTGCGTGCCAGGTGTTAAGACAACGTGATAAGTGCTGTACTTGATGATGAAAATGAGAAAGCTAACAGGGGTCATTTCTAATATGAGGAGTCAAAGAAGGCATAGAGGATGTTACATTTGAGAAGGGCCTCGTGATGACGAGTACCTGAGCAGAGAGGAATGGAGTGAGGAGAGGGAGGAGAGGGAGCATTCAGAAAACAGAGATCTTACTGGGTTGAGGCCAAGGACACACAGAGGTTAGGGTGTGTGGTGACCTGACACTGAAGGAGCTTCTAAGAGAGACGTGTACCATGGAGAGTGGATCCAGTGGGGACTGTAATTGTGGGGATGGAGAGATAGAGGCAGATATGATTGATGCCATCAGAGTGACAGTCATACAATGTCTGTCACCAATACAGAGGGAAGGAAGGAAGGAAAGGAAGAGATAAGAGTGAAGGGTGCCCTAATTTCTAGCCTAGTGATTGGGTGAATTGTAGAAAGTACGGAGAACAAGACAGGCAATTTTAAGATAAATGATGAATTTGGCTTTGGACGTGCTACTTTTGAGGTATTGGCAGTACTTTCGACAATGATCCAAATACCAAAAGACAAGCTGACTAGAGAAAGTTTAGATCTGGATTTGACAGACAACTGAATTGTGGGTTTGGAGATTGTCAAGGGATGATGGGTGGTAGAAGGAAGAAGGGTGCTAAGCACCAACTATGTTTCATTCCTTCTTCCCATATTTGTTGAATACCTGTTACATGACTGCCACTGATTTAGGCACTGAGTATGCATTAATAGACAAATGTTGGAGCTTACATTCTAGCATCTGCATTAGACAGGGACTCTAAGCCAGGCTGTTCTATATGGTATCATATAGTCAGATGTGAATAAGAAGCCAAAATAATTGGCTTAAATAATCATCAGTCTTAAGTCTGAGAAACGGCTTTTGGGTGTGATGACATTATGGCCATTAGTGAACGGTTTTAGCGCAGAGTATTAGAGTCAAAACCTGAGCGATGAGGGAGTGGTGAGCAAGCAGAGGAAATTACAGTATATAGACTGTCCTTTTCACTCTTGGCCCCTTGGCTAAGACTGCACATAGACTGCTCTTTCAAGAAGGTAGACAGTAATAGAGGAAGCAGTGTCCAGGAAATTTGTTTTTATAAAAGGATAAGTGCTGTGTGGGCATGCTAGTGATGGACAGAGGTATTAAGGTGGTGGTCAGAGGGAAGGAAAGATGAAGATGCTCAACAGAGGCAGTGACAGCAAGGATGAGTGAGGATTTCTGATTCTGTCAAGAAGGAATAATTGGAATGGGTTTACCCTCTCACTTAAAATAACTGGGGGGAGGGGTTGGGGGACAGACAAAATATGAAACTGATTTCGAGAACATGAATATGAAGCAACAAAGCATAGTCATCCCTGAGAGATGAGAAACAAATGGGCTGAGCCCTGCATTTACCCCAGCTTACTGCCTTGAGAGAGCTCCTCGGCCATGGCACGCTTCCAGGGGGAACTGAGGTGGAGTTCAGTAGACTCCCTACATTGAGATGGAGGAAGAGTTGGAGAGACCAAGGCAGCTGGGGTTCATGGGACACAGTAACGGAGAGGAAAGAGTTGTACAGGGAGAGAACCCTGGAGATCTACAGAGGGTCTCCCTTGAGTATCCAGGATACTCAGTGCTTAGCCTTGTTCACACAAGGCTGAAAGTTAGGGCTGTTCCCACTAGCCAGATTGGAAAAGTCATAATTCACAAGGTACTGGGCAGAGTACTCAGGAGGGTCTTGCCTTTGGAGTCCGCCCAAAGCTGAGCACTGCTCTAGACTCACCTAGGAAATCATATTAACAAAACCAAAAGCTCAGTTTCCTACTAACTTTAATGCATCCTAGAAAAAAGCTGCAGGAGATTTACAGAAAACAGAATTACCCAGCACTTATGGCAAAATTCACAATGTTGGACATTAAAATATTACCAGCGATGAAAAAGGCAGGAAAACATGATTTATAGTGAGAAGAAAAATCAATTGAATCTGACTCAAAACTGACACAAAGGAATTAGCAAAGAAAGACTTAAAGCTGTTACTGTAACAGAATTCTGTCTGTTCATACAGTTAAGTAGAGACATGGAAGATTTTTAAAAGACCCACATAAAATTTCTGGTGGTGAATACTACAGTATCTGAGGTGAAAATATGCACCAGATAGGATTCACAGCAGATTGCACATTGCAGAAGTGAAGAGTAATAACCTTGAAGGCCATTAGTATTAGAGGCTGTCCAAAGTGTTGAGGAAGGGAGAAGAAAATGGAAAGTGCAAAGAGCAACATGAACTGTGGGACAATTTCAAGTCCCCAAACATGGGTCATTGGAGTCTGTGAAAGTAAAGGATGGAGAAAGGGACAGAAAAAAAATATTTGAAGAAATAAGGTCTAAAATGTATTTAAACTTAAAACTACCAACAACAAATCCAAGAAGCCCATTAAACCTCAAGAAAGAGATAAGAACAAGCTACAATGAAGACATATAATAAAGTTTCTCAAAACCAGTGATAAAGTGTGATGATTAATTTTATGTTGTCAACCTGGCTGGGCCAAGGTGCTCAGGTATTTGGTAAAATATTATCCTGGATGTTTGTGTTTTGGATGAGAATATTTAAATCAGTGGACTTTGAGGAAGCAGACAGCCCTCTATAATGTGAGTGGGTCTCCTCCAATCAGCTGAAGGCCTGAATAGAACAAAAGATGACCACCATTCCACCCTCCGGCAAGGAGGAAATGTGTGTCAGGTGGCCTTTGGACTTGACCCGCAGCATCAGCTGTTTCCTGCTTCTCCAGCCTACCAGGCCTACCCTGCAGATTTTAGACTGTGCCAGCCTCCATAATTGAGTCAACTCCTTAAAATAAATCTGTGTGTACATATACCTCCTATTGGTCTGTTTCTCTAGAGAACTTTGGATGAAACAAAGAAAATCTTAAAAGGAAGTAATGATGTTACAAAGGAACCATGATAAGAGTGACATCAGATTCCAGTGTTTCTCACTGGAAACAACGCAAACAAGAAGACCGTAGGGCAACATCATTAAAATACTAAAGGGAAAAAAATTTATCGACCTATACCCAGCAAAATTACCTTGGAAAAAGACAACTTTTTCATTATACCTTTTTATTATACTTTTGTTATACTTTTCCAGCATTAAAGGATGTGTTAAGTCCTTCAGGCAGAAGAAAAATGATTCCAGATGGAAGTCTGGATTTACACAAAGAAATGGAAAGTACAGATATGGTGACTACAGGGGTAATTATATAAGATTTAGTTCTTATTTAAATCTCTTTATAAGATAATTGTTTAAAAAATGTGGGGTTTATAACATACATGAGGTAAAATGCAGGAGAATAATGGCATAAAAGTCATATTGGAAAAAGAAGTATACCACTGTAAGGTTCTTATATGTAGAGTGGCTTTAACACTTGAAGGTAGATGAACTATGATCAGAGGTGTACTATTATAACCACTAAAATAACAGAGTGTTAGCTAATAAAGCAACAAATGAGGTAAGATGGAATTATCAAAAATTATCCAAAAAAGGCAGAAAGAAAAGGAACAAGAATAGATGGAATAAATAGAAATCAAGTACTAGGGTGATACACTCAAACCTAACCGTCAATAAGCAAATTAAATGTAAATGGTCTAGACTTAATTAAGGGACTGAGATTGAGATTAGATTAAATAAATAAAAATAAATAAAAAACAAAAAATAGGACCCGACTCTATGCTGACTTGAGACAAATCTTAAAGACACAAATAGGTTGGAAAAAGATGTATCGTGCTAACAGGAGTCAAAAGAAAGTTGGAGTGGCTATGTTATCAGAAGTGGTAGATTTTAGAGCAAAGAATAATGCTGGGAACAAAGAAGTTCATTTTATAATGAGATCATTTAATCAAGAGAACATAGTACTAAACGTTTATATAACTGTTAACAGCTTTAAAATACACAAAGTAAAAACTGATGGAATTTAAAGGGAAACAGATAAACCCACATGTCAGATTTTAATACTCTCTCAATTATTGACAGAACATGTAAGAAGAAAATTAGCCAAGATAGAGTAGACTTGAAAAATGCTATCAGCCAACTTGACTTGATTAACATTTATAGAACACTCTGACAGTGGAAGACGTTCTTCTCAAGTGCATGTGGGAAATTAATTAAATTAGACCACATTCAAGGATATACAGCAAGTCTCAGTAAATTTAAAGGGATTCAAGTCATACTAAATATGTTCTCAAATCACAGTGGAATTGAATTAGAAATCAATATAACAAGAAGATTTCTGAGGAAATCCCCAAATATTTGGATACCAAATTACTTTTTTTTTTTTTTTAAGATTTTGTTTATTTATTTGAGAGAGAGAGAATGAGAGACAGAGAGCATGAGAGGGAAGAGGGTCAGAGGGAGAAGCAGACTCCCCGCCGAGCAGGGAGCCCGATGTGGGACTCGATCCTGGGACTCCAGGATCATGACCTGAGCCGAAGGCAGTTGCTTAACCAACTGAGCCACCCAGGTGCCCATATACCAAATTACTTCTAATAACTTCTAAATAATATCTAAATAACCCACAGATCAAAGAAGAACCCAAAGGGAAATTATAAAGCATTTTGCACCGAATGAACATATGACACATCAGATTTGTGGGATGCCTCCAAAGCAGGGCTGTAGAGGAAACTTACAGCACTAAACATCTTTATTAGAACAGAAGAGCCTCAAATCAGTGACCTCAGTTACTACCTTAATGAACTAAAAGAGAAAAATGTATTAAAAATAAAGTAAGCAGAAGAAAAGAAATACTAAAGACCAAAGTAAAGTGGAACTCAAGCAGAAGGAAAGAGAAAATCATTGAAACCAAAGCCTTGTTCTTTGAGAAGATGAATGAAATTTGCAACTCTACCCAAATAGATCAGGAAAAAATATTCAGACACTAATAACAGGAATGAAGAGGAGTTACATAAATGTAGGTTTTATAAATATTAAAAAGATTATAGTATAAACAGCTTTATACCAATAAATTTGACAACTTAAATGGAAAAATTCCTTGAAAGACAAACCATCAAAGCTCATTTAAGAAGAAATAGAAAACTCAGATCTGTATTTAATGGAAGTGAAGTCTTAGTTAAAAAAGAAAACTTGAACTCTTGTCAGCTGCACTGGTAAATTCTACCAAATTTTAATGAAAAAATAATGCCAATGCTACATCATACCATCCAGAAAATTGAAGAGATGGAAAACTTCCCAACTTGTGTAAGACCAGTAAGTTTAATGCCAGAACCGAAGACATTACAAGAAAACTATATAGCAGTATCTTGAATGAATACAGATGCAAAAAGCATAAATATAAATTTAGCAAATCTAATATATCACAAAGTGACATTTATCCTAGGAATGCAGGGTTGATTTCACACACACAAAAAAATAAAATTTAATTCATAATATCAAATTAAAAAAATGATTCAAATACAAACAAAAAAACCTCAGTTTCTGATAAAACTACAGAATAGGAACAAAAAGGAATTTTCACAACTGGTAAAGGGCATCTGTGAAAACCCTACAGCTACTGTCATTCTTAATGATGAAAGAATTA
The DNA here is from genome assembly GCF_037043125.1 of Eumetopias jubatus. NCBI lineage: Eukaryota > Metazoa > Chordata > Mammalia > Carnivora > Otariidae > Eumetopias > Eumetopias jubatus. The sequence goes on from NW_028274811.1 coordinate 114,675,187, forward strand.
TTTCCTCCTCAGATCAAGAATAAGAAGACACGGAGGTCTGTTCTCAACACTTCGATTCAGCATTGTAGCAGAGATTCTAATGGCATTAGGCAAGAAAAAGAAAAGGAAAGGAATAAGTAAAACTATCTTTATTTGCAAATGACACAATCATCTATGTAGAAAATTTGATGGAATCTACAACTTTCTATCAGTGAATTAGAGACAGCAGATGTGAATTAGAGCTGGTAATCTTGGAGATATGAAAATTTGGAGGATATCTTGATCATTAATTTGGAGAATGTTGTCCATAAGAATAGAAGCAGGAAGAGTGTGGTGGATAAACGTTAGCTAAGTACTGAATTCATTCAGATAGATTACCAGACTCCCTGAAAAATTGATAAATGGAAATGCAGAGGTCCGTGTATAAGCAGATGCCACAACTTCAGGTGGGAAATTATTAAGAGGTGACTGTGGTGAAGTGGTCCAAAAGCATTATAAGGAATGCACGCTTGTCCTGGGTGGCACTATTAGGGAAAGGAAAAGTTCTTTTGGCTAGCATAAGGAGGATGGAAAAGTGCAAGAAAATGTTGGAGCCTAGAGAAGACTTTTCTTCATTCTTAACAAAACTGAGATTCCATATGACTCCGTGAAAGGGCTCCATCGTGATGAAGGAAGGGCTGGCTTGGGAATGAGAGGCCTGAAGAAGGATATAGGAGGGAAGAGAGAGATGCTTCCTGGTTGAGTCTTGTGTGTTCACTGTAGCTAATGAAGGTAGGTAAGAGGTTGGAGAAACTAATTAGCGATGACAGAGGAAGGGGGAAAGAAAGGCAGCAGAAAAGAGCTGAGCAGGCTGATTTTAAGTTATCAGTGGACCCACAAAAACCGGTCCCCACTGGAGTTCCAGATAAGCGCGGCTGGTGTGTTCAAACCTACTTCCTGGTTCTTTTTGTTTGTTTGTTTGTTTGGATCAGCGGGGTGTGTGTGTATGTTACTGAAGAACAAAGGAGGTGGAAGGAAGATCCCAAAATAAATGACAGAGCCTAACAGCAAGAAAAGATAACTAGAGGGAAAAATGAAGTGAGAAAGCTACTGGTGCATGTGAACATTTAATGTGGAAGATGGAAGAACAGCTGCAGGAGAGTAAGGAGAATGACTCATGAAGGAAGAGACCAAGGGCCTTAAGTCCGTTTTCCAGTAATTCTAAATGTTTATAAACAAGACAGATGTAAGAAGAAAATAATGTTGAGAAATATTTGTAACGGGTATTAGAGTTTATGGCTGTCCCACTTGGAGAAGTCATTCATACTTACAAGTAGTATCTAGAATGCAATCAATAAATGAATTAAAAGAGATATTTCATAAAAAGAATTAATGGCAAAGAAATAAATGGGAAAGGTTCCACTTGGCCAGAAATTCAACTTGACTAGAGAATAAACAAGAAAGATGTTAATTTTGTACTCAAATTTACCAATATTATTTTTTCTTTATGATAAGACCCAATGCTTGGTACGGTTGTGGTAGCATGCATTCGTGGTGGCATTGTGATTGGTGGTGTCCCTTTTCTTGGAAAGCAATTATTCATATAAATCAAAGGTTACCAAAATCTTTTTGCCTAGTAATTATGTCACTGAGAACTTAAGCACATAATTTCAAAGAAACCATACACACAAAGCAATTCTTGCAACACTTGTATAACTAAAACTTTAAACATCCTATAGCAAGGGGGCTTATTAATTAAATTCTAGTACCTCCATTGAAAAGATTATAGATTGAAGAAGTAGTCTTCTGTTGAAGAAAATTTACATTTGTTTTTAAAATTAAACGGCTTTTGAATGAAAAATGAGAAAAGAATATAAAAACAGCTGTGCTTTGATACAGCTGAATTATATGTGAAATTTTGTTATTTTAAATTATAATGTTTTGATAGCAAGCCAATTAAAAGTAAAATACTTGCTGGAAGAGTTGGGAATGACTGAAAAGAGAATCTACCTTTGAGAATTTCTTAAAAGCATCACAAGAGAGGTATGTCCATCCAATTTTAGCAAGACAAGAATGTCTGCCCTTTCTTCAGAAGCAAAGGGAGTCCAGACTTTATTGGATGGTTAACTTCAGCAATCTTTTACCTTTGTCATAATTTTTAGAAGATACTTAAATTGTCAAAATTTAAAGGGCCAAGAAACCCTCCAGAGAGTGATTGGAAAGCTTGCACCTTGGTCAAGAAACAAAAGTGATCTCTGGAAAGCTTGCGCCTTGGTCGAGAAACAAAAGTGATCTCTGTCCCGAGTGAATTCCTTGACTGAAGATGCATGAGGAATTTGTAGATAAAAGGGTTGTTAACCTTGTAGATTACACAGAGACTCTGAACTAGAGGAATGGAGTTTAAAGGCTTGGGATAGTATAGTGATATAACCTGGAGAAAGCTGAGCACCTGGAATTGAAAAAGGTTGAAGATCTCCTCTATGGATACTTACTACTACACTTGGAAAAAAGTCGGGTGTGGTATGCCATTCAGTTAAAATAGAAAAAGATCGTGATAATTTGAAAGAAATGTAGAAAACGCCCATGAAAAATTGAATGAGGTGTTTTTAGAAACTTAAGTGTTTGCTACATATGTGTTAAGTCAACAAGAGAAACAAGTTAGAAAGTCCAATTTTGTTATCTGCGAAAGGATTGTTTAATAAATGCCCGTGGATTAAATTTGTTTTTAGGATACTGAAATCATATTTAGAAGAATCTCACTAGACTGGAAGAATTGTCCAAATGTCACATAAATCATGCCCTGGGTCTAAGTCAAGGCCACCAGATCTGTGGAATGCCTTTGCCTTCAACAGTTGTTAAAGTGATCCAGGGATTTCAGAAGTACACACAAAGTATCCATGTGCAAGTGCACAGACTTGTGTGTTAGGGGGGTGGGGAGGTAGTTGGTCTGTAGATCCAAATAAGATACTCACATGTGTTCCACAAATGAGTAAAAATAGACTAGCCTCACTCCCCAAACTAATTTTGTTACAATTCCAGGAAGGCTTTCCCTGCATAAAAAATGTCACATCATCTCCCTCGTATCACAGGTTTTGCTGAATTTAAGGACTAAAAGACAAAAACTGAAAGTCTATGCAAACAATTATTTCCCCAAAGAGTTACTAAGTCATATATTTATTAAAATTTGTGGGGTTAAATCTTAGGGGAGGTTTCAGTCTTAGTAATGTAGCTTAGAGAGGCCAGGAAAAAATGACTGCGTAACTTAGGCTTCAGCCATCAACTTGTTTGAGTGGGGTCTGGGGAGACCTGCCCACGAGGCCTTCAGCCAAATACTAGAGGCCATTGATGATTGACTCTGTTGTTACTGTCATTTCCTCTTTCTTGTTTAATATAAATAATGGAAACCTAATGCTAGAAAAAACCTCAAGGAGCTTATCTAGTCCACTCATTTTGCAGATGAGGGATTCAAGGTCAAGAAAAAATGTGGCTGGTGAGTCTCAGAGCTGTGGCTAGGACTTCTAGGACATCAGCACACTGACTGCTTGTGGAGAGCATCAGAGGATGCCTATTTTGTGGACAAGGAAGAGTGATCAAGCCTAGTATCATGGCCGAGTTGGATATTTCTCTCCCCTAGTAAGTTCCTGGTTTTGTTAATGCCAATGAAAAAGTACTTTCTGAACTTAGGCTATTTTTATTCCATTAATAAGGCATTGTAGTGTGCCCCCCAAGAACACTTTACTTTGGTTCTTCGTATTAAATTATTTATAAAGAGGCAGAATAGTGGGTTTATTAGGTGTGTATGTGTTTTGACAATCAGTTTCACCAGTATTTAGTTCAAAATTGGACAGAATCCTGTGAATTGATCAGGTTGTTGGTGTCCAGAGGCGGTATAGAGCTTTGGTGACAAGGCCTAGGGTGAAGTTTTTAAGATGGTACCCAGTAGTAGTATTTCTGGCTCACTTTCCTCCTCGATAGTAGTGCTGTGATGTTAGGATTGTTGTGACAGTTAAATCAGGAAATAAATAAAAACTCTTATAGCATAGATCTTTAAAGAAATACTGCAATCATATTATGTGCCTCTCACTGGCATACAGGATATACCGCACAACCTTTCTCTGGTAGGGATTCTTGCCGTCTAACTGGGGAACAGACCTAAAACAAAGAAACTGATACGTAATTATCACTGAAAATTGCATAGACATACTGAGTACTGGAAGAACATGGATCCCCCAAAATCACCCTATATGAGGAATGCCATGGAAAGCTTGCCTGATGAAGTGGAGTTAAAATTGCACCTGAAGGATGAAGACTTTGCCAGAAGGGCAGAGGGCACCGACGGAACAGAATGTGCAGGGGCCCCGAGTTGGAAAGGACATAGCTTGTTTTGAGAACTGAAGATGAAAATGAGGGGGAAATGATACAAAATAAGCCTGGGAAAGGAAAGAAGAACCAGACCAGGTCGAGCCTTGTTGGATGTTTTGAACTATACCCTGAGTAGGGAGAAGCTACCTATAGGTTTTAGCCAGGGGAGTGATGTGAACAGATGTGAATTGCAAGACGGTCACTCCTGCTGATGTGTGGAGGTGATTGAGCAGGCCAATGTGAGATGCAAAGCGTTGAGTTAGGAGGCTCTTGAAGTTGTCCAGATGGTGGTGGTGGCTTGGTCAGAGTTATGGAGAGAAGCGGACCTATTTGAGAACTGTTTTGTAGATGGAATTGACAGGCTTTGTTGACTGGAATTAGGAGAGGGAAAGGAAGTGCTATGGAAGATGCTAGATGTTTAGTCTATAAAAGTCCTCAAATGTTTTCATTCTGTAGGTTTAATTTTTACCACTGCTTTCATGTTATATCAGACCTTGAGACTGCATGTGATCTTGACTGGGAGAAATTTAAAGCCTCCAGTAGTCAGCTGTTGACTATTAGTATTCTGAAATTTTAGCTTTATTTACTCAACACTTTATAGCACTGAGTGCCATCTGTTCTCATTTATACATGAGGAAACTGAGGCACAGAAGGGTTAAGTTACTTGTTCAGTTGATAACGGTAGAGCCAGAATTGGAACCCAGATATTCTTTCTTTGGAGCCCGTGCTATCCTGGTGGTTTTTATTCCTCAAAGCAACCTTTGAGAAAGGTATTTTGATGGTTTGACCATTATATCCCACTAAATATTAATATTTCTCCCTCCTTCCTTTGACCTCATCCAACCCAGTGTAAAGGAATAAATAAGAGTTGATCTGATAGTCACCCTTCTTGGTTGCCCTTCTGGTGAACTGAAAGTGTAGCTTTACATTTTAATTCTTTTTAATCCTTGCAAACATTTAGAATGACTAAAATTTTTTTAAAAATTGTTTCTCTTCCATGTGTAGTACATTTTTCTTATTTCCTAGACTGATTATGTAGACTTTGTCCTCTGAACATTCATTACCACGGGTATACTGTAAAAATATGAAGACAGCAAAATGGAAAACTGTATATACCTTTGCAGTATAAATCTAGCCACACATGTTCTATTTGGAGAGAAAATGTGTGTATTCTGCAGAAACATTTATATGCCTATAAATAACATTGCTAGGTTACTTTGCTTAGCGTGAACATTTGAGGACATTTTTGCAGTCAATTTATTATATCTGTGAGGGTTAAAGAGGGTAACAATGATATAAACTGTCTGTTGGATTATAAATTTCAAAAGTCGTATTTTGCATATGGGTGCAGCAATTTCTGGAAGGTTTTTCCTTTCCTTGGGCACATGCATATTGTCAGCTTTTAAGAATCACAGCAAATTAAATATCGCTGATGTACTCCATAACTGTGTATTTTTCAAAGTTGGGGCCTTTCTCACTTCTCTGGAAAATCCATACTGGAGTTGTCCTGACCATAACCAGTAATAGACTGTTGAGCATTTGCATAGAGCTTTTTGTTTTCAGGATTTCACAATCATTGCCCTTTAATCCATATGACACCCCTGTGAGGTAGGTAGGTACAGTCAAACATCCACGTCTCCTGCAGGCAAATTTTGGTGCCAGCAGGAATATTGTGATTGGCACTGACTCTCCTTAATTTCCCAGAGGCCAGACACCTGGAGAGGCTTTTTCTGCAGGCCCAAGTACATGCCAGTGCTTCAGCCACGCGGGGCTGCCTCCTCATTCCTTCTGCTATTTTACCAAGATTCAGTGACTGCCTGTGCCATTAACCGTAACACTGTAGTGACTGTGTCGTCAGTCTGCCTAAAACCCACACAGGAGGGGTATGTTTTGGAAGATTCCTAGAGGGCCCAATGAACATTCACATTCTATACTACAAATTTCAACTGTTCACACTTCTGTCACTCTAATAACGGTACTTTTCATTCAGTGGTAATATCTGTAGCTCCAACTAAGTATTTAGATTAATAAATAAGCCCGCAGGATTTCTCTTAAGAGTCTATAATGTATTCAGGCAGGCAAGAGACAGGCATAGCTAATGGTGAAATCATCAATACAGAGCCAATTGATAGAGAATGCTAGCAATCATATATTGTATGCTTATTTGTATCAGGCACTGTGATAAACATAATACATACGTTACATATTTTTATAACAACTACATGAGGTAGATTCTATCAGATTCTTCATTCCCGATGAAAGCCAAGGCTAGTAGGTTGCCCAGAGTCACAGAGCTGATTTGAACCTAATTCTGACTCCAAAGTCCTTTTTTAACCATTAGGTGATATTCACTGCCTGAAGTGGAAGATACTATATAGAATTTTAAAGTGCTAGGACAACATACAGCAAAAGAGTGGTAGTAATAGGGCAGAATGTAAAAAGATACATATTGACTTCTGTTTTTATACAGTAAAGCAGAACCATGTAAAAGAATTGTTCTTATCCACAGCATACAGTGTATCTTTTTACCTTTCTAGACACATCATAATTTCATAATATCTGATACTGTTAAGTCATCATCCCTTTTCTAAGAAATTATCTTAAAATTGCACATACTAATGTGTAAAACCTTAGATTACTTAGGTGGTTGGAAATTGCTGAATAAATTAACTTTTAAAAATTAGTAGGGCTTTGGGGCACCTGGGTGGCTCAGTCGTTAGGCATCTGCCTTCAGTTCGGGTCATGGTCCCAGAGTCCTGGGATCGAACTCCACATCGAGCTCCCTGTTTGACAGGGAGCCTGCTTCTCTCCCACTCCCCCTGCTTGTGTTCCATCTCTCTCTGTCTCTCTGTCAAACAAATAAAAAAAATCTTAAAAAAAAAATTAGTAGGGCTTTTAATTGAAAAAGTCCTTGTATAGGGGCACATTGGTGTCTCAGTCATTAAGCATCTGTCTTTGGCTCCGGTCATGATCCCAGGGTCCTGGGATCGAGCCCCACATGGGGCTCCCTGCTCAGTGGGAAGCCTGCTTCTCCCTCTCCCACTCCCCCTGCTTGTATTCCCTCTCCTGCTGTGTCTCTCTCTGTCAAATAAATAAATAAAATCTTTTTTAAAAAATCAAAATCAAAATCAAAATAAAATCCTTGTATATAGCAAAACATTCAAATGAAACAAAAAGAATCTTATATTTAATAAAAAAGAATCTTATATTTAAGACCTCCATGTCCTCAGTTCTCCCAAGAATCCTCACTAGTTTGTTTCTTGTGGATTCTTTTAGAAATAGTGTATTTGTTGGTGTATGTGTGTAGGTATATAAGCATGTATGTTGTAACTGCTAAGCTTTTATACTAAAACCTGTGAACCAGATATGTTGAAGTAAATCATGACTTGAATGATAATAGTTAAGTCCTAAATATATAATAAAAAAACTATACTCTGAATACATATTGTAATAGAAATCACTGCATGTATTATAAAATGTACATAAATAGACAATTACAGTTGCACTTTTAAATATATGTATGATATTAACCATGCCCTTAAAGCTATAACATAAATCCTATGTAATTCTAATATAAGATGGTTATAATTTAGTTACCTTACTCTCTAGAGTTGCTTAGTTATATGTGAGAGACAATTAACTTTAGGAATTAGATGCAAAGATCCTCATAGATCTAATATTTTCTTTGAAGTTTCTCTGTACTTCCAAATTTCTTTCTCACTACTGGTAAAATTTACAAGTTACATAACATATTAAAGAATAGGTCAGTATTTTGAAAAAGTGTTAGGTTTTGCTGTAATTATCAACTATGTTTTGAAAATTTGAAGAGGATAATGTGTTATCAATGTATCTTGAATTGTTTCCGGCATAAATACAAAGCTATGAAAAGTAGCTCTTAATCAGCCTAAAAAAGGCTTTGAGCATTTTATGCATTTTTAAAAGAAAAGCTGCTAATTCCTTTTTTATGTTTTTGTTTAATTTTAGGTTTTAGTATAAAAGCAGTGCCATTCCAGAATGCCATCTTGAATGTAAAGGAACTTGGAGGTATAACATTTAAAATCCTTTCTGTGTCTGGCTTAAATTTGTGCTAATTCAGTATTAATGTTAAATGTAATTAAAAATTTGTTATTCTAGCAGGTGACTCATTTTTACCTTTTCCCTTGGTAACAGAGATATGTGTTTCTCTTTATATATGTTTTAAAGGTTGTTGAAGAGTTCTAAGTAATAAACTTTTTTTCCTTTAATTAGAGAACCATGCTTGTGGTTCTGTTTCATACACTACATATTCTTTGGTTTTATTTGTTCAAAACGTTTATTCCTGATCGAAAAGTACGAAGAAAATTTTAATATAACAGAAAGATAAGCCATACATTATGCAGGGCAACGAACTATATTTTAGAGTAGTTTGTATTCATACTCCAGGTTTTATTGTATTAGATCTTTTTAGAAATGTATTTGTTCCGATAATAAATCTTTGCCAACGGGTTCTTTGCTGGTCAAGCACATTTATTGGATAGGCTGTACCCCAAACTATACATCACTCAGTCTTTCATTACACTCTCTGTCTGGGATTTTTTGGTTGTGTTTTATGTCAGTCAGGGTCTTAACCCATGTAAATAGGTTAACAAAGAAATCAGTCAATTCAGTGAACCTACTAAATTCTCTAATAGCACAGGCAAATGGTAAGTGCTCTGAAGTTCAGGATCATATTGGTGAGTTTAATGACTTAGAAGAAAGTTCTCTTCCATCTCTTTAATCACTTTGTGATATTGACCTTCCCCCACCCCTTTTTCTAAGTTCATTCTAACTGACCTATTTTTAACTTGATGCAATTGAAACACAAACTTTATGCCATTTTAACAGTGTTTGATGCCACCTTATTTTTATCTCCCTAATGTATTAGCTCATCTTCTCAGGTGTTTTAAAGAGCTGTATCTAGGACAAGTTTACTTCTGCCAGTCTTTTTGTATAGCTACCTTTGACTTTCATAGCATTAATATTTAAATCAACCGTGGCTGATAAATTCTGGTTTATCCTTTAAGGCATTTGATTTTGTCATATGACTACAAAAATTCTAAAGCATGAGTGTTTTTAGCATGGAATCCTTTTTCTACATAAAAATTTTTAAAAGACTGCTCTTTTAGGTTGAATATTTTAATATTACTTTGTGGTTTCTAGTGACTCTGCTTCTCAGTGACCATAGAGTTATAGTCAGAGGATATATTGTAAAAGTCCATGGGAACAAAATGTATGGTTTGAGAATTTTCTTGGTTTTAAGTGTGGTTGATACTTCATTAAGGATTTTATTACTAGGCTAGACACAAAACTTTTATTGAACCCCCTCCAGGTGTAAGAAACTGTTGATTAATTGATAAAGATGTTTATTATGGATGTTGGTTGGATGATACAGATAGTGAATGTGTCTGGACAACTGACATGAATGCTTCAGGAAATTTTTGTAGCCTGGACTCTGTGCCACTGTAACACTGAAATTCAATACGATAAAAGAAAAATTAGAGGACAGGGGTGTATAAGGTGGGAATCTGTCTGTTCCCAAGCAAGGTTTAATTTTGCTGAAAAACCTCTGCCCTAACAATTTCAGTAATGAACATTGCAATGAAGAGAATACCATAGAGCTTGGTGCAACGTTTTAGTTCGTGTGATGGTTATTCTGTGATAGTGTGGGGTATAGGTAGAACGTAAAACTTCCAGGACTAGGCCCGGTACGTGAGTTCCAGGCCAATGAGGATGTGTTTGGCATACAGTATTCTACCCCCTCAATTTTAGGCGTTCTGTTTCCAGTCAAGAGACTGTTTCAAGGAGAAAGTGATTTTTCTGAGTAGAATCTAATTGTGCCTTCACTAAGTTCTTTATTTAAAAATATTTTTTTGAGGGGCTACTCTGTCTGGAAGAGGACTGCACACTAGGCTCTGTCTCACCTAAGAAGGCAGGAAAAGTAGGCTAACCACATGGTAAGAGTGTAGCTTTCCTAGGATTCAGGGTGTATTTCATGTGATAAGAAGCTCATCCCAATATAAGGTACATACTAGGAAGATGTGTGACCAACTGAAACCAAGTTGCTTGAGAGGCAGTAGCTTGAGTGAAAATTTCAGGAGTAAAGAATGGAGTGTTTTAGGGTCAATGATGAAACCTTTATATACCACAGTAGAGGGTTTCTTAGAAGTTCAGTCAGGTTGTGTGAATCCAGGGAAAAATCTTGAAGTCAAGGGAGAAATTCAAGAAGATAGATTGTAGAAATAGCAATGCTGAGTGCCACAACATCGCTGACATAGGGATGCTCAGATAGATAGCTCTGCTTACCTTAGGGGTAATTCAAGAGATTGGCATGACCCCTGCTCCTCCCTGCCAGGAGGAGTACCCCTCTCAGATGGTTCTAAGGCTCTCCATCATCCCGCTTCTCAACCTTAAGTTAAATTTCTTACTTGTTCAAAATAGGAAGAGGCATGAACTTGTGTTCCTTATCTAGTAAGAAATGGAAGGAAAGGAATTAACAGTGACCAGTGGAGTTAAATGGAAGTCACTTTTGGGAGATCTTAATAAGAAATTTTCTTTATATATGTAACTTGTATGTATAGCATATACATATATAGTTCTATGTTCTCATCAACTTTCTCTTAGGAGAGGGTTTCCTACATCTTTCACCTAAAAACTCTTAAAATTTTCACTCACATTTTTCTTGTGTGCTCTTGCCTACCATTCATACAATCATTCTAGGACAATTGTACATCAAGCATGATTCTAGGAGTTGAGAATGAAAGATGTTTAAAATACATTCCCGTTCTTCAAGAGACTCATGATTTGATTATGGAGACATTCATGAAAACAAATATTTGAAAGGAATGAAATTTTTTTGAAAATGAAATTGTGTGTTGGGGGGATAAGTTCAAGATAAGAGGTGACACAAATATAGACATAATCAGCCCAGCCTGGTGGTATATGGACAAGTTCCATTTTCACTAGTTTGAGAATGACTTGCTTTCCTTGACTTAGCTTTCACACCCACCAGGCTGCACTGATGACGCCTATATTTATGTGAAATTGAAATTGTAAATGTTTTTTGTAATTTTTTGCTTATTCCCATTTCTCTCCCTCCAGTGAGGTTCTCATTTCACTTTTGCAGCTTCATGCTTAATGAGTAGGTGCTAGGACTGTCTCACAGATAATGAGACACAGGACAGCCAGGCACAGAGACTGGGGGACTTGATCAAGGCTATTTGGAGGAGGTGGATGTCCATCTGAGCACTTAACCAGTTACTCTCTACGTGGCACATTTTATCCTGTGCCTGGAACAAGAGAAGTGCTTCCACATGTTACCTGCTGCTGCTTCTATCATTGATTTTCTTTGACTCTCAAGTCCAACTCTTGTTTGCTTCGGGTTCTGACTCTCTCACTGCTAGAGTCCTGCTTCCCTTCCCATCTCTTCAAGACTGGCTTCTGAATCAATCATAATCTTAACCTTCCAGTCTGTCTCGAGGCTTATACAAACACATCATTTTCATATTTTTATTCCTTTTATTTCATTTATTCAATAGATATTTATTAAGTACATGTTGCATGCCCAGGCTGAGTTCTAGAAAGTGGCAGTTACAGTGGCAAGAGATGCACTGTCCTTGCATGGACGAGCTATTGGACACAAGGGGAGACTCTTGTGTACTTCTCTCCTTGAGTAAAGCCAAATATTGCTATTTACAGGCCCAGAACGAATTCCTGGGTTAATCCCCTCAGTACTTGAAGGGATTTTTAATACCATCGAGAACGGCTGTTCTGATCTCTACAAAGGACATTCTGTAGTATTGCTCAGTGGGTTTGTTTTTCTTGTAAATTCTTTCATTTGGGAGGTTTTTGTTGAAACTAATCTAAACCCTTTTTTAGTTTTAATTAATTACTCGGCTTGTCTTGTGCTATTTATTATTCTGGATGTTGTGCAAGACACCTAGCAGGATTCTGAACAGACAGAAAGATGAATCTTTCAGCAAGTTTCCCTTCTTCCTATTAGAGGAAGCCCATTCATTCTGTAGGATTCTAGGTGAGTCCATTTTCCTGTATCTCTGCTTCCTTATCTGTAAAACGTAGTAATAATAGTTCCTGCATTATATATATCAATTGTGAGGACTAAATTAACATAAGTCAGCTACTTAGAAATCGCCTGGCCCATAGCTAACATTTTTGGAAGATTTATATTATAATTACACCCTTCTCCTCCCTCATCCCCACCCCCTCAAAAAAAAACACCTTTCAATAAAGCCTTGTCCCCAAAGGCTCGAGAAATAACCCAAATCACACATTGATTGCTTTTTCTCTTTGCAGTCATGCCTTGCTCCCTTGTGGACAAGATGATCTTCCCTTTTTTTTTTTTTTTTAATTTCTATTTTTATTTTGTTACACCTGTTTAAACTGAAAAGTCACAGGGAAGGGACCTCCTCGGAGTCTTCGGGTTAGCAGCCTCTCATAGTTTTTGGCAGTACACACGTGTTAATATTAAATGTTTTTGTCCCATCTACCTTATCACTTTTCCCTCTGGTTTCAGTTTCCACCTGAAAAATCTTTTCTGTCATGTCTCTTAATTGCTTTCATTCTGTTTGGCTTTATGTATTGTAACCACATTACTAAGGTGAATGAAGCATCTGGCATTTAGTTGAGTTGAAAGCACCAGTCCCGATGCAGTGATTTTACAGCTCTGGTAATTTTTCCTTTTAGAAATTTCCAGTTCTTAAATCTACAGATGCACTTGGAGATATTTTTGTCTTGATTTTGAAATTGCATTTGTACATTGATGGAGCCCAAAGAGGAAATTTTTCATTTCTTAGCACATTTAGTTTGTTACCATGAATTGATGAGGATCCAGACATCATAATATTCCGTTTTCTTTCCCTAACTGAATTCTGGAATCACAATTGGTTTTGTCAAATGACTTGTTTTCTCCTTCTGATATTCTAATGAGTTATGTCTGAGTCGTTTCCCCACCCAGTAAACTCTTTGGCAGTCTTGTCTTCCCTGTTGATACTCAGAAAGGCAAAAGCTAAAAAGCAGTAAGCTGTCTTTTACGCTTCAGTATTTGCTGCTAGTTGTCAATCAGAAAGAAAGTTCATGAAGATTTTTGTTTGCCCTTTATTTTTTTCCTCTAAAGACAAGACAACTTTTTTCTTCAGAAGGTGGTGAGGGTTGTGTGGAAAAGTGCAAGTTGTGTTCACTTACCCATTTACTTTAGCCCATGCAATAGTGACTGAATGATTTTTGAGGATTGTCAGCTAAGCCATTTTTTTTTTTTTTTAAAGGTTGCTTCTTTCAGCAGCCAAGCTGTTATATGAAACAGATGTTGACTCTGTCCTGTTTCTTTGTTTGCCTGGAGGAATACACCACCTCCTCATAGTGAAAGGTGCTGTTTCTTTGTATCCTGCTAGTTATCTTCGGGTGCTGTTAATCTGTCCAGGTTATTTGCATTTCTTAATTTCTCCAGAAACAGTACAGGGCAAATTTCTTGACAGGCAACCCAGGGGGCACTGCTGCCTGCATCTTTTTAATCTCTGCTTTCTGTACCCAGGCCATTTGATGTCTTTTACCCAAATAAAGCTTCCTTCCTTCAGAATCTTGCATTAAAACTTAATTCAGAAGGAAGAATATCTCTTTATTTCGCTTGATGTGTTCTCCCAGTCCTATATATACTATGATTATTGCCTCCATATCCCCACTACCACCTCCTATTAAAAAAAAAAAATTCCAGCTAAATACCTAGGAATTTAATGTCACTGCCTCTGAGAGTCATACTATCCAACAGACAGAGGAAGGAATCAGGACCATATAAACAAAATGGTTTTCTATTAGAAACAGTGTAGGTAGTCTGGAAAACACTTTTGCCACATTGCTTGAAGGGACACGTGTAGTTAAGATTGCTTGCTGGTGTAGGAGAGAACAAGTTGCCATTCAGAAACTCTTCTCGACATCTCCAGACATGGAATTCTCTGGAGGTGGCAAGAAACCATGATGCTGGTAAAGGAACATGACAGCACAGAGTGGGGGCCAGAGGAATTGTAAGGAGGGCCCCCTTACAATCATGCTACCTGCTAAATTATAGTCAGCTACACACAAGTGTGCATATTCCATATCTGTTGTATAATTATAAGGAAGAAATGAGGTTCAGCAAGTAGAGTGTGGCCTCAAGACGCTCTGTCCCTCTGTGCATTTGAACTTCTTGTTGTTTTCTTATCTGCAAAATGTAAGTTTTAATAAATCATCACTATTTATTTCCCAAGGGATTGGGCTGGAAAAGAAAACTTCAGTTGCCTAAAGCTCCCCAAGAGATGCTTTAAGATGCTTTAAGATAGACAGTGGTATTTCCACTAATTCTGTTTTTATAGTTGTGGTTCCAGTGTGATATGTAATATTGAATGATCGAAACTTCTTGATAGAGTATTGTTTCCTTATCTAGGAGAAGAACCAGACTTTCTGGAATGGGAACAACCAGTTAACTCCTGGCTCTCTGAGCTGTGTACTTTCTCACTGAGGCTTAGCTCTACTAGGGGAAATGATATTGGTATAAAGCCAAGTCACTTGGATGGGAGTTGAAAGGCCACAGCTATCTGAATTGGTTGAACAGGCTCCCACTGTGGTGGTGTTCAAGCGTTTTTTACACTTGCTAAGGGAAAACTGAGCCAAACAGTCAGCAGAGCCAAATAAATGAATCTGGGGACCCAGAAGTCTGTTACTGGCTGATGTAGTCCTGACCTTAATTTTTGTTTTCTTCTGGAGAAATGCCCTAAGATATTTTTTTTAAATTTGCCTCCCCAGTCATAGTTTTGTATAGTACTTAACAATCCACTCTTCGAAGACTGTATACACACACACACACACACACACACACGCAGATGTATAATACATACACACATAAACACATGTATACACACAATGTTCAAGAAACTGGTGTCCTGGCCTTTTGACACCCATCACCCCCGCCTTGAGAATAGGGGTTTCATGTACCTCTAATGTAGCTCCCTCACCCATTGATTCCTGTTTGGGGCAGTCAGGTCATATCATATCTTCCAACTCTACCGAACTTCCTCACAGAACATTCATGCTGGGTTCTGAGCTTCCTAACCTTTAGAAGGGAATAGATATTTCTCTTTCTCCCATGGGTTGCCATAATAGCAACTAATTTTCATCGTGTATTTGGTTTCAGCATGGTATTGCAGCAACAGCACTGCAAGTCAAGAGACCAGTATTCTTCTCTCAAAACAAGCCATGGGACATTGGGCAAGCCTGTTAACTTCTCCAAGGCTGCTTGCTTTTCTAGCAGCTGAGGATGCTGATTACCATTCTCCTGTTTGATACAACAGAACTAGTTTATTTTTATAATCTTGAAACCCATAGTATCTACTTCACTGTGGTCTCTAGGAACCATAGAGCCCATCTTTAACAACTATGCATGATTATAATGCTTTATTTTTTGTTTTCATTTAACCTGGACTTCCTCTGTTTTTTTTCTTTTTGGTAGAGTAGACATTTCAATAAATCTGTTTTCTTTTTGTGTTTGTGTGAAACAGGTATACGTACATGAAATACGAACTAATACTAAATGTACTGCTTACTTCAAGAAGCATTACAGTCTGGTACAGGAAATACTATAATAGGATTGTGTGCAAGATGCCATTAGGATCATATAGAAAGTACAGAGGAGACGTCACAGAGGAAAAGACAATTTAGGAGCAGTCTGGGACAAAAGTCATGGAAGTGGCAGTGGGCTTGGTCTAATTTTGTTTCATCCATAAACCAAGTCCACTGTCAACTCCTTGACTTGTCTTTTCTGTTTTCTTTTCCTAGACTCTTTTCCTCTAGTGTCTCTCCTTTCAGTATGATCTTAATTGCATCTTGTACTCAATCCTGTTACAGTATTTAGCATACCAGTCCATGAAATTAGAAAGAATTGAAAAACACACTGTAATCTTAAGGGTTTATCATATTGTGATGTAAAACATATCTGCAATTCCAAGCTGGAGAGAAATTTGCCAAGTTATGCCCCAAGATACTGGAGTAAAGCTAGACCCATCAGAAGCAAAATGGTGTTTTGTATTAAATTCATTTCAGTAAATACTTAATAAATACTAACTACATGCCATCACCTAAAGATATAATCCCCATATGTGCATGCACATGATCCCGAGCCCATTTCTTTGGATATTTTGATGGGAGAGTAATATTGGCCATAAAGATTATGGAAGTTCATAGAAAAGATTAAACAGCTTTACTAGATCTCTATAATTAGAATGACAACTTGTCAGTTGTTCAAGAGGTAATATATTGGTAGCTGTTTATTTCTTACCAGACCAGGTTGGTTCTCTGACCTATCCTAGAACTGAACAAAATAGAACTGGTTAGATTTATTTTGAGGCATTATAAATGTGTTGCTTTTAATTTCTTAAGGTCCAAAGTATTATCAAAAAGCTCTATACTAAAAATGCTTGATTATTTTAATATTGAAATTCACTGATATTTTATGGCATCATTGTGAGAAGTAATGTGAAGAATATCGTATAAAGTTAACTTTTTAATACATACATTAATACATAATACTTATTGAAAATTGAAGGTTGATTTTTTTTAATGTCTATTCTCCCTCCTTTGCCAAAATCTCATAAAATGACAAAAATCAGAAAACGATTATAAGTTAAACCTCTAACACAGATTTAATCTACAATGAAGAAAGGAAAGCATGACAAAGACTGAGATACAGGCCATGGAAACATGAAGTAGAAGGAGAATTCATCAGGATTATTAATCAGAGTTTATCAAAGTTATTAATTGGGGCTTTACGTTTGGAGCCATGCCTTTATTTTTCTTCTCTCCTTGTGTTAAGTAGTGGATAGCAGCTGTGTTTACCCACAGACTAAATCTTGGAAGTGGGTGCTAGACTCAGGCCAAGGCAGTGTCCTAATATACTGACTGCCAGGTGGGTTAGGAAGCCCACACACACAGGAGAGAAGCCACTTGTCTGTCCCTATTAATCACTGAAAGTAGGCAGTGGTAAACAAAAGAGCTGGCAAACGTAGATTCTTAAAAGATAAGCATATAATCACAGCATACCACAATATGAGGGAAATCACCATCAAAGAAAGCTTACCCCATCAAAAGAAAAAGTACCTAAGGACCTAGAGGTAATAGAGTGATCAGAAGAAGACATTCAGAGAGGTAAGTTTTTGTATTCTTGAAAAGGAATCTAATGGAACTGGGGAAATGAAAATTTAAAGTGACAATATCCATTGACACAACTCAGATGTAAATTAATAAAATTAAGGACTGAGGGAATTTCCTCAGAATACCCTGCAAAAGGACAGCTCTGAAAGTATGGGAGAAAATTGAGACCAAAGGAATAGTTAGTAGAAATTCTAACATCCCTCTAAGAGGTGTAAAGGGAGAGTAAAGAGAAACTGTAGAGATTAAAATAATCAAAGAAAACAGAAAAACCTCAAATGTGAGAAAAGACTATTCAAATTTAATGGGTCTTCTGAGGCCAAGAAAAGACTTAAATCTAGACATATTGTGAAGAAAAATCATTAATTGTAATCACAGGAACACACAAGTGAGTTATTTCTAATTTCAACATGAGAGATGTCAGTCAAGTAGAGAGAATCAAAGTATATTTTCTTTAGATTATAGATTATAATTAAAAGAAAGATTGAAGTTTAAATATATATCTTTAAAAATTAGGGTAAACACTAAAACAGTGAAAGTAGGATGATATCTACATAAATACATTTTTAAAAAAATCTGAAAAGTTGGGCACCTGGGTGGCTCAGATGGTTAAGTGTCTGCCTTCGGCTCAGGTCATGATCCCAGGGTCCTGGGATCGAGTCCCATGTCGGGCTCCCTGCTCAGCGGGAAGCCTGCTTCTCCCTCTCCCACTCCCCCTGCTTGAGTTCCCTCTCTCATTGTGTCTCTGTCAAATAAATAAATAAAATCTTTAAAAAAAAAAAAGATTTTATTTGAAAGTGAGAGAGAGCGAGTGGGGGGAGGGGCAGAGGGAGAGGGAGAAGCCGGCTCACCGGTGCGCAGGGAGCCCAACGTGGATCTAGATCCCAGGACCCTGAGATCATGACCTGAGCTGAAGTCAGACACTTAGCCGACTGAGCCACCAGGTGCCCCATGAGAATTTCTTTTTAAGAAATAAAATTTAAGAAAATATACTATAAAGATAGAAAGCTAAGGATATTTGATAAATTCAGCAAAATGCAAAAATGGAAAAATAGCAAAATTAATCGTATGAGACCTAGAAAACATCTATACATCAGTAATCAAAATAAATGTACTACTTACTTATTAAATTCGCCTTTTAAATGAGTGGCATAAAAACTGATCATAACCTATTCAACTCTGGTTATGAGACACTTCTGCAACAACAAAATGCAGCAAGGTAGAAATAAAGGGATAGAAAAGATATCCTTAAAAACCATTGAAAAGAAAGTACCAGGAGATGAAATTCAAAACAAAGAACACTAAGAATAGAGGGGTTTTCATGTTGCTCTATTAGGATAACTGAGTAATCATGAACCTTTACATATTTACCTACATAATTCTGAACTATAAAAAATTAAAACTAAGAAAAATGTACGAAAAAGCCAACAGGTTCACAATCAGAAGAATTTATCCATACTTTCTTTATAAGACAGTAGATCAAATAAATAAAAATATATGGAGGATTTAAATAGACAATTAACAAACTTGATCTAATTGATAATTACAGAATTTTACACTCAAATAGAAAACATATTTTCTTTTAAAATACACCTGAAATTTACATATGACCATGTATGTTTTCTGACTAAAATCCAATAAAATTAGAAATTAGTAGCAGATAGACAAAAATAACACATGAAACAAGATTTAAAATTACCCTAATCTTGGATACTTGGGTGGCTCAGCCAGTTAAATGTCTGCCTTTGGCTCAGGTCATGATCGAGCCCTGCACTGGGCTCTCTGCTCAGTGGGGAGTCTGCATCTCCCTTTCCCTCTGCCCCCACACCCCACTTGTGCTCGCTCATGCTCTCTCTCTCAAAGAAAATCCCCCCCCTTTTTTTTAATTACCCTGGGGCTCCTGGGTGGCTCAGTTGTTAAGTGTCTGCCTTTGGCTCAGATAGTGATACCAGAGTCCTGGGATCGAACCCTACATCAGGCTCCCTGCTCGGCGGGGAGTCTGCTTCTCCCTCTCCCACTCCCCCTGCTTGTGTTCCCTCTCTCGCTGTGTCTCTCTCTGTCAAATAAATAAACAAAATCTTTTAAAAAAATAAAATCATCTTTAAAAAAACAAAAATTAAAAAATTACGCTAACCTTATAACATGTAAAAAAAAATCAAAATAGATCCTGGACCTAAATATAAAACCTAAAACTATAAAACTTCTAGAATAAAACTTATATGGTCTTTGTGACCTTGGGTTAGGCAAAGATTTCTTAGATAAGACACCAAAGGTATGATCCATGAAAAGAAAATTGGTTAATTGGATTTCATAATACTTCTGCTTTTTGAAAGACACTACTAGAGAATGAAAAGGCCATTTATTGGCTAGGTAAACATTATTTGGAAATCATATATCTGATAAAGAACTTGTATCCAAAATATATAAAGAATACTCAATAATAAAAGAAACATTTTAAAAATGGGCAAAAACTTTGAACATACCTTTATCAAAGAAGATATAAAGAAGTTAAATAAGCAAATGCAAAAGATGCTCACCATCATTAGTTATTAGGGAAATAGAAATTAAAATCACCACACACACACATTAAAATGTCTAAAATTTAAAAGCCTGAATATATCAAGTATTGTGGAAAGAATATGGAGGAACGAGAATCTCCTTCACTGCCAGTAGAAATGTAAAATGATATAACACTTTGAAAAACAGTTTGGCAGCTTCTTAAGATAAATGCAAACCAATCTTATAATCAAGCCATTCCACTCTTGGAGAAACGAAAACCGATGTTCACACAAAATACTGTATATAAGTGTTCATAGCAACTTTATAATAGGAAAAAATGGAAACAACCCAAATGTCTTTGGTTGGTGAATGGATAAATAAATGTGACCTACCCATATAAGGAAATTGTATTCAGCAATAAAAAAGAAAGAACTATAGATACATGCCATAATATGGATGAATCTCAAAGTAATTATGCTAAGTGAAAGAAGCTAGACAAAATGGAACACATAAGGCAGTATTCCCATATTGGGATAAACTCCTATCCCATTTATAGAAATTACTAGAAAATGCAAACTAATAATTAGTGACAAAGTGTTTCAGGGATTGCCTGAGGGATAGGGACAGGAGGCTGCGGAGGGATGGAGTGGAAGGACTTGAAGGGTCATGAGAAAATTTGGGAGGTGATGGATAGATACTTATTATCATGATTATGGTCATGGTTTCACAGATGCACCTGAATCAAAACTTAACCACATTGTCTATTTTAATATGTGTAGTTTATTATATATCAGTTATACCACAGTAAAACTGTTGAAAATATTCTGTACTGTTAGAAATATCTCTGGTCAAAAGCATTGAAAATATGTTTTGTGAAGAACTTAACGGTCCTTCTCTTGGATTGCTTTCCAGTAACGAGTTATTTTAAATAGGCTAAGTTAATATCCATGCTTTAAAAAAAGATAAATGTGACTAGGGAAAGACTTCACGAAGAAAAATATCCATTTCTGGATGATCATATGTAGCTGAATTGTTAAAGTTAAATATGTAGGCAGTTAAACTAAGATTAAGATGTTATCAAATCTATCAATTTAACATGTAGATTTTAAAAATCTTACTGCTAATAAAAGAAGACAGATTGATCTGTCTGTGCACAGCAGCATCAATTAATCAAAGAAATTCATATGACAGATTCATTATACAAAGAGTGAGAGATTTCTCAGAATAAACCAGTTGTGGTTCATTCCATAGGGATACTCAAAACCATAGTGATACAATTCTCTTTCCAACCTTAAGAGTTATTTTATGAAAAATATTCCTGTCAGTGATTATACACAGGTCTTAACACAAAGTTGGAGGTTGGCGGGGGCGGGGGGGACAGTAACACTAAAGCAAACCAATATATTAGAAAGCCTCAGATTCCAAACCACATTGGAATAATTCGCATTTTAAGAACACATTTTGTGTGTGGGGGGGTGAAATATCCCTTTTTGTTCAGGAATCTTTACAGCTTTAAATTAATCTGCTTGACCTGATCCTAGGCTATCCAGATCGCACTTCAGGTTAAAGTTTTTCAAGTGGACCTTATTTTGGCATAAAAAGTAATGTATTTTTCATTTGCATTTCTTTTTTTCATTATTGTAAGTCTCCGCAAAATGCCTGGTCAAGATTGGTATAGGTATGGTTGTTGGTAATATTCTATACATAATAAGCTAAGAGGGTAGAACATAACCTACTTTCTTTCTGTGTACTTTGCCGTTAGCAATTCCAACAAGTTCTTTTGGGGTCTGCCATGTTCTTTAAGGTGATGGTATTTTTTAAATTGGGTGTGTAAATATAAAACTTCTTTCTTTCTTTTTTCTTTCTTTTTTTTTTTTTTTTTGGTTTTCTTTTTCTTCCAAAGTCCTCTAAATAGATTTAGGTGTCAATGAATTTTTCCTCTAATTAGATTGTATCTCAGTAAGTAAGGATGGACCTAATATAAACTGCTATGTTAAAAATGCAGAGGCTTAGTTGTCAGTTTAATATGAAGCTTTACAGTAGATGATAGATAAGCATGTTGGTATTCTTTTCAGTATGTGTTGTCTTTGATGCTGTTACTCTTTTATATATGATTGTCTATTTTTACAATTACTTATCAAGTTGTAGGACATTAGATCTCCTTGGGCAGATAAAAAAATCTCTTTAAGTGGTAATTTGGTAAGATCCAAAATGATTATGCCTTAAATTTAGAATCTCGAAAATACCTAAAGGTTTTAGGTGTATCTCTGAATAGACTTGAAATTTCTTGGTTATTCTAGATTCTAGATTCTACTTGTTTCAGTAAAAAAAAATCCTGAGAGACTCAGGCTGAATATGTTTGACTTTGTAGTCTTCTTAGTTCTGGGTGAAAATGAGGCCAGGCAACAGCAGATGAAATTTTAGAATGGAAATGTCAGATTGCTCCTTATCCTCCAAAATTGGTAAATATAAATTCATTTTCTCTCAAGGTTCCATCAACAGTTTGTTTTCCCTTTCTGATTTTGTTATGTGGGTTACCACCATAAATTTTAAACTTGCTATGGATTTGGATGAGGACTCAAAGAAAAATCAGTTACGCCGGGGGAATTTTGACAGAGGTGTATCAGGAATTGTACTGTAAATAATAGAGCAACACCAAACCCAAGAATCTTTTTATTAGTGGTTACTTTTTAAAATTTCTTGGAGGTTACTTTGTTTTTTCAAATCCTTGAAAGAGTCTATGTTTGCAGGAGAGCTGAGAGGAAAAGACTTCATCTCTCTTTTTAAGGTCAAATGCCTTCTCATAGCCCTGTTCTAGGTAGGCTTGATGTTCTGGTGTTCTGAGCCTTGGAGCTTCTTCCTAGCGGTCCTTTGTGTTTCAGGTATTAAACAGCTTCTTGACTTCTACATAGGACCCTAACTGTTCCTGTGTCCTGTTACTTCCTGGAACTAATACAGCATACAGCTTTCTGCTTGGATGAACCTTTCCACCCATGTCTTCCTTTCCTTCAGATTTCTAAATTGTGTTACCCCTCTGATCAGCAGAGGAAGAAAAGGCCTTTTTCCTCTGCTGATCAGAGGGGGAAATCTAACTATACATGTTAGTTTTCCCTGATTTTTTTTTCCCCATTGTAATTTGAAAGAGGTTGTAATATAATTATTTTTGGGTTTTCTGTTCCTTCTAATACTTCCTTTCTCTAAACTGATCACAATTAGAGTGTAAAGGCATTTACTTTATTTATTTGCATTAGGGAGTGAGGGTATGAATTTAACGAGTCTTGAAAGGTTTTATCTACCAAGTCTTTTGTCTGAGACTAATGGTCAACCTCCTTCCCTAATACTTTCAAGTCATGATTTAACAAAATGAGACAATTTGAAAACAAAGTTATATATTGTATATATTACATAATATATATTATCATATATAATTGTATATCATCTATATATAGTATATATTGCTTTATGCAAAAAGCATTGAGTGCTGCCCAGATGTAAAGATCTAAATAGTTTACTTCGTTTTGATTATTTGCGTGCAGTACACTGTGGAAAAGAATTCTCTTTTAACATGGTGCTGGGATTTTAGGTTAATGTGATTTTGACACCACCATGACACCTCACCACCATTATCATCCCCAGATGCTGAGATTTTGCAAAAATCAATAGAATGCTAGTCATCTGTCATTTATAGTATTACTGAGATTTTTATTTTAAGACTATACTTTCAGGGATCATTTCTATAGTTTGTTAAGATTGTACAATTGTACTCTGCTTTAAGAAAACCCTATGTACAAAAATATAAATATACACATTAGTAGGTTTTATTAAATAATATGTAGTATTGTGAGAGAATTACTGGTTTTGTAAAAGGTTTCACTCCAAGTTTTCTTGAAGGTATTGAAGTCCCAATATATTTTAAATTATTTGATTAAATATTATCAAGACCATTTCTAAGGCATAAATTGACTCTGACATTCTCTTTTATAAATCTTAGTTACTACAGTGTTTTACTAATTTCCTCATGCTGCTTTTCTTTAAAAGGCAACCTCTCTTGGGACGCCTGGCTGGCTCAGTCAATTAAGTATCTTCCTTCGGCTCAGGTCATGGTCTCAGGGTCCTGGGATCGAGCCCCACATCAGGCTCCCTGCTCAGCGGGAAGCCTGCTTCTCCCACTGCCTCCTGCTCCCCCTGCTTGTGCGCATGCGCGCGCTCTCTCTCGCTCTCTCTCTCTCTCTCTCTCTCTCTCACAAAAAAAATCCTCTACAGAGGATGCTAGTCTATTTTACTGAGTTTGAAAACCACTGCAATCTACCATGTGCAGCTATCACATACAACTTTACCTTCAGTTAAATTGTTTTGGGAAAATTCTCCATCAGCTGTTATATTAAAGTCTTACATACTCGTTCATTCATCATCTGGGACAAAGTGTCTCTGTGAAAGTGGACAAGAGGAGGAAAGAAAGAATGAGTACAAGAGAAGAAAATCTAGTTAGAGCATACGACCTTTTGAGGTGAAGCCCTGATTCTTTACTCTATTTTTTATATCTCCTGTCTTAACTACCCTGGTCTCATCTTGGTTTGTTAGTTGGAGAAGCTGAACTGTTAACCTTGATGGGTGGTATGGCTGTTAAAGTTTTTATTTGTACTCTTGGTTTTTCAAAGTTTTGTCTGTTCTTTTTCGTCTGGCTCTTAGACAGTCTAGGGCTGGGGTACCATTTTAAAAAGAAGTGATGGGGACTAAAGAGGGCACATTCTGCGTGGAGCACTGGGTGTTACGCACAAACAATGAATCATGGAACACTACATCAAAAACTAATGATGTGATGTATGGTGATTAACATAACAATAAAAAATTTAAAGGGGAAAAAAAACGTCACCTGAGAACAGAGAAAAATGTGTGGCTTGCCAGATGATACCCCGGAGTGTTGAGCCCTGTAGCAATATAGTGTGAGCCCTGAGGCGGAAAGGAAAGGCTCGGAGGAGCATGTCCTCCTTGCATAGCGTCCCTTTCTGGAAACCTGTGCAGGGAGTTCAAGGGGGCAGGTCACCAGAGGAGGACACAAGGGGGCAAGTACAGGACAGCCGTGTGCATCCTTTGGCCCATGTGCTGACCATATGAAACCTTCTCTGGGCCTGGAAAATGCCTGACATGGCTAAGCTAGAATATATCACTTTGCTGGCTCCTGGCACCGTCCTAGTTTTGAACGTGCAGTGGATGCCGTGGCGCCGTTTGTGGAACAGCCCACAAGCTCTCTACTGCAGTTCTAAGTCGAGTTTTAAACAGAACATTGTAGTATCTGTAGCTGGAAGGGAACTGTTTGGAGCTTTGTCACTGGCAGGCACGAGTGTAGTGACTGAAGAAGAGAGGATTCTGAGGCCAGTTTTTGACACAAACTGAATCAACTAAAAGGAACCCCGGGCAGGACAGTCTCCTGTCTGGCTTCCCAGTGAAGTCAGAGGGGACAGTCCTGGCAGTACTGTGGATGTGTATGCTGGGACAGATATAAACAGCAAAACGCTCAGCCCTGTGGCTATAAAAAGAAGTATTTTTTTAATGATATATTCATGGTTTAAGAGCAGGCAGTGAATTTTGTTGAACATTTATTCCTGTGCAGTTCAAAAACCAGAAATCTATCTGCTTGTGTGCTTAAGCTCTTTCAGATGTTTTTATTGTGTAACATTGTTTCCAGATTCTTCTTTCAATGGATGTTGTTTTTCTGCCACCCCCCCCCCCAATCTGTTAAAAGATCAGTTTGTGTGAATCTTGACACTGGGATGCTATTTCATGGTTTTAATTTGAATGTGAGTTGTTGCAGCTGGAAGCATATGATTAATGGCACAGACTTGTTTGTCACTAAAACAGATGATATTTTACATTTAGTCAAGATGCGTCGAAAAATTGCTTATATTACACTGGACGTAAGTCACATTTTAATTCACTTTTGAATTCTTGTGATTTGAATTATTCTGAAACCAGTAGATGTGTATCTGTGGTGATCCAACTGGCTGTTGCAGGTATTTGAAAGGTGGCTTGAAAAACTGCATGTTTTATATACTTACAAATGAACTCCATTGTTTGCTCATGTCTTCTTTATATAATATATATAGTTCATTAAATAGCCAAAGCTTTTTTGCTGGGAAAATTGTTTCAAATCAGTCAACAAGTCTGGGAGTAAGTGTAAAAAAGATGGAAGGTATGGTTATGGAGTTTAAAAATTTGTTCTTCTTGATTGTCTATGTATTTTTATATATTTTGGTAGTGTACCTACGTCATAGTGGGCAGCTCCTGGTTTCCCATACCTGCGGGCATGTGCAGAGTTCTCGCCACAGAAGGCATGGCAGTGTCTTACCGCTCCTCCGCCGTCACTCTGGGTTTGGGTGTATTTGCTGCGGTGACCCAAGCATCCTTCTCAAAAGCAATGTCAGAAAAGTTGTGTATGCAGTTTCCTTCAGAAATGAGTCTCACAAGTCATTCGAGGCAAGTTACAGCCATCTGCCCTCCAGTTCTTTCATCATATAAAATAACATGAAACCATACATGTTAAATCAGATGTTACTTAGTCAGACTGGTTATACTAGATAGGAATTAACTCTTTTCCGATCCCCCAGGTGTGGCTATACAGTATCAGTTTGAATACTTCCATGGTGAGAAGTCCATGTTTCAGAAAGTATGTATTTACCTGCCATGTTGGAAGAGTTTTAATTATTACAATTCATTATTTGCCAAAAGGGAACTTTCTGCTTCTTTGAAACTAAAATGAATCCAGTTCTGCTTTGTGGGGCATGCTCAATAAATAGTATGTCTTCTCTAGACAGTAATTCAGAAACATGAAACTTGTTATCATATATTCTGGAAGATCATTTTCCATGCTAAATATCTTTCATTTCTTCAGTCATCTTCTGTATTACATGGTGTCCAGGTTCATCACCATCCTTGTTGCCACCTTCTGTGGTGGTCCATTGTAAAACATGTATCCAGAAGCATGATGTTCAAGATGTGCTCTGACCAGTGATACTTCCCTCTTTTCTTTCGGATACTTAAATTTCTCTTAAAGCCGATAATCTGAGCCACAACACCCCATTGGTTCACGTTGGATATGCTGTCAAAATACCCAGCTGTTTTAAGTCAGAACTCTTCTGTTCTTACACAGTTGATTTTTTTTTTAATTCCAAGTTCCAGACATTACTTATATCTCTCTTAAATTTCATTATGTAAGCACTGGCTCGTTGTTCCAGCTTGTCAAGAACGTTTTGACTTTTTTTATTCTGTCATCCAGTATATTCGCAAATTCTTTCAGCCTTGTGCCATCTGTAAATCTTGAAATGATACCTTTAAAGTTTTCACTCAATTAAATTGTATAGACATGTATCAAATTGCCTACTTTGTGCCAGTCTCATGCTCTCTTCTAGGGATAACAAGAAGACTAGCATGTGATCATTCCTTTAGGGAGCTCACAAGCTGTGAGGAATAATAGACCTGTAATTATATAACTATAATGCCCTGTGATAATTGCTGTAATAGAGTTATGTGTAAAGTGCTAGGAGAACCAAGGTTGGTTGCAAATCATAGAAGACCCAACACCTTCCATGGCACAGTTCCATGAATTTTTGGATATGGCCGTTAAATCGCTTATAATGCTGCCTAACTGCTGTCATCTGATTTACTTTTTCTTTCTTGCCCAAGGATACAGCAGGAGACTTGTTAAATATTTTGCTGAAATGATCTCATACTACGCTATTCCCAAAATGTACCAACCTGGCGAGCCAGTACAAAAGGAACTGAGAATTATTTTGAAAGACTTCTTAGTGACTCCATGATTGCTCATGATGATCCCATTTTTTTAAAATCTGGGTTGATATTTGCCTATCCTCAGTCTCCTGGTAGCATTCTTTATGGTTATATCACAGTGCTTGGAGGAGTTTTGTGATGATGTCTGAGTTTTTCTGCTATCTTGGTATGTAATCTGTCTGGATCTGGAGACTTGCATTAACTTAAAGAAGCTTGATACGCATTTTCTCCTCGCTTCAAATTTACCTTCACTTAACTCTTTCCAGATCGAAATCATTCTTTTTATACCTACCTTGGTTTTTTTGCTTACCTGTTCTTCATAACAATTTTACAAGTATAAATTCATTTTAGCCTCTATTCTTTCCCCTTCTTACAGTTTTATCTTCCCTTAAAGTCATGGGCTGGTTTTCCTCCTCCTCCTCATCTAATTATGTTGAAACGCTAAAGTCTAGCATAAATGACCATCATTGATATTATGGTCTCTGGAATAACATCCACCATTTCTTCTTTGATGGTCACAATTCAGACATTTGAATTCTGTTGTTTGCTCATGCTTCTTTGCCATGAGATTGTCAAGTGAATAAGATAGACATTTATCAGAACTGAGGACTTCTTAGCAGCCATGTTTAATGGCATCTGGCTCTGATAGCAGGGCTGCTATCAAGACAGGACAAGCCACGGATTAGGCCACGAATAGTGTTCTTAGGGTACTGCCAACATTTACCACTCTGTGTCCTTGGGGGTTCCATTACTAACCTACCCCTCTTTCTCATTTTCCTCAATACAACTGTCAGTACTCCTAATTCAGTCTGATCTGTGTGTAATTTTGACTCTTAAATGTGCTTGACAATTTCTAATGATTAATGATAAAATAATTTAATTCTATATCTGTGTCCTTCCCAGATCCCTTATATATCTGCTGTCATATGTATTTTGATAAAGATCTGACCTATATCTATTCTGATTATTTTATAAAAGCGTAGATTTTTGAGTTATGGAATATTTTTTAGATATTAAAAGCAGAATTTGGTATCAAAACATTTTAAGGCTCTTAATATATTGTACAAAATGGCTCTATAGAAAACTTGCATGGATTTACATTCTTATATAGGAATCAATTCTGTTATCTTATTGCATCTTTCCTATTGTTGCAGACCATCATTTAGATTTTTTAGGTAATTTGATACTTGAAAACTGGTTCCATATAATTTCAGCTTGAATTTTTTTGATAACCGAGATTAAGTTTGTCACCTTTGTTGTCTTATGTCTTTATCATTTTGTTGTTAAAAAATATGGCTAGTTTTATATACTAGTTATTCCAGTTGAGTTTTTGGGTTGAAAGTTTCCCGTGAGATTTTGATCAGCAATGCATGAAACTCACTAATTTGGAAAGAATTTAAATACTTACTATATTTAGTCTTCTCATCTAAAAACATGGTACGGTGCTTTATTCATGCGGGCATTGTTGGTGTCATTCATACAGATGTTGGCATTTTTCTGTATTAACATGTTATTGCATGGTTTTAAAATTTTAAGTAGAAGTAAAAAGATTGTAAAACATTTTAATTTTGTTTCTAATCACCTTATGGAACCATATTATTGTCTTAAGTTTTCCAATTAATTCTCTTGTGTGTGTAGGTGTATAGTAGTCATCTGCAAATAATGATCATTTGTCTCCTTTCCAATGGTTATTCCTCTTACATCAGTTTCTTGCCTTATTGTATTGACTAGAACTTAATAGAACAGTGCTAAATAATTCGATGATAGTAGGGCCACATTCATTTTTATTCCTCCGCATCTAGTATATAAAAGGTATACAGCCTATAAAAGGTACTCAGAAAGTGTTTGGAGTGAGTTGACTTGAGTTTAGCTGTCAGAGCTGTGATTCTCATTGGCAAACTAGAAACCATACATAAACAAAAATAGTACAAGATACAAAGTTACACATGACATTTAAAAAATTACAGATGGGTGGCTCAGTTGGTTAAGCGACTGCCTTCGGCTTGGGTCATGATCCCGGAGTCCTGGGATCGAGTCCTGCATTGGGCTCCCGGCTCAGCGGGGAGCCTGCTTCTCCCTCTGACCTTCTCCCCTCTCATACTGTTTCTCTCTTTCTCTCTCTCTCAAATAAATAAATAAAATCTTAAAAAGAAAAAAACAGATAACTACTCGAGTGGGGGAAAAAAGATGATGTACAAGTGCAGTAAAAGGAATGGTTGTGGCACAGGTGGCATTTAATGCAGGACTTGAGAATAGATTACACTCTAAGAAAGATTTAGAGAGAGAGGAGATTCCCAGCCAAGGGAAAAGTCATAAGCAGAGGCGGTAGCATTTGGGGAACATGATGGGTATAAGATGAAAATGTGAGCAGTTCGTTATGGACACTGCAAAGGTTTCATAAGTGGTGTGGAAGGATTTGAGGATAGAAAGGTCACTTGGGTCAGACCATCAGGAGCTTTGAATGGCAGGCTAAGCTCTTTTGACCAATGCTTCCCAAGATTTTTCACATCAGACTCATGGAAAATGATATTTTTATGACATACTGGGATAAACAGAAACTAGTTACTGTAAGAGGTGATGACAAGAAATAGGATTGTGCCCTGGCCCCCACTGGACACCCTAATGACCGCAGGAATTTCAGTACAGCTGTAATCCTTCCAAGGTACATATATGTTAGGAAGGTGAGATTTTTATCAAGGGATACTTTCTCTCTGATTTCAGTCTGAAGCTGTTTTGAACTTTATGCTGAGCAAACTACCTCTTCACCTACCACATAGACACACACACACACATACACTCTCTCTCACACACACTCTTCCTCACATGTACCACATGTTTCCAGTTCCCAATTCAAGTACTGATAGTCCTGTTTATTTACTTTTCCTTCAAAACCATGACTTCTAGTTGTAAGAAGAGAATACCAATCTCCCTGTGTTCCAAGTTCTTTTAGCTTCCTATCCAGATTGTGGTTAACAAAGATAAAGTCTAGATTTCTCAGGTGTATATCATTACGATTGTTTCATCCTACTCACTTTTTAAAAAAGATTTTAGAGAATGGGGGAGGGAAGAGGGGCAGAGGGAGAGGGAGAGAAAGTCTTAAGCAGACTCTTCTCTGAGCAGGGACCCCAAGGCAGGGCTCGATCTCATGACCCTGAGATCACAACCTGAGCCAAAATTGTCAGACACTCAACTGACTCTGCCACCCAGGTGCCCCCATCCTTTTTACTTTTGAAGGATAATTACAACTTAGTACTAGTGCAGCTGAATTGTGACATGAAATTCTCTCAAGGTTACTCTGGTCCCCCAATAAGTAAACAGACCACCCCTGATGATTTCGGGGAACTAGTATATGGCTTTGAAATAATAATGAATCAAACTCTTATACTTCAAATCTGTAGGAACTATTGTAGACTATAAACAAAATTATCTTAATAAATGGCTTTTCCATAAAAGGTCTTCCCATAATTAAACAAGTTTAAAATACTACAGTGCCATAATTTGACAATGTTACATTTCCATTAGCTGTTGCATTAGCGAAGAAGGTGTTTCTTAGAACACTTACTGTATCTCACGTTGGCATTTAACCAATTAAACTAATTAAGAGTATAAAAATAGATTTTGATGAAATATTAAGACATTTTAATACCAAGAATGGATTGAAAACCTTACAATTTGATTTTAAGACTTTGAAATTCTTATATGTTATACTTTCCACAGTGTCCGCTGAGGGTATACTTCTAGTACCGAAATGTTATTTAAACAACTGGATATTTGATGATTTCAAGGGCTTGTTAATTTCTTTTAGATGTAATGATATTTTGGTTGTGTCTTTAAGAATCTTTTTTTTTTTTTTTTAGAAACCTATACCAAAATATTTACAGATGAAACTATATGATATCTGAGATTTGCTTCCAAATAATATGACAGAGGAATTAGGTTGAGGCTGGATTGGCTAGAATTAATGGTTGTCGAGGCTGAGTGATGGTGTTCATCATACCTTTTTAGTTGCTTACATATATTTAAAATTCTCCATAATAAGGTAGCAGGAAAGTAGCAGGAGTATAATACATTGTGTATTTGATGAACATTAAAAACCCTGTAATAACTGTCAGGGCAGTGGGTGACTCTTCCCTGCTACCTTAAATCTGAACTATTGGGCTTTTTATTTCTGGTCTTTGCCTTTTTTTTTTTTTTTCTTTCATAGTTGTTGATCTTGCCTCTCTTTTTCTTTTAAAATGTTCTAATTTTTTTATTTGCTTTCTTTTGTGGCTGTCTCTTCTTGCTACTGTCCACATGCCTGACTCTGGTGGTTTCTATTTCTCCTCTATCTCCCACATAATGATTTACTACTTCTAATATGCTCTGAGCAGAGAGCCAAGAAACTAAGTGTGATCACATTTTTTTTCTAGGCAAGATTTTTGTGTGGGCCTGAGGGACTTTTTAGAGTGGTTAAGCATGTGAGCTTTAGAATGTTAATTTGGGGCCCTTTCTGTTGGCTGCCCCATGGCTCCTAGTTTTTGGCTGTGTTCTGGATAGTTGAGGTATCCCATAGATGTTTAGATATATTGTACAGTCATATGCCTTGAGACGGCAAGGAGGGTTTTTTTTTTTTTAATGCAGTGATGATGACATTGGGAGTAAAATTATTTTATTTACAACTCATCCAAAAGAAACTTAACTTTCCAATTGTTGCTACTTTAAGGATCAGAAGAATAAATTCGCTGCTATAGGAAATACTTTGCAGCACATGTAAGTTGAAGCCTAAATGATAGACTGTCATAAAGATATTATCAGTTCAGTGACCTGCTAGACCATGAGGTCATGAGTCAGGCAGGGGCCACATGTACGTAGTTGGCCAGTTTTCCTGGTGTCCAGAACTAGGTCTGGTACATAGAAGCCACTCAATAAATACTTGTTAGTTGATTAAGTGAATGAGTAATATAAATCAGATGACTATTTTTAGTTCAGGCCATGTAAATTAATTGAGGACTCTATGCCTGTTCCTATATGAGGTCCTTGAAATATACAAAAGAATCGGTCGCAAAGCACAAGTAGAGATTGTCAGTCCAGAGCAGTGGTAAGGAACTGGAAGTACTAAAAACACTTCGTTACAAGTATCCTAACAGTGAAGGGATGAACAGTTTGCTCTAGAATAACAAAGGATGGAGACAGCAGTTTTGTAAAAATTAAGGAGGACTTCACTAGAGGAGATGTTTGGATGTAAGACTTGAAACGTGCATAGGGGTTTTTTGTTTTTGTTTTTGTTTTATTTTTAGTAAGACATGAGTGGAACAGGGGAAAAACAGCCAAAGGAAAAATGTATGGTGGAGTTTCAGAGTGTCCAAGAGCTTGGCAGTTACACAGAGAGTAAAGTTGGGTGATGGGGGGTGATTGACTACTAGGAAAAAGGGATAAAGGGTTAAGGATGATTCTTAAGATTCATAATTTGGGTGGCTGTCAATTCCCAGACAGGGAATCCAGGAGACTGGTTTAGAAAAGAATTCATGGCAAGAGTGAGTTCACATGGGGACAAGTTGAGTTTAAAATACCTGGGAAACCTCTAGAAGGGAATATATGATAGATAGATGGTAAGGAATAAGAATACTGGGGCTTTGGAGAAGATTGGATAAGAGCATTTGAACTGTCTTCAGGATATTAGAGGTAGCTGAAACAATAGGAGTGAAGACATTTCCCTAGGAGGACATGTAAAGTGAGAAGAAAGAGTTCTGGGGAAAATCAGAGCACTCGAGAGATCTGTGCACTCTGAAGGCTGATACCACGTCTGTTCCATGTTCTTTTTTTTTTTTTTAAAGATTTTATCCATTTATTCATTAGAGACAGAGGGGGGGAGAGAGAGAGAGAGAGAAGCAGAAGGAGAAACAGCCTCCCAAGGAGCAGGGAGCCCGATGTGGGACTCGATCCCAGGACCCCGGGATCATGACCCGAGCCGAAGGCAGACGCTCAACCATCTGAGCCACCCAGGCGCCCTCTGTTCCACGTTCTTACCTGTACGGCAGGGTGTAGTACATGGCACTCAATAAGCCCTCATAACAATTTGTTTTTTAAATGTTGCCTTGGAAAGAAACATTTTGAAAAATTACTAGATGCTATTTACATAGAGCAATAACAAGTTGCCAGTAAGATTTAGGGTAAGTTTTTTTTCCCTACCTTTAGTTCATTAGCTCACAATCTGGAAGTTGCCACCTAGCTGCAAGTTCTTTAGTTTTGTTTCCTATTCCTGTGTAACAATTTATTACAAACCTAGAGACTTAGCAAGGCAAAATATATGGTGGTTTTTTTTAAGTTAAACATAGAATTACCATGTGACCCAGCAGTTCTCCTAGTTATATACTCAAGAATTGAAAATAGGTGTTCAAACAAAAACTTGTACACCAATATTTATACCAGCTCTATTCACAGTAAACAAAAGATAGAAACAACCAGCACGTCTATCAGCAGATGGACAGACAGAATGTGGTATATCTATATGGTGAAATATTTAGCCATAAAAGGATCCCTTTCTAAAGTCACATTTTTCTTGGTGGATTTCAGTTTCTCAGGGATGGTTAGACTGAGGACCTCCGTTCCTGGCTACCTGTTGGCCAGAAAATGTCCTCTGTTTCTGGGCTCCTGTGCCATTGCAATATGGCAGTTTGCTTTATAAAGGTATCCTGACTGAGAAGGCAACAGAGCTAATCTGTGGTTAAAATGGAAAGTTAGAATCTTTTGTAACCTAATCATGGAAGTGACGTCCCATCACCTTTGCCACATTCTTTTCTTTTTCTTTTTTGAAGATTTATTTATTTGAGAGCATGAGCAGTGGGGAGAGGGAGTGGGAGAAGCAGAAGCAAGCTCCCCACTAAGCAGGGAGTACAGGGGGTGGGTGGGTGGGGCTCAATCCCAGGACCCTGGGATCATGACCTGAACTGAAGGCAGACACTTAACCGACTGAGCCACCCAGGCGCCCCCACCTTTGCCACATTCTGTTGGTTAAAAGTAAGTCATTAGACCAGCCCACACTCGGGGAGGAGATTACACTAAGGCCACAGCACCAAGAAATGGGGATCACTGAGGGCCATCTTGGAGGTCCCTCTCATAATGGATAGCTTTTGCTGTTAATGTCTCTATGAGGCTTTTGATTATTTCCATTAGGATGATCATATGCTTTTCTTGACAGAACCTTCCTCATGTAAACTCAAAAGAACATTTGAGTACCTGTGATTCCATTATGGCAGGTATAAAGAAAGAGAAGATGTGGTTCCTGGCTTTGTGAAAATATAAAATGTGGGTCATTCTTTTAATATTTCCTATTTTTTTTTTTTTGCAGAAATTGTTTCTTAGACATTGGTTATTCACAAGGATACAGAACCTTAGATTCATTAGTATATTAAGACTGTGTTTGCATGTGTATGAACCTAAGTGTGTGCACTGAATGAAATGATCTGATTCTTGAGGTTTACAGCAAGGCCATCATTTTTCTAATTAAAGAAGGGATAGATCTTGAAAGATACAAACCAAAGAATGGGGGTGAGGTGGATAGTGTTTTTTCTCTCCTAATTGCCGCAGGCATGGTTTAGCCATTTGTATATAAGAGATACTATTCAAAATAGCAACAAGTATATGACAAATGTGTTGAAAATAAGTTTTTTCTTAAAGGACTCTGATCTTATGTCAGATTGGCATACTTTTATACATGTCTACCCTATAATTGTTTCACTTACCTAAAATAAAGAGGACATGAATGGTGTGACGGGGCCTCATTAGTCAGCTCTGAAAGTAAGTCCTAATATCAGAGCTTTAAGAAAACTCAGCATTGTGGAGCCCTACGGGATACCTAATAAATGTGTCTTTTCATATAATCTCTTCTTTATCCTCAAGCAAATATATTCTTTAACTAACCCAATCTAAATAAAACTTAGACAGTAGGCTTAGCATCATTTAAATTGCACCGTCTCTTTTCTTTTGAGTGTGTTCTTCATGGGAAACTGTATTTGGAAGTGAAGTGCTTAACCTCAAGCAGTGTTCAAACTCATTTGTCTTCTCTTTGGCTGGTGCACTGATTCCTAATCTTTTTATGCTGTGACACTCTATTTTGTGTAACCCTCTGTCCCCAAGTGCTGGATGATGCATACATACTTAATACTTGTATTTTAAAGTTAGTTGAAATTAATTTCATTTTGAGAGTTCCACTTGCCTCTTGAGATAATCGGAGATGTCGCAGAGCTTCAAAGACAGAAGGTGGCGATTATTGATGTAGTGATGTAGTTACACATGAAGAAATCTGTTTAATGGTATGTGTGATGTAGTGGGCTAATCTCATTTAAATATATAGTAAGTGTGTAAAAAAGGAAGTCCGATTACCTTAAAGACATTTTAATGAGTCGTTCATCCAGCCAGGGTTATAGAGTTTATTCATTTGGAATTGTCTGAAGTGGAGTGGTCTTATCTCTAGTATTCCTTTTATAATGGCAATTTCGAAGGACAGACAGAAAACTTACTTCTGAGGACAAAAAGGAACTGCCCTGCTTTAGAAAGAAGCTCAGAGAGAAGAGTATTTCAGAAAAGAATTATGAAAGGAAGTAAGGGAGGGGCTCCTGGGTGGCTCGGTCAGTTAAGCGGCTGACTCTTGATTTCTGGTCTAGTCATGGTCTCAGGGTCGGGAGATCAAGCCCAGCGTCCCGCTCCACTCTCAGTGGGGAGTCTGCTTGGGATTCTCTTACTCTCCCACTACTCGTGCCCTCTCTCTAAAATAATAACTTTTTTTTAAAAAGGGAGCAATAAAGGGTATTTTAGACTATATAAAAATGAGACTGCTTATACTCCCAATTCATGGGCAAATAATGCACGTATTCATCCTTTCATTCACTTCTTAACTTCATCAGCAAATACAGAGAGGCTGCTCTGTGGCAGAGTCTGCAGAAACAGCTGGAGACATAGTAGTGAACCCATTGAGCAAGGAAGATCTTGAGTATACTTAGCAAAGTTAATTGATAGAGACCTGGTGAATGTGGCATGTTTACAGAAAAGCTACCAAAAAGCTGTGAGTGTGAGAAAGTGGGTTATAAACAGATGCAAAAATTCCTGAGAAAAAGAGCTCATTTTGTACCTAGTTTTGCTTGCTTTTTCCTACTCATAATGCACCTACATTGTATTTAAAAGTAGTCCTTTAAAAAAAAATAGACTCCGCGAAATGGCAACCCTGCCTTAACCCACGCTTCTTGAACTCTTGCTAGTGCAGTCATACGAGTTGCTGAATAGATGTACCAGTTTTTGATGATCCATGACTTTATAACAAAAGGGAGGGAAATGTAAAGTGTAAAAATAGCTGTGTGTATATCCACCATATGTCAGCCTTCTGTGTAACAGCCACTCCTAAAGGTACACAGACACACATGAAATCAGTTTGCAGTAGTGACCAGTTGGGGTTTTCTCATCCTATAAAATGAGAGTGTCATGAAAGTGTCATCTTAATGTTAAATTGATAAATCACACTGCTTCTTTAAAAATCTAGCTGAAGACCTCTGGTAGTAAAGGACCGTGCACACTCATCTGAAGGGGAGAAGTTTCTTTGATGTTCAGATTTCTCCCCCCACCCCCAACCAACAATGGGGGAGGAAGAAATTGGGGAATATGAAGTACTAGAGGCTGTGGGAGATACTGGATGAAGAAGAAAGTTATGAGAAGGAAGAAAGGGTCCACCTCAAATAAAAACGTGTTTTTTTTTTATTTTGTTGTTAGTCACCATACATTACATCATTAGTTTTTGATGTAGTGTTCCATGATTCATTGTTTGTGTATAACACCCAGTGCTCCATTCAGTACGTGCCCTCCTTAATAACCATCACCGGGCTAACGAATCCCCCCACCCCCCTCCCCTCTAGAACCCTCAGTTTGTTACCATATGATCCTCTCAGTAGATGCAGAAAAAGCATTTGACAAAGTACAGCATCCTTTCTTGATGAAGACTCTTCAGAGTATAGGGATAGAGGGTACATACTTCAATATCATAAAAGCCATCCATGAAAAACCCACAGCGAATATTATTCTCAATGGGGAAAAACTGAGAGCTTTCCCCCTAAGGTCAGGAACACGGCAGGGATGTCCACTATCACCACTGCTGTTCAACATTGTACTAGAAGTCCTAGCCACAGCAATCAGACAACAAAAATGTGGTTTATTTTTTATAGCATTGGCTGTACTGGAAATTGCAGAGGAAAGTACTCTCCTTTGCCTGGTTTCTTTCAGCACCTGGTAGACTTTTCTTTCCAGGCGTTAGAACTCAGGTTAGTACCATAGTTCAGTAAGTTACAGGCTTAAATGGTGGCCCAATGATAATAGAAACAATAACCAATTAACTACACTTAATGAACAGATAGACTGTTCCAA
This sequence comes from Eumetopias jubatus, assembly GCF_037043125.1. NCBI lineage: Eukaryota > Metazoa > Chordata > Mammalia > Carnivora > Otariidae > Eumetopias > Eumetopias jubatus. Next base: position 114,713,380 of record NW_028274811.1, read on the forward strand.
GCACTGTGCCAAATGAGTTATCTCATTTAATTCCAGCAATCCTATTGGGTACCTAAGTATTATTATTTTTCCCTTTTATCAAAGGGAAACCCCAAGTCTTAGAACAAGTAAGCCAATTATCCAAGGTCACTAAGATGACATGGTGGAACTAGATTTTGAACCCAGTGAGTCTGACATCAGGGTCCATGCTAATCACTCCACTGTCCTACCCTTTATCTGAGCTAACCTGCCTCTCACGACTAAACCCAACTCCAGTGCTTGTCTTATTTTCAAGGAAAATTAGTGTGCCAAGTTCTGAAAAAATTAGAGCCTTCCAAAAGTTTTGGAGCATAAGTGATCCCTAGGCTGACAACTGCCCCTATTTATTTATGATTCGTAAAGCACTTTGACTTTTCTAATTATAGAGTTCAGATTATAATGTATATTAGCTTTTTTTTTTTTAGGATTTTATTTATTTATTTGACAGAGACACAGTGAGAGAGGGAACACAAGCAGGGGGAGTGGGAGAGAGAGAAGCAGACTTCCCGCGGAGCAGGGAGCCTGATGCGGGGCTCGATCATGACCTGAGCCAAAGGCAGTCGCTTAACGACTGAGCCACACAGGCGCCCCTTTGCTTTTTTTCTTTTTTCCCATTTGCTCTTTTATGCTTAAGCCTAACCATGGACCCTTGCTGAACTTGTATAATCCGTAGGATGGCAACAAATAGGACAGAAGGGAAGAGTACATGAAAGAAAACTTAAACCTCCTTTAGGAGTTGTGATAAGTATTTCCATCAAGAATAACAGAGTATTGGGGTGTCTGGGTGGCTCAGTTGGTTAAGTGTCTTCCTTCCGCTCGGGTCATGATCTCAGGGTCCTTGGATCCAGCCCTGCATTGGGCTCCCAGCTTGGCCCTCTGCCCCTCCCCACCCCTGCTCATGTGCATGCACTCTCTCTCCTTCTCTCTCAAATAGATAAATCTTAAAAAAAAAAAAAAAAAAAAAGTATTAAAAGACAAAAGGGTAAATACAAGTGGGATCAAATAAATGTTGTGGACCAAGCAGAAGTCCCTTAAGGTTTTATTACATGAGTAGGTTACTACTAATGTTTTAAGGTCAAATTCGTCACAAAATAGAAATTACAGTTAGAGGGGCACCTGGGTGTCTCAGGCGTTAAGCGTCTGCCTTCGGCTCAGGTCATGGTCCCAGGGTCCTGGGATCGAGCCCCTGCATCGGGCTCCCTGCTCTGTGGGAAGCCTGCTTCTTCCTCCCCAACTCCTCCTGCTTGTGTTCCCTCTCTCGCAGTGTCTCTCTCTGTCAAATAAATAAAGTCTTTAAAAAAAAATTACAGTTAGAGTAAAAACCTAATATTCTACTTTTGAAGGTCAAAGCTTATAATCTGTTGTCCTAATTCTTTATTGCTATGTGGAATGAGACGTTAGATGTTGTAAACTTTTTCTGTGGGCTGTGAATTTATGTTCATCTAGAACCTCATGTTGTCAGTTTTGTCATATGGTTGGTGTAAGTCAAACTTTACAGTAAAAAATACGTGGGGGGGGAGCGTGGTAAGCTACGCTAGAATACCATAGCCTTTCCACGGTATTAGAAGATTGTATTTCACCCCAAGTATGGAAGAAACGCCTTCCATTTCAGCCAGAAAATTCGTGCTGTGGCTCTTCCCAATTTGTTGCTTGGTCAATGGCAATTGCAACAAAATTGTGCCCAGACTCTTTCCTAGTCTGGGCACCTGATTTTCCAGAATACTACAAAATGTGCTTTTTGTGTTAGGCCAATAGCCCAGGAATTTGCTGCTTGGTAAACATTTGGAGCTATGCACACAGTGATCACCTTGGTTTTGTGGGTCTTCTAGGCAGTAGGCCCTTGGCTTTTATGGGAGTACAGAAGGGAACGTTTTCCCACAACTCTTCCCACAGCTTTTTCGTTCTACACTTTCAGTTTCTCAGAGCTGCTTGTTCTGTGGGGCATCAGGACAGGCTGACGGATCCCGAAGAGCACAGGGTAATGCTCTTAGTTGTGTTTTAGTACGGTGCTCAGCACACGTACCCTTATGGCTGCACATTTCCCAATACTAAAACAGAACTCTGAGAAAGGCAAAAAGCTGTGAATAGAGTATAATTTTATTGTGTATGCGGAATTAAAATATTTTTAAATCAAAAATGTCAGATGAGCGATTCCTTGCAGAACTGTGTCAGAAATGTAAAAACTACATGCTAATAACAGTAAGCCAACAAGCTACCACCATCCACCAAGAAGATAGCTTATTTCTGAACATTTTTTTATTTTTTATTTTTTTAAAGATTTTTATTTATTTATTGAGAGAGGGAATGGTAGAGAGAGAGCATGAGAGGGAAGAAGGTCAGAGGGAGAAGCAGACTCCCTGCTGAGCAGGGAGCCTGATGCGGGACTTGATCCTGGGACTCCAGGATCATGACCTGAGCCGAAGGCAGTTGCTTAACCAACTGAGCCACCCAGGCACCCTCGCTTATTTCTGTATCATGAAATGTTTTGTTGAGTGAACTTTACGTTCTGCATGTGAGAAATCTGAGTAAACATTGTATAAAAGATTAACCAATTCATGGAAAAAAATAGTGATTGCGTAAGACTGTGTTAGAGGCATTCAGAGTGTGAAAATGAATGAGGCACACAAAGGCTCCAAACTCCCAGATGGCTCGAAAATGAAATGTGCATTCAGGTAACTATGCTACGGGGTAGAAAGTCTTATGAAGAGTGCTGAGAGAAAGAGATTAAAAGTTTCTGAGACGTTCTTTCCAGCCGGGAGACTGTGGGAAGGCTGGGTGGAATAGACGCTCTGGCCCGTGCAGGGCAGGTGGTGATTTCCCTGTGCAGGAGCCGAGGGGAGAACGGACATGGCAGGAACTCCAGGCAGGGGGGATAACAACCAAAGACGTGATAGTGGAAGCCTGGTGTAGTCTGGGAGAGAGCAAGGTGCATTTGTGTAGGGTGCAAGGAGACGGACGGAGAGACGGAGTAAGGAATGGCCAGTTGGAGCCAGATCACAGAGAACTAAATGCTAAGTTCTGGCATTTGGGAATTTCAGGTTTTATAGGCATTTGATGTTTTTGAGCAGAGTGGTGATAGAGCTTGAGCTAGTTTCCTGGATCAGTATTAATAATGTCATCAGAGCACTGCCAGGACAGAAGCAAGGAGATCAGTTAGAGGGCCATGCTGGTGATCCAGATGGAAAGTGGTTGAGGGTGTGGACGGGAGTGGGAACGTTAGAGGAGGGCAAGATAATGAGGGAGCAGGCGGAGTCCTCAGGTACGGTAGTTAGAACTGGATGGTGAAGGTAATGATGTACAGTTGTGCTTTGAGTAACCCGGACATCCAGACTCCTTCTTGAGGGGCAGGATAATGTGGGAAGAGGGCACTTGGTGTAACAGCTTTTTGTTTGTAAAAGGTAGGCTGAGGACCGCCTGCTTCCGAATTTTCTGAGGATGTGCTATTTGAAGTCTGATTCCAAGGCTGCACGTGTTGTAATAACCTTTCTAGGCTCCAAAGCATGTGATCACTGGGTTAGAATTCCAGCCTAATGAGACCAAGGAGATTAGTCCAGTTCCTATATAGACCTCTTAATTTTGCAATTGCACTCCCAACTCTGGCTGACCTATCTTTGGACAGGAGATAGGGTGAACGTATAGTTCGGTGTAACACGTTTATTTCTGCTGAAAAACAGCTCCAAATATGCCTGAGTTTTAGCAGATCCCTGTGGTCCCTTTTGCATATTAAAGATCACAAGTATGTACAATTCTAAAACCCCTATGAGGTCTTAGCCTCTTCGCTCTCAAGAATTACTGAGACCTCAGTGCCTTGGCAAAGCTGGAGATGTTATGAAAATAACGTGCAGTTCTCCTCAAGCAACCACTAATGGGAGGTAGGTGGATGAGGCTCCAAATGCTTCCAGTTCTAGCCTGAGTCGGTTCAGGCTACCCACGGTGGTTGCTGTTTGGATAGTTCTTTTCGTGGGTTGTCTCTTTCCTGCTCCCACTTCCTCACTCTGCCACTAGCATTTTCTGCATTCACCGCTTGAATAAACCCTTTACACTGGGGGAATCCAAAATAAGGCACAACTATTTGCTGACATATATTTCCTTTACTGACTCTCTTCCACCCTTCGGGAGCAGGTAGAACTCTTTTTCTTTCTTGCCCACGTTTTTTCCCCCCTCCCTAAGAAACTGTATTGCTCATAAATACAGGAATACCTTACTAAGTGAATCTTTTTCAAGCTCTGCAGTTAGCTTTATGTCCAGGAGTATGGAGAGTATTCATTTTTAAGGTTTGTGAAATCTAGAGGCTTGGCACCTTAGGATTGGAAGAAGCTCAGCTGTGGGTAGGTAGTACTGTCTGCCCTAAGAACTAACAGATAATGGGGGTAGTCAACAAGGCCCTTAAGCAAGACAAGATTACCCAAGTAATGTCCCCCGGGCTCTGAAATAATTCTCCATTTACTGCTGCCTCACGCCCAGACACTGACTGGCTTACAGAGCCATCCATATTCTGTCTTCACACTGGCCATTACTCGTCACCAGCTGAGACTTCTGCTCCGTGTCTTCACTGTGCCCCCGCCCACTCACCCACTCCTAGTTTCCTCTTAGCTCGTGCTCCCAGCCATGCGCTTCCCCCTGGAATGCTTTTGTTCCTCTTCTCTCCCTTTCACTGGAACCGCTTACACTCTCTGGGAAGCAGCACCGTGTAGGAGAAAAGAATACATGGTCTTTGGAATCAGTCCAAACTTTGAATCCTGGATCTGCCATTTATTAGCTGGATATGGAGAAAAGTGTGTAGTAAACTTTCTGTCCCAATTTCTCCATCCATTAAATAAGGATAATAACTCCTAAAAAGTTAAGTGAGGTGATGTATATAAACACCTTTACAAGGTTAGCTGTGATGTAATGTGTTGGTGAGGTGGGGGTGGATGACGACCATGTGTTAATCGTCTTTTATATTCTACGTGGGTGTTCTCAGCACATCTCTCTCTGAGCCTGAGGACTGTGGTCTCCTCCAGCTCAACCGTTTATCCTGTTTAGTGGTAGTTCTCCTCCCATGATGTAGACCACATTTTTGTTTTTCATAAATTTTTCTAAATTTTTTTTTATTATCTAGAGTGTTTTGGGTTGTTTTTTTTTTTTTTTTTTTTGACTCTGAAAGCAAAATAGGACAATACACCTCCCTTAGGAGAGCTTGACTTTTGAATCTTCACATTTTTATACTTTGTATTGACCATTTAAGGAGGGCTTAAGATGTTTTGACTTTTTGGGGGTAGGGGGGTTCTGTAACAAAAGTTTGAGTTTAGATATGTAGATCTTAGTCTTCCCAAACTCTTAGTATTTCAGTTTTTAAAAACTGAGTGAGTTTGATGTAGAGAAGATGAAAAGAATGAAAGAGACCATCCGTCAGAAAGACCCAAGACTCCACAGATGGGAGGGGTAAAAAAAGAATTTAAAAGTATTACTTTTCTGTCCCTTCTCCTGTCCTTTCTGGGGAGAATGTTTTCTCCCCATGCTGGAAACCATTCTTCTTAAAGTAATACTGCTGAAGTGACTTTTGTTCTGAGGATACATCCTCCTTCTGTAAGATTTGAAGAATTAATTTACAATTAAAATTCTCCAAAATTGGCTGCTTTTTTGGGTTCTCCGGTCTCATTAAGTTTTCCAGAGGGAAAATCGTCTTATTCTCCTTCATTTTCTTCAGACTGTGGTAAGAGGATGGAAAGAGAAGAAAATCTTGAGGCCTCATCCCCACTGCGTCGTGACAGGGTGGCTGAGCACGGTGGATGCCCTCGCTCTGGTTAGCTACGCGTAGCCCCTCGGCAAACCGTCTTTGGATCGGACCGACCACACCTGCTCCTCCGCCAGCACAGCTACCTGCTTTTCCTTTCAGAGACAGGATTAGATCTCTAACTGTTCTAGTCTTAGGGGTTCCTAGCAGTCAGCAAGAAGTGAGAGGAATATCTAGAACGCACTATCCAGTACAGTAGCCATCAGCCATGTGTGGCGTCGGAACTTCAAATTTAAGCAAATTTAAATAAAATTAAGTTCTTCCATTGCACTGGCTGCATTTCAAGTACCCAGTAGCCACCGTGGCTAGCGGTTACCATATTGGAAAGCACAGGTAAAAAATTAACACAAAAAGTTTAGTTAGATATCACTGGTCTGGAGATGAGATTTTCCATAAGGACAGCCTCCCCCCCACCCCCGCCATAGGGACAACTTTGAACAACTGTTTTTATTGTTGTTGACTCCTGTATATCCCTTTTTTTTGTTTGTTTTTTATAGTTCATTGGGTTTATCTTTCAAAGAACAACTCTTGTAAGAAACTTATTTATGGTCTTTTAACTTAAGGGAACTAAGCATTTTTTTGGCTGCAAATAACAAAATAGTCTTCTAAAATTGGCTTGAATAATAGGCATTTACTGTACTCCAGAATAAGGGGTTCTTAGAATGTCGGTGGTTGGTACTGCTGCTCAGCGGTGTTCTCAACGACCCAGGCTCTTTCTGTCTTTCCGTTCTGACGTCCTCAATGTGTTGGCGTGTCTCCTTCAAGATTGCTAGGTTAACACAGTTCAAAGCATCATCTTATCACCTAATGAGATAAAAAAAAAAAAAAAACCAGGAGAGAGAGGTGGCTCTCTTTGGGCATCTCTCTTTTTATTGAGGGACACTTTTTTTTTTTTTCCAGAAGCTCCCAGCAAACCCTGGTTGAGTCCCAGTTTGCCATAACTGAATAATCTGCCCATGCTGTAGGAGAGAACTTGGAAAACAGATACTTGGCATTTTTAACCTCTGTAATGCTAGGCTGGCTCTGCTGGTAAAGAATGTAAGCCCTCTGAAGACTGAAGTTTTTGTCTGTTCTGTTTGCTACTCTGTCCCCAGCACCTGGGATGGTGCCAGCTGCTCAATAATCGTCTCTTAGATGAATTAATGAATATTAAGAGAATGTTCCATAGTTGTCCATATGTACCATAGAAAAGTTGTCCATAGTTGCCATAGTGTGCCTTTAAAAAGAACCTCGCATAATGAAGACATGTTACGCTCCTATCTTCTAGTTTTCCTCTTGTAGCGGCTTAAACTAGGCTCTCCTGATTGATTGGCTCTCAGATTGAACTCTTAGATCACCAGAGACTCCTTACAACGTTTAGTAAGGCAGTATCGGACCCTCTCTACTGTTAAGATACCCCTTTGTTTTTTAATCAGTGTACAAAATACAGGCCGGGTTTGAGTTGGGTGTTTAACCTTTTTATATAACAATTTAAATGACACAAAGCATGCACTATTCAGTCATTAAAATGAGTGGCCCCAGACCACTATTTGATGTGATGGCCTGTGTTATGTTACTCCCTTTGGACTCAGTTTGTGGATGAGGAATATTGGAATGCGGACATCAAACGGGTGTTCTGAATTCTCCCAGTTAGGCTCACTTCTCAAAGCATCTGGCAGCTGGGTTAACGACATACCCATTTCTCCTTTTAATCTGGTGGCTTAACTAAGATCCACTCACCCAGACTGACCAACTTTATACGAGCCTTCACCCCACTGCTGGTTTCCTGGGCCCTAATCCGGGTTTAGGCTGCTGCTGATCAAGCCATTGGGCAAACGACTGAACTGGAATTTCGAATTCCAGGCCCAGTATTTGTGATGAACGTCAGAAATGCTAAGATCGGGCAGATAACTGTGTGGTAGCAGACTAAAGAAATGGGTCTTTGCACTATTAATACTGTATTATTCACATACTTTGTCAAAGACGGGACATTTTAAGGAATTATGACATTTCTCTTTGGGTGGGTTTGTTTCTACCAGCACAGTCATTGGACTCACCATTTTGTCTCACTATTTTCAGGTGTCCTATGTGCTCCTAAATGTGGTAGATGGAAATAGTTTCTTTTTGAAAGAGATGAGCCTCATGAGTTGGATTTTGAGGATGTCCCACGTATTTCCAATGGAAAAGTTCCATTGGAACATGCAACCAGTATTGTCTTTATATTTGATTCTCTGCACACCGTCTTAATGCTATGGCCGTATTGATTCCCTCTAATGTATTTATAGGCCTTGTTGTAGTTATTATTACTTGAAAGAATTTGAGGATTTGATCTAAGGGGAATAATGGATTTTTAAATATTTCTTATAGGTTCTTGCTCAGTGACTTGTATAGAATAGTACTTCATAATACTATTCATTGAATTAGTTGACTGGAAATGTTCTTGGACATTGTTCCTACTCTGAGCGTTAATATATATAGGCACCTAGCACATTTTATTCTAATAGGTTGCTTCCCCTTCCCTTGGCTTATGTGGTAATAGAGTGTTTTGTTTAGTTTTATCACCTTCCCAGTCAATGATCCTTCTCTTTCAATCTCATTAGACCTAAATATATATTTTAGATGTATAACCTGGGCCACATTATGTAATCGTTTCATGTCTTAGTTTTATTATTGATAAAATGGGAGCCATAAGAATACCTGCCTCTTAAGATTGTCAAGAGTAAATGAGTTAATACGTGTAAAACAGGACAAGCAACATTTATTTTGGAACTGTACTTGGTCAATTGCAACTGTTGGTTGACTATGGATACAAAAGTTGGGCAAAATCCCGGAACCATTTTGTGAGCATTAATGAGCTCTATGGAATTTACAGTAAAGCATGTTGCATCTGTTAGATGAAAATTGTGTGCTACACATCCTTTAATAAATTTTGTAATAAATTATGTATGGATATGTACATGCACAGTATTTTTGTTTTAAACATTTACCATCAGGTAACACTGCTGCTACTTTTGCTCCTCAAGCTTATGGATGGTTCTCTAGCATATGGATAATGTCTGGATGTAGCTTGTAGCAGATGCTGTTGGTATCCTACCCAGATCTCCTTTACTGGGCCAGTGCATCCATCTCCCAGCTGCTGCAAGTATTGGCTGCTAATAACTCACACCTGTACCCTTCTCCAGAGGCCTGCCCTTGGCTGACCGTAATTGCCTCAACTAAATATGTCTGGGAGAGTATGAGATCACATACCTACCCCCTCCTGTTCCCTAGGGTGGCTCATAGCCAATGACTATACAGGGGTATAGCAGCCCAGCCCCCTTGCCTTTGGACTGGACAACTTCTGTGGTTCAGTACATGCTCTAGAGCTCCTCAGTGGATCAAGCTGAGGCTGGATTTCTGAAACCGTATCTTTGCCTAGCTTCTTCCCAATTCTAGCTTGCTTTTTTTTTTTTTTCTCACTCCTGGTTTCTCCTGATAATACTACCTGTAATTAGGCATTCAAGAAATGCCAACTCAGACTCTGTTCCTAGGGAACCTGGCCTAAGGTGTTGCTAATTTCGGTGCCTCTGTTGTTTTCTTAGTTCAACCATCACTTATGCAACTACCTACCTATATTAAATAATCTCTGGCTTAATTTTTTTTTCTTTTGCTTTGTTTTGTTCTGCTTTCTTGGTTGGATGTTACCCCTGTTCATATGCCATGTCTTTACATATTGAAGGTTACTCAACATTAAGTGTCCTTGATCATCTTCTATAGCGGGTTGTTTCAGCAAAATATGACAAATACCCTGGATTTTAAAATCTGAAAATTAGTTTTAAATCCCGAGTCAATATACCTCCCTCTTAGGTGGTTATAAGAATTATATGAGCTCTTCTTTTGAAAACACCTAGCACTGTGCCTGGAACCTAGAAAGTGCTTAATAAATGGTAGGTGTTTGGTAACTACTGTTTTTGAAGAGAATTGTCCAGTCCAGTTGAGATGCCACCTCTCTTGCTCTCATCCTGCTTAAGGAGTACCTCTCTAACAGTGCTCTATTACTTTTTTTTTCTTTCTATTTCTCCCAGAAAAACCTGGGCTTCTTAATGTCATCCAGTGGTGTGTTGGCCTTCAGGGGAAGAAAAGACCTGATGATAGCTGTTGTTGATTTTGATAGTGAAAATATTCACACCCTGTCCAGTTTCGAGCTTCCAGTATGGTGTCCTTGAACACAGAGTTGGAAAGAGAGGCACACCTTTGGCCGTTGCCAGTTAGTGCATGCCGACTCCAGTCCTTAATCTCTATGCCCCTAGCACTTAGCACAGTATATTCTGTATAGGAGCTAAATATTCAATGGATGACTAACATGTAGTTACTGAACTTAAGGTTAAGACTTGATCGTATGCACTAAATTGATGAAATACCTTTATCTAATTTTTGTTGTATAACCAATAAGCCTCCCCCCCATCCCCTTACCCCACCCCCCATACAGACACTGCCCGTGCTATTCATGAATTGAATGAAAGTAAAGGAAGCAGTCATCATGATGTAGTGGGGAATGCCCATGCCCTCCCTGGATAGGTTGTCTACTCAGATGCAAATCTCAGTTTTGTGATTGACTAGACAGATGAATGGGGATTACTCACTTCACCTCTCTTGGCCCCAATTTCCTCAGACAGTTGGACTAGACGGTCTCTCCAGGTCTTTCTAGTCTCAAAATCCATAAAGCCTAATTAGTGTATAATTTCACTTCCTCCTTCCCTCATTTCCCTCATTCCTGTACTGAGCCTCAAGTTATATGTTGTGCTCGATATTGGGAATACAAAGAAGACTAAGACATGGCCCTGGCTGGTGAGAATCTCAGTGTCTTTTGTGAACACCCCGTCATACCAAGGCCATGAGGATGCTCATTGCCAAATGGGTTTTAATTCATCACAAATTTCAGCACTTTGATACATGAAGGTATTGTGCTAGTAGTTTTCACTTTCTAGGTGAAATTAAACAAGGCTGCCCTGATCAGCAAGGAGTTCTTTTAGAAAATATCAAGCTAATGTTCATTGTCTGGGAAAAAAAGCCTCTCTGAACAGCTAGGTTACGCTGCTCTCTGAGTTAGGCTCAGACTCAACTTATAAAGAGTGGAGTTGATTTTGGGCTAGTAAGCAAAATCTGAAAACATTTTGAGTTTGAATCTAAAAAGTATCCTGGTTTTTCGCACATATTTTGATAAGAAAGGTATGAAGAATGACTCCTCAACTTTGGTGTTCTTCTTCAAGGCCACATCTACCTGTTGGCTCTCATGCCTTTGTTGTCATCAACCATGTTTTCTGCACTTAATTTTTGAAAGCTACACTGGTTTCCACTAGGAATTACTGTTGAGTGTTCCCAACAGTATTGTTCAGTGTTTTTTCAGTTTCTGAAAGCTATTTTTAAAAAGAGAATTTGTTTTGTTTTTGACAGGGGCTGATAATATCCGGAAATATTGGAGTCGCTACTACCAAGGATCTCAAGGGGTAATATTTGTATTAGACAGTGCCTCTTCAGAAGATGATTTAGAAACTGCTAGAAATGAACTGCACTCAGCTCTTCAGCACCCACAGTTATGCACTTTACCCTTTTTAATATTGGCCAATCATCAAGACAAGCCAGCTGCTCGATCAGTCCAAGAGGTATGTCTCGTTAACATGACAACTCTGTCTTGTTTGTTGCACTTTTGCTGTCACCTTGGAATCTGAAAACTTGCCTATAATTAGGGATATGCTGGTTATGTTGTTTTTCCACATGAAACCGTAATTTTCTTAGAAAGTAGAAAGACTATATCAATCTATAGAAATTATTGTTTATATATCTTTCTCCACCTGTAAAGCATAGGTTTTTTAAAAACTGTTCAGTGAAGTTAGAGGACTTATCTGAATATTTTTCTCATCCATTTTCTCATCTGAACGCCTGGTTATTGAACATTTTTTACCCTGCCAGCTTACTTAGTTCATTCTTTTCTCCAGCTTTTCAAGGAATGCATCGTGCGTATTACCATGCATCATTTGCCCTCAAATGTCATGTTCTTGTCCCTCTGAAATGCTCACTGTTGACTAGAAGCAATGAGTCCTATTCTGTAACCAGCCAGGCTGAAAATTGATGTCTTATCTTTCAAGTTCCATGCCACCAAATACGCTTTAATGTGGACCCGTTCTTTATCTTCCTCATTTAATTTCATTTCTTAGCTTGTATCTCACCTATAAAGACATGAGCCTAGTTCTGGGGGAAAAAAAAATTCAGTGTCTCACCCAGCAGAGTTTCTGATTCATGGATACTAAAGGAATAACATAGGTGAATAATTTTTTAAAACTTGAATTGTAGTGAATTTTAACCTAAGCACAGTGAAATACACTTCTCATGTATTCCTTTACACCTGTAACTTTCAGAATAGGTTTCTCCCCTCTCCTTCAGAAAATTGTGTGCTTCCTTTAGTGACTTCAGAATAAGATAATTAAGAGGAACAACACTGCCCTTTAGTCTGGAAAAATTGGATAAGGAGTCCAGGACATAAGATATTCTAATTCCAGACTTCTCTCACACTTAATATGGGACCCATGCAAAGAGCTTTGTTCCTTCGCTGTCTTCTCATCAGTAAGATGGCAATAATGCAGTTTTGTTTTGTTTTGTTTTTTTCTTAAGAAATGAGTGGGATGATTTTGGATAATTCACTTTGAAGTTGAAAGTACTAAGCAGTAGAAGAGGTACTACGTAGAGAGTTTTCATTTAAGTTTTAGGAAAATAGCAAAGAAGGCAAGGGTTCCTTATTAAATAGAACTCATCTATCCTCTGTTGCTTCATTCAGCATTAAGTGGTCAGCAAGCACCTTTTCCCTTTTTAGATTTTGTGAAATCTAGATAATATTAAGTAATTAAGATAAAAACAAAGCAATGCAAATCTGTTCAGAGAGTCATTAATGTGCAGATCTTCAACTTTGTGTTTGTGGTGTTTCCTGATTTGTTCTTAAGGCTTTTGGTAAATCTTTTAACTTCTGAGCACCAGTTTTTCTGTCTGTAGAATGGATGTAATAGTATTTAATGATGGGTATTTATGAGTGTTATATTAGTTTATAATTACAAGGTGCTTGCTGAAAATGCATTGTTCTGAGATTCATTGTGGGAAATATAGGTATGTCTTAAGAATACAAATAGACTATAATGTTTTGTACATAAATAATATGTAATACATTTATAATAAAATATATGAAATACATATACAAGTGACCTTGTAACTTCAAATCCCTTTTTCAAGTTATTTATAATAGCTAATTTTTTTTCTTTTAAATTTAAGGAACTGTTTTCCTTAGACATAAAATTGAAACTAATGTTTTCTTGAAATCAAATTCACAACTCAGGGTAATCCTCCATAAAAATTGAAGACTGTCACATCGAAGAAAGGAAGCTTTTAACAATTAATTGCTCTGGAATATGCTTTGTGTGTGTTGGCTAGCTATCTTTCCTAGGAAACGGGCAAATATCTTTTTGTGATTCATCTTTTACTGAGACAGAGACTGTAAATGTAGAAAAAATGTAATGATTTGAAAATTATTCAAAACTTGTATATACTGGAATATGTATGACTTTTTCTATTTATATCAACTTTAAATGAATTTTCCTCAAAATTTTTGCTTGTAATGGAATTTGCAAATACCATTTTGAGGACTGTTTAAGGCATTTTCCCTATGGTTATGTAAACACATACTGTACAGGTGCATGTTAACATTTTAGACTTTAATTGAAGACATGGGCAAATTCAATTATAGATCTTGAAGTTTGTTGAAACATAATGAAGTACTCATACTTTGGATTTGGCAGGAAAAGAAATGGAAGCTTCTTATTTTACTCATTGCTTGAATGAGAAAGAGGTTCCCCAGTAGAGTAATGTTATGATGCCTTGTTGAAGTACCCCCAGAAGTGTTTTAGGGATTAAACCAATATCTTATTAATAAGTTAGCATAAAAGTGGAATTGTAAAAACTGAATCTTAAACTTTTAATGAATGGTAATCTCAAAATGGTTGGGAGGAGGCGTGGGTAGAAGAGGGGTAGAAGATTAAAAAGTGAAAAAACTTTCATGTTATTTGAAATATGTTTAGAGGTGGTCATCTGTTTACTACTCCCCCTTTCCTTATTATAAAGGTATTACATGCCCTGTGCTCCATTGCTTATAAACATTTTTATTCATTTGTACCTGCTAATTTGTGTGCATTTCATGTAATTTCCAAATGCTAAAAAAGATGAGTTTTTACTTTGCAAAATACCTGTGAGTCTGAGGCAAAATTTTGTTCTTACAGAATCAAGGAAAATGTATTCAGTTTACCAAAAGCACTGAACAAGTCTTTGATGCAGTTAAGAAAAGACGAGGAGTCATAAGGGCTCATTGATTCCTCCCTTCCTCCCATTGAAATTATTACATTTTGTGCTTAATGCATTAGGCAAAACATTTGCAGTTATTTATCCTGTCACTTGAGTAAAACTTTAAGAATTCATTTATCACTTAATGAGGATAACAGGATATTGTTGAGTTCAGAAGCTGGTGAGATCCCAAGGAGAAAGCTGAATTATCACTGGGATTGCAACAGAGGAAGAAAATCCCCGGGGGGGTGTATATTTAGTCCCCTCCTCTGCTCTGAGTGTTGGGATGTTTGTGTAGAGGAGTTAAGAAAGGAAGACAATGGTTAAAATTACTTTGTAACCCACAGACAGAGGGCAACATGCCCAATTATTTTGTTACCCTTTTAGAATGCGAGTGGAGTCTTGTACATTGCATAGTTTGCCTTCTATAATAAACCTGGTAATGACCTGTGTTTAACTTAGAATTTTAAGATTTTACGTTTTGAGAATTGATAGTAGAAACATGTTTCTTAACAAATAATCGTTCTTTTTTTTTTTTTAAATAGCAAAACACTGGGAAAAAGAACACCCTTTACGTACTGTCTGAAAGCCAAGCAGTTCTTGCAACAGATGTTTGTTGTATTCACTTTGGGGAGGTAGTTACCACAGTTTTCCAGAGCTTACTCCTATCAACTATGTTTCTCTATAGAAAGTATAATATAAAAATCTATGATTAAGTCAAGGGGCCCACTTGATTCATTAGGGAAAATTCTAGTCCAATTCAAATAATAAAGCTCTAAAACAAGAATCATCTTAAGGGTAAATAGGTTGGCTTTTTATTTGTATTGAATTGTAATTGTATCTAATTTGTTTTACAACTCCCATAGGAGAGCATACTTCAGTTCTGAAGTTATTTAATAGATCAGGAGGATTTTATGAGAAGTTAAGTTGATATAGTAGCCAATAAATGTAATCCTATTTTCCTTCTACACAGTTGCCGATTGGGACTCTTTTACTTCCTAGCTTTTTAAGATCGTATTTTTGTTTTATTGGGCATTACCATCTCATAAAATGACACATTTTGTCAACGTGAAAGAAACAGTTTAACCTTTTAGCAGTCTAGTCTTACTGGATATTCGTACATGTCCTTAATTCAAAAGTATTTAACTTTTTTAGAAATAGTACATCAAATACTGAGTCAACTCTGTCAAATATTTTTGAACTCTGTCAAATATTAAAAAATGTAGAAACGTGAAATAAAGATTTTTGAAGTGAAATTATAAAGTCAGATTACTCTTTTGGTTCCATGCCTCATTAATTATAGCACAGGAAGATCCAGCTTTTAAATTAGGATGTCAGCATTAAGGTTAAAATTTGTGATCAGGCATTTCTTAATTTTCTTGCAATTGTCATTCAGTTTGTTACCATGATGTACATCGACAGTGGTGTTCTATTGGAAAAGAACAAAATATAAATGTGAGAAGAGTATTTGCAAGTATTTATGATGATATAAACATTACTGTTTTAGCCCATGTTTTGTTTTGATTATAAATATCCATTTTTTTGAAAAATACTTTTCAATATTCAGTGTATCAGGAATACTTTATCTACTTCTCACTTCTTAGTCTATAGACATCTGGAAAAGACTGCTAGTATGTATTTCATATTTGACCAGTACATTGACGTATAATTCTTGTTTATAGATAATTATTTCTAAATTGTATACTTTTGCTCCTTCCTACAAAGGGGCAGAGAGTTTGGAAGGATTGAAATGTTTGGACGCTGTAAATAATAAGACTCTAACTTAAAATTTTCTTTCTGTGTTCATACTGCTTAACAGTGGAGTGGTGTTTTTTGTTTTGTTTTGTTTTGGTATCTCTGTGAAGTAGTGCATATCGTCTCTGATTTTACATGACAAATCTTTTATTGGAAAGTACAAAGCAGCGTTTAAGTCACATAACATACTTAGTTTATTATTACTCTCTGTATATGGAGAGAAACGTGTGTGTGTGTGTTTTTGTACAATAATGATTGTAAAGTGCCATATACTTTAAATCTTAGGAGTCTTCCAAGTATCTTGACCTGTGTCTTGGCAGCATTTTAGAATACTGATTTGATTTCACATGGAGCAGTGTACATACCTATTGTGTGAGCAGTCTGAAAATTCCCTTATGGGACGTGTACTTATTCTAAAATGATATGGGATACGAATTATTTTTTTTTTTTTGTCCGTTCCTTACAGATGTACTTTACTCTGTTACAGTTTAATCTTGGGGAAACATTGAGAGGGTTTGGAAATCTGTTTTCCGTGGAATGACTCCGTGATCTCCTGAAAATGTTTACTAACGTTCAAGAGAAGCTGAAAATAACCATCCTTTCAGTACTTAGATACATTTATAGTAATGACGCTTTTGTATTTTAAAGAGCAACTTTTAGCTGAATACCAAAACAATATTTTATTGTACATTCCTGTACTTACTAAATATGCACTCCTTGAAAAAAATGAATTTGTATATTTGATTTCATTGATTCTAAATCTAGCGACTTTGATCCTACCATTCAAGGGAACTCATATACCTGTATTTCTTGCCCCCACCAAGCAATAATCATAAGAATGTGCCCTACCTACTGAAAATTAATAAAATTCCCATTGACGGACGGTACATCAGAAAGGTCCATCGTATCGAGAAAATTATTTAGGTGAGATAACAAAGTATAATACATTTTAAAAACAAAACAAGAATTCATTATGTTCTCTTAAAAAACCCCTATTCCTTTCCACTTTCTTCTTTAGTCGCTCACACGCATATCTTTGTTTTCTGTAAAGCTGGCAAGTTTTGGAATCTCTTCCAATTCTTACTCTTATTTACAGTGCACATCCAGACGTTTCACTACACAGTTCTCCCACCTCTGCAGTACCTCTCAGTTTCCTGATTGTTCACATCCCCAGATCTCCCTCTTCCCCCCTATTCCTCAACAGAGACCATTAGGAACCAGATTTCAAATCTTCCATGATACTCATGTTAAAAACCAGTACTGTCTTCTAGTTCCTTCTAGAAGCAAGTGAAATGCCACTGATCTCGTATGTTCATGTGCTTGGTAATTGAATTCCCTTCTCTTTTCTCACTCACATTCAGCTACTGCTCGCAATTTCCGTTGCCCTGGGAAAACCACCTAACGATTATAGGTGACTTCAAGAAGTTTCCCTGAACATTGAAGGCAGAGTTGTGTGTCCTCCTTCTGACTTCCAAAGCCATCTGGGCATATCCAAATCATAATACTAGCATTAATTGCCTGTAACTTTTCTGTCTACCCCTCAAGATTGTAAGCTCCTTGAAGGACAGGAATTCTGGCTTGTATAAGTCTCTGTGCTTAATTATATGTTGTTGGGATGAGTATGACGTTGGAGTCTTCCATACGTCCCTGTGCTTTCCTCTGGGCTTTAACGTGATCAACTTCATCCAGATTGCTTACCTCCACCCAGTCTGACTCCTGTTTCCTCTGCACCAACCCTGACCTTTGAATATTACTCTTGAATTGCATCTTCTGTGAAATCTCACCACTCTGACCCTGTTAATAGTTTTGCAAAGCTTTAATCCTCTAGCTACCAGATTTACACATCTTTATTTTCATGTATTTTTATGTACTTTTCTGTGTTTGTCCACTTGAGGACCTTGCTTATAGTAGATTGCTGTTTCCTTCCCAAAATCCCTCATAGAAAGTGGCAGGACGTCTTGACTGAACAGTATTCCTTTAATATGTTTTTATTAATATTAATTGCCTGTATTTTAAGTATATACAGTTTATTTGGGTTACTAGCAGAGCAAAATTTACTTTTTATATTTCTCACATGGAGACTGGTATATGATGAAGCTCTTTGGGCACATAATTGAAATGGTTTTAAAGAATAAATTCAATTTCTTAACAAATCTAGCTTTGTCATAAAATTGTTTTACATTAATGAAACTTAAAGGGTTTTTTCATTTCTTACATTTAACATTTTTCTTTACATACACAAATATTTTACAATAATGAATTGTAACTATACAGGTAGACTTTGGCTTTCTCTTCCTGGGTCTTTTTGGGTTTTTTTGTTTTTGTTTTGTTTTTGTTTGTTTGTTTTTTAAAAGATTTTATGTATTTGAGAGAGACAGACAGCAAGAGAGGGAACACAAGCAGGGAGAGTGGGAGAGGGAGAAGCAGGCTTCCTGCTGAGCAGGGAGCCCGACGCGGGGCTCCCTCCCAGGACCCTGGGACCATGACCTGAGCCTGAGCTGCAGGCCGATGCGTAACGACTGAGCCACCCAGGCGCCCCTCTGGGTCTTTTTTGAAGCAGTAGGTATTTGAGTGGTTGTAGTGATGAACTTCACCCTTTTCTCAATTTTGTATTTTGTAAAGATCAGTCTTTTCATTAACTCTCATTCAACAAAGCCAACAAATGATTCTGAAGCAAAAGTTTACAGAACAATTTCCTTGGCCCTAGTTCCACTTATTTATTTACATATTTCATTTGCAAAAGAAAACTCAGTTCACTACACATTCCATGGTGTACAGAGTTAATAAAACATTTGTCGAGTTAAATGAATTTGAAAATAGACACATGGTTAATGTCAGTAAGGTGCTTTGAAGATAAAAAGCACAATAAGCGTTAGTTATTATCATTATGATAATTATTTTCATTATTATTATTACATAGTGTCTGCTTAAAAATACCTTTGGTTTCTCTGGGATGGCTGAGGCTAATGAGAGGGGTTACCCTGCTGGGTTTTATCCAGAACTAAGGAGTTGAGACATAATGCACTGAGGTTTTTTTGTTGTTGGGTTTTTTTTGTTGTTGTTTTTTTTAATAAATCAAGAGACGGTTGTCCTTTTTCCTAAAAATAAAATAAAATAAAATCTTGTAATGCAGAAGCATTGGAACTCGTTTTGAAGAGTTGGGATGTTATATAATCTTGAAAAACAATATTTGAGGAATAACTGCAGGTCCTCTGAAGGGCTCTAAAAACATAGGCATTGATTTCTAACTAGTCAGACCCTTTATTTCTTAGTTAACTAATTACAGAAGTTGTATAGAGCTCAAATTTATAAACTAAAAAAGGGCATAATTATGGGAAGAACATGTGAAAGCTTAATTATCACAAAAATGAAAAATTATATCTTTGGATAGTTAGCAGAATGTAACTAATTGCATGAATTAACTCCAGTGAGAATATTTCAAGGAGGATTATTCTTTAGAAAGACTTTAAGTTTAAGCCACATTCCTTACAAGAAAGATACTATAACGATCGTTATCACAAATCAGAGATAAAGGAAATACTGAAACATTTTAACAGGCATCTATATGAAAGGCCACCGTACATCCAGCCTCATAATCAGGAAGACATTAGTGACATGTCTGAAGAAGACATTCCCTAATATTATTGCAAATTAAATAAGAAAAGACCTCAAGAGAATGAAAAGAGAAAAGGTGCCTGGAGCCAATGAATTACAATTGACAACCTAAAGGCAGTTGAAGAACCAATTGCCGGAGTGATTGCAAAGCTATTCACAGTGTGCAGCAGACAGAGCCCAGCAGAAAGCTGGAACAATGCCTTCAGTTCGGCAATATTGCTTTCAAAAGAAGGGAAAGAGGGGAACGGGGAAGAGCCACTGACCCCGAGACCAATTTCCAGGCAGCTGCACAAACTATATACTGTAATGAAAGGTTTTGGCCAGTAATCACAGCAAAGCCAGACTCCAGAAAATCTAGGGAGCCAGCAAGGTTTGTAATGAGGCAGACATCCTTCACTTAAAGCAGGGAAAAAGCAGGTAAGAAAACCAGTCGATTTTTGGTAGTGGCTTTGAAGAGCTCAGCTCTATTAACAGAAATATGAAAATCACAGATTTTTGGCCTTCTTTCCTTGAAGACCAAAAACATGCAATGAAAGATACCTGTTTTCATCTTTTGAGATGAATAGAATACTCTGCTCCTTAGAAACTGGAAATTACCTCCTTGCTGCTTTCTTTTTCCTCTACCTGTGAGTCACACGTGCCTTTGCTGCAACAGTGAGCTCGCCGTGTGTGGTGGTACAGACCGTAGGCTGCCAGTCGGAAGTAGCCGCTCTTCCAGTGTACACGCGTGACGCTGGTAGAAGTGAACTAACCCACCCCCAAGTACTTTAACTATGGAACCTCTTTTCCCTTTGGTTGACGGGTAATCTAGAATCTCTTTTTCTTTCTTTAGTAGTATCTCTTGATGTAGACATCCACGTTCAGCCACGACTCTTAAGTATTTACATAAGACCTTGGGAGAAGAGGGGTATTGAGTGATTTCGAATGAAGGCACTGTATAGACTTCCAGTACAAACGCGAAGTCTCCTGAACTAAGCAGCATCTCATTTTGCAGAGACCACATAGTTCTCCCCTGACTGGCCTATTAAGATCTTTGCTGTGTTGGATGTCACCGTATCCAGTAGTGAAATGGAAATTACCTTCTTGGTAGAAATTCTGAAATCGAAACTTGTACACATAAGTCTCTGACAAAATAAAATGACAGGTTTTCTACTAAGTTATAAAGGAGTAGTCAAGTAGGGTTTCATTTTGTTTTATTTAGGCTTAGAATGTAACATATTACAGGGTCTGCATTCATTGTGTTAAGCATGCTGTGCATAGATTGAGTTCACTTTCATTCCACACCTAAAATAAGCATGCTCTATAAAGAATGCTTAGGTAGTAAACAGTCCCATAAAATAACTGGAATTGTCTTCATCAGTGATAAGTGAAACCCACTAAACCTTACGGGAAGAAGGTTCTGCGTATGAACTGTGAAATAATTTGGAGGTTCCATAGAACATCATAATTTAGAATTTGTAAAATATGGTTTATTTTTAGACTGTGGTGATGACTAGTAATTTGTCGAGCCAAAATGACTCTTTATTGAAAGGGGCCAGAGTGGAAAATCTGGGTAACTTGCGTATAGTTTAGACAAGGAGAACAAAGAAATAATGAAACGAAAATAAGAGCTTGGCAGAGGAATCCTTAGAGAACAGCTGGTTGAAGAGTTACAATTGTTAACGGTGCTATCAAAGAGATTCTCTCATGATGCTTTCCCATATGAGAGACTGAATAATAATATGAAGACTGAATAATCATTAGAGGGATCCTCAAAAATAGGCCAAAAAAGATCTTGAGATAGAGGTATAATTTATATGCACTAAGTAGTATCATTATTACAGTTATTGTCATTATACAGAAGCCAGTCATTGTGCCCAGACAAATGCCCTAATTTTCCAACATAAATTCTTAAGAATCTTTCTTATTACATATAAGAATATTTACATTTTACTCCGTTCTAGAATAGTGACTTACCGAAAAGGTAAGTCCAAATATCTGAATTATTTAAATGAGTGGGTAGAGATTCATTAAGTGTTAAAATGCATGTGTCTACATGTTTGGGGCAATATAAAGAGATGTCAATTTCCCATATTTTTATATGGACTTTGATGTTTTTCTTTAATTAAAGCTCAAGTTTGGACATCTTTCTGTTTTTCCTTAATTAATAATGACTTTTTAATGACTTTCATATTAACAAGCAAATTAAGCTCATTTTTTGGCTGAAAAAAGGAAAACAGACTTTAAGGTAAAACGTGAGATCACCAGATTGCTTGAGCCTGTTATAGTTAATAGCAGTTCTTTATTAATATAGTTATCTCTTTTATAATAACTTTACCAGAAGCTTTTCTTTTTCTCTCATACAAGTCTTTTAAACTATATCAGCACAGTTTTCTGCTCTAGGGAAATGAGTCTTCAATGATTCTAATGTGCAGTGCCCCTTTAATTATTCAGAACATTAGTTCTAGCAACGTTGATGCAGAAAGTATGGGATATTTTGTTGAATTTGTACTAACTTCATATAAGGCCCTACACATTGCTTTTTTTTGGTAAAACACTTGAGATGAATATATGTTTTTGTAGTTTTATCTGTTAAAAATGGAATACAAAAATTGTAATTCCTTTAGTACTTGTTCTTATTTGGATTCTAGTTAGTCAAGGCTTTGCCATCTGGTTCTTTAGCCATAGTAAAGCTGAATTGAAAAATGTGCTATTAAAAATGTCATATTTCTAAGATGTTAAAGCAAGAGAGATGGCTATAATTGCTGCGTTTACTTTCACTGAAATTATTTTTGGAATAACGTCTCTTCTCCAACTCTTCTCACAAATATGTACAAGTTTGTGATGAATTGTGGTTGACATTAATATGACTACCATCCTATGGAAAATGTATGCCTGTCGTTTGCATTTGGATCTCCATGGAGTATTACATAATCTTTAAAAATCCATTCATTTCAATTTTAAAAATCCATCTCATTTAAATTAATAATCCAAATGACTATTAAAACCACATAGTACAATTTTTTTAAAGATTTATTTATTTATTTTAGTGAGGCGGGTGGGCCGGGGGCAGAGGGAGATTCTCTATTCCCAAGGAGACTCCCCATTGAGCAGGGAGCCTGAACACAAGGCTCGATCTCTTGACCCTGAGATGCTGATAAATGGTAAACTTTTAGGTTGTTTCTGGATTATTGTGACTGCAAACAAAGCTATTGACAAGTATCTTTGTACACGTTTCCTTGTGTATATATACAAGCATTTCTGAAGTGTATATATGTCAAATAGGAATTGCTGGATCATAGGATATACAGACATTTAACTTGATGGGTATTTAACTTGGCACTCTGGGCTTAGAGGTGACAGATAGTAAGACTCTGAGGTCAGACCATCTGGATTTAAATCCCTCTTACTGTTGACCAGCTGCATGATACTGAGCAAAAACTTAAATCCGTTTCCTCCTCTGTAAAATGGGGATAATCCTAGAACCTACATCATAGCAAGTAGTGAGGATTGAGCACATAAAATGCTCAGCATTAACTGTCAGCTCCTCAATGCCTGTCCTCCTCTGGCCAGAGGTGTTAAGAGGATTAAATGGCCCTTCTGCCTGTGCCTGGCGTAGTGTCGTGAGTGTTTGTTAGGTACAGAGAAACGAGACAGAAAATGCAGTTTAGGGACCATATGCTTTTATACTTTGGAGAGTGCTTGAAGCATAAATTCCAAATACCAAAAAAATATATATACATATACATATATTTTTCAAAAGCAATGAAGGCCTTAATCAACCCTTACAACTTTGGTTAGATTAAATTATAAGCAGTCGGTTTATTTTAGTACCATTCATACAGACTGTGTTCTTGTCGAACTGTTTTTCATTAGGCTGACAAGATGCTCTTTTCTTCTGCTCTTGTGAGGAAACCAGGAAAATCAAATCTTCTGGAGATTTTGACTTGTGAAACTTGATACTAAAGTTCGTTCTTTACGGTGTTCCAGATCATTCTGCCTTAATTTTTAAATCTGTCAGTTTTGCAATACTGTTAGTAGCTCTACCTCAAGAAAAAAATACAAAAGCAAATGTAGGAGGTTGTGCTTTGCCGGTGCGTGGAACTGAGGGAGATGCTTGACAACCCATGGACCTACTACCTGCAGGTTCTTAGGTTTCTGTGAGACCCCACAGAAGCCCAGAAATCTGCTTTTTATAGCCTGTCACTTGGTGTGTTCTCATGATGTGATTGACAGGCTCGTTGTTCCCTCTCTTTGAAGGCCCAAGAGGTTACTCGGATTATTTTAGAGTGTCATCACACCGATTCTTACGTTTCGATTTAAATGGAATCTCCTCAAGCCTTAAAGGTGAATTACTCGGCATTACTTTTACTGCTTTTCAAGTGTTTTTGAAAATATTTAAGGATCCTCCTAAAAACTGGATTTCCTGGAGTGTGTTTTCTTTTGGTAAAACACTTGAGATGAATATATGTTTTTGGAAAGTTGTAGACTTTCCAAAAGCCCAAAAGTTAACGAAAAAGGACCTGATTAAAAGAAATTACTTAATTAGAAAAAAAAAAAAAGAAAGAAAACCGGGCATAAGAGAAAACCCCTCTCGGAGCTCTGGGTATTCCTTATAATAAATCAGACCCGTGTGTGTTTTTAACAAAAACGAGGGTGTGCTTTTTTTCCCCCTTCATTCTCTGTTTCTTTTGATCATTGATCTGGGTGACCCCACGCTCAGGGTTTTTTTTCTTCATTTGACATGGACAGATTTCTGAAGTATAGCTCCCCTTTGGGAACCCCGGGCAGTTCCACTTGACTAACCTGTGATCTAATGAGCAGTAATGCAGGGTTACAGTGGCCATTTTGTGTGCTTTGAGGAGGATGGCTAGACAGAGTTCGAGGAAGGCGATGTCTGCAGAGAGAGGGAGGCAGGGTGATCGAACAGTGTGAAAAAGACTTGTTAGCCCACATTAGTTTGCCTGATTTACTTCACAACAGGTCAGGAAAGGCCAGCAGCAGGGTTGGCGTTAAATTGCAAAGTTGAAAATCCTGGTATTTAGAAAGCTTTGAGATCTCAGAGTTACTAATTCCAGAGTCGGTTTTAACTCACCTTTGAGTTGAAGCACACAGGGTGGCGTCATACTTTTTTCTTCAGTCTCTCTGTAGATTTATGAAATAATTTTGCAACCCTCGATTCTTGTTTAATGCTGCACACTTTAAACATCCTGTCATGGTTGGGCCGTTCTCCCATGAGCTTGGATGTGAAAGAGGAGCCAAACACTGAGCAAGTCATTGCGCTTTTTTTTTTTTTTTTTTGATGCCTGATGTTCGACCCTTAATGAGGGACCCATGCTTTCCATTTAGAAATGTTGCAAGAGTGCATTTGTGAATTTCTATCCTGATCATTGGAGGTAACTCTTACATTTGTCCCTACTCACCTAGGCTGATGTACTTTGATGTGGGTCTGTGTGTATAAGCGTGCACATGTTCGTAGCTTGTCCCCATAGGGTACAGTCAGAGTCATTGAGAAAACCAAATTAGATTTCAGCATCCTTCCTTCTCCAACTTAAGCTAAACTAGTATATTTCACATCTCACTGTTGTTGATGCCTTTTACATGGAAGTGAATAGATGACTTACCAAAAAATCCCCCAAGTTCCTGGAACGTGTTGCCCAGCTTTTAAATGTTATTACAGGAACCTAAAAATGATTTTTTTTGAATTCGTAGTATTTTTCCCTTCACATTCAAAAGTCTATATATTACCCAAAAGTATAGTTATTGATCACAGCACTGCTTTTGTTTGACTACTATTTCTGTAAGACTTGCCACTAAAAGGCATCTCCCTATGGGATTAAAGAACAGTGGTTATTGCCAGCTTTTTTATTTTATGTGTAGAGAAAGAATATTTAAAACCTGTGTCTGAGATAGAAGTGGAAGCCCATACAAATGGCGGACAATGCCCCAAGCTCCATAATTGCTTCTTGCCTCGGGGCATAGAATGTATGTAGACTTAAGTGTATTCCTTGTGCCGTGAGAGTCTTCAGAAGACAGATTGGCCTACTCTTTCAGTCCTGGTTCAGGTGCTTTGGCAGTGCTAAGGAGAATTGCTCGGTAGAATAAATGTACTTAAGGCAGACCAAATTTAAGCCTTTCATAGAGACCTTATATGAAGACTTATCTGTAGAAACCCCTCCTTATAGATATGCCTGCCTATCTGCATATTGGCAAAAGGAAGCTTCATAAAGAAGAATGATACCTTGCTTCAGAATTTTAAGCATATTTTAGTGTTTTTTAAAATTAGTTACCTAACAAAACAACTGTTATTTCTTTCAACCAGTATTTTTTTGCACACTTGCCATGTGCCCAAATACTGTGTAAAGAGATGTAAAGATGTGTAATATGGCCCCTTCCCTCCAGTCACGTGCATGTGACCAACGATCACAGTATATTATGGTATTGGCCAATAAAGATATGTTAAAAGTACCGTGGAAACACAGAAGAGACCGAAAGGAATAGGAACTACAGTGTGTTTCACATATGGTATATCTGGTAATTCTCGATTGTCCTGGGAAACAGGGCGTTACTTCCTTATGAAATAATAAATTACCCAGGATTCAACTAGCGACCTGAATCCACGTCTTTGGACTTCAGGTTATTTGCTGTTTTGACTACACCAAAACAATCTCTTGTTGTTGAATTTAAAAAAATACTTTTAAAAATATATAACTTAATTTTCTTTTCCTTTCCTTCTTCCTTCCTTCCTTCCTTCCTTCCTTCCTTCCTTCTTTTTTTTAATCTTGAAGTTTTAAATTCATCTCCTGAATGTTTCTTGCTACTTGGACAGGCCCCAGCTGCCAATTTGCAGATGAGCCCTTTTTACAAATGAGCTCCACTGGAATGAGAGTAATATATTGAAGAAACTAAGCCAAGTATGTTTTTATATATTTGTGAAACAGAATGACTATTGTATTCCAGTACTTGGGGGAGAAAGTCTGCTGATTTGGGCTTAACTTATGTCCAGTTCATCTTGGCTTTTAGAAAGAACACAAGACTGAATTAGAGAGTTGAGGACACCAAAAGCAACTTCTGTAAACAGCCGACCTCCTCCCTAAGTTTTCCTGGCTGTAACCCACTTCCAGCAGCTTTTAGGCTCCATTCATATGTGTTCCTATTCATCTATTTTTATAAATGAGAGATAAGGAAGGTGGAAAAGAATCTTTGGAGACAGATGGAATAAGTTAAGAAAAAGAGTGGAAATCTAAAACAATAGGTCATATTTGGGGAATTAACCGTTCCAAACAGAACAACAAATTTTCTGAATGTAACCCTTGATGTTCTTGAATGGGAAGCACCCTTCACAGAGTTAAAATAATAGTTCCCTCTTTTAGTACCTATTATGAAATACTCTGCCACCCAGGTAACATGTGATGGGGGACTAGGCAGACTGGCATTTTCGATCAACTCCTCTGACCTCAAAGTGCAGTGGATTCCTTAAATTCTCCCTATCTATAAAATGCTGCAGGCCCACTGAAGGATAGAACACATTAGAGAGTATCTCTTAAATCTCAAAAGAATTCTGAGTCTTGAGTATACCACTGTTTCCTTTGCGTAATAGAATGGCACCACATCTCTACTCCAGAAGTAGCTGATGTTCTTGTTAAGAGGCTGCTGATCTGCCTTTTATCGGGTTGGCAGATAATTCATTGGGGAAAGGGATCTCTGTTTTGATTACTGGTATATGCATAGGTGCCTAGTGTAGTTCCTCAAACATAGTAAGTGCTCGATAAATACTGTCAGATAACTTCATGTCTGTGGTGGGCCATGAGGTGTACTGTGTAGTGATCATGATGGACCAACTCCCTTCCTTGGTGCACCGTTCCAAGGGGGCAGTTTTCAAAACTATTTTCTTTATAGTAAGCGAACAGCAACTTATAAAGATGGATAAAATAAAGGATACAAATTAAGCTAGCATTTCTAAAAATGCTTTAAAAATTTTTAGGAGGATATTCAGAGAAAATGGCAAGTCACTTAAAATACCTATCTGAATTATGTACCCTGATACCTTTTTTGTTACGGTTGTTCTTATTTGTTGCGAGTTTCCAAGTTTCCGTGTGTGACTACTGAGCTAAAATTCTTTCATGATGTCCTATTAAAACAGAATCCAGATATTTCTGACAAGATTTTATAGAATTCTTTTTTTCTGTACACTTTAAGAAATGGAAGCACATTTACTGTATTGGAGACATGTGGCCATTTCTATGGAGCTCTAAATAAAAGCCTTAGAAAACGAGTCATTGTAGAACTTAGAAATTTGGTGAACGTCAAGATTAACTGGTATGACATTTGCTAAGGCAGGTGGTAAATGTCAAAAATGTATCTACTGGCCCTGTATAGCGTATATGCATCAAGTCTTGAGAACCACTGTGTCTCTGGGGTAATCATCTGAAATGCCTTTCATCTGTTTCACTAATTGTTACACAGACTAAACCCTGTTGAGAAACCTTCACATTGAGACCACACTGAAAACACATCTGCGTTTAAAGATACAGATTTTTAAAAAAGTATGTGTATATGTATCCACATACACCGGAACTTAAAACAATCTGTTTTTATAGCAGACCCTTGGTACCTATCAGGGTATATTCTAAACTTCCCTCCTAGAGAAGTCACTTAAATAGTGTATAACATTGATCCTTAAGAGAGGAAAGAGTAAGTTAAAGTCATTTCTGCACATTTTTCAGAAATTACTTCCATAATTAATATTTCAGAAGAGGTTTGACAACCCGTCAGTCTTTTAATGGATAGAATATGTGTAGGAAGCATACTTGTGCTGGAGACCTTTACATACACCTTCTGCCTTTGGATTATGAGAATCTGAATATCCACTAAAGTAAATGGTAGTTCTTTCTTGGGGAAAGACAGCAATCAGAGTTGCTAAACATGTGCCAGAGTGTGTGGAAAGAAAGTCAGGAGGCCCCTTACAGCATCCTCACCCTGGGGCCAAATGCTGCCCAAGTCTTTTCAGTTTGCGTTAGGCCAGGTTTGGGGTGCTGGTTTGGTCTCAGAGTGAGCCCATCAGGATCCAGAGAACACCCTGGCCCAGGCATTTGGCCCAACGCCAGGATGTCTTTCATGTTTGAGTCGAGCTACAGAGCATGCACCTTAGAACAGAGCAGACTCCCTAGACGAGACTTCTGTGAGCGGTCTACATTCAACAATAGACACTATTCTCCGTGATTACCAAGAATTCAATTACATGTCCTTTTCAACACTAAAGGGCTGCATCTTTAACATCAAAGCATGGCTTTGTGTTTGTCCATCACTCATCCTTTATGAATACTTCCTTTATGTCTGCATTTAAATGTGCCTATAAAATGTATGTATGTGTATGGGATATAATTATGAAGCAGTTAGACTTCAGAAAAAAAAAAGTGCCTCAGCGTGTATGAATGCTGTCTCCTAAGCACAGACTTAAAATTTATGACCTACTGTGTTGCAGAAAAAAATGATAAATGGTATAATTTGGATCTATTTTCCTATTTAAGAATACATCTAGATTTCAAGATTTATGCCATTTATAAGATTTAACAGAATAAGGAACAGCCTGAGGATCCTCTGGGTCAGGGTTATGACAGAGACCTGGTCAGAGATACCTCTGGAAGCCATACCAGCAAAGGAGAGGAAAGCTTGTTGAAGCCTGGTGCCTTAGTGACCTTAGGACTAGAGGACAGGGGCGGACTTAGGGGATCTAGAGATGAACCCTTTCAGAAATAATGCAAAGACAAAGAGGTTGATTTTCCCTCTGTTTAAGATTACCATGAGAGGCTCTGTTATTATGTCTCATTTCAAGCCATGCCTCTTTTCCCATTGAATTGGGCCTCTGGTATATGAGCCAGACACAAAAACCTTTATATGTGTTTTTGTGTTTGTTTTTTAATTTTTTTACATTCGGGTCACCAATCACCTATTTAATTATGAATTTGTGCAAGTAGCATACGTGTTTGTTTCATCCATCCATTTGTTCATTTATTCGCTAACATGTATTTATTGAGCACCTGCTTACATAGTTCAGGCAAATAAATTTTACTCTTTAAAACCAAATGTCTTCATCACCAAAGGTACTGACAAGAATATGCCAAGGATTCTAAAGCCAAATACCAAAAAAGAATTCCAAGTAGGTTTTGGGCATCACTTGGAATCAATCTATAGCATAGAACTGTAAAAGGAGATTACTTTTGTATGTGTATTCTAGCCCTAAAAGTTCTGAGGTCAGTAGGTATAGATTCCGTGTCCTAGTGTTGTTTGTTTTAAAGCTTTGACAGTCTGTCCATTAGCCACATGTAAGTAGCTAGAGGCAGGGGAGGGAGGGAAATGTACGGAAATGTGTCTGACTAGAGATGTCTCGTTTTCCAAAATTCCTGCCAAGGGCTGGCAAGCCCAGAAAGGCAGAGGCCAGCACCACTCCCTGTCACTCTCCGCCCTCCGTGGCATTCCCCATCAGACGCCTGTTCTAGGCGTGACCTAGATTCCCTAGCTGGTGCCTGGGTCCAGCAGGGCCCGTTGCGTTTTTTTTTTTTTTTTTCCTCTCCTGTTTCCTCATCTCTTCATCTCAAGTCTTGTTCAGCCATTAAGTTAAAGAAATGCTCCAAAGGCCTGTGCCAGAATGTGTCTGCCCTTCTCAGCGGCACATGCCCAACTGTCAGTTGACAGGTGGGCATACCACCTGGGGAACAGTTAACTTCCCACAGCAGATGGAAGTTTGCTGGTCCAGGAGAAGGCCCACAACTGGGTTGCTGGAACAGATGCTCTGCAGACAGTCTCTGGATCTCTGTTTTCCTCATCCTCCTCTGGCTCCATCTTCCCTTACTGCATTTGTAGATGTGAGCTGAGCTCTGTAGCATGACCGATTTCCAAACTTAAAATTTCTCTACTATGCCTCATGTTTGAGTAACCATATTCAGCCCTTCCAAAGTTGAGAAAGAAAGTCTCTAAAAACAGAGATGAGTAGAACTATAGAATCTGAATAGTGACCTTAAAAACATAGGTTATGAAAACATTTATATCCACATTCACCAAGAGGTGGTTTGGCTGGTGTTGGGAGTGTTGACACTTTAATTGGCTTTTTCACTTCTCGATAGCACAATTTGGATTTCAATCTTACTTATAGTAGATGGTCATACATAAAAGTAGTACCTTCCAGATTTCTAAAGTGTGGAAGAAAAATTTCCTCTGTGGTTTGATACATTTCCTTGTTTTATTGCAAATAATTGAAGAAATGTGAAAGTGGATTCCTCTGCTCTCCAACCTAGTACTTAAAAATTTCAGAGGAAATTTAATCTAGTGAAACTCTTGTTTTTCAAATAAGAAAATACGACTGTTTTGGTCCTGCCTTTCAGCCATAAACCATCTGCATTATGACAAATGACTCATCAGTTTTAGCAAAAGGAGTCTACCTATGCTATCCTGTTACAGCCTCTTACAGGTGTGTTGCGGATGTGACCTGCAGAGTTACACCCTCCTATCAGGGAGGGTACCATGGTAGACTTTTTATCTCAGCATTTGAAGGAGTTTATCATGTCCCTGCATCCTTCTTTCTTCCTTTCCCTATTGTGCAATACATGAAAAATGAAAAACTGTATAGGACATACACATGTAGTTTTAAAGAATAGTATAGCAAACCCCAGTGTCCTCACCACCCACGTCAAAGAACAAACCACCATCAGGGCCTTTGCGCTCCTGTGCTTTTCATTTGCACGTGTCCCCCTGTCTCTCCACCCACAGGTAATCACTGTCTTAAATTTCCTGTTGCCTGTTTCCTTTTTATACTTCTGACATTTGGATATGGATCGCTTTATATAATCCATAGTGGTGCCTGTTTTAAACTTTATATGACTGACAACCAGACTAAATGCATTCTTTTACAATTTTCTATGTTTTTTCATGCTTATCTTCTTGAGTTCATCTGTGTTCATCTCTGAAGTTGTAGTTCACTCCTCTTCATTACTGTGTCATAGTCCATGACGGATCACTGTTTCTCTCCTGTGGATGGACATTTTCCATTGTTATTTGTTACTTGGACATTACAAAAACTGCTATAAACCTTTCTGAATGTATCATGTATATATGCACAACTATTTCACAGTAGTATATACCTAGGAATGTGAAGAGTTACAAGATACACACGTACACATCCGTATTGGATGCTGCTAAGAAGTTGTCCAAAGTAAGTAAAACTGCCCTTCTGTCCATAGCCTTGTCAGTATGTGGCGTTATCTGGCTTTTACATTTTGCCAATCTTTTTGCATAATTTGACATTGTCTAACTGATTGTTGCTGTTAAATACAAGAAATTTATGTTTGCATATTGATTTTTGTAGCTGGCAAACTTGCTAGGCTGTTAGTCCCAATGACTTATCTGTACATTCTGTGGTTTTTCTGCATGCACCAGTTTCATCAGCAAGTAAGTTTCTTATTTTCTGTGTCTTATTTCTGTTCCTTTTTGTTATTTTCCTGTGCTGACTTGGGTCTCCAGGACAGTTTTGAAGAGGACTTGGTGACAACGAATTTTCTTACCTCCTTCTGACTTATAAAGAGGTGGCTTTAAAGCATTTTTCATTTAGTTATGATGTTTGCCTCAGGCTGCTCATTTATTTATGCATTTATTTAGATAAATGCCTTAAATCCAGTGAAGGATGAAGGGCATTCTTGTAAAAGATGTCCTTTTCTATTGTGAAGTGGATTTTAGTATGAATGGATGTGGAAATTTGTCAAATATTTTTTCATAATTACTGGCAGGATTATGTGATTTCCCCCCCTATTAATAGTAACCTATTAGTGTGATAAATTACCTAAATTTATTATCAACTATTTAATCACCTTTGCATGGTGTTAGATATGATGGCTACAGAAGAAATGTCAGAAGTTCTCTATTCTTAATTAACTTACAGTCTAATTGAAGAGACAAAACATGATTAAAGAAAAGTTAATAGATGACACAAGGGTATATTGTAATTTGCCACATTAATGGGGCTTTGCGTTCAGTTGGCAAAAACCGTTACAGGCTATAGTGGGCCGAGCCAGCTTCCTGGAGGGGGTCTTGGAGCTGAAACTGGAAGAATGGCTGTTTATCTTTATGACACTTTGAATAACATCACTTTGGCTTACCAGATTATCTGCTTTTTGAGGTTTTAACACTAACTTCCTTTTTCTTTTTTTTTTTTTTTTTAAGGTTTTATTTATTTGACACAGAGAGAGGGAGAGAGCAAGCTCACGCAGGGGGAACAGTGGAGGGAGAAGGCTCCCCAACTGAACAGGGAGCCCAGTGTGGGGTTCCAACCCAGGGCCCTGGGATCACAACCTGCGCTGAAGGCAGACGCTTAACCAACTGAGCCACCCAGGCGCCCCATTAACACTGATTTCAAGTAATCATTCATATGGGGTCATACTGCATTACTGAATTTTGTCTGAAAAACCACCCTTGGGATCTCCTCTGTTCTTAGCATGTGTTTTGCTGCTGCCCACTGTTTAGGTCATTAGTCCCATCCTGAATTTGCTGCTACAAAATAAACTTCATAAATATTTGGACTTCTTTTTTCTTAATGAACTATTTGATTCTCAGGGCTGATTGGGAAAGAGAACTAATTAAGAACAATTTAATTCATCAAACATTCATAAGGCACATACAGTTTGAAAAGGACTGTGCTAGGCTCCTGTGTAAATAACTAATCACACTTGCCTTCTGGAAGCTTCCTTCCTACTAGTAGGGAGCTTAAAGTTCAGTGAGATTATCCTGTGCACAGTGAACATAAAGTAACTAAAACTCTCATCGTTTTTCTCACCAGGAATGATTTTTGTGTCAGTGGTTTCAAGAGGATTACTCTACCTCTGAGCAGGCTGAGAAAATCATTTTCATGCTAGGTAAAGGCAAGGACTGGAGGATGCTTACTTTTCAATGGCCAAAATGGATTATTTTTCATTATTTTGTCTTGAAGTTCTGTGTATACACTATCTTCTATTTTATTTAGCTTAGTCCTGTAGGTGTTTGCTGGCTTTTTGTTTGGTTGGTTTTTATTTTTTGTTTTTTGTTTTATTGTTACAATTCTTTACTCCACATTTTCTGCCATTTTAGTTGTATATACCTAGCCCCGTTTTGACAGCCCTGTAAGATCCTCTTCAGTCTGTCCCACTTCCTTCACATTCTTTTGCCTTAACTTATTTACATTCCTGTCCTGACAACTTCTCAGTTTTAAAGTGAGTTGTTTTCTTCATTTGGTCTTCCTGTGTATTGCTCCATTATCTCTAGTCATTCTTTGTCACTTTTCCATTATGTTTTCTGGAAACGGCCATATTTGTTGCCAGTGTATCTTGCCATATTAACATGAAAATTTTAGTGGATGGTGCCCAGGATGCATCATATTTCTGTGGCTGTACAGTCAGTCAGCTGATATCCAAAACACAGTGTCATGATTATGCTTATTAATATTTGGAGCCATTTAGGGGTGCCTGGGTGGCTCAGTCGTTAAGCATCTGCCTTCAGCTCGGGTCGTGATCCCAGCGTCCTGGGATCGAGCCCTGCATCGGGCTCCCTGCTCAGCGGGAAACCTGCTTCTCCCTCTCCCACTCCCTCTGCTTGTGTTCCCTCTCTCGCTGTGTCTCTCTCTGTCAAATAAAATCTTAAAATATATATATATATATTTGGAGCCATTTAATTTCATTTCTGTTGGCTGTAGATGCAGTAACAGTGTTTCTGGCTTCTTCCATTGTTGGCATTGTACATGTGATAAATGCCAACAGCAACGAGTCACATGTTGATGTTTTAGCAGACTGGAATAGTTGTGGCCCGGTGTCTCTGCCATTCCTTGTACTGTCCAAACCAGAGGTGCTACTTCCTACAAGTAGAGAATTCAAAGAATCCAACCATAACGTGCTTTTGGTTTTTGTTATTAAGGAGATCTGGGACCACGGATTGCTAAAGTAGCATAACATTCATGGTTTAGTTTAGAAATGGAGATGGAGCCTCCAGTTGTCAGCTGTACCATGGAAGGTTATATGAGTCAGAGTTCAGACACCTTTCTTCTGCCTACCCGATTTTAAAATGAAAATAATCTCTTCATCCAGCCTAGAACAGAGTTTATTAAAACAGTTTTAAAACTATAAAAAGTTTATAAAACAGAATTCAAACTATAAAAATAGTCGGCTATAAAATATATTGAGTTTGCCTATATAATTTCTCTTCTCTCCCTTATATCTTTGTTATGTCCTACTTCAATGGAAGTCATTGTCTTCCTATCTTGAGTCTAATTTTTGCAAAAAGTAAACCCAAAGCCCAGAAAATTTAGGCCCAATTCATTGTACTTATCATTAGACCATTTGCCTTATTTTTACTTAAGTCATTCTGACTTTTGTTCCTAGTTCAGTGGACTAGTGTATATTTTCATGGCCAATTAGCATACATATTTCATGGAGTGTTAGGATTAACTAATGATAAGTAATATGTGTGTGTGGGGGTAATATTCTTTGCTTCCCCATTCTGTCTGGGGAGGTCATAAAATGCACTGTAGTCAGGGTCAACAATCATCACTTCCAAGAAATCTCTTCTACTGAAAGCTTGATGAAATTTACATCTGATGAATGTGCATTTGAGCTCCTACAAAATACATACATGCATGAATTTCATTTCTGTAATAGCCCCTTCATTGCCTAATCGTCTTTAACACTCCTCTCAAGTCGTGAAACCTCTCCCTAAAGCTCCTGTGAGCAGGGTGAAGCTCTTTGCATTTATGGAATTTTAGAACTAAAGAGCTATAGGATTAAAAAAAAAAAAAAAAGTGTGTAACTTCCAAAGTGATCATGTGTCCAAGTATTAATTAGGCCTGACCCAGATTACTGTGAAATGTCTAGATGATAAGGTGTATATGTGATATCCTGAGCCTCAGGCCACTCAGGGATGAGTACCATTATTTGTAAGCCTGTCTTGCCCCAAGATCCATCGGCCCTTTCTCTTTTCTTCATAACCATGGTTACCACCACTAACACTGACCATTCTCCTACTGAAAACCTTCCAAAGAAAATAGAGGCAACTGGAATACTCTAAATGCCAAGGACATATTTATATCTAAGAGTATAAGTTACAATGTATTGATCTAATAAATTCTGCAGCAGTTTGCCTGTGAGTAGCTGAAGGGAATTTTTAAATATTTTACATGCAGTTGCCAAATATTTTAAATCAGTACTATTCAAAATGTTCGTGGTGAGGGACTGATTCCCACGTCCACCCCCAATCCAACATGGACCAGTACTTTTCATCTATATGTTCAACGAGATAAGACCACCGATCAGATCAGATATTTGGAAGTCATAGCCATGTTAAATTCCTTCAAATATTTCTCAGTATCCTCAGTTTCTATACTTACCTCATTTGTGGACTGGTCTTGTCCTCAGATCACACTTTGAATAGTATTGTTCCAAACTATAGCAAAGCATAAGGAAATGAGATCAAAAGGAGTACTATAAAAGAGTAACAGATATGGTGAATACAGTTATGAGACTGGTAAAATATTAAGTAAAACCAAAGATTATTCCAGATATATTTTGATCTCTGATAGTTTGCCAAGAAGTGTGAAGATGACAGGGTTAAAACAACCCATTCTTTTCTGCTGTTCTCACATTCTGTAGTGAGTAGACAAGGTAGGAGTGTCCTCTCCGTTCACCCAAAGTGAATGAATTCAGCCTTGCCACAAGTGTAGTTTCCAGGATACATTTGTTCTATAATTTCAATGAAGTGACTTCTCAAATTTCATGGTGATTTTTATTAAAATCTATGTATACATACACTCAGACATTAGCCAAATCAATAATATCTGAACCATGAAACTGCCTCACTAAGGGTTCATAAACATGACCTCTCCCACCCAATCATTTTCAAATCATGTTTGTCCCTGTAGCAGCTTTGCAGATGATGTTTTTCCACTCCCATTACACCCTAAAAATTTGCTTGGATGAGTGAAATCAGTTGCAGTCCTCCTTGCCAGAACATGGTGCCACACCCTTGGCAGGTAGGCAGTGTTGTCTTCATGTGTTTGCAAAATTACTGAGCATTAGCACTTTGTTCTCCAGAGAGTACCCAGCCCTGCCCCCTCAGCTTACAGTGCAGTAATGCCACACAGAGAGCTAGCTCTGGAGGGGAAATGGCAGTGTTGGGGCTCTCCCCAACTCGTGCAGGCAGGGTTCCCGCAAAAAACAATGGTGGTCTTACAGTCTTTCCCAGGGAGGTGGGGATGCGAGTGGTATTGAGATGGAAGGGTGGACATGGTGGTGGTTCTTTCTGTTGGACTTTTCTCCTAAAAAAAAAAAAGAAAAAAAAAAAAAAAGAGACCACTTTAAGTTACAGCCCCTGGATCTTTTCCGGAGAAAGTCAACACCACTGTGGTGGCCCCAAAACT
The DNA here is from genome assembly GCF_037043125.1 of Eumetopias jubatus. Lineage (NCBI taxonomy): Eukaryota > Metazoa > Chordata > Mammalia > Carnivora > Otariidae > Eumetopias > Eumetopias jubatus. The sequence continues at coordinate 114,750,285 of NW_028274811.1, forward strand.
ATCCTGCTCCTCCACCCCTCTGGGAGTCTCCAGATCTCTAAGATTAGATGAGCCCAAGAATAGTCTTACCCCACCCAGTCACTCTATCAGCAGCCATCTGTGGGCTGAGACTCGGCTCCCATTCTCAAGTATTACGATGTCCTGAAAGGCCTCATAGACCTCTTGTGGGTTTGGTCACACAAGCTGAGAGTGCCGGGTCTACTCACTGAGGCTCATGGTACAAGGGTATTCCAAGGGCCTGCAGTGCCCTTCACTCCTGGGTTGGTAAATTTCCAGAGGCCCTCCTGGAAGACTTCCTGATTCCTTCTGAGATGGGACTCCTCCCAAAGACTAGGGGACTCAGCCCCTTGGTTCCAATGGCCCCCTGCCTATGGGATAAACACTGACAGTGTGGGGATTACTACCCCCACATAGATCACTCGGTCATCTTGTTGTCTGTGTGATTAATTTCCACAACCCCCGCTCTACTGCATTAAACTGAGTGCGTGCTTAATAAATCTTTGTTGGATAATGAACGACTGATCAGGGTAATTAACCTTCTCTAAAGTGTTGATGTTGCCTTTTGAAACAGAAAAAAAAAACCAAAACTCCCCTATTAAATAGTATCAAAAAATCCTTAGATATTGTGCAGAACTCCTAGTTCTAAGTGGTAATAGTCCGATGTTACAACTGTAACCAATGATTAGGAACTTTTTGAGCTGAAAGTTTGGCAACTCAGAGATCCATTGTTCACCATATACCTGTTAATATTTTTATAAAAGCTGCTAAATACTGAGAAAAGATATCTTCCCCTTGCTTTTAGCTGTAATTGGAGATATTTTCTCATGGAAAAACTTTTGACCTGAAGCAGCAATATGTGTCACATTTAAATATATCCAGATTTATCTCATGGTCAGTGTTCATCCAGAGTGCATTTAATTCTTGCACAACCACCCCTACAATAAGTTAGTCAAATGAGTACTCAATCCCCATAGCATAGAATATTCAAGAAAATTATTTAAAGATTAAAGTGTACCATTGAATCCATTCCAATTGCATTAGGAGTTCTCCCTTGTTCCATGACTCTCATTGTTTAAGTCGCCACAGTGGCACTATGTATCTGCTTACACAAACACCCAGCAGAAAACGCGAGCTTTCTCTTTCCTCTTTCCTCCTTCTTGCTTAATTGGAAGGCATTGCTCGTGAAATGCAATTCTTTGATTTGTTCTCTTGACGGGAGAAAGACAGCATGGTTATTTCTTCCTCGATAAATTAAGTCTTATTGTCAAACATAACTACTGAGAAAAAGAAATGCACTATGTGAAATCCTAACTTTTAAGCATTCCATGTTGGCTTACACAATATCCTTTGTTTCCTTCAGAGATTTTCACATGCAGTCTTGAAGGTATATAGGCCTTCATCGGTCCTTTTGCTTTTCCCCTGTTTTCAAGAAAGGTGACCGCTCATCCAGAATCAGAAATGAAATGGTTAGATTACTTTGAATCCAGGTCTTTTAAACGCCCCATTGTTCAGCAACTCCTATTTTCTTAAGATACTATTTAATGAAAGGGTTTGACTAGATTTGTATAGATTTGAAAGACGGTATTTGCACATGACATTTTTTCCCCCTCTACATATTGGGCCTAAGAAGGAAGAGCTTCTCAGAGCATTAAATGCATAAAAGCCACATGCGTTCAGAGACAAACAGAAGCAGAGGGCTGATAGGAGGAGTACTGTGGGGGCTTGGAGAGGAGTGGACAGTGTTTCTTTAGTGTATCAGGGGAAGGCTGTATACTCAACCTGGAACAGCAGTTGCAATTAGAAGAGATGCTTCATAATATAATTTTATCCCTTTTTAGGATTTTTTTTTCCCTTTCAAATGAGTAGACATACCTGTCTTTTCAAAAGAATGTAGCTTAGCAATATAGTGAATATTGCTCCTCTCCTCATGGTGGTCAAATTTTAAAGTCCACCTGAAAGAAAATCCTCAAGGGTCAAATTTCCTCTGAAAATCTTTTCGGATTTTCATAACAGTGGTTTTATAGCCAACATGGAAGCATTTCCCTGTTTCTTCCATTATACACAAGATGCAGTGGTTGATTTGCATTCAGGGGTCAGGTTAAATAAGAAACACTCAGCTTTCAATATTAGAATCACACACAGGAGTAGAGATGCTCACACTAAGAAGTCCTGGAAAATTGAGACCCGTTGAGGGGATCATATCTTCCTTCTCCGGAACCATAAATGCATCACATAGAATGATTGTCAGGTACGATTTTGGTTTGTTCTTTCTCAAGTTGATTATTTGTGATGCAGACTTATTGCTCCCTGGCTCAGTGGGACACCCATAGAAGTAGTTATGTCAAACAAATAAGACTTAATACTTTTAACCACCTTTTTTGTTTAAAAACCTGAAATCATGACTAAGTGGAAATCACAAAAGAACCACGAACTAAGCACAAAACTTTATATGATACATACCTTTTCATAAATGACATCAGGTCTGTATTTTTTGACTTAAGCTAGGGACTGAATTGTGTTCCCTCAAAATTCCTATGTTGAAGCCCTCATGCCTAATGTGACTGTATTTGGCAACGGGGATTTTATGAGGTAATTAAGGTTAAGCGAGGGGGGCTAAGGGTGGGGTGCTAATCCAGTAGAATTGGTGACCTTTTAAGAAGAGGAAGAGCGATCATCTCCCTCCCACCCTCCCCACAGCCCCGTGTGACACAGCAAGCAGGTAGCCATCTGCAAGCCAGGAAGACAGGCTTCAGCAGAAACTGAGCATGGTTGGCACCCTGATTTTGGACTTTTCCTCCCCCAGAACTCTGAGAAATAAATTTGTGTTTAAGCCATCTAGTCTGTGGTAATTTGTGATGGCAGCCCAAGCCGACTAGAGCAGCTTATAAACTTGAAATTTCAAAAGCTTCTCGTCACCATCTTCTTCCAATAAGTGAAAAGAGAGTTCCATCTTTGCCGCTCCAGTGTGACATGTAAGGGACCTGGTGCTTCGCCAGTGCTCAGCTGAATTTGCTCCAGTGAATAAACTTCTTAGGATTTTTCTTTCTTACTCCCTGTTTGATATTTATATTTTATGAATTTTGAACTATTTGAACATGAATATTTATTTGAAATTAATATTTCAATACTTGGTTTTGACATGTTTTCGTGATTATCTCAAGTGAAGTTAAGGGGAAAAAAATACAAAACTTCAGGCCTCTGGTTTTTTCCTTGGGGGTGGCGAGGACATGATTCAAGCAAAAATAATTTTATAGCCATATCCAAATGTCTACTTAAAAAAATCACTGGTAGGCTGAAATTATCCACCCCCCCAAGACATCTTTGAAGAATTATGCATAAAAGTGAAAAGCTTGACTTAAGCACCTCGCGTGCAGACTGCCCCTTGTAACCAGCAGCCCTGAATGATTACGTGTTTGGTGCCCATGACTTTTGTTCCCTTCACTGGTCCTCTCAGCTTTCCACCTTTTCTGAAATATTTAAAAATGTTTAATCTTCAGGAATATTACTGTTGTAAAGAGTGCCTAAACCTGTCCCAACTATAGAATTTCTATATCTTGTATTTTATTGAAAACGAGCATACCTTCGGGGAAGTACATTGTGATTCCAGTATACCTGATTCAGGGCCTTGTTCGTTGCTCCAAGGAAGGTTGCTTCTCAAAGGTCTAAATAAATCAATGTCTTAAAATTGATTTCGCTTAGAATTTTTGGTGTTTTAACAGTTTACAACACTGCCTATACCCTTTACCCAATTTCCCACAGTTGTTCTAATTCATTTAGAAAGAATATCTAGAAGAGGAGATATAATTTTTTTTTCCTCCCTCATCAACATTTTATGATTTTCCTACATTTAAAAATAAAAGGAAGGGGATATTCAAAATGAGTTTCAGAAAGTGTTATTATGTAGGTTTGCAAGTGAAAGGAACACTTGTCAGGCAGTAGAATTTTGCATTAGCACTTAATGTTGGCACCTATTTGCTTGTTGCCTGGTTTCCTTTTAAGATCCATGGTTATATTCGATTTTCTTTCAGTTCTTTATTCTGTGGTTATTGGGTTGGATGGTTTTGGTTCTGTTCAACAATGGATGCTTTGAGTAACAAACTTCAATGCATAATTATCCAGTGAAATCATAGCGAAGTGATGAGATGACAAAAAGCCAACTTATTTCCAGGAACTAAAAATAATGCTATAATATAGGCATTAATTCGTACATGAATATTCTAGCATCTGACTTTATCCTGATCATTTTCCATGTTTATATAAATTATAATGTAGAATTGTGAATTTTTGAAATACCGCTTGCTGTTCATCTTTTCATTTACTTTATTAAAAGCACTAAGTTTGATATTTTAATGAAATCCATAAACTACTGATCTTTTATATTAAATAAGGTATTGAAAGCAATTCATTTAAAAATCACTTGTTTCTTTGTCAGTTTAATTTACAGTAGCACTTAATTACAATAACAGTTTAAAATTACGTTAAGCTGCTTTTCATGCTATCAAGGTTTGCTCTGATAGTGAGCTTACATACAATCATTCTTCTTATGATTTAATATTTTACATTTAGCAAAGAATTTTTGGTAGTTGAAAATGATGCTCATCCTAATTGTTTAGGAAATGTGCACCCAGCCTTATTTTAGTGAGTATAGTCGTTTTAACAGTCTTAGGGAAATCAGTAATTTTGGAGGAAGCTTGTTTGACCTACTCATGTGAGGGAGGGAGGGATAGAAGGGGGATCGAATATTGCAATGGGCCAGTGGTCCTAAAACTAATTTGTGGGTACCAGTAATGCCTTCTTCTGGACAGTTGACCCTTGAACTACCCAGGGGTTAGAAGCCCCCACTCCCATGTTGTTGAGAATCTGCTTATAACTTTTGATTCCCCCAAACACTTAATAGCCTACTGTTGACTAGAAGCCTTCCCAATAACATCAACATTTGATCAATGCACATATTTTTATATACTGCTTCTTACAATAAAGTAAGCTAGGGAAAAGAAAATGTTATTAAGAAAATCATACAAGGAAATACATTTACAGTACTTCACTGTTTTTATCAAAAACAATCCATGTACAAATGGACCTATACACTTCAAATCTGTATTGTTCAAGGGTCAACTGTGTGCCTAAATAGAAGTTTAAATAGAAATTTAAATAGAAGTTTAAAATAAAACTCATTCCTGAAGGAGAGTTATTGAGCTCTTAGCATATGTTGTTTGGTGATTTGAAGGATCTGTGTATGTTCAAGTTTTTCTTACTGCGTTGGCAGTGAGTTACATAGAGGGGGTGGCAGCCACTTCTGCCTGGTTCCTCCTGTGTTGTAAATGTTACTGTTACTCAAATCAGCCTATAGAGTGAGCACTGTATATATCCTAAGCAAAAGCTGTTTTGAGGATTTTGAGTTGAATGTGACACATTCATGCTTAGGAGCAAATTGGGTTCAGCATCAAGAGAAAAAAAAATCAACAATTTGGGCATGAGGAATAACTCACTGTGTTTGCTTTTTTTCTTCTCCCCTCATAATATTAACCTTAAAAGGGCATATAAATAATGGACAAATAAAATTAAATTCAAAAGAATATTATGTGGGCAGGCCTTTTAAATATTGTAAATTCTATTGTTTGAAAGAAATAATGAGTTTAGAATTTAGATTCATTGTAATCAAATTAACATAATTCAAGAAAGACACATAATTCAGGAAAGTCATGTGTTTTTCCCATAATGCTTTATTAATTACATCTTTTGAAAGGAATGGTTTCTCAGATTCCAGAATCCACCAAAATGTTCACAAATGCATTGTAAAGTATTCTTTGAAATGTAGTTAAAATCTGAGGTCATGATAGGCCCCCTCTACACAATCCTACCCCCCTTGCCGTGGGGTAAAAACCTCACAGCTTTGCCAAGTAACAGAAGACAGCTTACGTGGATTGAGGCTAACAATTTAAAACAGAATGCTGGATAAGTCTGAAGGTACTTACACACTCTTTAGTCTAATGGTTTTATCAGTTGTTTTTTATAGACCCAAATCTTTATTTATGCATGTTAATTAAGTAATGAGAACCCCACAGAAACACTTAGCGTAAAAGCTTGAACATTTTTTCCCTTGGAAGTGCATTTTCCCCAAAGAATGTCTAACATAGGACACTAAATTCCTTCAGACCTTTTTAGTACTTTATGCCTTGTTGTTTGAAAGATGGGTTGTTTTGCGGTGAGTCTACATGGACCCAGTTTCTGAGGACGTTTTTTCTGAAGAATTCTTCCATGGGGTCCACAGCTACCACTCTAGTCTCTCAACAGTGATGGACGTTTGAAAAGCTTAATGAACTATCAGGGTGAATTTCTCTTTGGGCAATTTTTAAGTTGCCTTTTTGCAGCCACATGTTCTGTGTTATTTGAAGATATTCCTACCACATTCTTTCTTCCAGCAGCAGACCTCCTTAAACAGCCCAGTTTCTCAGACCGGGCTTTGCATTCCGCTCAAAAGAAGTCCAGCATTTGAAGAGCTCAAAGAAATGAATTGACGGTAAAATTTTTTTTTTGATTCATTAAAATATTTATTGAGCAGCTAGGGAAATAGAAAAGTGATTAAAACATCATCAAAGAGGTGAGGCAAATGCACACATCATAGAAAGCCAAGGGTAAGGGGTCACTGAATCACAGCAATCAAAAGAAAAGTGCTTTAGGAGATTAAGAATGAGATTGCTTCCAGGAATTGATGATAAGTTAAGAGAAGGTTATCAGCAGTCTTAATTTCTCCCTATTGAGTCTGTATTTTTGATGATGAAGCATAACCAAATTATCTTTGGGATTACTTTGAAACATCCATAAGAGCAGAGGGAGATTCTGCTGAGTGGAAGAGTCTTGCCAGGACATGTATTACATGGCACCGACATGGCCCAATGGTTGGCCTCTTCGTGAGCAGAGTAGTAAGTGATGTCTGCCTCCATGGATGTTTTTGTTCATAGTCTGGAGAATTTACAAAAGACCACCCTACAGTGGACCCAATTAACATTAAGAATTTTATTAGTTCATTCGGTTTCATCTCTTAAGTGTTGCAGTTGTATACCTCGAGGATATATTAGAACTTACTACCTTTTAACAAAGATGTCAACTAAACATGTAACGTTTTGGCCTCAGGAAGATGATTTTTACAAGATTCTTTTTTTCACTATGGTTTAGTTCTATCTTATTCTAAAGATAGTTGATGTGTATTTTTGGTCATTGTTTGAAAGAACTTACCACAAAACCTTTAATTTTAATCTATTTTATGAACTGCATCAGTAACTTTTTATCCCATTACCTTATATACCACCCTAATTTCTTACTTTGCTATTGAGTATCTGCCAGGGCCTATGTGAGGTGTTCACTTAATCCTCATACCCATGAAGTGGTCTGTGTGTAAGTGCTACATATACTTATCCAGATACATTATTTTTTATGGATAGATATCAGAAAGCTAATATATTAAAAGACCGACCGCAAAGTCAGTATAGAAATCCACGTCTGTCTGGTTCTAGATTTCATACTCTTACCTGGGGCCATAAGGCTTCATTTTACCAACTGTATGTGATAATGAAGTTTTTACCTGGCCTTAAGCTTATAATTTAAATACAAGGCTAAATAATTATGGCTTTAAAGCCACACATAAAATATATTGTAGTTTCTTTAAAAGTAAATATATTTATATATTTAACCGAAGCACTGTTTTGGGTTTTGTTTTTTTTTTAAGATTTTATTTATTTATTTGACAGAGAGATAGAGAGCACAAGTAGGCAGAGAGGCAGGCAGTGGGAGAGGAAGAAGCAGACTCTCCACTGAGCAGGAACCCAATGTGGGGCTCGATCCCAGGATCCCGGGATCATGACCTGAGCCGAAGGCAGCCGCTTAACCGACTGAGCCACCCAGGCGCCCCAGCACTGTTTTGTTTTAACTTCTGTTTTTTGTTTTTGATTTTGGCTGTCTTGTGAATAAGATCTTAAATGACCATTATAGAAGACTCCAGAAAAATAGTATTAAATTTGAAAAAACATATGTGCCCCTCTGTTTATTGCAGTATTATTTACAATAGCCAAGTGATGGAAGCAACCCAAATGTCCATTGATAGATGAGGGGATAAAGAACACACACACACACAGTGGAATATTAGTCATAAAAAAGAATGAGATCTTGCCATTTGTGAACATGGATGGATTATTATGATAAGTGAAATAAGTCAGAGACAAATAGTGTGATTTCACTTATACATTCAGTCTATAAAAATAAAAAGCAGAGGCAGACCCATAAATACAGAGGACAAACTGAGGGTTGCCAGGAGAGGTGTGGGGAGGATGGACCAAAATGAGTGAAGGGGAGTGAGAGATGCAGGCTTCTAGTTACAGAACGAGAAAGTCATGGCGATAAAAGATACAGCCTAGTGAATATAGTCAGTGGCATTAGAATAACGTTATATGGTGATAGATGGTAGCTATACTCCTGATGATCATAGCATAATGTATAGATTTGTGGGATCACTTTGTTGTACACCTTAAACTAATGTAACATTTTATGCCAACTATATTTTAAAAAAAACAGTGTTAGCTAAAACTTCATATAAGTCCATATGAAGAAACTTCATATCTGCTTGGGGAAGAACACATCAGTTTCTTCAAGTTCCTTATTTGACTGGTGACAGTAACAGAATCCTAGGGTTGGAAGAATTCCTTGTATTTATTCTCCCTAACTTGGCAAAGATCATGAGCCGATATTGATTTTTGCAATCTAAATTAAGAGCTTCTCTGGGCCAGAAGACCTGAATTCATTTAAAGCAAAAAGGTAGTATGGCAAGCCATGGCTTTTCTTGTCCTTCTGTTTTCAGTGCTAAGAATCATTGTGGCAGGTCTGCATTGGGTTTCTGTCAGTGTTTCTCTTCAGCTTGGTAGCTCTTGGAATCTTCTGGTACTTAAAGTTCCACTTCTCTGATGAGCTGAATTTCTGTTTCTAGACCTTTTGTGTCCCATGAGGACATAAAACCCCAGGGATGTAAGGAATAAGACTAAAAACATGGAGACTTTGTGAGGATTGTTACCATTGGGACATTGGATGGTGAATATGGGCAAATGGACTCAGGTTAATTTAAAATTCTTTTTACCTTTTATCTGCTTATACATAACTTTTATTTGAGAGTTATTGTACCAGGCATAATTTTAAAATAAAGCTATATAGTCAAATAGAGAAGATCACAATGAGGAAGAAAACATATTTTACTCTGTACCTCTAAGACTATTAAATTAAAATCCCCTTGAATTGGTGAATGGTAGAAACTAACAGCTCTGAAAACTTGTGCCTTAACACCATAGCATTTTGTCTTATCTATCCGATTGGGGAAGGACATTTAAGCTTATACAGATTTCAGTGCTCTCATGCATGAAACCTTACAAAAGTAAATACAAGTGAGAAGTTGACAGAATGTCATTTCCTATTCTGATCCTTACCTTCTTTTTTATTCTCCCCTTCTTCTCGGTTGTTTTTAAACTTTCTGTTGAATTCACAGCATTTTTTGGGCAATTTGTGGTTTATGAACTGTGTTATTCCTAGTCTGTCATGTTAAGGAGGAGAAAAGGAATAATAATGATCTTAGCAAACATTTCACAACCACACAGTGACGTAGGTGCCATCATCATCCTCATTCCATAGATGAGGCTCAGGTTGTGAGCAGTCGACGTGGTGTTTGAATACCAGTATTTGTACAATTTACAGACATAGGATTTTTTTTTTCACATGGAGATTGGGCACGTAGTAAAGATCCTAATCAACAGTAAAATTGCCGAACTAGTGAGCTGGAAGAGAGGCTGACACAGTGTGAATATTCAGATTAGCACCTTATGAATAAAATAGTTCCACTGGTTTTTCTCTGCTGCCAGAGCAAAGGAGACTGGAAGGCAACACCTGGAATGATGAGGCCCCACCCAGTCTCCAGGATGTATCTTGGCATTCCTACTGAAGCTCTTAAGAAGCTGGAATGTTAGATTAACTCGTGAGAGGCCCAGGAGTTGAGATGAGTTCTGTGCTTACAGGCAGTGAGTGCTACATTCCCACCTGGCTGATACTCAGCCAGCCAGTTGTAAGGTTTCTTGTTCCTGCTAGTTTGAGCCACCTTCATGTCTCTTGGCTTTTCTTTTAATCAAGGGGGACAAGAAGGTGGAAAAATGTTTCTTCAGGGTTTAAATGATGTCAGTAATTGGCAGTAGGAAAAAGGAAATTTAATCTGGGAGGATCACGGAGTCATTGGTCTTTTCCTTTCATCTACTTATATATACTTACACTGACACCATCAGACTACTCCTGTTTGCTTTACCCAGGATGTGACATTGTTGACTCCATGTGGGGTTTGCCCATATTTTTATATGAAAGCATTTTTCAGCCATCTTCTGAAGTAAAATGTTAACACTTTTACTTGAGCTTTGGATTTAGTACATCGCACAACACGGGAGTTTGCTTCAGTGTTTAAGTCTTCTCGTATATGTGGTGAGAAGTTCAAAATTACCCCTTATTTATACAGCCTTTGGCAGTTTGGGCAATGCATTTTGTCACCTGTTTGCTGTCTTACGAAGAGCTGGAAAGTTTATGAAGAAATAGAAAATATGACTTTGAGCCCTTGACATTTTAAAATAAATGTACATATTGTTAGTGACAGATTGCTAAACTTGGCTTTAGACACTTAGCTGTGTTTCTTGCCAAAAGTAATCCAGATGTGCATAATTTACCCGGCTGCCATATGTGCACTGACATGTCTTTCTATAATCAACTGTCTGTTCAGGATGGTTACAGTTAAAGGTTCTTTTTTTATCAACAATCTTTTGAAATAGCACTGGCTTGATAACTTATTTTAAATTTAACAACTTTTCAAAAAGTAACGCACATCCAGTTTGGCTTTAAACCTAAGTGACCAGACGTGTTGAGTATCGAGAAAAGACACTGACAATCCAAATTCTCTGGGGCGCTTTGCATTTCAAGGGGGAAAATCTAGGATACCAACTTCAGTGTGTGACTCCATTTTGCTGAGTTTCTTGGGAGCATGGAATGGAAGGTATTTGTACCCAATAAATGTCGTCAAAGCCACCGTGAATAACATTTCTGATGAAGTAATTCATTTTAGAAAACAAGTGCGAAACAAATCCTGATACAGGATGAAATAAATAAGAGGAAAGGGGATGCTTTTATTTCATTCACTACCTTGGTATCTTCTGTGCTAAGTGCTGGTGACATTTGTGCCTTTTCTTCGCGTGAGTTATGGAGCTGTACTGATTGCCAAGCCCTATCTTTTTTGCTGAAGAAAGGCATTCTTTTCTGGAGAAATTCTATAGAGAAATTTTCTGGAGAATATGTATGGTAGGAAATACTGCTTCTCTATTATCGCTTTTTATTGATACTTAAAAATCACTGTGGAGAAATTTAGACCTCATGACAATAGCATTTCCTTAATGATTGTAATTATCCCTGAGAGATAGTTACCTTGAAACCATGTCCTTGTTTTTTTGTACTCGGTGACACTGAGCCACTATCATGTCTAGACAGGGATGTTGTCAACCATGTGTGTCCTTGTTTGTGTTTGTCCACAGCTGCAATTAGGTTTTTCACACTGTCCCCATCTGTGGAGGCTGGCTGCGCAGTGACCTTGGCCAGTTCAAAGTCTATTTAAGCCCATGTGTGGCAAGAACTCAGAGCACAGATGGTGGGACTGATGATGGGGAACCGTTGTGCTAGTGACCAGACTGCTCCTAGCCAGCCTATTGCGTCTGCAGTATGATTTAAAAAGATGTGTCCTAAAAAAATAAAAGATAATAAAATAAAAATAAATAAAAAGATGTATCCTGCAACCTGCAGTATTAGGACAAAAACTGGCTCAGAGTCAGTTCAAATGCCCTGGCAAAGATGAGAGGGGTCAGTGGCATTCTTGGAGGGGGATCTCTTCTTTATTATTATCGTAGGCAATGTGTAGTTCTTCTCACCAGCTGCCACTTTCCCCTGCACAGTTCAGCAGGAGGTTCTGAATGCTAGTGCACCAAACAAGCGCAGAGGCCCATGAGAATTCCAGGTTTCTCACTTGAGTGCTGCAGCTTGGGTCTGGTTTTGAAAACAGAGTATGCATTTGAAAAGAAACAAATCTGATTGAGACTAAACTGTAACTGTTATTTACCCTGCCTGAGCTCACTTGTCAACTTGGAATCTTCTGTGAATGATTTGCAATTCTTGTTTGCAAATTTGAAATGTTCAAGCTCTATCTTCTACAAGCTGCCAATCATTTTTTATGATTAAAACGTTTATCGGTATATCTACAGATAGTTTTTTTTAAACACACATATACGTATGTAATCATACAATTAAGTTTTTAGAGGGAGAATTATCATTACTATTGTTATTACTACCACCATCTATTTTTGGCTTTTCCTGATTAATTCTGAATTAATAAAAATTTCCCAAATTACTAGATTCATCCAAACTCAGAGAACTCAATTTTTTTTTTACTTTCAATAATTTTGTGAATGTCATGTTATCTCACAGAAGCCCATGATTCTTTAAAATAAATTATATATTAATACAGCATTTTGGAAACAACAATGACAACAACAATAGTAATTATAGCAAATATGTAGTAAGCCTGTATATTGTGCTAGGTGGTGTTCTGACTGCTTTACTTGGCTTGCATTTAATTTACCAAAAAGATGAGGTGAGCACCATTACTGGCCTGACTTTACAAATGAGGGTGGTGAGTTACCTAAAGTCACACAGCTAGGAAGTGGCAGAGCAGAGCTAGAAACCTGGGGGTGTAGCTCCAGGACCCCATTTAAATAATTACTGTCTCCAACAATATCAGTATTACATATCAGCCTTAAAAAGAGCCTGTCCAGGATGTCGTAACGATGAGATGGCATGGTCCTGAAAAACATTTCCATCTTTTGTCCTTGGGAAATTGCGATTAAGATAAATACACCTCAGGATCTCTTGTTTGCTTTGTTTAGGCTAATGCCCTTGTCTGACAGTTTGCTGCCTATTATAGGATTTATCTCACCTGGCCTACCTGTTGAAGTCACTCTATAGAACTGGGACCAATGTTGAGTAGTAGTTCATTCTTCCAACAAGTTATAAATTCGAGATACAGAAACAGACAAAAGACATAATCTGTTTCCTCAAGAAGTCCACTTAGACCAATGGCCCAAATGGGAATGGCTGATTTTCCTTAAATGTGGGGAAGACTTGACTTTCTAGAGACTATTTTGGAAGTACGTGGAATTGTCTATCAGTTTATTGAATCGTATTTTTCTGTTTCTCAGTGTCAGTGTCAATGCAATAGAATCCACTAGTTGCATCTTATCTCTAGATCCTGAACATCTAAACCTTCTTGTTTTGTTTTACTTCATAAATTTCTCTTCGCATAGTCTACCTCTGCTCTTGTTTTCGCTTGAGTTTGATAAAATGGAAATAAGATAGTATGGAGTGAGATGTCCTTGGTTCAGGTCTTAAGTCTACTGCTCTTTAACTAGAGGGACGGTAGGCAAGTTCTCGGAGCCATCATTTCCTTATCCTTGAGGCCTATGTTGAAGATAACATCAGAGAACAGTGTCAAGACATGGCCCTTACACTTGAGTGGAAGAGATAGATATAAAAATCACCAGCAAGTGACTTAAGTACTATGGTGGTGGTACGTGGCACCTGCTCTGAGGGCATAGAGGTGGGTCCTGAGTTTTGGTAGTGACTGTATGAGTGACACTTAAGAAAGGGAATTAAAGTATAGGTGACTTCTTGTGAGGAGATCTGACAGAACCCTGGCTAGCACAGGGAATGATTTTATAAATGTTCATTTATTCACGTAGTACTTACTTCTACCGTAGGGCAGACCATGTGCAATTTGCTGGAGATGACAGAGGCAGTGGTTATTGCTCCAGGAAAACACTGAATTCTCCATTGCTCCGCATATTAAGTAAAAACACTTGAGTTTTCTGTGGTCAAATGCTGTGGCATAAACTTTGGATACACTGTGATTAGACCTTCCTAGCATCAATAAATGTATTTAAATAGGTATTAACTTGGTAGCTTTATATTTTTAAAATCTCCATTTTGATGTAAATTAACTAAGAAAAAGGTGAGTATATAAAGAGCTTGCAGGTGCATTCTCTCATGCCTGCGAGCAAGACGTATGTCCCTACCTTTGTGAAATCTTTAATCAGATCATCTGTTAGTACACGTAGTTTAGTTCACAAGTAACACGTACTTTTTAAACAGCTGTTACACAAGTGTACGTTTTATGCTTCTGTTTTTCACTGCAATGATGCAAATACTGGAGAAAATTGTCAGGAAAAATCTCTCTTCTCCTCTCTTCCTAAAATGCAGTGTAAATAGCATATATTGTCAAATCTTAGTAACAATAACACCCATGAAATACTATTTCCTCAGAGGAGTGAGAAAAATATTTTGATGTTTAGCAAATGCTATCCCAACAGAGGAAAGAGTGCCAATTTCCTGTTAGATGTTGAATCAATCATTCCGACTGCAAGTAGTGATTGAGCAAACATGGCCAAATTTTTATCTATAAGTAATTTACATATATTCTTTTTGGCTGTAGTTTTCAGTAAATCTAAAATATTTAAAAAGAATATCTTTAGTAGATCCGTAACCATCACCCATGTTTATCATAACCATCTCTGTTGGTGATTATGGTTTTGTTTCTCTGCTACTCTTTTTCAGTAATTTTTTGCATTTATATTGTAAAACAACATAACATTATAAAAATATGAAAAGTAGAATAGAAACAAATTTATAATCCCATTATCCTGATACGGGATTTTGCAGTCTCTGCATTGCTGACATTCGTGGCTGGAGAAGCCATTCTTTGGGGGGTCATCTTGGATATTGTAGGGTGTTTAGAGGCAGACCTGTAGCACCCCCTGAGCTTTGAAAACTGAAAAACTGAAAACACCTCCCAATTTGCCACCTGTCCCCTGGAGATAAAACTGCCTCTCCACCATTTGAGAATTGCCCTAATAGGAAGCTGTTATCAATGAAAGTGTTCCAGTCAGTTTTTCACGTACATAGAGATCCTTTGACAGAGTTACAATAAAGGGTGTACATGATGCCGTATTCTGATTTTTATAAGCATTCTCTCCTGTTAACTAGGTATCAAAATTATCACTTTTTAATTAGCCCCCTATTGAATTTTTTATGAATAACATGGCAAATACGTCTTTGTGCATATTTTCCACTTTAAAATTTACTTTTAAAGTGTGTGCTGTGTTGCCTGTGAATTCTTTTCCTGATTTTTCTGTTAACGTATGGAGGCTTCTGCTTAGGTAAAATGGAACCAAGAGTGGCTCTGTTCCTGGGAGATAAAGCTCTACCCAAGTTGTCTCTAAACTCTCTGAAAGTCTGTGCACTTGTAAGACTAGAGGGTTTACACATCCTGCAAGGTGCCCTGCTGGGAAAGGGCTGGGCTCCCCTTTGCTCCTGGAAGGCCCCCTTTCGCCTCATGTGCCTCCAATTCCACACGGCCCCCGGTACAGGAGAGAGCTCCCGGGCTTTGGAATCAGAGAGATGTGGATTCATTCCTGCTCTGAACACAACTAGCTTTGTGATTTGAGGCAGTATATGCTCTGAAACCTTCTCTTCATTTATAAAAAGAGAGGAAACAGCTTATTACACAGAGCTATTGTGTTACTTAGAAATAATGTTTTAAAACATCTAGCAGAATAAGTACTCAATAACTGATGGTTAGAAGTTATAATAATAAGAACAGCATGGCTTCTTTTTCTTGATCTAAGCCAGCATGGTCCAAAAATAGATGTGGACCACAAATGTGAGTCATATAAGTAGTTTAAATTTTCTAGTAGCCACATTAAAATAAATCAAAAAGAATAGGTGACATTTTGATATTCCATTTTAGTTAGCTCAGTATTTCCAAACATTATAATTTCTGCATGTAATCAGGGTTAACAATTCTTTTTTTTTCAAGATTTTATTTATTTATTGGACAGAGAGAGACACAGTGAGAGAGGGAACACAAGCAGGGGGAGCGGGAGAGGGAGAAGCAGGCTTCCCGCTGAGCAGAGAGCCTGATGTGGGGCTCGATCCCAGAAGCCTGGGATCATGACCTGAGCCGAAGGCAGACACTTAACAACTGAGCCACCCAGGCACCCCAGTGTTAACAATTCTTAATGAGATGTTTCATTTTCGAAGTCTTTGCAAAATGACATGCACTGTGTGATATGAAATATGTTTTTGCGCTCACAGCACAATCCAGTTTGGACCAGCCACATTTCACGTGCTCAGTAGCCTGATACAGCTAGTGGCTACCTTACTGGCCAACACTGCTCTTAGCAATACTTGGAAGATGTCAGGTTAACACATGTGCATTATTGGCAAATCAGTTATTATTTTAAACATAATAGCCACGTCGCCCTTAGAGGTCAAGTAGTTTTAGTTACCCTTGAATCCCCCCCCCCCCGCTTTTTTAAGACTTACTTATTTGAGAGAGAGAGCATGAGCAGGGGGAGGGGCAGAGGAAGAGAAAGAATCTCCAGCAGACTCCCCACTGAGCTCAGAGCCCACCAAAGGACTTGATCCCGCAACCCCAAGATCATGACCCCGGAGTGGACTGAGCCACCCAGGTGTACCTACCCCCCCCCTCTCTTTTTTAAGCAGGAGAGAAAACTATTAAAACTCCGGTGTTTCAAACTGCACTTCTCCATTTTGTTTAGTTCTATAGTTGTCTGTAGAAATAGCTTACAGGTACTGTCATTTTAAGGTGGATTGTCTCTTATTTGCTACTCAGTTTAATGTTTGACTTTGCTTGCCCAAACGTTACCATTCAGCAAGTGTTTAGGATGCACTGAATGGGTGTTGGCACCGTGCTGAATGTTCTCTTCCATTAACTCTTCGGTACTCACGAAACTTGCATGGGCAGTGGTCATATTACCCCCACTCTCCAAACGAGGAAATTAAGACAAGAGTGCCCACATCCCATGCCTGAGATCACATGTGTAGGAAGTGGAAGAGTTGGGGTAAGAATTCAAGAAAAGTGCTGTATCGCTTCATTCCCTTATAAAACCGCTGCAGTGCTGGCTTTTCCTCAAAGCTTGTTTCTCTCAACACAGTCCAGTTACTTTTATTTGTCCCACTGTAATTCTTGGGCAGGACTTGTTACTCCCCGTAGATGGTCACGTCTCCTGCGGAGTTTTCTGCTGTTGCCCTAAAATGCTAAAAGCATTGGTTTTGTTTGTTTGTTTGTTTGTTTTTTGGAGGCCAGGGAACTGGCAGCCGAGTATACGGGATCATAGGCCACATTTGGGATGGATCACACCCTTTGTATCCCTCCCTGTTGAGGAATGAGCCCTTCGTCAGTGTTTCGGTAGCGGGTTGGAGTAGCGGGGCCCTTCTTTTTTCACTTGCGCAGTCTACATTCAGCCTGGAGGGGGGCAAAACAGCTGGCGCAGAGCAGTGCCTGGCTGTTACCTGGCACCCCTACGCTTCTGTGGGGAGAAGAGCTGCCTCGGGATCTCTGAAGGAAATCAGAGAGAGAAATGTATTTTGAGAATCTGACTCACTGAGCAGAATGGGCAAGATAAGTGGTGGGAAAACCAAAACCAACTCTTCCTGTGACCTTCAGTGAAAGTCTGCTTTGTGCCCTAAGAAAAATGTTAAAAGTGTTGTGGTCGGAGTTGGGGCCAACAGACCGTATTGGAAGGAGAATTTCTAATTTTAAAAAGAAGCTTGCTAACCTCATCGCCACCGCTAATGGCTGTATAAATATTAATAAAGCTTTAAACACCTCCCAAGTTAGGGGCGCCTGGGTGGCTCAGTCGTTAAGCATCTGCCTTCGGCTCAGGTCATGACCCCAGGGTCCTGGGATCGAGCCCCGCATCGGGCTCCCTGCTCCGCGGGAAGCCTGCTTCTCCCTCTCCCACTCCCACTGCTGTGTTCCCTCTCTCACTGTGTCTCTCTCTCTCTCTCAAATAAATAAACCTTTAAAAAAAAATAAAAAATAAACACCTCCCAAGTTAGCTTTATTTTTAAATCAAAAGTGCAAGACATGGAAGTGGTAATTTGTGTTAGTCCGGCAGACACAAAATTAATTGAGATAAAAACAAGAAGTAGCAGGCAAACCCTTTGGGTGACAAAATAGTTCTACTAACTCGCTTAGACAGTCTCGAGTGACACAAGCTCCCGTGGTTGAGCTGGGAGCGTGCCCCGTGTGTCAGCACGCCTCGGCTGCCGTGGGCATGGGAGTCATGAGGTTCTGCGGCCACCTTGCTTGCCGTCGTCCTGTGTGAGAAAGCTGCGCCTCGCACAGAGCTTCGCTTTCACACTCGAATTCCAGCTTCGGGTGTGCAGCCTTAAGTCGGCTGCCAGCGAGCCGGTCAGGAGGGCAGAATGAGCGTGGCCACGGTAATCACAGGCAAGCCCGGGCTAGAGAAGTTCATTGGCACCTTCAGGTCTGCTAGGAGTTTCCCGGCACAGCTGAGCCACACAGTGAAAAAGCCCTGCACGCTCTTCGTAGTTTCTAGGAAATAACAGCCTGTCACCCCACAGGCTCTCAGACTTGTAGCCGGTCCCTAGTCCCTCACGGCATAAGTCAGCTGGACGTGCCAAGTGTTGCATCCTCATGATGCCCTGCCTTGTACAGGAGTATTGTTTAGTTGTTTCCCTGTCCTAACATCCTCTGCCTCGTGTAGGATGAAATTTCTTTTGGAAGTGATAAAGTGATTCTACTGTGAGGAGCTAAGGAAATAAGATTGCACAACTGAGAATTTAAACAGAAAAGAAGATAACAGGCAACCTTCTAGAAACTGTGGACTCCTAGAAACCACAACTATACAAGGCCTGGATTTCTCTACCTTTAGCTACTGCTCAAATTTGTATCCTTCGGTGGCTGTTTTATATACTTGCTATTTCTTACGGCCTTCCTGGTTAGGAACCTGGTTTTACTATTATCCCCATTTTTTTTTTTCTTTTTTCTCTTAATTTTTTTTTAAAGTAAACTAACTAACATGAATCCTTTAAAAAATTAACTATACAATGAGACAATAATTCTCAAAAGTATGTGAGACATTACTATAAAGCCAAGTCTCCTTTAATTACCCTGCTTTTACATGCTGCTTCCCACCTCACTCCCTAGAGGTAACTGTTGAGACTGTTGTATATATCTTTCTAGAACCTTCTGTGTGTTTTCTCACATTTTACATTTATCTAGAGAAAATGGAATGTTTTCTGTATCTGTTTTTTTCATAATTGCTGTAGTGCCAGTATATTGTGGTCTTCTAACCTAGTGATGAAGTAAATGAGAAGTTCACACCAGTATCTAAATATAATGGGTTAAGTTCTCAGTTGGAAATTAAAGCACTCTGTTAAAGCACTATGTTGAATGCAAAATCTGAAAAACACTGGAGGACCCACAACATCAGTTTGAACTGATCTTACAGCATGCCCAAGGTTATCTCTCACCTCACAGTGAGGAGGTGGTATCAGAAGGGAGGACCTGAACAAACAGGAATTAGTTCCTCTAAGTTTGTTTTATGTTTTTGTTTTAGATTTTTTTTTCTTTTTTAATTTTCAAGTACTCTCTACACCCAACGTGGGGCTCAAACTTACAACCCTGAGATCAAGGGTCACATTCTCCACCGACTAAGCTAGCCAGGTGCCCCAGTCCCTCTAAGTTTTCTAGATCTATCAGCCTTTAAGCCTGCTCCACTGTCATTTCTTAGGAAGTAGCCATGTTATGTCATTTGGCAACTTAATGATCCCTGTGTTTCCATTAGGCTGAGACAATGGTGACCTTTATTCTGTGTAAGTAAAAAGAAGCAACTACCAGTATAAAGGAAGTGGAGAGGGATTGTATGAGTGGCTAGGAGATGACACAGTTATATAATGCCTTTTCTTGAGGAGGTGGGCTTTGGGCTGGGTTTAAAGAGGAATGTGTTGTGATGAACATAAAGGAGTTTTATTAAAAATTATTTTTTCAAAACATATTTAGAAACATTAGTCACATCTCACCACCACCACTGCTACCATCAGCATTTCTCATGTGCAATAGTTATGGTCTCTGACCTTCTACCTGATCCCCCCCCCCGCCAACCCTCCCACCCTGCCACCCCCTTGCTCTTCTACCCTCTGTTTTCTCCAGTAACCTGAGGAAGCTTTCAAAGATTAAGTCACATGATAACCTCAAAACTGTCCCATGTCTCTTCATGCTAAAAGCAGCAGTACTGTATGGTCTGGACTCCCCACTTCCATGGCTTCATCTTCTAGCTCTTCCCCCTTTTGCTCCAGCAACTCCAGCCACACTGTCCTCCTGTTTCTTGAACCTGGTAAGTAGAATCTCTGCTCACAGCTTTTGCACCTGCCATTCCCTCTGCTCAGATAGCCCCATGGCTCCCTCCCCCACTTCCTTGAGGAATTTTCTCAGCTGTCACCTTTTTAAAGAGGCCTTCCCTGATGCCCCTGCCCTCAATCACTCTTTACTCTTTACCATTTTATTTTTTTCTTCATAGCACTTTCTCACACATTACATAATCATTTGTTTATTCATTATCCCAACTCATGAGAATATAAGTTCCTCAAGAGAAGGGCATCCATTTTTTTTGCCACATCAGCCGGAAGGCTGCCCAGTGTAGAGTTCAATAAATACTTGTTTAATTAACAAATTATCCATGTAAACCAGCCAAGGTAAAATCTGAATGAAAAAAATGAGGTTTAAGGGAACTTTCTGAGAATTGATCGTGGATAGAACTAAGGGAACCAGTGCATAAGAGGAGAGGGAGGTAAAATACCACTCTGTAATCTTTAGAGTTTCCTGACATCTTCATATGTTATCCAGTTATAGGGATTTAGAGACTGTGCTTTAGATGGTGACCTACAACTTCTGTCTGTCAGGGCCATTACAATCTGAGTATTCTACTAGTTCATTAACGATGAGAGTTGAACCCCTTTTAGTAAATAACCAAACACACCATAGGGAGAACATGATGGGAATAGAATGTTTTTTTTTACACAGTGGCATAGTTCTGTGTTAACACCTGCTTCCTCACCTTGAAGTTTGTTGCCAACCTTAAGTGTTCATTTTTGAAGGAAAACTATGTTGATAGTCTTTTAGAGGCTTCAGAGGGAACATTTGTTTCCTTAGGATATGCTCCAGGAATATCAGAAAGAACACAAGCCGGTTAGAAGAGAGGGCAAGATGAACAATAATTTTTAGTTTCATAAGCATCTTTTATTCCTAAAGACCCCACATTATTTTATTCAAGGTTGTTTAAAAGGTACTGTTCCAACTTCAGGCTGACTGTAAACCACTTTTCCTAAAATGTAATCTCCCTTTTAAAATGATTTCTAGCTTCTTTTTTGTGAGACTTAACATTCCTTTTTTCCAGAACTTTGTCTGCCAGTTCATTAATTTGTCATTGCATCAGTCAGTTGTGTGCTCATCACCATCATCATCAGCAAAAGCCTCCAGAAGCAGTTTCTCATTTAATTCTCAAAATTCTGTAAGCTTAGGTATGTATTATCCTCTCATATTCAGAGGACACTGGAGTTGAGAACATTTAGTAATTTGCCCAAGGACATTTAACTAGTAAGAGGCGGAGCCAGGAGTCAACATCGGGTGCGTATGGTACTGTGCACTGTGGGGTCATTCCGTCACATCACACTCCTTCCTCAGGAGGGCACGTGCGGTCTCTAGAATCTCCCCTCATCTCTCCATTTGTCTGTTCCTTCATTTGTAAAATGAGGGATTTGAACCAGATGTTCTTCAAGGTCCCTTTTCCCTCCCCCACCCCTCTGTTCACAGGCTTTGTTATTGGTAATGGCTACCGCCATTGGGTTAAATTCTTTATAAACGTAATACAGAGTCAATAACTGAATGAATGTGATATCATCAAGTTTCAGATGGGATTTGGAGTGGTTAAGCAACTTGTCCTAGGCCTTCGAGTTTTGAAATGCAGAAATCCTATCTCAACCCATGTTTGGGGTCATAATAACACTGTATAAGTATATACTGTTTCCACAGTATTACCTACTTCTTTTGTGTAATAAGTGTAAACTGGATGAATATACGAAGAATCTACTCATTCACTAATTCAAAAAATGTTTGTTCAGTAGTTATTGTTGATCAAACTCTACAGGTCCTACGAACCCAAAAATGAGCAACGTTCTCTCCCTGTGCCTAGGGAGGCCAGAGTTCACTAGTGCTTGGTGGGGGGAGAGGTACACATGGATTATTACAATACAGTGTGAAAAGTACAGTAATAATGCTTAAGCAGAGGGCCATGGGAATTGGGGAAGTCATCCAAGACATGGGCTTTGAGGGGTGAGTAAGTAGGAACAGGCAGAGAGCAGGACGAAGCCACTAATGGTAGAAGAAACTGGATGCCCAAAAGCAAGTGTGTATATCCATACAACAGAATAGTATTTGGCAATGAAAAGGAATGAGTACTGATACATCCTACAACATAGACAACCTTGAAAACATGATGCCGAGTGAAGGAAGCCTGTTACCAAAGGCCACATATTCTAGGATATCATTTATTTTTTAATTTTATTTTAATATGTTAGTCACATACATTACATCATTAGTTTTTGATACAGTGTTCCATGATTCATTGTTTGCGTATAACACCCAGTGCACCATTCAATACACGCCCTCCTTAATACCCATCACCAGGCTAACCCATCTCCACACCCGACTCCCCTCTGGAACCCTCAGTTTGTTTCTCAGAGTCCATAGTCTCTCATGGTTCATCTCCCCCTCCGATTTCCCCCCCTTCACTTTTCCCTTCCTACTATCTTCTTCTTCTTCCCCTTCTTCTTCCTCTTCTTCCTCTTCTTCTTCTTCTTCTTCTTTCTTCTTTCTTCTTTCTTCTTCTTCTTTCTTCTTTTTTCTTCTTTCTTCTTCTTCTTTCTTCTTCTTTTTCTTCTTTCTTCTTCTTCTTTCTTCTTTCTTCTTTCTTCTTTCTTCTTCTTTCTTCTTCTTTCTTCTTCTTTCTTCTTTCTTCTTCTTCTTCTTCAACATATAATGTATTATCTGTTTCAGAGGTACAGGTCTGTGATTCATCAGTCTTGCACAATTCACAGCTCTCACCATAGCACATACCCTCCCCAATGTCCATCACCCAGCCACCCCGTCCCTCCCACCCCCACCACTCCAGCAACACTCAGTTTGTTTTCTAGGATACCATTCAAATGAAATGTCCAGAACGGGAAAATCCAGAGAGACAGAATGTAAATTATTGGTTGCCTAGGGCTGGGGACAGGGTGCAAGGATATGGGACATGACTGCTAGTGGCTGTGAGATTTCTTGTGATGTGATAAAAAGTACTCTAAAACTGAATTCGGTAATGGTTGCACATCTCTATTGAATATACTACAAGCTCTTGAACTGTATACTTTACGTGGGTGAATCCTATCTCAAAACAGCTTTTATAAAAAGAAGGCAAGTGAATGTCAATGTGGGATGTTTAGGTACCTGGGAAGTTTGGTGTGACTGGAAAATAGGTTTCAAGGAAGTGAGGTAGGTGTGGATTATAGCCCTTTGGCGAGGGCCTTCTGCATCAGGTGAAAGCCTTTACCTCTTTTCGCCCATCATTGTCATAAAGTTCACCCACATTCGTGTATATAGTTCATATATTTCACTTTTGTGTAATATTTCACTGTGTAATTATGTAAATATACCATGATTTACTTACTCATGCATCTGCTCTGGGACAGTTTTTTTTTTTGGTTCTAGATTTTGCTCTTATAAACAGTACTGTAATAAACTTTCTCATAATCTACTGGTGTAAGTCTCAGAAGACAGTGTAAAGTACAGTGCTATTTTTATAAAGCTCAAAAATGAGCAAAACTTTTAAAAGTATACCAGCATACTTATATGGTAAGACCATAACTAAAACAAAGAAAGAAGTGATAATCACAAAATTTAGCATCATGACTTGTTTAAAGGCCATGGGGAAGCAGGTAGGCAGGGAGAAGGGAGAGAAGGAGCAGAAGATGGATGCAAGTTACAGATGATGTTCTAGTTATTGAGCGGATGGTACATTCATAGGTACTTTCATAAATACATTGGTATTTATTTAATTGTTATATTTTAGAATGATTTTAGACTCACAAAATTATTGCAAAGATGTTACATAAAGTTCTGTGTTCCCCTATTATCTCACCTTAGTGTGGTACATTTGTCACAATGAATGAACAATATTGATACATTGTTATTAACTAATGTTCCTAATTTATTCAGACAGACTTCCTTGTTTTGTCTTTCTTTACCTAGTATTTCTGTTGTTGGGGTCCACTCAGGGTCCCACATTGCATTTAGTTATCATGTCTCCTTAGGCTTCTCTCTGTTGTGAGCAGTTCTCAGACTTTCCTTGTTTTGTTTTGTTTTGTGTTGGGTTTTTTTCCTTATTTTTGATGACCTTGACAGTTTTGATACTGGCCAGGTATTTTATAGACTATCCTTCAATAGGAACTTTTATCTCATGATTAGACGTAGGAGGACCAACCGTCACAGTGGAAGAAGGACCACATCACATCCTGTCAAGGCCATATCCTGTCAACATCTCTTGTCACTGTTGATATTCACTTTGATCGACTGCCCAAGGTAGTGTTTGTCAGGTTTTTCCATGGTAGTTATTCTCTTTCCCCATTTCATACTGTCCTCTTTGGAAGGACATCACTGTGCAGAACTACACTGAAAGAGTGAAGAGTCATGCTCTTCCTCAAGAAAGAGCATCTTAAGGAGGAAGTATCTGCATAAATTATTTGGAATTCTTCTGCATGGAACATTTGTCTCTCCACCCCCCCCCCATTTTTTAATCTATTCAATTATATGAGTATGGACTTGGATATTTATTTCATACTTTGGATTATAATATAACACTATTTTGTTGCTTGAGTTGTTTCAGTTTTTAGTTGGTAGGATGTTCTTTCGACATACCCTTGTCATTGTCAAGTTTTGGGGATTGGGGGATTTTTTTATATTTTAGGACTTTTTAAGGGGGGGCACTTCCTAAATATCTGGCACTCCAAGGTGCTCCAGACTACCCTGGTACAATTCCTAACACAGCCCTAGAATCAGCCATTTCTCGAAGGAGCCCTGGCTCCTTTTATTGGAGAAGATGAGGGGACACTAGCATCTGGGGTTGGTGTGCTCATTGCTATTGAAGCATAGTTGCTGCTAGGCCCTCTCAGTTGATAGAGCGAGGAAATATGCGTATATGTACTAACCAATGTATATACATATATCTATAAATATTTTTATATGTAACCTTCTGATTTCTCTTAACCTAAATATGAGTTCATACTAATTCAGCTCTAATTCATTTCTATATGAATCATTTTAGCCTTTCAACACTTGCTTGTGTTGTAACTTCATTCTCCAGCAGTGAGAGACTTGGCTCTCCCCATCCATTGATGTAATTGTTCAATTTCAGTATACATGTATTATAGTGGTTTCACAGTTGTTCCTCTATACCCCTGTGAGCAACAGTGTAATTAACTGGAATGTAATTCTTATGTACAGCTCCCTTTGATTTTGGTCTTCCAGACTGCTTATTTCCAAAGTTACTTAGGTCAACATCTTACGCCTTTAGTGAGGTTGTTTCATATACTTTTAATACATTTTGATTCATTTGTCACTTTTGCATTCCATCCTAGAATCCTTTAATCTTCTGGTTGATTTTTTTTATTTGCTTATATTAGAATTTACTCTGTGCTGTAAAGCTCTGGATTTTGACAGATGCTTAATGTCTTATATCTACCTTTACAATATCCTCCAGAATAATCTCACCTCCTTAAAAAATCCCCCATGTTTTACTTAACTCTCTCACTCTGAAGCAGACAACCACTGATATTTACTGCCTCTGTATTTTTGCCTTCTCCAAAGTATCACGTAATTGGAATCCTATAATATGTAGCTTTTCCAGACTGGCGTTTTTTTACTAAGCAATACGCATTTAAGATTGTTCCATGTCTTTTCATGGTTTGATAACTCTCATTTCTTTTTATCACTCAATAATATTCCATTGTATGGCTATACCTACTTATCAGTTCACCTACTGAAGGGCATCTTGGTTGCTTCCAGTTTTTACAATAATGCATAAAGTTGCTGTAAACATTCGCATGCAGACTCTACTAGGAACATAAGTTGTCACTTCACTTGAGTAATTACCTAGCAGCATGATTGCTGGGTCATATGTTAAGACTGTATTTAGTTCTGTAAGAAGCTGCCAAACGGCCTTCCATAGTGGTTGTACCACTTTTGCATTCTCACCAGCAATGAATGAGAGTTCCTGTTGCTTTGCATCCTTACCAGGAATTGGTAGTGGTAGTGTTTTGGACTTTAGCCATTTTAATAAATGTGTAGTGATAGCTCCTTGTTGTTTTAATTTGCAATTCCCTAATACCAAATGATGTTGAACATCTTTTACTATGTTTATTTTCCTCTTTGGTAAGGTGTCCATTCAGGTCCTCCACCCACTTTTAAAACCATGTTGCTTGTCTGTTCGTTCATTTCTTTCCTTGTTTCCTTCCTTCCTTCTTTTCCTTCCTCCCTTCCTTCCTCTCCCACCTTACCTTTCCTTCTTTCCTTCCTTCCTTCCAACTCTGTATTTCATAGCTGTTGCATGTATTCTTTTGTTTATATCAAATAATATAGTAAAATATTAAAACAATTCAAGGGAGAAGGAAAAAACTTTAAGCTTCATTCTATAGGTATAAGGGCAGATTAGATTAAGAGTTCAGGCTCAAGGGTGCTGGGTGGCTCAGTCGTTGTCTGCTTTCGGCTCAGGTCATGGTCCCAGGGTCCTGGGATCGAGTCCCGTATCGCCGGCTTCTCCCTCCCCCACTCCCCCTGCTTGTGTTCCCTCTTTCGCTGTGTCTGTCTCTGTCAAATAAATAAAATCTTTAAAAAAAAAAAAAGTTCAGGCTTAACTTCAGGCTTTAGCCTTGCTATTTACTAGTCTTGTGACTTTGGGAAAGTTATATAATTGCTCAGAGCCTCAATTTCTTCACACTTAAAACAAGAATGTTAATATCTAACCTGTTTTTATGAGAATTAAAACAACAGGGTTCGGTAGAGATCAGGCACGTGCTGGAGACTTGACACGTGTACCATGTTGGAGGTACTCAATAAAAAGTGGCTTCCCATACCCCCATCAAGGGAGAGTGTACTCATTCATTAAACAAACATTAGGTACCTATTCTGTGCCGGGAGTTGTTCTCTGTATGGGGAATACATCCGTGAGCCTCTGTGTGGCAGGATTTACAGAAGTCTTTTAAACCGGATTGTAATATTTACTCATAATTTAGAAAATGAACTTGGAGGGGAAAAAACGGAAGTTGAGAATTAAATTAGTAGACTCTTCTAAAGATTTGGGCGAGAGATTATAAGAACCTAAAAGGTAGAACTGGGCATGGAGAGGAGGGAACAGCTGAGAGAGGAGTCTCAGAAGCAGAATCCAGTAGACACAGATCACTAGCTGATTACGGGCAAGACGGAAAGCGCTGTTAAAGATGACTGGCTTCTGAATGGGAGATTATAGAACACTGGCTTATAAAGGAGCAGAGTCACTTAGAATGTTTTGATAATCAACACAGCTTTACACATACATACTGTCCCTAGCCAACTTTTCTTTGGTAAAACTCTTTAATTCAGAAGTGCTGATTCCCTAGCAGAAACATCTGAAGAGAAAACTAAGTACCCAAGTCAAAGGGGAAACCTTCGAGATTAATTTGCTGGACTCAGTGCCACCAAAAATGTTCTGCATTGGTTCTAATAATTGTGTTTTTGTGCATTTTAAGAGACGGCACAGTATTCTTGCTTGTCTAATAAAGTTGGAAGGTAAGTTTTTGTTCAATGGCATGACTGGCTCAGCAGCAGAAAGAACTGCACAATTTCATCTCCAGTTCTAAGCTAAACAGAGCTGAGAGATAATTCCCCTGTGTGTTTATAAGGAAGAGTTAAATCCCTCCCAGTGTAATGTAGCACCAGATCGAAGTAAACAGACTCTGATTTCAGTGCTAGACACAGCCTTAAGGCAGAAGAAATTACACTGTCATGCAGAGGATATGTAGCTGCTGCTATTTTGGTGCTAGAGTTCTTTGTTGTCACATAGTTGAAGGCAGTCCAGATGAGGAAGAGTGCTAACCGACAAAAGGAGACAATTGCCTGCACATGGCTAGAGGGATGCAGGGGAAGAGAAAAGGTGGTACAGTGCTGTCTGAACACACCAGTGAGGGGTCCGTTTCAGTAATCGCTGGCTTCAGCTTGTCTCTTCATTCTTATTGGAAGCAAGTTATTCACAAGGACAGCATTCAAGCCGCAGTTTAAAAACTGTATTTCATCGAACAGTTTATCTGCCATTATAGAATCTAAAGATTCTTGCTGCTGCTTTAATCGAATTAGCCTCCAGTTGCTTATGAAATAAGCTTAGGAAAACAATGGAACACCCACTTTCTTGGTATCTCCAGTATTACGAGGATATTATTTAAGGTCTGTATTATTGAAGAAGCAGCACAGCATTTTCCTCTATATGTCTGTATCTTGAGATGTGTATGTAGACATAGGCAGTTACCTTTAAAATCAAAGGACTCTTCTGAACAGACTGGATATATAAGTTCTGCCACTCAAAATGGAAGGTAAAAAAAGATAAGAACACCAAATAGATTGCGTATCCCAAACAATATGGGAATTCTGCCATTTGCTGAGTACGTTTATTCCAGTTTTGTGTTCTAGAAATGGGAAAATAACTTAAGATTGGGTTTGGAGACCCACTATACCCTCTGTAAGACAGCCTGAGCTAAAATTCCATTGATTGCCTGACCTCCAAAAGTCTCTACTCTGAATGGTGGGCCACAGAGATGGTTTTGTTTTGTTTTGTTTTGTTTTGTTTTGTTTTTAAGATTTTATTTATTTGACAGAGACACACCGCGAGAGAGAACACAAGCAGAGGGAGTGGGAGAGGGAGAAGCAGGCTTCCCGCTGAGCAGGGAGCCCAATGCGGGGCTCAACGCCAGGACCCTGGGATCATGACCTGAGCCGAAGGCAGACACTTGACGACTGAGGCACCCGGCGCCGCCAGAGATGGTTTTGGTGTCTGAATTAGTGTTAGTTGAGAGCCACAGTCCAGGAACCTCTGAAAAGCCTCATATTTCCTTTTCCCCATTACACAGTCACCCTGATAAAAGGCCAGTTTTCCCTTTTTGGGAAGACTGTGGTGGGGGGGGGGAGAATATAAATATGATGCATATAGAACTGTAATTGAAAGGTGATTGAGTATGGAAAATAGTATATTATAAAAATATGGGAAACAAAACAAATCATCTTTTCCAAAGCAAGATGTAAACCAATAGAGAAAGATACAGGATAAAGTTGGAAATCATCTTAGCATTAGAATGATAAGCAATGCTTGTATAACTTTAACCTATCTGCAAATAAAAATCAAATTCAATTATGTGATAATGAATTAACTCAAGGTAACATTTAATGCATAATCAACGCCATTTCTATAGTCTTCAGTCATGGAAGACATTATCCTGGTGATTTAGTTTGCTTTGAGTGTTTAGTGGTTGTAGTAAATGTTGTCTTCCCAGCCACTTGTCTTCAGTATTTTCTGAGAACAGCATCCCATATCCTTTTGGGGCACTTCTCCCTCCACAATATTTTTAGACTCTGCTCTACTTGTCAGTTTCAATACTCTACCTCCTGGCCACAGAGATGGCCAATCAGAATCCTTTACTGAGATTTTATTCAAAGATATTAAGATAGGGGTCTCGTCTGTCTGTATGGTGGCTAAGCTGCTGGCTCCCTTCTCCCTACCCACAGCTCCTCCCCCCGCCCCGAGATGGAGGGAAATGTTCAAGGCGCAGTAGGAGAGAATGAGGTCAGCACACAGAGAGAAATATGACTGAGATACTGATTAATTTTGCCATACTGGCATGAGTCTAGCGCCATTGATCTCTTTCATGGTTACACAAACTAATTAGTCTCCCTCTCACTGCTCAGCCTTTCAGTGGAACTGCTGACCAGTTCTGCTAAATACAGTACCTCAACACCAGCTGGCTCCACAGTGCTTCCCAGGATACTAAATTGTTTACATCACTCCCTTATTCAAAAAAATCCCCATTCTCCCCAACTGGCAGGAGCACTGACTTGACTAGTCAAGAGTCCGGGGTTGTGGCGCCTCCACTAATGAGCAGGTCTCCTCACCTCTGAGTGTCCTGATCTAAATACCTTGTTCTCTGGGTTATCATGTTATCTCAAACATGTTAATATAAATGTGAAGCACTGTAGCCGACCAGGGGCCCTGACGATGTTCAGCCTCCTGTGCGTGGCTGCCCAGGCCCTCCCACAGATAGATGGCCTGCTGTGCCAGCCTCTCTGTGTACTCCTCTCCTGACTCAACTGTCGTATTCAGGCTGACTGGCTTGTCGTTCTCCAGTAAGCCATACATTTCCTTCCTGTTTGCTTCCTGCCCTTTATCCGTCTATCTAAATTTAGCCTATTCTATAAAAATCACTAAAATCAGTCCCATCTCTCATCTCTTCTCTGACTTTTGTTTTGTTTTTGACTAACTGGCCTAAAGTGAATCACTTCCTTCTCCAAATCTCTGGAACACTCTACTGCCTGTATCTTTTATCTGGCAATTAGTCCTATGTTGGGGTCTTTTCTGTTTTTCATTCAAACTGCTATGTATTTCACAATGTTTTTTATTATCAAATTCTTTCATCCTATTTTTAATCTAATTGTATGTTCTGTGTGGGCAAGCACTACTGCTTTTATTTTTCTGGTCTCTCGGAGGGCTTACTACCTAACAGTTACACAATAAGAATACTGGAGTTAGTCCTTTATAGGCCTGTCTATTCTCAGTCCCCGTGGAAACCATGAACTATGTGAAAATGTAGATATTTTGAACTGTTGTTTTTATGACACATGTAATCTTGGTCTAATAAGCACCCTTGCATGAGGGGTTAGTCCTACATTATGCAGGAAATAGCAATCAAGTAGGACAGAAAGAACTGTAAAAATTGTTGGGACCTAGAAAGATGACTCTTCTTTTATTCTGATTTGAACATTTTCTTCAGGTGAGTTAGCCCTCTGTATCCCAATGAGGAATTATAGAGAGAAACAGTGACTCTGTCTCTCCCTGCCCAAGAGGCAGATGCAGAACACTTTCTGAACCTACAACCTCGGCAGGTTCCGCTCGGCTCCCATATTACTTCTGTGATGTAAAGACTACCCAGAACAGAAATAATGACCCAAGTTATGGTGGTTTTTTCCTCCTTGGCTCCTAACCTACTTACTCTAAGGTTAAATAACCTGTATTTGATGTATAATAAAGTTGCCATCATATATTGCCTTAAACAATCTGTATCTGATAGAATGTGCAAATCTCAACTGAACACCTGTAATAAATGAATAGGACACAGAATTGGAAACTTCAGGAGAACGTTGGAGTTTGGTTTGACAAATTTAGATAAAGGTTATGAAGAGGGGAGGGGATGGTTTCTAGCCACAGCATTCTTCCTAGCTAGCCTTTCAAGCAATTTGTTTTGTTAGGCAATTGTAATTAATAATGATCTGCTTCCCGTTCTGTGTCCAGGGAACTACTTTATAAAACCAGTGTTGGGGGGAGGAATACCATCATCAATGCAGGCAAAGCTGTAGTGACCCAGGTTTGACTGTTTCCCAGCAGTTACGTTTCCAGGAACATGATGTAACTTGTGGTATAGCCAAATCCTTGAGCTAACAAGTAGTGATATTACTGGGGTTACTGCAGTCATTCTGAATTATTGAGGAAACTTCTAAAATGTGTTCTTAGTCTGAAATTTGGCTTACCGAAATCTTGGCTAGAGAGGTGCATTTTTAAAACAAACAAAACCAAAAAGGAAATTTGAAATCCAAAATTGCCTTAAATGTGTTAGAAGTAGTTTGAAATAAAATTATGTCAACCTAAAAAGAATAGAAATTTGAAATTGTCACATTTTATTATATGATATCAGTTAATGTTTGTGGAGGTTTTTCAGAACTTAACGTTGAAGATTTGGCAACCAAGATATAAACCAGTATTTTAAAACATATCACAATAATGTTATTTAAAATAGCCCCAGAAAACGATTTGAGTACGCCTCCTGTTTGGGGGCACATTGTATTTCAGTCAGGAGGGATAGGATGTTTTTTCCAATTGCAACTTTATCTTCTTTTGAATTCAAAATGTGGCTTGATCTAAGGTGATTTGTTTCTAAATTGAAAATCCAAACAACTTGGAATTAGAAGTTGCAGATTTGCAGTCTATCCAAGTTATGAGCATGCAGGAAACTTTTCTATGTTAAAGGCACATATTATATGCTAATATGAACAAATAGTAAATGAAGTAAAGAATAAATAAATGAATGAACCAGTCAAGATGCAACAGGGGTGACTATCAGATTTACTGGTACTGAGAGACTGAATGATTTTAATGTTTCCATGTTTCAGTCATTGTTTATAAAGTGGAAATAATAGATCAACCTTAATTTGCAGTGTTGTGTTAAATGCCAACAATGCACACAATATGACTAACAATGCATTGCCCATGGTATCTTTTCTCTGTGATGAAAATGTAGTCTTTTTTTTTTTTTTTTAAGTTTATTTAAATAATCTCTGTACCCAACACGGGGCTCAAAGTCACAACCCAGAGATCAAGAATCACATGCTCTGTGACTGAGCCAGCCAGGTGCTCCAAAAATGTAAAAAAAAAAAAAGTCTCTTTGCTCTTAGACATTTGGAGAGGCCATTCTAACTGGCAATTCCTTGTTTCCATGACTTCTAGGATCATGTCTATAGAGATCATTTCCTAAAGAAAATTTCCCTCCTTTACCTCTCTCCTTGCTCACGAACTGGTATTTCTAATTGAAGAGTCATGAAAAATGTTGCTCACAAACATGGGGACAATATAACCATGGTTACTATTACAGAATTCTTCTGAATCTTGAATATAGTACTAGAAGGTATAGATTACAATTCGAAAACCAATGGCTACCATTCACTCAAACTTTTGAGTTGCGACTGTGCTCATTGCAGGAGTTAGAAAGATAAAACAGGAATACACCTGGCCCCAGGGAGCTCACTGTATATGGGAGGGCTTGTCCAGTATTAACTATTTTAGAAGGTGTAAGTGCTAGAAGAGAGGCATGGATAGAATGGGAGCAGAGAGACAGAGCAAATAATTCAGCCTTCGGAATTGAAGACACCTTCATGGAAATAGGATGCAATTGTTTGAGAGCCTGAAGGGTGAACTGGCATTTGCCAGGAGGGGAACGGGGAAGATGAGGGTGGATGTGTGAAGGCAGGAAAGCATGGAAGTACTAGACATAGTGCTGTTAAACCACACCGTCGGGCTCATGTGTATCAGGAGTAGTGGTGTTTTAAAGCGACACCTTTTTTAAATTGAAACCTTATATACAATTCCACGTGGAAAAAAGGATGAAGACAAAGATGGCTTCTACGGACAGGGAGGAAGACCTGGTGTCACAGCTGCTGGCTCTGGGACCCACCCATGGTAACACAGGGGCCTCTCTCAGGGAAGGAAGAAAAGAATGGTTAGAAGACCATGTAGCGAAAGATTGAGGGCCAGAATATGTCACTTCAGACAGATGGGACTTAAGTGTTCTGAGGGCTTGGGACTTACCAAACATTTTTAAGCAAGCAAATATCATCAACTCTATCAGAAAGAGAGCCCTAGGCTCTCTGTAAAGTGGATCAGAGGAGAGACCTGTTAATCAGGTATGCCAAGAATCCAGATGTTAAAGGAAGTGCAGGGGGGCGCCTGGGTGGCTCAGTCGTTAAGCTCTGACTTCGGCTCAGGTCATGATCTCGGGGTCCTGGGATCGAACCCCACATCAGGCTCCCTGCTCGACAGGAAGCCTGCTTCTCCCTCTCCCACTCCTCCTGCTTATGTTCCCTCTCTCGCTGTGTCTGTCAAACAAATAAATACAATCTTAAAAAAAAAAAAAAGTGCAGGAACTGATTTGCCTAGATCTGAGTTCTGATATTGACTCCTCTGCCAAATTGCGTGACCTTTAATGACAATCTTAGATTTGAAAGGGACCTTCCATGTGTAGTGATTTCAACTACCTTCCTACCGGATGTCCCTCAACAATGCAACTGATAAAATGATGAGGCCATTGTGTGGCCTAGAACATTTATGTGAGATGAAGCACACTACAGTAGGAAGAATCCCATTCTTTTTGGTAGCCCCGATTATATTTAAAAACCTAAAAAATAAAACCCAAAAAACTTTCCATTTTCACCTAGAGCAAATCTTCTATTGGGGATTTTACTAGATGACTTTTGAATATTTATATACAATCCACAAATCTTTCTCTGCCTTTTTTTCTCCAAGGAAATCATTCTAGAGTTCATGGGACATAAATTTCAGACTGGTTGCTTGCTTTCTTGTTTGCCCTCTGTACATGCTCTATATTCTGTGAGCTGTGAAAATATGGAATTTAGAGATGAAGTAAGTTCTTCAGAGGAATGGGGCTATTCCTCCTCTTGATTTGGAAGTACTACTTCTTAAAGAAGCATATGATTGCAATAATATTTTAATAGCCAGGTCATCCTTACAGCCTGTTGTCAACTCAGACTCCGTAGCCTTCAGCGAACCTTAGCCCATCCTGTCCTCAGGCCCTCCGGCGTGACAGTAGGGTCACACCTGCCTCCTGTTTATGGTAATTACGGATAATATGATGTTAAATTAAATTTGCAGTCAATGTTGTACTTGAAATTCAAGGTGACCTAGTTGTTGTGCAGATGTAGTTTTAAGAAAGACAAAAGAACCATTGACAAGAAAGTAATCTGTGTCAAGAGCATACTAAAGGGCCTCTGGAAAAAAAAAAAAAAGATGTGTTTCCTAAGATTTTGCATTCTGTGACCCTTACTACTTCTGTTTTAGCAATAAAACGTTTAGCCTGACTACTCTATAAATAGATTTTCAATTTACATTGCCAGATAATACACAATTTGATGAGAGTGAAGATGCTTTTCCTGAGAGGCTAAGTTAATTGGTTTATATATTATTGTGTTGTATGTGTCTCAGTTTTTCCCTTGGCTTCCAAGCCTTTGAGGCAAATGTTACTTTCTGCAACAGAATATTCTCTTGGCTAACTTGAGCAAAGGAGTGACCAAGTCTGCTCTACATTCATTGGCAGTGATGTTGCAGTAATCGGAATAAAATAAGGTCTTTGGGAGAATCTGGCTCAGACAATAGGAGTTCCAAAGTAAAAACAAACACAGATCCTTACTGTTAGCCCTCTTTCTACATGTTTGGAGCTGAACAGTCTCTGGCGATCGAGTGCCAGTGCATTTATAAAACTGAACAATTTCCCTGCCTGCTTTAGATAAGACCCTCCCCACTTTGTGTTATATTAGTGACATCCAAAAGCTTTTAGAAGCTACTTTGCATCCTTCACAGGTAGTCTAAAGCAGTTCCTGAACTTCATTATAACATCCAAGCTCTGTTGGTTGTGTGGTAAACTGTGTGTGGCTCTGGGGATTTAGAAAACATGGCACCTAACAGTTATCAGCCCTTCTGTGCTCAGTCTCAGCCAAAGCCTGTCTCTTGTGTCCTTTTCATATATTAGGAGGACAATGGACATAGAATCCAAGTTGTTAGCTGCAATTTTTTTATCATAAGACTAAGAAAAATATGATTCTCTGAGAAAAATTATGGGTACTTTCTGAAAATTATAGCAGTGTTTTCAAGATCCTGTTATTTCTCCTATGTTGATGGACCTGATACTCGATTTTCTCTTCTCACCGGGACTTTCGGTGTGTTTCATCTGGTCAAGCATGAACTTTGTTTAAGAGAACAAATTGTATTACTACTCTATGGTTGGCCACTTCTACAATATGGTTAGTATCTGCCATTAGCCAAGAAAAATGTGCCATGGAGCCAGATAAGCCTAAATAAGATTTTGATGCAAGATGAAATTTACAAATAAGAAATACTGAAAAAAAAATTAAAAATTTTGTCAAAACTGTTCTGTGAATCACAGGAGAAGAAATACAAAGAGGGCTAAAGCTGATGTTTTATCAGTGAGTTAAGCATCTACTTTGAATAATTGGTATTTCTTGTTTGAAGCTGGAATAAACGGGTTACATTCCTAACCATATTATCCTATAATTTTGCATGCATAGTTTATACCCTGTTGTGGTTTCCTATCCAGTGGAGAGTAGCCTTGTGAATAGTAAAATGCAAAAGTTAGAAAGTAGACTTTCAAAATAAATTTCTATCCATTCCTAACTATGTTTACTAATTTATTTACCTCTTAAAGAATTTTACAGTTCTCCCAAAGCAATGATATCCTTTTTTTTATTTAAACACATCATTTCATATTATGTTTAGTCGGTCCTACATATACAAGACTTGAATGAGTAATGGTAATCTTCCAGGTATTTCTTCCAAACTCAAAAGTGTGAACTTTAGAGACTAGGTCTATCTTACTATCACCATCACATATCACAGGATACAGTTGGATGTGTTTGGCTAGGTAGGCGAATGCGTGGGTGGGTGAGTAGTAGATGCTGTGCATGAGTGGGTGGGTAGGTAAATGTATGTATGGAAGAGTAGACGGGTGGCACCTCTTCCCTACCACCATAATTGCTGGAATCCTAGAGACCTAACGGTTGGGACAATCTTGGTGCTTCAGGAGGGTCTCAGAGGGGTTTACTGCCTCTTGGAGTGTGCTTTGAAACTACAAGGCATGGAGGGAGAATCTGGAGTATCTTAACATCTTAAAAGAAATAATAAAAGACTTAGACCAGCACTGATAATTTTGCGTCAATAAAAGTCTTTGATTTTTCCCAAATGAAGTTAATAATTTAGAAATGGGGCATGACTCTATGGCAGTGTAATGATTTCTGCAGATATAACAAATGTCCCTGTGGCTATGATTTACATTTTTTTAAAAAATAAGACCAATCCATTTTGTTTAACAAAGGTGATAATTATAAATATTAGTTTAGCACTAATCTTGTGTGTAAATTCATGGAGTCAGACAAAAACAAAATAGAAGTCTTGTTTATGTAATGTGAATTTTGGTTTACTCAGTAGTTTAATAATTCAGTTGCCTGTAAGTATTTTGTTGGTTTTTTTCAATGACTTTATATTGGTTTTTACTTGAATTTTGTTGGACTCTTGATGGACTTGGTAGTACTTACGTCAAGGATTTTTATGTAGGTTTTAACAGTTTGTTATTATAATCAAATAAACTTGAGTTCAGCTTGGGACATTTGAGTTGTCAATTTGTAAATCCTTTGCCAAGCCATCACGGGAGTATTGGCAAAGATACACTTTAAATAAATCTCCTTATATTTTGTCTAGACTACTAACTACATCTGCTCTGCAGCGAATCACATTAGGCCAGGAGAGTCTTGTGTCTTCATTATGCCCTTATTTGCAGTACATAGTGTTCAGTTAAAATACAATTTTCCTGATACCTCTAAGCAAGTTATAAATAAACAAAAACTTCAGGAATGATAACAATTTCATTAATTTCACTTGAGAGTCTCACACATGGTCTCATCAAAATACCCATTTCTATAATCAGCCATAAATTGCTCAGTATTAATTACATAGATACTACATATTGAGTTGGCTACTAAAGTATGGTTGATTAGCATTTCTAGATATTGATTAAACAAAATGTATTAAAAAAATGTATTTCTAAGATACATAGTAGTTTAAGGATTATGGTGGATAATTTAATCCCTTGATGAAAGGTATATAATATTTATAATGTATGAAGAGCCTCAAATAAAAGTGTTTGCATTGCTGCCAAAAGCAATGGGGATAAATGATAGGTTTATTTTAGTTTGTTACCGTACTATGATGTCCCCTTGAATTGCAAAGACTATAACAACTCTGATGATTTGGAGGTAAATATAAATGAAGTGTCTTAAGGTGACTATCATCCACTTTAAAGTGTCCTTTAGCTTCTCAATATTAAATACCATTATTATCCTTAAGTTCACAATGGCTGCCAAGATTCGGGGCTCAAGTATGCTAAAATCTTTTAAGAATCTCCTAGAGTGTATACTATTTTTACTTGACAGGTGAAACCTAATGATAATTAGAGTGGAGGCATAAGACATCACAGGGGTTATTTCCAGGTATTGTCTTTTTAGTTCAGAGGTTAGTTTTTAGTGTCCCAGAGAGAGAGAAAGAAACTTGTGTGGATTTTGAAAATCGATGGTTATGTTCTACATTTCATTCACAAAAGTATTTACTAAATTTACTAAATTTCTCTTATTGGTGATCATTCTTCATAAAATATTGTGTAAACCTTTTCTTTATTTTGGAAAATATTTCCAAGTTCAGTGTATTTTAAATAGAAAAATAGAAAGGATAAGGATAAAATACTTCCTTGAAACTTAATAAATGTGTACTTTTATGTGTAATTTTATTACTCGAAGGTGATTGAGAAATACGTATTTAATACTTGGAG
The DNA here is from genome assembly GCF_037043125.1 of Eumetopias jubatus. NCBI lineage: Eukaryota > Metazoa > Chordata > Mammalia > Carnivora > Otariidae > Eumetopias > Eumetopias jubatus. The sequence continues at coordinate 114,788,781 of NW_028274811.1, forward strand.
AGAGTACTTTATTTGCAGTTGCAAAAGTAATGTGTTTTAGATCAAGTATGAAAACTTGGATAATACTGTGTTTGTATGCCTTTTTTTATTGCATTGTAGGCTCAGTGTCATTTTAGATATTAGAAGTTCAGTGACCTAAGAGTAGACCATTTTCTGCCAAATGAAAATAATTATTTTTAAGATATTTACATTCCTCGTGGTTTTACTTCCAGTTGTAATTATAAGATGCAAAATAAGAAAATATATTCTTATATAGGATGAATTCTTTGTATAATTTATAGAATTGTCACTTTGAACCTCGTGTCTGTGCTATAATTACCTCTAAAACCCCACTCAAAATCATTTTTTATATGTAATCTGCTAGTGAAATCAAACATTAAATTAATTTTTTAATTTTGGGCCTCAAATTTGTAATGGCATAATGCCATTACATTTTTTGGACTACTTTAAAAAACAGTGAAAATTTTTGATTCTGAAATAGGTTTTTACTAGCCTGAAAAGAGAGCTCATCCCAGCTCTTTTACCCATCTGCCACATAAGTCGAATGAGAACTTTAACAGGTGCTTCTTACTCAGCTTCCACAAAGTATAGATTGGCAAACAGAATTCTACTCTTGGGTATACCTTCAGAGTTCTCATATCTGGGTAAACTGGGGGACAAAATGAAGAAAAAATGTCTGTCTTCAGTCAGTATTGGAATATGTGAAAATATGGCAGTAGAAATTTTCTAATGCCAGATATAAGTGATTTATTGGCTGAATTTTATTTGAAATTTTGAAAATGTTGCAAATAATGTGTCATCACTTTAAAACGTGTAATTTACACAGGGCATATTTCATTTTGAATAATTTGATGTTCTTTGATTCCTAGAATCTTTCTTACACTTGATCAGTATTTTTATTTCTCTATAGGTAAGTGGGGGAGGGGACTCCAGCTAATCTTATCAAGTAATTTTTCTTAACTCAGCATTTAATGGACTTATAGTTCCTTTCTTTAAGCAAATTTGTTGGGACTAGACATCATCTCACAAATGTTTAAAAATGGGCTTTATTATTTCATTGTGTTTACATATTTCTTAAAGATGTACTAATTTACTAATATGCTAGATTCTGGATATTCCTTTATTTACAAAATGAATGCAAATTTCATTTGACTCATCTTGATGAGGAGAAAATCAGGTATATACTCTTCAAAAGAGTCATGTTCTCTCTTCTGTTACATTTCTGATGACCAAGTATATCATAGTTATATTTAATTAATTTTGCTATTGCCTAAGGAGACCTACTATAAGGATATGTAATTCATTCTAAAATAATCAAGGACTTTTGTAATTAATTTTAAAATAAAATGAATCATCTTTTGGCTTACATGTCATCCATTAATCCTGTATGGGAATTTGATTACTATGTCTGTACAGTTTTTCCTCCAGACAGTTCCTTTATTGGATACATAACTACTCATCTGGGATTGAATTCTTAATGTTTTGCCATTGTGAATTTAACAAAACTGTGAACTGATTTTATAAAGCTATCAAAAGCACTTGCTTATAACCAAGGAGCATATGGTTCAGTAGTCTCAGAACATAAAATATATGTTTTAAAAATGATGTGGTATTTTTTTCTTTTTAATTTATCCTATTTTGTTTGGTATAAGTATCTGACCTGTGTTCTTAGGCTAAAAATTGTATTCTTTTAAGGAAAACATATGTTTCGACTTGTTACAGTAACCTGAAATTGTAACAAGTCAGTTTCAGGTTAAATCATTCAAAAAGTATATTTCAGGGGCGCCTGGGTGGCTCAGTTGGTTAAGCGACTGCCTTCGGCTCAGGTCATGATCCTGGAGTCCCGGGATCGAGTCCCACATCAGGCTTCCTGCTCAGCAGGGAGCCTGCTTCTCCCTCTGACCCTCTTCCCTCTCCCCTCTCGTGCTTTCTATCTCTCATTCTCTCTCTCTCTCTCAAATAAATAAATAAAATCTTTTAAAAAAAAGTATATTTCAGGTTAAATCATTTAAAAATTATATTTCTTTACAAGTTGCTTTTTATAAAGTTGTATCTTTTCAGACCCACTAAATTATGTTTTACTTCAGAATTTGTTATACTTGCCTACAAAGTAGAATAATTTTCGAAATCATTTTAGGAAGCAGTTTCGCAGACCGCTTTTTACTTGAACAAATAGCTTTGGCTTGAATAATATATTTTATTCATAGTGATAGAAGGGAGTGACTCTAATAGTTTAATATTTGCTCTCTCTTGATCTGTTGTCAATTTGAAAATTCATGTAGTAGAGGTATAGAGGTTAAGAGTGTTAAGGTCTTTAGTTTGGGTATTATTTTTGTAAACCATTAATTTATTTTAGCAGGAGTTATACATGAAACAGGCAGTTCTTATAACACTGACTTATTCTGTGTCATACTCATCCTGGGAGTCAAATTAATGCACAATGAAATGTATCAGTCCTCTAATTTTAATGAATAACGGGGCATCTTTACTATTAATAAAACACTGACTCTACCTTCCTTCCCTTTTTCGAAATATTCTGGAGAATAATGGCAAAACAAGCAAAAACAGACTTCAAATCTATTTGTAAGAAGAGAATAATAACATAATTAAGATACTGCTCTAAACTATTATTTCTAAGGTATTTTAATCAAATACTCAACAAGCCCAATACAAATTTAAGGTAATTATTTTCAGTTGTTAAGCATTTTCTGAGCACTGTTGGTTGGTACAATCTCTTACCTGATAATGATGTAGATTCCAACTTCCACATGCATAAAAAACCCACACTGATGTATGCATGTAACAGACTTACCTACCTGAATCCAAATAAGGTGATCAAGTAAAATGTTAACCAAAATATTCAACTTAGCCAGTCAACCCAGAAACAGAGTGCAATGCAGGAAAAAAAAAAAAAGGAAAATACCCAGAAAAAGTAAGGAGCCACAATTTTTACTTTAATTTTAATTTTAATTTTAATTTGAGGATTAGGAATAATTTGAATAGTTCATTATGTCTGATTAAAGTAATAATAACAGACCTCCACATCCATTAAGTTGAATTTTTGTGAAACATTAATTATTTTCAAATTTAAGCAATTTTTTTTCTTTCATCCTATGGTCTTCTATGCATTGTTAGAAATTTTTCTGTTGTATCAGTTGTTTTTCCCCCTTTTTTTTTAAATTTTTGTCCCTATACCTGGCACTTAGCGTTCAACATAGATGTACCAAAAGAAATAAGGAATAAATAATGTTTAATTATCCCTAAGAAAAATTAAAAGCCAGAAAATTGTCTTTTAAATTTCTCCCATTCTGGGCGACTGGGTGGCTCAGTCGGTTAAGTGACTGCCTTCGGCTCAGGTTATGGTCCTGGAGTCCCGGGATCGAGTCCTGCATCAGGCTCCGTGGCAGGGAGTCTGCTCCTCTCTCTGACCCTACCCCCTCTTGTGCTTTCTCTCTCACTCTCTCTCTCAAATAAATAAAAAGTAAAATCTTTAAAAAAAAAATTTCTCCCATTCTGAGGATAAAGCCCTCGGATGGTCAATCCTGAGACTTACAAGGGAAAGAATAGTAAATTCTAGTGCTTATCTATTTATATAATCAGTGTGATGTGGACAATGTCTTTGCTCTTTAGCAAGTAGAAAGACTTCTCTACCTCAGTAATGCCAATCGTATATTCTATAACTCACATGATAAATGATGGAGTTTTGATTTATAGATTTTCTTTAGAAATTGGTTGTTTCACGGCTTTTTGAAATTCTCCAGACTTCTTTTTTCCTAATATGACTAGCCCAGGAAAAGCTTTGTCATTGGTGTTGTAAATCTAGTGTGTGTGTTGCAACAGTGGTGGGGGAGATAAATGCATAATGGAGAAAATGCCTTTTACTTAGGCATTTTTCAAAGTCTGGAGAGAAAACCTGTTATTTCTTAAATAACTATGACAAGAGCGCATCAGTCACTGTTTCCATGAATGGTGGTATATTTTGGAGTTTGTTTTGTAGAGAAATGGGGCATTTACATGGGCTTTGAAATGTTGTAACTCTGAATCAGCTTTCCATAAAATAACTTTTTCTTGAATGAATAACACCACCAAAGCAACAAGTTGTGTGGTATATTCTCCCCAGAACATTGCCTCTAGAGCTTGGCGAATGTTATCTAGGATGGAAGGACAATCCTCTTCTCACAAATGCCATGTATTCTATCTACAGTGTTCCTGCACAAGATAAAACTCAAATGTTTTCTTTAAGACCCCTTCCAAAATCTTCCCATCATGAAATAGAATGTCTTCTATTCATCTACTTTGAGTGGCCAGGAGGACATTTGAGCTGGCGGTTCCAGGAACTAGATGGCATTACTATAATGGTCTCAGCATGAGGTTATCTTTCCCAAGTGGTGCATAAGAGTGGTTCACAGACATTAATTTTAGGCTAGATAGTCTTAAATGTCTGTTTCAGTAAGTGACTCATGATTATTGAAAAATTCTTTGTGTGGCACAAAACCTTTTTTTTTTAATTATTATTATGAGTGCCTTGATAATGAAGTTTAAACCCGTGTTATAAGATGAGTCATTTCTTCTTACCACAGTCCCAGACTGTTGGGACTGATTCCGTACCGTTGTTCCAGGGACTTCATCTCATCACAGCAGGTGACATGGTAGCTTCCCTATCTATAGATTTAAGCTATTTGTAGCCCCCATTTGCAGTTAGCATAATTTCCAGGTGGCTCCCCTTTTGCGTCACATCCTCGTCTCAAATTTAAAATGTCTCAAATCATTCTTTTAATTTATCAATACTTCCTACTTTTCTCATTACCTTGAAGGGCACTTTCAACCACTTAATGTGGTTCAAATATTAGAATTGATTCTCCTTCTGTTTTAGTGTTCTTTCCCTTTTCCGAGGCAGATTATCCTTGTAATTCTAATTCTTGTCCTGATGGCCTATCACATCCCTGCTTAAGCCCATCTCAAGACTTCATATCATCCCTGGAGTCAAATCCAGACTTCTTACCATGTCCTGTACGGTTTTACATAACTTATTCCCACTCATGTGTCCCCCCCCCCCCCCATCACACTGGTTCCCTCTCTGTTCTTCATGGAAATCAAGCTCATTGCTGCATCAGGACCTTTGGGTTTGCTGACAGTTCTTCTTGGACTTGTCTTTCTTCGGATATGTATTTGTCTGCTTCATCTCTGAGCTCAGGTAGCTTCTCCCATGTATCAGTCAATCCCAATCACACCACTCTGTTTTCATGTTTTCAAGATGAAAAAAAGCCAAAGACAGGCAATTTGAAAAACTATATTTATTCAAAGTTTCTGTACTCCCAAAGGTTTTGTTGAAGTCCTTTCTCTGAAATAGTAGTAATATGTGGTAATCCATTCTCTGAGTCAGTCCACAACTTTTTATTTTCTTTGACTTCAGAAAATGGTATTCCCCTCGCAAAAAAACACTGTTGAAGCCCTTAATGTGTCTGATACATACATACCTCTTTGGCTTTCCTTTCTGCAGAGATGTGCTTTTCCAGTTATATTCTTCATCATTTTCCAAAATCTTTTTAATATGAGTACTCCATTGGGGCACCTGGGTGGCTCAGTCGGTTAAGGGTCTGCCTTTGGCTCAGGTCACATTCCCAAGGTCCTGGGATCAAGCCCCTGGTGGCCTCCCTCCTCAGCCGGGAGCCTGCTTCGCCCTCTGCCTCTGCCCCTCCCCCCTGCTTGTGCTCGCACACACGCGCTCGCTCTCTCTGTCAAATAAAATCTTTAAATGTATATATATATATATATATATATATATATATATATGAGTACTCCATTGCTCATATTACTGAATGTGTGATATATAAATCCTGTGTATGTGTGTTCATCACATCACATATGTGGGGGCTTTCAGTGCATCCCAAGTGACATTGTTACCTCCTTGAGACCTGGACTGTGACTCATCTGCAGTGTTTCTCAGCGTGCGGCGGGGGGTGGGGGGGGTGGGGGTGGTAGTAACTATTTTTATAAATTAACTTTTTTCCAGGCATTGTGCCAGTTGCTTAACAAACGTGATCTCATTTAATCCTGACAACACAATGAACTAGTTACTTTTATTACCTCCATTTTACATCCAAGAAAATTCCTGAAGGAAATTGTCGAAGGTTATACAGCAAGTAAGAGAGCTGCGATTTGAATCCATGCAGTTTGGCTTGGGAGCTTACATTCTAAAACAACTGTTTGATACAGCCGACTCCATGCCCTATAAATTCTTAGTAATTTTCACCGGCTATATCAGTGTATCTTTAGAGAGGCATCCAGTCCTGCTCTTTGCTTCCAGTGGACTGAGTGCCAACTAAGTGTCGAATAGTACCAAATATTAAAAATCAGTTCAACATGTTTGTGAAAATCTAAAGAAACAAACTAATAATTTGTTAGGAACTTGGAAAACATTAATGCAGTTAATTTTTATTTATGTATTTAAACATTAAACATTAATGCATTTAATTTTTATTTATGTATTTAAAAAGAAGAGGCCCCTCAACGTGGTTTGTTCTCATGAGAGTGAACTGAAGAGGCAAATTTCTAATTGGAAAAGAGAAAACATACCCAATTGAGTGAAAGAGCCTTTGAGACACTGGGCTTGTCGTGGGGCTTAGTATTAGGAAAGGACTGTGAAATTAGAATACACACATCTAAAAGATAAATTACAAATAATTTAATTTTTTGACTGAGGACAGTTGTGAAATTTGGAATGATTCATCATCATTTACATAAATTAGTGTTGTGGCCCTAAAATAGAAACATTGGGTATTACTAACGGGTTAATACTGGAATAGGTGTATTTTAATATGGATATGGAAAATGACTCCTTTTGTCAAAATGTTCAGTCCACAGTGCAGAGGGTGGTTTGTTCTTGTTTAACCTAAGGGGCAGTATTTGGTGCTTTGATTAAGAAATAGGTTGTGTAGAACATTAGGGATGGACAGAGGGTAAGAAGAGTTGCCCCTTCTGCTACAGATAGTCAAGTTAGATGTGGCGGCCGACACAAGCTTAGATCAAACTGGTAAAAGCAAAAATGAAGCAAACTAAAAACTGTCATGCTGTTCAATGATGAGCCATGCTTTGGCAGTTGACAGGCTTCCACAGTTCTCCTTGAGCATTTAACTTTGCTGTCCAGGAGACAGTGAATTTAGACTTCCTGGTAGTCATGGTAGACCTTTCTCAACATAATTGATTTCCCTTTGGCAAATACTGTATTCTGCAGTTTAGTTAACTGGGCAGCAGAGCCTCAGGGATTACACCTGAACTTCATTAAGGACGTTTAATTAATATACAAAAGAATCTCACCATTCACAATTGCCTTCAACTGGTTGAGACAAGATGAGATACAGTTTTTTCCAAAACTTTCTAGAACCACAGCTTTATTGCTTATTTTGTAATGGCAAAATACTTGGTCATATTGACTTTCAACAATGATCCTGCTGTCTATAAATATTGGATGACCCGTTTTCTTTTTCCACTCCTTCCTGTTCCCAGTTTAGAGTGGCAGAAGCCAGAGGTACTCAAGTGAATTTTTTAAAATACCACAAACCAACTCGTATGAGATGAATAGGAAGCGAAGAATAATAAGAAAATGCACTTTAGTCACAAGTGAGGTCATCTTATATATCCAGAAGGAAAATGTCCAGTTTCATTTCTGTGCCTTCCGTAGCTATGGTTTATATGGTTTATTATCCTAAGAAGAGAACTTTTGCATCCAGTGGTAAGATAAATCTGTCAGTAGGAACTATAGAAGATTCTTTAGGGTAGTCTTGTAACACAGGTCATATATGGTGACAACCCACAAATGCCCAGTTCTTTGCCCTAAGATGGCTTATATATTGGTGTCTGTCTTCTAGTTCTTGAGGAACAGGTGCTATTCCAAAGAGAATGACATTACGGCCAAGGTAATGTTTATTAGAGAGACTGTGTTTTTTAGTATTTGCTGAATATGACCCTTTTATTTACTCTGCAGTTATTTTTTGAGCACTTTCTTTATGCCAACCAATGTTGGAACCAGTTAGTGAATCTAAAAATTCAGCATAACTCTGTAACCAATAAAAAGTATAAGCAAATTATTTAAGATAGGAAATCATTTGCTTGTCTGCTAAATGACTATAACCCAGGTATTGAAATTTTACTTGGGGTTTTCTTATGTTTGGGGAAATTATTATCAGGCCCTCTGCTTCTTGGTAGATGCTGCGATAACATCGGAAGATGGCATTTCTAATATTCTTGCCAAAGAGAGATGTTAAGAAACAATAAGACCTATAGTTTGAAAACTTCTATAAATATTTCTAAGAAAACGTGCCAAGAAGGTTCACACTATTCTAGTTTTTAGGCAAGTAAAATATTCCTAGTAATTAATTACTCTTATAAGATGGCACCAGTTAGCTTAAAATATTCAAACTCTCATCCTTGTCAATTTATCCTTGGGAAATGGCTTTCTTACTGATGTGATCAGAGTTTGTAAAAAACCTGCCTGCAGTGTAGGATCTTTTGAAAGAAAAAGAGTGATTATCACTTTGCATTGCTTTTATCCAAAAAGAACCCCATGTGATATGGTACATGGCACTTTCCAATTTTTAAATCCTTGTTCATGAAAATGTGATCACAATATATTAGAAATTTGCCTCAGGTTCTATATCAACTTAACATCTTATGTTCAAGGTTCCAATTAATTTCAAGAAATTGAATTAAATTCTGTTTCCTTACAGAATCTCCTTCTTCATAAGCCACGGTATTAGGTTTGCTGTTCTTGGCAGGGGCAATGCTTTCAATACATGACTGTTGTTTGTTCTTTTCGCCCCATTTGTCTCTCTATAATCATATCATATGTGTGTATTCAGCTAGCAGATACAAGAAAACTCAGGTGAAGGTGAACTTAAGTTTTCAGTTGCTATCCTTAATTTCCATTTGCTTCACAAAGAAAGGATTCTTTCATCTAAGGATCATTTCATTTTGTGGCAGGAAAGTGCTATCATGTTTTTCTGCAGATACTAAATCAGCCTGGGATTTAGCCTTTCTTTTCCCTTTATCCTTATGGGTTCTAAGGTTAAAAAAAAAAGGGGGGGGAGGGGAGAAAATTTACTTTCAAGAATATGTACTTGTAACATACACACATGCTACAAATTTGTGTGTATAATCTACCTTTTTCATTTTCTCTATCACTTCATGTTGAGCCCTTCATGAAATGTTGATTTGTCTACTTATTTAGTAAATACATATAAAAATAGTTTTTCCCTCTTAAATGGACTCTCCAAAAGGCTCTGGAATTAATGTTATACTTTATGGAGTATAATTGACCTTTGAACAATACGGGTGTGAACTCCACTAGTCTAATATGTGCATTTTTTTGATATAGTACAATATATGTATTTTCCTTGTGATTTTCTTAATAACATTTTCTTTTCTCTAGCTTACTTTATTGTAAGAATACAGTATATAATGTAACATACAAAATATGTGTTAATTAACTGTTTTCAGTAAGACTTCTGGTCAACAATAGGCTGTTAAGTTTTGGGGGAGTCAAAAGTTACAGATTTTCAACTATGCAGGGGGTCGGTGCCCCCAACCCCTGCATTGTTTAAGGATCCAACTATATTTATATTTGCTATAGATATAAATATGTATGTGTTTATATTTTTTTTTTCTTGGCACTGCAAACTCTATCCAGATTATTGAGTAATGGAGTGTTATTGTTGGCTGTTCTAGTTAAATATGAGTAACAATATATTGTCCAGGTATGGGAAAATGTTTCAGTGAGCATAAATACATTTTTTAATATTTACAAAGTAACTCATAGACTGGCTTAGGAATTCTTACTATATTTTATTCATGGAGACATAGTAATTATATCAAACATTTTTTTTAAGATTTCATTTCTTTTTTAAGTAATCTCTGCACCTACTGTGGGGCTAGAACTCACAACCTCGAGATCAGTAGTGGCATGCTCTACCGACCGAGCCAGCCAGGCTTCCCCTATATCAAATATTTTTAAGGCTTATCATTTTAATGTCTTACAGAATTCAAAGTAATAAATTCTGGGTAGATCCAACTTTACATGTTAGTCATGCATGACTTTTTCTTCATGTATCTACAAGGGTACCATGACCTTCTTAAAGCATGATATTGCATATTTCCCATTGATTTTTATTCCAAAATAATTACAGATTATGGAACAGAGAGGTCCTGTGTACCCTTCACCCATTTTCCCCTGATGGTTACATTTTATAAAATTACAGTTTAGCAGCAAAATCAAGAAGTTGACATTAGCATTATATGTGTATATATTTCTGTCATTTTTTTTCCACATATGTAGATTTATGTAACCACCACCTCAAAGTCAAGATCTTGAACTGTTTCATCACCACTAAGACCCCTTTAGGGTCACCCCCAGTTTCCCACCATTGATACATTAGGGGTTTAAGTCTGCCATTTAAATCTCACTGTTTTGTTTTTCCTGCCTTCTAGTGAGTTATTTGAACAATGTTTACAATTCCATTTTGATTTATCTGTAGTGTTTTTAAGTGTATCTATTTGTATAGCTCTTTTTAGTGGCTGCTTTAAGTGTTACGTCCTGCATCCATAACCCATCACAGTCTTCTGGTGTCAGCATTTTATATTGGAGTCCACTATAGATACTATGTCCTTGTATGCCCCTTTACCCTCCCCACTGATAACATAATTACCTATTTTGTCTAATTTCTTTGTTGTTCAAACTTAGTGATTTCTGTTGTTCAGTCTTCAGATTCTCTTAATTTTCCTTCATTTGAGACTGTCTTGATTTCCCTTTCATTTCTAAAGGATCTTTCTTCTGGATAGAGGATTCTGGCTTCATAGATCTTTTCCTTTTTTTCTTTTCCTTTTTTTTTTTTTAAGATTTTATTTATTTATTTGACAGAGACAGCAAGAGAGGAAATACAAGCAGGGGGAGTGGGAGAGGGAGAAGCAGGCTTTCTGCAGAGCAGGGAGCACAATGCGGGGCTCGATCCCAGGACCCTGGGATCATGACCTGAGCCGAAGGCAGACACCTAACGACTGAGCCACCCAGGCGCCCCCACAGATCTTTTCTTTCAAGCACTTGAAAATGTTGTGCTGCTTTCTTCTGGCCTCCCTGGTTTCCGATGAGCAATCTGTTGCCTTTTGCCTTTTACTTTGCTCCTTTAGTTAAGGTCTCATTTCTCTCACTAATTTCAACCTTCATCTTTATTTTTCAGAAGTTCGATTATGTTGTGTCTTGGCATGAATTTCTTTGTGTTTATCAACTATTTGGGATTCTCTCAGCTTCTTGAATCTCTAAGTTTATGTCTTTTGCTAGATTTGGGAAATTTTCAGCCATTATTTCTTAGGAAAAAAACCATTCAGCCCCATCTCATTTTTTCCTCTGAAATGTCAGTGGCACAAATGAGATTTTTGTTGCTGTTTCACAGGTCCCTGAGGTTTGCTTTCAGCCTGTGTTCTCTGTTTTCCTGGTTGGCAAATCTATTATTCTCTCTGAGTTTACGGATTCTTTCCTCTGTTCTCTTTATTCCGCTGTTGAATCTGCTAAGTTTTTTACTTAAGTTATTGCAGTTTTCAGATCTAAAATTTGTGATTGGTTCTTCTATCTTATATTCAATGATACTTTCTATTTTTTCATTTGTTTCAAGCATCTTTGTAATTGCTCCTTAATACGTTTCATAGTAGCTGATTTAAAATACTTGTCAGGTGGAATGCCTGGGTAGCTCAATCTGTTAAGCATCTGACACTTGATTTCAGCTCAGGTCATGATCTCAGGGTCCTGAGATTCAGCGCCGTATCAGGCTCTGTGCTGAGCATGAAGCCTGCTTAAGATTCTCTCTCTCCCTCTTCCCCCCACTCACACACTCGAATGTGTGCTCTCTCTCTCAAATAAATAAATAATAAAAAGAAATAAATAAAATACAGGTAATTCCAACTGACATCTATATCATCCTGGTGTTAGAGACTCTTGTTTTTTCTCATTCCAGTTGAAAGTTTCCTGGTTCTTGGTAGGACAAGTGGTTTTCCACTGGATCTTTGGAATTTTATCTATTATCTTGTGAGACTGGATTTTATTTAAATCTTCCATTTAGTAGACATCCTCTGATACTGTTCTGACTCTTCATTCATGGATGTTAGAAATCCGTATTCACTACTAGGTTTTTGTTGTCACCTGGGGGGTAAGAATGCCTCATTATTGCTTGGCAGGGGTGGGAGTTCAGGCTTCCTAGGAGACCTCTGCTGATACCACCCTTGCTGAGAGAGGTGGGGATTGCTTCTTACTGCTCGGCATTTGGTCTCCGCTGACGCTGCAGGGGGTTAGCCCTGTCACTGCTGGGTGGTGGTGAAAGTTCTGACTCCAGTGATGGGGGAGGGGCTCCTCATTACATCTGGTGGGAGTCCAGATACCCCAGGTAGTCTCCACTGACCTGTGGAAGAGGAGGCACCACATATCTTTCTAAAGACCTATTTTAGTATTTTAGATGGATGATTCTAAGTAACTTGAATAATTCCTATATTTACTTAAGTTTTTTTTTTATGTTTCTTTTAGATCTAAAGATCAGTATATATTTAGTTTTTGTCAGACTAGTTTTAACAAAGCTTAAAGCTTACATTTTTAACTGGTGTTGTAGCATCACATTTGAGAACTGCTAATTTGCTTTTCAGATGTGAGAAGAAGAGAATAATTGCAAAGTGTGCTGTAGTTGAGAGATTTTAATGCTTTTCTAGGTATTTTGTGGGAGACAGGGAAATAATAAGTTTTTTAAAGGAGGTGGATAGTGCTTAATAAATTCTTTATTCTTCAATTTATGACAATCTAATTAGAAGTATTAGTTTTTGTTCTAGATTTATGACAATTAAGTGTATATGTTTATATAAGACTGTGTTGGCATGAGCTGTGGAATATCCTAATAGTCACATCTTTTTCACATTTTGGATAAAGATTATGGTATTTACAGAATTATGTGTAAATGGACTATCTGGATTTGAAATTTAAGAATTTGCAAATACTCTCATAGATTTAGGTAATTTAGTGATTTTTCTGGCCCCAATATACTCAACAGTTGTTCAGTGTGATACTGATTGAGGGCCTATTAAGAAATCCTTCCCCCAAAATAGCAGATTATAGGTACAGCCTTCTGCAGATTTACTAAGCGGTACTTCTTGTTGCTTTAAAGATTCTCAAGTAAATTGCTAAGATAAAGCTTCCAGAAATAATACTACAGAGCAGCCTCTGAAAAACAAGGAATACCCGGGAATTACGTTAGCCTTGTCTCTAAGCAAATGCACGTCTGCTTAAACAATACTTAACTTTACTAACCTTTAACATATATGGATGCAGTCATAAATAAAATCACTTTCTAAATGTAAAATCGTTGATAGATGACAAACTTACGTATTTCTCTGTTGGATTATAGCTTCAGAAAATAAGAATGTTTATCCTGTTAAGGAAGTTTCAGAATGTGTTTTATAGTTTATATTCGTAAATTAATTTTATAAGTTAAATTGATTTACACATTTACCATTAACTTTCATAGCGAAGATGCAAGAAGCATTTCATTGACAAAAACCTGTTAAAGAATAAAGAATGCAGTAGTACCAAAATAGTAAAGAATACCTAATTCAGCCTACGTACATTAGCTTGGAAGTGGGTAAATCATAGAAAAAAAAAATCACATGGGGCATTAGAATGGATTAATCACTTTGGGTGTTTAGTTCTGTTTTGTTAGAGAAAAGAGAGTAACTTTCTTACCATGTTTGTTGTTTCTCTTTGCCAACTTAGGGCTAGACTTTACGGTTTGTTTAGCTGTGAAGGGATGACAGACTTGGGGGCGGAGGAGGGGGCTTAGTTTTGGAATGTAAATACATGTAGAGCTTGCCTCCTTTTGTTTAGCATCTCTTTAAACTAAGACAAAAAAAATCAGTGAATGAATGAATAGCAGCATGGTGAAATACCTAAATGTTTGAGTTAAAATTTTTGGATGTTTGAAATCCTATTTGGATCCTTTTCCCAGATCACGGTGCATTCATATGCACTCAGCAGGAAACTTCATGGAGATGCACATTTGGGCAGAAGGTCTTTGACGGTGCCTTTTTCTTAACTTGTGCCTTTTCTTCTTTAGAAAAAAGTAATGGCTTAAGTCTGACTGAAGAACAATCTTTTTTGTATGTTCCTTATAAGAATTTACTTATGGTTCACAGATCTTACCCACCATCTATGTCTGCAATCCTTGGATTTAAAATAGCACATATCCTACTGCAGACTACAGGAAACACCAAATTAAAGACTTAATGACATACTGCTGAAAAAGACAAAAGATGACAAATTATAAATCAGCCCACTAAACCTCTAAAGTAAAACTCACAGGGGAAAAAATGTGCATTTGAGATATATATAGACATATATATATATAGATATATATATGTCTATATATATAAAGGTTTAGTGTTTTGGCACTCAGGCAACAGGTAAACTTAGTGTTACAGTTGAGTTTGAATCCAGATTTTAAAAACACAATGATGAACCTGAGAAATGTGCTTCTTCGGTAGGTAACGAGCCTAGTTATTCTGTGGATATTTGAGCATTTCTAAATTCTGTCCAATTTATAAATATTTGCGTCCTTTTTCTCATTTTGGAATTACTCTGAGCATCATACTCATTTACGGTATCAGTCTGCCTAGGTGATGAGGGAGGTTTATTAATTTTCCTCCTCAGGTTTGCCTCACCATACTCAAGCCCGTTCCAATTTTCTTGACTTGTAAGGAAGTAAGAGAATGTCTTTTGTCTCTTGCTTAAGTTCTGGGGAAGGGAGCGAGAACAGGCGGCTCCGGGGGTTAATGGAAGGGTTAGAGAACAGACGGAATGGGAAGGAAGAGGAGGCCTTTTAAAAACTAGTTTTCAAAAGACCCCAGTTACTGCTTCTGGCTCATTTTTCCAGCCTTCCCTCTGGGAGGGTTTCTTTCACAAAGGCCCTGAGTCCCCCTTAAACTCTGAGAGAACGTGCTCCCTCTGGGTGGTAGTGTGAGAATGTCACCGTGGGCTGGTGACAGTGCAGCTGGTACTGAAGCTATCATCGTAATAGCCGAGGGAGTCCTGGCGCCACTGCCCCCGACGATTCTGAGGAGCTGTGCTTGGTGTCCTGGAGGTGAGCCCTCTCCTTCCTGGTGCTTCTCACCAGAAGGAGAGCCTTGCAGACATGGACCAGGCTGAAAACATTGAGGCACACCCAGATCTCACTTGATTTCAGTTCATTTTAAGTTAATTGGGGGAAAAAAAACACAAAAAACAAACTGGTTGGGGTGCACAAGCTTGCACATGAGTGAGCACTCACACACATTTTGGGAAAATATGTCAAGCCTAAGCTCTCCCTTGTACTCAAGGGTGTGGCTCTAAGGTCAAATGCATTGATAAAAATTCTGTATACGTTACTATCTTCACTGCAGTGATGTTTCAGTTCCAACAGAGAGCTAGAGACAAGACAGGGCAGTGGGGACAAAGACCCTTCAAATCAAATGCCAGAATTTAGGGCAAAAGTAGAGGGATGTACCAGGACTGAAGTGCTGGCAAGTTCACTTTTCTTTGCTGTCATTTTTGTTTTTCTTTGGTCTGTAGTCATTGAAAGGGCTGGTTCTTCCAACCCTAAAACAGAGCTCTTCCTTGTAAAGAATTTGTTTTAAACAGAAGAGGGAGAGGTTGGTGGCAATAAATGCAAAATATTGTGGACTATATTTTGATAAGCTACTTTAAGAGATAATAAAAGGCATTTGACTCATCTGAAAAGTAGGGAGAAAATAATCTATATGAAAAGCATAGGTCACACCAAAAATAATGACATGAGGAAATGAGAGTGCGGTTGAGTGAGGTCTGTAGTGGGCTGTGATAAGCTTCTCAGCAAGCAGCAATCAGTGAAAGAGGCCTGAGCGAAGGACACAGGGCCCTGATTTTATTGTGTTTGCAGCCCTTCTAGAGATTAATTGACGTGGAAACGGGAGCTGGTAGGGGTAGGTTGTGGAACGGCTTCGTAATTTAATCATTAAACCAACACCGGGACCCTTCCGATTGCCAGCCCTATGCAGCTGTGCAGGTGGCACACCTGTGAAGCCGGACAGCTCTGCGCTTGTCCCTTGACTTAAACACCTCATCCCATCATCCACTGACTGCTCATCATATACTTGGAAGAAGCTCAACGAAAGCAACATGTCTATGTCATACACACGCATGCACACACACACCAAGCTTTTTTTTTTTTTCCTAATACACGTAATTCTCTAAATTAGTAAAGTGAAGATTTGGGTCCAAGTTGAGGGTAAACTAAATACGTTGTGACTGTCTGCAAACTTGACCATGTCAGCTGTAAAATGACTAATGCAACATTATTAAAAATTCTCCCAACTCTAAAATTCTGTGATTCTAACATACATAATCATGTATATGAAGACATAATTTAAAATCCTAGCTGTTTCATTTTAAGAAAATAATATATAAACAGCAAATAATGTTTTAATAAAAGCAACTCATATGGATGTGAGGGAGATACTTAAACATTTAGTATTAGATAAAACTTTTCAATTTTGTGGCTTGCATATGTGTAATTTAGAAAATGAAGATAAAATGGGTTGGCTTTCTAGAGTCAGTTTGCGGAACTAACAGAAATGTCTTAAAATTGAATAAAAGAAAGTAAGAAAAAGAAACATGTTAGCTTTTATTATTATTATTTCTTTTTTTTAGAACTTATAGCCTGGGGTCAGTGCCACCAGTGAGTATTAATGCAAGTCTTCAACCATTCAGAAGAAAAATGTTAGCTTTTATTATTATTATTTTACTTGTATCCTGGGGGTCAGTGCCACCAAGTGAGTATTATTAATACATGCCCGCAACCGTTTACCGTAAGACTTAATTACTGTCCCGGTGCTATGAGGGAGAGTGACCAAATGAGTCAATGAACTGAAATCAAAGCAAGAGAGACTTCAGCTGGGTGTTTAGAATCGTGGAGCCCACAAAACAATAAAATACCATGACAAGGTATATGGACAAGTTACAGAATCTTTATTTCTGGAAGATTTCAATACTTACTTTTTTTTTTTTAAAGATTTTATTTATTTGAGAGAGACAGAGAATGAGCAAGGGGGAGGGGCAGAGAGAGAGGAAGAAGCAGGCTCCCCGCTGAGCAAGGAGCCCAATGCTGGGCTCAATCCCAGGACCCTGGGATCATGACCTGAGCCAAAGGCCGACTCTGAACCGACTGAGCCGCCCAGGTGCCCCTTCAGTATTTACTTATGTAAAGGAACGGACAGTATCTTCCCTTGTATATCTTCCAGAGCGCTGATTTGCACGGAAATATTACAAGGCTGTAAAAGGATTTTGTCATGTATGCATGTCCTGATAGGCACACATATATCATGTATTTATAATAACAGTATCTGGTCTGGTCTGTAGCCGCTCCTTCTGGGCCACAGCAAAGGCAGCTTGCTGCTATCACCCGCACTGCTTTTGGTAGAGTGACCACCCAAGCTTCCCTTCCCTGATGCTCTAACTGGGCAAGTCTGTTACCATCTGCGCCTTAGGTTCTCTTAGGTTAAATGGTTTCTTAGAAATGAAGTTGTAAATGGAGCTCCTGGGATTTCTCACTCCAACTGCCTTTCTAATCACCAGATCCAGTTTCTTCTACTCTTGAAGAAAAATGTTTCTGAAAATTACACTTTTTTTTTTTGGTTCTTTATTTAAAAAGACACACACAAAAAAAACCTTTTTCTGGCAACAAGTGTGCTTATTTTTTAAAATGTACTCATTACAGAGATAGGGCACAGAGGAAATGGAAGTTCTCTATGATCTAACTTCCCTGAGGTAATAATGGTGGAGTTTGGTGAATCATTTTATAATCTATAAAGCAGCAATACTCTGGGGGTATTGAATTCACAGTCTATATTTCTATAGATTGAATATCTTACACGACAACTTCTGACAGGACCACACTTCTTCAAGAGCCAGAGACCTGATCTTGTACCGTTCACTCTGCTCACAGAGGGCTTTTTCAACTCTTTGCATAGGTATTTGTCTTGTGATTTGGCCTCTACCACAGAAAAACCCCCAGTTTTTGTTCCAGGTAATTTTTGAAATTATTTTACTGATTCTACGGAGTTGTTTTGGGCATCAATAAAATAGTAGCTGAGAGAACTCTTACAGACGCCAGTGTTGTCTTTTGGTGTCCTTAGTATTGGACAGTCTTGGGCCTCACGTAACAGGTATTGGTTTTTATTAGGCTGAGGCTATTCAGCTCTAACTCTGGGGAAGACATTTAACTATGTTGGACCCCTTCCAGAATGAGTCAAAAATGAGGCCAAATCTATCTGGTATTGAGGCTGATTTTCTTATATGTCTTATCGACTGACCCTGTAGGTATTTACAATAGAAGAATATTTTTTTAAATGGAAAATAAAAATGTTTAGCCATGACAGTATCATTTGGAATATTGGCTTTCTTGAGAATTTTTTAAGGCAGTATTTTTGACGTCTTAAGTTTGTACCTCATTTGTCAAAAAACCAGTCTTGTACTTCAGAAGTATATGTTTTGACACTGAGGGTAATTGTTAAATGCGAGGTGATGATTATGATTCTGCATGGATTGTTTAGCGACAAGTCTCCTCTTCAGGCTAGTTTTTTGTCAGGGTTAGTTAGTCGATCCTTCAGGAAGAAATGAGGTGGGACAGTGTTCTGTGCTTTCCTGGAGGGCTTTCCGTCTACTCCAGGTCCTCGAAAAGGATGCAGATCACTTCAAAACAGTCATCGCCCTCCCTCCCTTTGTGGCTCCGTGTGTTTGTCCTAATCTCCCCCTCCATGTCTTTTTGTTTTTGTTTTTTTCCCCTCTATTAAGGGAGAGTAAAGAGAAGAGCAGTCTGCCCTCCCTTTCTCTCCCCTACACTGGAGGGTGGGCTGAGAAATAAGGAAGAACCTTCAGCCCTGCCCTTTGTTAGGAGTTCTGATGACGAAAACTGTTGGAACATTGCTGAAATGAGTTTTGGATAGCTTCCCCACTCTCCCTGCCTGCCATCTCCACGGATTACTGAGGATTGGCTCTTCTGCCAAACAAGGCTGATATTGAGCCTCAAATTTTGACCCATTTTTCATCGAGTTTGACTTAATATAAAAGTGGCAAGATTTAGTAGTAATGCAATTATTGTTCTTATAGCCAAAGTCAACTTCATGCATGCTGAATTCCATCTCTTGGGCTGAAGACAGAGTGGTCTGTGCTGAAGGTCCACAGCCCATTGAGTTGTAAGCAGTAATGCCGAGAAAGCTCAGGCCTATCTTTTTTGAGTTGAAACCATTACCCAGCAAATGTAATACAAAGCCTTAACTATTACCTGCTTTCAAATGTGGGACATTTTAAAACTAAACAGATCGGTAGTGGGAGAATAGTGTACTTTTTTTTTAAACCTGCAAATCTATGTTTGAAGTGAATATTAAGAAATTGACAGTTTCTATGAAAAGCCGATGACTGGTAATTTTAGTTTGATTGGTAGAGGAAAATGAGGGCAACCGACTTTTGCAAGTCACTTGGTCTGAACTTCACGCTGGTACTGCTTTCTTCTGATAGGTGTCTGAGACGTTAAGAGCAGCTTTGTGATCAAGTAATTTAACAATGATGGTGAACAGAGAAGTATAAAGAGAACTTGAATTTCAGCAGTCCACGATTTGTGGGATTTGAGATGTGTATATATATGAGTACCTTCTTTGATATTTCACAATTTCTGATACGAGGTTTATTAATAATGAGACACGAGTGCTCTTGTCAGGCTACACTAATAAAAATGACCAGGTCCTTTTCAGAACCTTAAAATAACTTCGGTAGAAACGCTGTCTTCTGTTTCATCCTCTTATGTTAGAAGAGTCCCTCAGACCTCCGACCAGCCACCATACTGAAAGGACCGTGTCAAAATAAGTCGTGGAGAAATGACTGCTAATTCGCGGCGACATCACTTTATTAATATAAGCTATAATGCTTTCACCTAGAGGAGGAAAGAAGACTTAAAATATTAAAGGAAGAGCTCTCTGGAGCAGGTTACAAACACTTGGGGGAAACAAAACACAAAGATGGAGCACAGGGACTGGTAAAAGGTTTCAGTGTTACTCTTGTTCACATGACAGAGCAAAAGTCAAAATACACCGCTGTGATTTGTCGCATCTGGTAGAAATGCTGCAGTAGCTGAAGGGATCCCTGACGTTGGTGAAGAAAGGAGTAAACAGGACAGTGTAAAGAGAAAACCCTGGTTAGTAATCAGAGGCCACATTCCTCAGCCCCTAAAACAAGTCCTAGCTTTGCACAATGCCAGAAGCAGAGGTCAAAAGTCTGAGAGAACTTTCGTTACGAAGGGTGTTTGTTTTGTATTTTTAAAATTTTGGATGACATAGCCCCGTGCTTGTACAGGGGTACAGAGGTTTGAACCATCAGCAGGGTTTTAAGAACGCACGTACCAGCAGCAGCACGCTAGCTTCTAATTGAATGAATTTAAAAATGTAGTCCATTTACACATTTCACGGCGTACTCAATGTTTTATCCGGACACACCTTCCTTTCCTTAGATACTTTTTCTCACCATTTCTGTCTTAGGTTACTCATTCCTCCTCAGTCTTATAAGAAGTGTTTGGAAATTTTGCATCTTTGTCCAGAAGTTTTTGGCATTTAAACTAGTTTTTCAACATTAAAAAAAAAATCCGTTTCTGAGTTATGGAAGTTCTTTAGTTCCTCTGACACATAAGGCTACATCAGCGGCAAGACAACCAAATATAGCTGGTTTGGGAGACAGCAGAAGGAAAACAGGAGCTAGTGTGCGCTTTCCTGTGGCTCACTGGGGTGCTGAAAGCTAGGTCTCCTACAGAACTTAACCCTCTCTCTCCTGAGCATGACATAGTTCCATGTAACCTACCTTTCCCCTTTCAAATGGTGAAGGCAGACGAGATCCCCAGCACTGTGAGCTGCTTTTGCTTTGAAGAAATCTGAAGTAATAGAGGCCCCTGGCTCATGTATATTCTTTTAGCTCATATACATTTCTCAGAAGGGATATCCATAAAGAAAGCGTGGTATCTTGTTTCTATGGTAAAACATTTTCCTGATTTCTTTTTTTCATACTTGTAAAGATTAAACATTTAAAAAAAAACTGAGTGTAACACATATAAATGAGAAACTAGTTGTGTTATCACTGTATTTAAAAAGTAAAATTGATAACCAAAAGAATGAAATTTACCTTTTTTTCTTTTAAGTTATAAAGATGAAAAATACTTCCTCTGAGGCCAAGATCAAATTTCATTTTAGAGGGTATGAAAATCTACAATGAAGTAGGGAGAGAGTCTATTGAAAACTATTTGAATAAGATGAATGTATTCCAATCTAGAAGTCCTGTTACTTATATTCCAGGGTAGTAAAGACATTGGCCAAGTTTTTTGAAACACCTTGGTTGTCTAGTTTGAAAACTACAGGAGGGTGACAGAAGTATGGAAGATTGGACCGGAGTCCAAAGTGGACCAATATATCAAAAGGGAGAATTGTGACCTAGAAACAGACCTGAAAAGTTGAGCTTCTCTACCTGGGGAAAAAAAAAAAAAAAACAAAAAACTATTTTTAAGAAATCAGCCTTAACAACACTCAGAACAAAAGAAATCAAGCAGAGCAAAAAACAGCCCTGATTAGAAATCTGATTTTCAGGAAGGGTAAAATTTCATTTCATTTAACTTTCAAATGGGCAATGCACTCAGCTGGTACACAATTTAAAAAGCACAAAAGGGCAGACGTAGGAACCTGTCTGCACACCACCTCATACTCAGCGATGACAGTCTCCTTTTAGAGAAGTTTAGGCGACATAAATGATTTCATTTTATGAAATCAATAAATGTTATTCATCATGCCTGAACAAACCTTTTTGATTCAGTTATGCACAAAATATTAATTAAAATTGGAACAGTGTGTTCTCAGGCTCTGTTTTTCAAGCTGTTGGTTGCATCGTGATTAGGGAGACATGTAAAGACTTTTGTGGTTTTTGTGGGGTTTTTTTTGCTTAATGAATTGATAGAAACTATCACAATGTGTTGTGGTAAGAACACGTTCTGTAAAATTTTTTTCTTGTGCAGATATATTCACTCACGTGTACGTGTGTATTGAGTCTCAGTTATCAAAAGTACTTATGGTAAATCATGGTCGAAGTTTGAAATCCATGCTTTTACTTTCATTTCAGTCCTTCTGAAATAGCTCTTCAGTCACTTTTGAGTGTAAAACTATTTAGAGATTCATATCCAGTGGCTTATGTGTGACATGTCACCTCAGTTACAGCACAGAAAGAGTTGCAGCCACAATTATGAAAGAGCATGGACACGAAGCCCATTGATGGCACCAGGCTTCTGGATTCGTTAGCCTCTAAATTTAAAGGGGTTGTGTGTACTTGGGAGATGTGCTCTAAAAAAATCAATGAAATAGTCTTAAAAGTGGTAAAACAAAAGGAAGGTCCATTATATGCAGTACCATGGGAAGTCCTGGACAGAAAACAGTCTGGGGTCATAGTGGACCCCCTAGGACGATTGAGTTCTCTGACTCTTTGGAAACTAAAAAAGATGACAAAAGGGCAACTAGTGCTGGATAACCAAATGCATGACCGGGGCAGCAGTGTCTTGTCTTCTGCCATTCCCTACCTGTGGTCACTAGCCTCACTGAGCCTCAGTTCCCCTACCTGTTTTTAAAACAATCCTACATTAGACATAAAAACTGGAAAGAGAACACCTGTGTCTCAGGGGCGTTGTGAAGATTAGGTTGTAGAAGGCCTTGCAGTCTGACAGGCACATTGTAGGCCTTCAATAAATGGGAATTTCTTTCCCCCTGTATATAAACTCATTGAAGGAAGCTTCTGGTAGAACCTGTCCTACACACACACTCAGATGCACACATACCCACCCACATACAGAATTATCTTAATCACCCAGCAACATTGATTGAATGTCCTCTAAATAAAGTACCACTAAACTCTTCAAAATCATTTATCAATTAGGGCTCCTGGCTGGCTCATCGAGCCCCGTGTTGGGTGTAGAGATTACTTAAATAGAACTTAAAAAAAAAAAAAAGTTTATTGGAGCGCCTGGGTGACTCAGTCGGTGAAGCCTGCGACTCTTGGTTTCAGCTCAAGTCATGAAGCTCATGATCTCAGGGTTGTGAGCTCGAGCCCCTCATTGGACTCCGAGCTCAGCAGGGAGTCTGCTTGAGATTCTCCCCCTCCACATCTCCCCACTTGCTCTCTCTCAAATAAATAAATAAATAAATAATTTTTAAAAAATTTAAAAAAGTTTATCAATAAGTGCAAGTGACTGCAACAGAGAGACAGTGATACATGAATGGTTTACAGCATGGGCCTTGGAGGTCTGCCGACCCAGACCACTAGGCAAGTCACTCAACCTCACTGGTCCTCAGTTTCTTTGTCTGTATAAGGCAGTGATAGTGGAAGAACTACCTTTACGGGTGTTTCTGTGTGTGAGTTTGAAATGAGTGAATACATATGGAATTAATATATGTAAATATATAATATACAGAGTTCTTTTGGATCACTTAAGAATGCCAAAGAAGTAGTAGGTAAGAGTGGTCAGTTGGTTACTGAAGGAAGGTTTTCTACACAAGTATAAAAGTGAGGCTTTTTTGGTAAGATTTGAAGTGGGGCTAAAGAGAGACTGGCAGAAAAGGAGAGATTTTTATTCAGACTTGTGTTATATTGTTTATAGATTCATTTTGATAATCCCCTTTTCATTTTTAGGTCCAGAACTCTGTATGTTCCTTGTGTTTAAAGTTATTGACTGACAGCCCTCAGTTTCACAGTGTTTTTATATTTGCTTTTGGTTATGGCTTTTCCTGAAATAGTCTCATTAGCTCTTTTTTTCTTTTTCTTTTTTAAGGGAAGGGGGCACAATGAAAATGCCTCTGAATTTTACAGTTCAGGCCAAAGGCAGGATATGTGTCCTGCCTGATTCCCCAGTCTTATCCTCGTCATACGCATATTCTTTTTATAATTCCTGTGTAGAAAAGTGCACACTACTGAGAAATGTCTGGCTTATAAACATAACCAGTTTAAGGATGTGGGCGGCTGTGCATGGAGGTAGCTGTAATGTTCCCACCTCATGGATGGTTCTTGCTAGAATTTGAAGCGGAGAGATCCTGCTCCTTTCACATGTATGTGTAGTTACTCCATTATTCCATTCCACTGTCACCTTTAGGTAAGTTTTCAGTTGTGAATACCGCCTATCCTCCCCGCAGCCTCTTGGTAGCTTTATAACTTCCAAAATAGGTGAGTTCAGGAACTGTGTTCTCAGTTACTCTGGAAGCCCATTTACATGTTCAGAATATGTTTGAACCCCCATACCGGCTGTCCGATGCTTCAGGTGCAAGCCCACGGTGTTGACAGATCGAGTGCATTTCAAACACAGGGCAACTATCCATTGACGACACTTGGTGACCATCCATTTTCCTCAGTTTACCCTGAATCCGGAAAATGACTATCAGGGCCTGATTTAAGGCCAGTCTTGGGGCTTTTGTACAGACCAGTATCTGGTCAGTAGAAACTGACAAGGACACCCAGAATCATTAGTAATGAACATAGTTAGAAATTCAGAAACCTATATTCCAGGCCAGCAAGAAGAGACCTGTGATGTACTGCTTGTCAACTTTGTTGAAGAAATTTGCAAATATATGCATCTGTTAGCGATCAATGTCCTGACTTAATAGGCAAGTTTAAAATTACTGATTACGCTGATGTGCTTCTGATTTCTTTTTGCAAAACAGATGAGTAGTTTTTATTCCAAAATTTGTTCCAAATCTATTTTTTGGCAGTGTGCTGGGTTTAGTCACAGTGTGAATAAAGTATGCACCCCTTGTCTTGATTACTCTGCCTGAAATATCTCAACACAGTATACATTTAGTCCTTTTTTGATTATTACAACTAACGTTAAACATCAACAACTTCTTTTAGCTAATGAAAATGTCGTAACTGAGGTTCTTGATACACATGACACCCCCCAAACTCAAATTCATCCCGTCACTTCTCCCTTGTTCTTCTGAATACCTAATACCCATGCTGTTGCTCTTCCTGGCTCACTTCCTTTGTCCCTCAATATTGCCTTTCGGTTTTGTGTCCCTCCATTAATATTTGGAGGACAACCGATGTCACCCCTACATCTTTGGATAAAGGACATCATTATTAAATTGGCTTTTGCTTTATTCCATGTGTGTCCTGGATCTCCGTCCCCTCTTAGTAGCCAAGGACACATTTCTGAGCTCTTCATCTCTATGCTTGCCAAGATGGGAAAAAGAAAATTGTTGAACATGGAGTCTTGTGAGATATATTTAACCAGTTTAATACATATTTTTTCATGCAAATTACTTTTTATCACCTAGTTACTCCAACCACTGACACTGTGAAATATATGAAGAGTTGTTTGCTCCTTGTGGCATTTATCTTGGGCATCACTATCTGTAATGAACTTGAAATGTTCGATATAAATCATATTCTCATAAAGAGCTTTAATTGGGCCAGCATGAGAATCTAGCAGTAGTACAAGGTGTAACGATGCTGGGAATCTGAGATGGAAACTTGACCTCAGTTATTTGCCTCTGGACTGCCAGAGGCTGGTGGTTACATTTGCTCTCTCTGAGAGATAAGCACTGGGGGAAGTTCCCTCAGCCATTTGTTGATTCAAATTAAGCATTGCATGAAGCAGCATTCAACCCTTAGGAAAAGTCATTTGCCATGTTTTGGAATCTTAGATCCTGGAACAGTAAACTTTCAAAAATGCTTTGATGCTCAGATTTAACAAAAAGTTGAAAGGAAATAAAGCCCTTAAAAACAAACCTAATACCCTGCCACTTATCATTGCTTTATTAATATGAAGTATTTTTTCTTGCAAGCAAATAGGGAAGAAGTCATTCTTTTTGCAGTCCTCCATAGAAAGTGGAGGTTGCTACTTTATCGTGTTCTGGGAACCAGATTCTATAATTTAGAAAAGATGCAGTTATGGTCATCGTGGAAAATTGAAGAGTTATCTCACTGGAGTGGTGTATTGACTTTGCAAATACTTGCCAACTGCCTCTGTGTCCTTAGCACTTTATTAGGCCCTTGGATATGCGCAGCTTGTGAGAGAGATGAAAAAGATAGTGACTCTCCCTTCAGATGTGTATATAATCTATTAAGGTCCAAATACAAGGAAGTGAATAATGGGGAGGGTGCAGTAGTGAGTAAAGGACCCAAACACACAAAACCCAAGCGGGGGGGGCGGGGGGGGAGGTGACAGGTAGGGCTGCCCACATGGTCTGCAGGGCCCAGTGGAAACGAAAATCTCTTTGTTCAAAAAGCAAGCCAAAAAGTGCCCTCGAAGCACTAAAATACAAAGCTGTTTCTCTCTTCCATGTATCTCCTCTGCCCCTTTCCAAAGGAAAGAAAAAAGAATGGCATATTTTGTGTCCATACCTCAGTCTACTATGCAGTTCCTCATTCCCTCAAGTGCCAGTTTTCTGGAAGGAGAGCCTCACCAACTCCATGTAGATACGAAATGATGCTGTTCTCCCAAAGGTCTCGATTAACTGATGGCCAAATCCCACAGCTACTTTTCTCTCCCTACCCTGCTCCCAGTCTTTGAGTACTTCATTCCGAGTTCTCTTTGTCCTTACTTCGTCTGGCCATGCTTCTTTTCCTGATTCCGTTCACTGTCCTCTTCACTAAGTTTTCTTTGCCTCTCGACCCCTTGAATGTTGACCTGCGTCAGGTGTTGGCCCTGCTCTCGGCACTTTACTCTCTGCATTTCCCCGGGAACCTGCTTCCCCTCCGTGGGTCCACCCTTGACGACCCATCTGCATCTCCATGTCACTGACTCTCTTCTGACTCCGGATCCAGATGCTCATAGGAATGGTCCACTAACCCTTTGGTCCCAACGTCCCCTTAACATCATGCTGTTAAATATTCATTATTCCAGTTGGAGTTCAGTTATTCTCGCCACTTCTAACCCGTATCAGCTGTTTCTAACAGAAACCCTCCCCTCGTGCCCTCTGCGGCAGCAACCCACTCACCAAGTCTGTCTCTCCTTTCAGAACATGTGCAGGCTTGAGGTCTTACCACTTCCTACCTGTGGCCTCGAGTACAGTGCCCGGAACACCGGTGACTCAGCGCTCAGGGCCTCAGTTCCTTAATATTGAGCGGCTTCTCTCTCACTTGCCAGCCAGGCCTCCAGCGTAGTTGACTTGAAGTCAAAGAATTTCATGCCTCATCTCTTAACGTCAGTGTGCTATCCCGATCCTTGCATCTCTCATCTGTCCTCTGTGTCTATGCCAGAGCCCCCCTCCTAAGAAAGAAGGCCTTGCCATG
The DNA here is from genome assembly GCF_037043125.1 of Eumetopias jubatus. NCBI lineage: Eukaryota > Metazoa > Chordata > Mammalia > Carnivora > Otariidae > Eumetopias > Eumetopias jubatus. The sequence goes on from NW_028274811.1 coordinate 114,816,169, forward strand.
CAGGGCTGTGGGTCCCACGTCATCACATAAGCTGAGTGCCGACCCACAGTGCCTTGTACACAGTAGCCACTTAAAGGTATGTTCAACCTAACTGGAGCAGAGCTAAGAAGGAAGGAAAGAGATTGGGGGGCGGGGGGGCGGTTAGATTGAAAGGAGGATTAGAAAGATGAAAGGGGAGAAACTGAAGGGCTGAGGCCAGCCAGTCTGTCTGTAAACATTCCATTAGTCTTGGTGTTAGACTGAATGAAAGCTGGTGTTTGGTTGCCCACATCCCAGGACACTTTCCACCCCCCCCCCCTTGGAAAAGAAAGCTACATTATTCAAGAAATGGGGAACTTATGGAGAAAGTGGCTCAGCCCTCCACTCGCAAATAGCTTGAGAAGTCTTGTTTATAGAACAGAATTTTGAAGCCAGAAAATGCCTTCATGGAGCAGAGTTGTCATTCTACAGACAAGGAAACTGAGGCACGGGGAAGCGAAGTGGCTAAGCAGCTAGCTGATGGGAAGAACAGCAGTTAAACACCAGTCCCTTTATTCTTCCAGCACATCCATCAATAAATCACATTTCCTCTTTTCCTGGGTAGCCAAGGCCAGTTTTTAAAGTGAAGGATTAGAATTAGTAAGGAACCAGGCATTTAGAGACCCTTGTTAATCACAAATATTTGCAAAGTTCACATCATACTCTGTAAAAGTGATTCAGCATGTTTGGAAATAGATTGATGGTTTTACATTTCCTTTTCTAAGCAGAGATTTATTTCCACACCACCATTTGTGTTCTTCTTTCCTTTTTTTTTTTTTAATTGTACTATGCATAACTAGGAAACAAGGTTGAAGTGGAATTGTAATGGTTAAGTAGGAGGTGAGGAGGATGGGTCGTAGGTCCTGCCTGCCTCTCCCTTCTCCATCAGCCTCCTTCTACCTACAAGGGTGATGGCGGAAGAGTCCGAAGAACTGTTGGAGTCAATGATGTATGGTCCCTTCCACTTCTCACAGGCTGCCATGCTGTGATTGTATAGTCTGGTGCCATTTGGATCTTCACTGAAAATTCTCCGGCAACGAGGGTCAAGAGAGAGAAACAGAAGTGGTGTGGGAAGGCGTGCTAGTTGTCTGGAAGGAAATGGCTCCACCTTCTATTTGGTTCTGAAGAGATTGTCAGGGGAGAGGAGGACTTTTGAAGAGGCAAAGGCAGACTTGGCAGCGTCTGGAGATCTTTGAATGCTGTGGCCAGAGTGTAAGACAACTGTTGACAATGGGTACATATCAAAAAACGAAGACCGAGGTGCCAGTGGTGGGGAACTCTTCTGAGCTTAGGAAATTAAAAAAAAAAAAAAAAAATTATTTGGAGGAAGGAATTTGTAGGTTGTTTGTGAAAGGGATTTCCAGTGTAAAAGGCACAATTTTGTACACTTGGCTTCCAAGGTTCAGCAAAAATAATTTTATTACAGCAGAAATTGGCTGAAGAGTAGAGGAGAAGTTTATTGTTCACCACATCAAGGTGGTTATATTGGAAAGAGAGCTTGGTGTACATTCAGGAAAATGAAAATCTAGGTTGATTTAAAAGTTTGGTCTATTTGAGGGCTTTTCAAAGAGCTGAAATTTCTTCCTAATTCGTTTTAATAAGTGTAGGGTCTTTTAGTAAATGTTATTGGTATAAATTTTGTATTTTAAGTAAGTAAAATGTATAGCAAAGTTAATCTGACCCATATATTCAGCCTAGACTCTTTTCAAGTGCCCTTTCCTCACAGGAGGCCTTTCTCAAACCCTGAGATTGGGCTCCCCGAACCCTGGAGATCTCTGGACACACTCTGGTCTATAGCATTTGCAGCACAGTTGTCAAATGATCTGTTGACTTGCCTTTTCCCCCAGCACCTGGCACAGTGTCGGACACATACCAAGTACTTAATAAATGTTGGTTGAACTGCACGGAATATGTGCAAGTCACTCGACATTTCCACCTGCAAAACTGAGAAGATTAAAAGCTGTCTGCCTCTCTCACTGGGTTATAGTTATCCCAAGGGCTGGTCTTGTTATGGATAGGAACCTTGTGTTGTGCACCTGTATATGCCCCTAGCACCCAGAATGGTGCCTGGAATAACATATTTTTTTGATTGTAGCTGAAAGCGATTCGCAGGTGGGAAAGCTGTGCATTCACAAAAGACACGGTTTTTAGGCACAAATGGCAAGCAGTTCATTAGTATCCGTCTTATACAATGAAACTGCATATTTCTAGAGTTGGCCAGGTAGGTTAAGGAAGAGGAATGAGGTAGAAGTGTAAGGTTTCTGAAGAAGTTATTTACAAATTCCCAAGCAAGGAAGTTAATTACAAATTCCCAGAGACCTCACTAAATGGAGAGCTGAGTCAAGACTCTAAAAAGGACAACGACACTAATGTGGCCGCATGCTATCCCTACCCTCCATGGGCAAGTGTCCACTTTGCCTCCCCTCCCTCAGCAGTCATTAAAGGGACTCCTCTGCATTAAGTCAAGTGACCCATCCTGCCACCCACCTTTTCGTGTGCAGTGGCGAGAGATGAGATTCTGATTCCAAAAGTCCTTGATAAAAGAAGCTCTTCTATTTCATTGAAGTTTGCCAGCTATTTACTAGTAGTTCAGGCTTTTTGAGTTTTGTTTTCCTCTGCTATGCTCAAGGGATAGTAAAGCTCATTGCTTCACTACTGTAAGGACTACATGAGATAGGAGTGTGCAGAAAACTCCTTGTAAGAGCCAAACATCATTTGTGTATTCTTTGATATTTTTCCTTCACTGTGATTATCTCTAGGACATAGCAATAGGTAGTATAGCTGTTTTGGTGTCCTTGGCTTATATAGCAATTTTCAGAAAGGCTGCAGAAAATTTTTCCTTCCAGTCCAATATATCAGTTGACCCTCAACCTTTTGTTGAAGGTAAATACTGGGTACTACAAATGCTTCTTTATCTTTCTTTTCCCGTGACGTACATTTACATACACCTAACATAGAAAATTCTAAGTGTTTTCCTTCCCTCTCTTCTTTGTGCCCACCCTTCCCTGAAAATATGTGCAGTAGAAATTGTTTTGGGTTAATGAAAAATACCAAAGGGAGGATGGAGGCGGGGGAAGTTTTCAGAATATATGATTTGATTTAATCAGATTGCTTTTCTAACATTTACCAATTGCATCAGAAACACTAGTGGGACAAGATTAGAAATGAGGGGTAACTTTAGAGATGGGGTCTCTCTCGCAGGAGGGGTGACCTGGGTGAGGTACCACAGCAGGGGACTTTGGTAGCCAGTTGGCTACACAAGGCGTCTGAGTCCTGGAGGAGGGCTCCATGTGAAGAACTAGTGCAAAAAGATGAACAGTTCAGTATGAAGTTAGCGTGTTAAGTTGGGCCCATGCTCCCCCAACCTCTTTCCCATAAGGCCAGGCAAGCTGTCGTTGCAGGTCTTGGCAGATCTCCAGTGTCTGTCTTCTCCCCACTCCTTTCTGCCTACAGATGCTCACTGTTAACCTACCATTATTCTCTTTTTAGCTAGCGACTCTCTGGGTCAGTGGTTTCCAACTAGAGGCAGTACTATTCCTGCCTAGGGGATGTTCAGCTAACCAGCCTCAAAAATCTATTTTTAGGTGACTAAAAAAAACACAACACACACACACAAAAAAACACTTGTCAGGATAGACCTAGATCTTAGCTGCCAATCACAAGCTGATGGGGTGTTGCAGTGTTGGATCTGCTCTGCTCACACATGGATCAGCTCTGTTGGGGTATTCAAGTTTCTTCACCCAGAGGCTCCTCTCGTAGATGGCAGATCAGTCCCAAGAGACACTCTTCTCTAATCCATTTCCCCTGACCACTCCCCCAGCTAGGAGGCAAGGCTGAGGTCAACCAAGAGTGTAAGAGAAGTGGGTTCTTTGCACATTCCTGTAGATATATTATCAGAATGGCACATCGACCTGAAGGTTTTCCTCTGAGGAAGCTTGTGAGAATCATTCATAATGTGTAAGCCCCTGAGAAATAAACTGAAAGATGAGGAAGTAAAGTTACACACAATTAATAAAGAACCACCCCCTCCCTGTTATACTGCATAAAGGAGGTTTAGTAGACTTCTCGGTTACTCTGTTTCTAGTAGGGACTCAGGGTCAGTGGTTTCCAACTGGAGGCCATACTTTTGCTGCCTAGGGGACTTTTGGAAATGTCTGGGAATGTTTTGATGATCACCATGACCAGACAGCATTGCTGGCATTTTTATGGGGAGGGGCCTGGGGTACTGGACAAGGCTAGAGGAAACACAGTAGTCCTTCCGCAGAGGGAAGAATATTCTATCTGCAATGCCAATAGCACCCCCTTTGAGAAACACTGAGCATTTTGATGAAAACATCCTATTCTTTTGCCATCTTTATTTTGTTAGTAAGCTACGATAAACTACTCTCGAAGATGGGGAATCTGTAGCTATTTTGCTAACACGGACATTAACAGCAGAGCCCTTTCTCTGACATTAGATACTCAGGCAATGTGTCTGCCAAAATACTTAAAAGTAGGAGTAATGAAGCATTAAATATTTAAACAAATATTTTTGTTTGTACATAGAGTATCATCATTTTTAAAACCATTTATTGTACACCCCCAATGTACACAGGTGTCTACAAACACCATTTGCATTAAATGCAACTGAACACTCATTTTAAAAATATTTCTGGTTCTTTTTAAAGAATGATGCCTTTTAAGTAGGTAATTCTAAAAATTTGTGCAAGAAGGCAACTGGTGTATGGTCTATGTTTAAATCTGAGTCGGAGTTTTTTTAAATGCATCTTCACTGTTGGTGGTCTCCACCAAGTCACTTCAGACACGGCAGGAGTGGGGGATGGAGGGAAGAAAAGACATTTTCTTTTTCCTCGTGTTAAACGTACATGATGAAGGTTCCAGTTTAAATGTGTCTAAGATAATTGGAGCCCCTAGGAGGCACTTTGCTAAGCAGCTAATTCAGCCCATCTTCCCTAGAGAGGATAATTGTTGTTAAAAAACAAAAAAGTAAAATGTGTTGTTTTCTCATGTAATTATGTAACTGACATCTTTATATAATAATACATTTGGGTGGTCTGTCCCTGAAACCCTTGGTTTGTTAGGAAACATTACAGTTTCCACAAGTAATCACTTATTCCTAAATATTATGAAAGAATTTGGTATTGTTACATTGCATCATTGCCTTAGTCAGAAGCTAAACTTTCTAAATGAGCCTGGCACTGGAAAAGGCTTCTAGGTTTTTTGCTATTTTTTTTTCTTAAATATCATTATATGAGCTAAAGTATTTCTGAGATAGAATACTATATGACGGAACGTTGAAAAGTAACAAAATACAAATCTTGCTGAAGAAAAGAGTAAGGGCCTCTAGGCCGCTGTCTTTTCAGTGATATACTGGGGTATCCTTGACTGTGTGGTTATTCCCATCTTCTTCACACACTTCAGTTACCCCTCTGCACTGGGTTAGGATCTATGAGCTTCCTTGCCTCAGGGAAGCATAGATCTCTCCAAGGTGGACACACTGCCATTAGAATTGAGTTCGTTTTAATCCACGTTGGTAATTAGGTTCTGTGCCTTGCCAATCGAAGAAAGGCCACACTTAACAAAACTGAATGGGGTTTTCCTTCGAATTGTGCTCTTCAGAGGCTGCAAACTGCTTGGGTCCTGAGGCAGCCATCACTAAATTTCAGATTCAGCCAGGACCTAACTAACTAATCACGGTGGCTGATTATTCCACCCAAGGGCATTCTTTGAAACTGCTATTACCCGGGATTGTGTGGGAGGCTCTTGCAAAGTAGCAGAGAGAGGAAAGGAAGGGCACAGACAGACAAAATTCACAGGAGAGAGGGGAAACTCAGGGCAAAAGCAGTACGAAGTGGCAGTGCTGAAAGTTGAAATAGGCAGGGTCACCATTGAATGTAAGGCCAGAGTTGGGGTGCAAAGGCAGAAAAGGCCATCGTGTGATGATCGCAATAGCAGCAGTACATGATTGTATCAGTGGTTTATCTTCAGCAGCAAATGGAAGTCAGTAGGCTGGGTGCAAAGGAAGGAAGAGGGTCAACATTTTGGTTCCAGGAGTAAAGACTAGAAATGACCTCATTCTGTCATTAACTTGTACTTGGGTTTACTGAAGAAAAATGCCTATCAGCTGACATGGAAGATTTCCCTTTAACATCATCCTGAATTAGTGTTTTTAACATTGTCTTCCCAAAGCAGGTGACACATTTTGCAACCTTTTCATATAATGTAGCCATGCCATTCAGCCGTCATACCCGAATATGTAATCTCTTCCATCTTAGAGGAACATGGGCACCTATAACAGTAGATTCAGTACATTTTTGACACTCAGTATTAGGTTATACTACACCAAACTTTGGTGATGTGAGGAAAATAGCATTTTTTCTCCCCTAGTATAAGCTAAGTTCAGTCATTGGCCAGATACAAATTCATGGAAGTAAAGCTGAAATTTAATGGTATATTATCTTGAAATGCATTGGGGTAGGTATTGCCATTAACGTATTGCCTTTAAGATATGTGACCTACCTGGACGGCAGTGTTTTTAACTAGGGATAAGATGTACATAGAAGCAACTACAGATTTCAGGTCTCGGGTATGTACGTGTGTTGAAAAGATAGTGAAATCTTGTGATGTGGTTCAGTCAATTCAAGAAAATGGAAATAGCCTCTGTCTTGGAGCTGAATTCGTGGTTCCCAAACTGTGTGCCAAGGCACCCCAGAGTGCCACACAGTCAACTCATAGAAGTTATTTTATGGGATATTCTTTATTTTTGAGGAAAACAGTAATATTTGATCTGTCAGACACCCAATGAGCTACTAGCTGAAGTAGGTCAGTTTCAACATTAGATGGCGCTACATTCCTTTTGATGATGTCATATCGTTCTAAAGCTGGGTTTTTGGAGACAGGTGAAGAAAGTAAATGCTGTGTGGCAATTAAAGTGGAACATAAAATGAATGTGGCAGTATACAGTTTAATTCCAGGACTTGAGAAGGTGTGCAGTGCCCAACAGGTGTATATGCCCTTAGGTAAGAAAGTTCAGTTATTAAAGAATGAAATAAAAATAGACCTTGTTTCCTTTCAATTTAGGAGTATCACTGTTTTTCAAGCTGCTACTAAGTTGTTAAGCCATACATACTTTGTAGGTTATTTGAATCTAACTACTTAATAAATGAAGTGGTAGGTATTTCTTTTGGCCAAGTGGCACTATAAAAAAAAATTACTAAGAGACAAAAGGATTCCTGCACCAAAGTTTGGGAACTTCTGCTCAACTGAATCGTTACTGAGTTTCTTGGAGTTGATCAAGGGTGAGCTACAAAGCCAGCCTGTTTCCATCCATCCCTTCACTTCAGGTCCTTTTAAATCCGCTGTCAAACAGCAAGTAGGGACGCCATGCCCTAGATCCCTTTCCTTCTGATAAAATCTAATAGGATCCGTATTTTCTACCAATTTGAACAGATTGAGTTCCTAAAACTTGATATTAAAATAAGTCTCAGTAAATTCAGTTATATTATTCCATTGGCTTTCATTTCAAAAATGGAGTTACGTTCCTGGGATGGGGGTCGGGTTCGGGGGTGGAGGTGAAGGGCATTAGTCCCAGAATATGTTAAAAGTTACACTTCCTAAGAAAAGGAAATATCTCAAGGTTGAATATTCAAAGAGAAAAGATGGTTTTGTTTTTCAAAAAGTTGTTCAAAATAAGCCACAAAAAGCAAGCACATAATTACAAAACAAAACCAAGAAATCAACGCAGCATATAAATTAGAGGTGCTTTTTCAATTCATAAACTAATTCCTCACTTGCAAAAACATTCATGACAGAGTTCCCTGTGATATGAGCCTCCCCGGGGCATTTGAAATATGATTCAATTTTTAAAAATTCTATTTGTACCCAATTTTTTCAGAAACAAAACATTGGTTTTAAACAAGGTGCATCTGTTTCCAGAAAATGCTTTCCCATGGAGCCGTGTGTAGAAGGCTTGTACTGCATCTGGAGATCACACTCGGCTCAAATCAAGAATCTCTTTGAACACACCAAGCTTAGGAGCTAAACTGTCTTGGCTGCTTGCTTATGTTTGATCCTGTTGGGAATGAGGCTAATTGTTTAAGAATTTATGTCCTGGTAAGGCTGTTAGCACTTTAAATTGATTTGGTATTTTTAAAAGCTTATTTAAAACTTACTTATACTGAGGAGCTTGGCTTTCCTTGAGTTAAAAAATTTATTTCCAGATTTCACCTGGCTTCTCTGCAGAAAATGTGCCCTAAAAGCATCCTTTTACATTGTGATTGCAACGGGTCATCTGTATAAGCTTTTTAGTAGAGTATGTCTGCATCTGGGCTTTCTTTAAAATCCTTCCTTGCCTCCCGACATACTAATGACTGCCCTGTTCCTAATGTGGTCTTACACAACCAAGAGCCTTTAAAAACGTTTACATTCACAGTGTCCTTTGCACAAGTATATGAAAGTTCTTTATAAACATTAATTAATTTACACACTTCTGTGGAAGGAGTCAATCTCATTTTTCCTTCTCACAATTAACACTTTTGATCCTTTGGCATCGTATACCTGTCTTCCTACAGAGGCAAGTTATTATTGGTTTTTCAGGAGCGGAGAATCTAGCCACATAGAACTTTGGAAACTCCACATGACTTACCATCAAGCTTTGTAAATAACAGGGAATACACACACACACACACACACACACACACACACACTTCTTCGGTAAGATTTTGTGGAAGATGAAGATGTCCCACTTCATTTTCAATAGTTGGTAGATAGGTCTGAATGTTCTAGAAGTCTAGGATGAACTTTGACTCACATTTTGAGAGAAGCCTGGGAGGAATCTTTTTTGTAAAACAAAAAACGTTTTTGAAATCTGAAGAATTACCTTTTAGTCAGTTGTGGCATAGCTATATGTTAGGTTTGGCAGTAGATATATTTAACACACAGAGTCAGATAGGAAGGAGTATTCCATTAATTGTCTGTTATGTGCCAGATCATTTAGAAACATTATCTTTCATCCTTCAGTAGTTCTGCAGTGTATGTTTTATATTCCCCATTTTACAGGGGAGAATGAGAACCAAGGAGGTTAAGTGCTTTGCCCGGTGGATGGTAGAACCAGAGTTACAGTCCAGGTCTGACTGATTGTATAGCCTGGGTGCTCTTTCAATTATCCCTTCCCCTTCCCAGATCTTGTTAGAGCTGTAAGGGCCATTTAAAGGTTATCTAGCCCATCAACTTTGCGGACAAGCAAACTAAAATTCAGAGAGACAAGTAACTTGTACAAGGTCACCTTGTGTTCAGTTCTTGTTGATACTTCCAAATAACCTTGAAACGTGCTCAGTAAACATTCCATATTTATCTCAGCTGATTGGAGCCTTTCAGAAATCTACCAGTCCTCCCAAAGGTTGAGATGCCAACCATTATACTTGGTAGTATTTCTGGAATTCTAGGAAATTCATCTATCAAGTAGTACCTCAGGGTTGGTTGGCATTGAGATTCTCCCGCAACCTCTTTATCCTTACTGGCTTCTTTTCTTCAACTTTGACTTCATGTCCCTGCTACAGTCTACCATTAAAATCCAAATCCACAGAGACACAGTATTAGCACCATAAAACTGTCTTTGGGAGATTATCCTGTTCGTTTTAGGCATGCAAAATACATCCATTAACAAACTTAAAATCTTGGTTCAATGCTAAGTATAAGTTACCACCAAGTAAATATTAAATGATTTGCTCATTCTTTTTTTCCTAGTTGTGATGATGTGTATTCCCAGTCCTTTAGGAGCTAACATTAATATCATGCATCAGGCACTACAGCAAAGCAACTTAATACTCTTGTCGATATTCTGAGAACATTAAGTGGTAGCTTTTAGGTCTTTAGTTTTATATTTGAAAAAAACTTAGGCTCAGAGAAGTTAAATAATTTGTGAAAGGATACAAAGCTCTCTTCTAAATGGAGGGAAACCTGACTTTTACCAGCTGTAAGCAACCTTTCTTCTTTAAAGATTCATTAGCCACAACATCTTTAATCTCTTACTCTTATTCTGCTCAAAAAGATCCAGAGGTTAGCAGTGGGTTCTCAAAAGACAAGTGAAAAAAGTCTGGATCTAGGAGCCCAATTAAAAGCCCAGAAGCACTAGCTCTGAAAGGAATATGGTGTGTGTGTGTGTGTGTGTGTGTGTGTATACACACCTTTTCCTCAAATTGGATGTCAGGAAGAGGCTAGATCTAAATGAAGGGAAGACAGGGATACAAGTAGCTCACACCAGATGGACTTAATTAAAAAATTGTCAGCCTGGCAACATAGTTCTGGAAACAGTTCAGCGTCCATTTCTACATTTACAGTTTTACACATAATCTCTAGTAGAGCTCACTTTTAACCTACCTTCCAATCCATATTTTGGATCACATCTCGGAATTGTGGCCTATTCCTGCTTGAAAACTTCAGAAGGCTTCCCTTGGGGTAACTGCTGACTTCTTTCTAGTCCTCTCCAATGCTGATTCTTAGTTGCCTTCCTCGGTGTCTCAGTCACTGAAGACTTGGCCACTCCACCTTTCACTAATTTCTATTATAGTCTCCACCCCTTTTGATCTTTTTGTTGTCTAATCTGGTTCTTCTTTCTCCTCCTTACTGTTGGGTGAGCACCGCCCTTACTATGAGAGTACAATTTCTTTTTTCTTTATGCTCCGTAAGGTCTTCCACTTTTGTGGTAGAGGTTATTGTTCGCTGTGTCCTTAACTCACAGCCACATCACCAGCCTTTCCACTGTACCCCCAAACTCTATTCTTTACTATGTGTAGCCCATCTTAGTTTGGATCTTTTATAGCACGGTGCTTGCCAAGTGTTAATGTACATGGGAATCATCTGGTGATCGTGTTAGAATAGAGGTTCTCATTCAGGAGATCTGAGTAGGACCTGAGATCTCGCCCCATGGGATTGCCACATGCTGCCCCTGCTGTTGATCCAAGGACCGTATCTGGAGTAGCAAGGCAGCGTTTACGTGTCTGAAAATGACCACAGGACTGGTTCCTTTCTCAGCTTCTCTTTTAGCATCCCAGAATGCCAAGGTCTACCTTTTTCATGAAGCTCTTTTAAGTTGTACTAACCTGAAGATAAAATTCACCTGGATGGGCCTTTTAGTCTAAAGCCCCCAATTAAGATTTTATACACTTGATAATTCATTATTTGTTCTCATGTGTTGTCTTCCTATTAATGTGGGAGTTTAGGCAGTGACACAAGTCTACCTAAAGAAAATCTGCAGGTAATCATGGAAGTAGTTCTTTGGATAAGATGCCGTGAACTTATTTTGTGTTCTCCACAGTGCCCAGCACTGAACTGGACATTGAACTGGATTCCTTAATATCATCCCTCCAGTGTATGGTGGTCCCTCCTTTTGCTCTTGAAATCCTGCCCATGTAGACTCTCTGCCCCAGTGAGGCAGGCCTTTGTCAGACTTGGTCACCACTACAGCTCCAGGACCCGAAGCAGAACTTGGTACATAGCAAATGCCTAATCATTGTTTTATAGTCATCAAACAGTTGAATGAAAATTACAAAGTAAAGGTCAAATTCCAGCTCTGTGAAGCTGTCCCCTCCTTACCCTCAAGTACAAACAGCACACTCTCTTCAGAACTCCCATAAGAACTTTGTGTTCCTCATGTAAGCCTTCAGTGTTTCTCGAAGTGCAGAGACCACCTGCATCAGAGCCCTCTGGCGTGCTTGACAAAATGCAGGTTCCTAGGCTTCACTCCAGACCTGTGAAATCAAAATCTCTGGAGTGGAGCCTGGCAAGCCACAATTTTAGCACTCATTGTAGTGGACATTAAAATTTGGAGACCTCTGAACTGAGCTCTTAGCTCTGTTAGAAGTGCTGACGAAAACACAAAATAGCAAAAGATTGTCAAAATAGAAAGAAAAATGTTCTCTACCCAAATAATTATCAATTACCTTTTTTGTTTATTTTTGCTGGTTTTCATTTTCTCCCCAGCAGTATCTTGTTTGTTTGTTTGTTCCAAAATCTTGCCTCAAGCCATTTGGAAGTTGAAGTCATGGACCACTTTAAGAATTCCAGAACATAGGCCAAAAAAAAAAAAAAAAAAATCATTCAAGGTAAAAATAACTGTTTTAGAGTTGAGCTTGAAAGAAGGTAGGTATTCTAATCTTTTTATTTGGGACTTCTGGCAGAATTTTAAATGAGGGAAGAGGAAAAAGAAAACACAGGCAAATTGAATGAGGACATGTGTTCTCTTAGTTCTGCGGTTACAGGGGATTAGTGGTGACGAGATCCAAAGACTCGTCATGCTGGGGGTCATCCCCAAGGCACACTGGAAAATTCCTATGACAGACACCAGGGACTGCCTTTGAATCTCTGAAGAAGAGAAATTGAAATCTGGGGTTCTTTGGATCAGGGGATGACACGTAAAAGATTGATCCTGTGGAGTATATGGGGGGTCAGTTGTACCAATTAACTCTACTTTTGTACATGTTTGGAAATAACCATAAAAAAGAATGATCTGAGCCCAGCCTAATTAGAGATTGGGGCTTGGAGGTGGATGTAGGAGTGAGGATGTGGGGAAGACCTGCTGTTCTTGGAGGAGGGGAGGGGTGGAGAGGGTTGATTCAGGCAGCACTGGGAGCACCCTTGGTATTGTGAGGGCGATATTTGTGTGTCACCCACACCCTGTGTCAACAGATGGGCTAAAATCTGGCTACATAGTTAGTCCAGTCTTGCCAGTAACTTAGATAGGGAGCTTTTCACGTAATAAGTAGAAAGTATTATACTTAAAAGGAGGTTTCCTTATCCAGGTCCTGCTGTAAAGGAAGCTGGATTTCCATGTGTGAGGGAAAATTGGCAGAACGAGTAGCCATAATTAAAGGTCAAAGGAAGTGGCCTAGCTTTGAATTCAGTCCTTTCCAATTCTGGATTTTGACAATGAAGAAATATGTGTTTAGGGAGGGTAGGCTGAAGGTCTAAATAAGCTTTCTCAGTAAATCGAAGGAAGAATAATCCAACTTTAGCAAAGGGAAAGAAATATGTTAATACATAGGCAAATAATCATAGCTGAAAGGTAGGTAAAATAATGCCTTTGGCTGGAGATGGAAAAAGGCCAATTAACCCATGGTAGCTATGTGGACTAATTACAAAGAAGGTAGTATCTTGACCTTAAAAAAAAAAAAAAAAAAAAAGGTGGAGTTGGTGTTTGTTGATAATGATAATGTTAATTGTAGAGAATTGGGAAACAGAAATCCTAAAAGGCATCACTATATGAACTAAAATAGGCTTTGGGCTCTCATAAGAGCTTTTTGTCGTTGCCATTATTCCTGAGACCACTAACCTGAATGACAACTCTCCAGAACATAATGTCCAAAGATGAATTTACAGAATGAGCGAGAAAGAGAAGGAAAAGGAAAGGGGAGGGTAAGGAGAATGGAGGAAAATAAGACCCAGAGTTGATCTTCCTCAAGTAAGACCACACCAAAGATAGTTTGTTCAGTATGAGCAGTTCAATTCCAGATGTGGAACAGCTGGAGACAGTTCAGAGGAAAGCAGCGAGAAGAGACTTAGATGGAACAAAGAACTGGAAAGCATATAAAAGGCAGCCTTTGAGAATGAAGTCCTTGGTAGGAGTCTGTTTTCTAATTTTTATGGCAAGGGTTAAGAAGTATCAGAAGTTCTTTTCTGTATAGTTCAATTTCCCCTTGATATGCAAGGCAGTCATTCTCCAAGTATGTGAGTGCTTGCAAACAGACAGGAAGGAAAGTTTGTGCACATAAGAGGCATTCAGTAGTTGGGGTGGACCCAGAGTTTTCTAGTGAGGTAGAGAGCCGTGAGGGTGAGGGGCTGTAAGTGCAACAGCAGGGGGACGACTGTTGGAGTGCCGGGCTGTCTGAATTCTAGAACAGCCGATAGTGCAAGTGTTAGCAATTCCATCCTTGGAGACAAATAAAGAGTGTGCTGAACTGGTCCTAGAAGTTTAATTGTTGGGAATCACCCTGAGTCTGGCAGGGAGCTGCGTGAGGTTACCTAATGGGTCTCTTCCGTCTATTTTCTGTGATTTACCCCCCTTAGCCTGCAGCGGTACATGGTTGAGTCATTGCTAAATGCAGATATCTCATTAAAAGGGGGAATTAAAGGCTATTAAAAATGATTTGCTGCTAGTCCCAGATGAAAGAAGGACCAGTTTACAGTTACAGTTGCCCTGGTCCAAAATAAAATGCAAATTGTCAAAATTGGGCCATTGTAGGAGAACAGGAGTGAACCAGAGCACACATCCTGGCATTCTTTTGAAAGAAAGACACACCCGCAAAAGGGAAATTTCTGAGAGGCTGATTTAAGCAGTTTTCCTTCATCTGCTATAGAGACTAAAGTCATCAGACTGAAAATTCAGAAGTTCTTTGTAAATCTGAGACATAAATTTGGAGTGTGGATCTAAGCAACAAGTTATCTGTATTCCTGGAAGGTGCAAAAGGTTGAGTTGATAAATGATCTTTTTAAAAATAATTTATTTTTAAAATATACTTAAATACAATAAGACACCCTGATAACTCAAGGCTGGTTTAGAAGTTTCTCTTGTAAGAACATTAAAAATTGCATAATCAACCCTGAATTACCAAATGTTTACAGAAGTCTCTATCTTAAGAAATACTGTCCACAACATGGTGTACCATCCTGAAAAGAGTAAGAGCCATCCAATTTTAAAACTGGCAGTTTATAGAAGATGAAGCTGAGAACTGAGGGAGATGCATTTTTATCTGCAGATACCAATTAGAAGTTATTAAGTCCTTCATTTGTAATAGCTTGGCCATACTTGACAGCAATCCTACAAAATGTGGTCCTCTTTTCAGAGGATCCTACTCATGCTCCTACCCTGCTCATATACCTCAGATATCCCCCCAACATAGCTCTTATGCACTCTATGTGAAATAGCCCCAACCCATTAAAACTTTTTCGCCCACTGACCATCTGGTCCCATGAAAATAAAAAAAGGAGTGATTAAAAACCTGGGGACATGAAGCAGTTGGTAAAACCTAAGAGCATCCAGTGTAGAGCTAACTCTCATTCCATTTTTGCTGCCTCCAGCATATCATCACCGCCTCTCAGCTCCCCTGGTTCCAAGATTCCCCTTCAGAACTCCATCTAACTCATGAACCTCAAGTAGTTTCTTCTTTCCTACAGGCTAAGTCCACGCTCCTAGCCTAGTTTTGAAAATACTCTATTTTTCTTCCAAGAGTTCTTATACATAGGACGAATTAATGTTATTTGAGTTTTCAAACTAGGAAGGAGTCCTGAGTACAGAGTGATGATTGTCATCAGGATTGTACTGAAATAGATGGACCACTTCTCACAGAGCATCCGTTGCTTAGAAACAGTGTTATCAGAGTCCTGATGTGTGTGTGCCCCAGAAAGATTCAGGCGGTAGAATTTCCACTCGTTCTCAGCTTCATGCAATGACCAGCCATAGGGGTACATTTTTTTCCCCCTGTGGATACAGCCATTACATCTACAGGTTCTTGGTCTACGAGATTCTCCTCTGCCACTGTCACTCAGCAAGGGTCACCTCTGGGCTGTGAGCTGAGGTCCATTGGAGTCTAGACCACCCCTCCAAGTGGCTCATTGCTTTCATTCATTCCTTCCGGCCAAGGATGCAGGTGCTTTTAGGGAAGCCTTTCAGTGTGTTAGCAGAGGAAGTGATTTTAATGCCCATGCAGTGCTTTGATTTGGAGTTTTCTTTTCCTTAAACACTGGAAGCAAGCATACCTTTGTTTTAGGAAAGGAGATCCACTGCTGTTGTCTTAGTTCATTCTTACTGCTTCTCCCTTAAGTCTGAAGGCTTTATGAATAACTCCCAATCCTTAATTCCTCATTCTGTGGAATTGAAAGTGAATTCAAGTGAAGACACCTGGAGTTGAGCAGGTGTAGAGCAGTAAAATCTGATAAATTCTTTTATCTCTGCATCTAGCTCCTTTATCTTAATCATTAATCTCTTCTTACAAGAAAAAATTGTGTTCCAGGAAAGCATGGCATAGTGCTTAAAACTAGGGCTTAAAACCAGGGTTTAAGCATCCAACGAACCCCCATTTGAACCCCACCTTAGAACTCTCTCCTCATCTAGGAAATGGAGACCTAGCAATAACTTAGTAGCTTTGTCATAAGAAATAAAAAAGGTAATATTAATTAAATGCTTAGCACATGGCTGGCAGTGCTTCGATGCCAGTTGAAAAAGTGACTGCAAGAGAGTATAGTCCAAGATGGCAGAGGAGTAGGAGACCTTGGTTTTGTCTGGTCCCAAGAATGCAGCTAGATCGCTATCAGATCATTCTAAACACCTGTGAACTCAGCCAGAGCTCTAAGAAAAGAATAGCTGCAACTCTACAAATAGAAAAGCGACCACTTTCTGCAAGAATGACAAGACAGAAAAACTGACTTCAGAAAAGAGAAAAGAGGCAGTACTTACTGCCAGGGGCCTAATCAGTATGGACATAAGTAAGATATCAGAACTAGAGTTCAGAATAATGATTATGAAGATACTAGCTCAGCTTGAAAAAAGCATAGAAGACACTAGAGAATCCCTTTCTGGGAAATAAAAGAACTAAAATCTAACCAAGTTGAAATCAAAAAGGCTATTAATGAGGTGCAATTAAAAATGGAGGCTCTAACTGCTAGGATAAATGAGGTAGAAGAGAGAATTAATGATACAAAAGACAAAATGTTGGAGAATAAAGAAGCTGAGAAAAAGATAAACAACTACTGGACCACGAGGGGAGAATTTGAGAGATAAGTGATACCATAAAGAGGAACAATATTAGAATAATTGGGATCCCAGAAGAGGAGGAAAGAGAGAGGGGCAGAAGGTATATTGGAACAAATTATAGCAGAGAACTTCCCTAATTGGGGAAGGAAACAGGCATCAAAATCCAGGAGGCACAGAGAACCCTCCTCAAAATCAATAAAAATAGGTCAACACCCCGACATCTAATAGTAAAACTCACAAGTCTCAGAGACAAAGAGGAAATCCTGAAAGCAGCTCGGGACAAGAGATCTGTAACCTACAATGGTAGAAACATTAGATTGGCAACAGACCTATCCACAGACACCTGGCAGGCCAGAAAGGACTGGCATGATATATTCAGAGCACTAAATGAGAAAAATATGCAGCCAAGAATACTATAACCAGCTAGGCTGTCATTGAAAATAGAAGGAGAGATAAAAAGCTTCCAGGACAAACAAAAACTGAAAGAATTCACGAACACCAAACCAACCTTACAAGAAATACTGAAAGGTGTCCTCTAAGCAAAGAAAGAGCCTACAAGTAACGTAGACCAGAAAGTAACAGAGACAGTATACAGTAACAGTCATCTTACAGGCAATACAATGGCACTAAATTCATATCTTTCAATAGTTACCCTGAATGTAAATGGGCTAAATGCCCCAATCAAAAGACACGGGGTATCAGATTGGATACAAAACAAGACCCATCGATATGCTGTCCTCAAGAGACTCATTTTAGACCCAAAGACGCGTCCAGATTGAAAGTGAGGGGGTGGAAAACCATTTACCATGCTAATGGACATCAAAAGAAGGCTGGGGTAGCAATCCTTATATCAGACAAATTAGATTTAAACCAAAGACTATAATAAGAGATGAGGAAGGACACTACATCCTACTTAAGGCCTATCCTACAAAAAGATCTAACAATTGTAAATATCTATGCCCCTAACATGGGAGCAGTCAATTAAGTAAGCCAATTAATAACAAAATCAAAGAAACACATCGACAATAATACAATAATAGTGGGGGACTTTAACACCCCCATCACTGAAATGGACAGATCATCTAAGCAAAAGATCAACAAGGAAATAAAGGCTTTAAATGACACACTGCACCAGATGGACTTCACAGATATATTCAGAACATTCCATCCCAAAGCAACAGAATACACATTCTTCTCTAGTGCCCATGGAACATTCTCCAGAATAGATCACATCCTGGGTCACAAATCAGGTCTCAACCAGTGCCAAAAGATTGGGATCATTCCCTGCATATTTTCGGACCACAATGCTTTGAAACTAGAACTCAATCACAAGAGGAAAGTCGGAAAGAACTCAAATACATGGAGGCTAAAGAGCATCCTACTAAAGAATGAATGGGTCAACCAAGAAATTAAAGAAGAATTAAAATTCATGGAAACAAATGAAAATGAAAACAAAACTAATCAAAATCTTTGGGATGCAGCAAAGGCGGTCCTAAGAGGAAAGTATATAGCAATACAAGCCTTTCTCAAGAAACAAGAGAGGTCTCAAATATGCAGCCTAACCCTACAACTAAAGGAGCTGGAGAAAGAATAGCAACTAAAGCCTAAACCCAGCAGGAGAAGAGAAATTTAAAGATCAGAGCAGAAATCAATGAAATAGAAACCAAAAGAAGAGCAGAACAGATCAACGAAACTAGGAGCTGGTTCTTTGAAAGAATTAATAACGTTGATAAACCCCCAGCCAGACTTATCAAAAAGAAAAGAGAAAGGACCCAAATAAATAAAATCATGAATGAAAGAGAAAAGATCACAACCAACACCAGTGAAATACAAACAATTATAAGAACATATTATGAGCAACTATATGCCAGCAAATTAGATAATCTGGAAGAAATAAATGCATTCCTAGAGATGTATAAACTACCGAAAAAGAACCAGGAAGAAATAGAAAACCTGAACAGACCTATAACCACTAAGGAAATTGAAGCAGTAATCAAAAAATCTCCCAACAAGAGCCCAGGGCCAGATGGCTTCCCAGGGTAATTCTACCAAACATTTAAAGAAAAATTAATTCCTATTCTTCTGAAGCTGTTTCAAAGAATAGAAATGGAAGGAAAACTTCCAGACTCATTTTATGAGGCATTACCTTGATCGCAAAACCAAAGACCCATCAGAAAGGAGAACTATAGACCAATACCCTGATGAACATGGATGCAAAAATTCTCACCAGAATAGTAGCCAATAGGATCCAACAGTACATTAAAAGGATTATTCACCACGACCAAGTAGGATTTATTGCTGAGCTGCAAGGGTGGTTCAACATCCGCAAATCAATCAGTGTGATGCATTAATAAAAGAAAGGACAAGAACCATCCGATCCTCTCAGTAGATGCAGAAAAAGCAAAGTACAGCATCCTTTCTTGATACAGACTCTTGACAGTGTAGGGATAGAGGGATAACATACCTCAATATCATACAAGCCATCTTTGGGAAACCCACAGTGAATAACATTCTCAATGGGGAAAAACTGAGAGCTTTCCGCCTAAGGTCAGGAACACGGCAGGGATGTCAACTCTCAACACTGCTATTCAACACAGTACTAGAAGTCCTAGCCTCAGCATTCAGACAACAAAAAGAAAAGAGGCATCCAAATCGGCAAAAAAGAAGTCAAATTCTCACTCTTCACAGATGACATGATACTCTGTGTGGAAAACCCAAAAGACTCCACCCCAAAATTGCTTGAATTCATACAGGAATTCAGCAAAATGGCAGGATATATAAAAATCAAGGCACATAATTCAGTTGCATTTCTGTACACTAACAATGAAACAGAAGAAAGAGAAATTAAGGAGTCAATCTCATTTACAATTGCCCCTAAAACCATAAGATACCTAGGAATATAGTTAATCGAAGAGGCAAAGGATATGTACTCAGAAAACAATAGAATACTCATGAAAGAAACTGAGGAAGCCACAGAGAAACGGAAAACATTCCATGCCTCATGGATTTAACAAATATTGTTAAAATGTCTGTGCTATTTAGAGCAATCTATACATTCAGTGCAATTCCTATCAAAATACCAGCAACTTTTTTCACAGATCTGTATCAAATAATCCTAAAATTTGTATGGAACCAGAAAAGACCCCAAATAGCCAAAGGAATGTTGAAAAAGAAAAGCAAAGCTGGTGCCAACACAATTCCAGACTTCAAGCTCTATTACAAAGCTGTCATCATCAAGACAGTGTGGTACTGGCACAAAAACAGACCCATAGATCAGTGGAACAGAAGAGAGAATCCAGAAATGGACCCTCAACTCTGTGGTCAACTAATCTTCATTAAAGCATGAAAAAAATATCCAATGGAGAAAAGACAGTCTCTTCCACAAATGGTGTTGGGAAACTTGGACAGCCACATGCAGAAGAATGAAACTGGACCATTTCCTTACACCACACACAAAAATAGACTCAAGATGGATGAAAGACGTATATGTGAGACAGGAATCCATCAAAATCCCAGACAAAACACAGGCAGCAACCTCTTTGACCTCGGCTGCAGCAGCTTCTTGCTATATACTTCTCCAAAGGCAAGGGAAACAAAGGCACAAATGAACTTGATGAACTTGGGACTTCATCAAGATAAAAAACTTCTGCACAGCAAAGGAAACAGTCGACAAAACCAAAAGACAACCAACAGAATGGGAGAAGGTATTTACATATGTCTTACCAGATAAAGGGGTAGTATCCAAAATCTCTAAAGAACTTGTCAAACTCAACACTCAAAGAAGAAATAATACAATCAAGAAATGGGCAGAAGATATAAACAGACATTTCTCCAAAGAAGACATCCAAATGCCGAAAGAAGCATGAAAAATGCTCAACATCACTCAGGATCAGGGAAATACAAATCAAGACCACAGAGAGATAACCCCTCACACCCGTCAGAATGGCTAAAATGAACAAGTCAGGAAACGACAGATGTTGGCAGGGATGCGGAGAAAGGGGAACCCTCCTACACTGTTGGTGGGAATGCAAGCTGGTGCAGCCACTCTGGAAAACAGTATGGAAGCTCCTCACAAAGTTGAAAATAGAGCTGCCCTGTGACCCAGCAATTGCACTACTGGGTATTTACCCCCAAGACACAAATGTAGTGATCCAAAGGGGCCCCTGCACCCCAATGTTTATAGCAGTAATGTCTGCAATAGGCAAACTATGGAAAGATGAATGACAGATGAATGGATAAAGAAGATGTGGTATATATATATATATACAATGGGATACTACTCAGCCATCAAAAAATTGAAATCTTACCATTTGCAACGACATGGTTGGAACTAGAGGGTATTATGCTAAGTGAAATAAGTCAATCAGAGAAAGACAGTTACCATACGATCTCACCCATATGTGGAATTTAAGAAACAAAACAGAGGCTCATAGGGGAAGAGAGGAAAAAAATAAAACAAGATGAAGCCAGAGAGGGAGACAAACCATAAGGGACTCTTAATCATAGGAAACAAACTGAGGGTTGCTGGAGGGGAATGGGATGGGGGGATGAGGTAACTGGGTGATGGTCATTATTGAGGGCTTGTGATGTAGTGCACACTGGGTATTATAAAAGACTGATGAACCACTGACCTCTACCTCTGAAACTAATAATACATTATATGTCAATTAATTGCATTTAAATAAAAATTTTTAAAAATAATTTTAAAAATGTGCATATTGCTTTCAAACTGCTAGAAAATGGGGAGAAACAGAAGACAGCATAGCTTGTGTTTAAGTGGCTTATTTAGGGTTTTTTTGTTTTGGTTTGGTTTTTTTGCAAAATGGGTGTTAGAGAAGATAAACAAGGAAAGGCAGTAGGTAGGAAAATTTAAGAATTGTGTATTTATTAGCCAGTGAAATCAGTAGTGCCCAGAGGGGTGGCTTGTAGGTTCTAAACAGCAGTAGAATTAGAATCAAGCCTTAAAACTATCATGCAGAGGTGGACTTGCCAGGTGGGTACTGAACAGATTATTTTAGCATCTCGCTGGGGAAAATTCTCCAGTTTTATGTATATATCACTTCCTAGGTATAGTGAGGGAGGGGGCTTTGGAGTCAGGCCAACCAGAATTCTCCCCAGTTCTCTGTGCTCTCAGAGGCTCCCCTGCTAAAAATAGAGATGAAAAGAAGTGTGTTGCACTGTGAGGCTTGGCGGTAATACATACTAAGGTCTGGAACAATGCCATGCTCCTTGGAAGTGATCAATAAATGGTGACTGTTGTTATCTGTAATCATCTATGTTCTCTTCCTCTGTCGACAGGGCAGGTCTACCTAGATGTAGATTTTCTGAACATCTGGACTCAGAATGACACATAGTGTCAAGGAGTGACATGACCCCACAGGAAAGTGAGATTCCTGATTCCCTTAGTAGGGAGGCGAAACCTCTTACCACAACCATGCCTCTGTGATCCTGGAAATTAATATTCTCCCCTTACAAAGGTTAACAACTTACTTTATAAAGTAAGTACTTTAGTGCTTTAAAGAAATTTTTGATACATAAACACACTTTTATTCCCTTCAGGGGAAGTATAGATAGAAACTTCACCTCAATTCATTGTGCTTCTGCCTCAGTCCACTTTCTGCATGATTTGTATCTTGAGGTACTTTGTTCCTTTCTCTCTATAGGATCTATTTTCTTGCATGGAGACTTGTGTCCAAATACTGGACTTCTAACATTCCTCTTGCCTGAGATTTTTCTTTTTTTTTTTTTGAAAGATTTTATTTATTTATTTGACGGAGAGAGACACAGCGAGAGAGGGAACACAAGCAGGGGGAGAAGGAGATGGAGAAGCAGGCTTCCCGCGGAGCAGGAAGCCCGATGTGGGGCTCGATCCCAGACCCTGGGATCATGACCTGAGCCGAAGGCAGACGCTTAACAACTGAGCCACCCAGGCGCCCTCTGAGATTTTTCTTTTAATTGCTGCAGTGCATGGATAAAATAGGAAATCATAAAGCCCAAGTTTTTGTGATGCTGAGGAGGTATTTCCAGTCTTCAGTCTACAGAACACCAGGGTAGGGTGTTAAGAACAAGAACCAAGTGGTTGCCTGTCACTGAGAAAAATTAGGTTTCCCAGGTTACACCACTATTTTTCAAATATATGTAAATACCACGTGATTATTAAAATACAAATTCATGGAAGAAAATATTTGCGAAAGACATATTTGGTACAAGACTGTTACCCAAATTATACGAAGAGCTCTTAAAACTTAACAGTAAGAAAACAATCCAATAAAAAATGGGCCAAATATCTTAATAGACACCTCACCAAGGAAGATATACAAATGGCAAATAGCGTATGAGAAGATGCTCCACATCATATGTCATCAGGGAAATGCAAATTAAAACATACAAAATGCCGTTACATACTTATTAGAATGGCCAGAGTCCAGAACACTAACAACACCTAATGAAGGCAAGGCATGGAACAACAGAAATTCTCGTAAAGTGGTATGGCCATTCTGGAGGACAGTTTGGTGATTTCTTACAAGACTAAACATACTTGTAACATATGATCTAACAGTTGTGTAGTATGAGTACAGAATACAAAATTTCTTTGGTATTTACCCAAAAAAGTTGAAAACTTGTGTGCACACAGAAACCTGCACAGGGATGTTTATAGCCACTTAATTCATAATTTCCAAAATCCAGAAGCAACCAGGATGTCCTTCAGTAGGTGAATGGGTAAACTGGTACATCCAGATAATGGAAATATTATTCAGGGCTAAAAAGAAATGAGCTATCAAACCATGAAAAGACAGGAGGAATCTTAAATGCCTGTTACTCAGTGAAAGAAGCCAATCTGAAAGGGCTACCTACTATTTGTTTCTAACTATATGACATTCTGGAAAGGGAAAATTATGGAGACAGTAAAAAGATCAAGGGTTGAGAGTAGAGAGGAGGGATGAATAGGATTTTTAGGGCATTGAAAATACTCTGAACGATACCATTGTGATGAATACGCATTATTATACATTTATCTAAATAGAATATACAAGACCAAGAGTGAGTCTAATGTAAATTCTGAACTTTGGTTATGAAGTGTTGATGTAGGTTCACCAACTGTAACCAGTATACCACTCTGGTGGGGGATGTTGATAATGGAAGAGACTATATGTGTGTGGGGACAGTGGGTATATGGGAAAGCTCTGTTCCTTACCCTCTTTGTTGTGAACCTAAAACTGCTCTGAAAAAGTAACATCTTACTTTTTTTCTAAGTGAATAGCATGCACAAAAAAAATATAAATTCATTTGGAAGCATTCCTGAATTGGAATGGCAATAACTTTTGAGCATTCTGTATTTTTCAGGTCATAGATACTAAACAGCTTATCACTCATAAGTTTGGGTAGTTCACTAGGTTTCTTTACCCCCTCCCCCTTTTTCACATTGAAACGTTTGGGAACTCTTGACCTAGGCTTTGTTGATTTAAGGGTTAGTTGGAGATAAAACCACTAGATAAAGTTTTTGTCTCTGGGATCGTCATGTACTAGTGAGTCTTTCCACCTATTCTGAGTAAAAAGTCCCAGACTTTCCACTTAAGTGGTACCTTGTATCTTTCATCTCAAAAACATAAAATACGTTTTAAAATTCCACATTGGGGTAGGAGAAAGAAAATGAGAGGGAAGGGTGTGGGAGAGCCTTGCCCAAAGTTACACAGGGCACCAGTGGAAGCCCTGGATAGAGAGAACCAGATTCTCCTTAGATTCATTGTTCTCAGACCCTGTTTCCAGAGACTTGATAAGACTTTTCTGCTCTAATTTCGTCAACAAACTTGAGTATGAAATACTTCTATTTTGTGCCAGTATCTCTCAAAATATGATATCTTCTATGAGTGGGGTCAATCATTTGGGTTAGTTTATTTTGGCAAAATTGTGTGGACTGAAGAATATCTGAGGTTATATTGATCTATATTCCATAAAAACTCAGACCAGGTATTCATGACACAGATTTGATGGAGAAACTTTCAGATTAAATAGGAATCAACCTTAAAAGTGAAGTTATTACTGATAGCCTTTTAGGTTCCAAAGTGGGAAAAAAATCACTATGCAAAAGAATCCTATGCCAAATTAACAACAGCTACTATTAGTTGGATATTTCCCTTGCCTATATCTCAAATTTCCCAATATTCATGTTGTAATATGGAGATAAAAATATGCCAAAACTCTTTTGTAAATATCTTGGTAATTAGTTTGTGTTTGTTATAAACATAAGAACAAATGAGGAGAACCTGGCTGGTTCAGTTGGTAGAGCGTGAGACTTGATCTTGGGGTCATGAGTTCAAGCCCCACGTTGGGCATAGAGCTTACTTGAAAAATTAAAAACTTAATAAATAAAAATAAATGAAATACTATAGTCCAGAGATAATCAAATCACTGTGGTGTGTAAATACTCCCAGAGGAAAAAATCCACAAAATTTATCATTATTGAAATCCATCATCTACACAGGGATGTCAGTCTTTGTTCTAACTGAGCAACACCCACATGCTGATGATTCCCACATGCATCTCCCTTCAGCTCTATGCCTACATATATAACTTTCTTTCTAGATGCCGACACTTCTAAAGTGCCATCACTGCCTCAAGCTTAACATGCCAAAAATTGACTTCATCTGCTCTTAGGTGCCTTTCCTTTCCTATTTGTCCCATTTCAGCTTAATGACACTTCAGCCTACCAGCTGGTCACTTGCAGCAGTCACCTAGTTTATTCTTTGGGGTTGCCCAAGTCATTTTTCTCAATATGGAAATGTGATCAGATCAGTCCCCTGCTTAAAACGGTTAGATGGCATCTCCTGTCTGTAAGTATCAAAGTTCAAACTCTTTGGCACAGCACATAGGGCCCGCAGTCCTCTTCTCACTTGTTTCTGGCCAGTCTGTCTGATAATGTGGGACAGCCCTATAATGTATAGTTTCCTAAATGGGTCATGTCATCCCTCTGCTCTTGGAGTATTTGCAAATAAATGCTCCCTTATACACTAGATTCAACTCAGGGGTACCTTTAACATGCGCTCTCCAGTTTCTTTGTTACTCTTGGCTTTGTCTCTTCTGCCATTCTACCCCAGTAGACCCTCAGCGCAGGCAGTATGTCTTATTTGTATTTCTGCTGCCTATATATGGCCCCAGTACCTGAGATGTGGAAGGTGTTCAAATAATGTTTATTAATGGATGAGTGAACAAAGGAATCAGGAAATTAATTCCTTTCTTTCTAATAAACAGAACATTGATGGTACCCCAGCTAGGTCCAGGACGTCTGAATCTTTAATGCCAAAGGGAATCATGTGTCTGTGATGGTGGGTAGCTTTCCTTGATAGAAAGGTATAACCTCTTAATTTCCCTTTTGCCATCTTTATTGTTACAGCTACACAGCCAGACGACCTTTGCAGAGCCAGGGATTCTGGCCAAACAGCTGTACTGATGTTCCTAGACCTATCAGCAGCCTTAGACAGGCCAGGTCAGCATGTTCTACTCACCCACCCACCTGCAAGCCCTGTGGGTGGTTTTGTCTCATCTGGCTTTGGTCCTTCCCCAGAGAAGTTACGTGGACACTTTTCCTTTAATTCCTTCCATTTTTATACTCTGTGTTAATAAGACCCTTTGCCATGCCTCTTGAGCCTGGTTGCCCCTGATGTCCTTCTGTTTGGTATTAATTATAAGGTCACTAAATATTGCCATGGGAGGGAACAGAACTAGGTAGTGAGCATTTCACAGTCCTTAGCATACTTATTCTTACAGCCCTGTGTCATGACCATGTCAGACACTAACCAGTGATTTAGAGTGCCCCTAAAGGACAAGATCCTTGAGAACTTCTGCAGGAACCTTCGTAGGTGTTCTGTAGGTGAGCTTTCTTTAAGAGCTTCTAGCAATGGGCAGTCATCCGATCAAACCCTAGCTGGCTGAGGTTGGAGGTGTTCTTAGTGACTAGGCAAATTGGAAGCTACCTGGGCAGCATTTCTATTCCTTGTTTGTTGTTCTTCTCTGATGAATTCATATGGGCGAAAAGTTAGAGAAGAAGGAAATACTTAGAGTGGGAAGGAGGAAAGGCTGACATTGTAGGAGTAAGAAAGAAAAAAAAGTTACATTTTCAGGTTGGAGTAGCCGGTGTTGCCTCTCTGGGCATCAAGCCCATACAATTCCCTTTCCCAAGCCAGGCAACACCCCAGGGCTCCCCTGAGCCTGTCACAGCTCCTTTGCCTCTGTCCTCTCTGAGATACGCAGAACCAGATGACTGTCTTCACAGTTGCCACTCGTCTTCTTATGGCTCATTACCATCACGTAGATGGAAGGAAAATAGAGGAGGGCTTCATTTCAATGAAGAGGCCAGAAGAGCATTTTTTCTCCTAGATCTAGGATGCATGCCCAGTGATCATGAAGAACTCTCTCAGGCCCAATCAGACTTTCACCAATTGTAGAATTACAGTTGCCTCAAATTCTGTGTACAAAGGCAGAGACTAAGTCGTTAAATCCATTACTAAACTGGACACTTAAGGTTCATAAAGACAGAGCATTTTGTTCGTTATTTTGTTCATGAACAGAACAATATCTGTCATGCTTATTCACTTAAGTATTTGGTGGGTGATTAAATTTATAAGTGAATAAGCAAATCCACAAAAAGTGTTACATTGTAACTTATTCTGTTAGGGCAAGTCTAAGCAAGAGGATAGGCTTGATATGTCTGGTACCTGATATAGTGCCCTTCATCATGCTTCTGTTTTCTCTACTGTCTCTTCTTTGACATCTGCTCACAGATACCTTGTTTCCAAGGAAAAAACATGAACTTTTGTTTGCTTTAAAGATTACTTATGTCTAGGGGCACCTGGGTGGCTCAGCCAGTTAAGCGTCTGACTCCATCTCAGTTCAGGTCCTGATCTCAGGGTCATGAGTTCAAGCCCCATGCTGGGGTCCACCTACTTTAATAATAATAATAATAATTATTATATCTAATATATGGGAGAAATTTCTCAAAGGATCAGGGCATGTTTTATGTGTTACACCTCAGGGCTGATTATTGAAGAGAATATTATCTAGTAACATCCTAAAATATCATTTTTCTTGCCAAGTCAGAAGAAAAGGAGACTTAATTGATAATCCCAGGCATGTACCACCATGTAGCTGCTAATCCACTGATTTTGCTTCTTCTTATCTTGACCAGACCA
This sequence comes from Eumetopias jubatus, assembly GCF_037043125.1. Classification (NCBI taxonomy): domain Eukaryota; kingdom Metazoa; phylum Chordata; class Mammalia; order Carnivora; family Otariidae; genus Eumetopias; species Eumetopias jubatus. The sequence continues at coordinate 114,844,117 of NW_028274811.1, forward strand.
GCGTGACAACATGACAGTGTCTAAGGTAACTTGTCAAGAGATGGGCACCTGACAGCACTTTGCTGAAGGGTAGGCTTTACCCAATTTACAAATAAGTTGAAAAGTTAATGTGTAATTTGTTTCCTTGGGAAATGAGTCTAGCCACTACTCAGTGTTGTTTACATTCAGTCCGTTTCCCAGACTGACCCCACAGGCCAGTCCCATGGATAGCAGAGCCAAAGGTGTACTAATTAGCTCCTGGCTTCTAGATTCCTCCAAGATCTCTAAGCTCTGTTCTTGTGCTTTCTGAGGAAGTCTCCTCTGGGACAGAGGCATGTTTCCGAGACTGGGAGTAGTAGGTAAAGAAGGAGTTCAAAGGAACAGGAACTCTAGTGTTACTTGGGTACAAGGCCTTGACCACTTGTTACCAACTTCTCTTATGCCAGTAAAGTATCATATGATCATTTATTCAACAGATTTATTGAGTGGCCCCTACACTTTTGGAGTCTGTGAACAATACACAAAACCAACAAAACTCCATGCCCTCATGGAGCTGGTATTCTAGTTCAGGGGGTGAGTTCATAAACAAATGAATTACCTATATCAAATGAGATATCACAGGCGCCTGGGTGGCTCAGTCAGTTAAGTGTCCACCTTCGGCTCAGGTCATGATTCCAGCGTCCTGTGATCAAGTGCCATAACGGGCTCCCCGCTTCTCAGGGAGTCTGCTTCTCCCTCTGCCCCTCCTCCTCCTCATTCTCTCAAGTTCTCTCTCTCTCAAATAAATAAAATCTAAAAAAAAAAAAAATAACAAATGACATACCACATAAGTCAGAAGGAGGTGGTTCAAGCAAGGAAGGGTTATAGGACAGGAATCTCAGTGATGGAGGGCTGAGAGGGCGCTTGTACAAAGACAGGAAGGATGAGAGTCAGTTGCCAAACTGTGAGGTGCTAGGGTGCCTGGAGTGTTTGAAGAATGACAAGGCCACCGTGGCCGGGAAGAGTGGGCAGGGGAGAGTAAGAGCATGTCTGGGAGGTAAAGAGAGCAAGAGCAGGGCTTCACAGAAGATGTGAGGGCTTTAGCTTCTGTTCTCGTTGATACGGGAAAGCTCTGGAGGACTAGCAGCAGTGAGAGTGATGTGAGCTGACTACACACACAGACACACACACACACACTAACAATCTGGCTTTTTTGGCTGCTGTAGGCTGTAGAGGGACAAGGCTAGAAGCAGGGAGACCGGTCCAGAGGCTACTGCAGTAATCCAGACTGGAGGAATTGTGTTGGTGTAGACCAGGGTGGTAGCCATCAAGGTACTTTGAAGGTAGAAGAGCCAACAGAATTTCCTCATGGATTAGACGCGTGCTTTGAGAGAAGGAAGAATGGAGATGGCTTCGAGACTTTGAGGACCTGAACATCTAGAAACTGAAGTCGTCATTTGCTGAAGCAGAAGTGCCTTAGGAAATGCAAGTCTAGGCTACCCCTGTGAGCCGTCCGTGGGGAGGCCAGGTGGGAGCAAGTGAAGGTGGACAGAAGGGGCCCCAAGACTGAGCCCTGGGGCATCACAGCAGAAGAGGTGAGAGGAGGGAAGCCCAGGAGAGTATGGAAGCTGGAAGCAGCAGCATGTAGAAGGCAGAGAGCAAGTAAACCAAAGGCTGCCCACGGTGTTCCTGAGACTCTGCTGTGGAGGCAGCCCTGAGCCAGTGAGGCGGGGAAGGGGATACAAACAACAAAATGACGCAAATCCTGTGACTCCAAATACGTTGTATATATTTGAATGCATATTTGGACAAAGCTGAGTTACAATATGTAAATAATTATGACTCAGTTTTATGTTAAGATATTAGATGACTTTGCTGATTGATCTGAAAAATGCCTTATAACAATCTCATCATTAACGGAATAAGTGACCAGCTATTTTAGAGCCTAAATTCTTTCTGTTAGTGTCATGTCTGTCAGGAAGACAGCTAAAATAACTTGTGTTGGATTGCGAGTTGTTAACTTCAATATGTAAACCAAACAGTTCTGTATTACCTGATGAGTCTGGCTTCTGAACTAATTCTGTTAATTCTGGAAAATAATGAACTTTCTAAGGAGTGAGGATATAATTCATTCCTTAAACACAGGGCATTTTCCCTACATATTTGCATTTCATATTGAAAATGGGGCTCTAAAATGCAGCCCCAGCTCATAGCGTAAAGAGGAATGCGTGATTTTAATTTAGAAATTGAACAGTTTAGGAAATTTACAAAGAGAAGGATTTATACTTAAAAATCGAGTCTTTACAGCTTTATCAGTGTCAAGGCTGTGATTGTTTTTGAGAATTGTCTCAGTAGCTTTGGAATTATCAGAATATGTTTTTTGCTGTTAAAATTTGGACAGTGAGATGCATTTTGAGCTTTTATTGCCAGCCGTATCTTTTAAACTATGCTTCTTTTCCATTAATAATCCCCTAAGGGGATGCTTTTTGGAGGAATGGAAGTGTTTTCTGTTTAACCTTAGAATTCTATCGCTTGTTTCAAAGTAAGCAGATTGTGACACTGGGAAAGTAACTATGGCTTATTCAGAAAACTTGAAGCTTAACTTAAAATTTCAAAATCAGCATAAAATGTCAAGGATTTGTCATTTGCCCATAAACACAGAAGGGAGAAATCATTAGAAATACCTTAGTTATTTATTCCTATTATAAATGACTGTGTTCTTTCAATTTATAATGCCTTTTTTAAAAATGCCCCCTCATAGAAACTAAAACATTATTTAACATCAGTTAACTTTAAGTCCATGAGTACTTTTTGATACTAACATTATTAAAAGCAAGTTTATATTCACTGTAAATTTTCATATTCTGTTTATCTCTTGGACCTTTGTGCTTCGTTTTTTTGCACTTGGCTATGCTTGTAAATTTCAGTTCCTTAGCCATCACTGTCATTTTCATCACTAGTAAATAATATTTATTAAGTGCACACATGCTTTTTCTACAGCTGTTCTCCAAGTAACATCACAGTTGCACAAACAAGCTGAATGTGATAAAGTAAAAAGCAATTAATATTTCTAAATATTTTACTGCAGCTATTTTCGGGCCGTCGCAAAGTAAAAATAACAAGGAAAACTGGTAACGTGGAATGGTCATTGAAATTAGTTCCAGTAGGTCCCAGCTCAGAAGGAGACATACACCTTCGCATAGCTTTCCTTCCTACGTACCCCCCTTGCCATTGAAATACCAGTCTAATCCCAATATTAGAGGACACGACCAATTCTCATTTATAGTAAGTTACCTGGCATTGATCCTTGGTTCTAATGTCTCTAGAAGAAATAAATTATAATTTTGATGGCTGATAACAGATTGGACCCGAATGGGATTGCCACAATTCAACTGTTTTTGACATTATAGAAGATGAAATGTGATCTGGTTCAACCTAATATTTGCATAACACTCTGTGAAACAAGCATAGGAGGTACTGGTGCTTAGTCTCAGAAATGACTTGTTCTGGGTAATGTGTCTGGAAAGAAGTACAGCAGGGATTTCAGAATTTGAGTTTTCTGACTCCCAGTTCAGTATACTTTCTAATATTCTATACTGTGCATCTGGGGAACGGGTTAAAATGACCACAACCATTGTGATATTGAAAGTATGATCCAAAATAAGTGAGCTATGTTTCTTTAGGGGAAAAAAAAAAGAGTGTCAATATGCTCAGGTAATTAATCACTGGGAAATTGGTATGGGTGAAGTGTGCTTCATCTAATTATTTACATTTGTGAGCCAAGAGGTAATTTTTTTTTTTAATGTTTCCACTTTTTTCTTTTAACTTTAGTACATGTAGAAGACTTTGGGCATTGACAAAAGTAGAGAGAACAGTATAATGAAGCCCATGTGCCCAGTACCCAGGCTTGACAGTCAGCACTCCCCACCTCCTTTCCTCCGTCCACATACTTCCCTACCCCACACGGGATTTTTTTGAAGCCAGTCCCAAACATCATGCTATTTCTTCTATAAATATTTCAGTATTGTATAATAAATAAATCACAGTCCATCTTGGAGGCTGATTTGGGGAAATGAGTATCATAATTGTTGATAAGCAAACAATTAAAAACCTTTAAGAAATTGAGCAGAGCCTATGCAAGGGTTGTTTAGAACTAAAAATTGCATCACATCAGCAAGAATTCAGTTACCAAATTTTCCCTTTCTGGCCTCTCTGCCTCAGATACTAGCTGTAGGTATGCCAAGGCATGCATAAGGAGACTTGTCATTGAACACGTTGTTTAGAAAGTGTGTGTGTACCGAACATGAAATCGGACATATCATCCAGCTCAAGTAATGAAAGGCTCTCATTTTTTTTTTTATCACTTCATGTTGTGTTTGCGTGTGAATGCGTTTGAAAGAAAAAAATACGTAAATGAATTAGTTTCCTCAGTGGCTTTTGGGTATATTACCTAAATGGTATTGCTATGGTGATAGCATTCATCAGTTATGAATATTTGTTATTGTTCTTTAAATTCTTTTGTTGTCTAATTGGAAAACTGGTAAAATACTATCATTTTCCAGATAAAGTTCTTGGCAAGTTTTCTCTCTTTCAAACCCCCTAGGACAGTCCACAGCTCCATGAAAACATGAGTCAAATACATTACAAATTTCCCAAGGAGAATCAACATCTTTTCCAGCTGTTTGGATAGTCTGTCTAACATCTGACCAAAACCCTCATCCTCCCAGCCTTGTTCTGGGTTTTTATACTTTGATTTGTTCAATGTTATAATTTTAAAACTGAGCCAATAGTGTGAGTCTTCACTTTTTTTCTTTAAGATTTTTAACTCTTATCACTTACAAAAATAACAATAAAATGTTTAAAAAAAAAAAAGACAGCCACAGAAGATCTTGTCTCCCTAGGTATTTCTCCTTGACAATGCAAAATTCCTTCTTACTACTACTATCAAACCTCTTTTTTTTTTCTCCCTGGGTAATTTTCCTATTATTTACAGCATAAAATATCTCCCAACTATAACATCAAAAAGAACTAAACTTGGTTTGATTGATTAGTTTCAGGTTCTCTATTTTAAATGTCTTTTGGCACTGACCAGCGTGATTCAATTTATTCAGAAGGAATGCATTTGTGATCATTCCAATTAATCCCCTGTCTGTTTTGTCTGGCATTTGTGTGAAACTAGTTATAATAACTTTAAGGTTTGGCAAGCTGTGCAATAAACTGCCCAGGGTGGGATGGAAAACTTTCAGGGCCTAATTAACAAAAGTCAACTTGTCCTCCAGCCTATCTACACGAAATCGTCTGTTGCTTTGAGTTGTCTTTATAACCGTTAATAACATTTGATGAGTAGGTCAGGGCAAGAAGGTGAAACAGAGCAACTGTGTCAATAAGAATGGATTCCAGAGTCGAAGACCAAATTTCAGCAAATGTGCATACACACACACACCATTGTAAAGTTTAAAACATATAGAAAATTTCAAGCATTTGCAAAAGGAGAGAGAACAGTATGAACCCCGTGTACCAAACACCCAAGGCTCAACGGTCAACAACCCACGGTCTCCTTCCATCTGTCCTCCCACATACTTCCCTACCCCTCACTGGCGTATTCTGAAGCCAGTCCCAAACATCACGCTATTTCATCCCTAAGGAGTGGGGGAACAAAAGTTAGCTATAGAAAACCTGGAATATTGTTCAAGCTGCTCTTCAAAGAGAAAGTGATTTCCATTTTAAATGTATCCTAGCAGCTGAGTTATATGGACCTTTACACCCACCTGTGTACCCACCTGAAATTGGCACAAAGATCATGGTGCCAGTATACCATTCAACATATAATGAAACAATTCAGTGGTTGTTACAGTCAAACCTCAGTGAATTGTGTTTAACCATTTTTTTATTTTCTGTTGTCATTGTCTTTTGTCTTTTTCCTTTTGAACTTAAAAATGGAAATGTATTTCAGAATTCTTGACACACTTGAGAACATTTGGAGGGAGTTTCCCCTCAAGCTTCCTCTGTGGCCTGTGAGATGGCACACTAGATGCACCCTTGGTCATGCACCACACTTGGACCGCCCTCTTCCAGGGTCCTCCTCGTCTGTAGCGTGCAGCCACCTGGAATTATGCCAAGAGATGCACCATGAGTTTGGGACAGCAAACCACATTTTCATTTCAACATTGCTAGTGTAATACATGCAAGGTTTATCTTAGGGTGTTTTAAATGTCTCAGCCCACATTACCATCACAACTTGGTGAAATAAAATATGAATCATTTTTAACAATCATGTTTAAACTTTCATATTTTTTATTACCGGAACAAAGGAAAGTTCTCATGTCTTCTTATTCTAGAATATTTTCGGCACTTGAGGAAAAGTGTCAACTAAAATTCAAAGATATCCTCCCATTTCTTGTTTCATTGTGAGTTTTAAGATGATTACCGTCAAAGCAGAAGTCATTATTTTAAAATTAGATTAAGTATAAAAGAGATGACTGGGAATAGGAACCGGCCTGCTCTTATCTGCTTGATAATTCTACCTGATCCACCAGAGCATGTACCTAAATTAATTAATCTTTCTCTTTGTTCACGCTGTATTTGCTCCTGGCAAAACGTGCTGAAATCACTGTTGTCACATGGTTTTAATTTTTGAAAGTCCATCTTTCTAAGATGGACGTGGAAAGAAAAGCTAACTGCACAGAACACCATATTAAGAGGAAAGTAGTTGAAGTTCTGCCATGAATAGTTACCAAAAAAAAAAAAAAAAAAGCAAGCAAGAAAAAAAAAAAGTATGATACTATTTGGCCTCATCTCCCTAGCTAGGGAATTCAAATTGTTGAATACCTAATAGTGCTTTTGTAAGGATTTCAGTTTTCAAAAAATGTGCTGTGGTGGACAAAGCATGACTGTTATGTAAACATATAGTTACTACAGACACTAGAACATATGTGAGTATTTTAAAAAAGATATAACATGTACTCAGATAACAAAATTGAAGCGTGTTTAAATGTTCCATATCAGGTTAGCCCCTTTGAAAACTGCGGGCTCCTTCAGGTCAGTGCGATGCTGTAAGTGGAGTAAGACACAGCAGCATGCCTTAATTACTGACTTCTGGCTACTTTCTTACTACAATTAAATTATATCTAATTTGTCAAGATAATAAGTGTGTATTTGATTTGGCTATGAAATTATATTGTTGCATTTTAGGGTGTATAATGGAACTAGTCTCAGCAAGGATGTTTCTGTATTTTGGGTTGGTTTTTTGCCCCTATCATCCCCAAAATGTTCAAAATTGGCCTGCTATTTTAAACTTCTGTGTTTTAATACGTGAGATTTTAGATCATCATAAGATAGACAAAAATTAAGAGCAGAAAATCAGAAATGCTGCTATTTTGTTGCGATGTTAAGTAATTACTTGAAAGCTGTATTGATTTCTTCAGACAACTCGATTTCTTTTTGTAGAGTCACTGTTCATCTCCTGCTACATGTCATCCCGCCATGTGCTTAACTCTGTCCCCTATCAAAGAGACAAAACTGGAATCCTAACCTCGATCCAGTGTCCTCAGCTAGCCACTCACATCTCTCATTTCTCTGCTCACAGCCAAACTTGGTCTACACCGGCTGCCCGTAACCCATCTTCTTAACTCCTCTACCCCATTCTCACTTCTCCACTCCCATCCCAGCCACCGTGCAATAGGTGCTTCTTACAGGATCACCTCTCGTTACCAAATTCAGTGGCATGTTCCAGTGCTTATCTTTTTTAATGTTTTTAATCTTTTGTACCTTTTTTGTCATTGTTCAGTGCCCACTTCCCTATTCTCCATTCCTGGCTTCTATGGGACACCATGTTCCGCTTGCCTCCCTGGTTACTTGCTTTGGGACTCCTCCAAGGCTTGCTCCTCTTCAATGTTAATTACATATTGATGTTCCCCAGGATTCCATCCCCTGGCTTCTTATCACTAGGCCAGTCTCACTACATGACCATGGCCTACCCTGGCATCAGTTGTTACTCATGCAGGGGATCCCCAGATCTGTCTACGGCTTGGTGGGTGTGTGTATCCAGTGCCCTGTGGATCTCACAGGTTTCTCAAAGGTAGATAGACAGGACTGAATCTTTTTTCTACCTAATTCTCTTTCCCAGATTCAGTGAACAGCACCAGCAACCCACCAACCCAGACTCTGTTTGATTCCTGATACCTTTGTCTCCCTCCATATTCAGCCACTAAATCTTACAAGTCCCCTGTAGCCTTAATATCCTCAAACTAACCACTTTTCTCTCCATCTTCATTTCTGAAATCTCTCTGCTTTTGGGTTCTTCCCACTTGGTTTGACCTTATCATTCTATCTTCCAACATTTTTTTTTGGGAGGTGTGCAGGCTTTATTGTATATATACAGTTATCTGACAATCATTCAGAAAGGGGAGTATTTTTTATTTTCTTTTTATTAAGTGTTCTAATTCCAGTACAGTTAACATACAGTTTTATATTAGTTTCAGGTATACAGTATGATGGTTCAACAATTCTGTACTCTGCTCATCATCACAAGTGTACTCCTTAATCCCCACAATCTATTTCACCCATCCCCTTACCTTCCTTCTCTCTGATAACCACCAATTTATTTTCTATAGTTAAGAGTCTGTTTCTGGGTTTCTTTTTTTCCTTTGCTCATTTGTTTTGTTTCTTAAATTCCACATATGAGTGAAATCATATGGTATTTGTTTTTCTCTGACTTGTTTTGCTTAGCATTATACTCTCTAGCTCCATCCATGTTGTTGCAAATGGCAAGATTTCATTCTTTTTTATGACTGAATAATATTCCGTTGTCTATGTATACTACATCTTCTTCATCTATAGTGGCTACTTGGGCTGCTTCCAAAATTTGGTTATGGTAAATAATGCTGCAATGAACATAGGGGTACATGTACCCTTTTGCATTAGTATTTCTGTATTTTTTGGGTAAATACTCATATGGTTATTGGATCATAGTGTCGTTCTATTTTTAATTTTTTGAGGAACCTCCAATGTGGTTTTCCACAGTGGCTGCACTGGTTTGCATTCCCACCAGTAGTACACAGGGGCTCCTTTTTCGCCACATCGTCACCAGCACTTGTTGTTTCTTGCATTTTTAATAAGTGTGAAGTGATATCTCATTGGAGTTTTGATTTACATTTCCCTGTTGATGAGTGAGGTTGAGTATCTTTTCATGTGTCTCTTGGCCATCTGGATGTCTTCTTTGGAGAAATTTTTTTTTTTGGTGATGAGTTGTAGGGGTTCTTTATATTTTTTGGATACTAACTCTCCTGCTTCATTATTAGTGTATAGAAATCCAGCAGATTTCTTTATGTTGATTTTGATTCCTACGAGTTTACCGAATTCCTTTATCAGTTCTAGCAATTTTTTGGTGGAGTCTTTAGGGTTTTCTGTATATAGCGTCATATCATCTGGAGGTAGTGAAAGTTTTATTTCTTCCTTATCAATGTGGATGCCTTTGATTTCTTTCTGTTCTCTGATTACTGTGGCTAAGACTTCCAATACTATGTTGAATAAAAGTGGTGAGAGTGTTCATCTCTGTCTTATTTCTGGCATTAGGGGAAAGGCTCTAATTTTTTTCTCCTTGAGTATGTTAGCTGTGGGTTTTTTATATGAGGCCTTTATTATGTTGAGGTATGTTCCCTCTAAACCTACTTTCTTGAGGGTTTTTATCATGACTAGATGTTATGCTTTGTCAAATGCCTTTTCTGCTGTATTGAAATGATCATACGATTTTATCCTCTCTTACTGATGTGATATATCACGTTGATTGATTTGTCAACACAGAAGCATGTCATTATAACCCTTTTAAGCATAATATTTAGCATAAAGCTTGCATGGTGAATCATATTTAAGCAGCAGTCCAGACCAACTTGTAAATGATTAATCTTTTGAAAAAGAAGTATAAATACATAAAAATTTTAAAACCAAATAAACTGAAATTACATACTGAAGACAGGCTGTTAATATTTTATCTATAACATTGCAGACCCTTCCATTTAAATATATATAACAATCTTTTTTTAAAGGAGATGATAACATACAAATTGATTTATATTATCCCAAGATGGTATCGCATACTTCTCTCTTGGCAGTTTCAGATCTGTAACATGGCATTATTGTATGACAGTCGCATGGCTTATTGAACCAACACTCTATTGGATGGATGTATAGAGTATTTCCAACTTTATTCATACATCCTTCTATACTTGTCCATCTATTTTCTGAGGACAGATTCCTACTAGTGAGATTTGTGAAATTCCGGGAATGCATTGTTTTAGGTCTTTTAAAACAGATTGTGAGATAACTGTACAGTACATTTATACTAGGGTATATACTGTCCTTAGCAGAGTATGAGTTTGTCTATATTCCCCACACCTACAATAGTCATTCTTTTATATTTTTAACTGATTGGATAAATGAAAAATGATACTTCAGGCCATTTACGCTAATTTTAGACAAATATCTACAATGTTTGGTTATCTGGTTGCCAAACCCACAATAGATCAGAAGCAGGAAATTGGAAGAAGAATGATGAGTTGCTATAGTCAGATGCATTGGCAGCAGTGTGAAATAATAGCAGACAGACTAACAGTGAGGAAGGATACAAGAAAACTGGGGAAAAAAAAAAAAACAGAAATAGATTCCCAAACTGCACAGTGCATGGCCCATTTACTTCAAGACCCAACAGCCCAACGCCCCTCTGTGGTCTCTAAGGCTTTCACCATATTTCAACACAATGTCCCCCATCTCAGCATTTTGAAATCCTACAAAGACAGTAAAACCTTGGCTCGTAGCAACAGTAATTAATTAAATGTCAACTGTTGTCAGTCAGTTGCAGATTGCTAAAATAATATTCTGTATTTAACCTCCTACAAAAATAAAGCTTTTAAAACACTTATACTATCAGTTGCAGAATTGCAACCCTCCACTTAACCTCTTCCACTAAAATATGCTAGCTAAGTTTTATTTTTTTAAGCATTAGGTCACTTGCTAAAACATTGAAGGATATGCTAATAATATGTAAACAAGGAATATATTCTGAGGACTCTTCTCAGCCTGGAAAAAGAATGCTTCTGGCAGACATGATGCTCCGCTTTCAATTTTAAGGAACTACCATGGGCAAATATACTTAGTTGTATCTCTCTAGACTAGAGAATAGATGGCATTGGCAGAAGTTAAAAGGAAGGCAGATTTCTAACAATTAGGGTTTTTTAATTCTGTCAAAGGTTTTCTTAGGTTTGACAGACTGTTAGACCTCAAAGGAATATTAGTGATCCATAAATAACAACTCCCATGTTTTACAGATAAAAAAGAAAACCAAAACTCAAAATAAGTGGCTCACTGCAAGGAGTGGAATACATGCCCCACTCTCCCACCTTTGCATGCAGTGTTTTGTTTTCTTAAGAGAACAGGGTGCCCCTCACAGCAAGTTGTACGTTGCTGGAGTATTCAGTCTAGTTGTCAAAGATGTTGTAGAAAGGATTTCTGCATTGGGAGGAAGTAAAATTAGAGGACCATGGAAATCCCTACCAGTTCAGAAAACCTGTTAGTTTCGTTTTAAGTGACTGTTTAAAACCAGTATAGAAATACCTTTAGGCATCTATCTCAAGGAGGAAAATACAAAATATATATACATTTTTTGGAATATATATATATATATTTTTTAAAGGAAAAACACAAAGAAAATGACTTTACAATGGAATGTTATATTAATTGATTTGGTAGGGGCCTTGAACATCTATAAAATGAACATCTATAAAAGACACAAGTAAGTTTCAGCTCCTGTCCAAATGGTGGGATTCTAAGGGCACAGGTAGGCTTGTTGGGGAAGAAGGCCTCTGCAGAGTTTGCTCTAGCTGTTGTAATATGCAACCCCTGCACTCATCCACCCTCATCTGCAATCTTCAGATGATAAGAGAAATTACACGATCAAATCTAGAGTTGTTAGAAACTTTAAAAATAAGGCAACTTTCTTCCTTAGAAGAAATAACCATCTATGTCTAGAATTTACCTGGCAATCAGTTATCAAAGATGTGAAAAATTCCAGTTACATTTTAGAGTCAATTTTATGTCCTTGAATTTTCAATTTTTTTGAAATTTTTTTTCCTGTGAAATTTACAGAACTGGAGGAAGAAATAAAGCCGAATCTTGTCTCTCATGTCCGTAGACCCTATGAGTTTCTGTGCTGGCTCCTATGGGAAAATACAATTTTTCACCCAAAGCAAAAAGGTTAACTTCAATACTTCAGTTCTAGAATAAGGGTTTCAAGATGTATTTTTACCATGCCAAAGTCTGCAAAAGTCTTGGAAAACCAAAACCATAATGTGGAAATCTGACAAGCTTGCACTGTGATCTGCTTCTTTGGAGATAACATGTTCATTTTTCATTCAAGGGAGGGGATAAATGTGCTAATTAGGTCACGAATTTCCATTGTTAGATTCTTACTGTCATTTTATTACCTTTTTTCCCTCTAAACCCTAAGAGAAATGTTGCTCCTTCCTATTTTTCAGACCTACTTTTAATACTCGGGTAATAGTGGCTGTAGATTACTAGCAGCCCGCATGTATGGAGCACTCTCTAAGCACCAGACACTGGGCTGAAGCTTTATTTATATTACGCCTTTAAAACAGACAGAGTTAAGTAATTTCTCTAAAGTCACACGACTTGCAAAAAAAAGAAACTGAAATGCAGCCTCACAGGCCTCTCCAGGCCTCTCTTTGTCTTTTAACTTCGAGAATTCTCTCTCAACCACTCATCACCTTCTATTGTGTTCTCTTCTGTGATAAACCTAGGACAATTATTTAATTCATAACTTATTTACCCTTAAAACTTTAATCTATCATTTTGACCTTTGATCCAATTAAAATGAACCAAAGGTAAATGATGAAATCTTTTCACATTACTTGAACACGTCTGTGAATTCTTTCTCATTACTTTTGAGGAAAACAATGTATATTTAAGATCCATTTCTGATCAACCCTTGCATGGAGACAATTAATGGATGTTTTGGTTTTGAGATCTGTACAAGCTGATCCAGACAGATTTCAAAATGAAACTTACTGTTTAAAAACTGACACACACAACACACTCTTGTATGGTTCCAATTATGGATACTGGGCTGGTCTCCAACCCCCAGGATCATTCTTATGGAGGGTTCTATAGTAAAGAGTATGACTTGCTTTCTCAGTGAATTAATGTTTTGTAACACGGAATTCCAAATTTATTCTGTTGTAGTTAATGGTGATTATGTAGATCATAGTAGTCCGTCCAAAGACTAGGTACATGGACTAGAATACACAGTAGGTATAGTTTGTGTATATCATGACTTTTCATATATCTTTTCATGAAAAATATTATGGATGTCATAGCCCCCAGGTTATTTGCTAGAATACAAATTACGCAAGCATTTTAGGAGGCAATTTGGTGATACCTATCAAAATTATACATGCATATTCCCTTTGGCCTGATACCCTTACTTCACTGAAGTATTGCTGATAATAGTAACAAACTGTGAACAACCTAAATATCCATTAGGAGGGAATTGCTTAAATGAATCCCATTTCTTCTCTGCAATTGAACACCATATGATCCCTAAAAAAAATATGGTGGATATCTGTATGCTGCTGTTGAAGGACCTTCAGGATAAATTAAATGAGAAAAGCAAGTTTGAGAAGCCTGAAACAGTTATATGCTGGTCTTTGTATGGTTTTCTGAAAATATGCACACATTAAATTAACACACACACATAGACTCCTAAAAAAAAATTGTTTTTTTTTTTTCCTGGAAGGATACACGGAAATAAATTCAGTTAAGAGTAATTGATTTGGCAGAGTGGGATGAGGATGGTAGATGATCATGAGGCTTTTACTTTCTGTTTCATGCCTTTCTGTGCTGTTGGAGTTTTCTCAACTTGTACATGTATTCCCTTTCAGTCATTTAGATAGTGGAGCTGGGCGTAATATTTTTCTCTTCTAATCTTTTGTGCATTACATAGTATTAGTAAATGTTATTTAACATATGATAAAACCAATGAAAGGATTTTTTGTTGTTTTGAAGATCATACTTGATCCTCGAGGATATAATGTTTTCTGAAGTCTGATTCTACTCATTACTGTTTTTCCCTAGTCCAAACATTAACTGAAAAAATTTCAAGCCTGTCCAAAATGTTATTTTATATAGAAGCAATTATCTTATTGCCTGTCTTTGATAATCCACAGTCCTTGACTTGATGGAGATAGAGAATGAGCATAGGGCAGATGCCTAAAGCCCTAACATTTGGGCCATATGGTACATGACAAGATACAAGGGACCCTAATAAGAACAAGCCTCCTCTAATTCCTGCAATCATGTGTGTTTTCAGGAAGGTTAAAAAGACAGCCCCAGGATCCTACCCACAGCATTCTAGAAATGTAACCTGACGTCTTTTATTATGTGTGTATAAAAAGCACTAAGGATTGAAAATAATGGAATACTCTCTGACCTGGGTGTTTGGAGGCTTGTGGTTAAGGCCCAGCTCTACCACTAGCCCTTTGACCTTGGACAAGTCACTTCAGTCTCACCCCTATGAAGAGATGGGGTGGCCACTTATCTTGGCAATAAAATAAATCAGACATACTGATACTTATGAAACAGGTTAAGCCTTGCAATTTGGTCACCTCGTGTACAAAGCATCTTGCTTTCCCTTCGTTCAGCAATACAAAATTGCAACAAGACAGGTCAACCTTGAACTGAATGCTCTGGTCAAAACAGAAGAGAGAACAAGCATCTCTTTTTCATTAGGTATTCCAAATTCTATCCTTAGATTAAGTTAGATCTTGAGAAATTTTTGTATCCCAGCCTCTTTGGCTTGGACTGAAAAATGCTTTTGTTGAAGTACATTGACTTTTGTATTGACCTTGAGCTGTCATCAAGGACCACAATAAGAAAATCACTGTTAAGGGTACATCATTTCATTACATTTTTGAGTGTGCTTTCTAAGAAATGTCCAGATAGTAAATTCCCTTTAGAATTTGCACCAGGAAAATGTTTATCTTTCCTGCCAGCTAGGTTTACTTCAGCTTATGAGATAAGGAGAAGATGGTATATACCTTATACATACTCATTTTACCCTGCCTGAACCAATTTCCACATCTTTAAATTTGAGAAATTAATACACATTCTAATCTACTTTGACTTTCAAACTTATGTCTCCACTTTAGGCTCTTTCCCTTAAACTCTCAATTCATCTCTCCATTGGTCTACTTAACATCTTCATTCCTTCCTTCTTCCCTCCCTATTTCCCTCCCACAGATATTTACCAAGCATATAATGTTGTGTCAGGCACTACTCCAGGCATGGGGGATGCAGTGGGGATCGAGACAAGCAGAATTCCTGACCTCTTGGAACTTTCAGTGCCCTAACAGAGAAAGATAGTAAACAAGATGAAGTAAAATATGTTATGTTTCCTTTTATGTGTATTTTTTTAGATATTTTCTTATTGGTTACCATGGGGATTATAATTGACATTCTAAATTTATAATAATCTTTGAATTGATACCAACTTAGTCTTAATAATATATAAAAACTCTGCTCCTATGCAGCTCTGTCCTCTCCCCATTTATGATGTTGTTCTCACAATACATTTATACATTGTGTGCCCATTAACATAGATTTTAAATTATTCTTTTATGCATTATCTTTTAAATCACAGAGGAGATAAAAGGAAGGAGTTACAAATCAAAAGTACAACAGTATTCACTTTTACATTCACCTATGTCGTTACCTTTACCAGAATTCTTTATTTCTCTATTACATTCACCTATGTCGTTACCTTTACCAGAATTCTTTATTTCTCTATTAAGTCTGTTGAGTTACCATCTAGTATCCTTTTATTTCAGCCTGAAGGACTTCCTTTAGCGTTTCTTGTAGGGCAAGTCTACTGACAACAAACCTCCTCAGGGTTTATCTGGGAACATCATACTTTCACCTTCATTTTTGAAGGATAGTTTTGTCAGGTATAAAATTTTTGGTTGATAGTTTTCCTTCAGCACTTTAAAAATGGCATCTCCTTTGTGGTCTCTGGTTTCTGATGAGAAATTTTCTGTTAATCTTATTGAAGATCTCTTGTATGTGACAAGTTGCTTTTTCTCTTCTTTTAAGACTCTGTCTTTGTTCTTGGCTTCCCATAATTTTTTTATTGTATGCATATTGATTGTTCCTGAAGTTTGTTGAGCTTCTTGACTGTATAGATTCATGTCTTTTCTCACATTCTGGGAGTTTTCAAACATTTTTTCTTCAAATTTTCTTTTCCTTTCTCTCTCTCCTCTTCTTCTCAGATTCCCATTGTATATACTGATAGACTAGTATGGTGTCCCACAGGTCTCTTATGTTCTGCTCATTTCTCATCATTCTGTTTTATTTCTGTTCCTGAGACTAGATTTCAATTGACATGTCTTCAAGTTCAGTGGTTCCTTTTTCAGCCTGTTCAAATCTGATATTGAAACCCTCTAGTAAGTTTTTCATTTCTGTTATTGTACTTCTCAGCTGCCAAATTCTGTTTGATTTCTTTTTATAATTACTGTCTTTTCATTGATATTGTTTGTTCATATATCATTCTCTTGGTTTCCCCTAGCTCTTTGTCCATGGTTTCCTTCAGCTCTCTGAGTATGTTTAGGGCAGTTGATTTAAAGTCTTTGTCTAGTAAATTCAATGTCTATTTCTCAGTGTTTTTTAACTTCATCTGTGAATGTGTCATACTGTCTTGTTTCTCCACATGCTTTTTAATCTTTTGTTGAAAACTGGACATTTTGAATTTTATATATAGTAACTCTGGAAACCAGAGTCTCCCTCCTCAGGATTTTTTTGTGTTTTTTGTAGGCTGTAGCTGTTTATTAGGTTTTCTAAACTATTCTTGTAAGGTCTGCATTGCATTCTTGGTCATATGTGGTCTCTGAATTTTCTGTTCCTTTAGTTCGTTTTCAGCTACTGTTTTGACAGAGTTTTGTGAAAGCCAGGAACCAAATGAGAAAGAGAAAAAATAGGAAATTGGAGGAGGTAAAGGCAGGGGGGATCCCTCTCCTGTCTTAGCATACATGCTGCCCTGAGCATGTGTATGATTCTCTGTATTTCCCAGTATATACAAGTGCTTTTGAATTCCCTGATTTCTCAAACTCTCTCTAGCTTTTCCTGTACACTTTTTGCAGTCTATCATATGCTTCAACTTCATCTTCTGCCCCAGGTGATTGCAGGCTTTTTGTGTGTTTTTTCAGGAGTTCCAGCCAAAGTAGGTTCTGAATTAGGTGAAACAAAGACAGGCATCTTGCATCAATCCTTCAAGTAGACCCCAGATAGATTAGAACAGACAAACATAATTCTTTACAAATAAGGTCTGTGCAGCTCCCTCCAAAACTGGGGACCAGGGTCTCCTGCTGAGAACATGGACTGTCATTCTCAAGACCACTGCTGGAGCCAGGGAGGAGCATAGGCCCAGGACATAGACAAACACCACAGTGCCTACCTACCACTTACCAATTGCCTTTCTGCTCATTCATTGTTCACTTGGTTGATGTAAACCTTTGTTTCCCAAGTGTTGTTAAAGTTGATTCTGACATTTTTACTTGACTTGTCGATGTTTCGTTGGGGGATAGGACCTTGGAGCTGTCTACTCTGCCATTTTTGCTGATGTCAGTTTTCTGCCCCACTTTAAAATGTAAGTTTTAGATATGTGTTTTATTAGAACAGTCTTTCTTAAGCTGTAAAATACTTTCTAGTATTAGAAATTTTAATTGCAGCTTTAATTCTAATATCATAGAATATTGCTGCAGGCTCATAAAGGAGGCCTTGCAGAGTATTTACATATTTTATAAAGCTCTTTAAAGGGGAAATGGTAAATCACTATTAGCGTGGCACTGAAATGATTAGACGGAAAATTTTATCCTTTTTGAAAGTAACCTAATTGTTGAATAAAGGAAATCATTGGGATATCAGGACTGAATAGAGGGCTGTAGACTCTTCTCCAGCTTCACTGATATCTCGCCTTGTATTATAATCCTTGAAGGCAGGTTCTCAGGGTCTCTGTTCAGGAAGATCTGCGGGACCTGGCCCATTGTGTCAAATGAGATATGTCCAATAAATGTTTGTTAGATGAACTTCAGGTTAACTCAGACATTGCTACTGTATTGAACACAGGCGGGAGATGTGCATTTCCATGCTGGAAGGGAATATAGAGACTTTCACCCAAAGAACTATTTCTTAGGCAGGTTCCAGTTGGAGTGTTACCCAAGAATAGGTGCAGTGTGGAAACGCTGGAGTGTAGGTCAGTAATTAGATTGATGGTCTTTCTATAAAATAGTTGCCACTTTACAAACAATACTTTTAAAAGGAAATACATTCTGTCCTATGCAAGGAACAGTGAGTGAGGCCCTGGTCAACAATATGTGGGAGGCAAACTTTGGGTAACAATGCCTACATTTCCTGACTGTTTTGAATATTAAGCAAGGCCATATATGTGAAACACTTGATCCGAAAGCCTAGCACAATGTAGATTTTCAATAACGCAACCTCTTTAATGGGACCTTAAAGGGGATGATGAGTTTATCCTCACTTTCCAGGATACCAGTGTTTGGTATGATAGGAAAGCTGTTCTGGGACAGAAGTGGAATGGTAGGGAAGTAGGGGAGGCAGGGACATGATATGTAAGGAGTGGTCAGTGATCTGGGGAGGAATTAGGCTTATGGACCAAGGAAATATTATTAGAAAATAATTCCCTTATTCTTTTCCTATCATTGTAGCAATCAACTTATTCACTTTGTAATTATGAGAAATTAGTGTACAAATTCTATGCTTTTAGCAGAGAGCTTGGTCCCAAGAGAGAAGAATTTATTAATGTATTTCAAGATGACAGGTGGAAAGAATATATATAGGGATCCTTCTAAAATAACTGAGTCTTCCTCAACTGTTTTCATATCATCATCCTTTAAATCCCTTAAATCCAGATTCTAAAGGATCCCAGTACTGGTTTCCCTAACATCAGGATAATTCCACCACTTGGAAATGAGAGAGACAGCTCTCCTGTCTTTTGGCATTTTAGAAAAAACGGAGGATGAGAAATACCTTGTGTAGAGCATAGAAGTCTCTGAACCAGTACTAAAGATCTGAAATTAAATTATCTTAGGTTTTGAAAGTAGAACGCTATTCTCATATCATATATTTAATGTGAATATACAATAAGGTACAAAAAGTCCAATACCATCTCATGACTTAATTGCAACCCTGGAAAAGAAAATGCAGTATTTTCAAGGGTTCATATATAACACATTAAAGCATAAGACACTCATATAGTAATAAGTGTTGCTCATGGCTTTTGAATCTATAAATAGGCATATTATGATGGACCAAGACTTTGGATATGTCCATACAAATTGTGATTATATAAGCTGGTTATCTCATTAAATGAGGAAAATGTAATAATATGTGGGATATTAACTTTGCTCTCACCTTCCCTTGGCCAATGCCTTCCCTTCCTTGAGGTTGTCAGTGTGAAAAAAAAAATTCCTCTTGTCCGTGTCCACCTCTCACACCCTCACCCTCTCTCGTACTAAAAAGATTTCACACTCTCAAAGCTCCTTGATATCAATAGCACTGACCATGACTAATACTTGTTAAAATTTTGTGTAGTCAATTGTTTAATAAGGGTATCCCTCACTATACTCTTTGGTTTAAGAAGTACTGAAATCATGGGGCGCCTGGGAGGCTCAGTCGGTTAAGTGTCTGCCTTCAGCTCAGGTCATGATCCCAGAGTCCTGGGATCAAGCCCCGCATTGGGCTCCCTGCTCAGCGGGAAGCCTGCTTCTCCCTCTCCTACTCCCCCTGCTTGTGTTCCCTCTCTTCCTGTGTCTGTATATGTCAAATAAATCTTTAAAAAAAAAAAAGTACTGAAATCATGAGAAAAGGGCCTTAAAGTGTACAAACAACCCAGAATCCATATTCTTATATAAAAAGCTCATTTTATTTAAGCAAATTTATAAATACTTATTTAAAATTCTTTTAGCTCTCTACTCAATAATAATAACCCCTTACATTTTATAGTGCTTCATCTTTTGCAAGACACTGTTATCTTCCTTCATTCCTCTGAGATGGGTAATATCTCTTATTGTACAGATCAGAAACCGAGGCTCAGGGAAGTTGAGCGACTTGCACAGGATTCTGGAGCCCAGTAATTGACAGAACGAGGACTCTAGTCGAGCCCCAATTTTCTTTTTTTTTTTTAAGATTTTATTTATTTATTTGAGAGAGAAAGAATGAGAGAGAGAGCACGAGAGGGAAGAGGGTCAGAGGGAGAAGCCGACTCCCTGCTGAGCAGGGAGCCCGATGCGGGACTCGACCCCGGGACTCCAGGATCATGACCTGAGCCGAAGGCAGTCGCTTAACCAACTGAGCCACCCAGGTGCCCGAGCCCCAATTTTCTTTCCCTATCACAGCTGGATCTCCTAGGAAGGGTCTAGTTCAGTGTACACATAAATATTTATAAACATTATGTCACTGTTCTGAACTAGTACATCTTACTATTTGGACTATTTTTTGACTGGAGCTATTGTAGCAAAGTGGACATTTGTAGAAATTCAATCTACAGCAGTTTTATATTCCCTCTGCTTTGAAATTTTCATCTTTTGCTAGCAACAACATACTTCTGTGACAATAAAGAAAACATTTTCCTGTTGTCATCTAAATGCTCTTCTCACGTCGTTAACACACCTGGAGTTAATTTTTGTAGACTTTCTTTTCTCCTTACACCATGAAATCACCATGAAGATACTGCTGCTTACTTGAATGCTTGATCATCTGACACCTAATAATAAAAAATTCATTGGCCCTATAATGGAGCTTCATCTTTCTTAATGTTTAAAAACATTTAGAAATTATTTCCTTTCTTAAACAAAAATCACAGTAGAGTTAAATAAGCATTTCCCTCAGGAGATAACGATTGAAATTTAAAAGTAAATCACTGCTAACTTTGGGCCAATAAAAAAAAGTTTCATGGAGATGATTTTTCACGTTCATTTTTTTAAGTGCGATACTAAAACTGGGGAGTGTCATATAAAACAAGCCCAAAGCACTTTTTGTACCTAAAGTAAAAATTACGTTTGTGGCCTTTGACATATCAAGGGACTGCTAATATAAAGCAAGCATAAGAACAACTCTTCAACCTTCTCAAAATTTAAACATAAGAAATTATTTCTGTCTGTGCAAGAACTCTGATTCTTTCACACAGTTTCCAAAATCACAGCACAGATTGTTCAAAAAGCATTTGTACCAATTGTTTTTTTTTTATTAAATTTGAGTTATCATTCCCAAAAGCATGAAATACAAATGAATTTTTTTTCTTTTATCCAAAACCTGAGAGAATAGTAAAATTTTATATAGTGGGGCAATGGGTAGGGGAGAAACAATTGTTAGGCTTCTAACACTCAAAGAAAAAAGATCCAAGGAAACACTTGATTTTATCCAGGTGTATATATATTTACTTACTGATCTTTCTAGTGTTCAAAAGTATGTAGGTAAGGCGTGAGGTTTTCCAAAAAGTTGTATTAAGGTATTCTTTCATTTTCTAGACCAGTGCTTCTCAGAATACGGTCCATAGACTGGTACTAGTCCCCAGAATGTTTGTACCAGTCTTCAGCAAGATGAACACAGAAAGTGAGAAACAGCACTTAAGAAACCGGTAGCAGTTTGGCATTGCTGCAATATCCGAGTGCACGGTTTCTTATTCTACAAAAGCATAGCTCAATCCGGGATGGATTAAAAAACAAATACAAAACAAACCGTGTCCTTTGTGACTTAGGGTTTTAGAAGTTCTGAGATAGCTCGGAGCCACAGACTTTTTATGTAAAGCATCAGATAGTAAATATTTCAGACTTTCGGGGCCATACTCAGTCCCAGCTCTGCAACTGTGCTGCACAGCAGTGCCATAGACCAAGTTAAACAAATGAGTGTGGCTATGTGCCAATTAAATTTTACTTAGAGACACTGAAACTTGAAGTACATCGAATTTTTACACACCACAAAATACGATTTTTAATTTTTATTTTTTTCCTCAACCATTTAAAAGTATAAAAATCATTCTTAACTCATGCAGGCCTCACTAAAACAGGCAGTGGGCTGGATTTGGACCTTGGCTGCAGTTTTCTGACCCCTGAGCTAGATCACCAGTGCAGCAATCTTCGGTAACAGATGCTGTTACTTCCTTGTCTCCACACTCCCCTTGGTCTCTGCAATTTTAATTGCCACTTACTTTCACTCTGCAGTTTGGGTTATTATTCAAGAATACCTTAGAGCACTCATAATGCTTAGAACATTATGTTTAATAAAGTCCAGAAGGAAAATGTTCCAAGTATCACTGTGGGAATAAATTTTAGGATTCCGTATGACCTACTGGCTTACATGAACTTTGCTTAAAAAAATAATAATAAATCTGACAAGAGTGGGATGGAAGATCTCTTTATCGGGTGCATTTAGCATAGTAGTAGGTTATTTTAATTTGTTGCTTGGAACAGGTGATGATAGAGCATGAGTTGAAATCCTACACCGTCCTATATTCTGAAATGGAGAAGTAATCTGTTTGGATAGTAATCAAATTACAAAAAGCTGTGGGTAGATTGTGAGCTTGGCATCCAGAACTGCTCAGAGTCCCCCAGCCTCTCTGAGGCCCTTTGCCTCTCATACTGTTAAGAGAACCCCAACCCCTAGCTGCTCCCACAGCTCACCAACCATCCTGAGGCCATCAGATTTCTCCTCTTAGAAATCTCTCATTCAGCTTACTAGAAGTGGTTCATTTCTCACTATCTTGAGTGTTACATTCTTTTATATATTTGAGTACTACATCATTTTGTTACTTGGTTGAGCTT
Organism: Eumetopias jubatus; assembly: GCF_037043125.1. Lineage (NCBI taxonomy): Eukaryota > Metazoa > Chordata > Mammalia > Carnivora > Otariidae > Eumetopias > Eumetopias jubatus. The sequence goes on from NW_028274811.1 coordinate 114,866,973, forward strand.
TCACCTAATTATCCAACTATAATATCGATGTTTATGGTGGTTACAGTTTTACTTAATTTTTCACAACGTAGCACCTTTTCTCCATTTTAAACAGAGTTCGTCATCGCATTCTGCACATGAACTCTGCACTCTGTGAGCATGTCACCGTTGAGCAAAGGCACTTATCTTCATCATTATTCCTTTTTTAGTATTTAGTCCTAACAGGGTTTTGGGTCTTTTTTCCCTCTTCACATACACAGCCGTCTTTTGGAAACAGTTACTTGTAGTTTTTCAGAGTTGGGGAAAATGTTTCATCAAGTTGATAAAGTTCAGTGTTCTGACCTAATATGGTAGAAGCTCCTGTCAGAGACTATGTACTTTTTTGTTGTTGTTGTATTTCACAATATAAGAGGTTAACTTTTGTATGCATGCTACAGCATTTTTGGACTGGGTCGAGTCCTCCAAAAGTGAGAACTGTGAAACAAACCAGCACTCAAGGAGACATATCCTTGGAATACAAGTGAGCCCATTAATGCTGGATTTTAAGTAAAGTATGTTTGATCAAATGCATGCTGTCTTCCATGTCAGCATTTTAAGTGAGGAAGAGACTACACCTCCTGCTATTTGAGAACAAACTGCAAAAGTTGGTCTCCTGATTGTATTATAAATCCATAAAAAGTTCCGTTTCCAAACACAGCAGCTTTTTAAATAGGCGACTTCCTATTTCTCTCTTGAAAATCAGACTTGTTATAAGTACTTTCATAATTAGTCACATTTAATCACATGTCTTATTCCTTATTTTAATGTATTCATGGATAAAATGCCTTGTTCTCTAGAAATCTACATATTGAATAGAGTTCAGTCTGTAACCAACATGAGATGGAGGGCACAGACTTTAGTCAGAAAGAGTCTCCTACAGTGCTTTATCCAGTGGGAATTAGATTATTGTTGCTTTGCCTGCATTGAAGGTTATCCATCCAACTGATGTTTATCAAGCATCTTCTGTGTGGCAGGCATTCTATAGCTTTTATTTCATTTAGCAAGATCTTTTGCAGATGAAACAAATGTTTTTTTCATTTGAGTATTATTTGCATCCACAGACAGTTCTAAATTTAAAGGAAAACTTTAAAAGAGCCAGTCATCTTCAGAATGGCAGTAAAAGATAACTGTGTGTGTATGTGTTGTTGTTGTTGTTGTTGTTAAAAGTCCTTGAGTTCCAGACTCTGCATTTATATTCTGGTAACATGGCTCATTCAAGCCTTTAGCCCATGCTTCTCAATGAATTGAGTTCTGATCAATGTGAGAGAATAATGAATGGGCATAATTGTGGCTCACTTGATCTGAATATTACCTACTCCGTGCTTGTAGAAAAGTATTTTAGCAAGTGTGTGACCCTTAGGTGATGAAAAACAGTTAAGATATATACAAGCAAATGAACTATCTTAATTATTCTCTTAGTAAAAATATGTCCACTTGGAAATAAGAACTACTCTGTCTTAATCCCTACAGCTGCTTTGGAAATCTATTAGATGAAGCCTCCTACAGCATAAACTAATAGTTTTATGTTACCGGATTGCTTCCAGATTTCTCTTTCATATTCACTGAATGGGAATAATGTATAGGACTGCATTTCCAGTCTTCTTCCAGGAGAGCCACTACTAGACAAATACCAGATCTATAAGCCTACAAAATAGACATCAGGGCAAATTTTACAAAACGTACAGTTTATTTTTTTACTGTTTATTTCTGTAGCAGGTCTTCTATAAGGCTAAAAGAACCATAAAACATTGTTTTTACATAAATGGTGATAGGAGTTAGGTGGGGAAAAGCTCACTAGTATTTGCTAAAGGTTCTCCTATTAAGTTCTGCTTGTATGTAGGACACTGTCACTGGTTTGTCGTGATCTGTCATCCATTCCTGAACTGCCTTAATCTCTCCATCATTATCTTGTGCATTCTCTGTCATTGTCTCAGTTTTCCAGGGTTTTGTGGTACATCACTAATTCTCTCACTTGTAATTTTTCTGCTGCTTTTCTGCTTTGTTAATTTTGTGATGGTATTCTGTTCATTCATCATTTCCTTCTGCAGTCTCACTTTTTGTCTCATTTTTTAACATATTACTGATGTCTCATTTAATTCATATTTTCTTTAGTCTGTAGTGTAATGTACTCACAGAGATGGGGGTGGAGTGTGGGGCTTATAGTTTCTTCCAAAATGGCTTCCTGTTTCCTTCCCGCCCCTCCCACCATCTTCCGGTATGCCTTTACTCTGGTCATCCTGCTCCGTTGCATGCTCTACTCTTTATTTGACTGGTTTAATTTGAACAACTCATTTAAGAACCTCTTTGCTCCATAGCGTTGGTGGATTGGCCTTGTTTTCCTTTTTCCTTCTCTGATGAGACCTTCGTGCCTTGTCCCTGGAGCTTCATTCCTTGGGATATGAGGACCTGAGGCCACATGCTAGGGCAGGGGTACACTGAGTTGAGCTGGGGCTTGTATGGTTGGGCGCAGGATCTGGACTTTGCTCTCCCTCAGCCATTGTTGAAATGCTCTGCATCAAGTTTTGATCCAGGTATTCTATCTCTTTGTGGGAGCGAGGATATGGGGGGGTTTCTGCCCTCTGACTTTTGATTATCCCTCCAACTTAAGGAGGTGATAGCAAGTTTTTTTGTTTTGTTTGTTTGTCTGTTTTATTTTTTTATTACCAAGAAGATGAGCCCCTGGTGTTTCCTGCCTTTGCCAAACTCTGCTGCTTTCTAGAAGGTGATTCTGTCCTTTCTCAGCTAATGGAGAAAACGGGAAACCTGTGTGCTTTGGCAGTGGTCTCCTTAATCCACAGAAAAGGGGAGTTTCACCTGTGCTTCTTCAGACCTCGTTCCCATTCTCTCCCATTCTCAATTCACTCACACACACATATTCATATTTTTTCTTTTTTTCTTTGGCTAAACCCTTGTTTACTGTTTAAGATACAGTAAACTCTGACACAGACTAGTGCACCCATGTTAACCCAAGTCAGGTTTAACATGGGCTCTCCTCTTTCCTTCATCCCAACCTTTGTCCTTATTTCATTAACCTCACAATGAGATCCCACATACATGATTGAATTTGTTAGACTTCTGCATGTAGTGTTGTAATGAAGTTGGGCTGTAGTTAAACTAGCTTTGCTTGATTATGACTCATATCCCTCTTCTCCTCCTTTTCTCCCAGACATGGAAAACCAAAATGGTGAGCCCTGATTTGCTTTTCTGTGTCTGAGGAGATCCTTTGATAGCAGGGAGGGGCTCAGGGGTTTATACTCTGGATGGGTCTTTGTATCTTTTCACCGGGTTGCCTAAATAGTACCTCAGATCCATTTTTCCAAAATTGGGCATTGCTAATGATAGTTTTAAGAATTTTGTCCACCTAACTTTCCCAGTCCTTTCTCTTTTTAGAGTCTCGCTACTCCTGGACACCACTTTAAAAAGATGATGGTATTGGGGTGCGTGGGTGGCTCAGTTGGTTAAGCATCTGCCTTTGATTCAGGTCATGATCTCAGGGTCCTGGGGTTGAGCCACGCTTTGGGCTCCCTGCTCAGTAGGGAGTCTGCTTCTCCCTCTGCCCCCTCCAGCCCCCGCTCATGCACAGGTGCTCTCTCTCTCTCTCTCTCTCTCAAATAAATGAATTAATTAAAAAAAAAAAGATTATGGTATGGTGTTCTTGGTTGGCTTCTGTTAACATTTTTTACTTTACATTTTTGAATAGTGCTTTTAAATTTATTTCATCATGTTGTAGGGGAAAGATTCTATGAGCTAACTATGTTCTGCCATCGTAGCCTAAAAGTTCAGTGCGGGGCCCATCTCATTTATTTTCCTATTTAATTTTCACAATGTTCTTCAGTCTACCACAGTGGATATTACTTCTAATTCACACATGAGGAAACCAAGGTTTGAAAGAATGAAGTTTCCCAGTGTCACACGGCTAAGGAGCACAAGGTCAGGGTCAAACGCAGACTGTGTATGCCCAAAGCCTATGGTGTGCCTGCTTCCACGGTGCCTCCTCACGTGGCTGCCTGATGCCAAGTACGTCAGTAACCTCAGGGCTTTCGTTACTTCACCTACAAAATGAGGGGGCTGGCCTGCAAGGGCCTTCCCAGATCTAAAGTTTTTCTGTGTTTATGGTTAGTGGAATGAGGAGACTACATTTTACTTTAACATAAATTTATTTGACTTTACATTTAATAGGAATGACCATATATTTCAAGTTTAAATATATATTTACATATTTCTGCAGTTGGGAATTTTAGATTATATAAACCTTTTTGTTTTCTCAACTCATTTTTCAGGTGCTTTGGAATTTCACTGCTGTTTCTTTTTAACTTACGGTGTTTGCCATAGTAAAGTGGGAAATTTTTATTCAAATATTTTTTTCCCCTATATTATTTTGTCTCTGTTTAACACTTCTCAGTATGCTGGGAATCCTGAATCGGGGGTAGTCTGAAGCAGAGAAGCAAAGCAAAATTAAATGATCCGTTTGGAGGTTAAATCCTTAACCTTGACCTAAACAAACTGAGTTAACTAGCCAAAGATTACACTAAGGAGACTGCAGATCCCCAGTTCTAAGAATTTATTGTCTAAAAGATAAACTGACTGATGTCAGTGTGCGTCTGACTTACGTGTGCATACTCAGTAAACAGTGGACATGTCCGTGTCCACAGCTGCAAAGCAATAGCAACACTGAAGCAAGGATTAGAGCGGAAACAGTAGTGGTCGGCTGGACAAAGGAAGTGGAAAACATGGGGCGACACCAGTAACAAAATGGAGTTGCTTAGAGAGGATGTCCCAGGTAGTCTGTGCTTGAGGAAGGAGTTAGATGTTGGCTGAGTAGAGAGGAGAGAGCTGCCCCACATCTCACTGGCCTTGCCCACAATTAAGTGCTGCTTAGCCCCGGGGCCACAGGCCTGCAGTCTCCCTCACTGGGGCCCGGGGGTCAACACTCAACAATCCTTCCTCACCCCTTCTTTCCTGAGTGTCAGGTCTGTCCCGAAGAAGGGATCCACAAGTATGGAACACACCCAAGCCTTCCTCTGGGGAATGTAGCATCGTTGGGCTCCTTCTAACCAAGCTTTTCTCATCTCCATTTTCATTCCCTATTGTTTGAACACCTTCTGTCTGCCAGACTCTTCGCTAGGCCTTAGGTATGCAATGATGAACAAAAGAAATGGTACCTGAGCTGATGAATTTCCAGTGGGTGAATGGGACAATTTAAAAGTCTAGAAGGGGATACAAGTATGGCACACAAAAATCAAGGGAAAGCTCTGGTGCTGGCATAGCTAATGGCCGAGGGTACAGTGGGGAGCCAGCCTCCAGGAGGTTCGGTCATGCCTCTGCTTCAGCCCTTTCCTCATATATTCCAAGTCTCTTGCTCAAACTATTTGACCGCTCCCTTCTGGACTTTTCCTAAAGCCTCATATCTAGGCTGTCTGTCTGTGGAGTTGATAATATTTTCAAACTCCTCTTAGTTAAAACCCAAGTATTTGTTGAAGCCCTGTTGTATGTTTGGCTCTGTGCCAGGCATGGTGGTATGTTCCACGGAGATCTGAGGCTCTGTAAGGTTGCTGCAGAGACCCAAGTTCATCGTCCTTCACTTGCTGTGCTTCTCCCTCCATGGCTTTTCTCTCCTGTAGCCCACGTGCCCAGGACCAGGAGTCAGGGTAGCTGTGTCCCTTTTGCCCTACTGCCACGTGCAGACCATTTCTTTGCTGATTAAAAATCCCAGTTCCTTTATGTCATAAGCCCTCATACCATCCTACCTGCCGCCCTCCTGGCCACGTTCTTGCAACCTCCTCTTCAGTCTGCGCATCTCCACTGATCCTTGTGAGCACTGGGTTTCCCTCTTTTTCCCTTGGTTCTGTCTGTCATTCTGGGGGACTGCAGCCTCCAGGTAGAAAATTCAATCAGCTCCCTGGCCTCTCAGTTCCATGAGCTCTTTCCTGCATTCCACCTCAGCCATTCCCTCTGAGGCCACTGTCTGCGAGTTCCTGCCACGTAAGAGTAGCTGCTCCACCTGTAACACCTCGTTTTCAATCTCTGTAACTTTGACAACCACCTCCTATTTTTCAACTCCCTCCACACCTGCATCTGAATAGCTGAGCATGACAGGAAGGAAAATGGATAACATTCCTGACTGACATCCATAAGGCCCTACTGCATTTCTCTGGTTGGTGCTCAGAGGAGAACCAGGTCATAGTTTCTCTCCTGCCACAAACCTCCCACACACCCTTCCCCTTCTCCGTGGATGACCTTGCTGCCTATGTCCCTGAGAAAATGGACACCGTCAGAAAAGAGCCTTCATCTTCCCACGACCAAACCTGATAGCTTACCTCACACCCTGCCCCATCAGTCTTTGCTTCTCTCTAGTGGATCGTTTCAGTCAGGATACAAAATGCTGTTATGTGGCCTATTAAAAAAATTTTTTTTTAATTCTTTCTTTTCCACCCCTCTGCCTCTACTCCAGCCAGCACCTTTTTTGACTCTGCAAGCACACCTCTACAGTAAGACTCCTGGAGAGAATTCTTACTGGTTATTTGTTGCCTTCATTTTCTCTTCAAGCCATGGCAGGCAAAGCATCCTGTGACTGGACTCCTGAGCAGTCTATAGCAGATCCATCCTTTTCTGAAGCACTTTCTCTGCCTCTCAATGATGGAATGGGGTCCTCATTTCTTGAACCTCTTCTCCATCCACATGCATATCCTAGGGCGATCCCTCTCCCGTGGTTTTAAATGCACTGATGACTCGTACATTTATATCTGTAGCCACACCCTCCAGACTATTCCCATCTTTCCTCAGCTTCCCAACGTACGTCTGATGGCATCTTAAACTTAAGGCCAAAAGATTTCTGGCCTTCCCTCCCCACCCCCACCCCTGCTCCAGCCCAACTCCTCTTCCAGTGTTTTTTATTTCAGTAAAAGTAGTGTGCTTTCCATACCCCGCCCCTGTTTACCCAATTCCTGGACACCAGTTTTCCTCATCCCTCCGCAGGAGCAAGACCACTTGGCTTTATCTCAAGATATTCTTAAACCAGTCTACAGTATCGCCACCGTTCGTGCCTGGACCCTTGTGACTACGTCCTACCTAGTCTCTGTCCGCACTCCTGCTGGCCTCTATTCTAAACACAGAAGCCCATGATATTGCAGTAGGAGTTAGATGTTAGATCTTATCACTCCCCTTCTGAGAACCTTCCAGTGGTTCCTCATCACACACAGGATAAATAACTCCCTTGATTCAGCCTTCAGTGATGTAGCCCTTACTTAGCTCCCTGGCTTCCTTTTCTTCTGCTTTCTGCATCATTTGCTAACTTCCAGTTACATTGACTCTAACATATTTTTGTTTGAATGTTTTGATAGATAAAATTTCATTGTAATAAAGAAGAAAAACTGACCTGAAAGGAGCACTCTTAACCGAATCTTTCTCTGAATCTTTGCTCACTCCTGCTCAGAGAAGGCTTCCTTGATACCCTATCAAAAATAGCTGCCCTGGGACACCTGGGTGGCTCAGTCGGTTAAGCACCCGCCTTTGGCTCAAGTCATGATCCCAGGATCCTGGGATCGAGTCCCGCATCAGGCTCCTCGCTCAGAGGGGAGCTTGCTTCTCCCTCTGCCTTCCACTCTCCCTGCTTGTGTGCTCTCTCTCTTTCTCTCTCTCTCTCTGGCAAATAAATAAATAAAATCTTTAAAAAAAAAAAAAAATAGCTGTCCCCACCACTCCTGCCTCCAAAAATGCTCTGCTTTCTTACTGTACTTTAATTTTCTTTGGGACGCTTCCCATCATCCTGAAACAATATTTTATATATGTTCCTTTTAAAAATTGATTTACTTGCCTACATTCGGTCAGCCCATTAGAAGGGTACCTCCAGGCCAGCAGTGCCTCTTCTGTTCTGGCTGCACACAGTTGGCTCGCAAGAAATCTTTGTTTAGAGAATTAGTAATTCTGTCTTCTCCTGCTTGAAAGTTTTTTCTGAAAAAATAGGCCGTGATATACTACAGTCACAAACCCCCGAAATTCTAGTCTTAAAGCAACAAAGGCTTCTTTTTTCATTCATGCTACCTTTCCATTACAGGCCAGCAGGAGAGACCCTTTGTTGGTTTGTAATCAATCACACAGAGACTCAGGACCAGAGGATGACCGCCATCTTGGACATTGCCATGTACAGTGGCAGAGGGAAAAGAAAGCTAGGGTGGGGATGGGATTTTGCCCTGGCGATTAAACCCTCCACTTTCCACTTCCATTCACAACTTCTTCAGTACTCGGCACGTGGCCCCAGCCAACTGCGGGGCACAAGGCAGCACGCTTCCACAGAAATTTCAGGGACTAGAAGTGACAACCACAATCGTATTATGAAAAATTGAAAAGCTAAAGGAGGGGGGAAATATGCATTACCCTCTCATCTTGATATAATCTCAGTGTTATTTTATGTATTTCTTTTCCTTCTTTTTTTCTTAAGATTTTATTTATTTGAGGGAGAGAAAGAGACCTCACGGGAGGGCGGGGCAGATGGAGAGGGGGAGAGAGAGAGGGACAGAGTGATGAGCCCCACTCAGGGCTCCATCCCACAACCCTAAGACCCATGACCCGAGACAAAACCAAGAGTCTGACACTTAACTGACTGAGCCAGCCAGGCACCCCTAGTTCACACTTCTAAAATGCTACATAAGTGATTCTTTGTGTGAAATAACTACAACTTCCACTTCTGGGTATATCACCCTTCTTCCTAAGCTGATACCTCAGCAACCAAGATGTTCTACCTTTTAACCACTTACTGTATCCCAGCCCCCCTGCACATATTCTTATGTACCTTCACAAAACCATGTCTCTTCCCATCAGTTGCCTTTCCACTTCTAAGATGATCCTGGTCCGATGTATGACACAAGTAGTATTTCTCTTTACATTGACAGGTTTCTAATGTACTGTCTGGAAATCTTTATCACTCCTAGAGCTCAAGCTCCCTATGAACAATATCTGTACAAATCTCTCTCTCCAACACCAGCCACAGTTAGGCACTAAGAGGCAATTGGTGGGTACAGGGGAACTAAGAAAGGGAGGGAGGGCAGAAACCACTGACAACTCAGAAAGGAACCACCAAATATATAACCTGTGCCCCGTCAGGAATGTGCATCCAGCCTGCTATTACCTAATAGTTCACTCAAGAAGTGGACTTGGACTGACAAATATTCTCTGGTTGCCTGTTATGCAGAATTGACCCAGTTCGAGATTCATCCTTCCAGAGCCATTCAGGTTTGTAGGTTCTGGTGTTCTTGGGCAAAACCAGAAGTGGGCATCACTTACCTTCATGTACTTGGCCAAAACCTTGAAAAACTTCAACTCATAAGAAAGCAACTTAAACCCAATAATCGTTGCATCATTTATTTATAATGACAAGCCACTTTAGTAGAGTTTTTCTGCATGAACTTACCCAACCTCCTTAAAAAAGAAAAATCTTCCTCAGATGTGGAAATTTATTTATCTGTTCCATTCTGTTCTTTTCTAAGAACAGCAAGTTTTCCTGTATTTCTGTATACATAATCCTTTTTTTAAGGATTGCGGACACATTTTATTGTGTAACGATGTGTAATGTTAGATTTCTTCATATTTTAAGTCTTTTAAAAAATCATACAGAAGTAAAGGGAAAGGAGAATGAGGAGGAGAGGAAAAGAGGAAAAGAATGACTAATACTTTGGTTTAACAAAAACTAACATTGTGAAATAAGCCATTGAGGTTTAGTAAGGTAAAAATCTGTCAAATCTACTCATTATTATGAAAATAAGTAATAAAATATTCATCTCACAGGCAGTTCAAAGGAACCTCATTGACTAAACTTGGTAATTAATCAGTAAGCTTTAATGAGCAATATAATAAACTTTTCTTGTAAAAACCCGACCTAGTACAATTTTCGATGAAACAGTTGGCTTTTACAGAACAATAAAACTACAAAGACATTTTGAGAATTAAGTCAGCTGCATGATGTGATTATTAAACTATTCGCTGTTAAATGTACATTCAAATTATTGGAAGTTCAAAAGAATTGACATCACATTAGAAATGCTTTTTCTATTTTTCATATTAAACATAAAAGGTCCAGAAGTTATGGGCATAAGTGAAGTGTGCATGTTTCTTTATTTCCTTTTTGTTTTTTTTTAAATCCTTAAGTTGTTCTCTGTTAAATGTAGAAGCATGACATCTAACTTCTGTGTTTGTAAACGTTTAGAAATAACCTATAGGCCTTCAATATTATACTAGACCATGCATAATGAGTGAATCCCTGTTAACTTCATTTGGTGTTGAGGAAAAATTCTTCAGATATGTATAAGTAACTCCCACCAGAGTAGCTGGCTTTTTCTTAACCATCTTTGGCACTTTGATTTCTACTCTTGATCTCTTTCAAAGTTTGATTTTGTTAAATTGCTCAAAGGTAGAGAAAAAAGTTCATGGATTTGTTTTCTTTCGACAAGTTAAGAAAATGCAAATCTGCTGTGTCCCTGTGGAATTAAGCAGCGCTGTAGCACTGGTTGGTCTGGTTTTAAAAAATTAAGGCCTTTGTTTTATTTTCAAGCAAAGCCCAAAATGTTTCTTGTTTTTTCTGGATAAATCTCTGGGTAACACATTTAAATTACAGATTTCTGTGCATATTCATTAGAATCCTGTAGTGCTTAATTTTAGTCTTTTATGATTATTAACCCATAGACTTCAAATGGAAGGAACATTGGGAATCATGAGTGATACAGTATCTAACTTTTTATTTGCAAAACTGAAATATTATGAATGAACATTTTTCTTAGTCCAAAAGCCATGCTGGCTCCCTGTCAATCATTTATGTTGTAGAAATCCCTTATTACCTGCAGGATAGCCAGTACATACTCTAGAAAGAGAACTAAGTGATACAGAAGATAGATTTCCTAAGAAACACTCAGTTCACATTTAAAGTATCTGAGTTTTTTAATAATCAAAATGCAGTTGGCTATTTTTCTTAATCTTTAAGAGCACTAGAATCTTAAAGGGCTAAGACATCTTTGGTTGGGATGATCTCTATCCAGCCAATATTAGTTTCCCAAACCCATTTTGTCTTTATGTACATGACTGTGAGAGACAGGATATTGGTAGGAAGTAAATATATTTGAGTAGTCCATTCTCATGACTTTCAAGGAGAATATTTTCCATAATACCAAAAAAATTGCAAAGATTACGTAATGCACTGTAAATTTTCTAAGGTACATATGTGCACTAATTCAAACAATATAACTTTTAACACAAGTAAACACAGGAAGGAAGGCAACCTTACACAAGAGAAGAATGTTAATGGCATTAGTAACAAACTGTAATGTCAGTAAGGTGGAAACTGAAATGCAAGCATTAACATGAAATATAAGACTATGGGAAGATACAGAAGATAGGAAATAACTTCATAAGGAAATTATTGGAAAACAGTAGCTCTCTAAGTGAAAGGAAAGGTCAAGGTACTAGAAGAAGAATAACAGTTGCCTTTTTATTCATCATGACAATGAATGCATTTGGAGCTCTTCCCAAACCTGATCCAATTAATGATGCTTGAAATACACTTGATTTAGGTAGTTGAGGGAAGTATATTCTAGAAGCAGTGCAACCAAGATGGCATTTGGGTGTGAGTCTAAGAGTCTTCACAGTGACTAGACTAGAGGAAATCTCTAATACCTTAAAGAATTTTAGTGTAATTTTATGATGCTGAGAAATCTGTGTGGAAAAATAGGATAAATTCACATAACCATAAAAACTCACTCTAATTCATCCTGATTAAATATAGAAAGGGTACCCTGGGGCTTATGTGGTCAGACCAGGTAGTGATGAATACTACAGATGCCAATAAGAACATTTTTTTTTTAAAGGTTTAAACAACCTAGTTAAGAAAACGGTCAGAATGGTTGAACACTCTAGACAAAAGATTGATGTATACCAAATAATGTAATGGTTATCCGGAAGAAAATATATATAGGCTATTTTGGAATAGGATTTGATTTCTTAATCCTTTGTACAAAAAAAGTAAAGAGTATTTACCACACCTGTGGTGGGGAGGTCTCCTAAAGTAAGTACGCAGGATTGCAGTTCTGTTGCTCTCCACATGTTCTTGGTGTCGTAGGTATCATACGCCCGTCTAAAATTTTTCTTTATTTTTTACCAGCATGTTAACTAAGAAGAAATATGAACAAACTGCCTTTTATAATAAAAGAAAAGAAAAAAGTTAGATTAGAAGAGATGTACAAATGACAGCAAAATAAAACATTTTGCATGTTTCCAAGCTCTAAATTCCGAATGCCATGTTATTGGAGGGTGTTTATTTTAACCGTCCTCTGGATCAAGAAAAAATTATTTCAGCACTTTAATATTACATGTATCTCTGACAATGAACACTGACCATTTTCTCTCTGCTCTTGAGCACGAATATGAGCACAGACCTGCCCTTGATATGCATGGCGCTGGGAGTTGGTTCCCCTCGCATGGGGGTGCTACACTTCTTGTCCCGGTTATGCACAGGGGGTGCTGAGATGTCCCTCCCAGGCCCTCTGCTTTCTCTGCCATTGCAGACTGTAGCCAGCCCTGACTGAGCAGGCTTGGCCTATCGTTGTTGGGGTGCTGGCTATTTTGAAACTTATTTTGCACTTCCATGAGGCGCTTGTCAAGTCTTAAGTATTAAAAGTGTTTAAATTCCTGGGCGCCTGGGTGGCTCAGTTGGTTAGGCGACTGCCTTCGGCTCAGGTCATGATCCTAGAGTCCAGGGATCGAGTCCCACATCGGGCTCCCTGCTCAGCAGGGAGTCTGCTTCTCCCTCTGACCCTCTTCCCTCTTGTGCTCTCTATCTCTCATTCTCTCTCTCTCAAATAAATAAATAAAATCTTTTAAAAAAAAAAAAGTGTTTAAATTCCTGACCCGAGAGTTATCCTAGAGAAGAAGAACCAGTGTAAATGTGCTAAAAGCCAAATGAGTCTTTTTTCAACCCCTTGTCAAGTTCTGTGTGTGTGTACACGCACTCATGCTGTACTTACTCCATGATAACCTTTTATCTCCTGGACACTTAATTTGTCATTTAGGACATTTGTGGTTAGGCATAGAAGGCCCATTTTGTAATTGGTCACCATGCCAGAGGTGAAAGCCGTTGACACTGGGCCTCCAGGGAGGGAGAACTCTTGGCAGGGTGTTTTCAGTGGGTGTTTTCTTCAGTTCTGTCAGGTCTGTGTTCCCTTGGGGGAATTTGTACCCAAAGAGTATTGAGTTTATTCTGTTGATTTTTTTCCAAAAGCTGTGTTTTCTGCATTCCTATTTTATGGTTCCCTGCTAAGGAGGAACAGTTTCTTTCCTTATTTGGTTTGGATTTGATTAGCAACGTTTGGGATTTGTTTAGTCTTTTTCAAGTCAAACAAGTGAGAGGTAGCAGAGGGTGGTGGAAACAGCCCTGGGCAAGGAAGCAGAGCTCTGGGCGCAGCTTTTCCACTGGCCTCACTGCCTGAGTCCCAGCGTCAGGTTCTAGGCAGATAAAATGCACCCGCCAATGAGAACATCGGGTGTTCAACGTCCCGTGAATTTCAGAATGCTATCTATATCCCTTGTAGTAATAATAGTAACAGCACCAATAGCAGCTATCAAGTATTTTATAGACACTGTAATGCCCACAACAACCCTGAAAGATAGGTATGTATTCAGATAAGGATGCCCAGTTTGTGCGGTACCCTACAGGCAGCAAGTGGTACAGCCAGGATTGAAACTCAGGTTGGTCCAACCCCCACCCCGCCCCCACAGTGGCCCTGATGCTCTGACTTTCCAGCCTAGACACTAGTGTAGTAGTTACACATAGAGGTTTTACAGTCAGACAGTTCTGGGCTTAAAGCTCAAGCGTTTTACGACTTTCTCACTGTGTGACCTTGGGCCAAGTGTTTACCCTTTCTCTGAGCATTGTTAAACCGTAACATGAGCAAAATCACAACAAAATCATAAAAGTTGTTGAGGGCAAACACACAACCAAGTAAAGCACTAAGCAGGGATGGGAAGCAAATAATAGCGTTTGCCCTCAGCTGCTTATTTATGATGATTATTGCTAAGAGGCCTAACATGAAGATGGTTACACCAAGGAATTTTTTGTGTGGTGATTTGTATTTTATATAAATATCAAGAAAGATTGTTTTACTAGGTCTCTCTATGCGTCTCTTTCTACGCGCTAAGTCTTTCATAAAGATTTCTTATATATTCCTTTTCTTTCTCTTTGAGATGAGAAATTAATGTCTGTGATTATCCAGGATCTGTGGTTGTGTTGGGATTTGCTTTGGAGGAATGTGGCTATCAAAGTGCAAGGAATAATTTCCTTCACGGGAATAAATTCCCTTCACGGTCGCTGAGCATTTATATGTGCTGGGCACTATCCCAGGCACTGACGTTTTGGCTACTTCCAATGTAAAAGTCCACCAACTGTGCTAACCCAAAGAATGATGTGTGCTAGACACCTCTAAACAGGGCAGGCTTGCTTTGTACCCTCAGGTCGGCTAGTAGCCTGAAAGGATTCTGCCAATATTTATCTTCATTTTTGTCAATACCTTGAAACCATTTAGATCGACAACTTATCACCACTTCCATCCCCCACAAGCATGGATCTGCTTATTACCCGACACCATTCCTGGGTGAGAGTAGGTGTAAAGAAAACAACTCCTTCGACTAAGTGGGAAAGTAATCCAAGAAAAAGTGTTAGAACGTGAGTATGTTTACCAAGAAACAAACAACACCCAAGGGACTCTAGTATTCAATAGCTTTTTCTTTTCTTTACATTCATGTATTAAATAGTTTCTTTCTCTACCCGGACACTGGTCTGTACCCACCAAGTGGTAATAGGAGTCCTAACTGTTAGCCACTCTCCCCATTTATCCCCGTTTGCTCTTTAATTTCTTGTCTTTATTCAGGACATTTCTGGAAAATGCCACCTCTGGGAAAGGGCTCTGGATTCCCCCATGTGAGAACTCTTTTCTGCATAATTAGCCTAATTTTTTTTCTATCAGATCATAGCAGTCATTGTCCCAGTATGTTTTAACTCTGCTGTGTTACCAGTCTGAATATTGAATTTGAGGCAGTAAACCTTCCTAAAGAAAGATGTATACTGTGCTTTATGCATCATCACTGAAAGAATTTTGCTTTGAAGCCCAGCGCGAACACTTAATTTTTATTTGCTATTATAAAAGAGTCTCTTTGAGCTGACAGATATGAAAATATGACTGTGATTTCGGCAGGAGTCCAGCAACTTTAGAGAGAATGATGCTTTTATCTTTTGAAAGTCTTTTGACTACCACATTATTCTATTAATAGATGGGGAATGGGAAATGACATCCTTCAAGGCCTTCTTCTGTTGGAACTGGTCTTCCTACAAACGAGAGGGAAAAGATGTATGTGTCGAGTAGTAAGAGTTTACTATACACGTATTTAAATCTCCTGTCTTTGGGCAGCTGTTAAATTTATTTAAGAGCTCTGTGTAACCAGGTTTCCATTTTTTCTCCATTTATATGCTGTCCTCCCTGGAATTTCAGTCCAACAATAAATAATTACACTTTTAAGTCAATGTGCAGTTGCATACTTGAGATGTCTCATGGAATGACAGTAAGAAAGCCTTGAGCTAAATGGCAGTTTCCCCGGCATCCAGGACTTCCGCATTTGTCTTTATAGAGTCTGCCGACGTGTCCACTGCCAGGTGCGGTGGCGTCTAAAAGCGGCTTGTCTCACTCTCTTCTGTTGTAACAAATAACTAAAGATCTAACGGAGGGTTCAGCAACACTCCAGAGGGAATATTTTCATAGATCAACTAAGTGCACATATAGATCGTAGGAACCATATCTGTGAATGTCTATCAAAAAGGCTTTAATTAAATAGCTATCATAATTTCAGTGTTTATTCAGAACCCCAGGTGAAATCTTAAATGATATCCTTTCATGAAAATTACCAGAGTAAAAGAAAATAAAATTATTTTACCAAACCTGACGGAGTTTGAGTTAGAGCTTGAGAGATTCTGCCCACACAGTGCTCATTTTCATAACTTGGGGTATCTTCAAAATCTAGAGTCTGCCTTTGGGCATTGCTATTTAAGCCAGATTTTGGAAATATCCTGCAACTGTTATTGTGAAAATATGCTATGTGAACCGTCACCTTCTAAGACTGAACTAAGCAACTTAGAAAAAAGAATGGATTCTCATCGGGAGAGATCCTTAAACCTGATGTCTGTTGAGACAAGCTTTATAAGGGTTTATCCTAATATGTTTGAATGCTTTTTCTTAATCTTTATGTTCAAGACCTGTGAGGAGGAATTCAAACTATAGCCTCCCTGTGCCCTATGTCTTTTCCTTCTAGAGTCAATTAATCCCTTTTCTTTAGAGAGTAACTCTACCCAGGCCACCTTTCCCTGACTCTGGAAGATTCTTGGAGAGCATGAAGCAAAGGTGGGTTATTGTTTTTGGAAAAGGCTCTAGAGTTTGTCCCACGAGTTAATGTCATAAAAGTTTTTCATTTGCTTTTTTGTTACAACCTACAGCATTGACTCTGTGATGACTATGACCTTAGGTTTTTATGCTTACAGAAATCCTTTCAAGTAAATCCAACTGTATCCAAGTTTGGAGACATTTGGGAGGTGAGGGAGATTCTGAGAATGGGCTCTCTTTGCTAGAAATGGATCTTCTGATGGGGCTTTACCTGTCCTTTGCCCCAGCTAGTCGACATCTTACATTCCATTTCTCAAGCTCCTTCATCTTTGAAAATCTCACATTTAGACTGTAAATCTCTCAGAGTCTTCATTAACTTCACGTTGACACTGTGTCCAGCATTATCTATAACCAACATAGCAGTGAATGATAAAGACCACAAACATTGGCTGCATCCCGCTTTCAGCTTCCAAATTTGGCTTTCACCCAGTACTTTTGATCAAGGCACAGAGTCTTCCAGAATGTTTATAATTTTGCAGCACCACTTCATTGGCGTAAATTTGTTCCTCAACCCAGATGGTGATCTGCTTATGAAGGTTTTTTCTTCCTTGCTTATTTGTTATTTAGGAAGCCTGGGATTAGGAATAGTGGGTCCATTCTGTAACTGGTCTTTGTGCCAGAGGTAAAAGCCATTGGCGAAGCTCTTGAAAGAAGGGGGAGCTGTTGGCAGGGCCGAGGGCTGGTGGGCGTTCCTCAGTTCCGTGTGGTTTATACTCCCTTGGAGGAATTTGTACCCAAAGCATTTTAAGTTTACTTTACTGGTGCCTCCTTTCTCCCTTCCCAAAAGCATATGTTTTCTGCATTCTTTATCCTGATTCTCTCTTAATAAGTGGAAGTTCCCTTCCTTACAAGGTTTAGATTTGTTTGAAAACGTTCATGGCTGTAATTTTTTTTGTAACATAGCAATATCCGGGCACTGAGGATAGTTTATCAAGTGAATATAAACACCGATTTACAAAACTAAATTTTGAGATCCAGCAAAGTGTGGACTAATCTCCAAAAACCATGCGTTATATAAAATAATCATAAAACTCAGTGGCAACCTAACGCCAATAGGTGGTTTAGGTAAGCTTCACCCATCAAATAGTGTTTTTTCAGCTCAGTAGCTACTGTACCAAGTGTGCAGAGTACAGACGGTGTGTGGAGCACAAGCCCAATCTTCCAGCTGCAGGCTTATTTGGAAGATAGTTAGAAGCTAAGCGTACCTAGTGGAGTTGAGAAAAAGAACAGGTTGTGGGCTACAGTTAGAAGAAATGAAGAACCAGTTTGAGCATGGCTGCCTAATGCTAAAACTGCCCTCAGAGCTAAAATATAATACAAAACCAAAAGTGGGACGCCTGGGTGGCTCAGTCGGTTAAGTGTCTGCCTTCAGCTCAGGTCATGACCCCGGGGTCCTGGGATCAAGCCCCGCATCAGGCTCCTTACTCAGCGGGGAGTCTGCTGCTCCTCCTGCTCATGTACGCACACTCTCTCTAACAAATAAACAAACAAACAAATAAATATGTATATTAAATTCATTAAATCTTAAATCACTTATTTCAGCAGAACAAAACATAGACGATGTGTGGTTCATTGACATGGTGGGAGCAGCATTCACGCACGGCTAACTGGTGTGAATGGCATGCTGGCATCCCATGGTGCAGGGCCTGCTGGGCTGGAAGCAGCAACCCTAGTTGAAGGAAAGATTGAATTTGGGAGAATTTTTCCCCTAAATTTTTCATTATAATGTATGCCTGTTTGTCCATCACATAGATTAATAGCATATAGCTAGCATCAATTTTTCTTCCTCTTTGTAAACCAAATAAACCTGGGACTCTTATACTTATGTTCATAAAGACTTCATTTTGAGACATTCATAAACACAACTTATAATTTATGGAATCATTAATTTATAAACGGTGTAAAGTATTCCACATTTTTTAATTGTTAGGCAGTCATCACTTTTTCTCATGGAATCCTTTTTAGGTGGAAATAAATAAGTACATGGAGGGCAAATCTAGTACCCAGAATTTCGGACGGACTCTGTGACACAGGCTCTCCACATACTTAAATTGCTTGTATTTCAAAGAGATTTCATTGAATTAAACTGGCATAAATACGGCTTAATTTCCCAGACCAATTTGTGTCTTTGCTATGGGGAAACCACTTGAATGTTAAAAGTTTGCATGATACTGTATGATTCTGGATAATTTAAAGGAGACCGTGGTTTCTGCCATAGTGGCTTTATTCACAGAAACGTCTTTTGTGGTCAGCATGTGCATTCATTGACCTACAAAAATATTTCCTCTGAAAGGTTGAGCAACTTCGAATGTGTGCTTTCCTTAGTTTTGAAACGAACTCTCATTCCAAAAGCACCATCTTCTGCCTCTTTCTACTACATGTATCTCTCGCATTTAGAAGAAGTAATGTCTATTTTTATGGGTTATTAATTAGGCTCATTGAAAAGGTTTGCCAAATGTGGTAGATTTCATCTCAGGTGACCCTTTCCTTCTCAGGCTTTTTGGAGAGGCCAGATCTAAGCAGCCCTGAAGATATCTCTCAGTTGACCAAGCACCATCAGCAGGCTTTTGGTAACAGGAAGAGAAACCATGGCTGCTTGATTAAGATGGAGGTCTCTAGATAATGTTCAAGTTTTAAGAGCTATACCAATAAAAGATGTCGCTCTGTCTCTCTCTGTCTCTGTCTCTGTCTCTCTCTTCCTCCCCCGACCCCCTTGTCTTGCTTTTTCTTTTTTTCTAGCAGCCAGTGCAGTATACATTGGGGGGCAAGAGGCAGCCTGTATGGCTATATATTTTTAGATTTATTATAAAAACATTTTATTTTTTATTTTATTATTAAAAATTTAATTTGAGCAGTGCTGGTACTCCATCTTTCCTTAGGCCAGGTTCTCAAGGTATTTAAAACGCTTAGGCTTTCATCTGAAATTCCATATGAAATTATTAGGCCCCCCATTAATGTTAAGATAAGAAGAATTCATAGTACATTCATTAGCCTATCCTAAGAATGAAGTGTAAAGAAAGAGGACATTTTAGGTTAGCGGCAAGTGTGCCCATGCTAACCTCTCCTGTGCTTTTCTCCTTGGCTGCGGTGGGAGAGTATGAGCTCTGCTGTGCCTTTCTCTTCCATTTACCACTGCCACACGTGTGCATTGCAGGCACACTTTGATCCAGAAGTCAGACCAGCATGTGCATCAGCTTCTGACAGTGGGATCCACTCGCTTATGGTAGCCCACTGTGCCTTCTACCCCATCTCCCATAACCAAGTTCCTCAACACAGCTCTACGTAAAATGTTTTATTTTTATAGTGCTCTCAAAGAAGACAGTTATTCTTAAGATTTTTTTTAAGTAATCTCTACACCTGGTGTGGGGCTCGAACTCACAACCCTGAGATCAAGAGTCACAGGCTCACCAGCTGAGCCAGCCAGGTGCCTCAGTATTACAGTTTTATACTTTTCAGTGTGTTCCTTCAACAAACTTTTGAGTGATGTAAAGGGCACTCCCAATTATCTTGACTTCTGTTTGACCCAAAAAAGAAGTACACATTCTGGTCGTGCTTTTCCCAAATGACTACAACCACCAATACTCTACATGACCCCTGACTTTTTAAAGCAAAGCATTTAGTTTTTAAAATACTCCCATGGGTGTGGGGGGAGAAATACTCCCATCGAAGGAAAAATAATATTTACCACTACTTCCTCCTTCCATCCCTCTTCCCTTCTATCTAACTAATCTGCATGCTTTCAGGTATTCTTTTTTTTTTTTTTTTTTTTAACTTCTTCCCCTGTCTGTAATGCTTGGCTAAATAAAGAATTAGATAGCCCAGCTAAGTGAGACGAAGAGAATTGTTTCCCTTTAACTGAATAAAAACTTCAAAGATGACCTTCCATGGGTACTCAGTATTTCTGTTTAGAGAGGAACAAATTTCCAGAAACAAAACAGTAGTGCTTTTGCTAAAGTACAAATACATGGGCCCAATCCAAACTGGCAGATTCATGAGTCTTAAAGCAGACATCCAAGCTATCATGGGTGTTTTAAGTGCGATATCATTTCATTGTGCACGTGTGGTGGGCATTGGTTCAGCAATGAGATGTATGTGATGTAGACACTTGGAGTGAGGGAAGAGGCAGTACAGAAGCTTTGCGTGAACTCCGCTGAGCATTCTATGATGTTCTTCTTGAACCAGTCATGCTGGCAGTCATTTCCTGGAATAACAAGGTCCTTGGGATATTTTTTTCACATTTGGCACGTAATTACATCCATATGTTTGCAGAGAGGTAGAATATATGAATGAATATCAGTGATAATTTATAGAATTTGGGTACCTGGCTATATTTGTTTATAAAGTCCTCCAAACTGAGTGTCAATTTATGGCTCACATTTATAAAGGGAATCTAGCAAAGCCTCCTCCTTCCCTTAACCTGAAATGATTTGCTGGATATTAATCCTTTATCTACACTTCGTAATGAGCTTGGGGAATTCGAAGTGAGGAAAAAAAAGATCTGAGGAGCCAAGGGATCTTTTGCAGAAAGAAAGATCATGGCCAGAAGAGACACTGCTTTTCTACCTAAATGTTTACATTTACTTTGCAGTTAAAAAAAAAAAATTGGGGGCGTCCAGGGGGTTAAGGCAGTGGAGTGTGTAACTCTTGATCTCGGGTTTATAAGTTTAAGGCCCATGTTGGGTATATAGAGATTACTTAAAAATAAAAAATCTTCAGGGTGCCTGGGTGGCTCAGTCGGTTAGGCGTCTGCCTTCAGCTCAGGTCATGATCCCAGGGCGCTGGGATGGAGCGCCGTGTGTCGGGCTCCTTGCTCAGCAGGGAGCCTGCTTCTCCCTCTCCCGCTCCCCCTGCTTGTGCTCGCTCTCTGTCAGATAAATAAAATCTTAAAAAAAAAAAATTAAAAATCTTCACAAAAAATTCAGTGCTGATCTTAAAATACCACTCTCATTTATATCTAAACTACTCAAGGACTCATAGATTGCTCTCTGTCTCCTGAAAATGTTTCTGGCAATCAGGGTCCTCTATTCAAACTTCAACTGTAATCGGAGCTCCATCTCGAATCCTGCCTCCTCCATCAGGACACCAGGAGCTTGAGCCACCATCAGCTCGTCTCTGTGCTCTCTTGTGAGTGTGGAACGCACTATTACCAGCTGATGTTTGTGCCAGGCACTGAGCTAAATGCTTTCACCTAGTCCACAGGATAGCCTAAAGGCTACGTGCTCTTCTTACTCTTACAAATGAGGGCACTGCAGCTCAGGGAGGTGAAGAGATGCACCCAAAGTCAGGTGGTTAGTAAGGGCAAAGTCAGCATTTGAACCCAGGCTCTCAGGCTCCGGGGGCCACCTTGAGTTGCCATAGCCTCATTCAAATCACAGATTGGGGGCTTTTGCCAGTGCTCAGTTTTCACCTTCTCTGCTTGGTCCTGCACACACTCTTTGTTACATGCTTTTAATTTTGAGCTTCCAAACCAGCAAGACCCAAAGTTCCTTGTCCCTGCTTAGTTTCCAGGAGCAGCCTGTGGTTCTAGGCACATAATGCGTGTGTGGTCAGTGCTTACTGAGGTTTAGAAGATCCAGTACCATCACTTTTCCCCCAAAGCAACTGGTTAAGTGACTTGCATAAAGTTCCAAAGTCAGTAAGCACAAGAACCAAACAAAAGGTTCCAGAAAAAAGTTGAAGTGTCTGTCATGTATGGCAGATAATAAGTAAATGAGAGATTAAGAACTGAAAAATCCTGAAAACCGAAACTTGAGAGGAGAAACAGATTAAAGGCTGCAGAAGACTCGCGTGCAAATGCTAAAAGGCATTAGAAATACTTTTTTTTTTTAAAGATTTTATTTATTTATTTGACAGAGAGAGACACAGCGAGAGAGGGAACACAAGCAGGGGGAGCGGGAGAGGGAGAAGCAACTTCCCGCGGAGCAGGGAGCCAGGCCTGAGCCGAAGGCAGATACTGAATGACTGAGCCACCCAGGTGCCCCTAAAAACATTTTTTGAGTGATTCAAATTCTTCATCATGTCTAACTTAACAGTTTCCTGACTTGAATATATCAACTGTCTTCACCACAAATTCATGAACACTCATTTAGGTGCTCACAAGCTACATCGGATTTGATAAGAATTGGAAGAAAGAAGCAGCATACAAAGGGGAAGGAAAGGCAAGTAAGAGACAGGAAGGAAGGGAGGAAGGGGGAAGGTGGGTAGGGAGGTAAATGCATGTGCGTCCTTGGCAGGCAAGAACGGCCAGCGCCTTGCTCCCTCCCAGCCGTGGCCAATCAGCCAGACAGCTTGGTTGCCGTCCTCTGTCGGGTAGGACGAGCGGGTTGGTCACCATGAGCAGTCTTTAGTGGGAATGAGAAGAGGGCAAGCAGTGTGGACTTGGACGTTAGTAGGAAGAAAGTTAGACTCAATGTGAGGAATCCTGGTTCGTGCCCAGGATCACCTTAGCTGACTTTGGGTTTAGCCATTTCACCCAACTGGGTCTTGGTCTCCTAATCTGTAAAATGAGAGGACTGAATTAGAAGATTTGTAGGTCCCCTTCTGGCTCTAAAATTCTGACTCTAAGAATATCTTTTCCATATCACTTCTTTGGAATGAATCTTATTTTCAGTTCATCTAAACAGTTTCAAAATGCTGTTTAGAATAATTAAAGTAACACTAAGAACGGCTTGAAAAGTAATCAACAAAATTGTGAATATCTCCCATAATGTCATTTGTGTGACAATCTGCTAAAATTTTTTAAGCTAATAAAAGTAAAAGACAAATACCAAATGAATGCTAAAGCTAAGGAGACATAATGGCAACTTTCCAAATACTGCTAAAGCTCTCAGTCTGCTCCTCCCAGCTGTTACTTCTCAAGGTGCTCCTGGGCCTTACAAAATCTGACACAATGTCAGACAAATACCTTTCTCCCGACGCTTTTATTACCTCCTTTTCCTGAAAGTCATAATCTAACACCAGGAAGAGAACTCATAGTTGTGTCTCATTTATCTCCAATACCCTGCTTTCTAATTGAAAATTTTCATTCATGAATTTTTTTCCCAAGTAAGATCTTAAGCTTTAGTTGCAAGTGTTTGTGTCTTTTTAATTCTGTATTTACCTGGTCTCTGATAAAATAATCCAATTTTTAAAATACTGTTTAAACAATAAAACTCGATCAATTTTTGGATATTACAAGACTTTTTTTTGACACGCCCAAGAAAATACCAGAAATGAAAGAATGTCACAGCCTAAGTTACTAGTAAATGAGTTGCTTTTAGGTCAGTCATCCTTACTGGAGGCAGCTTCATGCATTTGACAGCTTTCAGGGTGTATAATTCATCTCTAGCACTCAGAGATCATTTTACCAAGTACCTTTTGGGGGAGGCATCTCACCCCTGAAAAGCAGCAGCATCATATTTTATGCAGATGTAAAGTTCTTTGATTGTCAAAATCAGATCACAAATGCAAACTGAGTTTCAAGCTGGGGATGTGAGGTTTTTTGTTTTGTTTTGTTTTGTTTTGTTTTCAGATATGGGGATGGTTATTTGTTTGTTTTTTGAGTTATAGGAGTTTCATTCTGCCTGACCCTTACCAGTGGCAGCTGACAAAGACCAGAACTTGAATAATGAAGGAGGGAAGCACTCTGTAAAACATATTTGATCCTAAGTTTGGGTTACCTATCTTTTCACAAGACTTCATTAGGGTATAGTTATGATTATATACTCATCTCCAAAAGGCCGCTCTTTTCATAAATCATTAAAATAACAAGCTTAATTTAGGTCATTTGTATTTTCTTTTTATGAATTTCCCAGGACATGCTCTGTATACACTGGGCATTCAATAAATGTCAGTCCGTCAACAACATTTATTGGGTGCTGCCCTATTTCCAGTGCTTGTAAAAGAAAATGAACATTCTCAAGGGAACAGTTTTCAGGTTGTCTTTCTCTGGTATGTCTGGTTTGGGATCTATACAGCTCAGTTGTCAAAAGAGGTAGAAAAGTGACTGTCCTATGGAGATGGTGAGTTTCCATCACCTTTTCTGGGTCAGGGCGGTATTCTGTCAGTATGCATCACTATATATGGGCCAGTTGTTAAAATAGTCAAGTACTGGCCCATTCCTATAAGAAACTGCATTGGTCCTCCCCTCACAACCTCCTAAGCTGTCCCCCAATTCCATAACCAAGGGGATAAAGGCTGATTTGGCTGGGAGCCTCTAGAAACATGCTCCAGCACTGCCACCAGCTGATTGGTCCATTCTGATTGGTTAGTGTCCATGCCCTACCCCTTCCTATTTCAGATATTCCCCTTGCACTAGGCATAACCTACATAGAAAGGGAACATTCAAGAATGATTGCTCGAAGTTATTATAGTTGTTGTCATTTAAGGAAAAAAAAAAAAAAACAGCACCTGGGTAGCTCAGTTGGTTAAGTGTCTGACTCTTGGTTTTGGCTCAGGTCAGGATCTCAGTCAGGGTTGTGGGATCGAGACCCACATTGGGCTCCATGCTCAGTGTGGAGTCTGCTTGAGAGAGTCTCTCTCTCCCTCTGCTCCTCACCCACTCATGTCTCTCTCTCCCTCTGCTCCTCACCTTCTCTGTCTCTCCTCTCCTCTCCTCTCTCTCTCTCTCTCTCTCTCTCTCTCTTCCCTTCCTCCCTTTCTCTCATTCTGTAAAATAAATCTTTAAAAAAAAAAAAAGAGCTAGTACATAACAATGATCCTTTTATAGTACCATATCAGATTCTTCTCCTGATTCTAGGACAGGGACCACATCTGAACTATGTTGCATCCTTGTTACTAAACGCAGGCAAGATAACAGAAAACATTAACTGTGCTAAACAGAGCTAATACAGGCTTCAGACTTAAAGAAGGAAAGGACTGAAATTTGGAGAAAGCCATGCAGAAACTCAAACTATGACAACATGCTAGAAGAATTAGTCTTCTTTGTTACAAAAGTGGCTAGTTGGTGACAATCAATAACTAACCCACAAACCAAATGGTGCTACTCTACTGGTTAAGTGAAACAGGAAGTGGTCTGGAGCACCTGGGTGGCTCAGCCGGTTAAGCGTCTGACTCTTGGTTTCAGCTCAGGTCCTTGGTTTCAGCTCAGGCTGTGATCTCAGGGTCATGAGATCTAGCCCCCTATCGTGCTCAGCATTCAGCCCAGAGGGGGTCTGCTTGAAATTCTCTCCCTCTTCCTCTCCTTCCCCCTTTGTCCCATCCCACATGTGCATGCGCATGTGTGTACTGGCTCTCTAAAATAAATCAAAATCTTTAAAAAAAAAAAAAAAAAAGTAGGGCGCCTGGGTGGCTCAGTTGGTTAAGCGTCTGCCTTGGGCTCAGGTCATGATTCCAGGGTCCTAGGATTGAGCCCCACATCGGGCTCCCTGCTCAGCCGGGAGCCTGCTTCTCCCTCTTCCACTCCCCCTGCTTGTGTTCCCTCTCTCGCTGTCTCTCTCTCTCTCTGTCAAATAAATAAATAAAATCTTTTTTTTAAAAAATTAAGAAAAAGAAAGAAACCTGAATAGCACAGTATTGAGAAGCAGTGTAATGTGACACAGTGATTTTCAAATGGCTTGTTCCTGGGAACCCTACCCTTGCTTCATTAAAGAAGTCCTGCTTTTAATGTTTTACATATATTAATCGGACACTCCCTGAGTGAGGTCACCTACAAAATTTAGTCCATGTTAACTTTTACCAGTCTCTGTTATACTTAATGAGAAAATAAAATGCTTCTGTTATGGAACATAAGATCGAGGTTAAAACTGGGAATGCCATAATGTGGGTTTCTACTTTCACATTTATAACAGCTATTGGGAAAAATAATAATAATAATAATAGCTACTGGGGAGGTAGTAGATTTCCATGAGTAAGAACATGGGTTCTGGAATTAATCTGACCTAGGGCTGAACGTCAGCCTTATCACCTGTTTGCCCTTAGACAAGTTACTTAACCTCTCTGAGCCTCTGTTCCCATAGGAGTTAAATGTAGGTGATAATACTACCTGACAGAGTTGTAATATGAGTAAAATGAGATTGTTTCTGTATTGGTTGGGGACAGTGCTATGAGCTGCTTTCTGAGCAGGTCCACAGTCTCAGTGGCTTGTCACTATAGTTTATCTCTCTGTCCGCTCACAGTCCTGTGTGGGTCAGTGGAGGCACTCTGCTCCTTGTAATTATTCAAGGATCTGGATCCCTTCCGTCTCTGTCCTCTCAATCTCATGGCCACTTTGTTCAACATCTCCCGCAGAGAGACAGCAAGGATGGTGCACGATAGAAGGGAGGATCACAAAGGTCTTGTTTCTTCCAGGGAGTGGCGGGGGTGTGTACCACTCAGCACCCAACCGTGGCAGAAGCAGAGCCGTGTTGTCTGGCCCTTCGCACTGGGAGGAGGACATAGAAACACGCGCACTAGCCGTGGCCGCCGCGTCTAAGGCACTTACCACAGTGCCTTGGGCACAAGAAGTCGTCTGGTAGTTTTTTTCATTCCAGGAGCACCCAGGGAAAGACCACAGTGCTGCCCACCATTTTGGCAGTTGCTCAGAGACTTAATGCAATGAGCACAAAGCCCTAGAAACACTGACCTTGTGTGGGAGAGATTGGAAAACCAACCAGGCAGAGGTACACACTGAGTGGAAGCTAAGAACACAAAACAAGATGTGAGACATGTCATCGTGTTCACAGCTGCATTCCAACTTTGAATATATAGGCGGGGAAAGGTTTGTCAGGGTAGGCTGTTGTTGGTAAAGTAGCCCAAAAAGTTTTATGAAAGCACTTAGAAAAGGCAAGATGGTGTGGGGCTTTGGTATGAGATTTATTTTATTTTTTTTTTAATTCTGCTTAAGAAAAAAATAAAGCTGAAAATCTAAGCGGAGAGGGAAAAAAGGGCTTCAGAGTTACAAGACCTTGATTTGAGTCCCAGCTTTCTAGTTAAGTGATTATAAATTTTGCTCATAAAAGTATCCCCTTTTGAGCAGCTCCTCTTGGCAGTCACTATGCTAAGAACCTTATCTGTATTTGTGCCCTGTCTGTACCAGAGCCCTTCAAGGACAGGTGTCATTTATCTGTTTTAAAAATAGGGAAACTAAAATCGAAAGATGTGAAATGACTTGTCCAAGAGTACATGGTTAGAAAGCAGCAGGACAGCGATCTTTCTGGTTCAAGGAGCAGAGCCACTGGTATGGGGATCAGAGGTGGTAACTCAAATGCACACTGGCACGAGAAGCAGGTGGGATGATTCAGACAGGTGGCGTCCTGGGACCCAATGTCAGCCCCTTTCCTCCCCTGCTCCCCTCCCTGAGGCCTTTCTGTACAAGTATTCCACCTGCCACAGATCTTTCATCTGGAAATCTTAGCTCGTTTATAAAATGGCACACACGGTTATGCTGCTCAGACCTTTTATTCTTTCCCATCCTCTCTCGTGTCCCTCGACCACTACTGTCCTCTCCCTCATGTTGTCGTTTGTACAGCACTAGCTCCGTCTTTTTTTCTTCTCTTCCTTCTAAGAAAAATAAATATGCTCATTGCTGTTCTGCACTCCGCTGGAGTGAGACCCATGGGCAGGAGGAGTGCACTGCTTTTTACAAGGGGTGGCTAGCCTTGCATTTGTAGAATGTGCTGTGAACACTCAAAGGTTCTGCAAACCATTCTACGTTCATTTCAATGGCTTCCGTAATTCCTTCCAAGTTGAGGGAGTGTGACGGGAAGAGCTTTTGCTGTTTACTACTTAGTACATTGTATGACACCTTTGCACACACATCACAGACTTACAATTCAGTGCTTGAAGTTGTTAAAGAAAACTGCATGACTGCTGATCTTTGCAATGTGGTTCCTGTTTTCACAGAGATTGGTGGTGATCGATTGCAAAAGCCCAGAAGGGAGGTGTTTTGAAGGGCATTTTATGCCCTCTACAGTTGCCCAGTGAATGCTCACCCACACCTGGTGCTTTTAAGATAAACCATTGAAGTGTTCCTTCCAACTGAGGACAAAACCAAGGAAAGAAATAAAAAGCCCAATGGAAATCCAGAAGTTATAAAATCGATTGCATAGGTACTTGGACTAATTAACTGTGCAATTATAGATTTGTGTTGACACTTTTAAAGTGTATCAGACCTTCAAAAGAAATGAAAAAAAGTCTTTTTTTACTGTCAGATTCACCAAGTTACACCTCTTGCCCTTGAATGTATGAGTTCAGTCCATTCCTCAAATGAAAGCTGTTATTTCAAAATCTCATCTGCCTTGTATACTTAACATTCTTTCAGATACTCACTCTTTGATTTCATTTACTAAACGTTTGCCAGGGGCTGGTGTTGCTTGCTATTACTTTAGAACCAGATTTTAAGAGCTTCATATTTATTAATACGCAATCCCCTGTTTGCATTTTTAAAAGCCTTACTATCATCTTTGATACTTGTTGAAATTCCGCTGAGTTTGAGAAACCTCTCTTCTACATGACCCCCCAAATCTAAATCACTCTCATTATCACATTTATGTAAATATTTTTGATATGGCCCCAGTGCCAGATACCTTTAAAATGTCTGCTTTTTCCAACTCTGTCTGTATTTCCCTTCTCTCGGCAAATTCTCTGCATTATTCCCTGATTCATTAGTAGTGATACATTTGGGCGTCTCGTTTTCTTGGCTGTGGTACAAATCGAAGCCTCAGCTATCTCGTGGCCATATGTTCTTTTTGCATATGCCATGTGATTTCTAAGAATGAGAAATGCAGAGCCTCTTCCCAGTCTCAGTTTAAGATTGATAGCTTAGAATAGGCAATATGTGTAAGCACAATGCTGTCTTATGTCTATTTACCAAAAGTGTTTTGAGGAATTTAGCTCCAGTTTTGATTGCCAATTCACTCCTGGCAGACTCATAAAATAAGAAGCAAAAGGGCCCCCTTCACTCCTCTGGTGAAGCAGTTTGATAAATGAGGGATTAGGGCAATGCTAAGTCCTTCTAGAGGCAATGCAGAAAAGCTATCCAGCAACTCCTCTCAGTATCAGAAGAGGTTCATTTAGCTGCTCTTCTCAAGCCAGAAATTGGAAGAGCTCTATTTTCTGGATCAATAAGGATTTAAGGTTATAAACTAGTAGCATTGTTTAAGGGAGATCTGTTTCCTGATGAGTAGTCTCTGGAATGGGAAGGAGGATGGGAGTGCCTCCTACGTTTGTACTCTCTGTGAAGGCAAAGACTTTATTTAGATTTTTTTGTGTTTGGTTAGTGCCCACAGGGTATGTGTAGACTCCTAATAAACACTGAGGATGCTGTTGATGGACAGTCCTTGGTTTGCGCTTCCATTTCTGAAGAATGAAGGCCTTGTCTAAGAGGTGTCTGCATCTTATCTCTACCAGGATCCCATGCAGGCTTGGGCCTTTGGAGTAATTCTGTATCAAATCAGCTATGTTGAAATTCCTAAGAGAATTGTTTGATGATTCAGTCTCTTGGTGTGTTCCACTAATCTTCATATGTGAAGTGATATCAGAGACACATTTAATGACTTTTACAGCTCTCAAATAAGTTGCTATGGTTGGACCTGAAAGGCTTTTCTCAGACAAGTCCAGATATCCGCTTTCCCTTATCTGCCTGCTTTCCTTCTAGACAACAAATGGCTGATCTTTCCAAAGGGACAGGTTTTCCCTATCTGATGCTTTTGTTTCCCAGATAGAAAAGAAAATGAAACTGTTGTCTCTTCCCTTAGATGTTGAATCCAGAGCAAACTGAAGCTTTATGGTTATCTTTTGTAGTGGTCTCCTTCATATAAATATGAATGGGCAATTACTGAATATCAGAAACTTGGGTTAGAGGTCCACCATCCCTTTGATGTGCAGAGCAAAACGAAATGGTAAGACATCAGATGTTGGGCTGTGTGAGTTTCCTTAATGACCAGTCAGGACTTAATTTGCTCAGTGTAATGTTTTGTGACTCCTTGTGATGTTAACAGCCTTTGGAGGAAATTATGTTGGATCTTTACCAATCATATAGCCTTTTCCTGGCTTCACATGAGATCCCCTTACCTTTCTGTTTTTATGAGAACATTCTAGGTTAGCTGTGTATTTGCTGGGCAGGCTTAGTACAAATACCTTTAGAGATGTATCACCCATCCACTTCTGTCATAGTAAAAATTTCTGAGAAAATAATACTTTGTGTTCTGGAACGTAATTTTCTGTTTTTCTTTCTGTATTGCATTTTGACTCTTCACCTGCATATAGCCCAGTTGAGTTTAGGGTATTCTCTTAATTAAATCTGTTCTGATTTTTTTTTTTTTTAATCAGTAAGTTTTAGAGTTTCTCCTTTGAAATAGGAGAAGCCAAATGGGGAAGCAGTAGGTGAACCACATAAAGTCACCTGACAAGTCAAAAGCCAACTTGAGGATAAAGTAGTCTATCTTCCTTACTCAGTGCAGTAAATACAAAATATATGATGCCATGGTTGAATCTATTGGTTTTGCATCATCGTTCTAAAAAAAAAAAGTGAATGTAACAGGGATGCATATTTAAAATGTCTTCCTTTCACTTTCTCAAATTTAACAACTAAAATAAATGAGTAGTGTGGCAGCTGAAATAGGGATCTCTTATTGATTGGGTTATAAAAGTAGGAGCTATCGAAAACACCGTCAGGCATATTCTCTGCAAAATAAAATATGTCAATGTTGTTTAATGCTAGACATGAGGACTCCAGTTTTAAAGGTCCTTCATATTATTTTCTCATAATTTATAAATACAATGAGCTCTCAAATGGGTTAGCAACTGTCAAGGTAAGTAAACCTCACGCCCTCCTCTCTGCACACTGCCATTTTTACACATGGGAGCACACCTCCTAATTATTGTCTTTCTCACCCTGTAGCCCCCCCCCCGGTTTGTCTCTCTGCCCCACAGCACTGTGCCTGGCCTGTAATAGAGCCCCCTACCAAAAGAATACATAGAAACTACAGGTAATCCTGGCTGCCACGTCTGCAGAAGTATTGGTGGTTCTCCTCTCTCCAGCAGTTCTGTTTGGCAGTACTCTACCCCAGCATCTCTGCCCAGAAGGCCAGGGCGAGGAAGGAACACTCCCTGAGCATCTGCCCCCCATCAGACCCTGCTCCAGATGTGGGATTCACCAAGATGAGTGATAGGGCCTGCTTTGGGCCAAGTGCCCTGAGCCATGTCTTCTTCCTGGACAAATTTGTACTCTAGCAGGGGAGATGAAGACCTAACAAATAGTCCATAAATGAATGAATATACAGCTGAGGGAGCAGTGAATTCTTGGGGGAGGGGACATTTGAATTTAAAAAAAAAAAAGAAAGAAAGAAAAAGAGGTGACCAGAGAAGGGGAGGAAGGTTCCAGAATGGATGAGTTGAGTAAGTAACAGGCCCGGGATGTGAAAATTGGTACCTGGTGTCTTTGGAGAGGGAGCACGCACTTTGAGACATAGGTTCAAGTAGTGTTGGGATTCAGGTTGTATACTTAGAGGCATGTTTTTTTCACCTGATCTAGACTGTGAGTCTTGGGAGGACAGGGACCATATTCCCCCTTCTTTGCAGCCCAGGCAAGCTTTGCTCAGAGAAGGAGATCGGGAAGGTTGGTAGATTTAAATTGAATGATCTAATAGGGAACTATGAAGAGTGTGTGTGTGTTCTCATTTCTCTCCTGTTTCCTTGTTCTACCCACTCTCTGGGGTATATGAATAATGAACTGATTAAAACACTCAGCAGAAGGGAAGAGAAGGAGATAAGGTGAAAGAAGAAAAGTTTATGTTTAGTCTAAACCTCTGGGGTTATGATTTCATCAGGGGAGGGCTTGTTTATAAACATATATATAAATAATCGCACTTCAAGACCATGTGAATACTTGCAGTGATACAGGGTAAATACCATTGGAATGATAAAGCCAAGGGACTACAGGATCTCAGAGAAGGCAAATCTCTAAAGAAAGGCTTTTGAGCTGGGTACTGAGCACAGGTGAAAGCAGAATCTGAGGGGTGGTGGAAACGGTCATGAAATAGCGCCGGGCACTATTCTAATGCTTTCTATCACCTAATTCAGTTGGGCCTTCCTGTAGACGGAGTTATTATTCTTATAATTATTATCACACTCATTTCCCAAATGTGGGAACTTGGGCCTAGAAGAGTTAGGAAATTTACCCAAAGTCAAGCACCTAGTAAGTGGTAAAGCAGGGATTGAAACCTGGGTAGTTCTGGCTTTAGCCCAGTGAAGGATGACGTGAAGCTACCACCCACATGGAGACAGAGCGGAGGGTGTTCTAGGACAAGGTCATGCCTTGAGCAAAGAGCTTATCTATGGGAAGGGCAAGATGGATTTAAGGAGTGACTATAAGCCCAGTTTGGCTAGTAACTTGGGGACACAGGAGTCTGCCCATGTGGAAAAGTAGCCATCTACGTGGACTGATTTTTAAGGAACGTCAGGAGGCACCGTAACCAGGTCTTATCCCAACCTTACTATAGGTGCCTGAAGCTACTGCGTTCTCTTGGATTGCATTTCCTTTCATTGTCACAGGTCTTTCACGCAGCCCGACCCCGTCGGTGGTGGTGCTGTGTTCCCTGTGCGCCCCACTAACACACAGCAGAGTTCTGCTGTGCCAGACACCGCCCTCACATCCTGCCCCCACGTCCTGCCCCCACTGCCCAGTCACACTGCTTACCCTCTCCAAGCCTCAGTGTCCTGCCAGTGCCTCCCTCAGTGGGTTGACATAAGGGTTAATGAGGTAATAGATTAAAAAAATTTTTTTTAATTTATTTATTATTTGACAGAGAGAGAGAGAGCACACAAGTAGGCAGAGTGGCAGGCAGGAGAAGGCAAAGCAGGCTCCCCACCGGGCAGAGAGCCCAATGCGGGGCTCGACCTCAGGATCCTGGGATCATGACCTGAGTCAAAGGCAGATGCTTAAATGAGTGAGCCACTCAGGTGTCCCTATTTTTAAAATATTTTTAAAGAGTACCTGACCCAGGCGCCTGGGTGGCTCAGTTGGTTAAGCAACTGCCTTCGGCTCAGGTCATGATCCTGGAGTCCCGGGATCGAGTCCTACATCGGGCTCCCTGCTCAGCGGGGAGTCTGCTTCTCCCTCTGACCCTCCCCCCTCTCATGTGCTCTCTATCTCCATTCTCACTCTCTCAAATAAATAAATAAATAAAATCTTAAAAAAAAAAAAAAAAGAATACCTGACACAGTAAGATATACAGAGGCCTGGGGTCCCTAGGATTGCAGAAAGGATTTACTAGAGAAGGAGGTGGAAAAAGAGGAATAAAGGCAGATTTTATTTATCTCACAGAGTTTGGCCCAAGTCCTGTAGCTAAAGATAACTTAACTTTGCTGATTTTAGATTCCGTAGCCGCCCCACCCACCCCTGCCCCCAGAAGATTATTTTGGAGGGTGTTGTTAGGTTTGATCACGTGGCATTTAAAATGCCACAAGACATCTGATATCTTGCCTAGAAGATAATAAGAGCTGGACAGTGCTGTTAAAATCCCATCACCCAGAAACACCACAGGGGGGAAAAAATTCTATGTAAGCACTACTAGCACTGCCTAAAAAAGGAGGGGAAAAATCTGAAAAATTATATTTTAAGCATCATGTGTTTTATACAGTAAAATGAACAATCGCTTGGATTTCTCTGTAAGGGATTTGATCTGCTGAAGAATTTCCTCCTGTGGTATCTAAAATCCATTCTTAAAATGAATTAACTTCAGCTGAGGTTTCCTATAACTGAGGCAATTCTGAAAAATCAAGAGTCCATGCTCCTTGGTAATAGTGTTGACAAGCACTTTTAAGAACCCCTAAAATAGTAAGAATGACTCAAGACCTAGTGACTTTCAATGAAGCTTGGTGTGTTCTGTTAAGTAATAGTGCCAAGCATAAGAGATGGAATGTTATTATTCACTCCAGATGGAGATGTTCTTTTATTTTCATTTGTCTGTGTAGTTACACTGCATCTGTCCACAAAGAATTTAAAGTGACTCACATGAAAATAATAATAAAAAATAAAGCAGGAGATCAGGACAAAGAAGAGGAGACTAGAATAACGTCAACCCTATAGGTTAAAGCAGTGCTGGAATTTGGATTCATATTTAGCACTCTGTGTTTCCGAAAAAAGGTGGAGGAATCGTGATCTGTGATGTATTTCTCTGTACGGGAGAAGAGGAGGCTATGGCTTCCACAGGGAAGAGCTGTCTTCCACAATTTGAAGACTTTATAAGATAGATACCTCATGAATTAATGAGTAACCCATGACAATACTTTTATGGTAAATGTAGTTCTCAATTTTTTGTGGCTTTTTCTGGGGCTAACATTAAATGAAGACCCTAGTACTAAACTGTGGGGAAGAGATTTTATAGCCTTCTGCAGGCTATACTCGGGCGTCATTCAAGAATAGCGTCAGACATCCTGCGGCGGAAGGCTGCGATCTTCTCTCTGAAGGGGGTCCAATAAAGAGCAGACTGTCACAAGTTCCATTTCTTCCCCGGGACCTGAAGTACTGGTCCTACTGACAGGAAGACCCACACAGGAACTTCTCAGGCTGGTGAGAGGGTGTTAGATTTTCAGTTGTGAAAGTTAAGAATCCTGAGCGGTGGTCTTGTCTCCGCCTTCCTGAAGACTTCAGCACACTCTTACAATTTAAGTCGATAGTACCGCATGAGGCTAATTTTTATTGTTTTTTCACATTCATACAGCGCCTGTTTATTGAGCCTTTACTGTGAGCTAGTTACCTTCTTTTATATGTCTCTACATACAGGCATATTTTTAGTTTCTTTCTACAGATGCCCCTTCTGCTCTTTGATTTGTTCATATGTATGTTTTTATTCATGTTTTAAAGCATAAAAACTACAGGAGCTTATCGTTTCAAGTCCAGTAATTCAGGGGCACAGTAAGAAAAAGTTAAAATCTTCCCTTCATTGTTACCAGTGTGATGTGGCTCCTTCCACACTTTGCTCTCAAATGACTTTCTTAACTGTTTAGATAGTGTGTCTAAAACTTAAATGTGTAAGATTGGTGGGGTTTTTTTTAATGGACATGTATTTATTATGCTGGCAGGTAGAAGAAATTGTCCCTTAACTATAATCGATTTTCTATAGTGTTCTTGTTTGTTTTGTCTTGAGGGAAGGGAGCAAGGCATTGTTACCTCTCTCGAATAACTTAGAAACTATAGCCCCCATCTTGAGCAGAGCCTTTCCTGTTCTGAACAGGACCAAACCTGATGGGATGTGATAAGCTTGTACTTTTCTGATGATGTCGACCTCCCCTCTGATGTCAACTTTTATGTGTATGTGTATTACAAATGTAGATATGTTCATTAATTTTGAAGCTGGCTACAGTATCACATCTGAATACATTCTGCACACCCTTCTTGAAATTTAATGCTTATGTACCCTCTCATTGATCTTCTGTTGAACAGAGAAGTAATCTCTTTTATAGTGTTACTTACTGTGCATTGAGTGTATAGAGTCCTAGGAACAGCATGATCCTAAAGTTGCAAAAAGAAAGATTTAGAAAATCTGATTACATAGTTACACTTCTATGCCTAAGACAATACTTGGGGATGATAAGTGTGAAACAAGATGGGTCACCGTTGAAAAAATAGAACTACTTTTGGAAAAGCTTAAATAGCACTGGTATTTGAAACATTTCTAGATGGCCAAGACTTGCCAACAATCTCTGAAATACTACATGCAAAGAGTCTTTCCCTTGTGTAAGTTGTTAGGCATTGCTAGTCCTTACCCAAGAAAACCAGATTACATGCACATACTTTCCCAAAATGTGACCCTTAACACCGGAAGACCAGGAATTATACATATGTGTTATGTGTCCGTAAATGGAACATTGTTGCAAGGGGTGTCTAAGAAAGCAAGCTTGAGTGTTCTCATTTTCCATATGGGGAAATCGATGGAAAGTGGGAACCTGGGGGGTGGGTGGAATTCCAAGGTAGAGCGGCCAACTACTAGAAAAGTGAAAGGCAAGTGCCGTGCTCGGAGACGACTTTTTGCCAGCCTCAATGAAGCAGTGTGAGGGTGAACATCCTTTCCTGGAAACTTAAAGCAACCTGAAAGAAGAGGCAGCGGCTTCATCGCATCCAGTTGGTTAATCCCCTCTCTGTCAATCATTGGCGTACGATCTGAATAGACTATAAATTCACATTTCTGGAGCCACATGGTCAAAATAGCACTTTATATTCAGTGTGAAATTCTTAAAATGAAACCCAGCTGGCAGATGGGAAGGATTCTGGGGGTTGGGGGAAATGGGGAGGGGAATATTGGGTGTGCAAGGGGTGCATGATTTTCCAGAGAGCTTTTTTTTAATGCTTTGTGCAGATATAGGAATATTTTTAAACATTATGATACAGCGCAAATGAATTTCTTAAACCTGAACCGTAAGAGCCTAATTTATAATATTTCATAAGAATCTAAAACCATTAAGATAGTTATGCAAGCAATTCCAAATTCTTGCCTGCAAGAATACAATGATTTGCTCATTTAGGGAACTCTCTTCAGTTTTTCCATGAGTGCTAGTTCGGAAATTGCATCTTTCAGTGCTTTAAATAAGTCTTTGGCTTAATAACCAATTTTTAAAGAGAGAAAGAGCGAGAACAGCTAGTCTAGTTCACTTTTATCTCAGTCTCCTGTTCAGAACTTCTGCCCGTTATACTGTTCATGCTGTTCCATTTCCTTCTCTTTCCTCAGGTCGAAATGGGAAGTATCCTATGTCTTTGTGCCTCACAGGGTCAGTGGTCACAACAGAACCAGGCAAACTCCACTCCAGAACACAGTGCTCTTGGTTACTGATCCAAGCCTTGGATCCAGTGCCCGTAGGGCATTCCAGACGTCCCCACAGTTTATCACATCAGCTTGCCCCTTCTGATAGCACCGAAAAGCACTTCAACCTGTGACCAGGTTACTACAAACTGGGTGTCTGTGACTTCATATGAAGAAGGTCAGGATTCAAATATTTCAGCAACTGTGAGAGATTTCAGCTCGCCCGAATGTTTTATGAAAACCGTGTGCTGCATTTAACTTGCTAAGAAGTGCACAGGTTATGCGTGTTGGATGTCTGGATGAGAAGCTGGAGTCAAGTAGGCAAGAATTTATTTCTCCTCTCCTTTTTTTCTCTAGAGCCACATCTTTCTGTCATGAACTCACACCTAAATTTACAAACCCTGTTCGAGGGCTTTGAAGCCTAGATCCTCTTATGCTAAACGATAAAGACAGGGTATCAGGTAATTCGTTCACTAAAAATAAATTTGTGGCACACAGAGGTAAATACCATTTACATACATCCTTTTATTTTATTATTGACACTTCTGGTTAAAAATAGCCTGAGCCATCATTTGTCAGGTCTTGGCATTATATGATTCTTATTGGTAGCATTGCCATCTTACTCATGGGTATGCAATAAAGGTATAAAGAAACAGATAATAACTTCAGGGTAGAATAAGAGTGTTCTTCAGAGCACTCACATTGCTTGTTCCCTAGAGAGCTGTAAGCGCAGGGAAATAGAAATCCAGGGTATCGGCTAAGAAAAGTACTTTATAATTCTGTTTGCATTTCTGAGTCTAGAAAATAGGAGTAAGTTCTACTTAGAAAATATTTTACAGATCCATTCAAAATAACGTAATGTTTATTTTGTTAAAAGATACTGTATTTGACAACAAAGTATCCAGTTTTAACCATAATGTGAGCTCAGAGATGGGAAGGAGTGGTACTTGAGACTGCAGGGTTGTGGGTATCAATATGGATTTGAGTGTTTTCTTTATTTATACTCTACTTTCTTTCACAAAAGGATTTGAGGTGATAGACACTAGTATTGATTCTGACAGCGGACATGATTTTATGTAACACTCTCAACTTCCGACTGAAGTAGGTGTTAATGACATCCCCCTGAGAAGGCTTTCGATTCAGACAGACTAAAAAGTGGGATTTGAGACTGTTAGAAGCCCCCTTATCTGACCTGATCTGAACCGGTAGTTGAACAGTTAATAAAGAAAGAGTTGGCCAGTGTCTTGTCTTTAAAAA
The DNA here is from genome assembly GCF_037043125.1 of Eumetopias jubatus. NCBI lineage: Eukaryota > Metazoa > Chordata > Mammalia > Carnivora > Otariidae > Eumetopias > Eumetopias jubatus. The sequence goes on from NW_028274811.1 coordinate 114,905,428, forward strand.
CATAAAGTAAACGTATACCCTAAATAATTAAAACATACAGATGGTACTAATCTTCCGATATTGGGCCAGTGCCTTTTCTCTGAGTACATGGCCACTAATGAGAGTTCTGTATCCTATTTTTTTGCACAAAATACAGCCATTATCAATGATTTTCAGTTCCCATTTCTTTAAAAAAGAACCATAAGATAAAATAAAGTAAGATGGTAAGTTAAAGACACGTGGGAAGCAATTCACAGCAATAGTTCTTGATGGTTGTCTCCCCTAAATCTGATTCGACAGCAGTTTGTTTTTGGTGAGTTCTTTGAACACATTCCACTTAGTTTTTCATAGAAACAGAAATTCTCTTCTCAACTTCCTATTTCATCCGCTAATGCCATATTGAGTTAAATGACTTGATACAGTAACAAATACGGTTGCCTCAGCGAGAATTGTGAAAGAGCCCAGCAGCAGAGGCAAGCAGACGTGCCAGGGAGTGGTGCCCCAGTGTGAGCATCAGGTGAGCGGCCAGCTTCATCTGGGGCTGTGCCCACAGGGCGTGGGCATTCGTTGTGGAGACAACGTCCATCATTATCTTGAACCCGGGCAATGAAGAGTCGGTTAAGCCTAGGTGATTAAGTCGAGGTTAATTGAAGGAGCCTTTATTGTAACTGTATGAAATTTTGTTTTGAAACCAGCTAAAGATTTGTCCTTACCTGCAACTGCTTGATATTTAATTCACATCATGCCCTCAGTCCGTCTTTTGGATCAGCTCTATGGCAAATGTTATGATTGCCGTGGGGCCTTCTAATTTTTCACGGCCCTTATTCCATCTGACTTCACTTAGTCACTGATGCACCTACATGATACCTGTCGGTCTCTTCCAAGTAAGCTCCGTGGGGCCTGGGACGTCTGTTCAACTTTGTGTCCCCGGGGCCTGAAACAGTGAATGCGTAGTCAGTGGTAGGAAGAGGGAAAGGTGGCTGTTGATTTGGTGCCTTTCTTTTAGCCCAATTGAATGTTTTGATTTGTCCCCACGAAGATCGATTGATTTCTACTTTGAGCAAGAAGGGAGGACAGAGAGTTGTACCCTGACATAGCTCCTGGTCTACTTTCTTAATCCGGTTCCTAAATCTCCTCCTGATTCCAGGGAGGGAGCCTGATGGTTCGTGCTGATAAACCATAGATTGAAGCATTGGCGGGGCCTTTGTTCTTTGACGTTGCCTTAAAAGATCAGTTCAGAGCAGTTTCTCAACCTCAGCATTATTGACATCTCAGGCTAGACAGTTCTTTGTTGGGGGTGGGGAGGGCAGGGGCAGGGGAGCTGTCCTGTGCCTTGTAGGGTGTTGGGCAGCATCCCTGACCATTACCCACAAGACACCTGCAGCAAACACCGTGCCCCCTGTCCCCCATTGTGACAACCAGCAATACCTCCAGACATTGCCAAATGTCCCCTGAGGGGTATGGTCACCTTTCCCCTCCACTGAGAACTAACGCTGTGGACCTAGTCCTGGCTTGACGACTAGGGCGGGAGGCCACGCTAACAGTGCTGTGCTAAATCCAGTCAGTGGCTTTTGGAACCTTCACTCTTGGTGTTTTCTTTATGTCTGATTGTAATGTTCTCCAGACTTGTCTTTCACGGGCTTTATTCTAAGTTCTGCTAGTCCTGTGTGGGTTTTTTTGGCTAAAATTCCTCAGGACGGATTACCACTCAGCTTTGCTTTCCTCAGACTGCCTGCAAGCCTCTTTCCAAGCTCATATTTCTCAGTTGCCAGGATATTAGGCTCCTGGCCGTATTGCCAGTAGGAAAAGAAATTCTCTCCCTGTGACTAACAACATGGCAGTTTGTTCGAAGGCCATTTGTTACCTGTTCCCCTTGCTCAGATGTGTTATTGAGGCGGCTGTCACTTTTTTCTGCCTTTTCCCCTGTCTCTCCACGCCTTCCTGTTTTTCCTTTTCCTCCGGGTGTTTCCATGGTGGCTCCTCACTGGAGCCAGAGGACAAACTGCTGACAGGAACATCCCTTGAATATCTCTGCATCTGGACAGGGCCATTGGCACCCTCCATTGGCGGCTCAGCAATGCGTGGCTTGCCATATTTGTCTCCTGTTTAAGGCCCAAGAATTTGAATCTGCCCCAACATCTAAATGTTGTCGTTGTTAGGACAGAGTGCTGCCATAGTACCACAAGGCCAGCATTAAACATGTTTATTTGGGTTCCATATATTAATATTTTGATTTGTTACTACCACTGTTGCCTTCTCCACACTTCCCAGCTGCAAGACTGAGATAGGGGATATATAGTCTATTACAAAAGCCGAATAAGCTAGAATATATAAACTATTTTTAACAGACACTTGTGTTTTTAACAAGCTTTAAACCATTGTTGCAACTCATTTTTTTCCTAATATTTTGTTAAGTCAAAGAATCCCTTGAGTTGACCAACTCATAGTGGTTTCGTGAAGGGTACCAATACTGAATGAGCCAGAAGAAGAGTTAGTCCTGTCAAAATCAAAGCATGCTCTTCTGGTTGTCTGATCAGGTCACAATTTAATATTAAGTGTATTCATGGCACAGTACCTTATATAACAGAAAAAAGCTAAATATGAGATACAGCCAGAAAACAATTGCAAGATATACAATAGTGTTTTAAGAAAACTCAAAATATGAAATAGTATTGTGATTGTCATTCATGTGTCAGCTGACATCAAGTTTCCTCAAATGTTTTAGTGAAGTAAGTCTTTGGAGGATGAAAGCTGATCACTGTGAGGCAAATGTTGGATTTGAAAACTACCAGGCTCGGGGTCTTCTTGCTCTCATGCCATTTTGCAGAATCACAGGCTGTGGTGAAAACCGGTGCAGTTCCATAACACAAAAGCATGTATTCTCAGCCCGGGAAGGTCCTCAGAGCCCATCGACCAATCCCAAGCTAAGCATTTAGCAAGGCGGAAGAGGAATAGTCTAAGTGTGTTGATCCTTTTCAGTGACTGAGGTAGACACAACTGTTGGTAATTGATGGGGTTTTTTCCCCAATACCTCTTAACCTCAAAAAGTATGGAATTCCTATCCTCAGCTCGCACTTTACAATACCAAGATAATCTACCCACTCTCCCACCCAGCCAGCCATTTCAGTATGCACAGTTAATGAGTGTTAACTTTAAAAAGATAACCTTAAAAGAATCAATTTCATGGTGAATGCATCTAGTTAAGCAAGCCATTTAAACAACATTTTACTCGTGTGTAGCAGACCATTTTATAAGTTACTGATAGCTTTACAAGCCTGTGTTTCAGACAAGCTAATTGGTTGTCTCTGATGTGTTTGGGGCTTTCACTCATTAACTCGCCTTCCTGTCTAGTACATACTTGACTAGCTCTCATACATATAGGTAGAACTGTTTAAACAGCCATATTCTATTGCCAGGAAGAAGTTTTTCATAGATAAGTTTCTTCCTACTTACAGTGTTTGCTTTTCTGAAATAAAGGTAAATCATAACCGAGTATTATTGTAAACATGGAAGGTGCAGAATCGAGTATAACACCGGAAAAGTGTTGGTATCAAAAGCGAATGCCCTTTTGAAGGAGTGGAATAGAATTGATTACAGAAGGAAAGAGAGGAGGGCAAAAGAAAATGATATGCTGTCGAAACCTGGCTGCCTGTGTAATTAATGACTATGTTATAGGTGTTATTGAAAAGTCTGAGGCCTGCACCTGCATGCAAAGACAAGTGTACTGATGCTTCTCTTTTTGCATATGTCAATGCTTTCCATTCTCTGAGATAAGAATTAGATGCTTTGTTTGGACACAGATTAAAGGAATAGCTCAAAACATATGTGTCCTTTGGGTCTTGAGATTTCTGGAGTGGGTCTATTTTCCATGAGGGGTTACTTACTTTTCTGTTTGCAAAACAATTCATTGCAGCTGCCTGTAGGCATATGTATAATAGAGTTTAAACCAATTAGACCTAAGGTTTTGAAACTGTTCATGAAATCCCACCTCCTGCATGAAACCTTGGCCTGCTTAATTAAAAGGAGTGGCAACTTCTCTCCAATGTTCAGTTTCCTTCCTTTACTAACATTTTAATCTGAGAAGAAATACTAAGTACATACCTTGTTGCCCTTTTCATTATAGTTTCAGCTCTTTACATTTGTTTCAAAATAATTAGTATCCTCCTAATGTCTGGTATTGTACTGGGTACATCAGAGAATACAAAAGAATTTTTTTCATTGTCTATGCCTTCTAGGAACTGAGGTCTCTTACACATGAAAAAATTAAGATTATCCAAATCTCTAAATTTCCTCAAGTGAAATGAGGATATCCTCATAAATCTGAGTGAAAAGAGTTCACCCCAGACTTGTGACAATGCTTCATTCCCATTGAGTCTTGATATCCTAACTCAGTAATTTATACGATGATTATTTATAAAGCCTGTTTGAAGGAGAAAGTAGTGGTTCATATAACTGAATTCATAATAGCCAAAAAGTGGAAACAGCCCAAATATCCAGCAGCTGATGAACATGAATGAACAAAATGTGGTATGTCCATACAATGGAATATCATTCGGCCATAAAAAGAAGTCACACAAAACTTTATGCTAAGTGAGAGAAACCAGACACTAAAGGCCATGCATTATATAATTCCATTTATATGAAATGTCCAGAATAGGCAAATCCTTAAAGAGTCAGAAAGTAAATTAGTGAGTGCCAAGGGCTTGAGGAAAGGGCAAATGGGGAGTGACTGCTAATGGGTGGGGAGTTTCTTTTTCGAGTGGTGAAAATGTCCTGAAGTTTGATAGCCGTGATGATTGCAGGTGTCCATGAATATACTAAAAATCACTAACTTGTATGCTTTTAAAAGGGTGAATTTTATAGTCTGCAAATTATAGCTCAATAAATGAAAAATAATATCTGTAGAGCCGAATAAAAAGATGTTAAAGTGTGTGCTAAGGAAATGCAAAATCCAAGCAAGTGGTAAAGGAATTTCTTTAGAATCTTAGGAGGGGGTGTCTGCTGCTGAGAGTAGACCCATGAAATAGGTAACGATAACTTACATCCAGGAGCAAACAATCCCCTTTGAAGGCCAGAGGTTCTTCTTGTTGTGGCAACTATTTTTATAAAGAGCCTAACTTGACAGTGAGTGACCCCAAAAATTTTGCCCTGGACATCTGTAGCTCCAGTCACATTTCAGTCTAAAAACTCTTGTGTGTAAAGCAGCTCACGTTCAATGAGGTGAGAACCATGCGTGGAATGATAACACATTTCGCTTGGGATGGAAAGTTGTTTCCTTAATGGGAAAGTCTTTTTAACCCTGGAAAATTTAACATTAAGAGTATAAGAATGATAAAGTAACAAATCTACAATATTAATACTTTTGTTTCAAGTATATATGTTACATTTAGGTCAACCTGGTACATTCACTTTGTTTAAGATGTATAAATTATTTCAGAATTGGCTTCCTATATAGAAAGGTAGGAGGGGCATGTGGGTGGCTCAGTCAGTGAAGCGCCTGACTCTTGGTTTCAGCTCCGGTCCTGATCCCATGGGTCATGAGATCAAGCCCCACGTGGAGCTCCACACCCGGCAGGGAGGCTGCTTGAAGATTCTCTCCCTCTTCCCCTACCCCCACTCTGACACTCTGTCTCTCTCTAAAATAAATAAATCTTTAAAAAAAAAAAAAGTATGAGAATTTAGTTAAGCTTGTAAATAGTATTAGAAAGTACCAGAGCTTGAGAGGTGCCTGGGTGGCACAGTCAGTTGAGTGTTGGACCCTTGGTTTCAGTTCAGGTCATGATCTCAGGGCTGTGAGATCAAGCCCGTACCAGGCTCCATGCTCGGCACAGAATCTGCTTGAGATTCTCTCTCTCCTTCTCCTTCTGCCCCTCCCGCTCCTGTGCACACACGTTCTCTCTCTCTCTCAAATAAATAAATCTTAAAAAAAAAAAAAAAATACCTGAGCTTGAGAGTCGTTGAATTTATAAATTTAATTGAAGAAATGCTTAAAGAGTTCTTGCTGGGGAAAAAAGATTTCTTAACTACTTGAGGATATTTTGATTATTACAGTGTAAATGCTGAAAAAGAAGATTGAATATATTAAATTTATAAATGGAGTTTTGAAATGTTTACAAGTAGTTAATTAAAGTTTATAAAAGGACCTAAACCAAATCCAACTTCCTGAATGTGTTGTTAAAACTTACCAGATATATAGACAGAATGGTAAGATTTTTAAATTGAATATAAGAGCTTCAGGAAAAACTGGGTTTTAGACATTGTATATTTAGTAAATTGTACGTTCCTCTTTAAAACTGCAAAGTAACAATAACTAGTATTGCTCTGCACTAAGCCATCCTTGAGGACACCAAAAGCTTGAAACAGACAGGTCATGGACCCTATGCCTTGGCTAGTTCTTGCTGCCGTTAGGAAGTATCCACATAAAAGAAACCCAGGCTGAACACAGAGGGGTAAAAATACGGCTTTATGACCCCTCTGCCTGCTAGACTACAATCCAAAGCGTCTGAAATTATCAGTGGAGCCTGGCCAGGTTGGAAAGGCCAACTTCTCTGGCCCCCTAAAGTATGAGTGGGGACGAGCTGGTCTAGCAAGTGAGGCCAGCCCCCCAGGCCCTTCCCGGGTACTGATTGTACCCCTGCTGGACAAAGCAGGAAGCTGCAAACGCATTAGCCAGGGATTGGCAAATGTTTGTAAAGGTCCAGACAGTAAATATTCTAGGCTTTGTGGAACATACTGTCCCTGTGGCAGTTACTCAACTTTGCCGTTGTAGCATGAAAGCAGCCTTCGACAAGTCAGTAAGCATGGCTATGTTCCAATAAAACTTTATTTGCTTGGGTGCTGGGAGGTAACCAACGGCGACTACTGTGATTAAGGTCCTTTCTACCTTTAAAGTTTCTTCTACATAAGGCTTCCCCTTGAGATGATAGGGGGACATCAGCTGGGTCTAAAAATACGAGTATTTGTAAGCCAGTTCTTTCCACTTGTGGATGGAGGCACCTTCCGTTGGATGCAGAAGTTGGAGCAAAGGTCTGCATATGGGAAGCACTCCAGGTTCAGGAGGGCCAGGTAGACTCCCTGGAGTAGAAGAGATACTCTGCAGGAAAACTGGGTTTCTTCCATTGGCCCATGAACACAGGAAGCATCCATACCTAATTTCTGCCTCCCACAGTGCTTGTCTGATAAGCAAGCTTTTTGGCTAGGAGAATAAAACAAACCTTCTAGGCATATCAAAAAGAGAAAATAGACGTAATTTGTTCTGTAATTCTGGGTTAGCAGATTAAGCCAAAAACAGGAATGCTTTTCAGATTCTAGCTCCTACCACCAAAGCAATGGGATCATTTTATTCAGCTCTTCTGGAACACACTAACTTCCACGCAGTGGACGACAGGGTTTCGATATAATTATTGTCACAACATACAACATTCTCCACACATCAGAGATTACTGATTGGGCAAGAAGACTTCTAATAAGGGCAAGGCTCAATCACCAGTCATAACCTGGAGACATTTGTTTGGTTTTTATTTATTCCAAGGTCAGGCAGGCTGCACTTTGCTTAAGAAAGAAACGATCTTACCATAACTACACTTTTATATTACACCTAACATTCTTGAAATCAGTCATCCATTATAGATCCCAAAGTAATATTGTGGTATTGGTTAAGATCAAGGTGTTGTTTTCTGGTCCCTTTCAGTACTCAGTAAAAAGTAATCAATATCTGTTCTGTGTTGCAGTATCTTTTGGGACTATGGCAAATTGATTTTACTCGTATTATTTATTTCTGCCTTTAATGACATATTTAGTACCTTTCTAAGGATTTCAGAATCCTACAAGCCGCACAATGAAAAGGGGAACAGCTGCTGCTGCTCTCTCTAGACTAACCTTTCTTTGAACAGGCTGCCAAGAATGCACTCTGAAGAATCTTAATGACGCCCTGCCACTTTATCTCCAGACCCCATCCTGGAGCCATGGTGTGGGCAAAGTTCTCTCTGACTTTGGTGAAGGTTACCAAGTTAAGCCTGCTCCATGAGCTTCTGCAATTAAGACCACAAAACCGGAAGGCCCCTTGCCACACTCACGTGCTTGACAACCAACTCTCTAGAAAGAAGAAAGTCTTGGTTTGTTGCACTTGCAGATTTCCATGGTGTAAATAATTCAGACCCTGGCCAGTTTCGTGACTCGTAGAATTTGATATCCTTGTGCCTGGAGGTGGAAAGAGAAGGCGCACGATCAGCACGTCAATACAAATGTTTCCCCCAGCGTGACATGGGACTACAACAGGTGCATCTGCTCTAGTGATTCAAGTAAGGAGCTCAGGTGAAGAAGAGGCAAGTTCTCCCTTTTTGACAGTCATGGACAATATCCTACAAAATTTCACTCACCACTCAGGCTCTCTTAACATCATCCTATTAGTTGGAGCCCTCGAGTACATTTATCATCTAGACCATACTTCTACCGAAGAGTTCAAAACCCATATGAACCTGTCTCAAAAAACATTATTCATATAATTATTTGAAAAATACAGGCATGCAATGGACACGTTGTGGACTTAAAATGACAAGAAAGCTCCACTGGGTCAAGATAGTTATTGAGCCACTTGTCTTGCATCATGCTCTTGCCTGCCTCTCAGACCCCTCTGCCTACCAGGTCCACAACTGCAGCTCTTTTTGCTGGCTCTCTGTGCTTGGCTTGTGTTCCTCATGCAGTGTCCCTGTTGTCTAGTCTTACCTGCTGATTGATCACTGTCAGTTTGAAGGAGCTGAAGTTGTCAGCCTGATGAGACTGATTCCTTTTCCAGAGATGAAGAAAGAGCATGCCTTTAGTTCAAAAGTTTCTTTGAACAGTCTTCTACCAAGATACTTCTTTTTCAGTTTGACCTACATCATCTTAATACTCCTCTCTCTCTTCATTTGAATCCGTTGCTTTTCTTCCAGTTGAAGTATAATCAGGGTGCTATAAATGAGTGAAAAAGCCTTTAATAAAGTGGGCAGTATTAAACCGTTTTTTATGGTCACTAAAAAGCCAGGGGTGAGGGGGCTTGCAGTCCTCTAATACAGATGATGGGGACAGTCCCCTCTTCGGGCTGTTGTCTCTGTTTTCTGTTTTACGGTTTTCTCCAATCAGAGGAACCCCACACATGGGCAGGTGGCGTGGGCCACACTCACACCACCTTCACACACTCACCGCTTTCGTCCGGGAAGTGGTGTTTGAGTGAATGAAGTTCTGGGAAGCCACCTGTCAGGACCCACATCTTCAGAGCTCCTTGTACTGATCCTCACCCTACGACAACCCACCACAACCACCCTCAAGTTAAGAGGGGTCCGTCATAACCTGCTAGCTTTTTCCCCAGAGGGAATACGTGTGTTGTGGGTAGGTGGGGATCTAGAGAAGTACATGAAGAAAAGATAGCCAGCTTCTATCTCCAGTGAGAAAACAAGCTAAATTGCCCAAAACAGGGCGAGAGATACCTGCGTCAGTACCACCCCAGGTGAGGCATTTTTAGTTACAGCAATGACTGGTTGGGGCTAATGGCATCGAGGTCACTAGGACTAGGGGTGACATATTCTAAGATACATAGCACAGTCCCATGCAGTAAAGAATTGTCCCACCCCCGGCCCCCTTTTTAATGTCTTACAACACATTCATGTGGGTCAAAGCACTGTTTGTAAGTATCTGAGCTTAGAACTTAACCCTGTGTCACATAAAAACACTAAGTCATCCCTTTTGGACTGTTCTCTCCCCTGTTCCCCAGAGTGTTTAAAGGAAAATGAGGCCAACTCTGGGCACACACTACTTACATGCTTTAATAACAAAAATAGGAAAAGCAAACAGTTATTGTTATAAATACAATGAGATTTGCAGGCTTTTAAAAGGGAAGACCTATTATTACAGTTCAGAAACTATTTATGTGACTTCCAGAAATTTAGTCACAATAGGTTTGCAAGAATTAAAATGGAATTTTTGCTTGTGAAGTGAGGGCAAGGTAGGGAAATCAGTATCATTACATAACCCCATTAGAGGTCCTGCAAGTTGGAAGGGATTATTATTTCTCTACTCAAACATCAAGGACATCTCCTACCCGATTTCACAGCTGCTACAAACGGGAGCAGCAAAGCGATGGTGCCGAGTTGTCTCTGTTCTGTTAGGACTCTACAGTAACTGTGATGTGGGAATCAATGGAATGCAGTCATGCACGTCATCCCACAGTCACCCCACAGTGAATGAAGGAGGGTTCTGATGACAGCCAAAATAGGTTGGCTGCTTATGGCGGCTTTGTTTTCCTATCTCTAGGGTGGACACATGGCCACTAAGCAATGCCCACTCTCTTAGGCTAACCCGAAAATAGCCAGCTGACTACAGGTTGCCAGGCAGCTGGATTCTGATGCCGTTGCCCCAAGTGCCTTCTCTAGAAGCCAGTATGAAGCAGTCCCCTCCTCCTCTTTCCTGCAGCTTCCAATGAAGCATAATATTTAAGCAGCTGATTAAGTATTCAAAGCATACGATTTATGTTGGTCAACCTTAAACACCTTATTCTTTAAAAGTATACATCAACATTATGAAAGAACAACAACAACAAAAAAGACATGGTGGACAAGTCAAAAGTGACTATAATTTGTATCTTAGTAATCCAGAGGAGGTGAAATTTGAAGTTCACGTTAATACGAAAAAACTAAATGACGGTGCGCCTGAGCGGCACAGTCAGTTAGGTCTCCAACTCCTGGTTTCGGCTCAGGTCTGGTCTCAGGGTCGTGGGATTGAGCCGCATGTGGGGCTCCACACTAGGCACTGTCTACTTGAGATTCTCTCTCTCCTCTTCACCCCACAATTTCTCGTGTGCGCACACGTTTTCTCTCTCTCTCTCTCTCTCAAATAAGTAAATAAATATATATTAAAGAAAACTAAATGAAAATGTTAACCTAACTGGGAAAGTTCAAGTCAGAGCGTGAGGTCTCCATCTTCCCCTGTCTTGTATTATCTGCTTTGTTTTTAGAAACCTGAAACTCTGGGTAATGAAAACTCTATGTTCCGGCAGGAAAAAGTCACTCACTGTGCTTGAAACTCACTGAAATGCCAGACTAGTTTTACAATTGATATTATAAAAGAAGGGTGGTGTGGAATCATTCGGATACCGGTTGGGGGAGTATGGTAGGGTAAGTGAGATACCCACTTAGGTTACAGATCGGAAAATCTCAGGTTACACAGCCATGTTTGTCAGCTTAACACCATTAGGCTCCTTTATCTGGTGACCACCCTGTAATGGAACCTTCCATTTCCTCCTCATGTTTCATACTCAGCAGGAACAACTTCAGAAACTACCTTCAGACATCTTTATTATCTTCCAAGTGTGCCTACGTGATAATCTATATTTTTAGTTGCCTAGAAACCAACCTAATAGGTACTTAAAACCTTACTGGTTTTCTGTGTCTGGTCCGTATTGCAAAATATCACAGATTCTGTTCTGTGGTTGCTTAAATCTAACACTGTTTGCAAATTAGCTGTTAATATGCCACCAGGATCAATTCTATGAATTTTCAAGCGAACCGTTTGAAGGAATTTTGTTAGTAATGTGCACTTAACTGTGTTGGTCTTTTTCTTTATTCTAATATTGAATTTTTTGCCACCAGTCATCTTCTCAGTTATCAGCAAGACTTAAAATGATGTGAGGCTATGAAATGGGGCAAGGGTACAACTTCCTTCACGTACCAGATGTTGGATGTTCGGTGCCGTCCCCTCTTGATGGGAGGCGTTATTGATCAAATACCGGATTCTACTGTAGTGCATTCTGAAGCCCCACTTTGTGGGAGAAGCAAGGAGCCTGACATCTCTGATTTTATACTCTTCAGAGCAGCCAGCTCGTCCTCCAAGCCGTAGCCTTAAACAGGGTCCCCAACTGTCCCCGCTGCCAATTCTTCCCTCCCCCTACTGGCTGCGGGCCGCTGGCCTCCCTTGGTGGGGCAGAGCCGGTGTAGTGCTGGTTGTTGTGCAAGCAAATTTCAGATTCTCTTAGAAGTGAGTTTTCAGTGCTCTGAAGAAAAGAAACTAAAAGAAGGGAGTTTACGTTTTCCATAAGGGAAGATCCTAACAACATGATTTATAAAATACCTCGGGCAAACACTGTTCTGAAGTTGTATACCCGTTTTCTGATCTGAAATGAGATTTTCATTACTTTTCAGAATCAAAATTAATGAGAGTCCTTCCATTTTCACAGGCTTTTTTTTTTAAGTAGTAGTATTTATTACTAATTTGCAGACATTTACAGAAGGACTTTGGAGACACACTTGAACTGTAGAATGTTAGCATAATTGTGGTTCCTAAATTAGCATAAAACCTTAGTATTTCTTACGTATATTTTCTTGCTCACATGAAAAAAATGTCATATTTTAATGCCACTTTTGGATGATGTACCTCTGCTATGTTCTGGTCCTTGCAATGATAGAGGCAAGATGAAACCACATTTGGGAGTGGCATATGGTTGAGACACATTTTTTTCTAGGTCTCGAGTATTGACTAAGGTAAGACCCTGGAATTTGCCTTGGCACATGGGATTTGATGAAATCTGTTGGCCAAGAATGTCTTTGAACAATGATTCTTCTGGTGTTGCTACTCACTGTATTTCATGTTAGTAAAACCTCACTGGACTATACAAGGAGTGTTCAGTTCTTGTGTGATGTAGTGTGGGCAGGACCGTAGCTTTACCAGCTTTGTGTTTTATCATACCCTTTGAGAGATCATCAATACTTCTGGAAGACATAACAATTTGGTATTTCCTCACAGTCTTGAGTTGGTAATCCTGGATGCGATTAGTCAGTATCCCAGCCACTATGCTAAGAATGACTTGTGACTGGATATTAATCAAACAGGTTTTTAAGATAGCAAATTCTCGGGTGTTACACACAAACAATGAATCATGGAACACTACATCAAAAACTAATGAGGTAATGTATGGTGATTAACATAACACAATAAAATAAAATTTAAAAAAAAAAGATAGCAAATTCTCTACTCACATACCAGTTAAAAGGTCTTAATTTTTAACTCCCTGAAAATTCAGGACTAGGCGGGAAAAAAAGCGGGAGGCTTTATGTATGTGTGTATATGTATACCGTTAAAATATGCGCACGCACACACACACAGACACACACACACACGTACTCAGTTTCTGTCCTCTTTCCTAAAAAGTGCTTTCCCAGGTCTCAAAAATAGATACCATAAATTTAAGGGGGAAAGAGAGAAAAGATCATTTTAAATTGTAAGTATTTGTCATATATGCGTTTGGTAGTCAAAGTAATTTTGAGTAAGTGATATGGTACAGATCAGTAACATAAGTTAGCAAGGGGGTATAGGGGATGCTCTGCTGGTTGTTTTGATTGGATTGAATCTCTCTGGTGCCCGTAACATACTCTACCCTGTGTGGTGATACATGTAATTTTCTTAGGCTCTATCAGACCTCCCATGCTGAGAAGTGTATGGGTGACATGGCTTGCAAGCTGGTCACTCACCCCTAAAGAAAACAGTCCTGGGTCACAACATAGAACCCACATTATAACAGTTCATAACGTTCTCCTTAAAATCCCCCCTGCTTCGTCACTTGCCAACTTTTGGAATTAGAAAGGTTCTGATATAACTAATAACATATTTATATTCTCCCCCTTAAGGTCAAAAAATATTTTGAACTTGAACCCCTTGCACGTGGGAAACGCTGGATTCTACAGCCCTGCTCGCTGGATGACATGGAGGCACTGAAAGACAGCTTCTCTCAGCTGATCAATTTGTTAGAAGAAAAAGACCATGAAGCTGTAAGAATGTGAAATCTGGCAAAGAACACGGGTTCCCAAAGGCCTTGAACCTATCATGTTAGTTTTTCATTTTATTTTTATTTTGGTATCAAGACTTTAATGGCTTCAGTGTCTCTTTTCCTCTAGTTATCTCGGACTCTCATCTCTCTATTAAAGTGAATATTCTGTAAATCAGGTGAATTATCATCGGCATTAATGTCAAGTACACACTACTGAAAGAGAATTTATTCTCTGTTTACCACTAATTATCTTCACCGCATGTCTCTTCCTTCTGGTCTAAGCAGCTCTTCTATACTCTGTGCTAAAATGGATGGAATTCGTGGCTCACAGAAATCAAATCCCTTATGAAGGGACTCAGGGAGACTCAGAACCTTGACTCATTTTCCCTGGGTTTGGGGGTGGAGCGTTATGTGACTGGGGCTCCTCATTTTATGTCTATTGTTTCCAAGATCTCTTGGGGGTTTTATTTTATTTTATCATATTTTATTCTTGAGTTTTTTTTGTATACGGGCCTTATAGATAATGAGAGAAAAATGAGCACCAAAAACTTCAATGAATCTCCTTATCAGAGAGGAACATCCTTCCAAGATAAAATTAACATGGAAGAACTTAAAGACAAGATGCATAGTTTCCTTGATTCCATCTGAGGTCTCACTCCCCTCTCTTAAGAGCAAAAACTTTCTGTTTTTGAGACGAGAGAATTTAGGCACAATGCATGCGTGCATCACTGATGACTATTTCATCGAGTCCTCAAATATTTTTTTAGTGGAAAGATTCCCCTGCATAAAGTCAAGCTGCAACATAACAGAGGTATCTTTTTCTAAAAATCTAAATTGTCTGATTGAAAGAGAGAAGATAATTTTTAAAATAATAGATAAAAATTTTAAAAACAGCCAAAATGAAATATGGTTTATACTGACGAGGTTTAAGCTGGCATGGATTTGACAAAGAAAACAAAGACAGAATCATCTGTATATTCATTCATTAAGTGCTAATGGAGTTTAACGGAGTCGCTGATTGTCTCCAACAAGTAATTAAAGGTCTATCAGTATTCCTATTATAAACCTCTATTTTCAGGGGTTTCACTGTGCCCTTAAAAAAATGTGCTGGGGCTGCAGCAAATCATTTTAGGGCCTAGATCCAGTCTTTGGAACTTTTTTTTTTCATTTAATTTAAATGATAAAATTATGTAGAGATAAATGTGCAGTTTTACTAAGGTTTGGCACCACTGACCTTTTCTAAATCAAGAATAATCTATGGATATTGAAGTTTATGGATGTAATACTCTTTGGCATATTTTGTAGACTTTTGACCACTTCAAACACAAAATGGCCAAATGATAGAAAACCGCTCCTTTCACCTGAGCAATAAAAACATGTTTGTAATTTTTAGGTAGCACAGACTGGTTCTCAAATACCACAGACTCTCACTGTATTACACGGTGATGTAATACCTTGTAATTCTCCAGAAGATATATATCATTCAAATACAGCTTTTGTGGTTTAATCTTGTAGGTGGATTTTAATGAAATCATTACCTTTGAAACATCGACCACTTCTTTAAGCTCACCCCCCCCCCATGGAATGGATCCAAAAAGGTGCATATTCGATCTTGTCTCCAGCGTCCTTGAATATTTTTCACTGTGTAATCCGCGAGCGGCGCAAAACTTTTATTCCGACGACCAGTTACACAATCCCTGCTTTCATTTTTGTTCTGTTGCGCTCATCTTCTGTGACAAATAAATGATTATTAGGCATTGCTTTCTCGGCAAGTTCATTAAATGTAGAATGTTGTCTTTTTAAGACCTGGTGGCTGAGTGCTCCTTAGCCATCTGTTTAATGACTTCCCGTTGTGTGTGTGTGTGTGTGTGTGTGTTCATGTGTGCGCCAGTGATGGGCTTCTTCTCAGACCCACGACTGTCTGCAGTGTCTCAGCCGTCAGAATGAAAACATTATCAATCAGTACCCAACAACAGCTGTTTTTGACAAGTTTCTGTCTGACGCCTAATGCTTTACAACTGTCAATAAGGCTCCTTCTTTGTCTGGCAGTTCGGAGCTGGCCGTCTTGCTGCTTCCGAGCGGCATCCTATCCTTGTAACTCTAGAATTGGCTGTTTTGGAAATCCACTTGGGGGGTGGGGAGGGGCCTTGGACGGGCGAGCGTGGGTGGGTGGTGGGTGGGTGGTATGTGTGTGTATGTCTCTCCCTACTTCCGTGTAGAGTGCCACAGGTGTCTTAGTTTGCATATTCAACTATTATATAGGAAAAACAGTCTGTTATGTATTTCTTCACTTAGCTTCTTGTTATATTTATGGAAGTTACTCGTTTTTGTACCTTCTTAGCTAAAGCAGTTGCCTTTTTGTAATGGCAATTAATTTATATGACAAAACTTTGTACCTACTGTAGTTTATAGTATCGGTTGCTAATTAACTGCCATAGTGCCCTGTCTTTCTATTAAAAAAAAAAAAAAATCTGTATCTATACTTGGAGGGTAACAGATTCATGTGGACAGTTGCCAGACAAGAAGAACTTGTATTGTCCTTGATTTATATATGATTTCCACTATCTTCAAATGAAAATAAACGCTGAGTAGAATTGATGTTTTCGGACTGACTCCTTTCAAGCTTTAGCATTTGGGAGTCCCAGATTTCTGTTTACAGTTGTGTTGCCTGTTTAAGTCTTCAAAATAAGTTCTGCTGCTCTTGGGTCAAAACAAATGATTAATTCACATTTCCTTTGAAGCCATTGTGAAAACCTTAAAAGACCAAAAAAAAAAAAAAAAGTGTCTTTTCCAGTTGGTTTGTCTTCAGCAGCGATTTACTTTCTCAGGAGCTCTTCCTTCAGAATGAGTGAGCAGAGTCCCGATGTTAATGTAAAGTGTCACCTTTCAGTCAAAGCATCATCTTATTGTATTTGCTGTAAAAGCAATATTCTAAGAGTGACTGGTGCAATGAACTGTTTCCTTCAGCGGTGATCGATGCCCTAAGGAAATAAAGATTTTTAAGTGACTCGAGGAAATGCTGTGTATTTATAGGTCCATCCTTAAGAAGGAGAGTATTCTGTAAAAGAGAAAGAGTGAGAAAGAGAACTAAAGAGATAGATGAATGGAAGAAGAGAAAGAAATAGAAAAAAAGTACATGATAGAAGATGAAAAATCCAAATCCCAGCTCTCGTTTGGTCCCAAATGCAGCATTATCCCGACACATCATTTGACTACGCAGAGAGCTCGCAACGCTTCCCTCCTAAGCTGGGATCCAACCTGCATTCCTAGTTTTATTTCCAAGAGAGGCAATTAGTAGTTACCAAGTTCCTCAACATCTCAGACCTATCCAGGCAAATGTGGACAGAACTGTACAACTTTGAAGCAAATGGGTTTGCCTAACGTCCAGATGGAATATTCAGACTCGAGTGGAAACCTCATATTCATGCCTGGCTTCATCTTCTTTATAATTTTAGAGTGCATTTTCATTAACCTTCTGACCTAATGGTGCAAACAGAAAGGGGAAAGTATGTGGAGGGGGACGGGGGAAGTGGGAGTTGCCCTTTGGGAGCCCTCATTTTCATTGAATGTGGGAGGGAGGATCTGTCTTTGTTATGCAGAAACTTTAGGAGAATATAGATTCCCCGCCTTGCTTTTCCACTAGCCTGGGTTCTGGAGATCTGAAGTCCATGCTGTGAAATGCATTATCACGTCATGTTGGGAATTCCTGGCTCCCAAGAGTTCACAGCTTTTGGTCACCACTGACTCAGCATGATTAAATGATTTGCATCTCAGAGTTAAATGTTTCCCAACTCAGATGCATGAAGTGACTGATGAGCCTGCGTTTTGGCACCCTACCCCACCCCCCTCGCACCGATTTAGGAACATGAAAAGGATCCCGCGTAAGACCCAGAAGCCTCAGATGGGGTATCCATTTCTCCTCCCCTTCCCCATTCTCTTTAAATTAAAACCTAAACGAGAAACTGGCCTTCCACCTACTGTTTTGTTGAAGCTGGAAATTCTGACCTCTCATCCTGGGGGCTCATCTGTTTGTGACAAACTCTTCGTAAGGTGATTTTCTGTGAAACCAAAGAGTTTAAAAGGCACCAAGAAGAATCCCTCCAACATAAGCCTTGGCTCGCATCCTTCTTTTACAGAACGAAGTGGAGTAAAAAGTGCATGATTATTTGATCAGGTTTTCTCTGTATTCCCATCTTCATCCATCTCTGCTCTGTCCGCAGGCTCTAGTCACTGGATGCTGGTTTAGAAAGGCCACCTGCAGTGTTCTTGGGCTTAGCTTGCCCTCACCCTTTCACGTTCCCCTCTGGTTGTGTGATCAAATGCGAGTTGCCATGGGATACTCTATATAAATAACTACTTTTGAGAAGGAAAAAGTTCAGGCTTGGTGGTTTAAAGCAACCTTGTTTACCATGTATAGTGTTACATGGTCACTGGTACCCTGTTTGGAGAATAAGAAAAGGGACTGCTCAGTTTTGTGCCTTGCGAGGTTCAGCCTGGCTAGGACCCAGTGTGACCCCTGACACCCCACTGCCGAGACAGACATTTCCACATCCGTGGACCAACATGAGAACAGCCGTCACATCGCACATAGAGGATCTAACGCAAACAACAAAGAATGATTAATTCCTTTTTTCCCTTTTCTTGTTCAAAAGTCTCTCCCTCTGATGCTGATGCTCTCAAAATATTCTACCCAGCTATTTCAGCCCAGTTCTTTCTAGTAGTGATATTCCAACCATGGAGGTCAGTTGGGCAGGGTTGTCCCCAGAGAGGAAAGCCTGGCTCAAGTGCATGGGGACAGGGCACACAGTGACAATGAAAATAAGCCTTTAATAAACATCATGCTCCCCGACTCCCTTATGTCCCTATTTCCTCATGGGAGGTGGGCAAGATGGTCGTCTCACAAAAGCCTCAGATCACTTACATCCCAGGCAACCTTCCTTGCAGGTGTGAAACTCAGCCTAAAATGCCACAACCTTCTCTGACAAGTGATTCATTGAGGCAAAGGCTGGAGCTCCAGCATCAAACAGATGTCAGACAAAACACCAAATGCCTATAAATGATTGCTTTGCAAGCAGTGGAATGACTGGAAGGCCTGGCCTGATGATGTACTCCATGTCTGGACAAGCTTACAGAAGACATAGGTGGTGGGGAGGGGGCAGGGGAGCCGTTTCTAAATGGAGTCTGTGAAGAAAGCTCTTTCTGGAGACAAGTGAAACCACGATTCTCACCTGAGAGGTTCATGTAGAGAAGAAGGATTTCTGGCTGGTCTGCGCATAATACATGTAAAGATCAGTTAGAAAAATGCATGTCAAGGGCACCCTGAAACCCAGACTGGTACGATGTGATGTTAAATCAGTAGACATATAAATATCAGAGTAAATTAAAAATGAGATTTGGTTGGAACGGAAACTGCTCAGCAAAAGGCAGAGACAGGAATGCAAACAGTAAGTCTGGCTGTCATTCTCTATAATCTGGAGCAAGTCAGGCTCGGCTCTGGACCTTCTCCAGTTGTTTTACAACTTTCTAGACATGGGGTGTATCAACCCAGTGCTTTTATTAAGCGGCTTCGACAGGATTTTCAGATGACAGCTTGTCAAGAGTCAACTTACCATTGTCCTTTTTGCAGGTTTTATGTCGCATTTGAAACTTTCAGTTTCGGTAATTTTAAGGGGTTTCATCTATTCATTAATTTGGCATGTTTTTGTGGAACACCTCCTTTGTACCAGGCATTGTGTTAGATGCTTGGGACACAGGAGTAAATACGACGGACTTGGCCCCTGCCGAGTCTGTAGGACTTTAATTCCTGGAACATTGGTTACATTGGATTATTTCTATGACCCTAGAGAATTTTTGTACTGGGGCATGGGGGAGAGACGGGGGATTTGGTTACATTAAAATTCCAATGTGAATCTCTAGATTTTAAAATATTTTTTCTTGGTCCTAATTCTTGGTTTTCAGCCCTCCTGATTTGAAATTGTCTTTGAATGCAATTTAGTTTCTTTTGAGACCATTAATAATAAACTAGAAATCTAAACAAACACAACAGAAAAGGCTTATGCCTCTTTTTAGCATCTTTCTAAATAGAACTGTCTAGAGCTAGCACCTTTTATTCTGTCCTGTTTTTGTGTTTTTGGTTTTGGGGGGGATTTTTTGTTTTTGTTTTGTTTTTTACTGCGGCAACAACGAAGCATGTGTCTACCACACAAAAGTGCTTCCAAAGTGCAAAACCAAACTCTGTCAATCACCTCTCGTTCTTTTCATCTTCTCTGTATTCAAAGGGCTTTACCTCCTCTGGAAGTAGCTTGGTCTCTTCTTTCTGTCTGTGGATCCGACAAATGATCTGTATCTGAAATGTTGAATTTTGAATCTCTAAGAGCAACCATTCTAATTCCGTGGCTGTCTCTTGTGATTTATTCCACCAAACAGTGAAGGCTGCTGTGTAAAAAGCCATGCCACAATTCACATGCCCAGACAGAGGCAGTAACCTGTAAGCTATATAACCCCCTGGATTTTTTTTTTTTTTTTTTTTTTTTTTACCTAGTCAGAGCTGTGAGTTTCAACCGGGTTTCAGGAGGCTGCTTCATTTTCCTTCGCTGAAGGTTGGAAAGTTGGAGAGACCCCCTTAAGCCCATTACCTATTCCAGGAGAGTACTTGGGCATAGTTGTTCTTTTAGCAGAAGTTAATGCATTTTAGGTTTTAGAACACTTCTGCAAAATTCACACCAATACCATTCTCATTTCCTGAACACCTCAAGTCTGCACTCTTCCCTCCTCACCAGCCCCTAGCTCCACCATAGATGTGCCTCTCAGAGAACCACAGCACAGCCCTCTGTAGTTTACCAGCCTGGGCTCCAGTAGGATCACAAAATAAACTGAAACGAAACTCACTACTTCCACTCAGTTTGTTAACTTCAAGTCATCCCAAATTTTTAGGTTAAAATAGCAGGATCCAATGAAAAGTCACATGATGCCAGAGATTAGTTGTGTGGTTTATACTTTGAAGTTCTGCCCCTAATAAAATAATGGGTCCAGGCAATGACCAGCAGCATCTACTAACCTCACAAAGAGAGGAACAACCAGGCATTATATGCTTCCTAACGGAAGTGTACAATACCACCTATGAAGTGTCCTTGCCGAAAGAAAATTGAACCTGAGTCTTATGAAGCCTCTAGATCTAAGCACCGATTTGCAGAAAATACAGGAATAGAGGTGTATGTAAATGACATGTGGTGGTGCAGTAATTAAAATCCAGATTATTGGAAACTCGACTGGACAAATGAATTGTGTTTTTTTTTTTAAGATTATTTTAGAGCACGAGTGGGAGGGACAGAGGGAAAGGGAGGGAGAATCTCAAGCAGACTGCACACTGAGCACGGAGCCCCATGTGGGGCTTGATCTCACAACCCTGAGATCACCACCTGAGCCAAAACCAAGGTTTGGACACTTAACTGACTGTGCCACCCAGGAGCCCCAGAGCTGGTTTCTTAAATGGCAGGAAGCAAAGAAAAATAGAGGGAGGAAGCCCTATAGATTAAAAGTCTTTTTTTTTTTTTAATTTTATTTATTTATTTGAGAGAGAGAATGAGATAGAGCAGGAGAGGGGGGAGGGTCAGAAGGAGAAGCAGACTCCCTGCTGAGCAGGGAGCCCGATGCGGGACTCGATCCCAGGACTCCAGGATCATGACCTGAGCCGAAGGCAGTCGCTTAACCAACTGAGTCTTAGGAGCTCTACAGAGCTCCCCGCTGGCTCAGTCGGTGGAGCTTTCAACTCTTGATCTCAGGGTTGTGAGTACAGGCCCCACGATGGGCATAGAGCCTACTTTAAAAACAAGTCTTAAAAGGTCTACAAGTAACTGCAGAGTGTGGACCTTATTTGGATTCTGATTCAAACTACCAAAGAAAATAAAATCTGAGAGAACTGGAGAAATCTAAGCACTTAACATTTTATGAATTAAGTAGTCATTGATTGCCAGGCTACTTTATCCTAGGTGTGATCATGGAGTTGTGTATTTTTTAAAGGAGCCCGTATGTGTTGGTGACACACGGGTATTTATGGATGAAACATTACGCTTGAGATTTAGTTCAAAATAATTTTATTAGGTAGAGAAAGGAACAGAAGTATTTGGGGATGTAGATGAAATAAGATTGGCCACCCGTGACAACTGTCAAGGCCAATGATGGTGACATGAAGGTTCACAATAACTTGTGGTCTGCCTCTGTTTGTATAACTGACATTTTCCCCAAGAAAAAGGTTTTGAACGAGAGAATGAAGGAAAAGAAAAAGTGAAGAGGGGGGGATAAAAAGCCACAGAATAGATAATCTGCAAGACAAAACCAAGTCTGTTGCCAGAATAGATTCAGAGCTGCTCAAGTTGGTAAAAAGAGAAAAGCAATCAACTGAATGGAAAAATTAGCAAGAGCCTTGAACAGGCATAGCACCAAGGAAGATCATATCCAAGTGGCCAGTAACTTTAATAATGGTGCACGTAACTAATGGAGAGTTACCATGAGATAGCACTACACACTCACCAGAAGAGCTAAAATTAAAGACAATACCAAGAAGAAGAAATAAGAGAAAAGAAGTATCAGTCTGGCATATTCATCACCTCTGAAAATTTGTGTCCTAATTCCAAGGAGGAAGTGTGTCACACAATGACTGATCCCCTAGTTTCGGAGGCCACCAGAACTGGTTTAGAGTTTGACTCCACTCTTTGCTAGTCATGTGATGCTGGACAAATCACTTAATTGTGTTTTAGATTCTCGTCCACAGTGCAGATAATACATCTACTTCAAAGGGTTACCAAGGGGGTTTGAAAAAAAAAAATGCGTGTAAACTGCTTCTCACACTCAGCACACGGGAAACACGCAATTAAAGGGGACAATGATGATTCCAGTAATGTTCGAAGCAACTCTCCTTTCGCATTTCTTAGGTAGAAAGCTCTGCCAGAGCTGAGGCAGGTCGAAAGGCACAAATGGTGAGGTTTTATGACCAACAAAGTTACATAATGACTAGGACAACATCAGTCTGGGAAGCCTGTCCTCACCTGGTCATGCAACCTTTCTAGACCTGATTAACACAGCTCCTGTGACCTCCATAGTGTCTGTCTCTTGTCATTCAACCACGCATCCATTTATGTATTCTTTCAACAAACATTGAATATATATTATGTGCAAGGCATCAGGCTATATATATCAGAGAAAGTGAAAAGCCAATTAAAAATATAACCTGATAGGGCACCTGGGTGGCTCAGTCGTTAAGCGTCTGCCTTCGGCTCAGGTCATGATCCCAGGGTCCTGGTATCGAGCCCCACATCGGGCTCCCTGCTCAACAGGAAGCCTGTTTCTCCCTCTCCCACTCCCCCTGCTTGTGTTCCCTCTCTCACTGTGTCTCTCTCTGTCAAATAAGTAAATAAAATCTTTATATATATATATATATATATATATATATATAACCTGATAAAGTGCTCAAGACTAAATATTTGCTATTTAAATAATTTTGTTTGTTTCTAAAGAGGTCGCTCATTCTTTCTAGTACTTTCCATGTCATCATCAGCTTATAAATCACAGAAAGGCAGTGCTTATGACTTCTGTTGCCTTTTTACATCTTTATAGCACTTAATACAGGATATTTCATGAATATTGCTGACTGGCTAACAATTTCAGGTTGGAGACACGGGTTTCAAGCCTAACAACATCTTTTTTATAGGGTTGGGACTGCATAAAGTTGAGTTTTGTCACCAAGGATTATAAAAGTGATTCATGTTCATTGTGGAAAATGCAAAGATTATATAAAGGAGAAAATAGGAAACAACTATATCCTAAAAAAGAATCACGTTAACTATGATGTCTGTCCTTTTAATCTTCTTTCATATATGATTTTACAGAACTGGGATCGTGCTATGCACACTTTTTTTTTTAATATTTATTTGAGAGAGAAAGAGAGCACGAGCGGGGAAGGGGCGGAGGGAAAGGAAGAAGCAGGCTCCCCGCTGAGCGGGGATTCCACACACACGGTTCGATCCCAGGACCCCGAGATCATGACCTGAGCCAAAGGCAGATGCTTAACTGACTGAGCCACCCGGGTGCCCCACAACATATTATTTTTTAGAACATGCTTTTATTATTACTAATATATTAGCATTTTTCTATGTTGTTGGATTTCTTCCTAAAACATGATTTTTAATGGCTGCCCAGGGCTGCTCTAACTCGTCCCCCATTGTTTATTTGGATTTCTGTTTTAAATGTCTTTGTAGAAGAATATTTGTGCACATTTCTTGATGATTTCCATAGAATAAATACTAACATAGAATTAAGGGTTTGAAGTGGAATTACAGGGTCAAAAGGCATAAACACTTTTAAGGTTTTTAAAACATATTCTCCACTTGCCCTCCCAAGCTGTACCAATTCACAGCTCCCACCAGTGACTAGAGACCAGTTCCTATTTGCCCACTACCTCGTGAACCCAGGCTATCGAATGATTTCAATCTATCCTGATGTAATAGTTAGAAGATGAAATCTTGTTTCGATTTGCTTGTATGATAACTTGCATTGCAGCTAGACTTTAAAAAAGGAGAACAGGGATGTCTGGGTGACTCAGTCGGTTAAGTGTCAGCCTTCGGCTCAGGTCGTGATCCCAGGGTCCTGGGATCGAGTCCCGCATCGGGCTCCCTGCTCAGTGCGGAGCCTGCTTCTCCCTCTGCCCTTCCCCCCACTCTGTGCTTTTTCTCTCTCTTGCTCTCCCTCTCTCTCTCTCTCTCTCTCTTTCTCCTCTGACAAATAAATAATATCTTTAAAAAAAAATAAAGAGAACAGCTTTGGTCAATCATCTTCTGCAGAAGTGGAAGAAGTGACCATATTTATTTCTATGTGATAAATTGCATAGTTCAAACACTTCCCATTCGCTTCTTACAAGGTGTTGACCACAGCGTAGATGCACAATATATATTACACAGTTGACCCTTGAACAACACAGAGGTTAGTGGCACCAACCCCTTCATAGGCAAAAATTCATGATTCCCCAGGTTTTGCTCCCCAAAAACTTAACTAATAATCTCATGTTGGCTGGAAGCCTTACCCATAGCATAAGCTTTTATATATTATATGTATTACATTTTGTATGTTCTATGTAGTATAAACTATATCCTTATAATAAAATAAGCTAGAGAATGTTATAAAAATCATAAAATATATTTACAGTACTGTACTTAAAAAAAAAAATCCATGTATAAGTTGACCCTCACAGTTCAAACCCATGCCATTCAAGGGTCAACCGTATGTGTTTCTGTGGGGAGGAAAGATTTATAAATAAACACCATGCACTTGTGATGAGTCCACTGTGTAGATGATAAGTGTGAAAGGAGGGGAAGTAGGAAAGAATGAAAACACAAATGGAAAGGTAAGCTGAGGTCAGATGGGGGAGGGCCTTGAATGCCAAGACAAAGAACTTGGATGAAATACAGTGGTTATTGAGGAGACAATGAATATTTTTAAGTAGTATAATCAAAACAGTTATTTAGAACAAGGAACCTGGGAGGGGGATGGGTTGGAAGAGGGGAGCTCTAAGGTGGTTGGAGGTAACAAAGGAGAATAAATGTGATGACTTAGCAGGAAAACATTTTAGTGGAAACAGCAATTAAGCAATTAAGACCAACTGAGGGGCTGAGGTAATGAGAAGGTTGAAACCAGCCCCCTTACCTTTATTACCTGCTTGGCACTCCAGAGCCCCATTGTCCAGAACAATGAAGACAAGATTGGACTGCCTCCAAAGATGGACTGGGTGAATTCCCATGAGCCACGGGGGTGAGTGGAGGTTCTGTAGGGTCTGCTCCTCTCCCGACCTGCTGCCCATGGAAGAATCCCACAGGTCCAAGAAGCCCCACAGGCCACCCAGAAAGGGCTTCATTGAACACACTCAAGTAGTTTAACAAATAACCTCACCGACAAATAAGGGAGGCAGGAATCCACTTCTGAGGCTGCGTGGCTGAGCTGCGGGGTGGGTAACTGGAACATTTTTCAAGATACAGTAATACTTTACATCGTC
The DNA here is from genome assembly GCF_037043125.1 of Eumetopias jubatus. NCBI lineage: Eukaryota > Metazoa > Chordata > Mammalia > Carnivora > Otariidae > Eumetopias > Eumetopias jubatus. The sequence continues at coordinate 114,931,239 of NW_028274811.1, forward strand.
CAACAACGGCTAAATGACAAAAACCAGGAATCATTCCCCCGTTCAGGCCCACCTTCACAGAGGGGCAACCAGTGCGTTCACACAGCAGGCCCCACTCAAAAGGGCCCTGTGCTTGATTTAATGCTCTGCTGGCACCATCTTGAAATTCTTAATAATTTTATCCTTTCACTTGTATTTGGTAAGTGAAGTCCGATGGGATGATGGAGTCTGCATGGGAATAGAGGAGATCCTGCAGTATGCATGTCCTTGCCCGCCTGTTCATATGTAGCCTTTCAGATGCCCCATCAGCACACATTCCTGGTGGACCCACGGTGTGTGTGGTCTCAAACCAACCAGAAGATAATCATATTTGGTTGATGACTGGGTAAGAGGGAGCCCTGGCATCCGCCTGAGGCCATGCATTGCATCCAAACCTGAATTTGCATCAAATGCAAATGGTATTCTAAGAAACCCCAACAAGCAAGGAACTCTATGATACTCTTTCTTATGTGTGTTCCTTCCCTGTATTAGCCAACCACTCACACCTAAAATAAGGACCTCAAAAGAGGGGGAAGGTAGAGTAACCCATAGTTAGTTCTTTTCTGTCCATCCTTACACATCAGTAGCCAAAGGTAGTGAGTTGGTGAATGTGTACGTATCAAGAAGTGAAATAAAAAGATGAGTTCATTTTGTGTGCCTTTGTACGAAGTACGAAATATGAATTGTATAATTTCAATGATTCTGCATATGAGGTAAACTGGCATTGCACAATACAAAGTGGCGATGTTATAATTGTAATTTTTAAATTTTCTTGACTTAAAATGTCATTAAAAAACAAATCCAAATCACCATGACCAGGTAACAACAAAACCTTGCAATAAAGGAAAAAGCTTTATATTTATGGCATCTTTTTTTCTCTTCTGTGGACAAGGGGCCCCATATTTTTGTCTTGCACTGGGCCCTGCAAGTTACAGAGCTAGCCCTGCCCACAAGACACATATGGGCTGTGAAACAAATTAACTGGGTTTGAATTCCAGCATTGGCACTTTTTGACCTTGGGCAAGTCGTCCTTCCCAAAGCTCAGTTTACTCATCTGTAAAATTGGGATATTAACAGTTCATATCATTTAACCATAAAGTATTTATAAGGATTAAATGAAATACTACAAATAAAAAGCTTAGTACCTTGCCTGCCACAGAGCACACGCTTCATAAATGTTAGCTCTTACAGTCAGTGTAACTGTTAGTTCTTATGGTGTAAATCGTTAGTTACTGCAATCACTCGTGCTGGTGTCCCACCGCGTGGTGATGCTACCAAAGCATTGCTGTGTGTGCTTTCCTACGCCCGCCTGCACTTACCTGACTCCCTCTCTCAGGGGCACATGCAAGCTCCTTCGGGGAGCTATGCCTGTCCTCCTCTAGTGTGGGGGCACTCCTGTGAGGCCATCACTCATAAATCACTGCCATCATATGGATGGCTGACTCCAAATAGGGGCTGCATCCTTAGTCTCATTACCTGTGGCCAGGATAACAGGGTCATATGATAAAAAGCATAAGAAACTCCCGGTAGGAGGCCATGGGGTATGGCAATCCCTTCAGTGCATCCCAGGTTGGGGCAATGTAATGAGTAGGCACCTTGTGTTTCCCCTGGGGAATAATGTCTGGCTGCCCTCTAAGGTGTTCTCTGAAACTTTTGGGGAAAAAGAAAAAATAGGTCTTTTTGATGATTTGGTTGTCCAGTGGGGGTTGGAAAGATGCATAAGTCCATTTCCTTTGGCAGAACACAACACTGAAATCATCATCCTATCTTTTGAAAGCACAGGAAAAAGTTATACACTGATATTGACATGAATTCTTGACATTGAAAGCATTACTCCAACAGATATCTGACAGGGCTCCCGAGGGCATGGTCTGTGGATGACTGGCATAAAAGTAACCCAGAGTACAGCTGTGAATGTAGATTCCCGGGCCTCGCTCCTAGAGCTACTGAATCAGAATATCTGTAAGTGCAAGGCCCAGGAGTCTGTATTTTAATAGGCTCCCCAGGTGATTCTAACCAACTGCCTTGAAGTGTTCGCGGGCAAGAGGGCAGAAGAGGGTGAGCAATGATGAAGGTGAATTAGGAATAAGGAAGTTTGTTTTTCCAGGAGCTGTTACTTAACCTATATCAGCCGTGTTCTTCCTGAAGTTGTGGTTGGGCAAAGAAATGAGAGCTTATAGGTCCTCTGGGGTGTTGGGGTTCTGAATGCCAAGTGGCTGTGTCATCCCTGTTGAGATACAATGGGGCCTATGGGAAGCAGAACGAAGATCTGGATCTGAGAAAGAGGAACAGGGTCATACTGAGGACTCTGGAGAAAAGCGTTTGAAGACTTGCCTGAGGTTTTGGTGTGCTCCAAGTCAGCAGGTATCAAACTGCAGGATGTTCCCGTGGGTACAAAGTTGGATGGTTTTACGGAAACCAATTTCTAGATCTTCAGCTGACATATATATTCGTCACTACAACTGGTCCGCCCAAGAGTAGGTCAGCATTCTGCTGCTCCAAGTTTCTCTTTATTCCACAACCGCTCCTCCCATTTTAGGATAGGAAGGCAGACCTCTCGTGGTCCAGTAGAGTTGGTTGGGCATCCTCCGACCCATGAGCTTAGAGAGGGGCAGTGTTAGAGAAGGAAAAGCATCTGGCACATTGACCCCCCACCCCGGAAAGAAATCAGTGCTTTAACCAAATGCCACTAGGCACTGCAGCATCCTCCCAAACTCGTCAGAAGACCCCCGATGACTTGCCTTTTGCACTTAACTCTGGGCAAATGATGCGAGTTGTCCGTGTCAAACAAAAGCAAATAACCAGAGACCAGAACTTTGAAATGCATCCCCTTTCAAATGTGTCCAGGAGCCCCCTTCCCTGCAGTATGCAGCGGCTTGTCCTTAGAAGGAACACAGGCTGCTACCCCGCTTCAATACAGTACCTACAGTATGGGGCTGGAAAAGTCATCAAAGCATTAAGGGTATTAGGGGTGTTTACTCCACATTCCTATCTATTTGCTGCCCAATTAACATGATTTGCAGCTGAGAAAATAATACTCTCCTCCATCGGAGATAAATTGGGTCCCCAAACTGTGAAACAAAGAACAGGGAACTGGTGATGTTTATAGAAGTTATTGCAAACAAATGCACTTCAAAAGGATCTGTGGTGACAGATTCTGTTTCACGAGGTCCTCCCAATTCTTAGTCTCCCGAGAACCTTCCTCAGACTCTGCTGGGTGTTTTCACCACCAGCCTGCCGCTTTAGGATATAGTGCAGTGTGTGGAATTAGTCTAGACCTGTGCTGTCCAATGCTGAAGCAATTTAGCCCTTGAAAGGTGACCGGTCCAGATTGAGGTGTGTTGTAAGTATAAATTACACACCAGATTTCAAAGACTTGGTACTGGAAAAAATGTCAAATATCTCCTTAACAACTTTTATAGTGATTACATGTTGAGATGTTAATATTTTGGATATATCGGGTTAGACAAAATATATTATTAAAATTCATCTCACCCGTTTATGTTGATTTTTTTTATTTTATTTTTTAGCACGGCTACTAGAAAATTTAAAATGACACATGCGCTTCGCATTTAGGGCTTGCATTACATTTCTGTCAATCTGTCAGTCTAGAGTAAGGGTTTAGCAGCCTTGGGCAAAGGTTGATGGGAAGGCGGAAGTCCAGTTCCCAGAAGTAGACGGAGCTGGGGAGATTTGGGGCTGGCAGTGACCCCTCTTGCCGAAAGGAGGTACATTTGTGACAGTTGCAGCATGTGGAGCCCAGGCTCACAGATTGTAAACTGCCTTCCTTCTGGTTCTAATACTTACTTAACCTCAAAGGAACTTTAATATTTAAACCAAATGGCACGGGAGATTTCGGTAGGCTGATGTATTGCTCTCGGTTCAGCCATTTGAGAAATCCTACTGAGGTCTCGGCGCAGCTGAGTTCCAGTCGCCGCCATATCCCAGCGCGAGTCTGGCACAGCGCTAATGAGCTGATGAGATTTTTTTTTTCTCACTTGTTTGATATTAAATAGAAAAGCCTTGAGAATCCAACGTTTACAGATAGTGTGAAAACTGGAAATGCGGGTTTGGACTGAGCCAACTACAACAGATCCAAAGACGGCAGTTGCGTGGTGGTTCGAGAGCAGTGCTGCCGGCTCCCATGGTGAGCTCCACCAACAGCCTGCGTGAGTGGAAGCTCTTCGCCGGCTTCCGCCTCTCCAGAGGTGAGGACCACCGGCTTTACTCTCCTGCGGGGCCCGCTCTGCCCAACAGCCTTATTTAAGGTAATCGACTTACTGATCTCAGCCAAGAATTTAAAGCATTTGGATTATGAGGTTGAGTCAGTTTGGGCTGTCCGGAAGCTGATGCCAGACCTCACCGGGGGTCCCTCAAGTCACAGCAACAAAATTGATAATAATAGCAAATACTTATTGAGTACTCACTATGGGTTCTAAATCCATTATCTCACTCTTCGACCCTGTGTGATATAAAGGGTTTTTTGTTTTGTTCGGTTTTTGTTTTCTAAGTTGTCCAAGGTTACATAAGGCTGTCTGACAAGAGCGCACACTTAGAACCCCTCTGCTGTTCTCCTGGAGAAGCAATATTAAAATCTCAGCGGTATTCATCAGAAATAGCAAAATGGTGAATCAGAACTTCTTCAGTCATTCAGGGTGCCGGGACCGTGCGTGTGTGTGTGTGTGTGTGTGTGTAAGTGACCAAAATGTTAACGTTTTCTATTATGGTAATGCATTTTGGGTAAGAAGGTCTCTATGAAGGACTTAGTTCACACTGAGCTACCTGAGAAGAGCCTCCAGATTTCATCTTCATAGAATCTTTCTAAAATCGGAGGTAACGTGATGTAGACAAGACATTTTTCACTGTGAAACCTTTTTTTCAAATAAAATCCTATCTTTAGACTAAATATAAAAATAATTATACAGGGGCGCCTGGGTTGAGTGACTCCTGATTTTGGCTCAGGTCATGATCTCAGGGTCATCAGATGGAGCCCCACATCGGACTCCATACGCAGCACAGAGTCTGCTTGTCCCTCTCCCTCCCCTGCTTGTGCGTGCCTGTGCTCTCTCTCCCTCTCTCTTTCTCTCTCAAATACATAAATAAATAAAATCTTTAAAATATATATATTAATTATACAAAGGTGAGCTGCTCAGACCTCCACGAGCTCATCCATTTCTGGTGTCTGTGGCCCTAAGACACCACATACAGCCTGTTGGGCACTCAAAAGTAGTGGAGTCCCTGGTGAACGGTGTTAGGAGATCCAGATTTGAACTCTCCTTCTGCCACTTGCACTCATGTGAGCCTCAGTGAACCTTCATGCAGTCATTGCTCCCATCAGGTAGCTGTGCTTCCCCACAGTTCTCTAGAAAATTAAAGTGGATTCTATTGAGCTTTCCTACAGTCCATTCTTCTTACAGTCCATTTGTGCAAAGCAGAAGGCCTTGCCTTACTGGACTTCTGACCACACCTCCTTGCCTTGAGCTGGTGTAAACAGCCAGTCCCCAAGATGAGCTTTCACCGCTGAAAATGGCCTTTCTGAATCCCAGTGGCAATGAGGGAGGCCATGGCAAAGAGTCTCCAAGTGACTCTTTCCCATGGAGACCCAGAGTGGCAGCGAGAAACTAGGGAAATCAGAGGTTGAACAAGGTTCTAAGGGTTTTAAGGGGGACAAGTACAAGATCCAAATGCACCATGGAACCACCCCTATGGTCCAAAGCTTCTGCTGCAAGGCTAAAGGATTTCTTTGCCCTCTTTCCCCGGCCACACACCTCCTCTTGTTTCCTCACATTCTCCAAGAAGCTGTATCAGGAAGGAGATGCCATGGACTTTGGAGAAAAGATACTTTTTAAAAAGAATCAGTATTTCAATAGAAAGCATGTATGGATGTATGATGAGTGAGAACACCATTTAAAAAGGCTTAGAATTAAGGAGAATCTTCTCCTTAGCTGAGGCGCTTGTAGAAGAGAATGATTAGAACAACCGCAAGATTATCTTTCTACTTCCATTGTCCCTGCACTGGGCTGTCATATCTCATGCCAAATTAGGACAAGAAGGATTTGCTGTGAAGTGTCTTCCATGTGGCGGGCTCAAGGCTGTCAAAGCCGCAAAAATAAACAAGTAAAATCCTAAGACGTGGCTCTTGATTTGAGGGGCTTGTTGGGAATTTATGCATAGAAAACCGAAAGCATCCAGGGCAGTCCATAAAGCTACCGATCCATCTCTAGGGGAGCTGTGCTGTCCTTCAGACAGGGCACGTGCTCCATTCTTCAGCAGGTTCTCAGACTCTGTGGAAAAGAGATAGACAGTTGTGTCGTGTGTATGAGGGGTACCAAAACATCTGTCCTCTGAGGGTGCACCTGCTGGGTCCATCATGGGTCCCCCTAGCTTCCCCTGGACGGGTCACCCTTTTTACGGATCTCATTAGCCCTTCTGGGTCCATCACATCTTACTTTCCAAAGACTTGCTGTTGGTTGTAGTACATATCAGACTGTACATGTTTTCATTAACTTACCTAAATCTTGAAGCTTTAACTTTCACATAACATATTAGGTTTGATGTAAATGTGAGGAAAAGTACATTAACCTGTTGTCAATATGCTGTGCTGAAAGCATTCCCCAACACATGTCAACTCTGCAACTCACTTAACTTTTCCAGATGTGGCTGGAGGGGCTGCCGAGTCGGTGACATTGCAGATGGATGGCCACAGCCCACAGTAGGCAGATGAACATGGGTACCTTTGAAGTGATAGGGTGACTCTTCTCATCTATTAGCCAGAAGGAAAAGCTATCTTCTTCTGTTGAGGCCTTAGTTCATTCCCACCTCAAGAAGACCATGTAATTAACATCTATCAGCACTGGGAACTGGGGTCTGGGCTCTCATTCCTAACCACTGAGCGTGTAGCCAGCAGCCCCAGTGGAATCAAAATAAAACTAATGCCCAAGAGAGCTAGAGGCTGTTCTTGTATGGGGCGGGCTGTTCATGTGTAGAAGAAAACACTGCAGTTAACCTGCTTAAGCCAGCTTTCTTCCTGAGCACACAGAACAAGGCACCTGTCCCCGTACAGTGAGCGGTAGTTCATCCTGTCACGTGTTGCCTACGGCAATCTTAGAGCCTAACAGCTCTCGCCCTCCAGGGAGGAAAATGACCACTGGAAATACAAATACAAGAAAGAGCTCTTCAGCCTTCCCTCTTCCCTCTTTAGGTAGTAAAAGAGGTTTCTGGTTGTCTTCCCTAGCAGGATGGACTGAGCTTTGGCATCATGGTAGCATTGGTTTACAGTAGGCTCTGCCATTAAGTGTTTAGGCAAGTTATTGAACCTCTAGAAAACTTGGTTTCATCATCTGCCAAACTGGAGTCATCCTCAACCTTGCAGAGACAGGAGCAGAGTGCAAAGATCACAAAAGAAAAGCCACAGCATAATACTTGCCACGCAAATAGGTCCTCGGTGTTTATAGCCATTTGTAAGAGTATAATGGAAATCATTTTCTTCTTCTAGTTCAGTACACAATACACAAAGCCTGTAAGGATCTGAACCTTTAGAAGCTATGTTTGCAGGCTGACACAAGGTCCTTAACACAGAATTTGATAGATCTAGTGGTCAACTATTTGAGGAGGGTTATCTTGTTCCAGTCCTTTTCTGAGACTGACAGTAATTAAAATCTACATTTACAAACAACTGATTATGGAAACTCAATTGTTAAAAACAATTGTGTACCTCATTAAAAGATTCATTACAGAGTGGGTTTTTTAAGTGGCAAGCCCCTCCCCCCAAGTGCCTTACAATTTTAATATTATTTTATTGAGTCAAAGTCAGGGCCCAGTTCTTAGGACACAAGACTGTTGTGTTGTCACAAACTCAAAGGTAACACCAAGGAGTATAGTGAAGTTCATAAAGACCTCAGGGATCAAAATGAAAAGCAGTTTCAACAGCATATTTGGTTAAATGATTTTTATTCTTCTGTTTCCCTGCAGAAGATTAACTGGGCTTTTCAGACAATATGGGTCCCTGTCCAAAGCATTCTGTGTTCCATGTGACAGTATGGCAGGCAGTGGGACTCTCTCAGCTTCTTCAATTACATAACAGTAATTAGCAATTCTACTTCTCTCCTCTGTTGAATCATAGAATTACTGAATAGAGAATTGGAAAGGAATAGAGAACTCTAGCCCGGCATCTTCAATGTGTAAGTAAGAGAACTGATAGTGGTAGATTGTGTTCTTTCCTTATTATTATTTGTTTCCTCCCCACCCTCACCATGCCCCAGGGGCTCGGCGGTGCGACCTGCCCTGGCCAATGGGATGCAGGTGGATACGGCATTTGCTTCGGAGCAGAAACATTAAATGCAGTGCATGGCTTGGCTGGGGTCTTCTTGTTTGAGCCCTTCCCTAGAAGAGCATATGCTGGCTGCATCTTCACTCTGACGTTTGGAGCGAAGCAGAACAGTAGCCAATCCCTATGCCTCTCTAACAAGAGCAAGAAATGGTTTTCTAAGTTCCTTAGATACTAGGGTTGCTTGTTTTATAGCATAACCTGGTGAGAGTGGACTAATACAATGACTCAGGAAGTGGAAGTGATTCACCCAAAGTCACATGGACACCTTATTACATAGCCTGGGCTACATTACAGATATCCCCATTAGAAGATTTCCCCTATGCCTCAGCTTACCAGTGTCTCCCTGGAACCTGGTAGTATGTGGCACAAGCTAAGTACTCAATCAGTATTTGTTCATATGAATAAAGCAATCAGTGAAGGAAATGCGGCCTGACAGTTCCATCGAGCTGCTTTGTTCTATGGCACAGTATCTAGTTTAATACTTCCATTACTGTGAACACCAAGTGTCTTATGGCATCAACTGTGGGTCTGGCATGTGTTAGGTGCTTAAGGATCATTCTATCTACTTATCGTGCAATCCTACAAGGCAGGTATTTTGAGTCTTATTTTTAGTCTTAGTATCTTGCCCAGTCATAGAACTAGTAAGTAACAGAAACAGGAAGAGCTACGGTTGTACGAACTCCCAAGCCCAGATGCTCTCCACTGCTTCACAGGCTTTTACTGGAGAAACTACAACTTGGGTCATTTACAGACAGTTGAAACATGTGGCTTGTGTCAGGGCAGGGCCCCTACAAGGCAGTAAGCTGGCAGAGTGGCTCATGCAGTGTGTGGACAGCCCCTGACCCACCAGGAGTAGATCCCACTTGGGCCTAAGACTCTGATTCCTTCCATCCTCGGGGCTGGAGTGTGGGCTGGGGCCAGTCCCTCTGGTGGAGAGCAACTTCATCAGTTTACCCCTGTACGACATGCAACTATTATTGTTTCCTATATGTGCCATGGCCTGAAAAAGTCAGAGAAGCCCTGGGTGAAAAGCAGTGGTTCCAGATCAATCTAGAAACTTTGTGGGAGCATAGTTTTTAGAAAACATTGTAAGCCAAATTTCGAATGGACCCTAATTTACTATTTTGTCCCCTGCATTTCCCCTTTTCTTGAATCTCTCTCCTTTCTTTTCTTGTCTGTCTTTTTCCCTTCCTTCATTCCTTCTTTCCTTCCTTCCTTCCTTCCTTCCTCTCTCTCTCTCTCTCTCTTTCTTGAAGTTGTCTGTGAATGACCTCCACCTTGTGGAGTGAGTCAAAGAATAGATAGATAGATGGTTGGATAAACTAACAAAGTCAAAAGCAACTGAGGCAAGTTTTGACTGCAATTAAAATAAGCGTGTTTAGGAGGAAGCAACCTAAATGTCCATTGACAGATAAATGGACAAACAAAATCTTAATATATATGCACAATGAAATGTTACTGAGCCTTAAAAAAACAAGGAAATCCTGTCACTTGCTACAACATGGATGGACCTTGAAGACCTTATGTTAAGTGAAATAAGCTAGTCAGAAAAAGATAAATACTGCCTGAATATACTTACGTGAAGTATCTCGAGTAAAGTCACAGAGACAGAGAATAGAATGGTGGTTGCCAGGGGTTGGTAGGAAAGGGAAAGTGGGAAGTTACACTTTTGCAAGATGAAAAAGTTCTGGAAATTGGCTGCACACAATGTGAATATACGTAACACTACCGAACTCTACATAAACCAGTTAAGATCATAAATTTTATGATATGTGTATTTTACCACAATTTTTTAATAAAGCAATTTTTAGTGAAAGTGGGCTTATTTACTCTGAACAAAGGCTTTGGTTATGGTGTTGGCTGATACACTGATGCTGTGGTCAAGTGTGAAGGGTAAACTACCTGATGGCTTGAACTGCTTTTTACATTGGTTCTTCCTGCATTGTGTCTTCTGACCAGGACTGGCTACGGAGTAGATGGAACCCAGTGCAAAATGCAGATGAAGGTCCCCCTGTTCAAAGAGGAGTGCTATTGATGGTACTAAGATAGGAAGATTTTCCTTTCTTCTGTGGACTCTATCAATTTGTCATGGTGTTTTTTTTATGTGCTATTTACTATCGTTCTAAAGAAAAGTTAAAATTCAAAATGTCCCCCATTCATTTTTATGTTGTGCCTCACCAGTTTTTTTTTTTAAGGTTTTATTTATTTATTTGAGAGGGGAAGGGAGAGAGCACCCAAGGAGAGGGAGAAGCAGGCTCCCCGCTGAGCAGGGAGCCAGACACGGGGCTCCAGCCCAGGACCCTGGGATCTTGACCTGAGCAGAAGGCAGATGCTTAACCGGCTGAGCCACCCAGGCACCCCTGCCATACCAATTTTAAATGCAAATATTGGAGCATTTACCTTGTATGCTGAACTGCCAAGATGACTGTTCACACTTCATAGCTCACACGTGCATTTCCACTGGAACAGCAGACACTCTGCCCAAAACTAGCTCCTCTGTTTTTATTTCACTTTTTGGTATGCGTACATTCTACCAACACTCTCTACCTCCAGCTCACTGATAAGTAAAGGACTTTAAAAGACTTTTAAAGAAGGACACAAAACTATGAATGCCCTAACTTTCTCTTTCCTTTTGGGTCATCATTTTCAGCATAAGTGGTTGGCTGATACAGGGGAGTAACACGGGTAAGAAAGTATATGACAAGATTCCTTGGTTGTTCATGTTTCTTAGAATGTGATTGCCTTCTTTCTGTGTTCTAATCAAGCTTAAACAAAGAAGCATGGCCTCTTGGGGTCATTAAGACCTCTGGTTACCCAGTTACCGAGGTAACTTGCCTTGTACTCAATTTGCATCTCGCTGAACTCGCACGTATTTTGTGTCTCCTGGAATTCTGTGCTCGTGGGGCATCTCGAATGTTCTATGCACATGAGGACATAAGAGTGGCAAGAATGGTGGATATTGTGCCTATGTGCTCTACTCATGCATATGGTCCATTGTCCAACTGGACTTTACTTATGAAACACAAGTTCAAAGATAAAATTATTAAGATTTTTGAGACAGTGATAGAAGAGCATAAAACAAATGCAGGACTCTTCAGATTGTTGGGCCCCATGTGACCACAGAGTTCACACACCTGTGAAGCCAGCCCTGTTGCTGACTCTGTCCCTTGCTTTCCATTCCCACAGCCACTATTCTAATTCCAACTCTCCTTGAGCAACTCAAAGATTGATGGATTTCAAAACTGGTTTCCTGACTCTTGCTTTCTTCTCTTCTAACTCATCCTATAAATTATTGCCAGTTTCATTTCCCTAAAGCAGTACTTCCACACAACTCACAACTTTAGTCCCTGTGTGGCGCCTTGCTGCCTATAGGCTCAAATTCTTTATCACAAAATTCAGTGCCTTCCACATTCTGGCCTTAAGCTAACTTGTTAACTTTCTTTCCTCCTGCACCCTTGACCTCTATCCTGATTCGTGCAATCAGGCCAAGCAAAGGCATTACCAAGGAGATTGTTAATACCAAGGGTTTGTCAAAACCACTCCCTGTGTCAAGAATCCAGCTTCTGTTGAAATCCAGTCCATTCCTCAAAGCCAGAGTTTACCTCTCCCATGAAACACTCCTTGACCACCCCCACCCACAGTAATGTCATTGTAACTATTTGTAAGTGGCTGGATAACGGCCACCCCATGAAACCAAGTTCTGCTCTGAGGAGCCTGTAAATATTGCCTTATATGGAGAAAGGATCTTTGCAGATGTAACTAGGTGGAGGATCCTGACAGGGAATTAGCCAGGTGGACCCTAAGTCCATCAAGTATCTTCATAGGAGAGAGGCAGAGAGAGATTCCACGTGGAGGAGATCGCAGGATAGACACAGGGGCAGACTGGACCCATACAGCCACCAACAGCTGAGGAGCAAGGAGCAGGGTCTCCCCAGAGCCTTCAGAGGGGGCGTGGCCTTGCCACATCTGGGGTTTGGCCCAGTGAATCTGATGTTGAACTTCTGGCTTCTGGAACTCTGAGAGAATACATTTCTGTTGTGTTAAGCCATCAGGTTTGTGGTCATTTGTTACAGCAGCCACACGAAACAAACACACTACTCTAGCACTTGCTCCTTACCTTCCACGGCTTGGCCGTGCTCAGTATTTTAAACATTATTTGTATCCTTCTACCAAAACCACCGATCCCTCAGAGCACAAGGTGGCTTCTCTAATTGATTGGCTTTTCTCTCTCACCTTACACGTACACTGCATTTGAAGCTTAACAAGTGCTTTTCTTTGGTGAGGTTTATGGAGGTATAATTTACATATTTTAATATTCACTCTTTTGACTGGACCATTCAGTGAGTTTTGCAAATGCATCTAGCTGTGTAATTGCCAGCACAGTCAAGATCTCGAACATGGCCTTCACCTCAGAAGGTTCACTTGTGCCCTTCTACAGCGAATTTCTTCCTCTACCCCTAGCTCTTGGCAACCACTGATCTGATTTCTGTCCCTATAGTTTTGACTTTTCCAGAATGTCATCTAAATGGAATCCAACCCTATATAGCCTTTTGTGTCTGGCTTCTTTCACTTGGCATGATGCTCTTAGTATTCATCTTGTATGAATATACATGAATACTTCATGTTGTATGAATACTTCATGTTGTATGAATCAGTAATCTGTTCCTATGCGTGCCATACCACAGTCTGTTTATCTAGTCACTAGTTGATGGGCATTTCCAATTTGGACCTATTATAAATAAGGCTAAAGTGAACATGCATGACCAGGTCTTTGCTGTAAAGGTTAACATACAGGTCTTTACGTGGACACATGTTTCATTTCTCTTGGGTAAATACCTACAAGTAGGGACTGTTGGGCTGCATGGTAAGTGTATGTTTAACTTTATAAGAAACTAGCAAACTGTTTTCCAGAGTAGCTGTATCATTTTGGCATTCCCACCAACAAAGTATGAGATTTCTGGTTGCTCTGCATCCTTGCCAGAACTTGATATTATCAATCATTTAAATTTAATTCCAGTAGGTATGTGGTGGTATCTCATTTTGATTTAAATTTGCATTTTTCTTCCTACAAACATTCAGCATGTCTTACTGTGCTTCTTTGCCACGAGTATGTCCTCGTTGGTGAAGTGTCCAGTTCTTTGACCCATTTTTAACAATTTTTTAAAAAGATTTTTTTTATTTATTCATAAGAGACAGAGAGAGAGAGAGGCAGAGGGAGAAGCAGGCTTCCCACTGAGCAGGGAGCCCGATGCGGGACTCGATCCCAGGACCCTGGGACCATGACCTGAGCCGAAGGCAGACGCTTAACCATGTGAGCCACCCAGGCACCCATCTTTTACCCATTTTTAAACATTGGGTTTTTCTTGTGTGTGTGTATGAGCTCTATCCCCCTCTGTCTCTCTTTCTCTAAATATATTTATCATATAACAATAAATATATATCTCTATAATAAATATAAAGATATATTTATATATTATATAATATGTTAATAAGTGTATAATATAATGAATATAATATATAATATATACTTATATATATTTTTATATATTCCAGGTATGTCCCTTATCAACTGTGGTTTGCAAATATTTTCTCCCAGTCTGTGGCTCTTTTCATTTATTAAACAATATGTCTTAAAGAGCAGAAATTTTCAATTTTGATGAAGTCCAGTTTATCAGCATTTTCTTTTCCACCCCATGACTTCTTTTCCTTATTCAAGAAACCTTTGCCTCCACCCAAGGTCATAAGGATTTTTCTCCTATATTTTCTTTTAGAAAGTTTATACTTTTAGTTCTAACGTTTAGATCCGTGATCCATTTTTAGTTAATTTTTGCAGGAAATGTTTATTATTTGATATGCAGCCCAGAACACAGCCATAAAGAATCTAACTTGGGAATAGAAAGACACATTTCATCGAATGAAAAACAATGTCCTGCAGGAAAGTTTGGAATTTTCTTGGAGGCCCTGATCAGGAAGATTTCCTTTACCATTAATGTTTTGGATTAGCACAGCTTTGCTATTTAAAGGTCTGTATTTTAATAAATTTTGAAATTCCAGATCACAGATGCTGTCGAGAGCAAAATCCTTATGTGGGCTGGCGAAGGTCACCCCTCTGGACATTCTTGATTAACCTGCTAGATGTTGAGAAAATTACAAACCCCTTTCATTATCTGTGAAATGGGTGTAATCCTACTTGACATGAACTTATTTTACAGGCTTGTGCAGACTGAGTCAGAAATCTTATAGAGGGGCCCTAGAGATTTCACATGTACTTGTGATTATTGCTAATTATACTAATTCTCAATTACAACTGCTGCCAGAAAGCCTCCAGATGACGTCAATAATAAGGGGTCCATTGACTTGCATGTGTTGTGAGCGTATTAATTATAATTATTGCTTTGGCGGCTGCAATGTCTAACTCCATAGGTGTTTGTTTCGTTAGTGATTCATTATTTACAAAGTACTCTGGCAGTGAGGAGTCTCTGTTACAAACCAAGGCCCTCCTGTGATGAAACGTCATTATGTTGTGGGATTTTGTGACTTTGCTCCCATGGGAGGCATCTTCAACCCGTTAATGCCCTCAACACACGGCGTAGTGGATTAAAACTAGGATGCGAGAAAATGATTTCAGTTCCACCACTGGGTTTTTTTCACCCTGGAAGCAGGTGCCTTCCCATAAATATTTTCCTGAAATGGAAGTTGCCATGGGAAGTGGGTGGGTGGTCTGGATATCAGACTAAGGGCCTGGCAGTCAGGGGTCTGGATCTATCTTTGTGTCTGAGGGCCCAGGGCAATGGCAATAAATACACAAGTCCAAAGGAGACCTGTGGCCCTGAGCCTGAACTCAGCAAAAAGATAAAGAGAACTGCCTTCCAACGACTATTGTTAAACACTTAGCACTTTGTATTTGTGACATGCTTTCAACCTTTACTTACTCTTCTCTGTAGCCCTGTGAGTTAGGGCAGGACTCTCCCTGTGGCTCACGCTCATGGGGAGAAAACAGCCGGCCGCCCCAGAGGAGGTAATCGGGCCTCTCTCTCTGCAGGGCCTTTTCAGTTGGTCTCTGATAACATTTTAAATTATAAGTTTTTCGGGGTCAGAGGCCCTCGTTCCTTCAGTTAAGTTTTTTGCCCTTAACTTTTTTTTAGTATTAAAAATAGTCACAAGTAGAAAGAAAAGTCTAATAAACTCCCATGACCTTATCTTCAACAATTATAAAGTCATGACCAGTCTAAATTTCTCTCTGCTCCACCCATGTCCCCCTCCCATCCATCTCCCCCAAATGGGCTGAATTATTTCATTTTATTTTTTTTTCTGCTGAATTATTTTAGATAAAAATCCCACACCTATCTTTCCATCTGTAAATACTCTGATAACTATCTCTAGAAGATAAGGATTTTCTTCTATTTTTTTTTAAGATTTTATTTATTTACTTGACAGAGAGAGAGACAGCAAGAGTGGGAACACAAGCAGGGGGGAGTGGGAGAGGGAGAAGCAGGCTCCCTACTGAGCAGGGAGCCCGATGCGGGGCTCGATCCCAGGACCCTGGGATCATGACCTGAGCTGAAGGCAGACGCTTAACTGACTGAGCCACCCAGGCGCCCCATAAGGATTTTCTTATGTGTGTGATATACACACACAGTAGTCTCAAAAACATAAATTATCACACCTAAAAAAATTATTAGTCATATTTGTATATCCAGCCACTCTCCCCAACTATCTCATAAATATTTTTTTCCTTCAGTTTCTTTATAAGAATCAAGATTTAAATTAAATTCCACAAGTTACAATTGGTTGATGCCTCTCAAGTCTCTTCTGATCCAGGGCTTTCCTATCTTGCTTTCGTTTTTCCTTGCAATCTATTGGTTTAACAGACCAAATCAGTTTTATTGTAGGATTTTGTCCTGCATTTTGCTGATTGCATGTCCATATTATTTTTTCAATAACTTCATCTGTCCCTCATATCTTCTGCAAATTGGTGGCTGGATCCAAAGATTTGATCAGATTAGGTTTGAAGTTTTTTTCCAAGAGTACGTCATAGAGCCAGATACTTGCATCCAAAGACTCGTGATTGTCTCCCTTTTCATTACTAGTCATGGGTGATTGTTGTTGGCACCCATGCATTCATCAAAAACTGCAAAATGGCGATATTTATCACACATTAGCAGGAATGCTTCTTTTTTTTTAAGATTTTATTTATTTCTTTATTTATTTTAGAGCGAGAGCACATGAGAGTTGGGGGGGAGGAGCAGATGGAGAGGGAGAGAGAGAGAATCTCAAGCAGAATTCACGCAGAGCCTGATGTGGGGCTCAATCCCACAACCCTGAGACCGTGACCAAGCCAAAATTAAGAATTGGACGCCCAACCAACTAAGTCACCCAGGCGCCCCTGGAATACATCTATAAAAAGAAAGTTCCCACCACCTACTTGTTGGTTACCCAGTGATGTAGTTGATATAGGAAAGGCAGAGTTAATGCTCGATTCTCTTCTTTATGTATTAATTATCAAATTATTGAGTTCTCAAGTTGTTTCCCAAGTTATCCAATTAAGTTTTTTAATTTTTTATTTTTTAGGCATTAGTATGATTTTATAGATTTAAACATGTTAGTTTGTTTTAGTTTATTGGAACTACTATCCTCGTGGATGCTCAGATTGTGCCATATTGGACCAGTGGTAGTTCCTTCCAATTGGCTCCTCAGTCTTTCTGACATAACCTGGGTTCGGTTTGTTTCCTAGGGCTGCTGTAACAAAGTATCACAAACTGAATGGCTTCAAAGACTGAAATCAAGATGTTGGTGGGCTTGGTTTCTCCTGGAGGCACAGAGAGAGAATCTGTTCCCGGCCTCTCTCCTAGCTTCTGGCAGGTGCCAGCAGTGCTTGGTGTTCCTTGATCTGTAGACCTATTACTTCAATCTCTGCCTCCAACACCACATGGTATTCTCTCCCTCTGTGTCTGTGTCTAAATTTCCCTCTCTTTATACCGACACCCGTCATTGGGATAGGGGTCACCCAAACCCAGTATCACCTCATTTTACTTGATTCCATCTGCAAAGATCCTATTTCCAAGTAAGGTCATATCCACAAGTACCAGGGGTTAGGCTGTGAACATATCTTTTTGGAGACAAAATTTGACCTCCAACATCCATGATAGTCTTTGATAACTTTTTCTTGCTTTCTGGTAAGACAAAATGTTACGGACCCAGAATCGGTTCTCATTCTTTTAAGTTGGAAATGACATTTAGGGACCACAGTCTGAGCACTAGGAATGCTCATCTTTACCATGTTAGTCATTACCTCTAGGTCTTTTCAAAGAACAGAAATGGGAAATGCTTTTATATTTTTAAAGATACAGCACATTATAAATTCGTAACTTTCACCTCTAATTCAAATTTAAGACTCTAAGACTTAAGCCCATCAAACTATCACCTATGTCTCCTTTCTCCCACGGTGAAGTCCTGGTTCTCAATGACACACAAAATATTACTCTTTTACTTTATCCTGTGATATACACACACAGTAGTCTCAAAATAACAAAACTAATAGTACCAGCAATGATATGGTGACTGAAAACAGTTTAAGGCTTTTAAAATTATTCTTGCAATTCTCTTTGTCCTCAGAGTACATTCCACTCAGGATGGACAGTGAAATTTCTGCATATTGTTGTCATGTGAACTAATTTTTCTATATGTAGTTATGCCACCAACTTGGTACACAATTAAGTTCATTTATATCCATTTATTTTAGGGTTTCCTAAAATTAAAAAAGGGAGGAGTCCCTTTTTTAGAAGTGATCATTTAAACTTTCCTGTCTCTCCATTTTTGCATGATTGATCTTGTATCTGCAACCTTGTTGCACTCATTTATTAGTTGTAAACTAATAAATGACCATTAGTCATTTATTATAGTAGATTCCTTAGGGTTTTCTATGTATATGATCATGCCATCTATGAATTTTCAGTGTTCCTTATTCCTTTGCAATCTGAATGCCCTTTGCTTCTCTTCCTTGCCTAATTGCCCTGGCTAGAATCTCCAGTACAATGTTGAATAGAAGTGGCAAGAGCGAACATCCTTGTCTTATTACAGATCTCAGGGGGAGCTCTCCACTCATTCACTATTAAGTATGAAGCTAGCTGCAGGTTTTTCATAGATGCCTTTAACAGACTGAGGAAGTTCCCTTCCACTTCTAGTTTGCTGAGTGCTTTTATTACAAAACAGTGTTAGATTTTGTCAAATGCTTTTCTGTATCTATTGAGATGATAATGCATTTTTTAACTCTATTGATACAGTGTGTTACATTAATTAATTTTCAGATGTTAAAACAGCCTTGCATTTCTGGGGCAAATTCCACTTGACCATTGTGTGTAATTCTTTTTATATATTGTTGTGTTGACTGGCTAGTGTTTGTTGAGGATTTTTATGCCTATATTCATAAGAGATGTTGGCCTACAGTTTTTCTATGATGTCTTTGTCTGGTTTTCATATCAAAGCAATACTGACCTCATAGAATGAGCTGGGAAGTGTTTCCTCCTTCTGGAATAGTACTTCCATTTTTTACTATACAAAAATGTGTGGATATATGTTTTGTGTGTGTTCTCATTACTTTTTTATAGCTTTATAGTACTCCACTGAGCAGATGTACCAATGCTTATTCAACCGGCTCCTTAATGATAGACATTTGAATTGTTTCCAGTCCTTTGCTATTATAATTCATACTGCACTGAATTACCCTAGCAATATACCTTTTCATATGCCCATGCGTGTGTGGTATAGACTCTCAGAAGTAAGATTTATGAGTCAAAGAGGAGACACATGTGGAACTTTGCTAGATATTGCCAAATTCCTTTCCTTAGGAGTTGAACCATTTTGCATTTTGTTTAAAAATTATTTGTGCACAGCTTCACTGAAAAAGTATTTTGCCTAACTTCTTTTTCTTTTTGCCATTTTGGTAGATAAGAAATAGTAACTTCATAAAGTTTTAATTTGCATTTATTTCATTATGACTGAGTTTAAACATCTTTAAGGGCCGTTTGCCTATCTTTATGAACTATCTGCTCATATCTCTAGCCTATTTATTTATAAAGTAGTTGGACTTTTTCTTCTGTTTTCAGAAACTTTTAGACATGAAGAATATCGACAAATCTCTGTCTACAGTTTAAATGGCAAACATTTTTTTCCAGCTTAACATTTGTCTTGTTACTGTGCTTATGGTATTTTCAAATGCAACGTTTGCATTTTTCATTTTTATAATCGATCCTCTAGGTTTCATTTCTGAACCCAGCACAGGCACAGGAATAATTTAGAAAGAAAGAACCCTGATTTGAGCAGTCCAAGTCCAAGGAAATCACTGGCTAAATGCCCAGAGACCTCAACCCTAATGATTTCCCTTGGAGCCCCTGACGTCCACCAATCTGCCTTACCATTATTAATGCAATTATTACCGGATAAACTGGAGGTTTCCGAGTAACACTCCTTCCCCAAACTTAGAATCTGTTTTCCTCACAGAGCTTTTGTTAACTTGGGTGGATGAAAGTGATAATGTGGGGATGACTACAGGGAGGAGGATCCTGCGAGCGAAAGCTTTGGATAAAGCTGAAGGGCCCCAAACGATGCGAAATGTGGCCGACAAATGTGCTTCCCTCTAAAGCCATTGCCACGAGAATAGAGAGATGTTTTCTTAAATTCCTGTTCCTCTTCTTAGAAACTAATTGTGGCTTTCATCAGGACTCCTTTTGCAGAATAAAACAAACATTCAGATCTTGAAAGTGTCTGGGAGAGACTTTCTCAGTTTTGTGGATAATGCCCCATTTCTTTCATGTTTATAGACTTCAAGAGAGCGGGCGTGCTAACTATTCATTGTATAAAAGTAATAGCACGATGGTCTGCGTTTCTTTCTCTTCACGTGCCTTTTTCTTGGCAGGTGAGTTCTGTTTGCCAAAGGGACTGCACTCATTTCACGTTTGGGTTAATAGGTTTACTTTTTGCTTATTTTTAAACATTTATTTTATTTTTTTTAAAGATTTTATTTATTTATTTGAGAGAGAGAGAGAGAGAGTGACAGAGAGCACAAGTGGGGAGGAGAGAGAGAGAAGCAGGCTTCCCGCTGAGCAAGGAGCCCGACATGGGGCTCGAACCCAGGACCCTGAGATCATGTCCTGAGCCGAAGGCAGGCACTTAACTGACTGAGCCACCCAGGTGCCCCTATTTTTAAAAATTTAAATTAGGAAGTATTCTAAAAAGCATACGTGTTTAAAACCCAGAAAGTAACAGTCACCACCCACCCCACATGCCACATCCATCTTTCAGCCCGAGTTCCTACACGAAGCTTTTTTTTTTTTTAAAGATTTTATTTATTTATTTGACAGAGAGAGATAGCGGAGAGCAGGAACACAAGCAGGGGGAGTGGGGGAGGGAGAAGCAGGCTTTCCGCGGAGCAGGGAGCCCGATGCGGGGCTCGATCCCAGGACCCTGGGATGTGACCTGAGCCGAAGGCAGACGCTTAATGCCTGAGCCACCCAGGCGCCCACGAAGCATTTTTTTTAAAGTGAAACTTCGAATATTGGATTCAAACAACTCTCTGCATTACAAAAAGTAATGTAAATTTATATAGAATGTGACCGGGCACATACCCGTGTAATTATACACCTTTTTTTCCCCACATAGGTTTGAATAAGGTTGCTTTAGGCTGTCGTTGCTACTTCGCTCCAGATAATTGGTTCCTGTTCTATACCTCTGCAGCGCCTGTCCTTTGTCCTTCATTTCATGACTTGCAAAGAGGATACATTGGACCTAATTTCTTTCTCTAATTGTCCCCAAACATGCAGTTGATTTAGGAACAATGTCGGACAGTACTCAACACAGAACACAAAGGAAGGGTCCTTTATCTGGTTATAATTTAGAAGTGGGCCCATTCACTTTAATATCCCCTTTGCTACTGGGTTGGGTTGAACTTCCAGAAAGCTGAGCTTTATCTCCATATAGGAATTTAGACAGATAGTTTTCAAAAGTTGCGAGCACGTTATGATTCTGACAAATTAGTTCCTAATTATTTGGCTGCACGCTCTGCCCATATTGCATGCAGAGCAGGCCTTTACCAGGACACTTGGAGAGTTTTGTAGCTTAAACGGATTTAATTTAAAACAAATGGAACCATGTGATTATCTCAACCACAAATACGTAACACAATGTGTAATATATTTAAAAGGCAGGAGGAAATTTAGTAATGGAATTTCAAAACTGTTTGAAAGAAAGAAACTTTGAGGGAAGAGAAAGGAAGAAGTGAATTGGTGACGCCAGTTTGATTATTTTCAAATACCACAGCTGGACTTGGATTTGTACAATAGGAGTCATGGTGTTATAAAGGACACCAGAAGGAATCTGAGTGCTGGGATACCACATGGACAAATAAATGACAAGGCTCTAGGCACCCAGAAGACTGCAAAAATCATGCACGCCCAAGGTACCTCAGTTTCTATAGTTAAAATTTCCCTATTTACCTACCCCATCAGGGAAATATCTAGGTAAAAATATAGTCCATGTTGTTTGTGCTCACTTGTTTACTTAGTTTTTTCTTCCTGGCTACTCATGCACTCTGTTGCTATTCCAACATGCGTACCTTCCACACAGACCAAATTCTATGGTAATAATAGCAATAGCAAGCTCTCAGTGAGCTCTGAGTATGTCCCAAATGTTGTTCTAAGCAGTATGTATTACCTCATTTAGTTCCTACAACAACCTTGTGAGAGGAACACTATGGTGATCCTTCTCTTGCAGATGGGGAAGGAGTAGAGAAGTTCACTTGCCAAAGATGACACCTAAAAATTTGTTCTCAACCATTATATGACACTGCCTTTCCAAGCATACCAAATATCTTGTGACAAACGCCTTCTGTAATGAAAGGACTTCCAAGGACCAGCTGATCTGGGGTAAAAATGCAGGACTGAATATTTCAGAACTATAAAAATAAAGGAAATTCTCAATAAAGTGTGACAGCAGGTTTACAAAGCATTCACTTCGACGTGTGAATTTTAATACATCAAATTTGAAAACCAACCACGTTTCTGAATAGCCACATCCACTGTAAATGATTTATTAGATTGAAATGTACAGAAGTACCCACAGTTGACTCTTTTTTGACCTAGAAAAGTTTCAAATGGTTCAATCTAATCCTTTTGGCACTATTGAATAGATGATACTTCTTAGGGATCTGAGTAAAGAAGGCCCCTTGGTCTACCCATCAGCAGTAGTTATGGGGCCAAACACTATGCCAGTCCTAGGATCAAAAGCTAGGGAGACATCAGGGTGCCTGGGTGGCTCAGTCGTTAAGTGTCTGCCTTCAGCTCAGGTCATGTTCCCAGGGTCCTGGGATCGAGCCCCACATCGGGCTCACTGCTTGGCAGGAAGCCTGCTTCTCCCTCTCCCACTCCCCCTGCTTGTGTTCCCTCTCTCGCTGTCTCTCTCTCTGTCAAATAAATAAATAAAATCTTAAAAAAAAAAAAAAAAACTAGGGAGACATGGATCTTGCCCCAAGAAATTCTTGGTTTTCAACGGGAGGCAGACAAATATACAAATAATTATAATTCAGATAAGGTCACTGCAGCCCTGAAGTTCTGCATCAAATGTCTTGAGGGTGTTGAGAAAAGGAAATGTACATGACCCTAGAAAAGGCGGAGATGTCTTTACACAGAACATGAGCTCTGACTGGGATGTAATGGTGGAATAGAAGTTCGCCGCTACTGCTGAAAAGGACATTTAAACCATGCAACAGATTTAGCTTTCAGAGATGAGAAATGGCATTGCTCTAGCATCATTAGATTTTTCGTGAGGGCAGTACTGTGGACCTGCCAAACCTACCTGATTGCAAACCTGGGCTATGTTTCTTCAAAGCTCTATATCCCCAGACAAGTTACTTCTTGTCTATAAGGTGGAGAAACCAACACCTTCCTCATAGAATGATTATGACCAATTGCATAGTGTGTGCTAAAAGTTCAGCAAAATCATCCATGCAAGCTACTTAACAACTGGTGGCTATTTCTACAATTGTTGCACCGTTTACTTCTTTGCTAACCAGCACATCACTAGACCGAAATCAGAGAGATGTCAGCTCTGTTTCCCAGGAAAGCCAATGACCTTGTGGTTGGAGGACTGGGGCAGGTATTTCATCAGTGGATGATATATGACCTTAGAGAGTGTGTAGCTTTTCATCGGGGCATAGTGTGGTGCAGAATTTTCCCAGAAGTCTGTGGTATCTGTTTGTCATCTTGCAAGTGTGGTGTGTGAGCTTCAAGAGCAAACTTGTCAGCACACAAAAGTTCCCAGATGGCTTTTTCAAGGACTTTTGATCTCTGCTGTCTTTGATTTGAAAGTTCCCCAGAGATCTGAAAGCAGATTTCTTGTTGCCTCCTTAAACATGGCTGTGCAAAATTGAGCAAATTATTGGCACAGTCAGCCTATCTTGTTTAACTACAGATGGATTCATGGCAGGAAGAGTGACTTTTCATCTGATATCATTGACTGAGCCGTGATCCACTGGTCATGGGAGCTCTACAGACTTCTCAGAAGCCCCTTGGAAGATGGCAGCCAAGTCCACCTGTGGTCAGCTGGAATAAAAGTTCTAATTGCAAAATCTTGCCTATCAAACCGCCGCTAGATTTTGTCCTGCTGCAATCAACTGTTTTGATTTTTGAGACATTTTATTAGCTTCACCCACAGGCTGTCATGGATTTGATATGGCAGCATAGAAGCTGCAAATAGTGAGGTCCCGAAATGCAAGAACACAGTCAAGTCGGTCACAGTCAAACAAGGCTTGTGCAACATACCCCCTCGGGGCCGGCTTCTTGCACAGAGCAGAGGACAGAAGGAAGACGATCCATCCTTCTGCACACTGGGCCCTTAGCTCTCAGAGGGAAAGATCTGAGTCTTAAGACTTGAAGTCCACCAAAAGGTAGGGCTCTGCTGTTAGAGACCCTGTTGTCTACACAACAGGACCGTAGCCTCAATTCAGGGCATAAAATACCCTAAATTTGTTAACCTTGTCTCAGTATTTTGCAAACACTGTGCAAGAGTCACGTGGCTTATGCTGTACAAAGGGTTAACGACAGATTTACTTTTGGGGGAAGACGTGTTTTAGTTGTTCCAAAGCCTCGTCCCCTTATGACTGTGTTCTGATATAACCTTAGTGCCATCCAAGGCAATAAATAGCCGAGGAGTTGGGGTAAATCCAATTATTTTTCCACAGCATCTTTCGTGGTAAGTGTGTCCGATTTTTAAAAATGAGACTCATAAACCACATCATCACAGAGTCCTGTTTTTGTCTCCAGGGGTTTCAGAGTTCCAAATGCTTGCCTTTTTGGACGTTGCATTGATGTGGCCCTGGGGATGGGTTAGAGTCACTAAAAACACTCCTGGCACCGGATCACCTTGCGGCTGAGGTGAAATGGGGATCTTGTTTTCAAGAGGTTGGAGGAGAACTCACAGGAAAGGCCCCGAGAGCAGACAACTCTCTCTTTGGGGCTTAGGAGGGATTGACCCTTGACCTTCCCAATCTTCAGACCTCAGAACCTCCTTGCTGGTCACACATCCACATCCGTCCTGGAAGCCAGAGCCCCCACGTCCTCGGAAATTCCTAGAAGTGTAAAGACAAAATCAGCCCCAGGATGTTGGCAGGATTCAATGTGTTACTAAAAATGGGCCTTTGTGGATGGAGACTTAAGAGTTTTAAGTGAAAAAAGAAAATTTATGTAATTATCAGTGACTCCAGTGACTTCATTTGTTCTGAAATGGTTCATTACCAAAGATTGAAATCGGGTCACAGGAACACAGCTTCCCAGTGAGGGAGAAGCGTCTCTCTCTGCAGCCCCTACCCCGCCCTCTCATCTGGGCCAAGAAAGTCACTGGGGAATGTGTCAGGAAACTATTCGCGGGGGTCTGGATTTACAAGCTTCGTGACTGTTCTGTGAATGCCACAACCTACCTTCGCAGTGGTTCCCAGTCCCCTGCCTCCTAGCTGACTTTGGGTCCTTTCCCAAACACTAAATAACAGGACAGGGAGAGAAGACGGTTTCTTTTCCAAGTGCAGAAGCAGAAGGCTGGGCGACTGTGCTCCTGAGCCTGTGTCCCTCTCCAGCCCCCTGGCTGATACCTACTCTGGGGTTAGCGTGTGAAGGCAAAGGTCTGGATGGAGCTGGGAGGAGGGGAGCAGTTTTCCGTGACAGCCTCCCTTATTCATGGCCCTCCTGGTCTCCGCCAACACTGTATTTCCTGGTACCTCTCTCGGGGTTGCAAAGGAGGAGCTGTTGGATCATTTGATTAGCTTTTTCCCAGAACAGGGACCCTCCCATCTCTGTTTACTTCCCAGTGAGTGAAGGAGGAGGCCCAAGAATGGGGCGCCTTCTGGGGCAGCTCCTGAAAGAGAAACAGCCCCAGAGTCAGCATTGGTTTTGCTATAAATGTATCAATGTTCCCACATCAGGTGGACACCTGCCGACCACTTTCCTCCGCCCTCCCGACCCCTGGGGAAAACCACTTCTGGTGGTAGCTATCCTCACAGACAACGGAAACACCCCTTGCTCTGCATGGACACCTGTCGAATCATTTTTTTTTCAATTGTAGTAAAATAAAAGAAAAAAACACATAGCATACCATTTACTATCTTAACCGTTTCTAAACATACAGTTTAGTAGTGTCAGCCATATTCATATTGCTACCTGCCAGATCTCTAGAACATTTTCCTCTTGCAAAACTGAACCTCTATACCCCATCCCACTGAAAAACTCCCCACTCCCCCGTCCCCCGGCTTTGGCAGCCACCATTCGACTTTCTATTTCTATGAGTTTGACTACTTTAGATACCTCAGAAAAGTGCAAATATACAGTATCTTTTAGTCACTGGTTTATTTTACTTACTATCACGTCCTCAAGGTTCATCCATGGTGTAGCGTGTGGCGGGATTTCTTTCTTTTTTAAGGCTGAATAATATTCCATTTGTTTATGCATTCATCTTCAATGGACTTTCGGGTCGCTTCCACCTTTTGGCTATTGTGAATAATGCTGCAGTGAATATGGGTGTGCAAATATCTCTTTGAGATCCTGCTTTCAATTTTGGGGGATAAATACCCGAAAGTGGTATTGCTGGCGTAGGCTCCTGCCCTTGGATGCATGTTTGATATTCCTACATCCTTCCACATCAACTACCCAAAGCCATCAATTGTAGAAAGCATCCTTCCTCCAAAATCATTCCCTCAGGAGCATCTAACAGATGACAGGCTGGCCTTTGCCCCAGTCTTAAGTCAAAGTACAACATGGACTTTTCATTTTCAATCTCTGGTGCCCTGCTGGGTAATTGCCATCAAGTGCAGGAACTCAGTTCAATCACCCTCCATCCCCCAGCAGACCTCTCTGGCATCTTCAGCAAGTCCTGCCATCGGGGCGAGGTTCTACTGCTCTCTAGACAGTCACGGGCATTCTCCTAGGGCTGATCATGGGCTCCTATTCTGTGAAGTCCTGGCTCCAGCTCTCTTCCCCAGAGGGGTGATGGCTAGTTGAGCATAACTTGGTCACTTTTGCTAGACAGCCCAGCAGTGGAAGAGGGACAGTGGTTTGGCCACCTACCCAGGCTGAAGAGATTTGATTTTCTGTGAGAGGAGCTCATTCCTTCATGCTGCAGAAGAGGGAGTGAGACCTGCAGGGAAATCGTGGGAATGGTTCTTTAGCCAAGCCTAACACACAGACGTGCACGCACACACACGGGCACACACAGAGGCATCGAGGTCTTGCCTACTCCAGCCTATGGCTTCCCTTCTAATCATTCTTTTTCAATTTCCAGCTTTCAGCTTGGAATTTTTGGCTCCAAAAGAACATAAGAGGTAAAAATTGTTAAGACTACTAAAAAAGTGCTCTGAATTTTGTCACTGTCTTTTGTGTTCATCTTATTATCAAGGTGACTACTGGCTTAATATGTACATAGAGAAGTTTTCACAACAATTAGAAATCCCCCAAATAGCAAAAGAATCATTTCTTTGGTTTTGTATCAGCCTCCCTAGACTTTTTTTAAAAATGCAAATATGCCTAATAGGAGTAACTAACACTCTACTGTAATTTAGTTTGTCAGATTTGGCTTTCCTCTGGGGGGTGTGGGGGAGGCAGGAAGGGGAGAGAAACACAGAAAGCAGAGTTGGGGAAACATTAACAAATTTCGTCTATTTCCCAATTTTTCCTAGGATCGGCTTGTGTATATTTCAGCTAGAATTTCATGAATCTTTGTGTTTCAGCACTTGTCTACTTAGGAAAAATTGAGTGAACAAGTTACCCAAATCATTTTTGACATCTCAATTTTACATGCTGGTCCCATGTTATGAAATATTGTATGGGAAGGAGGCATCCCCAAATGTTTATCTGTTTGTTTCTCGTCCTAATTAAGTCCATGTGGATCTCATGTGACTTCAGAGTATGAGGACCATGTTTCCATTTTTTTGTTGTTTTGTTTTGTATTTTCCTTTAATGTGCTGCTTCAATTAGAGAAGGAACACATCAATATTTGGATTGAGAGGTAAGGTACAGAGAGGGAATTGTTTGGTTCATAAACTATCAAGGGAATATATGAGCTCTTAAATCATCAAAAAGAAATATCCTGGTATTAAGACACTTTGGGATAAAAGAAGTAGAAATCAATTTAAGCTAGCTGAAGCAAGATGTGGGGGGTGGTCTGAGGATAAGGGGTGTCTTCTGGAGCCCACAGGTAGAAATGCAGCCCAACCTGAGAAACTAAGGTCTGGGAAGCTTGTCAGCAACCCAGAAACAAACTGCCTCTCATTCCTGCTGCCCCCTGAACATCTGCTTCTTCTTTTCTCTTTCGCTGCGGACCAACGTTCTCTTGTTCTCTGGTCTCATTGCAAAATGGCTGCCCCAAGTCTCCTGGATCGACGTGTTATCAACCACATAAAGGATAACTAGCTAATAATTAGCCCCAGTTCTTGGGAGGGAGAACCTGATTGGTCCAACTTGGATCAGCCTCTACAGTGGCCTAATGAATTACTAACAAAGGGACAGGGTCACACACTAAGAACGCAGCTGCTGGGGCTCACCTAGGACATTGGGGATATGTTCTCAGAGCACTGTATGCATCTGTAATAGTCAGTCCCTGTTCCAGAAGAAAGCTATCCAGAGTTTCCTGTATTTCCTGTTTGTAACCTGAATGTCCCCAGGTCCCATCAGCTATGAGCACAAATGGAGTCCTGGTCACAGCACCAAAATAATATAGGACCTCAAACTTGCACAAGTGCCACCAGGGGTTTTCTTGAGTGTTTATCTGAGCTCATAAAAGACCAACTCCAGCTGGGTCCCCCCCACTCCCCAGGTAGGCCGGCTCTCCACCAGGTATTATAGTCTCGGCCACTGTTCTGCTGGGCACGTGACCACAACACATGCACCAGACTAGATCCTTCACTAGGGTGCCCCTCAATTTCAGTGCATGGCTGTTGTCCTCGTATCATTGTTAATAGCACTCCCTTTTATTCTCAAAAGTGTCCTGGTTTGTACAATAAATTATATGTTCTACCTCTCCCGAAAAATGGTCCAAGGCAAGGAGGCCTTTGTGAATCCTGTTAGAGAAGCTACCAAGCAGCGCAATTTGTGCCCCCAGCATTTTATAGGGTGGCAGAGAAACCCCATTTGACCTACATTAACCAAAGAGGGAGGTGTTTATTGAGTGACATAACCAAACTAGGGAAAGGACAGGGGGTAGAGTTTGCCGCAGCAGTCACTAGATTCAGGACTCCAAACACCAGGGAACTCATTCCTTTGCTGTCTGCTTTTTGTCTCAGCTTCTTTTATTGTATTAACTTTATTCCTCAGACTTGTCCCCATGTGGGGAAAACTTGGACACTATCATCAGCTCTGGGCCTATGTCCTCAAAGCTTCACAACCACAGAACTCAGAGAGCTCTCATTAGGAATCCCAGGAAAGAGCCTTTTGACTATGGGTTGGGGCATGTGCCCATCACTGGACCCATCACTACGGACCAAGGATGAGGCACTGTGATTGACAACCACCACCAGAATCCTACTAAAAGGAAGGGGGGGTGCTGTTCCAGGCAGACAAGACAAGCAGTGTCTTGTCTATCCACCCATAGATCTCTTTCAGTGTTTAATATCACCAGAACTGAGACCCGAGTCCGGTGGGGGCAATCCGTGAAATAAATGTAAGTGGCCCCAAATCCCTCCCCTCCAACAACTAAGATTTTCTAACTGAGGCAAGCTCCTCCTGATCCTTCTTCCCTTTGTTCACCCAGGAGGGTCCACAGTCCTTGGGCATATGGCTTTGGTTAGGCTGCCCTAGCTGTTCATCAGAACCCTGGCAGTGGACATAGCTAAGGCATGACCCTAAGGACATCATTATATATATTAGCAAAAACAAATGGGATTAGGGAAACATGTACATTGCATACCAGCCCAACCCTGGTAAGTTCTTGAAATTAAACCATACAACTTATAGATCTATAGCTTAGAAGCTAGGGTCCTGAAGGGCAACCCTGTGGGACTCATGGGAAGGAAGTCTCTCTGTCTGTCAGCCTCTGTTTCTCTCTCTTTCCCTCTCTGTATGTGTGTGCATTTCAGATATAACAAGGTGTTTGTAAACCAGGACTTGTATGTCACACTCACTGGCTTTAGTAAATGGGCTTCAAGCCTAAATGTTATTCACAAAGAGAAAAGCAGATTTCTGCTCCGATAAGAACCTGAATGTTATTTTCTCTGTTGAAGGGAATTTCCACTTTTTTTTAGTATTGCTAATTAACCAAGATATCACCCCCCCCCCAATTTGCAACAGTGCTTTGAATAATCCTCAGTAAAATTGGGTAATTTTAATCTTGTTCAAGAATGGGTTGCATGAAAAAAAATTTTTTTTTAAAGAATGGATTGCATGCCTATGTGGGTTTCCATATCTGCAATGGTTTGCAACCAGGGCTTTGTACTGGTTGTCCTTTAGGGTCCTTTCAACCCTCTGGTGCAAAGAATTGTGAGTAGACAGATGAAGCCCATTCAGTCTGCGTGTGAGACCCACCTCATTTAAAATTCCTTTTATCTCCTCTCAAACACATTTGGGAAAATCATCACAAATTAAGAGACCATTGTGAAGTTCAGTGGCATACCTTAAGAGAAAGGAGATTAAGCTCTGGACAGCTCACCATGAGGTGAACTGCTGAGTGTGCACAAGTTTTAGAGGGGGCCATATTGTAGGTGAACTATGTTTGGAAAACAGCAGTCAAGACAAGTGTGTGGGCAGTTGGGGCACCATCTCGATGGGGAGCAGTGAGCTCCCACCAACAAGACCACTTGCATGCTGGGTACCCTTCTGAACCCTGGCACATCCCAGTGCCAAGTCCAAAATGAGTCAGTGGACTGATTGGATGCACCATATGGGAAATCTCTCTGAAAACCATCCCTCCTAAAGGACACACACCAAGGCATGGCTTGTCTAAGGCTACACAACTTCTGCCAAAAGATGATTTTGCCACAGCTTTTAAACATATGACGCAAGATTTGTGCTGTGAAAAGTCCCCACTTACAATTTAAGTATTTCTGTTCAGAGGGATAAAAGAAAAGAAAACAAACACAATGAGCTCTAACACAGGGTCTGTTTATGGCAATGGATCAGGCAGGTCTCTCTCACTTTACTACATCCCTGACTGCTTGTAACTGGTCCATTAGTTTAAAGGGACTCCAGGTTGACTTGATAATGAAAACAGTGTTACCCTGTAATTAATTATACAGACTAGTTATCCAGCCTCCATTTTTCTGTACCACTCATGGTACTGACTTTCCACTTTTTAGTTTTCAGTTTTAGAAAACAAATTCTTGTTAAACCTACATTTATTGACTTTGAGGATGCTTCTAGGAAATCGTTAAATATTTTTAAAACCAAAGATCACTATAGTCTTGCTAATTTCCCAAAGAGAAGTCCAAGTCTGAGAGAGACAGAAACCCAACTCAAATTATATCTGTGGTGCCCGGGAGACATCCCTAGCATAGATGAGTAAACCTGAAAAGAGCAAACAATCATGAGCAATTAGCTGGGTCTTGGCTAAATGTGATTCCACCGTGAACCCTTAAGCCCCTCCCTCCTTATTCTCCCCCTCAGCCACATTTCCAGTCAGTAAAGCAAAGAGGGCCTCTGATTCGTATTGTTTCTCTGGAATTAGGCTCGGCAGCCTTCTCCAGTGACTTCTTCAAAACCTCTCCCTTCTTCTGGTCATCATTGTCTTTTATTATTTTTAAAACCATTTTACTGGAAAACTGCTTGGCACCAAGCACCACTTCTTTCATTTAGAGCAGCTTCAAGTTCCCATTGGCCCACACATCATGCTGCCAGCTGATTGCACGTGAATGAGTGTGAGGGGAAGATAATTCTTTTAAAATGCTCCCCATTTCTATTGCCGGTGGGAACTAGCAGCTCTCTTCAAGTCCATCAGATCTGGTGGAACCCTGTCAAATGGACTGATGGCACCGAAGTCTCTGGTGGGCTGTAGACACAAGTAGAAAAGAGACCTGGTTCAGTAGGGGAGCTTGACTGGCCAGTTGTCTGATTACTGGTTTTCCCAAGGGCCAGTGAGGAGTTACAGCCCTGATATTTCCCTCTGAGGTGCTCAGCAAGATGCCGCTGCCTGGGGGAGTCTCTCCTTGAGTTCCCATCTTGGCCCCAAAGAAGGCCATTTTGCATGTTGGGAGGATGACCTCCTCTCCTCTCATCCCCCTTCTCTGATTGGTACGTGCTGTACCATCCCTTCCTGTCTCATTTCCTGAGAAGCCTCTTCTAGGCTCAAGCTTTCTATATTCTCCAGAAGCTTCCCGGGACTGAACTGCTTTGCAGAGGTGAGGGCTGCACTTCCAGGTGGGAATGTCAGGCAGGGCAATGTAAAAAGTCTTAAGAGCCAACTGGGACCCCCTCCTTGCCATGCTCTCCAGTCTAACTTTATCAGCAGTAGAGCAGACATTCTTGTCTCCAGCTCTGGGCCTCCTATGTCTATGTCTCCATAGCTTTGAGGCTTGAAGTGGAAAAGAAGAGAAGTAATTCATCATCACCCTCAAACTCCCACACTGCCCTCAGGAGTGAAGAGGAGAGGAGCCAGGGGACTGCTGGAAAATTCCCTGAGAAGACCATAAGCACCTAAACATGACAAAGTGATGTAGGAAAGGAATTGCTGACCAGCATGAAGATTGAGGAAGAGATGCAGAAGAATACAGGAGAGCTGACTTACGTTTTTCTCCTAGGGAATTCCACTCAAAAAGTTGAAGCTAGGGGGTGGGGAAATTATGCTGAGAGAGAAAAAAAAGGAATGAAGCAGAAAGACCTTGACAAGCAGGACCAGCCAGCTGTAGGGAACTAGAATTGCAACCTTGGAGTCTTTTAAAGAATGGTGCCTTTCAGGAGTAGTTTCATGGCAAAGATTGTGAAGAAGAATCATCTGTCATTATTAGAGGTTTCCTTAGAATATCTACCCAGTAGCTGCTGGAATTTGACTTCCACGAGTGTTCTTGTGATCTTTGGGAGGATAGTAGGTACTTGAAGTGGAATTGGGAATTTAAGTAAAGTCTTCTCAATGTAAGAGATTAAACCTGCAGAAGGAGTAAGAGAATTTGGTAGAAGAGGGAGGCAGGGAGCACTCTTACTAACAATGGGAGCTCACCTTAGGCCAGTTGTTCTCAATCCATTAGAATCACCAAAGAAATTCCAAACTAACCCAACAGCTTGAGTCCCTTCCCACACCACTCAAATCAGGCACTCTGGGAATAGGCCAGAGTGTCAGTATTGTCAAAAGCTTCCCAGATGATTCTGGTGTGCAGCTGGGATGGAGAAACTGTATTCTAGGCTAAGGGAACATCAGCCATCTGTGCCCCTGCCTGCTTTGATGTTGGGGAGCCGGGGGGAACGTCATTTTTCCCTAATGAACTAAAGCTTTGCTACTCAAAGAGTGGCCCCTGGACCAGCTGCATTAGCATTACCTCGGACCTTGTGCAAAACTGCAAAAGCTTGGGCCCCACCCTCAACCTAGACCTGTTGAATCTGAACTGTAGGGGGAAATGTTTCTGAAATTTTAATGTGCATAGGAAACACCTGGAATCTTGTGAAAACACAGATTCTGTTTTAGTAGGTCTGGGGTGCAATCCAAGATCCTGCCTTTCTAACAAGCTCCCAAGTGATTTCAATGCTGCTGATCCATGGACCACACTTTGAGTAGCAAGGCAGTAGAGGACTTGGAGCAGCAACAAATACAAGTTGCTCAAAGAACAGTGCTCCAGCTTTGGACTGCTCTGTAGGAATGGTGCTGAAAAAAATTGCATGGAGCATCTTCAGGGACATTAAAGATACAGGCCATTTTATAGGAACGACTGTCATTCCCGAGGCAGGCAATTAGTAATTACCACCATCAAGAGATGCCATTGCTGGAAACATCCAGAAACTGCCAACTGGGGCTGGCATCAAGGGAAACTACAAGAGGAAGAATCAAATTAACAGGACTGCTTAGCAAGTTGGAACTCTCTTTGCATACCAGCCAAGTCACACTTGAGAATGAAGAAATTGGCTGTTCCCATCCCTTGCTACTGGAGGGGAGAACCAGTCTTTCCATATACTTCACACTGAAATTAGAAAGTAGTTATTTCCCGTCAGAATGCGTCTTGGGGTTGGGTCTGCCTTTACTCCACAAACGTTTGTTGAACTCCTACTTTGTACCAGGCGGTGTGCTAAGCCTTAGATTTGGAAGGCTAGAAACTGAGGTGGGGGGAGGCCTCCAGCCAGCTATAGGGAACTAGAATTGCAACCCATCCCTCATCACAGAGCACACTGTGGCCTGAGAGAAGGTTATGCTGGGATGGTGCCTCTAAACATCTTAGTTGTTATGTAAATCCCAGGCCTAACATCAATTGATGTCAATTTCAGAAATAAGACCATATATGATTCATTCGGAATCAGGTAGTGGAAAAGCCAGTGCTATTACTGGAAGGAATCTGATGCTGCTGAGCTGCTCTAGGATAAAGGCTAAGTACACGATTTTTGGGAATGAAATGGCAGCCATGGAAGATATTGTATGACTACACTGGGGCCGTAATACTGGAACCAATTTGTGAGTTTGGTAAAGGTTTGGTTCTAGGCAGGAGATAAAAGTAGGAGCTTGAACCTTGGGCTGTAGCCCTCTTCCCCATACAGAAAGCCTTGCCTATGTCATCTGGAAGGTCTTTTCCAGGCCCACGCTTTAAACCAGGGTGCTCAGAGGTATGACTGGCCTCTGGAGCTCTCAAACACCATGTAAACAAGGTTCATTGTGATCCTTGTGAGGCCCAAGGGCTTCCTCTTTATAGAGCCATGACTACCTGTTGTCAATGTAGGACGACATCGTAGTCACTAGGTACTCTGATGGCCAAGGGCAGGGGTGGGGGTGGGGGGGAAATGTGGAACAAAATCTCTGAGAGGAGCTCTGACACCTCAGCCGAACAAGGAGCACAATATGAACTCAGTATTAGCAGCAGGAATCAGGAGCCCTATGGGGAAGCCATTATAATTCCACCCCCCCCTTGGAAAAAACATTAGAGTCTGCAGCTCACTGATGTGAAATGACTTGTATAAAGTTACAGGATAATAAATATCTGTGGAGAAGAACAGAGGTTTTCTGACTTCAAGTACCAAAACTATCCACAGCCTTGTAGAACTGAAGTTAATGGGGAGGGAAATGAGAAGTGATTAAGAAACAGAGAGAAACTACAGAGGGAAGAGTCTGCTCTTAGAGTTGGGTGTGTATGTGCAAAAGGAAACATGTAATCTTCTTCATTTGAGGGGCCCCCATGTGGGAGGCACACACAACAGACCAAGCAACTACCAAGGCAATGGAAGACTGGGTCCCTCTGGTCAGAAGAATATAAAGTATCTGTACAGTATCACTGTGGAAATAGAACAAATATAATGCATTTACACAATAACACAAATAACACAAGCCCAGAATATCCACCTAAGTGATGACAGCTGTATGAGGAGCCAGGCGGCAGGGAGGAGAGAAGTCTTGGAGGTAATTGGAAAAGCGTGTGGGAAGAAAGAAAATTAGTAGAAAGCCACAGTGTTAGCATCAACCCCAGGAAGGCACTCCTGCCAAGGCAGGTTTAGGTAAGCCCATGACGCTGGAACTACAGCCCTCCAAAGGACTCCGAGCTCTTAGGACTACAGAAAGTAGAGAATGAAATTCTCCCAGCCAAGTCTGGTTGGAAAGAGAAGAGGAGGAATAAGGAAAGCTCCGCTGTAACAGACAGGAAAAGAAAGACAAGCAGATCAGAAGCCATGTGCATATCGGAGCACACTTATGAGAACAACTTGGTAAAATGAGTTAAACTCCTTACCTCCAGTTTCTCCCCCTTTCCAAATTATCCTACATTCCATCCTAGATTGTTCATGCTAAAATTTTCTATTCCTGCTGAACATGCTATCTAGCTAGTAGCAACTGCTTCTCTTAGCTTCCAACTTGACAAATTTGTGAAGGCTCAAGTAAGGATGAAAATGTACAGATTAAGATTCTTCTAATTCAACCAACAAAGAAAAGAAACTCTACTGGTGGAAGCTGAGAGAGATTTTTAAGGTGGTTGATGGATCCAAATTGGGAGGGCAAAATAATCTGGCATATCCACGAGTTAGCTGTACTCCCCCTTATAACATAAGGGGGCTACACACCAGAGACAGAGGAGGAAGATCCCATGAACTGTCCTCTTTGTTCAGAGACACAAGGTGTGTGCCCCCTGCTGAGAATGGAACCCCTGTGCCTATAATAGATGTGGACTCTCCTTTCCACTGTGATCTGTGCTCATTGATGCAGGGCCCGCTGGGACTGACTGGGGAGCATTCCCGATTTAAGTCCTTCCCAAAGAACACTGTAGATGGTGAAAAAAGCAGAGAAAGAAAACTCAGGTAGCATGCTTGCTGAGGACCAGAGATTTTAATGTGTTTAATTGGCTCAGCACAACAGAGAGCAAGGCCTTGGAAGTAGCAGAAAAAATGTGCACCTCTTTCCAGGAAAGCCAGCATGACGCAGGCCTGTGAGTGACCAGGAAGTGGGCTGTGTGCTGTGCATGTCTGTCTCATTTCTGGTCACAGGCCTAAGCTAATAGAATCTGTGCTCCCGTGGACCCACTTGAGTCTGGACACCACCTATACCAGGTGGCTGGCTGAATCCCTCAGGTTGGAGCCAGAAATCAACCCCACAAGTTCCCCCAGATGATTCTGATACCTTAAGAACTAATGACTTCAAGGAACTGCATTAGAATAGAAATGACTTAAAAATAAAGTTTTAGAAAATTAACATCCCCAATAACGCACGACCTCAATGAAATAGGAACAAAAAGTCAACATCCCAACAAAATGGGATGAGCCCATTCTAAAGTGAAGGGCTAACAAGATACAACAGCCACCTCACATGCTAGAACATAAAATGAAAATGCTGAGGAGGAAAGGTGGTTTGGCATGGTAACACAGTACTGCAAGGCAACCATATTTGCAATAACACAACCCAAATCTGCATCTGAGGCATAAGTAGCTGAGCTGATAGGGTAGCATTTAAATAAGTAATGTGGAGATAAACCTAGAAACTCCTCCAGAAGATAGAGAAAAGGAAAAATATATATACATATTTTTTAAATGAGACAAAAGATGGCAGGTAAG
Source organism: Eumetopias jubatus (assembly GCF_037043125.1). Taxonomy (NCBI): domain Eukaryota; kingdom Metazoa; phylum Chordata; class Mammalia; order Carnivora; family Otariidae; genus Eumetopias; species Eumetopias jubatus. The sequence continues at coordinate 114,968,268 of NW_028274811.1, forward strand.
AAGTGATTATCATTCAGAGAATTAGAGGGCTAACCCAAGAACCAAGATTTCTGGTTCTAGAAACTAGAGTAGCCAGAACAAAAACACCTCAAATCATGATGAAAAAGAAAACTTACCAGTGAAGAAAAAGTCCTGAATCTGCAGACGTAAAAGGATTGCTGGTTCAGCCAAAAAATATTCTGGGGCATCTGGGTGGCTCAGTAGGTTGAGTCTGCTTTTTTTTTTTTTTTTTAGATTTTTATTTTTTTTTATTTGAGAGCAAGAGAGAGAGACAGAGCACAAGCAGGGGGAGGGGCGGCAGGAGAGGGAGAAGCAGGCTCTCCGCTGAGCAGGGAGCCCTCTGCAGGTTTGATCTCAGGACCCTGGGATCATGACTTGAGCCAAAGGCAGATGCTTAGCCGACTGAGCCACCCAGGTGTCCCAAGAGTTCAACTCTTAATCTCAGCTCAGGTCTTGATGTTGGGGTTGTGAGTTCAAGCTGCATGTTGGGCTCCATGCTAGGCATGGAGTCTACTTAAAAAAAAAAAAAAATTTTTTTTAAAGGAAAAAGTATTCTAAAACATATTCTAGCAAAACCTGGAATTACAAAGATAAGTGGGTAAATGCGCATGCATCTAACCAGAAATAGTAGCCACAAATGAACAAGATCAGACAAGGTCTCAACTTGCCTCTGCAAATGGAAATGCCAGAGAAACAATGATGCTGTATTTACAAGATGTTGAAGCGAAAATTTATAAACCAAGAATACTATACCCATGTTGTTTTTCATCTGTGAAGCCAAAAGAAATGCATTTCTAGATGTAGAGTCCAGATATATACTTCCCATGTATCGCATTTTGAAAGAGTTATTTGAAGATGCATTCTGGCCAACTAAACAGTGAATCAAAATTAAGGTCCCAAGAACAAGGAAGTAAATCATAGTATAAAACACTGGTGAGAAGAATTTAAGTGGCAGAGTTAAACCTAAATAATTGTTGTAAATGCATATCTAGATATACATGTCAACAATAATTCTTAACAACTCTGAAACCCTTAAAATGAAACACCAATACTATAGCAGAGAGGAATGGAAAATGACAAGGAAGGAATTCAGAGAAAACAAAACCAGGAAGCGAAAGAAAACTACAAGTTTTTTAGTGCTGTGATTCATATTCACAGAGAGATAAAAGAAAATATTGTGTGTGTAACAGGGTGTTATATAAAAAAATAGAGGAGAAGCTTCTGGAAATAAAAACAAGAAAAAAGTTAGCTGAAATTTAAAAGTCAGTAGAAGGGTTGAATAAAGTTAGTAAAAGCTCCCAGAAAGTAGATTCAAAAGAAGAGAATGGAAAATAGGAGGAAAAAATAGACATAATAAATTTAGGAAATTTGATGTATAACAAAAGGAATTCCAGGTGTAAAGAAAGTAGAAAATACAAGAATGAAATATCCAAAGACATAAAGCAAGAAATGTACCCAGAACTGAAAGACACAAGTCTCCAGTTTAAGGGACCCATATAGTACATGGAAAAGGGTCTGCACAAAGGCATCATGGTGAAATTTTAGAACAGCAAGGATAAAGAAGACATCAAACACAGGCCACATGCAATATCGGAATGGTAGTAAGAATAGTATCAGAATGTGTCAGAAGTAACATCGGACACTGAGCAAAAATGAAGCATTCCTTATTATGCAAAGGGGACACAATTTCACCCTATAATTCTCTGGGTTTTTTTTTCCTCTGAATTCCCTCCCTCCTTGTTGTACTATCTGTGTTGCATTTTAAGGGCTTAAGAATTGTTAATAATTCTTGCTGACACTTATATCCACCTATACATTTATAACATTTATATTTAACTCTGCTTCACCATTTTTAATTCTCCCTGCTAGTCCTTTATACATTGATTTATTTCTTAGATAGACTAATGCTATTTTCAAAGATGCCGGGACACAAAAAATTTACCTCCATGAACCCTTTCTCAGGAAGCTTCTGTAAGAGGATGTACTCTACTAAAATGAGGAAGGAAATCTATATTAAATAGTCCAAAAAACAAAAAATCTTATTGCCCAAGGACAGGTGACTAGGAATTGGTGAAGCCAGATTTCGAGCATAGATCTTACAATTCCCAGTTTGATGTTGTTTCAACCATACTGGGATGACAGAAACTGGTACCACCACCAGCCTCTGTCTCTACCATCTACCCATACAGCATCGCTCTGGACCCAGGAGCCCAGAGGTGGTCATGGAATTGTCAGCCTGGTGCTCTCCCTTGATTGGCACTGACTTGTAAGTTGAAGCCTATTGGTCAGCTCCATTCCACACAATTCTGCCTTCGGGCGCATAGACTCTGAGATACTAAAAAGTACCAGCTGGGAAAGAGTAAGGACCACTCAGACTTATTCACCACTGTATGGCCAGTGCCCAGTCCTACTTGTAGTGATGCTCAATAAATGTGTATTGGACTTTCTGCAAGGTTATGCATTGACATTGTGGTTATCCTTTTGACCATATGTATTTATTTATTCATTCATTTAAACCTTTCTCAATATATAGGCTTATGAATTCGAGCATTCTGGACGGAAGAGGAAAGCTTTGGGACCAAAAACTGAGGGAAGAGAAATATCATAAAGATTGTAGTGGATGGGAGCAAGCTCCCCGACTGAGCCAAATCATCTTGTTTCTTCTTTTCCCCCTCCAGGAAAGAAGCAGCAGTTCTAGGCCAGACCCAGAAGGCCACTTTGCTAAAGGCAGTGGGCTAAGGAGAGCAGAGGAATGGGGACGGCCAATACAGGATGGAAGCAGGTTCCGGTTCCCTCACTTAAGTGCAGCTGGTTACCTACCACACCTGATTGCACGTGGTCAGAACAAGCAGCCTCGCAGAAGCAGGGGTATGGGTGGAAGGGAATAAACTTGAGATGGACCTCAGGAGGCCTCGGAGACAGGCATGGAGGGAATGCACGAAGCAGTTGGAAGGTGTTCACTATAGAGGTGAGAAACCTGGGCAGGCATGAGATGTAACCAGGTTTGGTTTCTGAAGATTCAAAGCCAGCACAACAGATAAGGTCACATAGAGAACTGATTCCAGAATCTGAGCATTGGCATCTTGAAGACGATTGGGAGAATGGGAAAGTGGAGTTCAGCTGACATACCAAGGGGCCCCCTCCATACACTCGACCCCTCTCAGTGACCACTGCTATCTATCCTTGGACAGTAACACAAATCTGATGTCATTACAGCTAAGCTTCAGCCTAGAAACTGAACTTTGGATATTGAGGGTTAATGCTATTTAATACTGTAGTTTTCAACCCTGGAAGGATACTAGAATAATCTGGAACGTTAAAGAAACAAAACAAAACACAATGCCTGGGCCCACCCCAGACCAATTAAATCAGGATTTCTGGGTATGCAGACTGGGCATTGGTATAGGGGTAAAACTACTCCCCAGCTGATTCTAATCTCCACTAATCTAACAAGAGGGAATTTGGAGGCAAACGGGGGCCTTTCTACAGAAGTGTGGTCTGCAGACCAGCATCTGCACGCCAAAAGCTTGAAAATACAGCATGTCAGGCCCCACCCCAGACCTACCAGATCAGAACCTTCATCTTAATATGATCCTCAGAGCATTTGCGGGCGCTTGAAAGTTTGAGCATCACTGATAGAGGGAACGATCTTGCAAGTTCTCAGCGGTGACTTGTTGAACCAGCCAAAGGATCAGAGCGCTAGAAGGCATCTCAACCACTTAACTCAGAGATCCCAGTTTCCCTTCAGGTGCCAAGCAGGAAGGTGGAAGAGACAGGGAGGCCTGCCCCCACCCCCCTCAACAGACCACATGGGCCTTAAAGACTCTAAACAAGGTAGGAGACAGCAGGGAGCAGCGAGGACTTGGGGGAAGAGCACACAGCCCCACTAGGGAGGGAAATGGGACTCGGCTCGAGCTGCCCCCATAGTGATTCGGCCCCAGCTGCCGCTGCTCTGTGAAAATGCAGGCACCACACTGCTAGAACTTCCAGTTTCTCAAGAGAAGGCGGGAATGTAGATTTTAACATTAAATCTCCTGATTTTTAAGTGTTGGCAACTAATGCCTGTTAGGAAAAAAAAAAAGTTTTTTTTCTATAGGCAAAGCACAACACAGTGTAGGGCAGATTGTACCCAGGGAACACCCCTAATGAATCAAACCCTTCCACATGAGAGATAAAGGACTTGAGTCTGGTTTTCTCATTCTCATGTTCCAGGACACAGTGACTCCAGTTTAAGCATCATCTTCATTTTCCACTTTTGTCTTGTTGGAGGTACTAGGGAGCTGCCGTCTTACAGAGTTCTAGAGTCGCTGCAGGTGGAGATGGCTATGAGTGGCGGCGGGAGAGGTTTCTCTGCAAAGGCAATTGAAGAAGCTCAAATTTGATATCCAGATGTGTTAAGTGTTTTGTAAGCCCTGTGTAATATGCCAAAGAGGCCGACCAAAACCTTCCTGTTGACATTTTCTTCAACACCAGACTTGTTTTGAGAGTCTGGGCCAGGTGACAATGATGGCACCAAGAGCTTGTTTTCCCAATTGGAGTCAAAACATTTGCTGAGCAACCCCATAAATTGGCTAGACAAAAGTAAATAGGAAGGAGAGACATGGGAAAGGTGAGGTGACCACACAGCCCTGGGTGAAAGGAGCGCGGGAGGAAAGTTTCCTGCAAAAGAGGACAAGACGCAGGGATGGATGACCTGACCCAGTTAGCTTGCACCGCTCATGCTTTCAATCTCCCACAGATATTTATTTAGCACCTACTGTATTCCAGGCACAGCTTTCAATGCTACAAACACCATAGTGAATCAGGCCAACCAAGTTCCTGCACTCATGGAGCTGACACCACTTTTCACGTCACACATCTTTCATCCTTGCATCCTAATGTCACTGCTTGCGTCTCTCCATCACCACCAACAGCCTGTTAAACCAGAGGGGTACAGTGTACTCACACCGTCCTCACAGTAACCCTCCAGGCCTTAGGAATCCTGACAGGCTTTGCCCTTTGCAGAAGCTCTGGAAATGCAGAGGCCTCTGCGTTTGCTACCATCTTTGTTGCCATCAGACCACACACGGGTGGCGAGAAGCCTACTGTACTAAGATGGGCATTTGTTTCAGATTGCATACCCAGGAAAGTTGGAATATATCAAGGAATTTACCGTCTTGCCTCTTTTAAAGATTATTTATTTATTTGACAGAGAGAAAGAGACAGGAGAGAGGGAGCACAAGCAAGGGGAGTGGGAGAGGAAGAAGCAGGCTTCCGGCTGAGCAGGGAGCCCGATATGGGGCTCGATCCCAGGACCCCGGCGTCATGACCTGAGCCGAAGGCAGACGCTTAACGACTGAGCCACCCAGGCGCCCCCCGTCTTGCCTCTTTTACCTTAAATGGGCTGCTGTTACGTGTTTCATTCCAATTTCTCACCCTCTATGGTTTTTAAATTTAACTGTGAAATTTTCTTGGAGTAGAAGTGGTCATTTTTATTTAGTCTTTGAACCTTCTCTTGGTTGGAAGTCTCATTTCATAGAATCCCAGTTAAGACACATTCATGGGGTAGATAATAAATTCAAGCCAATTGTGTAAGCCCAGTAGCCCGTTAGAAAGCTCAGCAGTTCCCACAAGAACGGGTGTAATTATTGGTTCGTGTGATAGAATCTTTGTTCAGTTCATTTTCCTTATCAAGAAAGAATATGAAGAGAGGGGCGCCTGGCCGGCTCAGTCAGTAGAGCACGTGACTCTTGATTGTAGGTTTGTAAGTTCCCCACGCTGGGTGTAGAGATTACTTAAAAACAAAATCTTAAAAAAAAAAAAATATGAAGAGAAATGGTGGTTTGTTACCCTCTGGAAGCCTCGTTAAATTCCAATTGTTTCCATCTGTAGAGGTAAATTTCTCCGGACAATGCTATTAATTACTATTGCATAGATGAGTATCTGCATCCATACAGGCACCAGTGAACTACTAAAATAATTCACCCACCATGCTTTAGTCATAGATAGGGTTTTTTTTGGGGGGGGGGATTTGCTTGCTTTCTCCCTTTAGTATTTCTAAATTAAGCAAATTACTTTTAACCATAGTAATAACAAAATTCTACCCTGTCTGCTGAATTTAATATACCCACAAGTCCCAAAATGTTTATTAAGTAGGGGCTCATGGTGTCAGCACATGGCTTCTTATGGGGTTTGAAGTCTTAGAGTCCATTCTTATGTGTTTCCATTGCCTTACAAGGAAAATTGTTGCAAGTCCTTTCATTGCAGGCCCCACTCCTGATCCTGGGCTTCCCAAATACACCTCTGACTCCCTCCTGGTCCCCTTCAACCCTTCACCAACTTGTTCCTTGCCCTCTTTTAAGGCTTTCCTATATAGAGATTATTCCAAAGAAATGCTACCAATGCTTTGCTGGAGAGCAGAAATGTTGACCCAACTTGTAGTTATAAAACAGGGCAGGCAGGGGCGCCTGGGTGGCTCAGTCGGTTAAGCGTCTGCCTTCGGCTCAGGCCGTGGTCCCAGGGTCCTGGGATCGAGCCCCACGGTGGGCTCCCTGCTCAGTGGGGAGTCTGCTTCTCTCTCTCCTGCTCCCTCTGCTTATGTGCTCTCGTGCTCTCGTGCTCTCGCTCTCTCTTTTTCTGACAAGAACCACAGACCCAGGGACTGAAACAAGGTACATGCGTCACCTCCCAATGGGCTTTGGTCAATTAAGGGGGCAGATAAGAGACTACTTTCTGTCTCAACTGCTCCACTGGTGGCAAGCTGGTCATGCTCACTGACTGGGCAGCCGGAAGCCCAAGACTTCTGGACAGATTTGGACTCCCTGACTGGTTGGGTCTAGCTCTCACAACAGGGTGTCTCCAGGCAAAGCCGTGAGGCTGACTGTGCTTCCCAGGAGCAGAGACTGTTTCCTTGGTATCTTGCTTGGTGCCATGCCTGCCATATCCAGAGCCCTCAATGGCAGTTGCCAAACCTTTTACTAAGGTTTTTGGTGCTCTTACATTTTTTTTCCTGTCCACCCACAGAGCCCTTGGAATTGTCAGGCATCTGTCCTCCATGCTACGGAAGCAGATCTGATAAGCGTCAACACTTTGAAGTTTAACAGGTCAGCTCTTCCTTCTAGGGGTATTTTTGTTTGTTTCTGAAGAGGAATAAAAAATTTTTAAGTAAGCAAGATTATAACTTTTAAAATAACAAGACAGATCGCTGCCACAGGGACCGGGCCGTCGAGTTCAGAGCACTTTATCAGTGCATCTTTCCTTGCACGAGACACTCATGCCGTGGCAGGTACTTCCGATTGCACTGGATACATAAGGGGCATTCCCCCAGATTTTTCTCGTAAATAGAGTTATAATATGTTCACATGTGACCCCGTGCTTTAAGAAAGTGGGGCCCACCCTCAGTCTTGATTAATTTAAGGTAATCATGGTGAGTCTCTTCCCCTTGCTAACAGTTGGCTTGGAAAAGGTCATGGTAACAATTATAGCCAATTAGATATAGGGAAAGGTTTTTGAGTAGCGTGGAGGGTAGGGCTTGGGAGCACATTCCCTTTTATAAAGAAATGTGTCTCTCTGTGGCCTCCACATGTTTGTGTGAGGTTGCTATGGTTAGGGCTGTTGTCACCATCTTTTACCATGAGGAGATGAGCTAAAGGACCAAAGCCAACACCCTGAGGGCAGCAGAGCAGAATTATGAAAAGAATCGAGTTTTTGATGATGTTGTTGAGCCACTAAGTTAACCAACCCTGGACCTGCCATCTCTCAGACTGTTCCTCCTTTGAGAAAATATTACCCTTTATTATTTAAGCCAGTTTCGGTTAAGTGTTTCTTTCTTAAGGCCAAAAAACTAAACATGAGGGAGTCAACTTTGATCAGAAGATTGCCAAGCATGCAAGGACTCCAAGTGAGGTGAGTCAATTAGATTCTTTAAATGGTGAATGGTCCCGTGTCTGATTGTCTATTTTCCCATGGAAACCAGATAGTTGAGTCCTCTAGCGAACTGTCCCTTTCCCTGAACACTGTGAGGTGAACGTTGCCAAATTTAAACTCCACTTTGGAGAACTCAGGAATCTTTTGAAGTGGATTTGAGCCCTGAGAGCCAAGGGATTTCTCCTAGGCATCTGAAGTCACAATCTGTTGGGGACTCTGTTCTCTTCCCAGTGGCTGCCATGGTCTGGGTTCCAATATACCTGTCCTCCCAGGTCTCCACACTGTGGGGCCGGGAAGCACCTGGAGGGCTGAGGGAGAAGCCCCCGCTCCCACCCCGGGTCCACTGGTACTCTCTGCCCTGACTTTCAGCCAGTGACTTGACTTGCATGAGGATGCTTTCTTTGGGAAGAATTTTTTTTTTCTCTCTTTCTGATAAATATCCTTTAAATCAATCTCCCCGTGTTTAAAATGTTATCAATACAGTAAAAGGAATGTGGTGGTTTCAGATACTCTATTTGCAGTTCTAACTAACTCTATATGCCTGCCTCCGTATAAACTTTTCAGTGTCATTCAGTAGCTGCAAATAGGTTAAAAGTAAACAGTCCTTCCCCCGAAAAGCTTTGTTGATGAATAATCGCTAATGTAAGACCAGGTAGGAACTGGGCTTTAGACAGTAGGATCTGAGCACAAGGGCAGCCCCAGTTCCCATGCTGGGGGTCAGTTATAAGCCTCCAGTTGGAGATGGCTCCCCTAGACGTGGAGAAGGAAATCAGCATGTCCTGCGCCAAGCAAAGACCTGTGACGTCTTCTAAAGCAAAAAGGGTCCCCACGTCAATAATCCCATGTAGGCATTACAAGGCAAAATAAAGACCGGTCCCTTGGAGGGTGTGGCAGTGGATACAGTAGGAAGTCACTGTCTCTGGGCAGCATTTGCCCCTTTTTGTCTGTCCTCTTTCATGAGGAGGGCAGAGGTAGTCCAAGACAAAACAGTCATTGCTCTAGTTCTGAGTTTCGAAATCGAGTCCTTAAGTCTACAAGAGAGACGAGTCTAAAAGCCAAAGCACTTTGATTTTTTACTTTGCCATAGCAGGCTTTGTTGGGAAAGAATTTCTGCCGGCATTTCGAAACTTTTTCTATCAAGAACAAAGATGGAGAACTGATCACCTAGAGCTTACACATTAACCTTAAAGTAGGGAAGAACGCATGCTGACCCAAGTATTGGTGTCTGGTTTATACAAAAAAGAGGATAAAACCCCTCTCAGGAGATGGAGGAATAGGGAGAGGATGGAAAGAAGAGAGCATGGTCAGTCGCTCGGGCTAACCTCTACTCCCCGACAACCACCTGCTCCAGCACGTGCCGGTAGATTCTAGACTTGCTCCTTCGGCATTTACTGAGTGCCTGACACTGTTTCAGGTGCTTGAGATGCATTCCTCAACAAAACAGACGGAGATGCCTGTCCTCCAGGAGCTTAAGAGCCTAACTGGGGAAGGAAGATGTAACCAGTAAACATAATAAATTATTATTCAGTGTACTCTGGTGATAAAAAATAGAGGAAGATAAGGATGTAAAGCCTGATTGAAATTCAAAGCCTGGGGGCACCCGGCTAACTCAGTTGGCAGAACATGCAACTCTTGGTCTCGGGGTGGTGAGTTCGAGCCCCACGTTAGTTTATTTTTTGTTTGTTTTTTACTTAAAAATAAAATCATAAAAAAAATTCAAAGCCTGAACTCTTATAAGCACTTCACTGTAGTTTTCTTTTTTCTTTTTTTTTATTTATTTATTTGACAGAGACAGATACAGTGATAGAGGGAACACAAGCAGGGGGAGTGGGAGAGGGAGAAGAAGGCTTCCCGCCGAGCAGGGAGCCCCATGCGGGGCTCGATCCCAGAACCCTGGGATCATGACCTGAGCCGACGGCAGATGCTTAACCATCTGAGCCACTCAGGCGCCCCCACTGTAGTTTTCTATTACAGTTTTTTGACCATGGGAAATCTACAAAGAACCTGTTTTCATTAATGATTATAAGCAACTGGGTCTGGCCCCTTCCTTAGGCAAGGGAGGCACATGTGTAACAGGTCTTGAACATAATGTGAATCACCCATGAAAATATTTAAAGTTGAGAAACAGGCCCCAGGGGAGGCCACAACTCCAGAGTGCATCTGGAGCCTTAAATTTCTTCTACGTTCTAAACTCTGCCTTTGGAAAAGGGAAAGACACCCACAAATTAAATCCAAACATCTCCCCAAATGGCCTGAAGGATGAACAATAGCATGCCTCTGGCCCCCGGGGGAACTGACCCTCAGACCAGAGCTTCACTTTACCGGGTCTGGTCATTTATGAATGCAAACCCACTACTGGCCTCTTCCCATCAGTCACTGCCTAGCACTGCCGCGCCTTCCCGAAACATTCGTTTGTGTGTTCTTGTTTGCTTTTCTAAACTCACAACCAAGAAAATATTCAATAAGTAAAATTACCCATGACATATCATTTTCTCCACATTTCTCACAAAGGTTGTCTTTTCCAGACTTCAACAACTAGTTAAAGCCATCAGGAAGACTTTACTGTTGTTATGAAATGTGTAAACAATTTATTATACAAGATTCTCATTTTAACCTTGGCATCTGGCATTCTCCCCAAGTGTCCGAGGGTTCACGCGCATGTGTACGTGGACACACACAGACACACACAGAATGTAGAAAGCAGCCCGGTAGATAAACCCACGCGTGCCCTTTACAGAGTAGGTGATCATTTAAGGTATAAATGTGGAATTGAAATATAAACTTTCTTGGCCTCACCACTCAGCCTAAAATGGTATCTTGCTGTGGGATAGAGTAAATGTCTACATACTTGTAGCAGAGGTCTTATTTGGGGGAAGATTGATCCATCCTCCACCCACAGACAGAGCACATGGTTCAGGCCTGATCAGCCATCGAAATTTCATTTCCCTGGCCAGAGTGATTGGCTCAGAAAGGGACCAACCTGCGGCCAATGAGAGCCTTTCCCAGGACTTGGGTTGGCACTATCTGGAAAGAGATCTGTTCTTCTACTAGGGCTGCTAACCTGGTGAAATGTGAGCCTGGAGCTGCTTTGGCATTTTTGCCTCCACATATGGGAGTCAGCCTGAGAATGAAGCCAAGAGAAGAGGGACACAGTGTCCTGAGAGGTTACCTGAGTCCTTGGATATAACTGCCGCTGAGGACTTCACGTGATATGAATTAATACATTTCCTTCTTTGCTTCAACAAAGTTAAACTGGGTTTTTCTCACTTGCAACCCCATCAATGCTCATACACACAGGATCCTAAAACAGTGATCACTGGTTGAGCACCTGCCATGTACCAGGCACCGTCCTGGGTGCCTTACACTCAGTGTCTCATGAGCTCCTCCGAGTAGTGCTCTAAGTTGGTTGATATTATTCAGTTTCAGGACCGAAAAGGAAGGATCTAACTGTTAAGATTAAGTTGCCCATCCAAAGACCTATGGTTAGCAGGTCGTCTGGTGGAAATTTGAACACAGAACACGGAGGCTCTTGAGTCCAGGATCCTCCCATCCTAGGCACCAGCAATAGCATGGTCAGAAAAAAAGCTGGCATCACAAGACCCCGAAAGTCACTTATTAGTTATACTTAGATATTCATTTACTTTTTTGTGAATGGGGATTAATACCTTATGAGATAATATCAGCAAAATTGGCAAATGATAAGTCTTTACCATTGGTTCTTTTTTTCAACAGCTTATGGAGACATAATTCTCGTACCATACAATTTACCCACTGAAAGTGTATAATTCAGTGTTTTTTTGGTACATTCATAGATTTATAGAGCCATCACTACAGTCAGTTTTAGAACACGTTCATCACCTTGAAAGGAAAACCATACCCTTTAGCTATCATTCCCCCTCTCTCCTTGATACCTCTCCAGTGATGGCCCCCCACCACCCTCCTTGCCCTAAGCAACCACTAATCTACTTTCCATCTCTGTAGATTTCTTTATTCTGGACTTGCATATGAATAAAAGCATAATATGTGGTCTTTTGTGACTGCCTTATTTTTTAATTGAGGTATAACTGATTAGTTTCAGGTATAAAGCATAATGATTTGATATTTGTATATTTTGTAAAGTGATCACTACAGTAAGTCTAGTTAACATCCATCACCATATATAGTTACTGAATTTGTTTTCTTATAAGAACTTTTAAGACGTATTCTCTTTACTACTTTCAAATAAGCAATACAGTATTATTAACTATAGTTACCATGCTATACATTATATCTCCAGCACTTATTTATTTTATAACTGGAAGTTTCTACCTGTTGACTCCATTCCCCAGTTTCTCCCACTCTCCATCCGTGCCTCTGACAATTTCCAGTGATCTCAGTTTTTGGTTTTGTTATTGTTTTGGGGCTTTTTTTAGATTCCACATGTAAGTGAGATCATACAGTATTTGTCTCTGTCTGACTTATTATAGTTAGCATAATACCCTCAGGGTTCATCCTTGTTGTTGCAAATGGCAACATTTCCTTCATTTTTATGGCTGAATAATATTCCATTATATACCTACACATCTTTATCCATTCATCCGTGAATGGATACTTAGGTTGTTTTCATATCTTGGATATTATAAATAATGCTAAAATGAACACAGGGGTGTTTATATCTTTTCTTGTAGGTATTTGCATTTTCTCTGGGTAAATACCCAGAAATGGAATTGCTGGATCATATGATAGTTCTAGTTTTAATTTTTTGAGGAATTTCCATAGTATTTTGCATAATGGCTGCACCAATTCCTACCAACAGTGCACAAGGCTTCCCTTTTCTCCACATTTTTGCCAACACTTGTTATTTCTTGTCTCTTTTATAACTGCCATTCTAACAGGTATGAGGTGATGTCTCATTGTGGTTTTGATTTGCATTTCCCTCACGATTAGTGATGTATCTTTTCATGTACCTGTTGGCCATCTGTGTGCCTTCTTTGGAAAGATGTCTATGCAGATCTTCTGCCAATTTTTAAATAAGATTGTTTTTTTTTGCTATTGAGTTGTAGGAGTTCTTTATATTTTTGATATTGTCCCCTTATCAGATATGTGATTTGCAAATATTTTCTCCCATTTGACAGGTAGCCTTTCATTTTGTTGATCGTTTCCTTTCTTGTGCAGAAGCATTTTAGTTTGATGTTGCCCCACCTATTTATTTTTGCTTTTGTTGCATTTTCTTTGGTGTCAGATTCAAAAAATATTCCCCAAGACTGATGTCAGGGAGCTTACTGCTTATATTTTCTTATGGAAGTTTTGTGGTTTCAGGTTTTACATTCAAGTCTCTAATCCATTTTGATTAATTTTTGTTTATGGTGTAAGATAGTGGTTCAGTTTCATTCTTTTGCATGTGGCTGTCCATTTTTCCCAACACTGTTTGTTGGAGAGACTGTCTTGTCCCCATTGTTTATTCTTGGCTCCTTTATTATAAATTAACCATATATGTGTGGGTATGTTTCTGGGCTCTGTTCTGTTCCGTTGATCTATGTGCCTGTTATGTCAGTACCATACTCTTTTAATTATTATAGCCCTGTAATAAGGTTTTAAATCAGGGTGTGTGATGCCTCTAGCTTTGTTCTTTCTCAAGATTGCTTTGGCTATTTGGGGGTCTTTTGTGGTTCTGTACAAATTTTAAGATTGTTCTATTTCTGTGGAAAATGCCATTGGAATACTGATAGGGATTATATTGAATCTGTAGATTGCTTTGGGTATTATGGACATTTTAACAACATTCTTCTAATTCATGAGAACAGAATGTCTACTTGTGTCTTCTTTGATTTCTTTTGTCAGCATCTTAAGGTGTTCAGTGTACAGGTCTTTCACCTCCTTGGTTAAGTTTATTCCTAGCTACTTTATTCTTTCGATGCAACTATAAATGGAAACTACTTTTGCTCAATCCCATAACTTTTGGCATATTGTGTTTCCATTCCCATTTGTATACCAAAGGTATCATTTCCTTTTTTATTTTTTTCTTTGACCTGTTGGTTTTTTAGTAGCATGTTTGTTCTCCACATACTTGTGAATTTTCTAGTTTTCTTCTTGTAATTGATTTCTAGTTTCATACCACTGTGGTCAGAAAAGACTTGCGATATTTCAGTCTTCTTAAAGTTATTAAGACTTGTTTTGTAGCCTAACATATCCTGGAGAATGTTTCATATACACTTGAGAAGAATGTGTATTTTACTGCTTTTGGATGGAATGTTCTTGTATATATTAAGTCCATCTGACCTAATGTGTCTTTTGAGGCCAAGGTTCTCTTACTGATTTTCTTTCTGGAGAATCCATCCATTGATGAAAGTGGGGTTAAACTCCTCTCCTATTATTGTATTGCTATTTCTTCCTTTATGTCTGTTAATATTTGCTTTATATATTTAGTTGCTACTATGTTGGGTGCATAAATATTTGCCAATGTTATATCTTCTTATTGGATTGACCCCTTTGTCCTTATGTAATGCCCTTCTTTGCCTCTTATTACAGTCTTTGTCTTAATGTCTATTTTGTCTGATGTAAGTATAGCTACCACTGCTTTCTTTTGGTTTCCATTTGCATGGAATATCTTTTTTCATGCCTTCACTTTCAGTCTATGTGTGTCCTTACATATCAAGTGAGTCTCTATAGATAGCATATAGATGGGTCTTGGGTTTGTTTTTTTTTTTAATCCATTCACCATTAATCTATGTCTTTTGATTGAAGAATTTAGACCATTCACATTTAAAGTAATTATTGATAGGTATGCACTTACTGCAATTTAAAAAAAATATTTTCTAGGGGCGCCTGGGTGGCTCAGTCATTAAGTATCTGCCTTCGGCTCAAGTCATGCTCCCAGGGTCCTGGGATCGAGCCCCGCATCGGGCTCCCTGCTCTGCGGGAAGCTTGCCTCTCCCTCTTCCACTCCCTCTGCTTGTGTTCCCTCTCTCGCTGTGTCTCTCTCTGTCAAATAAATAAATAAAATCTTAAAAAGTTTCTGTTTTGTAGTTCCTTGTTCCTTTCTTCTTCTCTTGCTCTCTTCAAGATGTGATTTTCTGTAGTGCTATGCTTAGATTCCTTTCTCTTTATCTTCTGTGTAATTAAAAAGCCTAAAAGTTTTTGCTTTTAGGTTACCAAGAGGCTCATATATAACAACTTCTCTTTATTACAGGCTACTTTAAGTTGATAACTTAAGTTTGAATGCATTAGAAATCTCTACATTTTTACTCTCCCCTTCCTCTGTTTTATATTTTTTATGTCACATTTTACATTTTTAAATCCTGCATATCCCTTATCTAATTATTGTAGCTTTAGTTAGTTTTTATTACTTTTGTTTCTTAACCCCCATACTAGCTTTGTAAGTGATTAACTACCTTTAAAACATTAGATTATTCTAAGTTTTACTATGTATTTAACTTTATCAGTGATATTTATACTGTCATATGATTTTCTGTTAGTAATTAGCACCTTTCATTTCAGCTTAAAGAAGTACCTTTAAGATTTCTTGTAATGCTGAATTAGTGTGATAAATTCCTTTAGCTTTTGCCTGTCTGGAAAACTCTTTATCTCTCTTTCAGTTCTGAATGATAACTTTGCCAGGCAGAGTATTTTTGGCTGGCAGAATTTTTCTTTCAGCACTTTGAATATATCATGCCTTTCCCTCTGGTCTGCAAAATTTCTGCTGAAGATCTGTGAATTGTCTTATGGGGGATTTCCTTATACATAACAAGTTGTTTTTCTCTTCCTGCTTTTAAGATTCTCTGCTTGTCTTTAACTTGACATTATTATTATGTGACTTGATGTGGGTCTCTTCAGTGTGAGTCTATATGTAACTCTTTGGGCTTCCTGGATCTAGATGGCTGTTTTCCTCCCTAGGATAGGGAAGTTTTCAGTAATTATTTCGTCACATAAATTTCCTACCCTTTTCTCTCTCTCTCCTCCTTGTGAGAGCCCTATCATGTGGATGTTGGTTTGCTTGATGTTGTCCTACAAGCCCATTGAGCTTTTTCATTTTTTTTTCATTCTTTTTACTTTGTGCAACCCTGATTGTGTGAATGCCAGTGCCTCTCTTTGAGTTTACTTATTCCACTTCAACTAGTCTGCTTTTGAACCTCTCCAGTTGTATTTTTTTAGTTCAGTAACTTCAGCATTTTCAGCTCTATAACTTCTATTTTATAATTTCCTATATTTTCTGTTTGTTGAAATTCTCACTGTGTTCATCCATCCTTCTCCCAAGTATGGTGAGCATCATTATGACCATTATTTCAAACTCTTTCTTAGGTAAGTCACAGATCTCCATTTCATCAAGGACTTCTTCTGAGGTCTTATTTTGTTCTTTTGTTCATAACATGTTCCTCTGTTTCTTCATTTTTCTTGACTCTGTTGGTTTCTATGCATTAGATAAAACAGCCACCTCTTCCAGTCTTGAGTGGCCTCATGTAAAGATGAATCTTATCATCCAAACTTGCTCTAGCTCTTGATTGTCCCTCAAACCTCTGTGATTGTCGAACTAGCCTATTTTATTTTTAGTGACTGCCATTAGTTGAGAGTGTGCCATGACCTATCAGTGTCCCAAAGAGGGGGATCTCAGTCAGCACCTAGATTCAGGCTGATTGGATGCCAGATCCTCAGGCAGCAGCTTTTAAAGTATGCAAATATGCACAGTTCTGTGGGAGCTCAAGTGTAAGTCCCACTGGCCACCATAGTTAGGCAATCTAGAGGTGTCCCCTGGGTGGCCACTGCAAAAAATCAGGGCACCAAAGGAATGTACGAGCACTTTAGATAAGCTAATAGAGCTTTTTCACAGAACTGTGGTGGCAGCCACAAAGATCAGGGAGCCAGACATCGATCAGCACAGGTAACTTTCTGGGAGATACTGTGAGCTGAGCTGAGGTGAGGCAGAGGGAGAGCACAAAGATGATGATCACTGGCCTCCACCCCGAGAGCACCTCAGTAGGCTGCTAGATGTGTGCCAAACTGGATGCCAGCTGCTCAGGCCAAAGCTCCAGGATAAGCAAATAGGCCTCTTTCAGGAGGAAGACTGAGATGTTTCAGTCTATTTGTACAGTGCCCTGGGGGATAGTAGCTGACCAAAACTGATCTCTCCAACTGTTTCAATCTCTGTGGATTGGAAGGCAAGCTCTGCTGGCCACCATAGTTAGGCAATCAAGGAGTGGCCCCTAGGCATCAGCCCAAAATCCAGGGCACCAAACACTGTAAGTGCTCCTCTCTGCAAGATACTGGTGCTCTGGAGCATGGCAGAGGAAGAGCACAAAGATAGCACCCACCCTCCAATGTCTCTGGAAAGGATTATAGTCAGCCCTTAGATATGTGTTTAATTAGAAGCCTGTCCCTCAAGCCACAGCTATGAAGATAAGCTAATATTCCTCTTTCACAGGAAGACTGGGCTCCTTGGACTGTTGTCTCTTGCTGTGTCCTGGGAATGGTAACTGGTTATTGGTTATAGTCCCGTGGGATCCACAAGTATAAGCCCCACAGGCTCCCAGAGTCTGTGATCTAGAGTTGCCCATTAGGCAGCAGCTGGAAAATTCAGCATGCCCCACGGGGCTATAGGCTCCTTTCTGGGAGACACCAGTGAGCTAATATAAGGCTGAGGGAGAGTGCAAAAGTAATGTCCGCTGGCCTCTGTCCTGAGACTATTTCAGTGGGCCCCTACATGTAAGTTAACTTAGATGCTTACTCCTCAGCCTAACACTTTAAGATAAGCAAATAAGCCTCTTCTGCAGAAAGTTGGTGCTTTTCAACTAGCTGCCTCTACACTGGGCCCTGGGGTGGTTGTATCTGAGTGTGCACGCCCTTTAAGAGCTTTTTCTCATTCACTGTAGCCTTGTGGGTCTCCTAGATGTGGGCCCCATTGGCTTTCAAAGCTAGATGTTTGGGGGGGCTCATCTCTCAGGTGCAGGTCTTAGAAGTTGGGATGTCCAATGTGGACTTCAAACGCTTCACTCCTTGGGGAGAAGCTCCAGGCCAGGTTTTGAGTTCCCTCCTTACTGTAGGTCACCATGCCAGGGATTGGGTTTATGATGAAATTGTGTCTCAGCCTCTCCTATCTGCTTTGATAGGTTTTTGTTTGTTTGCCTGATGTATGAATCACTCAGCTAGTTTTGGGTGTTTTAATTTATTTTTTCAGAGGAAATTTTTCCATATTTACCTGTAGATTCAGTGTTATCTGTGGAAGGAGGTGAATTCAGAATCTTCCTACATAGCCATCTTGAATCAGAATCTGTGACTGCCTTCTTTGTTTTAGTATAATGCTTCTAAGGTTTATCCATGTTGTAATATGTATCAATACTTCATTCCTTTTTATTACACGAATGATTCTTGATGTCTTTTGAGATTAAGGGGTGATTTGAGAATCCTCTGAAAGCTGAGAATCCCTTTCCCTGCAAACATACATATGTTAACAGTTTCTAAGGGTTGCTGGATCCCTTGAGTCCCATTCATGGAACCCAGTATAAATTATATAAGGATTCATTACTAAAAGCCAGACATGACTTTAAATGACACTTCTTTGCAATGGGCTGTCTCTCCTGTGTACATGTAACTCTGACCAACATAGGCCCCACTGAGCAGCATTGTGTAAGGAGACCACTTTCCTGGGAACTTACTCCAAGCAAAATATAACTGCAGTGCTCCGGTAGGCTCACTGGGCGCATGCCACCCTCACGAACAACAGCTGCAGGGATTCTTTCAGGACTTTATGAAGATACAAAAGGATTAAATGAGAACGACTAAACAGCATGAAACAAGAACTATGTGTAGTTTACTATAGAGTAAACTTTATAGTAAACATGTACGGTATGTTTATATAATAGGCTATAAATGATATACAGAGGGCTCTGGTAAGAGTTTCCAATTCCTCCTTGCCAGTTACTGGTGAAATCTTATCAAGTGTGGCTGAGAATATAGTCTCTTCTCTGGACAAGTCAGGGTTGTGATGATCCTCTTAGTTTCCCACACTGTCCCTGTAACCTAGTAATCTGCACTTGGGAGTGTGGCTTCCTCTTAGCAGGGCCCCTGATTCCATGGAAGAAGCCTTCTTATCCAGTAGTTTGGATGGGGACTAATCAGATCATTGTTTTTTCAATTTTTTTTATTTTTTTAATAGGTTTAAGATAAGATATCCTTTTGACAATACATTATCTTTTGCTGACAGAAGGAAAAGATATATATGTACACTTAACATTTTATTTTTACTTAAAGCATATACTGGGTTCAGATAAACATGTGAAATTACTGATACTCAACTATTTCTGACATTCAAAACAGAGCTTTCATAGGGTACAACCTAAAACAGGTATTCATTTGAATCTAGGCCTTCTGATCAGCATTCTAAACTACTCTTCTTGTGTCAGCTACACCCATAATATATCCTCTACAATTTTTGTTTGTGTTCTACTAAGTAGACCTAAACTTAAAAGCATTGTGTTCTGGAATCTGAATATGGAATATATTTCTAGTTTTTTTTCTCTCCAATCTCTTATGGTTGTCTTTTTTTTTTATTTTTTTATTGTTATGTTAATCACCATACATGACATCATTAGTTTTTGATGTAGTGTTCCATGAGTCATTGTTCGTGCGTAACACCCAGTGCTCCACGCAGAACGTGCCCTCCTTAATACCCGTCACCGGGCTAACCCATCCCCCACCCCCCTTATAGTTGTCTTGCCCATATAGCTGTTGCCCATAATTTGCTAACAGACTTTTCTCTACAGACTGACTTTTGTTAATTCCTTCCCAGCTCCCAGGTATTTTCTGAAGCAAATACCTGGGACCAGTTTCAGGCAAAATCATGAAGTTGGTCAAAGTTATTTTCAGTACATTTCCTCCCAGTTACCCTCCTCACCTCTTACTGCCCCCAGTGGTCAGACCCATCTCAGATGAATTGCTAAGACCCACCTTCTAAGGATAAGACATGATCCTCAC
The DNA here is from genome assembly GCF_037043125.1 of Eumetopias jubatus. Taxonomy (NCBI): domain Eukaryota; kingdom Metazoa; phylum Chordata; class Mammalia; order Carnivora; family Otariidae; genus Eumetopias; species Eumetopias jubatus. The sequence continues at coordinate 114,988,116 of NW_028274811.1, forward strand.
ATGGGTCTCTTGCCTTCCTCTGCTCTGTCCCAGGGCTCTGAGGTATCTTCACTGTAAATTTGTCTACAGGTGTTAGGATATGCCTGCTTCTCCCAAATCTCACTGCCACCACCTCGGTCCAATCTACCATTGAGTCCCATTTGGACTTCTGCAACAGCTTTCTACCTATTTCCTGGAATCCTCTTTGACTCAAGCCAATGTTTTCTTCACAAAGCAGTCAGAGTGGGTCTTTCTGAGGTACAAATCCGATCATGTCACTCTCCCTTTGAAGTTTTTTATTGGCTTCCCATTCTCTTAGAATAGAGACCAAACTTGTCAGCAGTACCCTTGAGGTCCCTTAGGACCTGGCCTTACCTACCCTTCCACGCCTTTGTGCCTCACCACTCTCCTCTTGCTCTCTATGTTCCAAGAATTTTGTCCTCTTTCAGCTCCTCATGCACTCTACGCTCTTCCCTGCCTCCAGATCTTCTGTTCCTTCTTCCTGGGATATCACCAGCTCCATCATTCAGCTGTACCCAGGGAGCCCTTCTCTGACCCTGTGGCCTAAAATCCCAGAGCACCCGGTAGCACCCTTTTTTGAATGCTCTTCAGACTTACAGTTCCTAGTCCAACATCTGACACATCCAGTAGACTTTAAGATCAATGGGGGGAGGAAGTGTGTTTGTTGTGATCATCACTCTATCCCCAACACAGTATCTGGCACGCAACAGATGTTAACAAATATTTGTTGGATCAATGAATACATATGGCACACTTCTCAGGGTGTTTATCTCTAAATGAAAACACTGAGTAACACAAAACCTTAACTTCAAAGCAACCCAGTAGGCCAGTTGATAAGGTACTTATGGGCAGAAGAGCCTTTTCATGTGCTCGCTAGATTACATCATGTTGGAGAACTAAGAGCCTGTAGGCTACCAAGAATGCATTTTGAATTAATCTCTTCCCATCCATATTCCATTATATTTATTAGACTTGTCTCAACGGTTCTGAGTTCATTCTCTTGAGAAGGTTCTGGGGATCCCATAATTTAATCTACTTTTGTTTTTGCCACCTATGGGGCAAATTGAAAATAAAATAACATGGCAAAAACACTGCTGTGGAGAAAGCTCTCAGTCTGCCAGTGATTATAGCCACAGAGTGACTTCAGTGTTTTGTTTGTTTTTTTATTTGCATCTCTTGACTTCTTGTGAATGTAGGAACCTCTCTACCTTTTTGTTCAAAGAGGGCCTTGGAACCTGAGCTGCAGAGACTCTGGCAACAACTTTAGGTCTGGACCTTGGGTTTCCTGTTCTGTAGGCTCACTGAAATGAGGTTGCTTCGGTATACTGAAGACATTTTCCACTTCATTTTCCATTTTAGGTCTCATCAGTAACTTCCTGTATCTTCTTTTAAACAGACATCTTTGGCCAGAGAGGAGAAGCTGGTAATTTAAAAATAGCCAGATATCTGGTGATATTTCAAAGGCATAATGGAGAACTGTGACACGTTGCTGTGGTGTTGGGCTCAGTTTATGTCTTCCATCTTCCTCAGGCAGACAGAAGAATTAGTCTGGTTTATGATGAGTTTTGTGTATGTTTATTGGAAAATGTTCTGCTTTAGAGAGACCTTTCACCCTAGCCAAATGCACACTTCGGGGAAGATACTCTGCATAGACCTGTGTATGCTTGTGATGTGGCAGATTTCAGACATGGCCATTTCATTTGTTCCCAGATGCCAGGCTGCAGACAATATATAGTCTGTTGGCTTCGGTCAGCCCTGGGTTATTCATCACTTACTCTTGATGATACGCTCAGCCTTGCTCGTAGGTTTAGAAAAATCAAAGTGATGAAAGCATCAGGGCAAATGATCTGAAATACACCCACAGAAGCCCAGCTCTGATTGGGGCAATTGTTTAGGTTTATGACAGGTTCCTCATAAGCCATTATGTTTGGAGTTTAGTGTGTGTAAGACTCATCTGAGGCTTCTTGAAGCAGACTGAACGAGACCAGACACACAGTTATTTCATGCAGGAACCACAAAAACATGCCTGTCTTTTAAATATAAGAAGCCAATCTATTGTAACCTCCTCTGCAAACTCTCGTTTTATTTATTCATTCCTTTGATGCTTGGCATTTAACCTGAATGGCTTTTTTTTTTTCCCAATGTGTTTGGTTTGACAAAACAGGAAGTAGAAAGCAGCATTTGATTTTAAATCTTTTTCCGAGTAGATATTTTAGATAGAAAATAACAGTTAAACGCTACTTGTTTGGGACATGTAAGCAGGTTACGTGGTGCGTTTAGAGATCCCCACCCCCTGCCCTTTCTTCTGCCTGTCCACATCTATGCTTGTAGAACAATGTCTCTGGAGATCCATTAACCTAGCAATTAGATCAAGCAGGCATCCCTGGTTTATGAATAGTAAGCAAGACCGAGGAGGAGAAAAACAAAATAATGATGAGCAAAACATGAGGGTGGTGGGAGGATGCGCTGAACAGGAGAAAGCGGGGCAGCCTGGCCAGGGAAGTCACAGCCGCCCTATAGGTGTGAGGTGTGGCCGGAGTATCAACCCCGGGATAGTTGCGGCTGCTGGGGCCACTAATTATTTTGCAGTCAGAAAGTGCCTGGTGAAAGGCTTAAAGGAGAAATTCAATGCAGTTTCCTTTTATCTGCCTCTCCAATTGATGTCTATACAGAGCAAGCAGGGCTCCTCAAACACGCCAGCCTGTTTCAGATACACAAGATTAAGTAGCTAGTGACATTCAAGACCAATCGGCCCACCCAGGAGGACTGAAGCCAGCGGAAAAGCTGTCAGATTTCTCCTTTTCTCCATTAATCTTAAAGCTTTTCAGTGGTGCCAGGTCGCATCTCCATCAGACAAGCTGGGAAGAGTGTCCAGCAAATTTCCACACCCCCCACCCCTGCACCGAGAAGAGTAACCCCTTCACTGCTGAACCAGTCTCAGGACTTAAGGCTTCTCTTCCGGTCAGAAAGTGATCCCCACTGGCCCCCTGGCCTTACATCCCTGGGGGAAGCTGGAAGCGATGCTGGACTCCTCTTGCCTCCCAAGTGCACAGCTGGTCCACTCCCTAGAGGCTGGGGCACACAGGTGTCAGAGAGAAGCTGTCCTGGAGGAGACAGCTTTACGGGTAACTGTGGGCAGGCCAAGGAAATGGGTGTCCCCTCAGTAGTCCATGCTTTGCTGCACCACACGGCTGCACGGAAAGTGGAGGGGGCAGCCACAGGGAAAAGAGTGCAGGGAAGGGTGAGAGGAAAGAAGGAAGATGATGCAAATAAAGGGAAATGAGGTCTGGATTTGTAACATCCCTGCCCCCCCACCCCCGCCCCCGCCTCACTGCCTGCCAATCCCTTGGGAAGCAGGTGACAACCTGGACAAGAAGAGTCACCAGTAGCAAGCAAAGGGACCTGTCTGCCTGCTGGGCCAGAAGCTCCTGCTAAGTCAGGGTTTCCAAGAGCCTCTGGCTGGCGAGGGCTGGGAGCTTCTGCAGAGGCCCCAGGAGGGTCTCCGCGAGCACAGTGGGGTGGGTGATGCCTCTGCCTCCAGAGACCCAGCATGGCCTTGGAAGATAGGATGCAGAGAACCGCCAAGGTCTTTCCCTCCTTTCTGTTTACCCCTGAGAGCCCTTTCTGTGGCATTCATCTCACGGTCAGCCCTAATCTGCCCCAACAGTCGGTGTCTGAGGAAACTGTGGGCCCAGTCCCTTCAGCTGGGGGGTGATTCATGCCAACAGGTATAGCCTGCTCTTGCTCAGAAAACCAAACTCTGGCCTCCGCTCGAGTCTTTCACAGCTCATACAGTTTTAACACACACACCGTCTTGGTCATTCAAAAACCCCATTCTTGAGCAGCATAGGTCACTCTCTGGAGGGCTTATCTTGTTCCCATGAGTAGGTGTGTGCCCCCCACAGCGCTCCTACCTCAGCCCAGATGATGCTGGCAGCAAGGGCTCAGCCTCTTTCCCATGTGCAGGGGTTATAAAATAGACCTCTGGCCGACTTGCTTCAGGGCAACTTCCCGCACAGTCCCTGGACACATTTAAATAACTTTTATTACATCAAAGAAGTCCCTCTCTGTATCAGTCCTGGTGAACCAGGCCATCACCCAAAGTTAATAGCATCTTTTAATTAGTGAAAATGCTAATGAGCATAAAACTGTGCTAATGTAGACTTGTCTTATCGGTCTCACCTAAACCGGGGAGAACGGCCATTGTTGTGTATATTAATATCTCTTAATAATATTAATATCTCCTCTCAAACCAGTATCAATCTCCAAGGAAACAAATGATAGGTGTAATTACATCTAGGGATAACAGCATATATATTGAACAGTACCTCTGTCAGTATCCTGCAAATACATTTACCCTAATTGACCACTAATAAATACTTGGATAAAGAAACACCCATCGATAAAAAGGGTGCCCAGCACAGGACCGTGCATGGAGCTGATTCTAAATAATTTTTAAATTTACTATGTGCATGTTCTAACTAATGCATTTGATATACGAAGCACTTAGGTATTTGTATGGAATGTACATTTCTAGCATCAGCATGATCCAACCTCTACTATTAGGGTTAAGGAAAAGATAAGGACTCCCACGAAGGGAACTTAAGCCGCTGAGGGCAGGTGTTTTGTCTAGGAATGTAACAAACAGAGGCTTTGTGTGATCAGAGTCTCTCAAGGAAGGGCCAGCACTCAAGATTGTAATCACCCTGCGTGGCCCGGGCCTGGCCTAGGTGGCTGGGTCAGCAGCTCCTGCCTCTCACCATTCCTCCTTAGCACCTGCCAGACTCTGAGGAAACAGGAGGTCCTGAATAGGGCGCCGGTGAATGAATGGAGAGTCCGGGAAGGTAGCCGGCTTTCAACCACAGATGGCCTGCATGATAGCTCCTTTTGAGCAACCCCCAGAGTTTTCTGTCTCCTTTAAAAGCGTCAGCACATTTTGCACTCCTGCAGAAATTCAGAATCGGGTGAGCACCATGGGGAGAGCAAGGGCCTGAAGTCTCCTATGTGTTGAGCTCCTGGCACAGGGCACCTCGTACCTTGTGCTGTGAGAATTGCCTCTTCACTGTGGAGAGGAAAGAGCTAAACTTGGCTGTTCGCTTCCAGTCTCCTTCCTTGTCTAGGCCCACTTGGAGAGGCTGAGGGCTTAAAGAGGGAGCTACAGCACTCCTTTGAGAAGTTTTTGGTATCTGAGCCTCCGAAGCATGAAGCCAGTCACACGCCACCCACCACTGGCTCTGTGGACATTATCAGGCCCTTAGGAAACGGGAACCGCGAGACACTTGGCCTTGGAATTTTGCTGTCATAAACTAGCTTTTTTTTTTCTATTAAAGCTAATGAGGTCTAGGTAAAAATAAACTGTATCTTCATTTCATCAAAGGAAGACTTTCTTCTTTTAATTTTTTCAATTGTAATTTTAGGTTTTTTTTTATGTAAACTCTATACCCAACGTGGGGCTCGAACACACAACCCCAAGATCAAGAGCTGCATGCTCCACCAATTAAGTCAGCCAGGCACCCCAGGCCAATTTTCTTCTGACAAATGGAAGCAATCCTCAATGCTGGACTTTTCTTTTCCGTTTCGTCTTCTAGAGCAAAACCATAACTGAGTGAGAGAAGTGTGGTCAGACTTTTTATCAAAGATATTCTTGTTCTTTGGTAGCTCAATATAGAATTTGTACATTGTCTGGACTCCTGTGGATTTAAGATCAGTGAATCACTGTTCTAGATTTCTCAGTGAATTCCAAATAAATTTATAATTTAACTATATAATGGAAGACCAAAAAAGTTGTGATTTAGGTTTGGAAATGAAGTGGTGGGGAAACCCCAGCAGCACAGCAACACTTGCTTAACACTTTCTGTGATTAAGAGGAGCCTGGGCCTTTCTGGAACTTCTCTCTCTATTCTCTGCCCCCACCTTATTCTATTTTTCTTTTTCCTTTACTTGAGATATAACTGACATGTAACATTAGTTGCAAGTATACAACATAACGACTGTATAGTCCATTATATATGTACATATTAGGTTGTTTCTGTAACTTCGCTATTGTAACTAATGCTGCAATAAACACGGAGGGTGCTTATATCTTTTCAAGTTAGTGTTTTCATTTCCTTTGGATAAATATCCAGAAGTGGAATTGCTGGATCATATGGGAGTTCTATTTTTAATTTTTTTAGGAACCTCCACGCTGTTTTCCATAGTGGTTGCACCAATTTACATTCCTGCCAACAGTGCATAAGGGCTACCTTTTCTCCACATTCTTGCCAACACTTGTTATTTCTTGTCTTTTTTTTTTTTTTTAATAGCCATTCTAATAGGTACGAGGTGATAGCTCCTTGTGGTTTTGATTTGCATTTCCCTCATGACTAGTGATATTGAGCACCTTTTCATGTACCTGTTGGTCATCTGTATGTCTTTGGAAAAACATCTATTCAGATCCTCCGCTCATTTTTTAATCAGATTGGGGTTTTGGGGTTTTTTTTGTTCATTTGTTATTGAGTTGTATGAGCTCTTTATTGATATTAGCCCTTTATCAGACATGTGATTTGCAAATATTTCCTCCCATTTGGTAGATAGCCTTCTCATTGTGTTACTGGCTTTCTCAGCTGTGCAGAAACGTTTTAGTTTGATGTCATTCCAGTTGTTTATTTTTGCTTTTGTTGCTTTTGCTTTTGGTGTCAGATCAAAAAAGTTTTCTCCAAGACTGATGTCAAGGAGCTTACTGCCTATGTTTCCTTCTGGAAGTTTTATGGCGTCACATGTTACATTCAAGTCTTTAATCCATTTTGAGTTAATTTTTGCATAACATATAAGATAGTGGTCCAATTTCATTCTTTTGCATGCATCTTTCCAGTTTTCCCAGCATCATTTATTGAAAAGACTGTCTTGTCCCTATTGTATATTCTTGGCTCCTTTGTTATAAACAAACATATATACATGGGTTTGTTTCTGGGATCTCTATTCTTTTCTATTGATCATATGTGTCTGTTTTTATGCCAATACTATACTGTTTTGGTTACTGTAGCTTTGTAATATAGTTTTAAATCAGGGACCGTGATGCCACTATCTTTTTCTTTCTCAAGATTGCCTTGGCTATTCAGGGTCTTTTGTGGTTCCATATATATTTTAGAATTGTTCTATTTCTGCAAGAAAAAAATAAGGCCATTGGAACTTTGATAGAGATTGCATTAAATCTGTAGATTGCTTTGGGTTGTACGGAAATTTAACAATACTGATTCTTCCATGAGCATGGAATATCTTCATATTTATTTCTGTCTTCAGTTTCTTTCATCAGTGTCTTATAGTTTTCAGTGTACAAGTCTTTTACCTCTTGGGTTAAATTAATTCCTAGGTATTTTATTCTCTTTGAAGCAATGTAAATGGGATTTTTTTTTTCCTTGATTATGCCTATATACTCCTTGTATTTTATCTTGCATGGGCAGAGACCCATTTGGCCAGAACCAGAATCACTTGGTTCCTTTATTGGCCCTTTTCAGTTTATATCTTGTTCCAAGTGTGTGTTGCTACCCAGATTCCTTTCCACCTCTTCTGAATCCTAGTCACATAGCAATCATTGTCAGGAAGAGCATCTAAGTTTTAATTACATTGAAATATGGAATAACATCCAATTGGATAATACTCAATAAATCTCTACTATGAGTTTATTTGTTTGGCACTCAACTTTCCTGGGGGGCTTATTGGAGAAGTAGTATCATTTAAAATAAAATGTGTTGGGGGCATTTGAAAACCATCCCTGCCCTTAGTATCTTCCAGACCAGGCCTTGACCTCCATGATTTAGCATAGACAAGTTGGGAGTTTCAACTGATGACTTATTGTGACAGGAACAGATTAGGCAGAAAAAAAAGCCTTGACCAGCCTGGAGGCAAGGGCTCCTGTGTGTCCACTGGGGGGGGGGGGCGGCGCTCAACTAGTTAGATTTTTTACTGCTGTCTTCATGGCCCACACACCTATGTCTGCAACAGTGGATCTTCAAATCAACTCAGGTGTGTTCAGGTATTGGTGAAGTACCTCAAATTTACATTTCTGCCAAAAGTCAGGATGAGGCAAGGGATATTTTTGAGGGATAGTTTAATGCAATAGGAGGCTATTTTCAACATTTCAAAAATGTGTTGGAAACAAAACACTTGCTCATGATAAGGTTGCCTGGGCCATGACTCAATAAAAGTGTATTTGTTTAGTTTGCAAAAAGCTTTCAAAGTAATCGACTCGATTGAGATCTGGAGAAGTTAATAAAAGCTGTTTTGAGTGGCAACCACGTTGAGAGTCCCAATCTGAAATACAGGCTGACTTTATGAGTCTGCAAGCCCCATCCCTGTATTAAGCACCTAGAGCACCAGGAACCTACGTTCTTGGATCACATCTCTCCAGAGAATCGCCTTTACAGAATGAGGCTTTGAAAGAGCTTCAGATAAGCTGCTGGTGTGGACGGGAGATAATCAAAGTAAGGCACCACGCTTTCTCCTCACACATGTTTGTGTGTGCTCTAAACTGCTTTGATGCCACTGCCTACCACCTCCGTCACACAGACTGACCACACCTTCCAGGTTCCGTTTAGGGGCAAAAAAAAGTTTGTCTAGTTTCATGAACTGATGGCTATGCTTCCTCCTTGTAGACAGCAAGAATTCTATGATTTCCCTTAGACTTGAGCCTGCTAGCCTCTAAGACTAAGATTTGGGCTTAGATAACTGCTGTTCTCTTTCTTTTGCCAGAGATTCCTGGTATGATTTTTTTCCCCTTTAAACTTGCTATTTGCTTTTTTTCTCCCCACTCTCCTCCCAAACCCCCTCGTGTTTAGAGTTTATAGTTACAGTTTTGGGTTTTATTTCACCTAAGCTCTTACCCTAAGCAGTCTCAAATCCTTTCAAGAAGCAGGTGAAATAGCCTACTATCATTTTGACCTCAGGCTCCAGAGTCACGCCAAGATACCGATCTGTCTGTCCCAGTGCCTCGAAGTGAACTTACCTTCGAGACTTCATGCCGTCTGTCACATATAATGTGTAGAAGGTACTTGGATGGAAATGGAAACCCCTTCTCTTGCTTTAAAGCAGAAACATCTAACACAATGTGACCTTCTGTTGTGTGCACTAGCTGGCCTGCAGGACTTTTGGGGGGGGCACACATACAGGAGAGCCTTGGGTTTGGACACCGGAAGTGCCACCAGCATATAACAGGCCTCACCTCCTTTGGCCATTCTGCTTCTTTAACTCACGTCCTGACCCAGACTTCTGTTCAGAAAGGAATCCCTTATTTCTGGTTGCTTCCCAACAGGCGGCTCTGCCTGCTTGACTGTTAAAGGATGTGGTGCTTTGTGATTTGTTGCATCTCAGGGCATCTCTGAGGCCCTCCTTGTGACCACCCGGCTTGCAGCTGCCCACTTCCTCTCCCCTCCAGCAGCTGTCCTGGTGTCCTGCTGGCATCCTCACTGCACACAGCCAGACAAGCAGTCTCCTTGCAGAGAGCAGCCATCCTTTCAGCACGGAGGCTGGCTGCATTCCAGGACATGGGACAGATACAAGAGAACAAGCTTGGGAACCAAATGTTGGCAGGGGGATAGCATCAACACAAAGCCCTTTGCTAGCGATCATCAAGGAGGGATGATGAGAGCATCTTCTCCTTCAGTTGATGACCTTTTACTTCTCAGCCTCTTTAAGTGCTTTGACCTCAGGGACGCTTTGAGTGGCCATGTTCTCAAACGGCATGGGTTTTCTTCAAACCCTGTTGTTTGCAGACTTAGAAATATTTCCACCAGCCCTGTAAGCCTGGGTATTCCAAAAACAGTGATTGTGCAACTAAGGCAAGATGCTAGGATACTGCGCAGAGTTTGAGGCACGCATTGCTTCAGAGTATGGCGTGTGGAAAGCAGAGAAGAAAGGTGACGACAACCTCAACCTTCCCGGCCTGTCTGTCAGGAAAAACTGAGAACCATGATATGTCTTTCCTTTCAAAACTGGCACAAGGAAAGTTTTGGAGAGGATATTAGAAGCCGTATCCCAGACCTGGGTTGGGACCCATGTGCCACAGCCGAAGCAGGAGCTCAAAGCCTGTGGATCCCATGTAGCAGGTGGGAGATGGAGCTCCTTTCAGTAGTGCTTGTTTGTAGAAGACAGGAAAGAGGAACGGAACAGGCAATGCTGAGACACATATCATTGACATTTGTCTTTTTTTTTTTGCTACCCAGTATAAAAACTCCCTTTCTGTGTTTGAGAAATTTCCATCTTAAAAGTTGGAAAAGCCCCTTTACTGGGCCCTCCTTGCAGCTAGGGTTTGGGCATGTGACCTAGGGTGGTTCCCCTGATGCCTCAACCCAGCCTTTGAACAGAAAGCCAGACGTACAAAGAAGCAGGAGCAGGAGAGGCACCATTTAGTGGTGCCTGGACTAGTTGAGTGGGCCAATCCTGGGTTAATGGAGAAAAGCAGACCACTTTTCTAGATGAGGAAAGCAATGTGTTGAAATCGCTCACATTGGCCATCCCAGTGGAGAAAGGCAAAACTCTATAAAAGGACATATTCTTGGGACGTCGTCTGGGTGGCTCAGTCGGTTGATCGTCTGCCTTTGGCTCAGGTCATGATCCCCGGGTCCTGGGATCGATCCCTGCGTCAGGGACCTGCTCAGTGGGAAGCCTGCTTCTCCCTTTCCCACTCCCCCTGCTTGTGTTTCCTCTCTCGCTGTGTCTCTGTCAAATAATAATAATAAATAAATAAAATCTTTTAATCTGTCAAATAAATAAATAAAATCTTTAAAAACAACAATAAATAAATAATAAATAAATAAATGTCAAATAAATAAATAAATATCTGTCAAATAAATAAATAAAATCTTTAAAAACAACAACAAAAATCCTTATTAAAAAAAATTCCACATATGAGTGAAATCCTTTCTCTGACTTATTTTGCTTAGCATAATAATCTCTAGGTCCATCCATCTTGTTGCAAATGGCAAGATTTCATTTTTTATGGCTGAGTGATATTTGTGTGTGTGTGCTTGTGCACGCGCGCACGCACCCGCACACCCCACATCTTCTTTACCCATTCATCAGTTGATGGACATTTGGGCTATTTCCATAATTTGGCTATTGTAGATAATGCTGCTATAAACATCAAGGTGCATGTGTCCCTTCAAATTAATATTTTTGTATCTTTTGGGTAAATACCTAGTAGTGCAATTGCTGGATCATAGGGTAGTTCTATTTTTAACTTTTTGAGGAACCTCCATACCGTTTTCCAGAGTGGCTGCACCATATTGTTTTTAAAATAAATGCTTGTCTTACCAAAGTCTAAAGTTAATATCAATACCTTCCCCCTGAGAATTAAACTCTCTGCCAATCTTCATGTTGATATCCAACAGTCATAGCACATTATTTTCAACTCACTAAAATTATTTCTTATTATTGTTTGTGTTTAATAGCCAGCACTTATTCATATATGCTATGTTCATAAATTTATTTGTTCATTATTTCTATCTGCTTCTTCTTGGTTCAATTTCCTTCTTAGAGAAGGACCTCCATTAGTGGTTCTTTCAGAAGACTGTTCTCAAACTTTGCTTGAAAATGTATTCATTTCTCTTCAATCCTGAATAAGTATAGAATTTTTGGATAGTTGTATTTCATCACCACTTTAAAGATATTATTACATTATCTCCTGGCCTCCAATGTTGCTGATAGGAAATCTGCCTTTATTTTAATGAATGTTTTTTGTGGTCATCCACCTTTTCTCTTTCTGGTATTTTAAAGAGAGTCTTTGCTGTTTCACATGTGTAGGTGTGAACTTCTTATTTAACCCACTCAAAATTGATGCTTCTTCAAACTGAGAATTCTAGCTCTTGAATCATTCTGGAAAATTCTCAAATATATTCTTTTCCAATATTCTATGTCCTCCATCCTTTGGCAATTATTAATATGTGTAAGTTGGGTCTTTCTAGTCTTCTGTTTCTTTTAACATCCTTTCATATTTTTATAATCTCTCTCAGCTAGCTCACCAATTCTCCAATTTGGCTAATCTGCTGTTTAATCTTTCTCTGAATTTTTTTTGTTTCAAAGGCCTTATTTTTTCATTTATAGAGGCTATATTTGTTTCTTTTTTACACCTTCCTGTTCTTTGTACATGGTATCCTTTGGCATTTCTCTTCCCTTTTAAGTCACCTTAATAATTTTAAACTCAGGTATTTTAGATTTTCTTCCAAATTCTTCCATCATCTCAAGAAATTTTACACCAGTACTTTTGTTTGTTGCGTTAGCTTCTTTTTTTTTTTTAAAGATTTTATTTATTTATTCATGAGAGACAGAGGGGGGGAGAGAGAGAGAGAGAAGCAGAGGGAGAAGCAGGCTCCCAAGGAGCAGGGAGCCCGATGCGGGACTCGATCCCAGGACCTCGGGATCATGACCTGAGCCGAAGGCAGATGCTTAACCATCTGAGCCACCCAGGCACCCTGTTTGTTGTGTTAGCTTCTGCTGCCTCCCTCATGGTGAAGTCTATCTTCATATAGTTTATTTTTTTCATTATGAGTCTGTCTTTAGCTTTGATCTGTGGGGTGTGTGTAGAAATTCAACATGCCTTGGTGGTATAAATACTGTTCCAACAGGAGTATCGGGTGCCTACAATTCCTTTTAGCAATAATTTCTCATGGAAGCTCTCCCCTAGAGCCTTAGGCAAGTTGTTTGCTACTTCTCTAGGTTAGTGTGTAGACCCCTCCAGTCATTCTTTCATGGAGAAGGCAACCTTTCCAGGGTTGAAGAGTTTCAGTTCTAGAACTCTGTCATCTGCAAGCCTCTGACCCCATGTATTTTCACATGGGCATTAATACCTCCTTCCTTCCAGCACCTGTGTTTAGCATCCCAGCAATGGCCAACAACTCTGGCTGTAAGTTCCCTCTTCATTTCTGGCTGGGACTTTACTTTTCCCCTCTCCATTCAACTATGTAGTTAATATCTTTTGTTATGTTTTCTGACCTATTTGTATGTTTATAGCTAGAGAAAGGTCTTTATTATCTCAATCCATATATTGTAGAAACTGGAAATTCTATAATTGCATTTTTATGAGTCTTACTTCTTGCCCATACCTATTATTTAAACTGTTCCTGAAATCCCTAAATTTCTGTGAAGCCTTTCTAGGTTGTTCAAAGGGGAGATTGATAAATCACTAGTATTGAGTGAGTGCTATGTACTAGGCCCCAGTCCAAACACTCTACAGTCGATGTAAAACAATTCTGCCAGTTAATTAAGACTATTATTATCCTGTTTTTCAGATAAAGACAGTGAGACATTGGGAGGGCAAGCAACTTTTATGAGGTCACACAGCTATTGAGTGATGGTGGCTGGGATTCAAACCTAGGTGTGTCTGATGCCAGAACTTAGCCATGGGGCTCTGTTGCCTAGTGACCTATTCCTGCCTTGTTACATGGGCCATAGCTTCTCTCCCTTCTTCTACCAACTTGTCCTTATTACAGAGGAGATTCTTCTGTGCTTTTTGTCTTTTCCTCATTGATGAAATTAGAGATGATCTTTAGCATTCTTTCCAACCCTGACACTCTGTGTTGTAGTTTATTACCCATCTAGTTAATCACTTAAAATTTTTTCCCCACTTCCCTTTAGTGTAACTGGTCTTTTTTTCCTTCTTCTTCTTCTTGGATTGTAAACTTATAAAGCACTGGGACAATAATGGGAAATTTGCTGGTGGAACTCCACATTCATGAGGACATGATAATGGGCTCAGCAACACTGCAAGCCCATTGCTGAGTTGAATATGGATTTTACCTTCAGTCCTCTTCAGTTCTTCCGCATCAGCCGCCAAAGCTCTAAGCAAAGTTAGATGCTCTTTATAGGCTGAGTTGAAGATGAAGATGAGAGTAGAAGAAACTTCAAAGATCATATGACCTTTTCTAAGCGCTTATCCCCAGCAAATGTTTAAGCTCAACAGAAAAGGTAGTTTAGAAAGTTTTGGGAAACTATAAATTTATGGGAAACATAATTTGGAAGTTATATTTTATGTATTAATAATCATGCCACCTATTAACTAGACACTAAACTGTTTTTATTTGATTGCATTCTAATTTTGGCCATTCATGTGGATGTTTGGGGGAAATAAATGGAGCATATATAAATGCAGTTTGAAATTAGCAGTGTGCATAGACAATAGAACACAAGAAAAATTTCTGTGTTGTAGCAGCCTATAGTGATAAGAACACATAACAAATAAAATACTACAAAAATATTACTATGGCATTGGGAAAAAAGACACTACTTATTGTTTTCAATGCCATGAGTATTGTCCTCTTCTAAGGAAACTCTTCTTTCTCCTGGGTAATGGACATTATTCTTTCTTCTTTGCTTTAAGCTTATTTCTAAAACATTAGATTTAAAATCAAGATTTAGTTTTATGAAATCATAGCAGGCTGTGCATTAAGCATTTAGACTGAATTCTGTGTATGTTCTCAAACCCAAATACTCTGGTTATGACAGCTCTGTTATGAACTGAATTGTGACCCTCGCAATTTCATATGTTGAACTCCTCCCTCCCAATGTGACCCTATCTGAAGATAGGACCTTCAAGCAGGTAATGAAAGTTGCATAAAGTCATAAGTGTGTGGCCCTTAACAACAGGATTTATGTCCTTATAAAAAAGAGAAGGAGACCCCAAGAGTGCATGCACAGAGAAAAAGCTATATGAAAACACAGTGAGAAGGCAGTACCACAAGCCAAGAAGAGATAGCTCACCAGACATCAACCCTGCAGGCACCCTGAGCTTGGACTTGCAGTCTCCAAAGTGTTATAAATTTCTGTTATGTCACACAATCTGTGCTATTCATTATGGTAGCCCTAGCTGACTAATACAAGCTCCTTTCCTTTTTATTATAAAGTATTTTACCAGTTAATATATAAAATTTTATCTGAATAAGCAAAATACAATTCAGCCAAGTAAACACTGAAAACAAACTACCATTCAGTCTGGTTTCTACATACTGTGAAAACAGTTACTCTGTGACACAGAATATGTCAACATAGGCAAGTGTGTTCAAGCACTTCAATTATTTCTCAATTTTTTTTTGAGAGAGAAAGAATAAAAGAGCATGAGAGGGGGGAGGGTCAGAGGGAGAAGCAGTCTCCCTGCTCAGCGGGGAGCCTGATGTGGGACTCGATCCCAGGACC
Source organism: Eumetopias jubatus (assembly GCF_037043125.1). Taxonomy (NCBI): domain Eukaryota; kingdom Metazoa; phylum Chordata; class Mammalia; order Carnivora; family Otariidae; genus Eumetopias; species Eumetopias jubatus. Next base: position 115,003,275 of record NW_028274811.1, read on the forward strand.
CTGGGACCACGACCTAAGCCGAAGGCAGACGCTTAATGACTGAGACACCCAGGTGCCCCAATTATTTCTCTATTTTTAAAATTACATGGAAAGCCTTCTTCACAGAGCAAGTATGCTACAGGGGTGAGAATTAGAAATTTGAACAATTTTTAACATGCATAGAAATTAAAACAATTGTTTCATAAGTGACTAAGAATCCTTTAACAAATTTAAAATCTTAAGTGTGTGTTCTATTCTTACTTAGGTACTGGTTATACCAATGGAGATAGCTGCTTTTAGCGCATATATCTTGAATAGTAACTATTTGAGTAAGAGCTCACCTTCTGGGGCGCCTGGGTGGCTCAGTCAGTTGAGCGTCCATACCTGCAAGATACTCCTGGGCCAAGAAATTACAAGACCAAGAAACATAATTCTTGACTTCAAGGGCTAATGGTTTAGGCCTAATGGCCTTCAAGGCCTGAGCCAGCTGGAGAAAGAATGACATTTCTGACTCTGGAGTGTTTACACTCTCTAGAATACTGACCTATCTAGTGACACGTCCTACCTCTTTCCCCTCCAATTAGTTCACAGTGCAATAGTGCTAAATCTAGCTTGGAGGTGGCCATATTTTCCTCTGAGAAAGGCCTTTTATTTGGCTTTGTGACATACTCCTCCTGTGTGTGGGGCAGGGGGTGGGGTTCCAGCACAAGTCCTAAATAAACAGACAACCAGTCTTGTATAAGTAGAAACTAGATTCTGGAGCACCTCAGTGATTCAGTCGGCTAAGTGTCTGCCTTCGGCTCAGGTCATGATCCCAGGATCCTGGGATCGAGTCCCGGGTTGGGTTCCTTACTCAGCAGGGAGCCTGCTTCTCCCTCTCCCACTCCCCCTGCTGTGTTCCCTCTCTCTCTATCAAGTAAATAAATATGAAAGAGAGAGAAAGAAACTAGATTTTCATCAGTATTCATGAACAGTGAGGCAGATATGTGGTATAATTTGAAAAGTGTTGAAAAATCTACCTAAACAAATAATCTAAACACGCCCTTCCACTTAGCCCAGTGCCCAAAATTCCACCATAAGTTATTAGTTTAAGAAACAACTGGGTGATCAGAAACCAGGTCAAGCTAAAGTGTTTAGGACTGTCAGGACTGATCTGAAAGCAGCTAAGCAGATGGGTTTCTTTTGGGGGCAGGGAGGAGTTGGTGGCAGGGTTTGGGGTAAGGTTAGTTTGGAAGGGAAGTAGGTAAGTGGTAAAGAATGAGGTTGACAAAAAACAAGATGAAAAGATGTGAACAGGGCTGGATTATGATCTTTCAGAGGCTTAAGCAATGGAAAGAAAAGTAAAAACTATATAATTATTACATTATATAGCAATATATATTTATATTATACATTTATATAATATTTAATATTGTAATACATAACATATAAAACGATATAAAGAACAACATGTTTAGATTTAATTTCATGAGACAGCTACATTTGACACACAATGTTACATTAGTTTCAGGTGTACGACTTAGTGATTTGACAAGTTTTTACATTATGCTACATTCACCGCAAGTATACCTACCATCTCTCCCAGTAGATTACTGTTACAGTACCACTGACTATATTCCTTCTGCTCTGCTTCAGGTGTGTTCTCACTCTCTCTCAAATAAATAAAATCTTTAAAAAATTTAAAAAATATAAATGTCTGATAGAATTCACTTGTGAATCCATCTGGTTCTGAATTTTTTTTTTTTTTGGTAGTTTTTTGATTATTGATTCAATCTTATTACTTGTTATTGGCCTGTTCAGACTTTCTATTTCTTCCTGGTTCAGTTGTGGAAGACTGTCTTTCTAGGAATTTACCCATTTCTTCTAGGTTGTCCAGTTTGTTGACATGTAAATTTTCATAGTATTCTCTTATAACCCTTTGTATTTCTCTGGTGTCAGTTGTTGCTTCCCTTCTCTCATTTCTGATTTTATTTGTGTCCTTTCTCTTTTTTTTTCTTGGTTAGCCTGGCTAAAGTTTTGCCAATTTTATCTTTTCAAAGAATCAGCTCTTGGTTTCATTGACATTTTTGTTTTTTGGTTTTTTTTAGTCTCTACATCATTGATTTCTACTTTGGTCTTTATTATTTCCTTTCTTCTAGTAAAGACAAGATTTAACTTTAAAAGAGATGTATGTGGAAATTAAAATTTCTATATATTTCTATAAATCTATATTTTCCTATAAAATTAATATTTTTACGTATCCCGATTGCAACATTCTGGATGATCACAATTGAACTCTTCTCATTTTTGTTGGCCTTCCCTTGCTGATGTCCTATGCAGGATTGCATTTGTCTAGTTGACATTACTGAAGGGACGTGTGTCTGCTGATGTGCAGGTCCACAGTGAGAGGCTACACAGACTGTACACTGCACAACAGGGGGCTCCTTCACAAAGAGCTTATACTGTGAATGGCTGCCTCTGGAGCTATGCAACTTGGAAGACCTGGGATGCATCGACCGCTAAACAAGGCATGGTCAGAGGACCAGAGGACTCTGCCCTGGAATCACTAGAGTGCTTGTTGAAATGCAGATTCCTACAAGCTTAGGGTGGAGGGATAGGAGAGCTGCAATGTCTATTTTAAAATAAGCATTATAGGGGTGCCTGGTTTGCTCAGGTCATGATCTCAGGGTCCTGGGATCGAGCTCTGCCTCAGGCTCCCCGCTGAGTAGGGAGCCTGCTTCTCCCTCTCCTCCTGCCCCTCCCCCCCACTCGTGCACACACATGTGTGCTCTCTCTCTCACGCACTCTCTCTCTCAACTCTTTAAAAATAAAATAAGCATTACAGTTAATTCTTAAGCATATTGCTAAAACATGCTGACTACCTTTTGGTGAAGTTACTATCTGCTGTTTCTCCTCTGCACCTAAAGAAAATTCCAAGTGAAAGAGGTCTGACCTTGTGCTCTAGGGAGCAGTTCTGGCATGGCCTGCCCCAGCATCTGGTCAACTTAGTGAAGTCATTTCAAGACCTGGGCCTCAGTTTCATTTCTGCCACTAACTAGCCATGTGCATCTAGTAAAATTCATAAAATTTTTCTGCACAAATCTTCTTGTGTGTTTGATGAAAGCATTAAGTCAGAATTTGTCTTCTAGACCTTGACCTAAACCATGTTTTTTCCCCTAAGTTACAAGGGTGAAAAAAGCACATTCTATGGAGCCACAATTCAGAAGGTATCTCTAAAATTCCAAAAACCTTAGATTTCAGAGTGTTCTGATTTTTGGAATTTTAGACCAAGAGGCTGTGGACTGGTACTAATGCCAGTTTTTATGTCTTAGCTAAAGCTTGTACTTTGGGCCACGATACATCTTTGATGTTAGAGGAGAGAGCATAGACGAGGGATGCAAGGGCCAAAACGGCCACACCACGGTGGTGAAGAGAAAGTGCTATGATGTAAATACACAAGCCTGGCCCCTTTGCTGATCAGCTCTGATCTGGGGCCAATCAATTAACCTCTCCGTGCCTTACTTCCCCCACCTGTAAGTCATAAAGTGGTTGTGAGTTTGAAATACTTTATTACATTGTCATTTAGAACACTGCTTGGTCCATGGTACTGGATAGATATCAGTTTGCATTATTCTAGGAATTGTGTTAACTTACCTGTTTCCCTTGCTTGCTTCTATGTGGAGATAGGGCTGGTGAGATGAGGTAGAGACCATGAAAAGAGTATGACTTGGCAGAGTGCACTGTCAGACAGTTTTTACTCTAGTGCATGCTCCCAGCTGTGCTCCAGGACCAGTGTTCCGTAGTTCCCATCTCCCCCCGTCTCTGTGCATGCACTTTTCTACCTATAAACCCAGGAGTGTCATTCATTCTACCCACTGACAAAGATGATGTAAATAAAGGCAGATTGAATTTTTCAGGAAAGGAGTTCTTATTATTTAACTGAAATGTAAGCTTATTTTTGCCACTAATTTTAGCCTATATGGGTTGCTAAGAAAAGTTAAGAAAGCAGGAGCCCTAGGGGACTCCCCTTTGTACCTAAACTATGTGTCTGTTGCAGCCAGTGAATCCAGATTAAACAATTCCAAAATGAAACAGAAACACTTAGTTTCCATGAACTCACTCATCTTCCCACAGCCCAGGAAATTCTGCTGATGGTTTTGAAAGATTACAGGCCAGAGGTTTGGCCCTCCTCCTGATGCTAGAGTTCTATCTGGACTGTGACTTGCTGTGGCCACTAAAGTAAATCACTGGTTCTAAAATCCTGACTGCTGAAGCAAAGTAACTCCACTCAAGGCTGAGCCCTAGGTGGAACCTACAAGCTAAAGCCAAATGGCACATCAACCACTGGACACCTGCTCAGTCTGAGAGGGCGTTTCTCTCCAATCTGATCCTATGTGATGAAAGTGTTTTCTCTTTCCCTTACACATATGCAGTTGTCGAGTTAGATTATTTGTAACCACCCTAGTGTCAGATGTCCATGTTTACACGGACACCACAATCTACAGCTTTGTTTTGGCCATCTCTGTTTCCATACCAGTCAACATTTCATATCTCTCATGGAAAGTATTATTTATTTTTAAAAAGATTTTATTTATTTGAGAGTGAGAGAATGAGAGAGACAGCATGAGGCGGGGAGGGTCAGAGGGAGAAGAAGACTCCCTGCTGAGCAGGGAGCCCGATACAGGACTTGGTCCTGGGACTCCAGGATCGTGACCTGAGCTGAAAGCAGTTGCTTAATCAACTGAGCCAGTCAAGCGCCCGGAAAGTATTATTTAGGGAATGCATATTTTTCTGTCAGAGGACTAAGGATTGCTATAGGAAGAGGAGACTGAAATGGAGGTTTCTTTTTAGCAGTAAATTACCAAGAATTTACCTACCTTCTCACCACTACCAGACATGACAAGACTCCTCTAAAGGGAAAAAAAATCTTTCTGTGGTTTCAGATCAGCTGTTTTTAAACCCCCTTCACTAACTTAATCAGATTTTACTTAAAAAGAATTGCTCTGGGCTCAAAATTTGTATGCCAAGTTTCAACCTTGAGCAGTTTTTCCCTGTGAAATGATTAACCTCTAAGAAAACTAATAGTGTCTTAATTCTACCGACGCTACCAGGAAATGCCATAACAGTCTTTGATCCCCTTTTCCGTTTGTCACTTTCTTGGTTTTTATTTACATTTATTTTAACCAATAATTCAGAACCTTGGGAACATCCCACCCACACAAAGGCACATTCGCAATACAGGTAAAGAATCTATCTTTCAGTGATTCTAAAACACTCTGTAAATAAACTATAAACATTTAAGTAACTCCATTTATCCATCACTGAAAGACGCTTCTTAATGAAGTAGAAAATCACCAAGTTACCATGTTTTAGGATACTTGGGTGAGGTAGGAATGGGGAAAAAAAAAAAAAACTGATTTTGAAAATGAATATTTGATTTTTTTTTTAATTTTAATGGCCACAGCTAAACAAATCTGCTAATGAAATTGCTCTAAACAATTGCATACCCCTGGGTAAGCCGATTAGCTTAGATCTCTATCTTGAAGGTAACTTCCAGTTCTAACAGGCGACCACCAAGCTGTGGTATTCTTTTATATCTTTCCAACTCTAAAACTGTGTTGTATAAATCCTGAAGAAGAAAAAGCAAATTTATGTAATCCTACTCCTGCCACTAAACCCTTCAAGAAAGATAAGGCTTTGCCTTGTTTTGTGAGTCTTTACAGCAGTACCACCATAATGTATTCTTGCCAAAAATGTTGAAACTGAATCTTACCAAACCTTAAAATTGAATCTCAGTTTATAGGAAATATGGAATGGGGATAAACACCACCATTTGGGGGGGTGCCTGGGTGGCTCAGTCGGTTAAATGTTAGACTCTTGATTTCGGCTCAGGTCATGATCTCAGGGTCGTGACATTGAGCCCGCATGTCCGGCTTGTGCTGGGCATGGAGGCTGTTTAATATTCTCTCTCCGCCTCTCCTTCTGCCCCTCCCTGCCTCCCCTTCGGTGCGTGTGTTTGTGTGTGTGTGTGCATGTATGCACTCACTCTCCAAAAAAAAATAAATAAACACCACCATTTGGAAGCAAGTAGACAAATCCAGAATGTGGACAGTTTATTTGAAAACTGGTCTGGTCTCTTTAATAATTCATAATAGCTCAGTTTGCAAAATTGGGGGGGAATTAAAATTCAAACAAATTGACTATAGAATGATGTTTGATGCAATTGGAGAAATTTGAATATGAACTGGTATAATGTGGGTAAAATGCCATGATGTCTGAAGTTTGCTTTAAATCACTTCAATATGCAAGCAAATAGGGTGAAATAATACCAGTTTAATCTAAATAGAATATAAGGGATTCACACTACTACTTTTATAATTAAAAACAATTTATAAAAATAAATCACATGAAAGAAAATTGTACAACCTCCAGAGACCTGCTTTAATTCCTTTACACTACTTATAGTCACGATGTGCTCGTAAACATAACCTACATTTCATGCTCATATCTTTTCTGCTCTTCATGTAGTTACAGAACAAATGGCATTATAACTTGTGGTTCTTGAAAAAAGTGGTCCATGGGCTTCTGTGTTAATACTTGAGACCCTTTCAGGAAATATAAAAGGCCAAAACTCTTTTCATAATAAAAATGTTATTTGCCTTTTTCACTTACATTTTCACTTACATTTGCCTTTTCACTTACACTGATGATATAAAAAAAAAATTGTTTGACAGTGTTAAAACAGATTTCCCAAATAATAAAGCATATTCATTGTTGTCACAATCAAGTCTTTTTAAACATGAGAAAACATTTTTTGTACCATTTGTAAATAGAATAAAGTAAATCATATTTTTTCTTTTCTGTCTTTTAAAATAAACATGTATTATTCTAAAAATTATAAAAAAAATCATAATCAGAATAAATTCTCAAAAAACTAGCTCACAGACAATGGTAAATAAAGGAAGATTGTGTAATCAATCGGTCTTGCAACTTTTTTTTTCCTAAGAAAAGTTTGAATGATTTGCAAAGGAATTAGTTTAATTAACTTCAAAGAACATCAATTGAACTATCATTTTTCATTTTTTAAAAATTTTTATTCAATTTATTTAAACTAAAAAAAAAATCAGTTTATCTATTTTTCTCAACCCCAACCAATCTATTCTCTGTATCTATGAGCTTGGTTTTCATCTTCTTTTTTTTTTTTTAGAATCCACATATAAAAGAGATCATACAGTGTTTGTCTTTTTCTATCTGACTTATTTCACTTAGCAAAATGCCCTCAAGGTTAGTCCATTATGTCACAAATGGCAGAATTTCATTCTTTTTAATGGCTAAATAATCTATTGTTATATACTGTTTTCTTTTTCCATTCACTCATTGATAGACACTTAGGTTGTTTCCAGATCTTGGCTGTTATAAATAATGCTGCAACAAAAATATGGGTGTAAGTATCTCTTTGAGTACTGTTTCTGTGTTTGTTTTTTTGTTTTTTTGTTTTGGATAAATACCCAGAGTAGAATTTGCTGGATCATATGGTAATTCTATTTTTAATATTTTGAGGAAACCCATGCTCTTTTTTCATGCTGGCTTCACCAATTTACAACCCCACTAACAATGTACAAGGGCTCCTTTTTCTCCACCTCCTTGCTAGCACTTGTTATTTTTTGACTTTTAGATAATGTCATTCTAACAGGTGTGAGGATACCTATCATGATTTTTACTTGCATTTCACTGATGATTAATGATGAGATTCTTTTCATGTACCTCTTGGCCATCTGTAATAAATTATATTTTTTAATGGAGAGGAAAGTTGCTAGTGTCTTAACGTGCATCAAGACAGTAGCATCAAATATACCATTAGTTATTGTAGTCTTTATATGCAGTCAAAAAATATCTAATAATTTTACTCAAAGATGTCTTTGACAAAGCAATAAAACTTAACTTTATATATCTGCTCTTTAACTTTATATATCATGCCTTTTATTGTTTGTGATGAAATGGGAAGCAAATTTTTTGCGCTGAAATATGATGGTTGTCTCAAGGAAAAGCACTTGTATGCTTGTTCTGAATTATTTGCTGAACTGGCCACTTTCTCCAGGGAAACAATATATTCTTTTTTTTTTTTTTAAGATTTTATTTATTTATTTGAGAGAAAGAATGAGATAGAGAGCATGAGAGGGGGGCGGGTCAGAAGGAGAAGCAGACTCCCCGCTGAGCAGGGAGCCTGATGCGGGACTCGATCCTGGGACTCCAGGATCATGACCTGAGCCGAAGGCAGTTGCTCAACCAACTGAGCCACCCAGGCGCCCAGGAAACAATATATTCTTAAAAGAATAACTGACAAGTACACTGGTTATTTGGACTTGGATATTTGGCAAACATTTTCTCAAAAATGAAGTGAGTTTGTCAATTCCAGGAAACAACTGATATTTTAGCCAGTGACAAACTTTCAGCTTTCAAGTGAAAATATGAATTTTGGAAAACTTGCCCCAATTCTATAAGTTTAGCAATTTTCCAATACTTAAAAGGCTTTCTGATGAAATTGGTACTGATATTACCAGTACCGATAGTACCATTAAATTACCAGTAACTTAAAAAATATTATTTAAAAATATTATATAGTGTAGTATGTCAAAATTTGGAAAATTTGCATAATTCAATGAACTAATATTTTACAAATGATCAATATAAGATGTTACAAAATCACGCATGGGTAAAAGATTCAAAGTGCAAGATAAGCCAATGGATTTTAATGCAACAGAAAAGTTCCTTGATATGGTTTCTAACTCCACATTGCAATTAACCTTTAAGAAAATGTCACTTGACAAATACCCACAATTATCTGAAAATGCTATTAAAAATATCTTTTCCTTTTCCAACTACATATCCTTATAAAGCTATATTTTCTTCATGTACTTCAATCAAAACAACATATTATGACAAATTGAATGTAGAAACAGACATGAATATTCCAGTGTCTTCTATTAAATTAGAGAAAGAAATTGGCAAAAATTTCCTCACTAAATATTTTGTTTTTGGAAATATAGTTGTTTCATAAAAGTGTTCTTTATGATAACATGTGATAATTCATTACTTTAAACTTCTAGAATAATTTATTAATTTATTGGTATATTGATAATGATTTATCAAATATGAATAAATACAATGTAATTTAAACTTATGAGTAATTTTAAATAATTTTAGGGGCGCCTGGGTGGCTCAGTCGGTTAAGCGTCTGCCTTTGGCTCGGGTCATGATCCCAGGGTCCTGGGATCGAGCCCCACATCGGGCTCCCTGCTCGGCGGGGAGCCTGCTTCTCCCTCTGCCTCTGCCTGCCTGCCTGCCTACTTGTGCTCTCTCTCTCTCTGTCAAATAAATAAATAAAATCTTAAAAAAAATTTTAAATAATTTTAAACTTACAGAAAAGCTGCAAGAGTAACAATGTGAAGAATATCCATATACTCATTATGTAAATTCAATTTATTAACATTTTATTCCATTTCATTTATCATGTGGCTCTCTCTCCCTCCCACTTCCTTCTTCCTCATTTACACACATACATGTATATACCTGCTCATATATGTGTATGGAGGGAGGGAGGGAGAAAGAGAAAGAAATTGTCTGATTTTTTTTCTGAAACTTTTCCCCTAAATACTTCAGTGTGTGTTCTCCACAAATAGATTCCCTTTCACAACCATTGCATATTTATTGACATTAGTAAATTTTACCTTATGTTTTTACCTAATCTATCTGTATTTCAATTTCACATTTTTCTAGTTTCTCATGGTAGGAAGTTATGTTATCTATTTGAAATCTTTCTTCTTTTGTAATATAGGCATTTTATAGCTATAAATCCACCTTTGAATATTGTGTTGTGCTTTTATTGTTATTTTGTTCATTTTTAAATTGATTATTGAATTGGATTTTTTTAGCTATTGAGTTGTATGAGCTCTTTACAGATTTTGGATATTTGCCCTATATCAGATATATGGTTTGCAAATATTTTTTTCCCATTCTTTAAATTTTTTCATTTTGTTGATTGTTTCTTTTGAGCAGAAGCTTTTTAGTTTGATATAGCCCAAATTATTTTAGATTTTGTTGCTTGTGCTTTAGGTGTCCTATCCAAAAAATCATCGCCAAGACCCTTATCAAGGAGCTTTTTTCCTGGGTTTTCTTCTAGGAGTTCTATGGCTTCAGGTCTCATATTTAAGTCTTTAATCCAATTCAAGGTAATTTGTATGTGTGTGGGGGGTATAAGATAAGGATATAGTTTCAGTCTTTTACATGTGAATATCCCATTTTACCAACACCATTTATTGAAGAGACTGTCTTTTCTCCATTAAGTATTCTTGGCTCCCTTGTCAAATATTAGTTGACTATACATGCATGGGTTTATTTCTGGGCTCTCAATTCTATTCTACTAGTCTATGTTTGTCTCTTACTTGTTTTAAAGATTTATTTATTTATTTTAGAGAGAGAGTGCATGTTTGAGTGGGAGGGGTGAGAGAGAGGGATAGAGAATCTCAAGCAGACTCTGCACTGAGGGCAGAGCCTGACTTGGGGCTCAATCTCATGACCCTAAGATCACTACCTGAGCCAAAACCAAGAGTCAGATGCTTAACCAACTGTGCTACCCAAGTACCCCTATGTGTTTGTTTTTATGCCAGTACCATGCTGTTTTGATGACTATATGACTATAGCTTTAGAACATAACTTGAAATCAGGAAATGTGATGCCTCCCACTTTGTTCTTCTTTCTTAGGATTACTTTATTTATTTAGCTTTGTGGTTCCATATAAATTTTAGGAGTTTTTTTTTTTTTTTACTTCAGTAAAAAATGCCATTGGAATCTTCATAGCAATTGCATTGAATCTACAGATGGCCTTTGGTAGTATTGACATTTCAATAGTATTCTTCAGATCCATGATCATGGGATATCTTCCCATTTATTTGTGTCTTCTTCAATTTATTTCATCAACATCTTGTAGTTTTTAGAGTGGAGATCTTTCACCTCCTTGGTCAAATTTATTCCTAAATATTTTATTGTTTTTGATGCTATTGTAAAAGGAATCATTTTGTTATATATTTTTTCAGATAACTTAGTGTATAGAAATCCTGCTGATTTTTGTATGTTAATTTTTTATCCTGAAACTTTACTGAATTTGTTGATTAAATCTAATAAAAGTTTTTTTGCTGGTGTCTTTAAGGTTTTATATATATATAATCATGTCATCTGCAAAAAGAGACCATTTTACTATTTCCTTTCCAATTCCAATGCATTTTGTATCATTATCTTGCCTGATTGCTCTGGCTATGATTATTCAGTACCATGTTGAATAGTCATGGTGAGGATGGGCATCCTTGTCTTGTTCCTGATCTTAGAGGAAAAATTTTCAAACTGTCACCACTGAATATGGTATTACCTGAAATTGCCTTTATTATGTGAAGGTATGTTTCTTCTATACCTAATCTGTTAAGAGTTTTTATCATGGGGGCACCTGGGTGGCTCAGTTGGTTAAATGTCTGACTTCAGCTCAGGTCATGACCTGAGCTGACCTGCTCAGGTCAGTAGAGCCCCGTGACCTGCTCCCTGCTCAGTGGGGAGTCTGCTTTTCCCTCTCCCTCTGCCCCTCCCCCCACTCATTTTCTCTCTCTCTCTCTTTCTCTCTCAAATAAATAAATAAAATCATTTTTTAAAAAAGTTTTTATCATGAACAGATGGTGAATTTTGTCAAATGCTTTTCCTGTGTCTATTGAGATGATCATATGGATTTTTTCTTTCATTCTACTAATGTGATATATCACATTGATTTAAGTATGTTGAATCATACTTGATTTAAGTATGTTGAATCATACTTGCATCCCAAGAATAAAGCCCTCTCAATTATGGTGAGTGATCCTTTTAATGTGCTTCTGAATTTGTTTGCTAGAATTTTATTGAGAATTTTTGCATTTATATTCATCAGGGATATTGGCCTGTAGTTCATTGTTTTTTGTTTTGTTTTGTTCTGTTTTCTGGTAGTATCCTTTTCTGGCTTTGGTATCAGGGTAATGCTAGCCTCATAAAATGATTTTGGGAGTGTTCCCTCTTCTTTGATTTTTTTGGAAGAGTCTGAGAAGGATTGGAATTAATTCTTTAAATGTTCGGTAGAATTCTCCAGTGAAGCCATCTAGTCCTGGGCTTTTCTTCTTTGAGAGAGTTTTGATTACTGATTCAAACTTCTTACTAGTAATTGGTCTGTTCAGGTTTGCTATTTCTTTGTGATTCAGTCTTGGTAGTTGTATATATTTTTTAAGATTTTTTAAAGTAATCTCTTAAAAAGAAGATTAATTAAGATTAATCTCTACACCCAACATGAGGCTCAAACTTATAACCCTGAGATCAAGAGTCACATGATCTACCAACAGAGCCAGCCAGGTACCCTGGTAGTTGTATATTTCTAAGAATTTTTCCATTTCTTCTAGGTTATCCAGTTTGTTGGCATATAATTCATAGTAGCCTCTCCTGATTCCTCATAGATCTGTGGTATTAGTTGTAACGTCTCTTTTTACATTTATAATTTTGTTGATTTGGGTCCTCTCTTTTCTCCTTAGTGAAGCTAAAGGTTTGTCCATTTTCTTTATTGTTTCAAAGAACCAACTCTTAATCTATTTTGTTCATGTTCTCTATTTCATTCATTTTTGCTCTTAAATTTATTATTTTTTCCTTCTGCTAACTTTGGACTCAGTTTGTTCTTTTTCTAGTTTTTTTTATTTAAAAAAAAATTAGCTTTTTTTTTTTTTTTAAGTAAACTCTACCCCAAACATGGGGCTCAAACTCATGACCATGAGATTGGGAGTCACATGGTCTACTGACTGAGCCAGCCAGGTGCCCCTTCTATTTGCTTAAGGCATAGAGTTAAGTTGTTTATTTGAGATCTTTCTTGTTTCTTAATGTAGGTATTTACTGCTATGAACTTTCCTCATGGAACAGCTTTTGCTGCATCCCAGAAGTTTGGGTATGTTGTGTTTCTACTTGCATTTGTCGCAAGTTATTTTTTTCATTTCTCTTTGACTCCTTCTCTGATCCTTTGGTTGTTCAAGAGAGTATTGTTTAATTTCCATGTATTCTTGAATTTTCCCATTTTCCTCCTGTTACTGATTTCTAGTTTCATATCATTGTGGTCTAAGAAGATACTTGATATGATTTCAATTTCTTGAATTTGCTAAGACTTATTTTATGGTCTAACATATGGTCTATCCTAGAAAATGTTCCATGTGCCCTTGAGAAGAATGTGTATTCTGCTGTTGTTGGATAGAATATCTGTGTATGTCCATTAAGTCCATCTGGTTTATAATGTTGTTCAAATCCATTATTTATTGATTCTCTACCTGGATAATCTATCCATTGTTGAGAGAGAGTGGGGCATTAGGTCTCCAACTATTATTGTATTGCTGTTTATATCTTTTTTAAGTTCTTGTTAGTTTTTGCTTCATATATTCATGTGCCTCTGTGCCTGCTCTGATGTTAGTCACATAAATATTTACAATTGTTATATATATATATTTTAAAGATTTATTTATTTTTAGAAAGCATGGGGGGGAGGGGCAGAGGGAGAGGGAAAGAGAGAATCCTCAAGCAGACTCTGCACTGAGCACAGAGCCCAACACAGGGCTTGATCCCAGGACCCCAAGATCATGACCTGAGATGAAATCAATACTTGACTGCTCAACTGACTGAGCCACCCAGGCACCCCCAGGTGTTGTATATTTTTGATGGATTAATCTTTTTAATATTATGTAATGACCTTCTTTGTTCCTTTTTACCATTTTGCACTTATATAGTTTAGCTAGTTGGGTAGAACAGATGGCTTGGTTTCCTGCCAAAGTGAGGCTATAGGATGGGCTCTATGGTTGCCTGTGTTCTCTGGTCAGTCTTACTAGATGGTCAAGACTGGATACTGAAATCAGCAGTAGGTGGACCTATGAATTAGCTTCTCTGTCCTGGCAGGACAGGAAGATGGGGCCCAGGGCCTAACTAGCTCATTGTTTGGGGACCCAAATCAGGCAAGACTGTGTAGTGAATTCCCTAGCCAGACAGAGCCACCAACTTCACAGACAGGGAAATAAATGGGCTGTGCTCTCTGTTCAAGAGTCCCTGTAAGGAGGGCTGTTTGGATGAGATTCACAGCCTCCCAAGTGCTCTGGCAAGATTCCATAATTGTGTAGGCTGAAAGCTATATTCAGCAATGGGTGGAGCTATGAATTAGTTTCCCCTGCCTGGGTGCAGTAGAAGAATCAGCTCCAAATGGAAAAGACTCTGTTTCTGCTCGTGACTCAAGCTGAATTGTGCTCCCAATTCCCCTAGTCAAACAGGGCCACTGGCTTTGCTCTGCAGACTTCAGCTCTACCTGCCAAACTCTCTGCTTGACTGTTCTGAACTATAGCTTTCTAGTCATTCTGACCAAGCTTTTTGGATGGGCATGGCTGGGAACGTCATTCAGCTATGGGTAGTGCCGTGCAATAGCTCCCCTGCCTATTTGGATGAGGAGAACCCCTAAATCCAGTACTGACTTTGCTCTACAGACTAGCAGCTCTGTTTATCAGACTCTCTACTCAAATGTTGCTGGGCTGTGCAACTTCCAGGTGTTCTTGCCAGCATTTTTGGTCAGATGGAGCCTGAAGCTACACTGAGCAGCAGATCTGACTATGACTCAGCTCTTATGTCCGGGTGCAAGGAGACCAGGGTACAGAGCAAGCAAATCTCTTCATTTAAGAACCTGAATCACGCAGACCAGCACCTTACCAAGTTCCCTTGTCACAGTTTGCCAGTGATAAGCAAAACTGCTGTTTGGAACAACTACCTGGGTGCTACAGGTAGGAATTCAGTCAGCCAAGATCTGAGTTGTTGAGCTCTTTTCCCACTGGAGGCAACAAGTTTAGGGGGTACCTCTCAGCACAGTTCTGTGCCAGCGGTAATGCAGTCAGCATAGGTAACCATTCCTTTTATCCTTGTAATGTTGTCTGTCTTGGTCTCTGTAGTGCAGGGAATGCTTCAGCCTACCTCTGTATTCTAGGATTTCTCAGCAATTTCTTGTCCATAAATAGTTATTATTTTTCTTATGAGAGGGAGCTAAGTTAGGAATGACCTATGTGCTCATCTTTCTCATGTTACTCCCTCTAATATTTCTTTTAAAGGTTTTATTTACTTATTGAGAGAGGGAGGGAGGGAGGGGCAGAGGGAGAGAGAATCTCAAGCACACTCTGCACTAAGCACAGAGCCCAATGTAGGACTCTATCCCACAACCCTGAGATCATGACCTGAGCAGAAATCAAGAGTTGGACACTTAACCAAATGAACCACCCAGGAGCCCCCTCTAATATTTCTTTTAAGGCACATCTGATAACAATGAATTCTGTCAATCTTTGTTTATCTGGAAATACCATTTTTTTCATATTTGAAAAGTTTTGCTGTATACAGGATTTTTTTATTCTTTCATCACTTTAAATATGTCATTCCACTGTATTCTGGCCCCCATGATGTTTAACAGAAATCAACTCTTACTGTAGCTCTTTTATATCTAATGTATTGTTGTCTTGCTGTTTTCATGATTTCTCCTTGTTTTTGTCTTTCGACTGCTGGTCTATGATGTATCCATGTTTGGATTTTTTTTTTTTTCTTATCCTACTTGGATTGTTTTGAACTTCTTATTGTGTAGCTTGTTTTTTAATCAAATTTGAGAGAAGTGATCAGCCATTATTATTTTGAATGTTTTTATCTGCTCTTGTGGTAAGCAGAATAATGCAGCCCTACCCCATTCCCACCCTACAGATGTCCATGTTCTCATCTATGGAACCTATAAATATGTTAGTTCATATGGAAAAGAGGACTTTGCAGATAAAATTAAGAACAAAGACCTTGAGTTGGGGAGATTATTTTAGATTATCTGGGTGGGCGCAAAGTCCTTAAAAGAACCTTTCCTGACTGAGGTCAATGTTGGAATGAGATGTGACTACAAAAGAATGATCAGAGAGATGCTGGTTTTAAAGATGGAAGGGGGGGCGCCTGGGTGGCTCAGTTGGTTAAGCGACTGCCTTCGGCTCAGGTCATGATGCTGGAGTCCCGGGATTGAGTCCCACATCAGGCTCCCCACTCAGCAGGGAGTCTGCTTCTCCCTCTGACCCTCTTCCCTCTCGTGCTCTCTATCTCTCATTCTCTCTCTCTGGAATAAATAAATAAAATCTTTAAAAAAATAAAGATGGAAAGGGGGCTATGAGTAAAGAAAGGTGGGAATCCTATAGAACCTGGAAAATGAAACAAAACAAAACAAAAAAATGAAATTATTTTCTCCTAGTGCCTTGAGAAAGGAATGTAGCCCTGCCAACACTTTGATGTTAGCCCAGTGAGACATATGTTAGACCTCTAACCTACAGTACTGTCAAATAGTGAGTGAGTGAATGAATGAATGTTGTTTTGAGCCACTAAGTTTTGGTAATTTGTTATGACACCAATACAATTCCTTTTTCCTCTCCTTCTGATACTTCCATTATACATATATTGGTATGCTTAATGATATCTCACACATATCTCAGGCTCTGTTCATGGTTTTGTTTCTTTTTTTTTCTTTTTTCTGTTTTTCAGATTGGATGATCTGTATTAACCTATCTTCAGCTTCACTGACCTTTTCTTCTGTCAGCTAAAATCTATTATTTGAGCCCCTCTGGTTTTTATTCTAGTCATTATACTTTTCAAGTCAAATATTTCTGCTTGGTTCTTTTTCTTTTTTTAAGTCCATCTCTTTATTAGTATTCTCTATTTGGTGAGTCATTATACTTTTGTTTAGTGCATTAAATATGGATTCCTTTTGTTCTGGAACATATTTATAGTAGTTACTTTGAAGTCTGTTAACTCTAATATCTTGGTGTCCCCAAAGGCCGTTTCTATTGATTGTTTTTTTTTCCCCTGTGTATGGGGTACACTTTTCTGTTTCGCCACTCACCTCATAATTTTTTGCTGACATCTGGACAAATAGATAATATATTATAGC
The DNA here is from genome assembly GCF_037043125.1 of Eumetopias jubatus. Taxonomy (NCBI): domain Eukaryota; kingdom Metazoa; phylum Chordata; class Mammalia; order Carnivora; family Otariidae; genus Eumetopias; species Eumetopias jubatus. The sequence continues at coordinate 115,020,259 of NW_028274811.1, forward strand.
AGTTCTCAGTTCTTATTCTGTGTTCCCACTCCAAGTTTATTGTTGCTGTTTTTTGTTTTCTTTCTTAGTGACTTGATTGGACAAAATTTGTGAAGTCTGTTTCCTCTGCAATGTGTAGTCTCTGATGTATGTCACTGCTCATTTGTTTTCCTTTTTCCTTTTTAAGCTTCCTAGACATCACCCCTGGGTCAGCTTAGCTTAGTGGTCAGTGATTCATCAGAGGTTACACTTAAGCCCGCTGAGACACTAATGCTTCTACTCTGCTATTGGATCTCTTTGTAGTGTGTGGACTTCTATCAAAGTTCAGGAGTCAAAATTACAAGCCTGTCCCATGTTCAGCCAAGGACCAGTATCTGCTGCAGTCTTGCTCATGTGCACAACTTTTCAAATGACCAGGGATGAATGTGGTCTTAGCAAGGCTCCCTTTGGCTATCTCTTTCCCTAAATCTCCTGCTTTCTTTTCTGATAATGCTGTTTTGTTTGCCTTTACAAGTAGCACAGAAATGTTTGCCTTTCTTGATTACTTGTCACTGATCTCTACTGTTCTTAACAATGTTCCTGGGCATGGCTTTTCCCATGTTCTACTTCAAATAAAGTTAGCCCCTTTAGGCAAGGCCAGGAAGGTTTCAGTCCCTTATAATGCTCCATGCCCACCTTGAACAGAACCTCCACAACACAAGACTAGAGCCATTGGTGTGGAGATGGGTGCCACTGGTCCTCCCAACCTGCCCCAGCCTTTCCTGGAGTGGAAACTGAGGAAGGATGGGAGCTGTCATTTCTCAGAAGCTGCCCTCCCATAGATAAAATTTCTACTACATGAAGGTAGGGACGATGGGAGCAGCCCCTGGCTTCAGTGACACAGACTCCCACTTTTCTTACTGAGATGCATAGATTTTCCTGAGCAATTGCTTCTCAATTTGTTGTACGTCCTTTAGTCAATTTCCAGAGACTTTTTAAAAAATATTCATTTATGTGTTTATCTTGTTTCACCACTTTTTCTCAGAGGAGAGGATCTGTTAAGCTTCTCATGAAGATATTTCAGAAATCCCACTGCCTAATCAAATCTTGACTATGAGGGTTGCAAACTACTGATTTTCCGACTTCAGCATTGTCTCCAAATTTATGGGTTAGCACATGGCATTCTACTATAAACAAGAGCCCTTTGTTCTCCCTATCTATCTATATTATGACTATGGATTCATGAGTTGCTGTTCTTTTCCCTAATGCTTTATACTTCATTATAATGTACTTAATAATTTTTTGCTCAGTTTGTTAAGATTTGACCAGTGGGGTTCTTTTAAGCTGAATTCTTCATTGTTGTATATCATTTTGTTGCAATGTTTTCTTACTTTCTGGTATACCAAGATGTTTTAGACTTATCTTGTATTTATCCTGGCCCAGTGCTAGGCTTTTTTTTTTTTTTTTTGCCCTAGTAGATTTCATTAAGAAATGTTTTTACAGACCAAGTTCTTGATGCTAAGTGTGCTCTCTGATACTGGAATATCTTGATTCTTGCCCTTCAGTGGGCAAAACTGGGAAATTTCTGTACATATACATATACATGCACACAGATACATATTTAGAAATCAAGAGTTTACATTAATTTCACCAATTCTAATTCATCCCCACAAAGTTGATTCTCGCCTTTCCTCATTCTATATTTGTATGTCCCTTCTTCCTCAATGAAAACAATATATTTATTAATTATATAATATATCCAAATTTGTTTCAGAATTTCATTGCCCATACTACTACATAAGACAACCCTACCAAAAAAAGAGTTAAGGATATGCTTTGAATTCAACCCACCCATTCCATCCCATCCAAAACTATGTTCAGAGTAACTTGATTAAGTTTGTTCTTTTTTCTCCCTTTAGTGTGGTTTTCATTTATCCACTGTAGGTAAAGAGCTTCATTGTTTTCTGGTTTTCTCTTCTTTTTATACTAAAGGATATATTTATCCTTTATACTTGTTGCTTCAGTAAACAATGTCTGTTAAAAATCACTCCGTATCAGTTCATACAAATTTTCCTCACTCCTTTTAACAGCTGTTTAATACCCAATTTTGTGAATGTTCCATACTTTATTCATTCAATTTTTAATACCTAGATATTTATGTAGTTTCTAATATTTTTATTACAATTAAAAGCTGTGATTAATGAAGTTGGGCATATGTAATTTCATATTTATTGGAGTGTATCATCAAGGTAAATTCTCATAAGTATGATTACTGAGTCAAAGAACACATACTTATGTGGTTTGTTCGTTGTTGCTGAATTCTTCCTCATAGAGGTTGTACCATTTAGCATTCACAGCAATGCAAGAGTGTTTATTATTACATAGCCTCATCAATAAGTATATTGGCTTTTGACTTCTTGCCCATCCAATGGGTGAAAAATGGTATCCCAAGATACTTTTTTTTTTTCTTTAAGATTTAGTTGACAGAGAGAGAGAACAAGCAGGGGGAGTGGCAGGCAGAGGGAGAGGGAGAAGCAGTCTCCCCACCAGGCAGGGAGCCCAAAGTGGGCTTGATCCCAGAACCCTGAGATCATGACCCAGGCTTAAAGCAGACACTTAACCAACTGAGCCACCCAGGCACCCCTCACAAGATACTTTTAATGAGCAGTTTCCCTTGTTTGGATTAAAGTCACATTTTTACATATGTTTCAGGGCCATTTTTATATGTCTGAATTCACTGTTCATGACATTTGCCCATTTTTCTATAGGATCTTTGTCTCCACCACCTCACCACCCCCCCGCCCCAGCTCTTAAAAACCTTAGTATATTAGGGATTAGTTCTTTAACTGATAAATGTTGCAAATATTTTTTCAGTTTATTTGCCTTTCAACTTTGCTTATGGCTTTTTATCATTTCAAAGATTTATATTTTTATATAGTCAAATTTGTCAATTTCTTGTGTTACATCCTGGGATTTGAGTTATAGTTAAAAAGCCATGAATCAGGGCGCCTGGGTGGCTCAGTTGGTTGAGCAACTGCCTTCAGCTCAGGTCATGATCCTGCAGTCCCGGGATCAAGTCCCACATCGGGCTCCCTGCTCAGGAGGGAGTCTGCTTCTCCCTCTGACCCTCTTCCCTCTTGTGCTATCTCTCATTCTCTCTCTCTCAAATAAATCAATAAAATCTTTAAAAAAAAAAAAAGCCATGAATATAGCAAAAAAAAAAAAAATCTTTCCCTACTGAAGCTATAGACAAATTCACCCATGTTTTCTTTTAGAATATACATAATTCCTTCTGCCTCCTTCCCTTCTTCCCTTCTTTCCTTCCTTTCTTTCCTTCCCTTCCTCCCCTCCCTTCCCCTCCCTTTCCTTCCTTCCTTCCATTAAAACTCTGATCCATTTGGAGTTTATTCTTGTATATGGTGTGAGGAATGAGTCAAATTTCATTGTTCTCCAGTTGTCCCAATAACATTTACTAAAAAGATCACCTTTTACTCAAAGGATTTAAGATCTCACCTTTATCATATACCAGATATCTATACATAGTTGGTCTGTGTCTGTATTTTCTATCCCATTGGCCTGTCCATTCATGCTCAGTACCAAATTGTTTTAATTATAGACCTTGTAGTATGTGTGAATATCTAACAGGGGTAGACTTCACTCAGAATTTTGTTTTGCTTTTTTTTTTTTCAGTTTTTTCCTAGCTATTCTTTTGTTTTATTTTTTTACATACAAGCTTTGTGAAATTATCTAGATCCATATATAAACCTACTGGACTTTAACTGGTAAGACATTAAATTTATAAATTAACTTAAGGAAAATTGATGTCTTCATGATGGTAAGATGTCCTATCAAAGAACAAAGGATATCTTCTCATTTGTTCAAGTCCATTTTTGTCATTCATGAATGTTTTATAATTTTCTTCATGGAGGTCTTAGACAATTCTTATCAAGGTTATTCCTAAGTATTTTATCTTTTAACTTCTTTATTGCCATTATAAATAGAGTTCTCTTATCTGTTATAACTTATACCTGGTTTTTTGTGTATATAAATGTTATTGATTTTTTTATTGTGGTAAGAAACACATACCATGAAATTTGCCATCTCAACCATTTTTAAGTGTACAGTTCAGTAGTGTTAAGTATATTCACTTTGTTGTGAAACAGATCTCCAGAACTTTTTCATCTTGCAGAACTAAAACTCTATACTCATTAAATAATAACAACCTACCCCATGGTAACTGCTATTGTAATTTGTCTCTGAGTTTGCCTATTTTAGATACTTCATGTAAGTGTAATCATGTAGTATTTGTCTTTTTATGGCAAATACTTAGCATAATGTCCTCAAGGTTCATCTGTGCTGTAGCATGTGTTAGAATTTCTTTCCTTTTTAAAGGTGAATAATTCACTCTACCCATATATCATGATTTATGAATTCATATGTGGATGTACATTTGGGTTGCTTCTACCTCATGGATATTGGAAACACTGTGGCTATAAACATGGATGTATAAATGTGTCTTCAAGACCCAGCTTTCAAATCTTCTAAATAGATACCTAGAAGCGAGATTACTGGGGGCACCTGGCTGGCTTCGTTGGTGTAGCTTGCAACTCTTGATCTCAGGGTTGTGAGTTCAAGCCCCACATTGGGTGTAGAGATTACCTAAAAACACAAAACAAAACAAAACAAAACCTTTTTTTTTTTTTTAAGATTTTACTTATTTATTTCCTAGAGAGAAAGAGATCACAAGCAGGGGAGCGTCATGCAGAGGGAGAGGGAGAAGCAGGCTCCCCACTGAGCAGGGAGCTGGAGGTTGCACTCCATCCCAGGACGCTGAGATCATGACCGGAGCCAAAGGCAGATGCTTAACCAATTGAGCCACCCAGGCGCCCCTGAAAAAAAAAATCTTAAAAAAAAAAAGAAGAAGAAGAAATGAGGGGTGCCTGGGTGGTTCAGTCGGTTAAGTGTCTACCTTCCGCTCAGGTCATGATTCGGGGTCGGGGATGGAGTTGGGTTTTGGACTCCCTGCTCAGGGAGGAGCCTGCTTCTCCCTCACCCTCTGCCCTCCCCTTCCACCACATGTGCGCCAGTGCGCTCATGCACGCACGTGCTCAATCTCTCATGTAAATAAATAAAATCTTTTTTTTAAGTGAAATTGCTGAATGGTATGGTAGCTATATTTTTTAATTTTTTTTTTTAAAGATTTTATTCATTTATTCATGAGAGAGACAGAGGGAGAGAGAGAGGGAGAGAGAAGCAGAGGGAGAAGCAGGCTCCCAAGGAGCAGGGAGCCCGATGCGGGACTCGATCCCAGGACACTGGGATCATGACCTGAGCCGAAGGCAGACGCTTAACCATCTGAGCCACCCAGGCACCCTCTATTTTTTAATTTTTGAGGAAAATTTTACATTCCCATCAGTGATGCACAAGGGTCTCAATTTCTCTATATCCTAACCAACACTTGTTATTTTCTGCATTTTTTGTTTGTATGTTTTTAACAGCGTGAAATCATAATAGGTTTAAGGTGATATCTAACTATGGTTTTGCTTTCATATTTTTCTAATAATTAGTGATGTTGAGCATCTTTTTATACGTTTCTTGGAATTTTATATATCATCTTTGAATAAATGTCTATCCAAGTCATTTGCTCACTTTTAATCAGGTTATTTGATTTTGTGTCACTGAGTTGTTAGTTTTTCTTTTAACTTTCTAGGTGTTTCCCTGGAGTTTTCAATATGCATTTTTGATCACCTAAGTCCACCTTCAACTAAAGCTGTACTGTTTCACATGTAGGGCAGATACTTTGTAAGAGAGTATTCATAATTTCTCCCTCCTGTGCCTTTTGACATTGCTGTCATTCATTTCATTCATCTATGTGTCATAATTGCCCAGCACATTGTTACTATTTATTATTGCTTTAAACAGTTATCTTTTAGATCAATTAAGAAAAGAGAAATAAAGACCTTCTTTTACTTTAATCCTTCTGTGATACTTTTCTGTTTCTCTGATGTTTCTCTGATATTTGTATATATGGCCAAATGGTCACTACAATAAATCTAGTTAAATTTCATTAGGTAGTTATAATTTGTTTCTTGTGATGAGAATACACTTTCTTTCTTGTGATAAGATCTCTCTTAGCAACTTTCAAATATGTAATACAGTTTAATAGTCACTATAATGTACATTACATCCTTATGACTTACTTATTTCATAACTGGAAGTTTGTGCCTTTTGAACCCATTCACCCATTTCACCCACCTCTCCCCCCTTGCCACGGGAAACCACCAATTTGTTTTCTGTATCTATGAGCTTGTTTGTTTTTTTCCAGAATCCACATATAAATAAGATCATACAGTACTTCTTTCACTTAGCATAATGGCCTCAAGGTCCATCCACATTGTTGGAAATGGCAAGATGCCATTCTTTATGTCTGAGTGATATTCCATTGTGTGTATATGCACAATTTCTTATCCATTCTACACTGATGGATACTTAAGTTGTTTCCATATCTTGGCTATTGTAAATAATGCTGCAGTGAACATGCGGATACACATATCTTTTCAAGCACTATTTTTTATTTCTTTGGATAAATACCCAATTGCAAGATCATATTTAGTGGTACTTTTAATTTTTTGAGGAACATTCATTCTGTTTTCCATAGTGACTATACTGAAACACATTCCTACCAACAGTGCACAAGGATGCCCTTTTCTCCACATCCTCACCAACACTTGTTATTTCTTGTCTTTTTGATAGTAGACATTCTAACAGGTGTGAGATGATATCTCATTGTGGTTTTGGTTTTCATTCCCCTGGTGATTAGTGATGCTGAGGTTCATGTAACTGTTAGCCATCTGTATGTCTTCTTTGGAAAAATATCTACTCAGATTCTATGCCTATTTTTTAATTGGATTTATCTTCCTATTGAGTTGTATGCATTCTTTATATATTTTGGATATTAGCTCCTTATCAGAGATATGATTTGGAAATATTTTCTCCCATTTAGTAGACTGCCTTTTCATTTTGTTGATGGTTTCCTTCACAGAACCTTTTTAGTTTGATGTAGTTGCATCATTTATTTTTGCTTTTCTTCCCTTTTCTTTTGGCGTCAGATCTGAAAAGTAATTACTTTTGCCAAGACTAATGTCAAGGAGCTCAGTGTGTGTGTTTTCTTCCAGGAGTTTTATGGTTTTAGGTCTCATGTTCAAGTCTTTAACCCATCTTCAGTTAATTTTGTGTGTGCCAAAATATAGAGGTACAGGTTTATTCTGTTGCATGTGGCTGTCCAGTTTTCCCAATACCATTTATTGAAGAGACTATCCTTTCTCCATTGTGTGTTCTTGACTCTGCTGTTGTAAATTAATTAACAATATATATACATGGGTTTCCTTCCGTTCCTTCTATTTTGTTCCATTGATCTACTATCTGTTTTTTTGCCAATACAATTTGTTTTGCTTACTATAGCCTTGAAATATAGCTTGAAATCAGGGAGCAAGATGCCTACAGCTTTGTTCTTCTTTTTCAAGAATGGTTGGCTATTTGGGGTCTTTTGTTTTTTCATGCAAATTTTAAGACTCTTTGTTCTGTTTGAGAAAACTGTGTTTGAAATGTTTATAGGGATTGCATTGAATCTGTAGATTACTTTAGGTAGTAATGACATTTTAACAATATTCCTCCAATTCAGGAACATGGAATATCTTCCCATTTATTTTTGTCTTCTTCAATTTCTTTCATCAGTGTCTTATAGTTTTCAATGTACAGGTCTTTCACCTTCTTGATTTAACTTAATTTTGGGTATTTTACTCTTTTTGATACAATTGTAAAAGGAATTGTTTTAATTTCTCTTTCTGATGGCTCAGTTGGTTAGGCGACCATCTTCAGCTCAGGTCAGCATCCTGGAGTCCCAGGATCAAGTCCTGCATCGGGCTCCCTGCTCAGCAGGGAGTCTGCTTCTCCCTCTGACCTTCTCCCCTCTCATGTACTCTCTCTCTCTCTCATTCTCTCTCTCAAATAAATAATTAAATAAATAATATAGAAACTCAATGACTTTTTACAAAAGGATTTGTATCCTGCAACTTCACCAATTCATTTATTAGTTCTAACATTTTTTGGGTGGAGTGTATAGAGTTTTCTATATATAGTATCATGTCATCTGCAAATAGTGACACTAAGACTTCCAAAACAATATTAGTAACAGTGGTGAGAGTGAGTATTCTTGTCTGGTTCTTGAACTTACAGGAAAAGCTTTTAGCTTTTCACCATGGAGTATAATGTTAGCTGTGGGCTTGTCTTACATGGCCCTTATTATGTTGAGATAAGTTCCTCTATACCCACTTTGTTGAGTTTTGTTTTTTCCCCCTTTTATTAAAGTATAGCTGACATACAATATTCCATTAGCTTCAGGTGTACAACATAGTAATTCAACAACTCTATACATCATGCTATACTCACTAAAAATATAGCTACCATATATCAACATACAACATTGTTACACCACTGACTATATTCCCTATGCTGTACTTTTCATTCCCATGATTTATTAATTCCATAACTGGAAATCTGTATCTCTCACTCCCCTTTACCCATTTTGCCCATCTCCTTATCCTCCTCCCCTCTGACAATCACCAGTTTGCTCCCTGTATTTGGGATATGTTTCTGCTTTTTCTGTCCATTTGGGTTTTGGGGGTATTTTTTGGTATTGTTTTTTGGGTGGTTTTTTTGTTTGTTTTTTTAGATTCCACATATAAGTGAAATCATATGGTACATGTGTTTCTCTGACTTATTTCACTTAGCATAATACCCTCTAGGTCCATCCTTGTTGTTGAAAATGGCAAAGTTTCATTCTTTTTTACAACTAAATAATATTCCATTGTATATCTATTCCACGTCTTTATTTCCTTTATCCATTCATCTGTCAATGGACACATAGGTTGCTTCTGTATCTTGGCTATTGTAAATAATCATTCAATAAACATGGAGGTGCACATATCATTTCAAATTTTTCCATTTTATTTGGGTAAATACCTAGTAGTGGTTACTAAATCATATAGTATTTCTATTTTTAATTTTTTCAGTAATGTCCATACTGTTTACATAGTGGCTACATTTACATTCCCACCACCAGTACATGAGGGTTCCTTTTTCTCCACATCCCCATTAACACTTGTTATTTCTTGTTTTTTTTTTATGTTAGCCATTCTGACAGGTGTAAATGATATCTTGTGGTTTTGATTTTCATTTTCCTGATAATTACTGATGTTGGGCAACTTTTTATGTGTCTCTTGGCCATGTTTTTCTTTGGAAAAATGTCTATCCAGTTCCTCTGCCCATATTTAATTGGATTGTTATTTCTTTTTAAAGATTTTATTTATTTATTTGATAGAGAAAACAAGCAGGGGGAGTGGGAGAGGGAGAGGCAGGCTCCCCTCTGAGCATGGAGCCTAATGCAGGGCTTGATCCCAAGACCCTGGGATCATGACCCAAGGTGAAGGAAGTCACCTAATGACTGAGCCACCCAGATGCCCCTTAACTGGATTATTATTATTGTTATTATTGGTGTTGAGTTGATCAGTTCTTTATATATTTTGGATATTAAACCCTTATTAAATATATCATTTGCAAATTTCCTCTCCCATACAGTAGGTTGCCTTTTTGCTTCATAGATGGTTAACTTTGCTGTGAAGAACCTTTTTATTTTGGTATAGCCCCAATAGTTTATTTTTACTTTTGTTGCCCTTGCTTGAGGGGAGATATCTAGAAAAATGTTGCTGAAACCAATGCCAAAGAGATGATTGCCTCTGTTTTCTTCTAGGAGTTTTTGATTTTAGGTGTTACATTTAAGTCCATAATACATTTTAGGTTTATTTTTATATATGGTTAAAGCAAATGATCCAGTTTTATACTTGCTCTTTTTTTTTTTTTTTTAAGATTTTACTTATTTGAGAGAGAAAGAGAGGCTCCTCAATTCCTCATTAAGCAGGGAGCCCTATGTAGGGGTCGATCCTAGGACCCTGGGATCATGACCTGAGCTGAAGGCAGACACCCAACCAGCCTAGCTACCCAGACACAACCAGTTTCATACTTATGCATGTAGTTGTCCAGGTTTCCCAGCAGTACTTTTTGAAGAGACTGTTTTTTCTCCATTGTATATTCTTGCCTCTTCTGTCATAGATTAATTGACCATATAAGCATGGGTTTATATCTGGGCTCCTTATTCTGTTCTGTTGATCTGTGTGTCATTTTTGTGCCAATACCATACTGTTTTGATCATTATTGCTTTGCAGTACATCTTGAAATCTGGACTGTGATACCTCTAGTTTTGTTCTTTCTCAAGATTGTTCAGGCTATTCAGATTCTTTGGTGGTTCCATACCAATTTATGTGAAAAATGTGAAAAAAATGCATTGATATTTTGATAGGGATTTCATTGAATTTATAGATTGTTTATGGTAGTATGGACATTTTAAAAATATTCTTCCAATCCATGAGCATGGTATATCTGTCCATTTTCTTTGTGTTGTCTTCAGTTTCTTTCATCAATGTCTTACAGTTTTCTGAATATAGATATTTCCCCTCCTTGGCTAACTTTATTCCTAGGTACTTTATTCTTTTTTTTTTTTAAAGATTTATTTATTTATTTATTTGAGAGAAAGAATGAGATAGAGAGAGAGAACATGAGAGAGGGGAGGGTCAGAGGGAGAAGCAGACTCCCTGCCGAGCAGGGAGCCCGATGCGAGACTCGATCCCAGGACTCCAGGATCATGACCTGAGCTGAAGGCAGTGGCTTAACCGACTGAGCCACCCAGGCGCCCTAGGTACTTTATTCTTTTTGAGTGCAACTATAAATGGAATTATTTTCTTAATTTCTCTTTCTGCTATTTTGTTATTAGTGTAGAAAGATGCAACAGATTTCTGTATATTAATTTTGTACTGAAACTAATGAATACGCTTATTCGTTATTTCTAATAGTTTTTGGTGGAGTCTTTAGGATTTTCTCTGTATAGTATTATAGCACTTGCAAATAATGACAGTTTTATTTTGTCGTTACCAATGTGGATGCCTTTTATTTCTTGTCTGATTGCTGTGGTTAGGACTTGCAGTAGTATACTGAACAAAAGTTGTAAGAGTGGACATCTTTGTCTTGTTCCTATCTTAGAGGACAAGCTCTCAGTCTTTCCCCATTAAGTATGATGTTAGCTGTGGGTTTTATCATAATTGGATGTTGATCACCAAAGGCAAGGGAAGCAAGGGCAAAAATGAACTATTGGGAATTCATCAAGATAAAAAGCTTTTGCCCAGGAAAGGAAACAGTCAACAAAACCAAAAGACAAGTGACAGAATGGGAGAAGATATTTGCAAATGACATACCAGATAAAGGTTGGTATCCAAATTCTATAAAGGACTTATCAAACTCAACACCAAAAGAACAAATGATCCAATCAAGAAATGGGCAGAAGACATGAACAGACATTTCTCCAAAGAAGACATCCAAATGGCCAACAGACACATGAAAAAGTGTTCAACATCACTCGGCATCAGGGAAATCCAAATCAAAACCTCAATGCAATACCACCTCACACCAGTCAGAATAGCTAAAATTAACAAGTCAGGAAATGACAGATGTTGGCAAGGATGCAGAGAAAGTGGAACCCTCCTACACTGTTGGTGGGAATGCAAGCTGGTGCAGCCACTCTGGAAAACAGTATGGATGTTCCTCAAAAAGTTGAAAATAGAGTTACCCTATAACCCAGCAATTGCACTACTGGGTATTTACCCCAAAGATACAAATGTAGGTATCCGAAGGGGTACATGCACCCCAATGTTTTATAGCAGCAATGTCCACAATAGCCAAACTGTGGAAAGAGCCAAGATGTCCATTAACAGATGAATGGATAAAGATGTGGTGTGTGTGTGTATATATATATATATATGCAGCCATCAAAAAAATGAAATCTTGCCATTTGCAATGATGTGGCTGGAACTAGAGGGTATTATGCTAAGCAAAATAAGTCAGTCAGAGAAAGACAAGTACCATATGATCTCACTGATATGAGGAATTTGAGAAACAAGACAGGATCATAGGAGAAGGGGGGAAAAAATGAAACAAGACAAAACCAGAGAGGGAGACAAACCATAAGAGACTCTTGATCTCAGGAAACAAACTGAAGGTTGCTGGAGTGGTGCAGGGTGAGAGGGATGGGGTGGCTGGGTGATGGACACTGGGGAGGGTATGAGCTATGGTGAGCGCTGTGAATTGTGTAAGACTGATGAATCACAGACCTGTACCTCTGAAACAAATAATACATTATATGTTGAAAAAGAGAGAGAGAGAGAGAGAGAGAGGTGCCTGGGTGGCTCACTCGTTAAACATCTGCCTTTGGCTCAGGTCATGATCCCAGGGTCCTGGGACGGAGCCCTGCCATCAGGCTCCCTTCTCGGCGGGAAGCCTGCTTCTCCCTTTACCACTCCCCCTGCTTGCATTCCCTCTCTCGCTGTGTCTCTCTCTGTCAAATAAATAAATAAAATCTTAAAAAAAAAAAAAGAAGATAATAGGAAGGGAAAAATGAAGGGGAGGAAATCAGAGGGGGAGATGAACCATGAGAGACTATGGACTCTGAGAAACAAACTGAGGGTTTTAGAGGGAAGTGGAGTGGGGAGATGGGTTAGCCCGGGGGTGGGTATTAAGGAAGGCACGTATTGAATGGAGCACTGGCTGTTATATGCAGAAAATGAATCATGGAACACCACATCAAAAACTAATGATGTAATGTATGGTGACTAATAAAATACAATAAAATAATAAATGGATGTTGAATTTTGTCAAAGGATTTTCCTACATCTATTGAGATGACTGCATGATTTTTACCTTCATTTTGTTTATGTGGTTACCACATTGATTGGGGGATGTTGAAATATCCCTGCATCCTTGAAATAAATCCCACTTGATAATGGTATATGATCCTATTACTGCATTGTTGAATTCTGTTTGCTAATATTTTGTTGAGAATTCTTGCATCTCCGTTCACACAGGAAGTAACCTCTGTGACCTTGGCCGCAGCAACTTCTTGCTAGACACGTCTCCAAACGCAAGGGAAACAAAGGCAAAAATGAACTATTGAAACTTCAAGATAAAAAGCTTTTGCACAGCAAAGGAAACAGTCAACAAAACCAAAAGACAATCAATAGAATGGGAGAAGTTATTTACAAATGTCTTATCAGATCAAGGACTAGTATCCAAAATCTGTAAAGAATTTGTCAAACTCAACACCCAAGGAAGAAATAATCCAATCAAGAAATGGGCAGAAGACATAAACAGACATTTCTCCAAAGAAGACATACAAATGCCAATAGACACTTGAAAAAATGCTCAACATCACTCAGCATCAGGGAAAAAATACAAACCAAGACCATAATGAGATAACCCCTCACACCAGTCAGAATGGCTACAATTAACAAGTCAGGAAATGATAGATGTTGGCGAGGATGCAGAGAAAGGGGAGCCCTCTTACACTGTTGGTGGGAATGCAAGCTGGTGCAGCCACTCTGGAAAACAGTATGGAGGTTCCTCAAAAAGTTGAAAATAGAGCTACCCTATGACCCAGCAATTGCACTACTGTGTATTTACCCCAAAGATACAAATGTAGTGATCCGAAGGGGTACGTGCACCCCAATGTTTATAGCAGCAATGTCCACAATAGCTAAACTGTGGAAAAAGCCAAGATGTCCATCAGTAGATGAATGGATAAAGAAGATATGGTATAGATGTCCAATGGAATATTATGCAACCATCAAAAAAAAACCCTGAAATCTTGCCATTTGCAACGACGTGGATGGAACTAGAAGGTATTTTGCTGAGTGAAATAAGTCAGTCAGAGAAAGACAAGTATCACATGATCTCACTGATCTGAGGAATTCTTAATCTCAGGAAACAAACTGAGAGTTGCTGGAGTGGTAGGGGGTGGGAGGGATGGGGTGGCTGGGTAATGGACATTGGGGAGGGTATGTGCTATGGTGAGCACTGTGAATTGTATAAGACTGATAAATCACAGACCTGTACCTCTGAACAAATAATACATTTTATGTTTTAAAAAAAAAGGAAGGGAAAAATGAAGGGGGTAAATCGGAGGGGGAGACAAAGTATGAGAGACTATGGACTCTGAGAAACAAACAGGGTTTTAGAAGGGAGTGGGGTGAGGGGATGCATTAGCCCAGTGATGGGTATTAAGGAGGGCACATACTGAATGGAGAACTGAGTGTTATACACAAACAATGAATCATGGAACACTACATTAAAAACTAATGTATGATGACTGACAAATAAAATTAAAAAAAATACTTGATCTACATAGAAGTCATAAAGATAAATATAATCACAAATTCCTCCCATTCCAGGACAACCATTATTACACACTTGGTATGTATGTTTCCAGTATTTTTTTCTATTCCCTACATGTATATATGTTGCTTTTATAAAAGAAATTGCAATATTGTATTGTACATATTTTTTTAAATTTTTTTAATTTTTTAAACATTTATTTATTTGACAGCGAGAGAGACAGCAAGAGAGGGAACACAAGCAGGGGGAGTGGGTGAGGGAGAAGCAGGCTTCTCACTGAGCAGGGAGCCCAATGCATGGCTCTCTCCTAGGACTCTGGGATCATGACCTGATCCGAAGGCAGACACTTAACGACTGAGCCACCCAGGCGCCCGTGTACATACATTTTTAAAAACAAAATTGATTTGGTATCAAACACTTTTTAACTGAGTATATGTTTTCCCATGACATTTTTCTATAACATGATATTTAATAGTCAAGTTTTTTCAACATTCAGATTTTTCTGATTTTTTGCTTTTGTATTTTTACAAATATAACTTATCTCTCCAGCCATATTGTAAATGAGAAGAGTAAGAATTGTAGTTTCTTTCTCAGTGTCTCCCATAAAGGCTCATTCTTGGGAAAATTCAATAAACAATGCTTAGTTTGATTATTTAGAGGATTCTGAACACAAACCAAAGGTGGTATGTCCTGTTCTCTTTTCGTGTTCAGTTGATAGGTCTTTGAAATTGTTAGTGGATATTTACTGGAACTCTAGTCAATAGCTGCTTGAGTCGATGATGTTTACACTCATCTAAAAATTGCACCAGGCACTAAAGAATTATTACTTTTAATGATTTTAAGGTATCTCTACACCCAGTGTGTGGCTCAAACCCACAACCTGGAGATCAAGAGTTGCATGCTCCACCAACTAAGCCAGGCCAATGCCTCTATAGAGTTATTTCTAAATATTTTTCTTTAAATTTTAGGAGTCAGGTTTTTGTTTTTTGTTTTTTTTGGTAAAACAGCCTTGTGTTTCATCCTAAATAATGTCCCATAAATTCTCAAAAACTGGGAAAAAATTAATTGTACATTACAGTGGGTTTCCTTGAAAAATAAATATGAAATCTACATGGATAATGAAAATTAAATCCCAAAATAGAAAATAAAAGATTCTAAATTGTGATGTAATTGATCACACATAAATATAGAAATAATTACATCTGTGCTTTGGATCCTGGTTGGGCTAGATTTAGGCTGAGGAAACTGAATGCTGGAATTTATGGCAACTTTGGGAACCTGACGAAAAGCTTCACTGTCTCCAGTTAACAATTTAACAAAAAGAAGTCCAGGAGATTTCATTATGGTAGGAAGCACATCATGCTGATTTTGAGAATTGTTTGCCAACACAGATATGTGATACAAATGTATTATAACTTAATAGGTTTTCTCCTTATCTAAAGGTCACTGGTAATATTTTTAAAGTCCTTTCCTTTCACTGGAATTTTCCCTAAATTTTTATTATTAAAATAATAAAGGTTGAAAATCATACCCTTCACTTAAATTTACTAGTTAACATTTTGTCCCATGTGTTTTCCTTCCTTTCTGCACATAACTTTCATTCAGAAGTAAGGTGCATACATCATGATGTCATCTCAAAATACTTTGGGGTGTGTGTCTCTTGAAAAAAGATAACATTCTTTTATATACCACAATAACCTTGTCACAATAAAAAAAAATTGATCACTGGTAACAATATTCAGATTTTGTGAGGTTGCTCCAATATTGTTTTTTGCACTGATTTTCTTAAAATCCAGGACCCAGTCAATAATCCTGCATTGAATTTAGTCTACTTTAATCTTGAACAGTTGACCTGCTGTTTTGTTTCTTTCATGATATTGGGCAATTTTGAAGAATTCAGGCTAGTCATTTTATACAGTGTTTCACAATTTGGATTTCTCTCATTTGTTCCTCATGATGAGATTCAGGTTAAACATTTTGGTAACAATCCAGAGAACGCTAAGACAATTTGGTGAAATTTTTGTCGGAATACAGAATTGTTGCAATTTCAAATATCAACCCATATATTACATACTAATGAAAAGAGAGAAAAGTACTTTTATGATGGAGATGTCTGTTGTGTACCAGTTGAACTAAGTGATCAATAACCAATCGCTAACCAGTAATTAATGATTTTATATTCTCAATCACTTCTGGAGGCACATAAGATCACTTCCCCCCCACACACACACCATCATCATCATCATAACTTCCTATTTCATTCTAGTAGCTCAGAGTTCTTCCTCTGCACCCTACTTCATGTTTTATGGCCCTTATCTCACAATAAGAATCCTCATACCTAACATCAATGCATTATCCATTTAGTCTGTCCTACAATACACACAAAATTGGTTTAATATCACTAATACCATCAGTAACAAAGTACAAGGTAAAGTTCAAGTTTTCTTCTCTTCAGAAAAAAATTACAGAGAAGATAGTGTTGTGTTCCAGGTTACTTGAACTCATTCTTTATATTGTCAATTTTCATGTACAATTAGGTTCTTTTGTTCCTTTGTGTTCCTCTATGCTTTTTTCTTACTGATTTATTTTTTTTTAAGATTTTATTTATTTGAGAACGAGAGCATGAGCGGGGGAAGGAAGCAGAGGGAAAAGCAGACTCCCTGCTGAGCAGGAAGCCCAAGGCAGGGCTGATCCCAGGACCCTGAGATTATGACCTGAGCCGAAGGCAGACCCTTAAATGACTGAGCCAGCCATCCAGGTGCCCGTTTATTTTTTAAATATGTAAAATTGCTGGTTCAAAAGTCAAAACTGTAGGGGCACCTGGATGGTGCAGTTGGTTAAGCATCTGACTCTTGGTTTCTGCTTAGGTCCTGATCTCAGGGTGGTGAGATTGAGCCCTGCATTAGCTCCACACTTAGTGCAGAGTGTGCTTGACTCCCTCTCCCTCTCTCTCTGACCCCCACCACCTCAAATAAATCTTAAAAAAAGAGGCAAAATTTTATTAAAAAGTTGTACTCTAAGGAGTCCCATTCTCACCTACTCCTTGCAGTTTAACCACTATTATTTTCTGAGTTATCCTTCCCGTGTTTCATTTTACAAAGATAAGCAAATATATATGTATTCATATTTTTACTTTCTTACACAAAAGGAAGCATGCTACATGTATACCCTTTAGTATTTTGCTGTTTTTTCCTTATTATACATTAGAAAGTGCTCCATTAAGTTCTGTACTTAAAGTACATCTTAGTGTATGTAAATTATACCTCAATAAAGCTGATTTAGACATGAAAACAAACCTCAGTATGATGTCAAACAGCACTTTGTGAGGTTCATGATCTATGAGCATTTGATATAATCAACCATATATACAAGGTTTTTGATACTTGAGAAAATTGTCTTGTTAGAATCCAAATACCAATAGTCTAAAAAGTCATATTTTCCATTCCTTTAGTCACTTGTACCATAAGGAGGATGGCCCATGTGGAACAAAGTGAAGAAATGCTGAAAAATATTATTCAAAATTGACATCTGCAACACTCCCCAAATCAGATACTTCTCTAGTTTCCATTATTGTGTAAAACAAAACAAAACAAAATTCTTAACATGCTTTATTTGATGAAGCATTCATTTCCTGGTGTGATTTGGTTTTCTGTTATTAAGTCTCTCTTGGGAAGATGAATTCATTTCTAGTTATACTGAATGTAAGTTGCCAATGAGCTACCCAGCTGAATATTTACAGCAGAGCGTTGGAAATATAGGTCTGGATATCAGCAGATGGGCCAAGAGAATTGGCTGTATAGTAATCAAGCGACAGCAATGAGTAGACTGAGAAGGATTATGAGGGAAAGAGGAGAAGTCAAGGATAATCCCTTAGGAAAAATATTTTTGGTAAAGAGGAAGAGGTGGCAAACAAGGAATAGAGGAGGCCAATGTAGGATTTTTCTTTTTTTTTAAATTAAAAGTGTTGTCTAATAAAGCTAACAGACCACATACATCTTTATAGGTTGCTAGGTGCTTAGGATCAAGATTACTAGAATATCAGAACAAGAAATTGAAGAAAATTGGATGGAATTTCATAAAAATGTGGCTCTGCTAATAAGTACAAGGCTATTTAGTCTTATCATTACTGTAAAAATTGCCACAAACTTGGTAGCTTAAAAGGATACACATTTATTCTATAGTTTTAGAGGTCAGAACTCCAAAATCAGTTTCACTGGGGCAAACATAAGGTGTTGGCAAGCGTAGAATCCATCTCCTGGCCCTTTTCAGTTCTAGAGCTGCCTTCCTTTACTTGTAGCCCCTTCCTCCCATTTTCAAAGCCAGCAACATTTTGCTTTAGTTGTACCATTACCTTCTTACACTCAGGTCCAATTACCTTCTGCCTGTCTTTTATAAGGATGTTGTGATTACATTTAGGACCCACCTATATAACCCAAAACATGGGAAAATAAAGCCATGTAAAATGTCCCAGAACTACCTCACTCCTTAAACTGCCAATCTGTCTGACAAATCTGTTTGGCAGTACATAGTTATCAGTGTGTATGTGAATGTTTACATTTTAGAAGGTTCTTCAAAGGCAATAATGGATCTACTTGAAACTTGTGGAAATAAGGAGTAACTTACACAATTTTATAAAACCAATCTTATTACAATGAGGCTTAATACTGTCTTTTGAAAAGCTCCCTAGAATAGTCACATGACCATTTTGATCAGACTGTTAAGTTTCGCCTGCTTGAAGCCAAGAAAAGACATCCAAATTTGTAAGGAAGAGGTAAAACTGTTACTATACCTTTGCAGATGACATGATACTATTTATAGAAAAGCCTAAAGACTCAACTAAAAAATATACATATTAAAACTAATATACAGAAATCCATTGCAGTTTTAAGATTTTATTTTATTTTTTAAATATAAGTTGCTCTTTTGAAAGATTTTATTTATTTGTCAGAGAGCACGCACAAGCAGGGGGAGCGGCAGGCAGAGGGAGAAGCACGCTCCCCACTGAGCAGGGAGCCTGATGTGGGACTCAGTCTCAGGACCTTGGGATCATGACCTGAGCTGAAGGCAGACACTTAACCAACTGAGCCACCCAGGCATCCCAAAGATTTTATTTTTTTAAGTAATCTCTATACCCAACATGGGGCTCAAACTCACAACCCTGAGATCAAGAGTCGCATGCTCTACCAACTGAGCCAGCCAGATGCCCCGTTGTGCTTTTATACACTAATAATGAAATGAAGTAGCAGAGAGAGAAATTGAGAAAACAATCCCATTTACAATTGCATCAAAAAGAATAAAATATCTAGGAATACATTTAACCAATGAGGTGAAAAATCTATACTCTAAAAACTGTAAGACTTTGATGAAAGAAATTGAAGAGGACACAAACAAATGGAAAGATATACCATGCTTATGGTTTGGAGGAGTTAATGTTGTTAAAATGTCCGTACTACCCTAAGCAATCTACAAATCCAATGAAATCTCTTTCAAAATACCAACAGCATTTTTCATAGAACCAAAACAATCCTAAAATTGTATGGAACCACAAAAGAGCTCAAATAGCCAAAGCAATCTTGAGAAAGAAGAACAAAGCTGGAGGTATCACAGTCTCAAATTTCAAACAATCTACAAAACTATAATAATGAAAATAGTATGGTACTGGCACAAAAATAGACACATAGATAATAGAACAGAATAGGAGCCCAGAAATAAACCCATGCTTATATGGTCAATTAATCTATAACAAGGGAGGCAAGAAAATATAATTTGGAACAGATGGTCTCTTCAATAAATGCTGTTGGGAAAACTGAACAGCCACATGTAAACTGGACTACTTTTTTAATTCCATACACAAAAATTAAA
This sequence comes from Eumetopias jubatus, assembly GCF_037043125.1. Lineage (NCBI taxonomy): Eukaryota > Metazoa > Chordata > Mammalia > Carnivora > Otariidae > Eumetopias > Eumetopias jubatus. The sequence continues at coordinate 115,040,410 of NW_028274811.1, forward strand.
TGGATTAAAATCTTAAATGTGAGACCTGAAATCATAAAGCTCCTAGAAGAAAACAGTAAGCTCCTTGATATCAGTCTTGACAGTGACTTTTCACATCTGCGAGAAAAGCAAAAGTAATGGGACTACACCAAATTATAAATCTTCTATACAGAAAAGGAAATGATCAACAAAACAAAAAGGCAAACTACTCGAATGGGAGAAGATATCTGTAAATGATATATCGAATAAGAGGTTAATATCCAAAATATACAAATAACTCATACAATTCAATACCAAAAAAACAAACTGATAAAAATGGGCAGAGGACCTAAGTAGACATTTTTCCAAGGAAGACCTAAAGATAGCCACAGACACATGAAAAAGTGTTCAATATCACTAATCAGGGAAATGCAAATCAAAACCACAATGAGACATCACCTCACACTTGTCAGAATAGCTAGTATCAAACCAAAAAAAAAAAAAAGAGCTAACAAGTGTTAGGATGTGGAGAAAAGGGAACACTCATGCACTGTTGGTGAGAATGTAAATTGGTGGAGTCACTATAAAAATAGTATGGAGGTTCCTCAAAAAATTAAAATTAGTAATACCATACAATCCAGTAATTTCACTCTGGGTATTTACCCAAAGAAAGGGAAAACACTAATTCAAAAAGATACATGTAGCCCTATGTTTATTGGAGCATTATTTATAATACCAAGATATTGTAGCAACCTAAGTGTCCATTGATGGATGATGAAGAAATGTGTGTGTGTCTATATATGTATGTATATATACATATATATGTATGTATCAGTGTAATGGAATATTAGCCATAAAAAAGAATGAAATCTTGCCATTTGCACCATGAATGAACCTGGAGGGTATTATGCTAAATGAAGTAAGTCAGACGGGGAAAAACAAATGTCCTATGATTTCACTTATAGATGGAATCTAGAAACAAAACAAATGTACAAAAGAAAACAGAAATAGACTCATAAATACATAGAACAAACTGCTGGTTGCCACAGGGAAGGGAGGTAGAGGGATGGGCAAAATAGGTGAAAAGGATTAAGAGGTACAAACTTACAGTTACAGAATAAATAAGTCACTGGGATATAGTCAATAATATTGTAATAACTTCGTATGGTAACTACACTTACCATCATAAGCATTCCATAATGTACATAAATGTCAAATCATTAGTACACCTGAAACTAATATAAGCTGTCGGTCAAGTATACTTCAATACTCCCTTTGGGGGAGAACCAAAAGCACAGTCTTCTTAAGACAACCCTTAGATCAAATGTCAGGTGTGCCACTCGTACTTGACCTCTACATCTTAGGTATTATCAGATGACACTGAATAAATACGTACTTAGTAGATACTTTATAAATGTGGGGCACTCTCCTTCATGAAAATTCACATCATTCATTGAATATTATTTGTGGCCAGGCATTAGGCTAAATTTATGTGTGCCTTCTATTTAAGTAATTTTTTTAAACCTTAATCATAATGTGAGGAAGATAAAGCAGGATGCCTACAGATAGGAGTAGGACTTAAGTGAAATAATATACAGTTTAACTTTTAAAGTTGTTTTTATAATTAAGAATAAGCAGGACTTAGCTGACCTCTTGTAAATACGTGAATTAACTAATGGTTTTATGGGAAATCAATGAAATAACTCAGATTTCCTCTTAAATGATTAAATGAAATCTCCAGAGAAAAATGCTAACAAAATAGGTTACAATGTAATATCTGCTGACATTTTTCATTATCAATACATAATTATCAGCTCCTAAAACTTTAAGTGTTTGAAGATTTTATAATCCTTAGAATAATAAAGTATGTATAAATGGAGGAAATTATGTTTTGTCTAAAGCCAAAGAAGATAGTTACAAGGTGAAACTTAGTCTATCTGTTAATTCTAAACAGCTCTGCGGGGTGAACATTTTTTTTTTTTTTTTTAACAGTGATAGATTTCATGAATGGTTGCATTGTAGTCTCTCTTATTGATGTCAGGAGTTTGTATTATACACTCCTGTCTTTGTCAGTTCAGATGGGTGTGATGAACTACCACAGAATAGATGGCTTATAAACCATAACATTTATTTTTTTTTATTCATTTGAGACACAGAGATACAGAGAGAGAGAGAGAGAGAGAGAGAGAGAGCATGAGCAGGGAGAGAGGCAGAGGGAGAAGCAGGCTCCCTGCTGAGCCAGGAGCCCAATGTGGGGCTCAATCCCCGGACCCTGGGATCATGACCTGAGCCGAAGGCAGACGCTTAACCATCTGAGCCACCCAGGTGCCCCCAATAACATTTATTTCTTAGAGTTCTGGAGGCTTGGAAGGCTGAGATCAAGCTGCCAGCATGGTCATGGTGAGGGCCTACTTCCTAGTTCGTAGACAGCTGTCTTTTTACTCTGTCCTCATATGTCAGAAAGGATGAGACAGCTCTCTGGGCCCCTAATAAGGTTAGAGATCCCATTCACGACAGCTCATGACCTAAATGCCTTACAACAACCTGACCTCCTAATACCATCATGTTGGGAGTTAGAGTTTCAACATATAAATTTGTGTGGGAAGGACACAAACATCCATTCCCTAACATTCCACCACCACACCCCCAAAATTTATGTTCTTGTATACAAAATACATTCATTCCATCCCACAGCCCTGAAAGTCTTAAACCATTCCATTTTCACCTCTAAAGTCTCATCTACATCTAAATCAAATGGTGAAATTCAAGACATAATTCATCCTGAGGCAAATTACTCTCTATCTGGGGGCGCCTGGGTGGGTCAGTTGGTTGAGTGACTGCCTTCGGCTCGGGTCATGATCCTGGAGTCTTGGGATCGAGTCCCATGTCGGGCTCCCTGCTTGGCGGGGAGTCTGCTTCTCCCTCTGACCCTCCCCACTCTCATGCTCTCGCTCTCTCTCATTCTCTCTGGTGAATAAAATCTTAAAAAAAAAAAAATTACTCTCTATCTGTAAACATGTGAAACCAAACAAATAATATGCTTCCAAAACAGACACAGGCACAGGAAAGACATTTTACTCCAACAGGGAGAGATAGGAAAGATAAAAGGCCTTGCAGGTCCCAAGGGAAATATTAAACCATAAGATTTAAGAATAATTCTCTTTGGCTGGATGTTTTACCCAGACTCCAGACCCACTGGGGTAGAGGTCCTACATTCCAGATCTAGTGGTATGACATTTCCTCCCAACCTCCCCCACCCCCACCCCCAGTTCAGAGAGCATGGCCCACCCACAGCTCTTTGCAGTGGTCGTGCCCATGCTACACTTCTCCACGGTGTGAAGGTTATTCCCCCCATGCCTACTCCCATAGTTTCACTCAGCATTGGTACTGCCCTTTGAAATCAAGGTGGAGGCAGTCCTGCCTCCTGGGCTCAGGCACTCTGGGCCTGTGGTGAGAGTGATGTCCTAACTAGAGTATTTTCATGTAATTATGGGAATAATGGGCAAAAACATGAGCCAGCCAATCTGAAAGTGTTAATACCATTTAAAGTAAAACCTACAAATATGAAAACCAAACAAAATTGGTCTTGATACCAGTTTACAATCATTAAATGGGGGGAAACATCTTGGAGATGTAAAACAATCAAATGAGGCTTAGAAAGGGATTTCCATGTGAATCTAAAGTAATATATGCCATCGTTAAAGGATGTTTTCTTACAAATGGCAATTCCCCTAAGGACACACAGTGCAGTACGTTTGGGGATTATAAATCATACAAATGCAAGACAGGGAATGAATGAACACTACAGAAGAAAGAAAATTGCTAGTGGTGAGAGTAGAATTTCAGAGAGGACCATAGCTGAATATGAATTAAGTAAATATGTAACAGTACGGAAGGACCCTGGGGAGTATATAATGCAATTTCATTATGTATTAAACAAAGGATAAATTGAAGTAAGTGAAGAATTGCTTCAATTAAATTTCTAAAGAAGAAAGTACACATTGCATTCTGCTTTAGGTTACACCATTCAAAGAAGTATATGGAGAGAATTCCAACAAAGATGACAACAAAAGCCAAATGCCAAAAAGTAGATCACATATAAAAAATATAGGTCCTGAAACTACCTCATCTACTTGGAGCCATTAAAAATAAAATAGTCTGGGAATGCCTGGGGTGGCTCAGTCAGTTAAACGTCTGCCTTCAGCTCAGGTCATGATCCCTGGATCCTGGGATGAGTCCCACATTGGTCTCCTTGCTCAGCAGGGAGCCTGCTTCTCCTGCTGCCTGCTCTGTCTGCCACTCTCCCTCCTTGTGCTCTGACAAATAAATAAAAACTTTTAAAAATATAACAAATAATTGGGGCGCCTGGGTGGCTCAGTCATTAGGCATCTGCCTTCAGCTCCGGTCATGATCCCAGGGTCCTGGGATCGAGCCCCACATCGGGCTCCCTGCTCCACAGGAAGCCTGCTTCTTCCTCTCCCACTCCCCCTGCTTGTGTTCCCTCTCTCGCTGCGTCTCTCTCTGTCAAATAAATAAAAACTAAATATATATATATATATATATACACACACATATATATATACATATATATATAACAAATAATTTAAAAAAAATTTTTTTTAAGTAGTCTGCTTAAAACATCACAAAAAGGGGGCACCTGGGTGGCTCAGTCGTTAAGTGTCTGCCTTCAGCTCGGGTCATGATCCCAGGATCCTGGGATCCAGCACCACATCGGGCTCCCTGCTCTGTGGGAAGCCTGCTTCTCCCTCTCCCACTCCCCCTGCTTGTGTGCCCTCACTTGCTATGTCTCTCTGTCAAATAAATAAATAAAATCTTAAAAAAAAAAAATCACAAAGGTTTGAGAGACAACAAAGAGCTGGGGCACAGTTGAATGATGAGGCTTATTTTCTACATGAGGCCACTCCTTCAAGACTGGGAGAAGTGGCTATTTTACCTAATATATAGAAACCAACACTGAGAGTGAAGGAAAATGAAGAAAGAGAGAAATAATGTTACAAATGAAAGAACAGAATAAAACCTCAGGAAAAATCCTTAATGAAACAGAGGTAAGGAATTTATCACATAAAGAGTTCAAAATAATAGTCATAATGATGCTCAATAAACTCGGGAGAAGAATGAACACAGTAAGAACTTCAACAAAGAGATAGAAAATACAAGAAACTACCAAGTAGAAGTCATGAAGATGAAAATATAATGACTAAACTGAAAAATACACTAGAGGAACTCAAGAACAGACTAGATGAAGCAGAAGAGAGGATAAATCACTTCAAAGACAAGGCAGTAGACAGAGCAGGAAGAAAAACAAAATTAAAGAGAAGATAGCTTAAGGTATTTGTAGGACAATACCGAACAGATTAATATTCACATCATAGACCTCCCAGTACTGGGGGTGGGGGGTGGGGAGAGAAAGGGACAGAAAACTTATTTGAAGAAATAATGACTGAAAACTTATGTGATCTGAAGAAGAAAACAGACATCTAGATCCAGGAAGGCCAGAGGGTTAGAAGTAGGATGAACCCAGGGACCCACACCAAGATACATTATAATTAGAATGTCAAAAGTCAAAGACAAGGAAAAAATCTTAAAAGCAACAAGAGACAAACAACTTGTTATGTACAGGGGGACCCACATAAGACAATCAGATTTGGGGACAGAAACATAACGGAATAGTATGCTGTGTTCAAAATGCTGAAAGAAAAATACTTCCAACCAAGAATACTCTACCTGGAAAAATTGTCATTCACAATTGAGAGAGAAAGATTTCCAGACAAGCAAAAGCTAAGGAGTTCATCACCACTAAATTGGCCTCATAAGTTTTAAAGGTACTTCTCTAAGCTGAAATGAAGGACATTAATTAATAACAGGAAAATATAAGGTATAAATTTCACTGGTAAAGGTCAGTATAGAGAAAAGATGGTAGATTAATCATCCATAAATCTAGTGTTAAGGTTAAAAAGACAAAAGTAAAAATATCTATAACTACAATTATTAGTTAAGGAATACAGAAGATAAAGAGATGTAAAATGTAAAACCAAAAAATAAAACACAGGAGGGGAGAGTAAAAATGTAGAACTTTAGAATACATTTAAATTTAAGTTGTTGTAAGATTAAAATGCAACGTTATAAGTTGATATATGTAAGCCTTATAGTAACCACCAAGGAAAAATCTATAGTAGATACACAAAAGAGAAAGGACTCTAAGATACCACTGAAGAAAGTGAGCAAACTGCAAAGCAACAGAGCAAGAGAAGAAGAAAGGAGTAGAGGAAATACAAAACAGCTAGAAAGGAACAAAATGGCATTAAATCCATATCTATCAATAATTACTTTATGTGTAAATGAACTAAATTCTCCAAACAAAAGACAAAGGCTGAAAGGAAAAAAAAAAAAGAGAGAGAGAGACCCATTTATATGTTGCCTGTAAGAGACTAGGATCTAAAGACACACAGATGGAAAGTGAAAGGATAGAAAAAGATATTCCATGCAAATGAAGATCAATAAAAGTGGGGGTAGCTATACTTATATTAGACTTATATTAGGCTTTAAAATAAAGATCATAATAAGAGAAAAACAAGGGCATTACATAATGATAAAATAATCAATCCAACAAGAGAATATAATATTTGTAAATACTTATGCACACAACATAGGAGCAAATAAATACATGAAGCAAATATTAACAGATATTAAGGTAGAAATAGAAAGCAATACAATAATAGTAAGGAACTTTATTTTTTATTTTTATTTTTTTAAAAAGATTTTATTTATTTTTTTGACAGAGAGAAAGAAAGCATAAGCAGGGGTAGCAGCAGGCAGAGGGAGAGGGAGAATCAGGTTCCCCACTGAGCAGAGAGCCTGATTTGGAACTCGATCCCAGGACGCTAGCATCATGTCCTAAGCCAAAGGCAGATGCTTAACTGACTGAGCCACCCAGGCACCCCAAGTAAGGAAATTTAATACCTCACTGATACCAATAAATAAATCATCCAGACAGAAAGTCACTAAGAAAACATTGGCCTTAAATGACATATTAGACCAGATAGATTTTTTTCTTGTGTTTTTTATTTTTTTCACATTTTTTAATTTAAATTCAATTAACATATAATGTATTGTTAGTTTCAGAGGTAGAGGTCAGTGATTCATCAGTCTTATATAATACCCAGTGCTTATTACATCATGTGTAATAATAATAATAATGTCTATCACCCAGTTATCCCATCTTCCCACCCCCCTCCCCTCCAGCAACACTCAGTTTGTTTCCTATGATTAAGAGTCCCTTATGGTTTGTCTCCCTCTCTGGTTTCATCTTGCTTTATTTTTTCTTCTCTTCCCTGATGGTCCTCTGTTTGTTTCTTAAATTCCACATGTCGGTTAGATCATGATAATTGTTTTTCTCTGATTGACTCATTTCGCTTAGCATAATCCTCTAGTTCCATCCGCGTTATTGCAAATGGCAAAATTGTATTTTTTCTATGGCTTAGTATTCTTTTTTCTTTTTTAAAAGATTTTATTTATTTGAGAGAGAGAGAGCACAAGCAGGGGAAGGGTTGAGGGAGAGGGAGAAGCAGGCTCCCAGCTGAGCAGAGAGCCAGACAGGGGGATTGATCCCAGGACCCTGAGATCATGACCTGAGCCAAAGACAGATGCTTAACTGACTGAGCCACTCAGGTGCCCCTATTCTGTTATAAACACACACACACACACACACACACACATCTTCTTTATCCATTTATCTATTGATGGACATCTGGGCTCTTCCCATAGTTTGCCTATTGTGGACATTACTGCTATAAACCCTGGTGTGCAAGTGCCCCTTCATATCACTACGTTTGTATCTTTGGGGTAAATACCCAGTAGTACAATTGCTGGGTCATAGGGTAGCTCTATTTTCAACTTTTTGAGGAGCCTCCATACTGTTTTCCAGAGTGGCTGCACCAGCTTGCATTCCCACCAACAGTGTAGGAGGGTTCCCCTTTCTCCATATCCTCACCAACATCTGTCGTTTCTTGACTTGTTAATTGTAGCCATTCTGACTGGTGTGAGGTAGTATCTCATTAAAGTTTTGATTTGGATTTCCCTGATGCCGAGCGATGCTGAGCACTTTTTCATGTGTCTGTTGGCCATTTGGATGTCTTCTTTGCAGAAATGTCTGTTCATGTCTTCTGCCCATTTCTTGATTGGATTATTTGTAATTTGGGTGTTGAGTTTGGTAAGTTCTTTATAGATTTTGGATACTAGCCCTTTATCTGTCATTTACAAATACCTTCTCCCATTCTGTCAGTTGTCTTTTGGTTTTGTTGACTGTTTCCTTTGCTGAGCAAAAGCGTTTTATCTTGATGAAGTCCCAATAGTTCATTTTTGCCCTTACTTCCCTTGCCTTTCGCGATGTTTCTAGAAAGAAGTTGCTGCGGCTGAGGTCACAGATGTTGCTGCCTGTGTTCTCCTCTAGGATTTTGATGGACTCCTGTCTCACATTTAGGTCTTTCATCCATTTTGAGTCTATTTTTGTGTGTGGTGTAAGGAAATGGTCCAGTTTCATTCTTCTGCATGTGGCTGTCCAATTTTCCCAACACCATTTGTTGAAGAGACTTTTTTCCATTGGACCTTCTTTCCTGCTTTGTCGAAGATGAGTTGACCATAGAGTTGAGGGTCCATTTCTGGGCTCTCTATTCTGTTCCATTGATCTATGTGTCTGTTTTTGTGCCAGTACCATACTGTCTTGATGATGACAGTTTTGTAATTAAGAGCTTCAAGTCAGGAATTGTAATGCCTCCAGCTTTGCTTTTCAACATTCCTCTGGCTATTCGGGGTCTTTTCTGGTTCCATACAAATTTTAGGATTATCTGTTCCATTTCTTTGAAAAAAGTTGATGGTATTTTGATAGGGATTGCACTGAATATGTAGATTGCTCTACGTAGCTTAGACATTTTCACAATATTTGTTCTTCCGATCCATGAGCATGGAACGTTTTTCCATTTCTTTGTGTCTTCCTCAATTTCTTTCATAAGTATTCTATAGTTTTCTGAGTACAGATTCTTTGCCTTTTTGGTTAGATTCATTCCTAGGTAGCTTATGGTTTGGGGTGCAATTATAAATGGGATCTACTCCTTAATTTCTCTTTCATCTGTCTTCTCATTGGTGTATAGAAATGCAACTGATTTTTGTGCATTGATTTTATATCCTGCCACTTTAGTGAATTCCTGGATGAGTGCTAGCAGTTTTGGGGTGGAGTCTTTTGGGTTTTCCACATAAAGTATCCTATCATCGGCAAAGAATGAGAGTTTGACTTCTTTGCCGATTCAGATGCCTTTTTTGTTGTCTGATTGCTGTGGCTAGGACTTCTAGTATTATGTTGAATAGCAGTGGTGATAGTGGACATTCCTGCTGTGTTCCTACCTTAGGGGAAAAGCTCTTAGTTTTTCCCCACTGAGAATGTTATTCGCTGTGGGTTTTTCATAGATGGCTTTTATGATATTGAGGTATGTACACTCTATCCCTACAGTGTGAAGAGTTTTAATCAGGAAAGGATGCTGTACTTTGTCAAATGCTTTTTCTGCATCTATTGAGAGGATCATATGGTTCTTGTTCTTTCCTTTAATAATGTATTGTATGACATTGATTGATTTGCGGATGTTGAACCAAACTTGCAGCCCAGGGATAAATCCCACTTGGTCGTGGTGAATGTACCTTTTAATGTACTGTTGGATCCTACTGGCTAGTATTTTGGTGAGAATTTTTGCATCTGTGTTCATCAGGTATATTGGTCTGTAATTCTCCTTTTTGATGGGGTCGTTTGGGGATTAAGGTAATGCTGGCCTCATAAAATGAGTTTGGAAGTTTTCCTTCCATTTTTATTCTTTGAAACAGCTTCAGAATAGGTATTAATTCTTCTTGAAATGTTTGGTAGAATTCCCCAGGGAAGCCGTCTGGCCCGGGGCTCTTGTTTGTTGGGAGATTTTTGATTACTGCTTCAGTTTCCTTACTGGTTATGGGTAGGTTCAGGTTTTTTATTTCTTCCTGGTTCAGTTTTGGTAGTTGATACATCTCTAGGAATGCATCCATTTCTTCCAGATTATCTAATTTGCTGGCATATAGTTGCTCATAGTATGTTCTTATAATTGTTTGTATTTCTTTGGTGTTGGTTGTGATCTCTCCTCTTTCATTCATGATTTTATTTGGGTCCTTTCTCTTTTCTTTTTGATGAGTCTGGCCGGGGTTTATCAATCTCATTCTTTCAAAGAACCAGCTCCTAGTTTCGTTGATCTGTTCTACTCTTCTTTTGGTTTCTAGTTCATTGATTTCTGCTCTGTCCTTTATTACTTCTCTTCTCCTGGTGGGTTTAGGCTTTATTTGTTGTTCTTTCTCCAGTTCCTTTAGGTGTACGGTTAGGTTGTGTATTTGAGACCTTTCTTGTTTCTTGAGAAAGGCTTGTATTGCTATATACTTTCCTCTTAGGACCACCTTTGCTGCATCCCAAAGGTTTTGAACAGTTGTGTTTTCATTTTCATTGGTATCCATGAATTTTTTTAGTTCTTTAATTTCCTGGTTGACCCATTCATTCTTTAGTAGGATGCTCTTTAGCCTCCATGTATTTGAGTTCTTTCCAAATTTCCTCTTGTGATTGAGTTCTAGTTTCAAAGCATTGTGGTCTGAAAACATGCAGGGAATGATCCCAATCTTTTGGTAACGGTTGAGACCTGATTTGTGACCTAGGATGTGATCTATTCTGGAGAATGTTCCATGGGCACTAGAGAAGAATGTGTATTCTGTTGCTTTGGGATGGAATGTTCTGAATATATCTGTGAAGTCCATCTGGTACAGTGTGTCATTTAAAGCCTTTATTTCCTTGTTGATCTTTTGCTTAGATGATCTGTCCATTTCAGTGAGGGGGGTGTTAAAGTCCCCTACTATTATTGTAGTCAATGCGTTTCTTTGCTTTTGTTATTAATTGGCTTATATAATTGGCTGCTCCCATATTAGGGGCATAGATATTTAAAATTGCTAAGTCTTCTTGTTGGAATAGACCCTTTAAGTAGGATGTAGTGTCCTTCCTCATCTCTTATTACAGTCTTTGGTTTAAAATCTAATTTGTCTGATATAAGGATTGCCAGCCCAGCTTTCTTTTGATGTCCATTAGCATGGTAAATGGTTTTCCACCCCCTCACTTTCAATCTGGAGGTGTCTTTGGATCTAAAATGAGCCTCTTGCAGACAGCTATCGATGGGTCTTCTTTTTTTTATCCAATCTGATACCCTTGCCTTTTGACTGGGGCATTTAGCCCATTTACATTCAGGGTAACTATTGAAAGCTATGTATTTAGTGCCATTGTATTGCCTGTAAGGTGACTGTTACTGTATATTGTCTCTATTCCTTTCCGGTCTATGTTGCTTTTAGGCTCTTTGTTTAGAGGACCTCTTTCAATTTTTCTTGTAGGCTTGGGTGTTTGCAAATTCTTTTAGTTTGTTTGTCCTGGAAGCTTTTTTAGATCAAGTATTTTTGCAACACTTCCGTAATCACAGTACAAATATTTTATTAGAATTTATTTATTTATTTGAAAGAGAGAGAGAGAGGGAGAGCTGGAGGAGGAGCAGAGGGAGAGGAAGAATCTCAAGCAGACTCCACGCTGTACGTGGAGCCTCACTTGGGGCTTGATCTCACCACCCTGAGATCATAACCTGAGCCAAAACCAAGAGTTCGACACTCAACCAAATGAGCCATCCAGATGCCCCCAGAGTACAAATATTTTAAAGAATTCTAAAACATAGTTTAAAATACAATACAATATATGCTAAGCACCAAACTGTCCTGTCAGTGAGTTCTTTTAAGACATACAGAACTGGAGTACTCAAAGATGTCTTCCTACAAGAGACAGAATTCCCACACAATGTGTTGCAGTTTCCTGGACATAACACAGTAAGTGCTCAGCAAGCAGTTACTCTGATTCTATCATTTGATGTTCACTTATCCCATTAGGTAAATACCTCTGTTTGGGAGATGAGCAAACAGAGATTTAGAGAAATTTACTTTATAAGGATCACTGAGTTAGTAAGTGGTTGAACCAGAATTCAAGCCCAAGTAGCCTCAATCAATCTTTACTCATACAAAATGACTAGCAATTGCTGAACATAAGCTCCCACTTTAGGTCTAGAAGTAACATGAAAGTAGGGACCCTGTCAGTCTTGTTCCACTGTGACCCGAGGGTGTAATGTAGTATATAATGTAGTATATAGCACATAGTAGTTATCAAGTAAAAACTTATGTTAATGAACAGATCACCTTTTTGTCACTACAAAAAGTGTTTGTTTTTACAACCAAAAACTAGGTAACTCAGGGGTTCAGATTCAGTCAATAAAGGCAATAGCTTGATATCCACAATCAAAATGACAGCACCAAAACTTTTAAGTTAAAATAGTGGGAAAAAGTAAGACAAATCTGTGTTGATAGTACACTTTAGGACTATTGATAGACTGTTTTTTGTAAATTTTCTTTTACATACAGGATCCCTAAGCATAAGACATAGACTATAAAAATGAGAGATGTCTAGGTTATTCTTTCTTTTCAGATTTGTCATACTTATCCCAAAAGGAAAAAAATCTCAAAAACAACAAATGGGGGGCCCTTTGATGCCAGTCTTACAGAAATAAAACAAATTACAAATTATACTAAATATGAACATAAAAGTCAATGCATCGACAGCACCTATGGAGTAATGAGGAAGATGGAAACAACCCAGAAACAAGGGTGCACTGATTTATTATGCAAATAAGGACCAGATATTATAAAAGAAAAGAACAATACTGAATTTTTTCAGCCAATGCACAAGGCTACCTAGAGGAAGCTCTACCAGAGTAACAGAAATAGAGTGCTATGTTATATTAAAAGCCAAAGTGAAGGTGGAATGCTAAATCTCTTGAAAGAAAACTTTCTTGTATTGCCTTACTGTGTGGGATACATACAGGTTTCTTTTAACTGAAATTTAAACTTACACTATTGAAGTATCTGTGGAATTTATTTTTTTTAAGATTTTATTTATTCGACAGAGAGCACAAGTAGGCAGAGTGGCAGGCAGAGGGAGAGGGGGAAGCAGGCTCTCCACTGGGCAGGGAGCCTGACATGGGGCTCAATCCCAGGACCCCAGGATCATGACCTGAGCCAAAGGCAGCCACTTAACCGACTGAGCCACCCAGGCACCCCCTCTGGAATTTCTTAATAGCTATATTTTAATATTTTTGCAGAGTTTACTTGAACTAAAAGTCTTTTTATTTTTCTTAAAGATTTTATTTATTTTTTTATAAAGAGCACAAGCAGGCAGAGAGGCAGGTAGAGGGAGAGAGAAAGAGAAGCAGGCTCCCTGCCAAGCAGGGAGCCCAATGTGGGGCTCGATCCCAGGACCTTGGAATCATGACCTGAGCCGAAGGCAGCCACTTAACTGAGCCACCCAGGCGCCCCTTGAACTAAAATTCTAATTAAAGTAGTAATTAAAGTAGTATGTATAATTTTCAAGCTTAAGATGGCAAGATATGAACTGTAGTGTATATTTATAGTTATGTATATTTGATTATATAAATAATACATCCTTTTAGTAATACATTCAAACACTGTATTAAAAGCTGAAAGACCCAGGGTGCCTGGGTGGCTTAGTTGGTTAAATGTCTGCTTTCCACTCGGGTCCTGATCCCAGGGTCCTGCGGTCCAGACCCACGTCAGACTCCCTGCTCAGTGGGGAGTCTGCTTCTTCCCCTCCCTCTGCCCCTCCCCCCTTCCCACCCACCCACTCCCATCCCCACGCACTCTCAAATAAAATCTTAAAAAAAAAAAAAAAAGGTTGAAAGGAGCACCTGGGTGGCTTAGGTAGTTGAGCATCTGCCTTCAACTCGGGTCATGATCCCAGGGTCCTAGGTTTGAGCCCCACATTGGGCTCCCTGCTGGTCGGGGAGCCTGCTTCTCCATCTTCCTGCCACCCCCCACCCCAAGCTTGTGTTCTCTGTGTCAAATGAATATTTAAAAATAAAAAATTAAAGTTGAAAGACCAAAGACTCTCCTCCCCCAGAATCAATGGTAAAATCATGTTACTAGTTTCTTACGTTATCTTGCCCAAAGTATTCTAGGTGCATATATCTGCAAGCACCTGCTGCTGTACCTCACCCCCAGATGTTATCTATTGCTATATTTTTCTAGTTAGCAATATATCTTGAACATCATTCCAAACTGCTTCTAGATATTTCTTGTTCTTTATAATAGCTGTGTAATACTCCATTTAATTAAAAAGATTTTATTTATTTGACAGAGCGAGAGCACAAGTAGGCAGAGCAGCAGGCAGAGGGAGAGGGAGAAGCAGACCCCCCACTGAGCAGGGAGCCCGGTGTGGGCCTTGATCCCAGGACCCCAGGATCAGGACCTGAGCCGAAGGCAGTTGCTTAACCAGCTGAGCCACCCAGGAGCCCCTACATTCCTCTTTTAATAAACATTTAGATTGTTTCAACTTATTAGCTATTAGAAACTATTCTGTAATACCTTTGTACATTCGCCTCTGTGTGTATCTATGGACTATTTGTCAGGATGAGGATTTCTAGAATTAAATGGAATACATAATGTTTTTGAAAAGAGATTGCTCTTCAAAACAATATACAAATTTACACTTTGATGGGTTTTTTTTGCTGGGCTAAGTCAATGTGCTATTAGTGTTTTTATGAAATGTAATTGTGAGGAAGTACATAATTAGTATATAACTTTTGTAACAAATAATTTATTAGTAATCCAAAGAAATAATCTGCCATTAATCCTACTTTTCTATAACTAAAGTAATTAAAAGTATGGGATGTTAAGACAGACATGGGTTCAAGTCCCAGCTTTGACACTTAGGATCTGTGTGATTTTGAGCAGGTTATTTAGTCCTTTTTAAGCCTTGATTTATGTCTTTGCAAAATGGGGGAAATAATAGTGCTCACCTAAGAGAATTATGATGAAGATTAGTGTACAGAATGATTACTGAAGAGACTGACAGGAGTATGTGCTTCATACCTCATACTGGATGACTGAAGTGATTAGAGACATAACAAGAACATGTATCCTATGTCTATTTTACAAAAACAACAGTGAATACAAAAAGTTCTCTAATAATGAACGGATTATTTTCTTGGAATCTTTCAATTCATAAGAATGTAAAAATCTTCATCTGAACCCTTCACAGTCATGAATTTGAATTTCTGAGCAGAGTTTAGTACAGAACAGTTCATTCAGATTCAGACTCAATCTTAGAGAATATAAAATTCTAATTAGGGAAGAGAACCTCAGAGGCACTTGGGTGGTTCAGTCAGTTAAATGTCTGACTCTTGCTTTCAGCTCAGGTCGTGATCTTAGGGTTGTGAGATCAAGCCCCACATTGGGCTGGGTGTGAAGCCTGCTTAGGATTCTCTCTCTCTTCCTCTCCTTCCCAACCCCAAAAAATTAAAAAGAAGAGAACCTCAATAATGAGATTTGGGTTGATTAGAATGCAATGTAATCTTGAATTTCTCTAACGTCAGATAACAAGAGAATTTCTAAGACAGCGTTATAATAATGATGGCTGGTAATTTATAAACACTATTAATTTGAGAATGGCTATAAAGAATCAAGTGTAAAACTTCAATGTTGCAGCTGATTTCAAGCATTTCTTTTAACAGATTTTAAGTACTGAAATTTCCTAGAGGTATGATCACCTCAAATCTCCTCTGTAAATAGGAAACTGAAACAATGAAACATGTTCACTTTGAGACATCAAAAAACATTTAAAACAGGCACCACAAAATGTATTTGTGGTTAAAGGTCAAATTTATTAGGAGATTAAGAGATGTATTATACATGGACTATAAATACCACACAGCTGACTTTATTCACCGTCAAGCACAGAGATATAGTCAGTGCCAACCTATTTTGTGGATACTCTTGTTCTTTTGTTCCAAGAAAAATTTGCACCATAAGACTTGGACTTGGGTTTTGGAACCTTCCTCTCTTCAATGTCATAGCTCCACCCTAGAAAACAAAAACCCACAGAAACAGAATTAGGATACCTCAAGAGCACAGAAAGCAGAAGCTTTCATAAATTTAATGTTCATTTATCATTAAGGAGTAGTCAGCACATCTGAAATATACTAATATTTTCCCTTATAATCCTGTGTGACAAGGGGGTCCAAAATATTGCCTGAAGATGATTTACTATATCTCAAAAGCGTAACCCATAATGTGATTTCTCCTTGCTCAATATTCCTTATTCAATTACTGATGTTTACATATTCGTGTAAAATTTTCTATTTCTCTATGTGGTTTAATATGCATCTTCTTTGATAACTGCAGTGGGAACACTGAGCAATATAATCTGTCTCACTGTTTTCTAAAGGCTCATGCTAAAAGCAATACAGAAAAGCATACATGGTTATGTGTACATAGCTATGTACAGTTACCTATATAAATGACAGAGTCAGAGTAGACCTAAAAGATTATTTGGTTCTGCTCTCTGGGCTTTGACAGGCTACTGATTAAATTCAAAAACTTTTTTCAGCAAGGCTATCTATTTAGAATCCCATGGAAGTACTTGATAACAATGCAAATTCTTTGGCCTGACCAAAGGCTCATTTGGTCTAACTTCTGGCAGGGGCTTGGGAATCTGTACGTTAACTATTGATCCTGAGAGATTTTTATGCATAGAAGCTTGAGACTACTGGCCTAAACTGTCTGCTTCTGGGAGTTTTTGTATCTTCTTTCCAAAGCCCTTCTCAGTGTTTTATAATTTTGAAAACTAGATTTATTCATGTCCATGTCTTCTGCTTTAAGTCCAGTTCCTCAGTTCTTCTAAGGTATGGAGAACAGTCCTTCAACATCCTCCTTCCTGAAGATATAATTAAGTCATCGTTCTATTCCCTAGTCCAAGCAACCTCTGTAACTTTTACTTTTCTTCATAAGATACATTTTCCATCCCTATAATTTATCATTCTATCTGAGGACTTTCTTCAAATAACTCATCTTGAAACATTTGATCCATGGCTGCTGAATCATGTAGTCATGTATAAAATGTCCGAACTATTACATGTCTCATTAAGTAAACTTCTTGATCTTGTGAATTGTTATGAGTTCTAATGCCTCTTGGTGGATATAGTATTTGCTGCCACAAAAGCTTATACTTCAATAGCCCCTTAGAATGCAATTTTGCCACAAAAGTGAAGCCTATAAAAATCAAGTCATCAAAGTATACTGCTACTACTGCTTATTTTAGTGTCCAAAAAGAGGAAATAATTCCATTGCTAGAACTCCATCTTCAAAGAAAGTCCATGTGCTATAAGGAAATTGAGAAGCAGGAAAGCAAATGAAACAAATGGTTTAAAAATACAAATGAAACATCAGAATCCAGGAGAGAAAATATTGATTCAATTTACTTGCTTAAACATAACCTTTAACAGAGTAAAGTTTTGAGTACTTTCTAATCCATTAAAACAGAAAAAAAAATCAGAAAGTTATGTCTTACTTAAAGGAGGACCTGAACCTATAAAATAACTACATTAACAAGTGGCTATTTGCATTTCAAAAACTTTACTAACAGGCCTAAGAATAGTACCTACTTCATAGGTTGTCATGAGGATTAAACAAGCTTATTCATGTGAATTGCTTAGAAAATACCTGGCACTTAACAATCACTTATTGAGTTCTATGAAAAAGGTACTTTTCTAAAACCTTTATATGAATTAATATTTCCTTTAACTGAGGAAACTGAGGCACAGAGTGGTTAGGTAACTAGCACAAGCTCACTCGGCTAGAAAGGGACAGAATCAGGATTTAAACAAAGAATCTGATTCTGGAGCTTTTGCCTTAATACTGTCTCTTGTGGTTTATAGCAAGCACTTGATAAATAAGCTATTCTTTCTGTCTCAAATTTGATTTGCAACTTTCTGGTAACACATCTTCTATATGAAGTGAAGCATTAAAGTAAATAAAATTTCCATCACACTGAAACCCCTAATTTTGAAATTAACTACAGAAAGGAATTTTGGTAAGCAAATTAATACTGTGACCTGAACATGATAACTTTAACATTATAGACTTCTCAAGCACTTCCTATATTGACCAGCAAATGATGCTGTTAATTATAAAAAATAATTCAATAAAGCAGGTATAGCAATATTTACTGAACATTTGCTATTCATTTAATAAATATTATTGAGAGGCACCTGGGTGGCTCAGTTGGTTAAGCGACTGCCTTCAGCTCAGGTCATGATCTCAGGGTCCTGGGATCAAGCCCCTCATCGGGCTCCCTGCTAGGCAGGAAGCCTGCCTCTCCCTCTCCCATTCCCCCTGCTTGTGTTCCCTCTCTCGTTGTCTCTCTGCCAAATAAATAAATAAAATCTTTAAAATAAATAAATAAATAAATATTATTGATTGCATACTCTGTGTCAAGGACTGTTGAGACACCAGAGGTAAAGCAGTGAATAAATTCCCAAACTTCTTCAAGTTAGCAGAAAAGAAATTGATAAGTAAATGCATGTTATACTAGGTGCTAATACGGCAATACCTATGATTAAAAATACATATTTTATGCTAATGAGCCCTAAAAAAAAATTCTAGAGAGGGTACACAAGGAAGCTCTCCCTCCTTGAGAAGGTCACACTTGACTGAAGATCTGAAGGAGATCAGAGTTAGCCATGTGGATGTCTGGGAAAAGAGCCTGAGGCATGTTCTAAGCCCTCTGCTAAGTGCTTTAAATGTATTTTTATAGAATTTTAAAACTGAGATCATAGGTTGCTTGGCTTATGAAGTAGGCATTATATATGCCCCGATTTTATATTTAATTATTTAGGAAAAATAAAGCACAGAGAAGGTAAATAAGCAGCCTAAAGCCTCATGGCTAAGTGGCAAAGTCAGGGTTTTAACCAAGGCTGACTTTAAAGCTATGTACCTAACCACCTCATAAATAAAACTGCATTTCTTTAAAAGCATCTTGTAATTTCAATTTTTATCTATTTCACCCATTTCTTTTCAATCTTTGTGATTTTGTAACTCCCCCCACCCCTAATTTTTATAAATGTGTTGAAAGGAACTGTTTCAAGAATGCCTGGAAAGTAAGTCTATGTCTGCCATTATGTCCATCCACCCCCACCCCGGTTGTGGAGAAAGGAAAAGGTTTCTAGTGTAGACTCTGTGTCTGGTTATAATGATTGTTGGTAAATTATCCAAGGCCTCCATGATCTCTTCTTGCCAAGTGATGGGTGAGAGAACCTATGCTCCCTCACCCCTGCTTCCCAACACACTCTCCAGCCCAATAAAAGACATTATAAGAGGAACAGAAGAAATGATAAAGTACTTGGACATATTTAGGAATTGGTATTATACATGAGCATATACCTGATAATCACTCTCTCATTTACATGGTTAATCTGTCTTTCAATCACCAGGGAGAAGAAAATTTTTTTACTGCATCAGAACGCAGACATAGCTCTATTATCTGTTTTGCTCATGGAGTCTCAAAATGCTGTCAGGGTCACTGCAATGTGAGAAGACTGGGATTTTGTACACATAATAAAAGAACAATGGTTTGGGTTTTCTCCTGGTAACAAAGGAGTGACCTGGCTCTTGGGAACTGTGAGCCAGATTACAGTTGCTGTTGATGGTGATAACAACAATAAATAGAATTATCATTATAGGGACTGGAATGTGGATGGGCAAAGCTTCTTGGGAAAACAAAAACATACATGGAAGAAACTAGCATTTGCTAACAGTATCCATCTCTACATTATTGCTCTACCACAGCCACCCATGATTATTAGGATATATGGGGGGGGGGATCTCTTTTCCTCACATTTTTCTGTGGGAAACAACTTTGCTCCCAAAGCTGCACAAGCAACTAATAACTTCTCTGATTAAGTAAAAGGAAAGACGGGCATGAGGAGTTCTAATGAGAACTCATGAGAGACTGAAACTCAACTCAGAGTCTATATAATCTCCTTTTGGATTTTCTATCCATCACTGAGAAAACTTTTCTAGGTAGGACTGATGCTGGGATGAAAATTTGTTCTTTTGGGGGGAACTCTGTTAAGAATCTGACCACATTTCTAAGCATCCTTCTCCAAAGTGTTTACCTTACAATGTGTGGATAAACGATTTTATTGGTCCTAGTATACTTCATACGACAATCTTTCCCAAGTTATTTTTTGTAATATCGTGGCAATATAAAGGCTACTGGAGCAAGCAGTGAGCTTTAGCTAAAAAGACAAAATAACCATAAAAATAACAACACTTGAAAGGACATTAAACATTTGTACTTAATGGATGAGTTACATGAACTGTGCTCATCTTTTCTACTTCCTATGTGAAGGTTGCTCTTAAAAAGAAAGAACATAATGTAACTTGCAAGAAATAGAATGTAAAAATTTAAGAATGGAATTTTGTGAAATGTTAAGTTTCTGTAAGAATTTTCAACACTAAGCTTTTTTAAAAACTCAAACTCAAGTTTCTGAATGAGATCATGGAAGTGAAAACACTTGCATTCTCTGAAGAATGTTTATACAAAATCAAGGTGTAGTCTATGACAGTGGTCCCAATATGTTGTTCTATTAGGACACTGAAAACCAGCCTTCAGTCTTCCCAGCTGTGCACCAGGAGAAGATCAAAGCAACTGAGTCCAAAGCAGCTGCCCCAGGGATGGGGTAAGCTCCTAGGGCTGCCGTCACTTCCCACTGAGGAGAGCAGCCATATGGCACGGATTAACCACAAATCCAACCACCAGCACCTAAATGATGAGAAGCTGACTCCCTTTGCTGTTTCACACACTGGAATGCTTTCACAAAGATATTTTGATCTTTAAGCCCTAGTATCAGAGAAGTACCTCTGGCAAATACTGTAGTAAACTTAAAATGTGACCTGTAATATCTCGTGCTCAATTTTTTTGGAAAGACGCCCATTTATTTTGTTGATCTCCAGACTGTGGTTGAGATACTCTACTTCCTATGATATAAATGTTTGGTGTAATCTTTCAAATGCGCCCAAAAAAGCCTAAGGCCCAAAACCCAAAATTAAAGACCAAATACATCCACAAAAGGCCTCTGAACAAAACCAGATCATGACAATTAACTTGTGAATTCTATGTATGAGACAGAAAATTAATTCCATTCACTTTTATTTACAGAACCATTTTATTTATGGTTCAGTAAGGCAAAATACAGAGAAATGTTCATCAGTGCTTTTATTGCTTGTGAAATGTTACCTCTAGTAACCTTGGTCCAAGTCCTATAAAATGTCTTTCTCCTGTAATAATCTAATCTCAAACCCTGACATTAGTTCAGAAGTGAATAGTTTAATGGTTTTTCCTACTATCCATCTGTGTACAAATCGAGAAGCACTGTAATTTGGCACAAAATGGCATAACTGGCAGTCGCTGCTAACAGAGGCATGGGATCAGAATAGAAAAGGCTTTGGGAAGCCACAGCAAGGTATGTGGATACTTGGAAGGTTTCAAGGGTTTCCACCAGGCTATGTACCCAGATTATGCCTTGGTAAAAGCAAAGCATAAACTTTTAAAATATAATTTAAAGGGGGTTGAGGGCTGTGTTAGTCTTTGAGGAATTTCATTTTAGAAGTCCCTCTACTTTGAAATTCCCAAGTACCTAGTATTTGGCAGGGGGAGGAGGTTCAGATTAATTTGAAAGTATCTTAGATCTTCTTTTAGAAAATATTATGGAGACATAACAGGGGTTGGGATACATTGGCAAAGCAATTCTTTCCATGAAAATTATATAAAATTATTTAAAGAAGCAAATAAGGTGAAAATGTGAGGCACCTGAAAGATTAGTAACACCCTACACCTGCCACAGCTGCCAACACCTCAAAAAAAAAAAAAAAATCCCACCTTTGATGTGATAGTCAATGGCCTCCTTAAGTTTTATCTTTTCAAATAATATAGTTGCTATACAGTATTATTTTGATTTCCAAGGCAGTAATTGGAACCACATTATTCAGAATTTGCCACAAAATAAACTGGTTTGTGTTCCAAAAGTACATGTGAAAATCAGTCATTAGAAATTGAGAACACATTTTTTTCTAGAGAAAGAGACTATACAACAGTGGTAAAGTTCCAAAAATCACTCTCAGAGATTTTGATGTAATTGGTTTGGGTGTGGTCTGTGCATAGGGATTTCCAAATCCCATTTAACCCATAATACACTAGGAACCTCACTAAGCCACCATGTATAAGTTAATTTCAGACCTTCAACAGGGAATCTAAATTTCTCTCCCCACCCAGCATGTCTATCTGTCTCTCAGGAGTCTCAGCAGTTCAGGAGTCAGGCTGAACATTTCCCTGGCCACAAGACAGCCAGTACCTTGGACTGGGGATTGAGAAGAAAGAATGACGAAGAAAAAAATTGGGGCTCCAACAGAAAATTATGGTGTCTACGGCAAACCAGATCTCAGCCCTGACTATGGTCTTTGAGTTATTCTGAAACCCTGTAAGATGTAGGTGTGGATTCTGTATTTGTGAATTTGCCTGTTCACTAAAATTTACCTGTAACCCCCAAATCAATATTCACAATGCTTCCATGGTCATTAGTGACATGCACAGAGCAATGAAAATTTGAGTCACTCAACGTACATGTTCCCAGCTGAGGTCAAGCAAGGTAATGCTCTGTGCCTTCTTGTTTCAGATCGCATACTGTAAACAAGTGTCCTTTTCGTGATCTATTTACAGGGGCATTTTTGTGCTTCCTGTTGATGATTTTGCTGTTTAAAATGGCCCCACAAGTGTAGTGCTCTAGCACTTTCTAGTGTTCCTAAGGAAAAGAAGGCTCCAATGTACCAATGTATGTTAGATATGCTTCATTCAGGTGTAAGTTACAGTGCTGCTGGCTATGAGTTCAATGTTCATGAATCAACAATACACATTAAATAAGGTGTTTTTAAACATTTGAACAGAATCACATTTAGAAAAGGTTATGTATGTATTGATTGGTTGACAAAATTTTGTGATCAGAGTCTCAAAACAATCTAACTTTGTGTTTTTCTTAGGAGCAGTATTTCAGTACTCATTAATTTAAGTGTTTTTTGTGACTTTAGAGATCATAACTACCATGAGTAACAAGAACCAACCGTAACAGATATATAAATTCTGTCCTGCCTGGTGACTCTTCCCCGCCCCCTTTGGAAAAACCAGTTTTGTCTCCACTTGTAATTCATCTCAACATTCCTTTACTCCATATAAATTTGTGCCTTACTGATTTTTCCTTTGAACTGGTTATAACATCCGCCTAGCTCCCTCATTTCATGGGTAAACTAAATTCTTAAAAATGTATTTATCTATATCTATATTAGAGTCATGATTTTATCTTTTTCAGGAAATATTCTTTTCACAATTTTGGAAGTCCCACTGAGACACCTAATAGATCCACCAGCCAAAGCCTGGCAAACTTCTTCACCAGAAGTGGTATACCTTATTTTAAGCTCAGGTATGTATTTTCTTGGCCCCAAGAGGCAAATATAAGAGAATTTTGCTGATTCAATGTTTTTCTATTTTTAACTTTGCTCTCTACTAAGTTTGGGAATTGGTTTTAGAGAGCTATTCTCTAAATAGGATAACAAAAAAAACAGAAAATCTGGTCTAGTTGGTCTTTGCAGTCTATCTGAGCTTAACCAAATGAAGAATTTGTACTCACTGAGAAGAGAACAGCTCTTTAGTATGGACATAATTCTGTGTTAACTGTTAACCCATGACTGAAATTTTAGAACTGAAGTTATAAACTGTGTGACTACTGGTCTTGTCTACATGTCTGTTAATTCAGAAGGGTCTTTACTTCTCATTATATATGTATGGGTAATGTTTTTCTACCTCTACATGTCATTAATGAATTAAAATTGTAAAATCTCTTAAAGAGGCTCTGTTTTGATTAGCTTATAGGGAAAAATAAGTGCTTGTATAAGAATTCCTACAGTTCTTAGAAAACAAGTAAATTCAACTTCTAAATAGTCTTAATGTGCCAGATTTAAAAGTATTCTTGGGGTGCCTGGGTGGCTCAGTCAGTTAGGCATCCGACTCTTGATTTCAGCTCAGGTCATGATCTCAGGGTCGTGAGACTGAGCCCCAGTGGGCTCTAGGCCCAGCGGGGAGTCTGCTTGAGATACTCTCCCTCTCCTTCTGCCTGCTCCCACCCCTACCCCTGCTGGGACTCCCACTCTTTCAAAAAAAAAAAAAAAATTCTTAAAGACCTAAGGAACATTTAAGAATTCAAGTACAAATAACACAGGTGAATCTTGGAGCACCTGGCTGGCTTAGAAGAGCATGCAACTTTTGATCTCAGGGTGGTTGAGTTCGAGCCCCACATTGGGTATATAGATTACTTAAATGAATAAATAAAAACTTAAAATATATATATATGTATATATATATATATACAGGCAACCTATGGGGGTGCCTGGATGGCTCAGTCAGTTGAGCATCCAATTCTCGGTTTCGCCTCAGGTCGTAATCTCAGGGTTGTAGGATTGAGCCCTGCATCAGGATCTGTGCTCAGCACCACCCCCTCTGCTGGCATGTGCACGTGCATGCACACATGCACGCACACACACTCTCTCTCTCTCACATACATAAATCTTTAAAAAAATATATATAGGTGATCTTTGGCAAACAAATTTAATCATTTCTGTTTAATAAAAGCAGCTATATTTTCTTTAGTTTATTAGTGTTAAATATGCCAAGCACAGATCTTTATTCTATTTCAATATGTTCTTTCTAAACTTATGTAAGTTTACTGATCAAATAAGCTAGCATTACTTCTGTTTGTTTATAATCCTAAAAAATATAAATTTGTATTTATCCAAAATGATTCTTCATTCTGGTAATTTTAATAGTAACTAAGTTTTGTAGTATGTCACTTTGGAAATTAAATTCCAAGATCTTAGGTTAACTTAAAACCTTAGACGATGGGGGCGCCTGGGTGGCTCAGTCGTTAAGCGTCTGCCTTCTGCTCAGGTCATGATCCCAGGATCCTGGGATCAAGCCCCACGTCGGGCTCCCTGCTCTGTGGAAAGCCTGCTTCTCCCTCTCCCCCTGCCTCTCCCACTACATGTGCTCTCTCTATCTCAAATGAATAAACAAAAATCTTTAAAAACAAAAAACTTAGATGATGTTAATGGATATTTATTAGATATTTAGATCATTTCTAAGAGTACTGAACTGCTTACTAAGCAAAAATTTAAGTTTATATATTTTTCCTTCTTGTTTTTATATGGTACGGAGAGGTTGTATCTTTGGGTTTGTTAATGGACACATTTTTTTGCCACTTGGAGAAGTCCGACTATAAAGAGTCTTGCACGTGGTTGTAGAAAGTTGTTAGGTGAATTTTTAAGTTTTGCTAGTTTACTTAAATATCAGTGTGTAACAGTTTTCAACGATCTAGTTCTCTGTTTTCTCTATGAAATCAGAGCTAACTTTGATTAAAAGATATAATTAATATATATGAAATTCTCCTAGGAGCAATAGTGGCAAAGAGGTATAACTTTGTATGGAAGATAATGAGATATGTTTCTGTTTACCAAGGAAAAAGAGAATAGTTAGTATAGAGGCCTCTTTTAGGCAACCAACTTGAACAACAGAAACTTGATCAAGGCAAAGGGGCCCACAGTGACCACCAAGCTGAATGCAAACAGGCTCACTAAGCGACCTACCAGGAAATAGCCACAGGCCCTAACTGACCAATTACAACCAGGCACAGTTCCAAAGATGACCAAAAAAGGGAAAATTCCATACTCCCTTCACTCTACCCAATAACTGGTCCCTCACTAAGACCCTTGTCCCAGTCTCTCCTTTGCGATCTTGCCCACCGTTTGTTCTGCTTTGGGTGCATTCTTCACACCTCCCGCACTGCAGCGGCCACCCTATTGGGTCGGGGCACTCCACAGTTAGGTCCTAAAGTAAATGTCCAAAATGAGAAAGAGAATGATGAAAGACAAAACCTGAATGGATACTGAAAGTTATATAAGCTTTGCAAAAACAAATCTTTATTTGCCTTACAGTATGTCCAAAAAATCTGAAAAGCTCTGAAATGTATAAAATCTTACAAAGTTTGCTCAGTTTAGGTGGGCTTATTTCATTAGTTCACTATTTACTGCCTCTACTTACAACATGAAAGGTTATTCTTTTTGTCTAATCTGCCTAGATTTCAAAGTTTCTGCGGCTTACCAGAATAACCTTATATGCCGACTTTAAGTCCTTAATGACTTCCATAAGAGCTCAGGATCTTTACAGTCGTGTTACCTTTTATGTTGGTAAGTTTTATCATCCCTTTGAAATGAACAGTCAAGTACTGTTTGTCTAG